>NC_060126.1:213423985-214828985 GCF_021461395.2 Schistocerca americana | reverse complement strand
TAAATTTTCAAAGCTACAGACTTCTGTTACAGAATGGATAAGCGTAGTCTAATTTATTCGTTTTTTGACGGCCATAAGAACAACACTTACCTGTATCATTAAACGGATAAAACGATCTCCCAGTCTGAGCTACAGGTTGCCTTTCTAATGCATTGCCGGGACACTAAAAATTTCATTTTCAGTATTGCACATAATTTCTGACCGAATTTAAAAATTTAAAACGCTCTCATAATTTACTCATTAAGACGTCTAAACTTAAGTTAAAGGTTTAACACACTGTGTGTGTGTGTGTGTGTGTGTGTGTGTGTGTGTGTGTGTGTGGACGATATTCATGCAGTATTTGCGAATGACAGCACTTATCTGTTTCCTACAAACTTTATACAAAATTCAAACCTTTTCGAAACTTTCTTTCACTGACGGCCACCACAAAATAATGATAAATAAAAAAATTATCACATACTATTTCTTCTCTGGCCATGCAAAAAAGTTCCAGCAGCAGACATGACGCTTTACTTTATTGCTTGTTTACTACCAACTCTATTCGTAACATACACTATGTGATCAAAAGTATCCGGACACCCCCAAAAGTATATTAGGTGCATTGTGGTGCCACCTACTGCCAGGTACTCCATATCAGCATCCTCAGTAATCATTAGACATCGTGAGAGAGCAGAATGGGGCGCTCCGCGGCACTCACTGACTTCGAACGTGGTCATGTGATTGGGTGTCACTTGCGTCATACGTCTGTACGCGAGATTTCCACACTCCTAAGTCCACTTTTCCGATGTGACAGTGAAATGCAAGCGTGAAGGGACACGTACGGCACAAAATAGTACAGGCCGACCGCGTCTGTTGACTGACAGAGACCGCCGACAGTTGAAGAGGGTCCTAATGTATAATAGGCAGACATCTATCCAAACCACACATAGGAATTCCAAACTGCTTCAGAATCCACTAGAAGTACTATGACAGTTAGGTAGGAGGTGAGAAAACTTGGATTTCATGGTCTAGCGGCTGCTCATAAGCTATCACATCACGCCGGTAAATGCCAAAAGCCGCCTCGCTTGGTGTAAGGAGCGTAAACATTGGACGATTGGTTCAAATGGCTCTCAGCACTATGGGACTTAACATCTCAGGTCATCAGTCCCCTAGAACTTAGAACTACTTAAACCTAACTAACCGAAAGACGTCACACACATCCATGCCCGAGGCAGGATTCGAACCTGCGACCGTAGTGGTCGCGCGGTTCCAGACTGTAGCGCCGAGGACCGCTCGGCCACCCCGGCCGGCCATTGGACGATTGAACAGTGGAAAAACGTCGTGTGGAGTGACGAATCACGGCACACGATGTGGCGATCCAATGGCAGGGTGTGGGTATGGCAAATGCCCGGTGTACGATATCTGCCAGCGTGTGTAGTGCCAACAGTAAAATTCGGAGGTGGTGGTCCTGTTATGGTGTACCCCTTATTGTTTTGCGTGACCTCATCACAGCACAGACCTACATTGATGGTTTAAGAACCTTTTTGCTTTCCACTGTTGAAGAGCAATTCGGGGATGGCGATTGCATCTTTCAACACGATCGAGCACCTGTTCATAATGCACGGCCTCTGCGAAGTTGTTACACGACAATAACATTCCTGTAATGGACTGGCCTGCCTAGAGTCCTCACCTGAATCCTATAGATCACCTTTGGAATGTTTTGGAACGCCGACTTCAGTCCAGGCCTCACCGACCGACATCGATACCTGTCCTCACTGCAGCACTCTGTGAAGAATGGGCTGCCATTCACCAAGAAACCTTCCAACATCTGACTGAACGTATGCTTGCGAGAGTGGAAGCTGTCATCAAGGCTAAGGGTGGGCCAGCACCACACTGAATTCTATCATTAACGATGGAGGGCAGTATCCACAGATGCGCCTGCAAAATTATATCATTTACGACACATAATTCAGGAGACATGATCATATTAACACTGAGAAAAGTGAAAAAACTAGTACTTTAAACGGAGCTCCTGAAGCTATATTATATAAAGGAGTTCGATTTATGAAAGAATCGTGTGTAATGAGAGTTGTTCCACCTGCAATATATACCGCATCATCACTGTTTCATGATAGATTATAGGAATACGACAACAGATTTAGGCGTTTGCAAGTTGTCAGTTACACCGACAGTTACTTGGTGTACCATATTATAGACCGGATGCAGAAGTACAGGGCCGTAAGAAGAAAATCACCATGCTGTGGGTAAGGATATCAAGGGCAACGAAATTGTCGACGCTTCCGCTAAGCGTGACATCCATAATTGGACAAACATGTACGAACATGTTCCTTCGACAGACTTTCCTCCAAGATATGAGGTCAGGTCAGAGAACCTTGTGAAACAGCAAGTGGCGCCAATCGTACCATCGTAGGGGAAGACGTTCCGCTTCTATACTACCAAGTATATTTGTTCGACCGTGGAACTTCCTCGGTTTGTACCACAGAAAGTTCGTGCTCATCATATGCCGCCTCCGCTTCAACCACGGACGGTTCCAACTGCACATCGTTCGGCTACATATGTTTGACTCGCCTCTATGTGACTGTGGAGCGGCGAAGGGCATCAGATTCATCATTTTCGGCAGCCCACTGCAATACCGCGTGACAATCGATGTACTACAGAACATAGTACTTCTGGAAAACCACTTTTCAGTAGGGTAAAAAGACCCTTGCAACGAATACAAAGTGGACCAAAATTCACGTAGTGAGACATCACAGCACGATTTCTCGCATGCTAAAAATATAAAAATATCTGCAACAGGATTTCGTAGCGTGCATATTTTCGGTAGAAAATGATGTGAATGAAAGGAAAGAAAGGCATTTATTATCACCTGTAAGGCAAAATACCTTCATTCAGTACGACGAACCGCTGCTGCTCTCTTAGCGCGGTGGATAAAGTTATGTGCTCACGGGAGTTCGATTCATCATCTAGGTGTAATTTCTTTTATGTTCTAGTATTAGACTGCGTGACATGGTAACTGAATTCTTAATCGTTGTGCGCCAGTGTATAAGCGTTATACAACACATGGCTAATTATTTAATACTATAAAGAATTTAGAGCATAATTGTTTTTATTATTTAATTTCTGAAGACGTATTTTGCCTTTATGCGTTTACTCTGTTCTCTTTTATTCACAACGCATTTACTTGCTTTCTGATCCATTGTTAGCACTGTTTCGCTTCTTGAGTTACATTCTTTTCCCCAAAGTAAAAAAGAAACCGTCTCCACAACTCTCGAACTATCCCTACTCCTTTTGTCCTAGATGGTACCACTGAAACCAGGCAAATCACATAACCACATCATTCAAGTATAGTTTTTTTGCATTACTTCGTCAACAACAGTTTCTGATATACCCTTCTTGCACTACTTGTATCGAACACCACAAAGTATTATGCTTACCACTATGACAAGTAATTTGTCTTTAAATGACCATTATTCTTCATGGATATTTTCTGAAATGTCTGACCAACAATTATTAAGTTCAAAGTTTAAAAAAATCGTAGTTGTAAGATATGCGTCGCTTAAGAAATAATGTACTCTACAGTTTTAATTGACATAATGAATTAGAAAATATAAGTAAAACACTTGGGTCAGGAATCGAAGTCCCTTGCTCGACTACTGTAGCACAGATATTTGCTATCGAATGAAGATGTCTGTCGCACGTGGGATTACAGTGCTGCCAAATTGCCTTTCTTTCACGTCCATTTATTACTGAAAATGCACACGGGGCGAAATTTTGTTACATTTTTGTACTATTACGAGGGTGTATTGAAAAGTAATGCCTTCGAATTTTTTATGTGATGATTCTTAACATTTTTAAAATAAAACAAACGTTATTAACATTCTCCATCTTTATTCTTCATGTGTACATATTTATTTCTCAAGATGATCATGCTGATGACGAACACATTTCTCCCACGAGACACGAGTTTGTTGATATCGTCATTGTGGAATGTTTGACTTAGTGATCGGAGTAATAATCTGACCTCTGCTAGCATCGCTTCATCACTATTCAAGTGAAGCCCTCCAAGGTGTTTAAGTTTTTGGAACAGAAGAAAATCGGAAGAGGTCCTGTCGGGACTGTACGGAAGACGATCGATGACAGCGAAACTTAGGCGTCCAACTGTTGCGTGTTGCAGCGCTCGTGTGTGGTCTGGGAACGTCATGCTGAAGGAGAGGGTGCTCCATGTGTATACGAATTTTTCGAAATCTTAACTCGATAACAGCAGGCTGTCCCTCACGCATCGATATAGTTACGTCGCACACCACCATTTTAATCGCTGTAATTCGGAGTCATCTAGTGGCAAAGACATGCAAATATACAGGGTGGTCCATTGATAGTGACCGGGCCAAATATCTCACGAAATAAGCATCAAACGAAAAAACTACAAAGAACGAAACACGTCTAGCTTGAGGGGGAAACCAGATGGCGCTAATGTTGGCCCGCTAGATGGCGCTGCCATAGCTCAAAGGGATATCAGCTGCGTTTTTTTTTTTTTAAATAGGAACCCCCCTTTTTATTACATATTCGTGTAGTACGTAAAGAAATATGAATGTTTTAGTTGGACCACTTCTTTCAGTTTGTGATTGATGGCGCTTTAATAGTCACAAACATATACGTACGTGGTATCACGTAACATTCCGCCAGTGCGGACGGTATTTGCTTCGTTACACATTACCCGTGTTAAAATGGACCGTTTACCAATTGCGGAAAAGGTCGATACCGTGTTGATTTATGGCTATTGTGATCAAAATGCCCAACGGGCGTGTGCTGTGTATGCTGCTCAGTATCCTGGACGAGATCATCCAAGTGTCCGAACCGTTCGCCGGATAGTTACGTTATTTAAGGAAACAGAAAGTGTTCAGCCACATGTGAAACGTCAACCACGACCTGGAACAAATGATGATGCCCAAGTAGGTGTTTTAGCTGCTGTCGCGGGTAATCCGCACATCAGTAGCAGACAAATTGCGCGAGAATCGGGAATCTCAAAAAGTCGGTGTTGAGAATGCTACATCAACATCGGTTGCACTCACACCATATTTCTATGCACCAGGAATTGCATGGCGACGACTGTGAATGTCGTGTACAGTTCTGCCACTAGACACAAGAGAAATTACGGGACGATGACAGATTTTTTGCACGCGTTCTATTTAGCGACGAAGCGTCATTCACCAACAGCGGTAATGTAAACCGGCATAATATGCACTATCGGGCAACGGAAAATCCACGATGGCTGCGACAAGTGGAACATCAGTGTTCTTGGCGGGTTAATGTATGGTGCGGCATCATGGGAGGAAGGATAATTGGCCCCCATTTTATCAATGGCAATCTAGATGGTGCGGTGTATGCTGATTTCCTACCTAATGTTCTTCCGATGTTACTAATGGCTCTGAGCACTATGCGACTTAACTTCTGAGGTCATCAGTTGCCTAGAACTTAGAGCTAATTAAACCTAACTAACCTAAGGACATCACACACATCCATGTCCGAGGCAGGATTCGAACCTGCTACCGTAGCGGTCGCTCGGCTCCAGACTAGCGCCTAGAACCGCACGGCCACTCCGGCCGGCGATGTTACTACAAGATGTTTCACTGCATGACAGAATGGCGATGTACTTCCAACATGATGGATGTCCGGCACATAGCTCACGTGCGGTTGAAGCGGTATTGAATAGCATATTTCATGACAGGTGGATTGGTCGTCGAAGCACCATACCATGGCCCGCACGTTCACCGGTTCTGACGTCCCCGGATTTCTTTCTGTGGGGAAAGTTGAAGGATGTTTGCTATCGTTATCCACCGACAACGCGTGACAACATGCGTCAGCGCATTGTCAAGGCATGTGCGAACATGACGGAACTACTCGCGGTTGAGAGGAATGTCGTTACACGTATTGCCAAATGCATTGAGGTTGGCGGACATCGTTTTGAGCATTCATTGCATTAATGCGGTATTTACAGGTAATCACGCTGTAACAGCATGCGTTCTCGGAAATGATAAGTTCACAAAGGTACATGTATCACATTGGAGCAACCGCATTACCTTTTAGTATATAGTATGCAAGAAATTGGATTGAGGTGTCCAAATGCGGGAATTTTGTTTTACCCTGTATAAATTTTTAGGTGCTGAACAAATTATGGTTTAATTGAGCTGTTAGAAATAAAGGTACATAATCTATCATATGCTAAGAATTAGAGTCATAGCCGTGTGATGTCACTGAATATGTATTTTATTTACGTAAATAAGTGCAATCTGTAAGATGTGATTTGTCGAATGCCGGCTGAATATATGAAGTCTGAAGGTCACAAATAAAAAATAAGAGTTTAGACTCAATGAGTACTTGAAATTTCATGACATTTTCGATTTCATTAAGAAAATATTTGCTAGTTTTATTGTTAAACTGCGGTGGGGCACCATAATCGCCCCGCGACTCACTAGAACGTGAGATGCTGCAGACGAACAGGGAAGAGTTTGCCAGTCTCCGGATGGAACACATCCTCCCGCCGAAGAACCCTCCCCCGGGGGTCCATCGCGTTGTGGGAGAGGCAGCCGAGACGCGGCTAGGATATCCTGTCCGTCGCTTTCTCCCCCGCGGACCCCGCGCGCCGCGATACGTTTTACGTCGTGGAAAGCGCACGAGCGGCGACACTCATTTTCCCACGGGACCCCGCAGTCGGCTCGGGTCGACTCCGCAGCGCCGCCTACGCACATCCTCCCCCGCGTCCATAGACCGCGGCTCCGTGGGGGAGCAGCGACACAGGCCGTGCTCTGTTCTCGGTCAGAGCGAGCCCCCCCCCCCCCCTCCCCCCGACACACACACACAAAGTCACTGATTACTGGAAGGGACCCAGTTCTCATAAGACTACACAGAGGACTGTCGTCTTCTTAAATGAGAGTGGTAGTGATAAAGTTTTAATTATCACCTACGCAAATAGGTTATTTGTTTGTGCACAGGTAGCCTGTACGTCTCCAATCCCATTAGATATTGACATTCCCGTGTCACAGTATCGTAGCTCAGCACTAGAGGGGCCAAATAAAATGGTGCAACCCACCTCCAGTTTATCAATGGGATTCGTCATAGTGCTTCAGTAGTCGTAGAAGTAGTGGTAGTTCAACGATATTAGACATGCTGTGGCATTACAGTTTAAGAAGCACAAAAAGAAACGTAATTTTGAAATACAAGCAGTTACATACGTGCAAGTCAAGGTAGTCGGGCGAACTCTTGCAGTAGGGATTGCCTGAAATACGAGGGTATTCAATAAGTAGCGCAACACGTTTTTTTCTCTGCCAATTTTGGTTAAAAAAAACGCGAAATTCGTTGCGGGACGTCGTTAAATATTCCCGCTTCAGTTTCCCGCTGGAGTTTCGATAGGTGACGGCGCTATACGTAGCCTTTAAAGCGGCGTCTATAACGCAGGTGCGTTTCAAGTAGAGAGCTGTCGCTGAGTCTCTTTTGACGGCAAACCAGAGTATCGTAGATATTCAAACGCACTTGCGTAATGTCTGCGGAGACCTGGCAGTGAACAAAGGCACGCCGAGAAAACGCTTCGCTGCTCAACTGGACGTCTCCGGTGCTTGTGCTGAACTGTGTGGCCGCTGCATTTTCGTCGCCTAAAAGAAGATCACAAAGACCAACGAAGCACCGTCTGTGCGGAACTGCCTGCGTATTACGAGGCTAATTGTGAAAATTTTTTGTTGAACGTTGTCACAGGTGATAGTACATTGGTTCGCTACTTCGAACCAAAAACAAATTGGAAATTTGTGGTAAGGTCTTATGGTACCAAACTGCTGAGGACATTGGTCCTTAAGCTTACACACCACTTAACCTAGCGTAAACTAACTTACGCTAAGGACGAGACACACACCCATACCCGAGGGAGGACTCGAACCTCCGACGGGGGAGCCGCGCGGACCGTTACAAGGCGCCCTCGCCCGCGCGCCTACGTGGCCTACCAGAAACAAAACGGCAGTCCATGGAGCGGCGCCACACCACCATTCGTCCGAAGAAGAAGTTCAAAGCCGCATACTCAGCCGGTAAAATGAAGCCGACCATCTCCTGGGACTGAGAAGGGATTACTCTGTTTGACGTCCTCTCTCATTATGTAACGATCAACTCTGAACGGTATTGTGGTACCTGAGGAAACTGAAGAAACAACTTCAGCGTGTTGGTTTCCAGAAAAATACAAACGAATTTCTCCTTCTCCAAGAGAACGCAAGGCCTCACACAAGTTAGCGTGCCCGAGAAAAGCGTAAAAACTTCACTGGACTGTTCTTCTCCCTCCACCCTAAATCCAGCCCCACACTTTCCGACACCACCTATTTTGCACTCCGCGGGAAGCAGTAGGTGGATAATGAGAACGTTATTGACGCAGCAAGGCGTTGCCTCCGTTGTCGAGCGTGAGAGAGGTACGTTGCGGACATACAGGCCCTCCCCAAAGGGTGGCGTAAGGCCGCCGCACTGAACGGAGATTATGGTGAAAAATAGTATTTTGTAGCGAGAACAGTGGGTATATTGGAATCCCAAAAAGAAACAACCCGTATTCAATTTTTAAAAAAATGCATCGCATTTTTTGTTGAACGCTTCCCCCACCCCGTAATTTAGCAAAATCTTGGAAAATCTAGATCAGGTTGGCCGAATAGGGATTGGAACCTCTATCCTTCCGGACACACACCCAGCCTATTTCAAATACCACAACCTCATTCAGTTTATCCGTAGTGTGAAATACTATTTTGATAAGAAATTATTTAATAACGTAAAAGCTACTGCTTCACTGCACGCACTACACCCACTATGCACACATTATTTGATACTGTAACATTACACACACACTACCAGCTGGCACCGGGACCATGGCAATTATGTTCCATTTTGTGTACCATTTCCTTGTCTGTGAAACTGAGTCAGCAGTACTCTATAATGAGCCAGAGATTGCGAGAGCTCTGCCAGTAAGGTTTTCGAGAAAATAAAGAAAAAACTACATTCTAGTGTGAAAGTGTTATGTGAAATTACTCATCTTTATTATTCTACTGGCTCCTCTGGCGGCGCGTAGTGGTACATTGCCACGCGGATTTCAATGCGTAAAAGGCCGTCGATGTGTATCTAAACTCAAACACCAAATAAATAACTTAATTTTTATTTTTCGAGGTAATACACTGCTCAAAATAATTAAGGCAACTTGACTGGGCGTCTGCCATTATCCATTGAGCAATGATTGAGGACTGGGTATGTTACCAAATTGTACCTTTCTCTTTAACAAAGTAAGTACACAACAAAACATCATTACGTCCCCGATTACTTACATATAGAGAATTGAAATGTCCGACAGATGTCGGAATCAAAGTGGAAACCACCATTGCTACCGTCATCCTGGGTGCTTTTCATTGGATTTTGAGAGCTTCCATAACGTGAGCGTTTATCACCGTCTGAAACCTACGTGGCACGCATCATATGAGTCTACGAGGGTCACCCTGTGGTATCCGTTTCCATTCTTCAATGGGAGCCCATGAGACTTTTTGGAGAGACTGTTGAAACACGACGATCACGAACACGTTTCCAAAGCATTTCCCACATATGCAAGATTGGGTTGAGGTCGGGAGTCTACGCCGGCAAACATCCGCCACGGAGGACCCTGGGATTACAAGGAATCAAGGGCCAACGCCCTATGCAGCAGCTACCACATGGTCCAACATGTCGATGTTCTGCCTGGTGGTATGGTGACCTCGGACAACGACAAAATCCATATTCCTGTCACCACTGAAGCTTCCCCACCTCACAGAACCTTGGAAATCTCTCGATTTAGTGGTCAACATTTGGCTGGTACCGCTCACCCCGGGTCTGTGCACACGAACACGGCCTTCACCTTTCGTCTCATCTCCTTGTACTTGTCCACAACCTGTGGATGACGTATGGAGAGGCGTTTTCATCTGCAGCAGCAGAACCGGAAGTCCATTCTTTTTGGACCAAACAGATCGCCGTTGCAACTTGCACTGCATTAAGCTGTCGGTGCCTGGTTGAGTACAATGTCCACAAATGACATCTGTCATCTGCGTACCTCACTAGAAAATACTAAAACACTGGTACTCATTTCCTTCTGAAAGGTCTGTATTGCGGCCAACAGATGAATGATTTTCATACTTGCTGTCTATAGTGAAGGCGAAGATCTCAAGCCATTCAATTAGACCACAGGTACTGCCCCTATCAAAATAGATACAACATACCGGATGTTGATGCTCGTGTTCCCCAAACTCCTTGGAACCTTATAATCGAATCCTTATGGGTGCCCCTCATACTTGGTCCTAACAAACTGATGCGTAAGATCTGATGATTATATGTAATGCTTAGAAAAACACTGTATTCTTCGTCAGGGACTTTGTAGTCGAACCACAATCGCCTGGATTACTTGCAATTCATAATCTCGTGCGTGGTAGAGGTGCAATTTTTCTCTTTTTACCCCCCATTGTAGCAGGCTGAGTGGACAGGGGGCCGTGCTGGAGGGATCGGAACGAGTCTGTTCATTAATTCATTATGTTTGTGGCTTCCTCTATCGGAGGGGGCTTACAAATACATTTAAGGCCTGTCAGTTTCTTTCGTGGGCTAACGAGCTTCGTTAGAGATGCAAAAACTTATCACTTTGTTCTGTTGTGCCTGCTCGCTGCAACGGCGCTCTTGCGCGAAGCACTTTTTCGCGGTAGCGAGAACGTAGAAGGCAAACACGTCCAGAAAGAGAATGGACGGGTCAGCCGCGTTTGCGTTTCATTCACGGCGTGCCTTTTACCAGGAAGTCGGGAGCGCAGCCAATTCACGCTGAAAGGAGCCGCTGTTCCCGCCAACGCCTCATCCCGGCTGTTCTCGGAAAGGCTCCGGTGGTGCCTGCCTCGCGTCAACAGACTTGTCCGCTGCGGCGCGCACACAGCCAGCGCCTCTCTTACCTGCTCGGGTTCCTTTCTCCAGTAGCCACAAAACGCCGGTAAACGCTGGAGTTTACTCACATTATTTTATCGCATGTATGTCTTCAGATTTGAGTTTTCAGGATCTCGTTATCTGGCATTGCGAGGGTCAAAGTTTAAATTTTTCAAAAACTTATTTTTTGCTGTGAATCGTTTTATTGCTTCTCTAATCATTAATTGTTAAAATTCTCGAAGGAGGGTGGGCAAACGTATAGAAACGCCAAAGACGCAACTTTAGAATGGCCACTATGTTCTAGGGAAACGGTTGGTATTCAAAACACCCAGTCGTGTCGGAATGTATTTTTTGCTCGCGTATATTGTCATTTCTGGAAACCCAGAATCTACTCTTTAGGAGTCAACATGGATTCCGGAAACAGCGATTGTGTGAGACCCAACTCGCTTTATTTGTTTATGAGGCCCAGAAAATATTAGATACAGGCTCCCAGGTAGATGCCATTTTCTTTGACTCCCGGAAGGCGTTCGATACAGTTCCGCACTGTCACCTGATCAACAAAGTAAGAGCCTACGGAATATCAGACCAGCTGTGTGGCTGGATTAGAAAACACTCGTTCGACCTATACTTGAGTATTGCTCATCAGTGTGGGATCCGTACCAGGTCGGGTTGACAGGGGAGATAGAGAAGATCCAAAGAAGAGCGGCGCGTTTCGTCACAGGGTTATTTGGTAAGCGTGATAGCGCTACGGAGATGTTTAGCAAACTCAAGTGGCAGACTCTGCAAGAGAGGCACTCTGCATCGCGGTGTAGCTTGCTGTCCAGGTTTCGAGAGGGTGCGTTTCTGGATGAGGTATCGAATATATTGCTTCCCCCTACTTATACCTCCTGAGGAGATCACGAATGTAAAATTAGAGAGATTCGAGCGCGCACGGAGGCTTTCCGGCAGTCGTTCTTCCCGCGAACCATACGTGACTGGAACAGGAAAAGGAGGTAATGACAGTGGCACGTAAAGTGCCCTCCGCCACACCGTTGGGTGGCTTGCGGAGTATAAATGTAGATGTAGAATACAGGCCCTGTATGGTTTTCAGGGGAACCTTACAGCATTCTTCCTGCAAAATAGTGAATTTCAGGTAACGATGATGCAGGTGCATAGCGATCACGTACCAGTCTCTCCAAAGCAGACCACGAAGGCTCAACAATACTGAGACCTTGGAGATGTGACAACACACCCTCGTGCTCACGAAACTAGTCCTGGACGGAACGAGCTGTGTGGTCAGGAGCCATCTCTTCTTGGGACAGAGCGTCACTGTTGCGGAACAAATATTGTCCCACGGGATGAACCTGATCGCCCAAAATGGTCACGTAATACTCAGCATTAATGCGAGCTTGCAGAGTAACAGTAGGGCTCATGGAACACTACAATACGGCTGCCCAAATCATCAACGAACCTCCCCGCCATATTTCACTCTTGGGACGGAAACTCGCAACAGCATGAGACGAGACTCGTCCAACCAAATAATATTTTTCCGCTGCTCGGTAATACAGGTTTTATGGCTTCGGAACCACGTTTTCCTGTTACAGGTATTTGCATCACGGATGGCTGGTTTTGGAATTCCAGCTAGCCCTCGATTCCCTGCTTACAAAGCTCCCTTCGGTTTCTCGTCACAATTCTCTTGAATAACTGTACGTCACGATCGCTCAACACACAATTTCCGTCCGCTTTGTAACTTAACAGATGATTTTTTTCCGCTTTCCCTGTATGCGGCCTAAGTCTTCGATACGGTCCCTCTTGAAAGACCAGACGCCTACATATGAGCACCACTAATTTGCCCACATTCTAATTCACTTAGCTCCGACATAATGCACCCACACTGTTCTGGCCACGACTGACACTTGCAACGTACTTAGCACATTGGACAGCTTCCGTTCGTGGTCAAATACAACCGTGTAATCTGCAATCTTGTCTAAAATCTGCTTTTTTGTTGTATCATCTACTTCTCGCGACGTTTTTTTCCAATCCATGTAGCTGTGCACCACGAGTACTTTCAACATTCTGTTGGTTGGCACAATAATCACCACTGTATTTGAGCTAGACCGTTGTGATAAATATCATTTCTGCGTTGATGCAGAGATTTGCTAAGCTTGCAAGCATCGACGCGCCGGCAACCTCCAGACACATTCAGACTCCGTTAGCCATACTCGCCACGCCAAATTCCGTAGACAGTGTGTCGCCGGAGGCAATAGGTCGTGGAGCTGAGCGCGAGCGCAATTTTACCAGACACAACCGAATTTGCCGCTGCGGTCCTCGCCTTAAGCTCGATTTACATTCCACTCTGCTCTCTAAAACTGCTTCCCAAATCTTTAAATATGTCTATTCTTTCAAAAGTGACTTCATCAATTGTCAGTGGGGTACCATGACTGGGTTTTTGCTCACGACCGTGTACTCAGTTTTCCGCTCATACTTCCTCTACAGTATCCGATAATCAACAGTGGCTTCTGCACAATCCAATAATGTAAAAAATGAAAATTTAAGTAAAGAACATCCACTGAAGATGGCACGAAGGTGATGAAACATGTCTGAGGGATGCACCGTATTTGAGATAAATATACACACTTTAAGAGGCTCATAGTTTGGTACCTGCGTGGCTGCTTTATACATATTCACGTGTACTGATGCACAGTATGTGTCATGCAGTTGAGCAGTGATTTCTTCCAACAGATTAGAAGTTTGGTCTGCCAACTCCGTGAAATTAGTCCCCATTTTCTCGCAGAATCTGTGCACGTATTGCTGCAAGCTTCAGTGCCTGTCTAGGGCATACTCAATTGCATAACTGACTTTCATTAAGTTTTTAAATGTCTACTCCTGTAGACAAGTGCACTACTTTTCGATATAAATTTTAATTGTGCTTGGAAAGTCACCTGAGGCAACTTTATGATCACGTAATATCACTGATGGAGCTTATCCAATTCAAATGAACATCTTAGTAATCTGCATCAAAGTTTCACATAGGTAAATCCCCTAATCTAGGAGTGCTATGACTTTGGTATCACTATACTGAGGATTTTCGAAAACCTGCTGAAAGATGTCTGAGTTCGTATGAAAAACAGTGTTTGCATAATAGGCAGAAATTACACTGAACAGCCAAAACATTATGACCACTGCCCACCGGGACGTTGGATGCCGCCTGGTGTAGTAGTAAAAGTATGTAAGTGGAAGGCAAGGACGGCCGATCACCCTGGCGAAGACATGGGCTGCAAATGGGGAAATCCATTGAAAAAAGCGACTTTGAAAAAGGATAGATTACTATTACGCAGAGCCTGTGATTTAGTATCTCGAAAACGGCGAAGATGGTCGAATGTTCACGTGCTACTGTCGTATGCATCCAAGGAAAATCGTAGAACCACTGAGAAACTACCGCTGGGCGCTAAGTAGTTGGACGACCACGAGTCTTCACAGGACGTAGGATTCGGAGGCTTGTCCAGTAAAGTAGGATAAATCGTGATCTGTGGAGTCTCTACCGAAAAGCATAATCCTGGTGCACGCACAAGTGTTTCGGAGCACACTGTTCATCGTACATTCTTAAACATGGAGTTCCACAGCAAACTACTCATGTCGACCCAAAGACAACGTCAATTACCGTAGCAGTGGGAGCGGTACCGTCGGGATTCGGCGGTCGATCAGTGGAAACTTGTCGGCTGCTCCGGTGCACGATATGTCTGCTACACAAGGTCGCTGGTCGTCTTCGCAAACGCCGCCATCGATAAGAACGGCGGCTCGAGACGTGGAGCGCGCCACGGCCGCAGGCTGGTCAGAGCAGTATGATGCTTTGGGAGCATTCTCCTGCGCTTGCATAGCACCTCTGGTGGCAATGGAAGACACACTAACAGCTGCGAACCACGTATATTCCTTCGTGCTTGATGTCGTCCCCGACGGCGATGCCATCTTTTAGCAGTATAACTTGTGTGGCGTCCCCGCACTCCAACCGCGTGCTGATATTGTCGACGCCGTAGAGCTGCTACTGAAGTTGAGACACGATGCGCGATGACGTAGGTCCCCGTTGGTGAACGGGAGACATAAATGCGAACTCGTACGATGGATGCTTCTTCTGATTTAAGATTGAATGAATCATTGCCCAGATATGCAGTAGTTGTTAAATCTTATGTCATCCGCATCGTACACACCACCATTTGCGAGGAAACATTGTAATTATCAATCTTCTCGTACGTTGTTGGCTTGTTGCTATGGAGCTGTTGAACCTGTGCGAAGCGAGATCCACAGATACTCTTTGATCACGTCTGAGTGAACCTACACCGTAATGTTAAAAAAAAAAGTTCAAAACTTCTCTTTTCAATTAATGAAGTAGGTATTTTGATATTCATATTAAATTGTCCCTGCTGAACAGTCGTTGGTTAACTATCATTGATTAAATCACTTAATAATGTAGTCCACGCTTGATATTTCACTTGGAACGAACAGTTTATTGTTCCTTGGCCACTAAATGGCAATGGTTCAAATGGCTCTGAGCACTATGGGACTCAACCGCTGAGGTCATTAGTCCCCTAGAACTTAGAACTAGTTAAACCTAACTAACCTAAGGACATCACAAACATCCATCCCCGAGGCAGGATTCGAACCTGCGACCGTAGCGGCCACTAAATACTTTATAACTTTCGCACCACACGCACACGCAGTTGGTTGGTAAAGTCAGTTCTATTAAAATTAAGTTTCTTGACAATTACGACACCTTAACTCTTCAGCGTAATTGTATTATCTTCGTGAAGTCGTGTAATTGTGTCCTACTCGAGACTAATTGAGTGTAGTCCTTTGATATACTATCCACTCTTCTTTTAGTTCTAACTATTTGGAAGTCAAGTCCAATATTCACTAGTTTCGTCAATAAAGATCAATTAACCCGTTATGCACGGTTAAACGCGTCTATCAGTTCCTGTCTCTGCTTAGAGAATCAGTTTCCGAAGTTCGTGAATCACGTCACGCAAGAAACACTTCTGAACGCAAAACAATCTCCTCGTGTTCCGTACGCTCAATAACTAAGACAAGAATTGTTCTCGCACGTCTCTACAGGACGAGAGCCAGCAAGCGACTTCTTCTGTAAAAGAGTATTGTTGTTGTTGTTGTTGTGGTCTTCAGTCCTGAGACTGGTTTGATGCAGCTCTCCATGCTACTCTATCCTGTGCAAGCTTCTTCATCTCCCAATACGTACTGCAACCTACATCCTTCTGAATCTGCTTAGTGTATTCATCTCTTGGTCTCCCTCTACGATTTTTACCCTCCACTCTGCCCTCCAATACTAAATTTGTGATCCCTTGATGCCTCAGAACATGTCCTACCAACAGATCCCTTCTTCTAGTCAAGTTGTGCCACAAACTCCTCTTCTCCCCAATTCTATTCAATACCTCCTCATTAGTTATGTGATCTACCCATCTAATCTTCAGCATTCTTCTGTAGCACCATATTTCGAAAGCTTCTATTCTCGTCTTGTCCAAACTATTTTTCGTCCATGTTTCACTTCCGTACATGGCTACACTCCATACAAATACTTTCAGAAACGACTTCCTGACACTTAAATCTATACTTGATGTTAACAAATTTCTCTTCTTCAGAAACGCTTTCCTTGCCACTGCCAGTCTACATTTTATATCCTCTCTACTTCGACCATCATCAGTTATTTTGCTCCCCAAATAGCAAAACTCCTTTACTACTTTAAGTGTCTCATTTCCTAATCTAATTCCCTCAGCATCACCCGACTTAATTTGACTACATTCTATGATCCTCGTTTTGCTTTTGTTGATGTTCATCATACATCCTCCTTTCAAGACACTGTCCATTCCGTTCAACTGCTCTTCCACATTCTTTGCTGTCTCTGACAGAATTACAATGTCATCGGCGAACCTCAAAGTTTTTATTTCTTCTCCATGGATTTTAATACCTACTCCGAATTTTTCTTTTGTTTCTTTTACTGCTTGCTCAATATACAGATTGAATAACATCAGGGAGAGGCTACAACCCTGTCTCACTCCCTTCCCAACCACTGCTTCCCTTTCATACCCCTCGACTCTTATAACTGCCATCTGGTTTCTGTACAAATTGTAAATAGCCTTTCGCTCCCTGTATTTTACACCTGCCACCTTCAGAATTTGAAAGAGAGTATTCCAGTCAACATTGTCAAAAGCTTTCTCCAAGTCTACAAGTGCTAGAAACGTAGGTTTGCCTTTTCTTAATCTAGCTTCTAAAATAATTCGTAGGGTCAGTATTGCCTCACGTGTTCCCATATTTCTACGGAATCCAAAGTGATCTTCCCCGAGGTCGGCTTCTACCAGATTTTCCATTCGTCTGTAAAGAATCCGCGTTAGTATTTTGCAGCCGTGACTTATTAAACTGATAGTTCGGTAGTTTTCACATCTGTCAACGCCTGCTTTCTTTGGATTTGTAGTTATTATATTCTTCTTGAAGTCTGAGGGTATTTCACCTGTCTCATACATTTTGCTCACCAGATGGTAGAGTTTTGTCAGGACTGGCTCTCTTAAGGCTGTCAGTAGTTCTAATGGAATGTTGTCTACTCCCGGAGCCTTGTTTCGACTTAGGTCTTTCAGTGCTCCATCAAACTCTTCGCGCAGTATGATATCTCCCATTTCATCTTCATCTACATCCTTTTCCATTTCTATAACATTGTCCTCAAGTACATCGCCCTTGTATAGACCCTCTATATACTCCTTCCACCTTTCTGCTTTCCCTTCTTTGCTTAGAACTGGGTTTCCATCTGAGCTCTTGATATTCATACAAGTGGTTCTCCTTTCTCCAAAGGTCTCTTTAATTTTCCTGTAGGCAGTATCTATCTTACTCCTCGTGAGAAAAGCCTCTACATCATTACATTTGTCCTCTAGCCATGCCTGTTTAGCCATTTTGCACTTCCTGTCCATCTCATTTTTGAGACGTTTGTATTCCTTTTTGCCTGCTTCATTTACTGCATTTTTATATTTTCTCCTTTCGTCAATTAAATTCAATATTTCTTCTGTCACCCAAGGATTTCTGCTAGCCCTCGTCTTTTTACCTGTTTGATCCTCTGCTGCCTTCACTACTTCATCCCTCAAAGTTACCCATTCTTCTTCTACTGTATTTCTTTCCCCCATTCTTGTCAATTTTTCCCTTATGCACTCCCTGAAACTCTGTACAACCTCTTGTTCTTTCAGTTTATCCAGGTCCCATCTCCTTAAATTCCGACCTTTTTGCAGTTTCTTCAGTTTTAATCTGCAGTTCATAACCAATAGATTGCGGTCAGAGTCCACATCTCCCCCTGGGAATGTCTTACAATTTAAAACCTGGTTCCTAAATCTCTTGCTTACCATTATATAATCTATCTGAAACCTTTTCGTATCTCCAGGGTTCTTCCATGTATACAACCTTCTTTCATGATTCTTGAACCAAGTGTTAGCTATGATTAAGTTGTGCTCTGTGCAAAATTCTATCAGGCGGCTTCCTCTTTCATTTCTTAGCCCCAATCCATATTCACCTACTACGTTTCCTTCTCTTCCTTTTCCTACTGTCTAATTCCAGTCACCCATGACTATTAAATTTTCATCTCCCTTCACTATCTGAATAATTTCTTTTATGTCATCACACATTTCTTCAATTTCTTCGTCATCTGCAGACCTAGTAGGCATATAGACTTGTACTACTGTCGTAGGCGTGGGCTTCGTGTTCATCTTGGCCACAACAATGCGTTCACTGTGCTGTTTGTAGTAGGCACATTGAATTTCTTTGTTGTGCTTACAACTCTCTTCCACATAAAAGTTATCTCTGACTAACATCACCTTGGACTTAGCTTTCAAGATATTAATTGCAATTATCACTTGGATATTTGCCCATGAATTAAATATGATGTTTCGTCTTCCTCATTTCGTAACAAAAACTCTCAGTGATGTATAATGTTGTTGTTATCAAAACTTCTTGGTGTTAGCTTATCGGCAAAGATGTCGTATTTGCCAAGATAGCTCTTCCCTACTTCATATTATGACATTCTGTCTTAATTGACTTTAAGGGGGTCGTTGGGGTGGTGTTATAAACTGTCCGTGTCTCGGAGTCAGAACCGTGCTACAGTGGTTTGAGGAGCATTATAATGAACACGGCGACCACATTCGCCTGATGTAAATCCTATAAAACCACTCTGGGTCGCTACCTGGCGCCTTCACCGCGTACGAAAATCAGCAGCCTGTCATTTACGCGATTTAAATGACCTGTACGCATATATCTACTGCCGCATACCTTCACAAACCTACCAACAAACTGTCGGATTCCTGATACGCACAATCAGTGATACATTTCTTTTCGCAGACGGACAGACAAGCTAATATGCAGGTGTTCACAATGTTGTGGCCCCTCAGTGTAGATCCAGTAATTTTATCTGCAAACACGGCCACCACAAGAGCAGTAGAACCAGAGGTTGAATATATACAACAACTGCTTATCTTGAATTTTTTTTCGTTTCCACCTGTTGGGTAAATAATAGACAGTAATGTTATTCCATTGAAAGTCTTTGAGAGCTCAATATACGGATGCTGCAGCTATTACGAACTTTGCAACAACAAACCGATGAATGTGCTCGCTTGAGAAATGGCAGCCGTAATGGACGGCCGTAGAATTCGAAGGCCATCGGTTACGTGCAGTCGTTACCTGCGATGCGCACACAAGCGATCATCGTGAAGGATCACGAGGGGAAAAAATTCTTTCAGTGCGCCAGTGACGTAACTAGAGTAACTATTTCAGTCAGACTGCTTGTGTGCTGTTTCCGTTACACTGACTCACAAGAGCGAGTAGCAGGGAACTGGATGGCGGGTATCACCTGGAGAAAGAACTGTGGGACGCCGGCGAAACCGGTTCGGCGTGATCGCGTGGCATTTCCGCCTGAGTCGCGAATACACAGCTGCCGTGCCGCATGTGAGGTGGCGGTGGTGGGGGGTGGGGTGGGGGTGGCGCTTAATGAGCAGCATCACCGTTAAAATAGGGTCCGTACAAATACACCAATCTCGAGCGTAATCATTAACATCTACTATCGTTTTGCTTTTTCTAATTAGAACAGAGCAATAAATCCTGAACCCCTTGCATCAAGAGTGCGAAAGTTATCTTGGAGGGCCCGATCTTACGTGGAGTTGCCTGATGGAATATAATAAATCTGTTCAGTAGAGCGCAAAGAAGATTACGTGTACAAGGAACAACCAAAAAGTTTCTGCACAACATGCTTCTAATTCAGTACAACAACAGAACAAATATTTCAATTACACAATTTTTAACACACGAACTGTATTCAGAAATGAAACAGATTTTTAAAGAGTTTTATATGTTCGTCAATATGAATGTTATTCCCTTAATAATGAGCACTATTAAATACTATACACAGATGCCAGCGCTATTTCCAATCCATGAAACACTCTTGGAACTCGATCTTCGGAATAACTTTTAGTTCTCTCTGCGATGCGTTTCAGTCCCATCTATACTTGTAAAACGATGGCTATTTAATGTTTTCCTCATTTTTGGGAACATAAAAAACACATAGGGCTATATCTTGAAATTATGGGGGATAAACCATCATTGAAATATTGTTTTTGGCCAAAAATTCGGGAATGATTAACGAAGTTTGAGCAGGTGCATTATCGTAGAGCAAAATCAGTGACTGATGTAGAAAACAGCGAAAGTTGCAACATTCAGTTTTTCATTTAATCTATGACTAGTTTAGGGTTACCTGGATCCATTTTCAAATCATCCAAACAGATAGAATAATGTATTCCGTAATTGCATACAAACCATGTTAAGACTGTACATACACGTGTATTAAGACTGTACATACACGTATATTAGAGTCAAGTTTTTCTTTGAACGACATATGTCTGCTTGTGTCTGTATGTGTGGATGGATATGTGCGTGTGTGCGAGTGTATACCTGTCCTTTTTTCCCCCTAAGGTAAGTCTTTCCGCTCCCGGGATTGGAATGACTCCTTACCCTCTCCCTTAAAACCCACTTCCTTTCGTCTTCCCCTCTCCTTCCCTCTTTCCTGATGAGGCAACAGTTTGTTGCGAAAGCTTGAATTTTGTGTGTATGTTTGTGTTTGTTTGTGTGTCTATCGACCTGCCAGCGCTTTTGTTCGGTAAGTCACCTCATCTTTATATATATATATATATATATATATATATATATATATATATATATATATATATATAAAAACAATCAGTTCATGACATCCAGCCTTACAAATTTACAGTCTCTGATGGACACACGTCCAGATCATCCGCTCTCAAAACTCCGCCATCTCACTCCCCACATCCACCACTGCTGGCGGCTCACCTCGAACTGCGCAACGCTATGCGCTGTTAACAGCCAATTGCCCAACACTACAATAGCCAACAACAATGCAAACCAGCCACAGACTGCACACAGCACAGCCAGTGATTTTCGTACAGAGCGCTACGTGGCGTTACCAGTAAGAAAACCCAAACAGCATACTTACATCCTTAATGATCGTCTGACCTTATGGCAAGAACTCTAGGTGCACTACACCATTAAAATCTAAGAACCCAGTGACCATAATCTTCACATTTGACCGCACTTCTCAAGCCGTCTTATTCATAAATCCCTGTTTCATCATCTGTGTGCTTCATTTTAGTAAGTTTGGCATCGTTGTTGACATCTAGCGTCTTCTGAGAAACATTCATTGGTCGCTGTTTTTGTTCGTAATTCAATAATTGTGGAACAAATATTTCTGTCACACGTTTCATAGTCAATATATACGAAAAAAAAATCCACACATGAGCCACCTGATATGCGAACACCATCAGCGACTTCTCTAGTTGTAATTCGGTGACTGTTCATAATAATTTTTTTTTCCACGATTTCGTCGGTTGATGACGTACTCGGGCGTTCGGGTTGCTCGTTGTCTTCGTCTTCACAGCCTTCTTTGAAACAATTAGTGCGTTCGGAAACCCTCTTTTTACTCATACCAGACAAGCGAAAAGCAATGTTTAACACTTCTAAAACTTTTATTTATGTTCTTTAAGCAAAATTTAATAAAATTTCTCTGACCCATTATTATACAAAATAAATATCCGCTGGTATTGTCAAATACGTGTAACCGTTTTTACAGCTGACAACCGACTAAATTTCCAACATGGCTAACACTGTTCAGGCATTTTACAGAAATGTTTATCAATACATCACCAAAAATATCGCGCGAAACAGCTAATACAATACACGAAATTATAGTATTTCTCGTATCTTTTGAACACAGTTCGCCGTCACCCTGTATTTCAATGCAATTGGTCCATCGTTGCTCATTCTTTCCACTATCTTCAGAAACAGTTTTTCTCTTGAGCGCTAAGCCACGTATGCAGTGCTACCTTCGTCTCTTCATCGGAGGTGAACCGACGGCTTCTTAACAACCTTACGCGAATAATTGTTCAAATGTGTGTGAAATCTTATGAGACTTAACTGCTAAGGTCATCAGTCCCTAAGCTTACACACTACTTAACCTAAATTATCCTAAGGACAAACACACACACACCCATGCCCGAGGGAGGACTTGAACCTCCCCCGGGACCAGCCGCACAGTCCATGACTGCATCGCCTCAGACCGTTCGGCTAATCCTGCGCGGCGCGAATAATTCTCGCGGCACAGAGCACAGAGCATAGAGCGTGAATGAATCTTTAGTCTAAGTTCAGTAAATCAGCGAAAGTGAACTAGGGCAATGATTACAAAAAGGGAACAGAAATTAAGTTTTGAACACTGTCTTTTGTCGAATCGCATTTTAGAGAAAATTGCTGCTTCAGCATTGCAACGAAGCTGACATCGTCGCAGACATGATCTGTTGCATAACACCGCACTGCAAGACACACCTAAACACGTTCTCTTACCACAGTCTTCCATAGGCTGGTCTCTGTCTGTCGTTTTGTGGCCATAACTCTGCAGCGCTGCTTTTCTGGTTCGTAGTTAGTTGGAAAACTTTGTTGGGAAGTTATCAGCAGCTTGTTTTTCTGGACACTGTATACCTCTCTCTCTCTCTCTCTCTCTCTCTCTCTCTCTCTCTCTCTCTCTCTCGTGGGTGTGTGTGCGTGAGAGAGAGAGAGAGAGAGAGAGAAGAAGCAGAAGCACAGAGGAATCTAAACCGCTTACTTGTTTGCCACACCTTTCTCACGTCTAACAGCTGTCTCACGCGCTGTATTTACGATAAAGCCGTTAGAAGTCGCCCCCAGAGGTGCTGTAGCCAGGCGGATGCTGCAGCTGTTTGGTAAGACGCGCAGGATTGCGGCCGTACTGTCTGACACGTCATCCTAGCGCGCTATTGGTATCCTGCTAATGGATTGAGTCTGCCCAACTGGTTTTGTATTCCCGTCGGTGAGTTCCTCCGCGTTCGCCGCTCGGTGTTCCCTAGGCGCGGTCTACCGTCAAACAGCCGCAGGCGTTTACTTTCGAATTGTGCACTACGGTTTTTCTAGCACTGCTCTCGCGAGTGTTTTGGATTCTCTTTCAGCGTCTTTGCTACCTCACTGTTAAGGTCTTGACACCCACCATTCACCTACCTCTCTTCGAAGATCTCGTTCTGTAAAGCTATAAAGGAGCTGTTACACTATGAAATTCGATTGTGTGAACATCCGTGCTCTGCCAGTTACTGAAAATGTGTGGTAGTGGTTACTTTTTATTGCAAGATACTAACCTACTTCCCCGGTTTCCGGGTAGATTAGACTCAGTACCATACCAACGCTTATCAAAACAGTGCGGTCCAACAGGGTAGCAAACAAAATTTGTGACTGGATCGAGAGTTTCTTCTCTACAACTCCACAGATTTCCATTTGAGCTCCAGAAGCGTCTCTGTAACATTCACGTGATGATCCAACTTACCGGTAACAAACGTAGCAGCGCGCTTCTGAATTTCTTCGGTGTCTTCCTTTAATACGACGGGGTGCGGATCCCAAACACTCGAACAGTACTCAAGAATCGGTGGCAGTAGTGTCTACACGTGGTCTCCTTTACATATGAACCACACTTTTCTAAAATTCTTCCAATACACTGAAATCGATTATTCGTCTTCTTTACTATTTTCCGTTTGTAGCCGTTCCATTTCATATTGCTTTGCAAAGTTACGCCTATATATTTAGTTGACATGACCGTTTCTAGCAGCACACTACCAATGCTGTATTCGAAAATTATGGGTTTGTTCTTACTGCATTGACTTACACTTTTCTACAAACTTCACATCAACTAAAAATTTTGTCTAAGGCATCTTGTATCCTATAGTCACTCAACGGCGACACCTTATCATGAACCACAGCATCCGCAACGGACAGTCGCAGATTGCTGCTAATCCTTTCTGTCAGATTATTTATCTCCTGGGACTCTCCTAACGATGAGCTTGCCTCTTATGAACACTCGCCGTTCTACTTAAGAAGTCTTCAACACACTCACATATTTGGAAACCTATTCCGTATGTTCGCACTTTCATTAACAGTCTGCAGTGGGACGCAGTGTCAAACCCTTTCCGGAAGTATAGGAATGTGTAATCCGCCTGTTTCCCTGAATCCATTGTTCACGGAATCAAATAAATCAATCAAGGAAAAAATATAAGACAGTAATATGGCTGGAAAAAATATGTAACACATATACGTACAACAGTCGTGTATTACAGGCTACTGAGAATGCTTCGTAGACAAAAGAAAACAAACAGGCTTTCTTCCAGGTATGCTAGTCAAGCGAGGTTCGCATGAGAAGTTTGGAAGGTAGGCGATGAGTTATTGGTGGAAGTAAAGCTGTGAGGAGTGGTCGTGAGTCCTGTTTAGATAGCTTAGTCGGTAGACCACTTGTTCGCGAAAGGCGAAAGGCCCGAGTTCGAGTCTCGGTCTGGCACACAGTTTTAGCCCGTCAGGAAGTTTCAGTCGATTATATAGTTGCTTGGACGAGCTACATCTCCGAGAAGATGTATTGTGCGAAAAGTGGCAACTGATTCTAAACGATAAAAAAGTGTGAGGTCGTCCACATGCGTTCCATGAGGAACCTGTTAAATTTCGATTACATGGTAAATCACACAATCCAAAAGGCGATTCCAACGAAATATTTTGAGTTTACAATTATGAACAACTTAAACCGGAACGATCATATGGAAAATGTTATGGAGAAAACAAACCAAAGATTGCGTTTTATTGACAGAACACTTAGAAGTTGCTACAGATCTGCTAAAGAGACTATCTACATTACTGTTACCCGTCTTCTTTTGTAATACTGCTGCACGGCACGGGCTCCTTGCCAGATAGAATTGACGGAGAACATCAGAAAAGTTGAAAGAAGAGCAATTCGTTTCGCATTATCGCGAAAAGGGAAGATATGCGAGTTGGGGTGGTAGTCATTAAAACAAAGGCGTTTCTCGTTTCGGCGAGATCTTTTCCAGAAATTTCAGTGACTAACTTTGTCCTCAAGCGAAAATATCTTGCTGGCTTCCACTTACATGGCGACAAATCACCAACGTAATAAAATAAGAGAAATCAGCGCGGAAAGATGTAAGTGTTCGTATTTCTTATGAGCTATTCGAGAGTAAAATGGTAGAGAAATTATCTGAAAGTGGTTCGATGAACCTCCTGTCAAGCACTTAAGTTGGAATTGCAGAGTTGCGATGTAGATGTAAATGTAGTTGTAGAAGCGTTAGTACTCGAATGGCCCGCAGTCCTCTTAACGGTAGATAATGAAAACTATCAGAAACAAACTCCATGACAATTAGACTTTGGCTCTGACGACGAAGATGGAGGCAGTCATAGAAAGTTTCGGGCTCTGTCCTATTTTTATGCGCCAGACTATCCGAGGACTTTTCATTCAAGGATTTCACCACGAAAGATGCAGGTAATGCAGGTTCACTGCAAGAATCCTCAGAAAATGCAATCCACCTACAAAAAAAGTAGCTTGCAAAATTCTCGTTCGACCAGTACTTCAGTATTCAATTAGACTGATAGAGGAAATAGAGAATATCCAAAGAAGAGCCACGCGTTACGTTACACATTGATTTAGTAACTGCGAAAGCATCACGGAGATGCTCAAGCATTTCCAGTAACAGACGTTGCAAGAGAGGCGTTTTGAATCACGAGCAGATTTACTATTTCGAGAGCAGACGTTCCTAGAAGAGTTAATCAATATCTTGTTTTCTCCTACACATGCCTCAGGAAAAGAATACGAAGGTAAAATTAGAGATTCGAGCCCGTACGGAAGATTACCTGCAATCGTTGTTTTCGCGAAACACTCGCGACAGGAAAAGTGAGAAGTTGCCGTGTTGCACATAATAAACTTCGCCACAATCTGTAATGCGGCTTGCAGACTATGCATAAGGATGTATATGTAGCCAGTGTGAAAGAAGTTAACTTTTTACTTGTTAGACACGAAAGATAATACCGTCACAAATACTGCGGATCGCTAGCACAACTTTGTCGCTTTAGCAGAGTACGAGTTTCAAGTTACGGACGGTGACTCGGATGGAACTGTCTGCTGAGCCTTTACAAAACTTGCTGCTCACCCCGCCTTCCTGAAGCGGGTTAAAGTTTCGCAGAAAACGGAGGTGCCAGGCCCTGTGCCCACGTCATTCGCCTTTCTGGACGCCAGAGGAGCTATTAATCTTCGTCGGGAAAGTATGATGCCGGCACGAATTTCTCCCCTTTTCCCAGGGAGTGCAACGTTTGTTGCACGACGCGCAGCTTTCCGTGTACTTTGGGTCAGTTGACCGCGCCATGGCGGAGGAACCTCAAGGTCACGGCTGGGCTTTCTCCGGCTCTGCATAGGTTTCCCAGAGGCGGGAGGCCGCAAGTGTGGGAAGGTCCACCCGCCGCGGAGAAACTGCATACTCACCTTATGACACTCGAATAAAATGTGTGAGAAGCCAACTGTGACACTGACCGCAAGGAAATAATGTTCAAATGGCTCTGAGCACTATGGGACTTAACAGCTATGGTCATCAGTCACCTAGAACTTAGAACTATTTAAACCTAACTAACCTAAGGACAGCACACAACACCCAGCCATCACGAGGCAGAGAAAATCCCTGACCCCGCCGGGAATCGAACCCGGGAACCCGGGCGTGGGAAGCGAGAACGCTACCGCACGACCACGAGATGCGGGACAAGGAAATAATGTAAAGTATGTCAGACCCTCAGGGCGACGGCCTTGCCGCAGTGGATACACCGGTTCCCGTGAGATCACCGAAGTTAAGCGCTGTCGGGCGTGGTCGGCACTTGGATGGGTGACCATCCAGGCCGCCATACGCTGTTGCCATTTTTCGGGGTGCACTCTGCCTCGTGATGCCAATTGAGGAGCCACTCGACCGAATAGTAGTTGCTTAGATCAAGTATACCATCATAACGACCAGGAGGTGTGCTGTCTCCACGCCCCTCCTATCCGCATTCTCCACTGAGGATGACACGGCGGTCGGATGGTCCCGGTAGGCTACTCGTGGCCTGAAGACGGAGTGCTTTATGTCAAACCCTCATCATTTTAGAAACTTCCCCCTGCCCGTCGGACGACTAGTTACTACCTACGGGAGATCAAACAGCGCCTGATTTTCACACACTGCAACAGATGTCGGATTACTTGCACCGTATGAAGCGTGCACACGAATAACGGTGTGCGGCATAGTTGTGAATATGGACAACCATCATCTGTATAACGGAATGGTGAAGATGAAAATTCGTATTGGACCGCGAGCGGTTGCCTTACCATTAGGCTATCCGTACAGGACTCCCGGGCAGGCCCAAACTTCCATATGTCGTCAACCATGCATCCACAACCTGCACTCGTATATCCATTATGTACTTGCATATTCCCGTACAGGGGAGAGATCATAATCCACCCAGTTTCAAAGAATAAATACGATATTGCAGTGCCTGTGTTCAAAGACCCGCCAGGGTAGCCGAGAGCGCTAATGCGCTGCTTCCTGGACTCGGGTAGGCGCGCCGGCCCCGGATCGAATCCGCCCGGCGGATTAACGACGAGGGACGGTATTCCGGCCAGCCTGGATGTGGTTTTTAGGCGGTTTTCCACATCCCACTAGGTGAATACCGGGCTGGTCCCCAAGTTCCGCCTCTGTTACACGACTCACAGACATTTGAAAACATTCGCTCTATTTCATGACTTACACTAGACGCAGCCAGCTGGGGTACAGTACTTACGTCCCAGGGGGTTCGGGGTGGCGGCAGGAAGGGCATCCGGCCACCCTCTGCAATTAACACTGCCAAGTCCGTCATAACAAAGCCGACTCTGCGTTGGAGCGGGACAAAGGCCCGAGAAAGAAGGAAAGAAAGTGCGTGTGTTCAAAAGTACGATGCAGAGTTCCTACGGACATTTATACACGGGCACTGAGGCAATTACAGCCGTTATGAAATACATGAAACGCGTTCGAATTCGCGATATTGTACAACTATCAGCTGAATAAGGGAGTGACAACAGTGAAAATGCGTGCCGAACTGGATTTCCCTCTTACCGGATGCATGTCCGAAGGAAACTTGCACCATACTTCTCAACAACGCAAGCACTGCAGTATCGTTGTGGTAATACTTCTCATGGTATCCGTCCGGGTGCATCACGGTAGTCGATGTCATTTACGTGTTTTTCACGCTGTCCGTACAACTACCGCGTTTGCATTTATCTTGCTCACCCTCTCTAGTTATTTCGATCAAGAAACTAAAAAAACGTATCGAACAAATGTTGTTCAGCCACGAGGGGACCATTAACCAGGATGTTTGCTTCTCTTCTGACTTCGATCGTTACAAAGATGTGAACAGCAATACGTCTTTATTAAATACCATCCTTTAATTTTTATTCTGTAATCCTCTTTTGCTCCTCAACACGTGAGAAACGGAAACGCACATTCAGTCAACCGTCTTGAGTTGAAGGTTTGCCCAGTACGCCAGAGAAGACAAGATAGAAATACTACTCACCTATGAAGAATGTAAGTTAGAAGAATAGTATTAGCAATACGCATACGCGTGGTGCACTACTGTAGTACTGTAAAACGTAACTGTTCTGTTAAATCACGTTCTCTGTAGATGAAAAGCATTGCTCGCTTCCCTTCGTTGGTATCCATTCTACAGACACAAACCTTCAACTGAAGACGGCTGAGTAAATAACCGGTGAGAACTGTGTTTACAACTGTTCACTGTCACGTCTGGCTAGTGAACGAATTAAGATACCCCGTGTACTTGCACAGCAGAATCAAATTCAGTTCTGTGTCACGTTTTTAATAACTTCATGTTCACAATAATGCTAGAGTGTGACACGTTTTTGAACAGATCTTGAGGAGAGATAGATTATCGAATAAAAAAATATGGTGCGCTTCTATCTTTGTAACGAACAAAATTACAAGAAAGGCAATCACGCTAATTAGTGTTGCCCTGAAAGCTAAACAAAGTTTTCTTGATATATTTTTTTATTTGACTTCTGGACTAAAAGTGATTTGCGGTCGTCAAGATAAATGTCAAGATAAATGCGACAGCAGGTATACCACAAACATGGTTGAAGGAATTAATGTCTTCCACACAGCAACAAAAAGCGCATTAATAATGAACAAATAAGGGCAAATTAACATTGGCTAAAAGGTAAAGATACCGAGATGTTAATCAGGAGCTCACATGAACCAAAAGGAAATTCATTCCGACTAAGCAAACTCCAAGAATAACTGTATGTGAGAGTTGTGGTGCCGCTGTTTATGCGGACGAATTTAGCGATGCAATACGCTGATACTGTAAACACTACAGTCTATCCCTAAAGATAAACGTAACAGAGAACTGTAATGAAGAGCATCACTGAAACAAATGTTTCGTCGTTGTCAATGACGCAGTAATAGAAGTCCAAAGAACTTCTCCGTGTATATGAAGCAAGTTGCATCCTTTTCATAGCCCGGTGGAAATAGTATTTCATTTCTATTTCTGGGGTTGAGTCTGTAATCCTAGACAGTCAAAGTAGCACCATACTCTGGGAATGAGCGCATATGTAATAATCCTGCATCGCCGTTATATGCAAGAACCTAGAGGCGATCGTTTACCATTGCCTTTGTCCGACCTGTTACAAACTGTCAGGTGTGTGTTTGTGTCCTGTGGATGACTGTGCTGAGTGCGTGTACACTGTAGTGTTGGGTTTGTGTTGTTATGGATGAAGCGACAGGGTGAAATCCGGTGCCAGCAGTTAGCCTACTCCACCGCCAAGCTTAACGTCCCCATCCGGCGGACGGTTTACCATCAACATGCTCTCACTGCATGAGACAATGCGGACAACTCTCAAATGTAATCCAGGATATTGGCGCAAAGATCAGTGATCAGGAACTGACGCCACCATCTCTTCTTTCCTTGCCGGCCAAATACTGACAGTGAAAATTTTCCACCACCGGTAGTCGAGCTGGCGTACCTCAGTGTCGACGGCCACAGCACAATCGTACTTTAGCAACACCGACTATGGAGGCGAGTACAATCGTAATAACAATTGGAAAAGTTGATGTAAAGAAATTAACTTGTAAGTCAAACTCAAAAAAATAAATAAATAAATAAAGGCTCTGAGCACTATGGGACTTAACTGCAGAGGTCATCAGTCCCCTAGAAATTAGAACTACCTAAACCTAACTAACCTAAGGACATCACACACATCCATGCCCGAGGCAGCATTCGAACCTGCGACCGTAGCGGTCGCGCGGTTCCAGACTGCAGCGCCTAGAACCGCACGACCACTGCGGCCGGCAAGTCAAGCTCAATTCGTTAAATAATCTTACATTTGTTCTGCGTTGTTTTAATAACTCTTTGCTGAACTCTTTCTTAAGAGTCTAAGGATGTGGACCGGACCGGGACTCAAACCCAGAAACTTCACTTCCCTGGGCAACGCTCTTGCTCACTCAGCTACCCAAATATGAATCACGAGCCGCCCTCACTCTTTTACTTCCAGCAGAACCTCATCTGTTGCGTTCTCCAGTCCGAGCACTGGTTTGATGCAGCTCCCAATACTGCGGAGAAGTGGCTTAGCAACAGCCTAGAGAATTGTTTCCTCAATGAATCCTTCGCTCTGCAACGGAGTGCGTGAGCATGTACGCTGATGCGCCAAAACATTCTGACCAGCTGCCAAACATAGAAGACATTTTCAGTAATTTACATTGACTCACACTGACTCACACAAACACATACACACACGCGCGCGCGCAATATTAAAAAAAAAAAAGTAATCCACTGGTTGGCGATGTTTACAACCTATACGAAAACAAACGAACAGACATAAACACTGTAATACTGGGTGGAGTGAAAAACACATAACTTCAGTTCGATATACAAAAGCGAGGTGAAGTGTAAATAACCAAGATGCAGCACAAGAAATATTGTAGAATGGTGAAAACTGCCAGCCGGCCAGTGTGGGAGAGCGGCTCTAGGCGCTTCAGTCCGGAACCGCGCGACCGCTACGGTCGCACGTTCGAATCCTACCTCGGGCATGGATGTGTGTGATGTCCTTAGGTTTGTTAGGTTTAAGTAGTTCTACGTCTAGGCGACCGATGACCTCAGAAGTTAAGTCCCATAGTGCTCAGAGCCATTTGAACCATTTGAAAACTGCCAAGTGTGTATGTGAAACGAAATCTTTCGGCATCAGTCGCTGCTAACAAGGCGGGAGGAAGCAGGGTTTGGAGAACATGTACGGAAACACCGTAAGTAATTTCCTCTCCAACTTTACGAACAAACCGCTGCTTTTAATCTAAAACAACCAAAAATGTACAAACACATATCTATCCAGCAGAATAACCATGGAATATGCTTTGTAAATAAAAGCGAAACGCGTTTGGTGTAAAATTGTCTTTAATTAAATCGCACTAAGCTTAAGACGGAAAAATCAATAATAACTGAAATGCTTCCGAGATTTTTTTGTGACTGAAAATGACCGTAATTGAATAGAATCACACGATTCTGGGACTCGTACCTCAGAAACTGTTCAAAGTAAAATTCTCAAATCACATTTAAAATGAAGGTCATGTTGCATAGCTTGAGGTGGTATGTATGTAGTATTTTTAGAACTAATAGAATGTTTCATATTTTTCTGAAAAACGCAATGGAATATAAATTATGCCATATTTTTCAGCATTTGATTTAGAAACAATTTTAGTAAACTTTTTTAATTGTGTGTTCAGTGGAGAGCTGCAAAAAAAAAAAAAAATACAAAACAAATAGAAACCTCGATACATGACCGGGCCGTCGTCGATCGCCTGCTGTTTATGTTGCACGGCAGCCCATCGCAACCCAAGGACAACATGAGTTTAAATATTAATTATTTAATTATTTTCCCACGTTTAAGACAAGGGCCTAAGAAATTCAAGCCTATGTAAGTTTAATCTTTATGGGAAATTTGTTTATACTTAATACACGAACAATTTTCTTTAAATTATATAAATTGTTGTTATGTCATTGTTCTCCATCAACAACAGACCTCCAGCTTCAAAATGAACCGAAATTCACTGAAATCCGATATGAGGTTCTTGAGCTATACGTCAGAAAAATTGTCGTGTACGTAAATTAAGGCAAACTTTACGGAATTTTAACTCGAAAACTAGAAAATATTTAAGAGATAACTTTATCGAAGTTGTTTTCTTTTACAGTAACTGACAGACTTGAAGATTATTAATGACTGAAAAAAAAGCGAGGTCAGTTTTCTCGTTTTTCGTCAGATCTGAAATGCAACAGTCCTGATGCGATGTCGTGGAATATACGCACATCAAGAAGGCGATGAAGTAGACATAGCGTGTGATAGTCACGTAACTCGTCGGGCTGCAATCATCCTAACTGGATGTATGATTCACTGACGTGTTGACATGGACGTTATAGATAGAACGTACTCAAGCATTCGAGGCTTTGCGTGGGAGAGGCTGTTCAAATGGTTCAAATGGCTCTGAGCACTATGGGACTTAACTTCTGAGGTCATCAGTCCCCTAGAACTTAGAACTACTTAAACCTAACTAACCTAAGGACAACACACACATCCAAGCCCGAGGCAGGATTCGAACCTGCGACCGTAGCGATCGCGCGGTTCCAGACTGCAGCGCCTAGAACCGCTCGGCCACTCCGGCCGGCGGGAGAGGCTGTATAGTGGTAAGGGTGCTGCACCAGGGGTATGCGTTGTCACTTGAAAAAGTTCACCGCCAATAGACGCGGAAACGCTAGAATAATTTGCGTCCTAATCCGGCCACTTACTCACGAGGTTTTCTGTTCAGAATGACTCCCTGCCGCGAAAGCCTGCGTTCGTGTTGTAGTCGATTTTTTTTCCCCGATGGTTGTTCCCTACCTCAACCTGCGCCTCGGAAAGGTCACACAGAAATACGACCCTGTTTTGGAACATATATCTTCGCGTCCCAGTTCCGTGTAGCGCCGCGCCTGTCAGCGCACGGCCGAGCACAACACAACACGCGGACAGCAGCGGTTGTATCGTGTCATTCCGCTGAAGGCTGCCCACGTCGGCGACAGTTCGTCGAGGTACGCTTTGCATGGTTACCACTCCGGTCTACCAAAGTCGAACAGGACAGGGAGAAAGAGAGAGAGAGGGGGTGGGGGGGGGGGCGAGATGAAGGGAGGGAGGGGGAGGAACGTCATCGCAGATCGCAAATTGTGAAAGGAGTGTTGGGGCATTCTGCGTGTATCCAGAAAGTTCATGGCCGTACTTTACGACTCTGCGCTCAGCAGTAGCGCGGGAAATGTTACGAGCCAGTATAGCGCAGTTCCGTCTCCCGCCATTGCCCACTTTAAGACGGTTACATTCATGTTTACACCACCTCCGAGCCAGATCAGGGGTGTCATTTCTCTCTACTCCAACCGCTTCTCGGAAGGTAGGGAATGACAGCAGAAAACACGATCTGTATTTCATCTGGGGACGGTCGCCTTTCAGCTCGTTCTTGCTTAGTGAAAACTGCGAGAGTTCTCGTTGTAGCTGAATGCAAACCTACACAACCTGTCTTAGCTTTCTCAATCTCCGACCAGTCGCCCTCACCTAAATTTTTTTGTAGTTAGTTCCGTGTGCGGGGAACCTATTGAAGCTACACTGAAGAGCCAAAGAAACTGGTACACCTACTTAATTTCGTGTGGGGCCCCCGCGAGCGCAGAAGTGCCGCAACATGACGTGGCATGGACTCGACTAATGTCTAAAGTAGTGCTGGAGGGAAATAACACCATGTATCCTGAAGGCTGTCCATAAATCCGTAAGAGTACGAGGGGTGGAGATCTGAACAGCACGTTGCAAGGCATCCCAGATATGCTGAATAATGTTCATCTCTGGGGAGTTTGGCGGCCAGTCGGAGTGTTTAAACTCAGAAGAGTGTTCCTAGAGCCACTCTGCAGCAATTCTGGACGTGTGGGGTGTCGCATTGTCATGCTTGAATTGCCCAAGTCCATAGGAATACACAATGAACATAAATGAATGCATGTGATCAGACAGAATGCTTACGTACGTATCACCTGTCAGAGTCGTATCTAGACGTATCAGGGGCCCATATCACTCCAACTGCACATGCTCCACACAATTGCAGACCCTCCACCAGCCACCACCTGCTGCCAAATGGTTTAAATGGCTCTGAGTACTATGGGACTTAACTTCTGAGGTCATCAGTCCCCTAAAACTTAGATCTACTTAAACCTAAGGACATCAGACACATCCATGCCCGAGGCAGGATTTGAACCTGCGACAGGAGTGGTCGCGCAGTTCCAGACTGTAGCGCCTAGTACCGCTCGGCCACTCTGGCCGGCACCTGCTGACATGCAGGTTCCATGGATTCATGGGGTTGTCTCCATACCCGTACACGTCCATCCGCTCGATACAACTTGAAACGAGACTCGTCCGGCCAGGCAACATGTTTCCAGTCATCAGTTGTCCAATGTCGGCGTTGACCGGCCCAGGCGAGGCGTTAAGCTTCGTGTCGTACACGAGTCGGCCTTCGTCTCCGAAAGCCCATATCGACAATGTTTCGTTGAATAGTTCGCACGCTGACACTTGTTGATGGCCCAGCATTTAAACTTGTAGGGTTGCACTTCTGTCGCGATGAACGATTCTCTTCAGTCGTCGTTGGTCCCGTTGTTGTAGGATCTTTTTCCGGCCGCAACGATGTCGGAGATTTGATGTTTTGGTAGATTCCTGATATTTACAGTACACTCGAGAAATGGTCGTAAGCCGGCCGAAGTGGCCGTGCGGTTAAAGGCGCTGCAGTCTGGAACCGCAAGACCGCTACGGTCGCAGCTTCGAATCCTGCCTCGGGCATGGATGTTTGTGCTGTCCTTAGGTTAGTTAGGTTTAGCTAGTTCTAAGTTCTAGGGGACTAATGACCTCAGCAGTTGAGTCCCATAGTGCTCAGAGCCACTTGAACCATTTGAAATGGTCGTAAGGGAAATTCCCCACTTCATCGCTACCTCGGAAATGCTGTGCCCCATCGCTTATGCGCCGACTATAACACCACGTACAAACTCACTTAAATCTTCATAACCTGCCATTGTAGCAACAGTAGCCGATCTAACAACTGCGCCAGACACTTGTCTTATATATGCGCTGCCGAACGCAGCGCCGTATTCTGCCTGTTTACATATCTTGGTATTTGAATACAGGCGCCTATACCAGTTTCTTTGGCGCTTCAGTGTATTATTATATATTTCTACAAAGGTGCCAGCCGTGAAGAAATAGCCAGGAGCATTCGCTATTCTTTCTTTGTTTACTACTTTTTCATAGTGCAAAGAGATCAGCGGCAGAAATTTATATTTTCGAAGAACTGAAAGACAAAGCAGTTCTACTTATTATGCGTGCAAGGTATCCGGTCTGGTGGTAAGGTGCGTATCTGACAAACAAAAAAAGATGGCGCGATCGAATCCCGTTCAGACCACGGAAGATTTCAGTCCGCATTTACGTAGACTTCACCTCTTGGCTATGTGAGGAGTCGCCATTTACGGCACATAGTTCAGATTCCACGTTAATTTGAGTGTCTCCTTTCTCCAGCTGGATTAGTAGTGTAGGCCAGAGACACGCAATGCGCCAAAGTGGCATCCAGTTGAAAGACTTGCACCAGGCCGTTAAACTACACGGAATTATTATTACATCCGAAGCAATAGGAGGCTGTCCATGTTTTTATCACAAACACATCACAACTCGTGTACGTTCTGAACGGCGGAAAATAAGTTAACTTAGAGCTTTGAGAGCGCTTCCACGTGAAGAACAGAGTGATATACAAAAAAAAAATCTATAACGATTTAATAGTCCAATGTTTTATTTGGCTGTTTCGATCATGAGAATTCCTATCTCTGCCTGCTACTGGCCACTAAAATGCGCTAAATTTAAAAAAAAGAGGAGAGAAGCAGAAGGTCTTTTGTTTCATATATGCAGGCGCTTGCCTAGAATGCTACCCTATTTTTGTCTCGGTTCGTTGTGAGGTTTACGGTTAAACATGAAATAGTCAAGCCTAGAAGAGAAACAACATAGTTAACGAGTATCAGACATGATTTATGCTCCTTACCGGAAGATAATCTATGAGGAATTAGATGAGACGTGGCGTACGGTCAAAGATTTGATTTAGCTTGCCCTGCAGAAATAATACGTTTGTTCAGTTTCCGTGAAAAGTCATGATTTGCAGGCACATAACTGTGTGATAAGTTTATTAGATTACTCTGCTACGATTCAGAAACATATCTGGCATTATGTTTATCTCAAAAAAAAGTGTGGTTTTATAGGTAGTTTTAATCCACTGTATTCAGTTGGTTCCGTCTCTTTTTTATTTTGGAAATGAACTGGAATTGTCTTTTGAACATTTATGAGCAAATAAATCGTTTAGCTGCTGCTTGCGAGTGCATGTGTTGGGGTAAGTGGCGTAAAGAGAAAGGGAAGGACAAAACATAGAGCTAGGGAAGAGAGAGAAACAGAAAGGAAGCAAAAGAAAGAGGACCTAAGAGTGTACAGTGCCAGACCTGACGTTGAGGTGCAAGATAAGGCAGCAAGACAGCGTCTCTTGCAAAAGCGACAGTTGCCTTCCGCGCAGGGTCTTACGATAAAAATCTTTAATTTTCGCCTCTGTCAATCATCCACTTGCCTGTGCCTCTCGTTTCCTGTTCTGCTAGCTGACACGCGACAAAAAGCAAATATAATGTCAAGGCATCGATTATGTGTATTACTTTCTATCCTATTATTAAAATAGTAATCTCGTTGTATTTTCCCACTCCGAAATAGTTCTGTCCTGCACTCTTCTTAACTTCATTGTGACAAAATAGACTTTCCGCCAAAACTAAGCTAATTAACAACTATCGTGCAGTCGCAGCCTCTGAAGCATAAATTATATTGTTTTAACAATGTCAACAAGTACAAATATTATTGAAGATAACATTTTAATGGACTAATCACAAGTAGTATTTACGATATTATATATGCCTATCACCATGCATATTTAAAAATATAACTGAGTCCCCGTGATAAAATTTAATAAATTCACGTATTTCCCAAACTAAATCTCTCATTGTATTTTAACAATCGTTATTAAAACTATTAATTTTAGACGTAATTGGGCTGTCCTTTCTCTTACTTTCATTTGCATCAGTTTCATTTTTAATATACACTATTCTATTTCAATCTGCACGAAAGTTAAAAATTACGTCATGTGATTATGTGGCAAGCAATTATACACTTGATTCTACAGGAATTGGAGAAAGATACTGTTAAGCAAATTTCCAGATAATATGATGAAAAATAATTAGCGTAAGTAGAAAATAAAAATGTGTTCATATACATTTATATGCGAGGTGGAATTTGAAGTGTATCGTGTTGATTAGTAGACTGTTGTATCGTGTTCTACCATTCGTCGAACTCGATCTGTTACAGCACAATAGGAAAACGAGCAGCAGTCATTACACTGCCACCAACTTGTATCTAACAACTCTCTCCATTCACAAAACAGGACAAGAGTCTATAATCAGAAAGGGGGAGACGTTTACAAAAATAATAGCTCCGAGTTTCCACCGAAAGAATCGGGATCTATAGTTTTGTATTAGACCTCACCAGGTCCGCCTCGTTCGTTAAACATGCCCAACTGGCTAACGGCTATGCAACTTGTTCCGATAGATTACTTGTACGTCCACTAAACTGGAAGAGCCGCCATGGAAACAAACGACTGAGGCGCCTCTATTTCCGCGCTCGGAGCCGCACTTGCCAACTCTTACGAAGCTTTACGCCTGAGCAGAACAACTTTGTTGATCAATGACTACCGACCTCCAAAATACACTCTGCAACCTTGTCTCCGCCCACGAGGGTTCAAAACTTGCCTGCTGCACGACACGACGGCTGGCGAACGATTCCTCAGTTTGGTGAACTCCATACCGCTCCTTGAAATTATTTAACATTCAGCTCTTTCTGCCAGCAGAAAGCAAGCGTTTCCAGTGGTCATTTCTTGCTAAAGCTAATAACGACATTTGCTGTAAGACGCTGCTTTCTGCTAGGATACTTCACATCTACATCTACGTGATTACTCTGCTACTCACATAGAAGTGCCTGGCAGAGGGTTCAATGTACCACCTTCAAGCTGTCTCTCTACCGTTCCACTCTCGAACAGCGCGCGGGATAAACGAGCACTTAAATTTTTCTGTGCGAGCCCTGATTTCTCTTATTTTATCGTGATGATCATTTCTCCCTATGTAGATGGGTACCAACAGAATGTTTTCGCAATCTGAGGAGAAAACTGGTAACTGAAATTTTCTGAGAAGATCCCGTCGCAACGAAAAACGCCTTTGTTTTAATGATTGCCACACAAATTCACGGTTCATGTCTATGTCACTATCTCCCCTATTTCATGATAATACAAAACGAGTTGCCCTTCTTTGTACTTTTTCGATGTCATCCGTCAGTCCCACCTGATGCGGATCCCGCACCGCGCAGCAATACTCCAGAATAGGACTGACAAGCGTGGTGTAAGCAGTCTATTTAGTAGACCTGTTGCACCTTCTAAGTGTTCTGCCAATGAATCGCAGTCTTTGGTTTGCTCTATGTACAATATTATCTATGGGTTCGTTTCAATTTAGGTTATTTGTAATTCTAATCCCTAAGTATTTAGTTGAATTTACAGCCTTCAGATTTGTGTGACTTATCGCGTAATCGAAATTTCTTTTAGTACTCATGTGAATAACATCATACTTTTATCTATTGAGGGTCAATTGCCACTTCTCGCACCATACAGATATCTAAATCATTTTGCAATTCGTTTTGGTCATCTGATGACTTTACAAGACGGTAAATGACAACATCATCTGAAAACAATCTAAGACGACTACTGAGATTGTCTCCTGTGTCGTTAATATAGATCAGGAACATCAGAGGACCTATAACACTACCTTCGGGAACGCCAGGTATTACTTCCGTTTTACTCGATGAATTTCCGTCTATTACTGCGCACTGTGACCTTTCTGACAGGAAATCACGAATCAAATCGCACAACTGAGGCGATATTACTTAGGCACGCAGTTTGGTTAGAAGACGCTTGTAAGGAACGGTGTCGAAAGCCTTTTGGAAATCTAAAAATATGGAATCAATTTGACATCCCCTGTCTATAGCAGTCATTACTTCACGAGTAGAAAGAGCTAGTTGTGTTTCGCAAGAAAGATATTTTCTGAATCCGTGCTAACTATATATCAATAAATCGTTTTCTTCGAGGTACTTCATAATGTTCGAATACAGTATATGTTCTTAAACCCTACTGCAAATTGACGTTATTGATATAGGCCTGTAATTCAACGGATTACTCCTACTTCCCTTTTTGTGTATTGGTGTGACTTGAGAAATTTTCCAGTTTTCAGGTATGGATCTTTCTGTGACCGGGCGGTTGTATACAATTGCTAAATATGGAGCTATTGTGTCAGCATACTCTGAGAGGAACGTGACTGGTATACAATCTGGACTGGAGGCCTTGCCTTTATTAAGTGATTTAAGCTGCTTTGCGACCCCAGGGATATCTACTTCTATATTTTTCATCTCGGCAGTTGTTCTCGATTGGAATTCAGGAATATTTACTTCGTCTTCTTTGGTGAAGGAGTTTCGGAAAACCCCAGAGTGATGCCCTTGGCAGCAAACTGTGTGGCGGAAGCCAACGCAGCCTGGAGCTGTGAGCGAAGGGTCGCCAACTCAGCTTGCATCTGTACACAGCAATCACAGTTCCTATCCATTACTGCTGTCGCTCCTGTTTGAAGCTCGTAAAAATATGTAACAAACGAACGGTGTACTCGCCTTATTAGCAGTAGGACCACGAGGTGCTCTGTCTCTGACGGTCTATCCGAAACTGAGCCATACTAATCAAAACAAACACAAGTTTTTCTGATACTAAAATGTAGACTTTCACGGCCGGAAATATCATGTCCATTATAACTATCCGGGCTGTTATGCCGTGGCCGGTTGATGAATTTTGCCTCAATTCCCAACGTTTCGTCTCCGACTGCGGGATACATCTTCAAGGGGGTCTTGAAGATGTCTTCCGCAGTCGGAGACGAAACGTTGGGAATTGAGACAAAATTCATCAACCGACCACGGCATAACAGCCCGGATAATTATAATGGACACAAGTTTTTCTACAACGTGCCATCATGGCAGATCACTAGACTATAAGCCAGGAATGTAGGTTGCGGCTTTAATCCATTTATGAGGATTAGTGAAAGACTGTCCCGTCACCTAGAGACTGGGAAACAGTCCTTTCGTTAAAGGGCCAAGCGATACAAGCGGCCGCCTGGAGCTTCAGGGCAGCCCAAGTGTAAAATTTCTATTTTTCCTTATATCTTTGTCACATGACTTCCTTAATAAAACATTGGTCTTTCGAATCAAAAAAAAAAAAAAAATAATAATTGTGTGTTCCTTTTGTGTTGCATGCATTTGTTGCTGTGTAACATAAAACTTACGCAGCTAAACAGCGTATTATGTTTAAAGCATCAACGTCCTTCTTTATCTGATGGAAAGTTATTAAACTAAAAAAATATATATTTTAATTTCTTCCACTCAGTTTAATAGTAGATTTTAATGAAGCCGGAACAGTACAGTAGTTCTACTTCTTTCTGCTTTCACTAAACTTTGAAGGTCTCATAAGTTACCTTAAATGAAAATCAATTGTTTCTTCTTCGATTATGTAGAACTGGAATAAGATTAATAAATTTCTGTAACAGAGGATTATCCATGTATTATCATATTAGCAGAAAAAAAAGATTTCGAGACATTACATTTAGATTTCTTCGAAGAGCCCAAGGATAGGTAACTGGAGAGGGGGAGGAGCATCATTATTTGTCAGCAGTGTGGAAAAACGTTCTCGAACCCACTCTGCCTCCTCTCCGCCTCCTCAATTACTGGGCGTGGCGTACCCAATAGCCACAGGCAGTGTACACAAGCACGGGATGGGCAACCTAATAAAAGTGGATCGGAAAATACGAATTTTCTTGCACCTTAAGGTAGGCAACCAACTGTACATCATCCGCTCCCAGATGTGGACGATTAAGTTAGGTTGCCCATTTTAAAGTGCATGAATTTCTCGTATTTTCCGATCCAGTTTCAGTTTGTCCACCCTGTGTATATTTATGTGTGTACATTTTATAATGCCATAAAGTATAATAACAATAACAATAACAATATTAATTTGTTTTTCAAGGTATTGCCTTCCGGTTAGCGTCCATTCTGACATCTCAGTAACGGAGGCGATTTTTTTTTTTTTCAGTTACGACGATATGAACGTAAGGACAAAATAACACCCAGTCCCCGGGCGCAGAAAATCTCCGACCTGGGTGAGATCTGAGCCCGGGCCCCATCGATTAACAATCTTGAAAGACATCATGTTTACGCGAGTGTCAGTTAAACTTTGTAATTTCAGCCTTAGACCATTATCAAGTGCAGATGTTATGGCTTTAAGCCATGTCTGCTTTATAAAAGCTGACACATTTGTATGCCGTTGTCATTTGATGTTATATACATTCGTAACGCTGCTAAGTAGTGCGAGCACACATGTCCACATATCGTAAAACAGCACAGTCTGTACATACATGTGTTCGTTCCACCATCACCAGTAACTTTTGCACTAATCCACAGCAGCGAACTACTGTTTACAGCTGTTTTGCGATATATGGACATGTGTGCTCGCACTTCTTAGCAGCGTTACGAATGTATATAACAGCAAATGACAACGAGATATAAATGTTTCAGCTTGTGTAAAGGAGACGTGGCTTAAAGCCAAAACATCTTCACTTGATAATGGCCTAGGGCCGAAATTGCAATGTTGTTGTTGTGGTCTTCAGTCCTGAGACTGGTTTGATGCAGCTCTCCATGCTACTCTATCCTGTGCAAGCTTCTTCATCTCCCAGTACCTACTGCAACCTAAATCCTTCTGAATCTCCTTAGTGTATTCATCTCTTGGTCTCCCTCTACGATTTTTACCCTCCACGCTGCCCTCCAATGCTAGATTTGTGATCCTTTGATGCCTCGGAACATGTCCTACCAACCGGTCCTTTCTTCTTGTCAAGTTGTGCCACAAACTCCTCTTCTCCCCAATTCTATTCAATACCTCCTCATTAGTTATGTGATCTACCCATCTAATCTTCAGAATTCTTCTGTAGCACCACATTTCGAAAGGTTTTATTCTCTTCTTGTCCAAACTATTTATCGTCCAGAAATTGCAATAGTGGAAGTAAAAAGTTTAACTATCACTGGCGTAAACATGATTTCTTTCAAGAAATTTCGCATGACTGTGAATCCCAGTTATGAAAAGCTAATTGACTAACAATCTGCCACGCTAACCGCAAAGCTACTGGGGTGGACAACAATAGTAGTAAAAATGATAATTATATTAATAATTATGATGATCATGACGAAACACCGATGGCTGTTCACTGTTCTAAAAAATGAGGCACCCACACCACAGTACCATCTTGGCTGTTCCGTTCCATCCATTTTTTCCTCATCCTGTTCGACCGGCGGTCTCCCTGCCCCGAGCTGGCCAGTGTGGCCGAGCGGTTCTAGGTGCTTCAATCTGGAACCGCGCGACCGCTACGGTCGCAGGTTCGAATCCTGCCTCGGGCATGGATGTGTGTGATGTCCTTAGGTTAGTTAGGTTCAAGTAGTTCTAAGTTCTAGGGAACTGACGACCTCAGATGTTAAGTCCCATAGTGCTCAGAGCCTGCCCCGAAAGGTGCAGAGCTGTGCTTCTGTACGGATGGTTCGGGTGCATAATATGGCCTGGTGTGGTAACGAGATAACTGTGGCTCTTCCTGCCCTGCGTGTTACAGGCGACGTGGACAGCTGCGGGCTGTCTCCGCTGGTGCAGGGGCAGTTCACGCCGCTGCCCGAGGCGCTGTGCTGGGTCATCCTGGAGCTGCAGGCGGCCGGCCAGCCCGCCGTGCCCGAGCGCATCCGCTCGGCGCTATGCCACGCCTTCCCCGACATGACGCCGCCCACGCAGGAGAACGTCTACGACGCGCTCGCCGCGCTCACCGCCGACCGCAAGGTGACGCTCACCACTAACTAGCCTAGCCTGCGTGCTTACCGCCCACTGTGACTCACCTGCTAACGAATACTAGCGTCATGGAACACCAGCAAATTGCTACAGCACGGTTCAGTGATGATGGCATCCATAGTTTCTCAACTATTTTTTTAAGTAAGGAGGGGGAGAGGGGAGCAAACCAGGTCATTGATTTCGGCTAATATGAATTAATAGTCTATTTCCGCTTGTTCACTCAAGTTTAGCTTCCATTTTGTGCACAGTATTGGGACGACAAACCCAGTCGCCTTCTTCAGGTGCTGTGAGCTATGCTGTCTACTCACTGCGTGGACTGCAGCGAATCTGATTGGCGTCTGTTGTATTAATCACGTGCAGTTGGCATCAAATATATCAGGGTGTCCCAGTGGAATGGTCAATATTCAAGGAGATGACGGGAACGGTCAGTCAAAGCAAAAAAAAAAAAAAAAAAGTATCGGTACATTGTCATTGTTTACAACGTACCACACTATTGTGGAGGAAATCGACGCGAGTAACTTTCTAAAGTACTTTTGCGGCCTACCAAGCCCGGAAACTATCTCAAATTGGCCTATAAGAGCTATCTAAGCTACAGCGCATGCGCATCGCTCGAGATTTTTAATATTCTCTCGCTGTCTTCCCGCGAACTATTAATCCTAGAAAAAAAATGAATAGGATCTTTTTTGTACAAAATTAAATGTAACTTACAAACGTACAAAAGTGACATAAAAATCCTGAGACATCACTAATGCAAATTAGACCCACACCTTTCAGCGAAACTGTTAAGCACACGTGTACAACGATAGTGTGGTAAAAGTGTGTTTTACGAAGTCAGTGTTATGTTGTCCTGCAAAGAGAAACAATTCATTAACATTAAAAGTAGTAAATAAGTTCCCAGTTTTATAGACCCTACTTGGTGGAAACAATTTTATTCTCATAATGTTCAAAAAGACATATAGCAGGGAGTTTTCTACTTTGCCCTGAGGTCATTCACGACACTAGTTCAGTTTTACTGTAAATCAGAATATGAAAAATCATAATTAACCCCATTACTATTATTATTACTATTATTATTATTATTATTATTATTATTACTATTTTACAAACACTGAGTATTGCAACGTAGTGGAAAAAAGAAAAATATAATTTCTCTCGAAAAGTAGGAATTTATTTTGTTTCCTTTTAGACAAATTTTTATATTCAATTTTCGAACTTTATTTTCCTTCCACAGTTCCACAAATTTATTACATTAATTATTCCATCCCTGTCTTCATGAGCTTACCCGTATGATTAATTTTGTCAGTCCCGTCTTCATGATCATATCGGTAATTTTGCCATCCATGTTTAGATGAATACACAGACAAGATTTTTTTATCAGCGCTGGCTTTTTATAATAAATACATAACTAGGATTAAAGCAAATTTTCCTTACTTCACATCAGTGGTCAGAAATTTTTAGCCATAGACTACCGGTTTCGGTCTAAAATGACCATCTTCAGATCTGTTGTATAAAAACATGTCCTAACATTCTGGAGCATGTTTTTATTACAGATCTGAAGATGGCCATTATAGGCCGAAACCAGAACTCTGCTGACAAAATATTTTTGACCATAGACATGAAGTAAAGGAAATTTATTCTATGTTCGGGACACTGTTCAATTCGCTATCATGCCGCAGCTTGTGAAAATAGGAATAATGCTATGAATAAGCCTAGGACTTTTTATCTATTCATGGATTGTGGCCCAAAGTTCTAGGCTGATGCATAACTTTATTCTTAGGTATGTTTAGTCATGTTAGTCTAATTGCTGAATCGCGTAATCCCATATGTAATTTGTCAAAATATGTCATTGAAGTAATTTTACATTAAACAAAGGTTCAATACATTAAGAAGTTGAGATATTAATCTTTGCCTAATCATCATGTTTATCTTTGCTTTATCATTTCTGGAATCAGTAATGTACTTGAGAATGGACTTGTGAAGTAACCATAATAAAATTTGTTAAACAAGGCAAAAAACAGTGTTAGATTCAGTTAATAAATCTTTAAGAGTTTTCACATAAAAAATCAGGAGGCATTGCTTTTCAGCACGCTCTCGTACGTCTCTTTCTGAAAATAAAGGAGAATTGCAGCACCGCTGTGTCATCAAGTTACAGCTTTTTGCCATTACTCAGCGATTATTTTTAATTTGATGATGCGGCGTTGTAGAAGATTAAGTGGGAAGTTAGAGAGAGAGCGGACGTTTCCTTTCTATTGGCGCATATTGTGAAATTCTCTGAAGGTTTTGTTTTCTTCATTGGAGAAAGAAAAAATAGTAAGAAGTATTGATCGAAGGGAAGCATAACGCGAAAGTGTAGGATTTTGTAGCTCCTCCGTAAACTGTCTTTCTGAAGTAGGGTTATTAGTATTGTTTATTTTACTAAGAGCTATTCATTCCAAGGTGTCAACCCATCATTTCGTTAAGGCACGTGACATATTTGGATTGGAGACAACACGGTGTCGAGATCCTGAGAAAGCTAGCCCACATGCACTAGTAACAAGGACTCCACAATAAATGCCCCAAAGAAATCTTTTGGCAGTGGTGGGGCCTGAGGATGGCGGTACTGTGCCGCCGAAACTAGTTATGTGAGACAGCAAAGACATTCTCAAGATACAGCTCTGGTGGTACTTTTTCTCATATACACCGAAGAGCCAAAGAAACTGGTACACCCGCCTGATACAGTGTATGGTCCTCACGAGCGCCAAGAAGGACTCTACTAATATGTACAGCAGTGATGAAGGCAATTGACGCCACGAATTTTGCAGGGTTGTCCATAAATCCGTAAGACTACGAGGGGTGGAGATCTCTTCTGAACAGCACGTTCCAAGGCATCCCAGATATTCTCAATAATGCGCATGTTTGGTGGCAAGTAGACATGTTTAAACTCAGAAGAGTGCTCCTGGAGCCACTCTGTAGCAATACTGGACGTGTGGGGAATTGCCCAAGACCGCGGAAATGAGCGATGGACATGAATGGATGCATGTGATCAGACAGAATACTTACGCAAGTGTTACCTGTCAGTCGTACTTAGATGTATCAGGGGTCCGATATCACTCCAACTGCACACGCTCCACACACATCACAGAGCCTCCACCAGCTTTAACTGCTGACATGGACGGTCCATGGATTCGTGAGGTTGTCTCCATACCCGTACACGTCCATCCGCTGGATACAATTTGAATCGAGACTCGTCCGACCACGCAACATGTTTCCCATCATCAACAGTCCAATGTCGGTGTTGTCGGGCCCAGCCGAGGCGTAAGGCTTTTTGTCATGCAGTCAGCAAGGGAACACGAGTGGGCCTTCGACTCCGGAAGCTCAAATCGATGATTGTTTGCAAGCTGACTCTTGTTGATGCACCAGCATTGAAATCTGCAGCAATTTGCGGAAGGGTTGCACTTCTGTCACAATGAGCGATTCTCTTCTGTCATTGTTGGTTCCGTTCTTGCAGGATCTTTTTCCACCTGCAGCGATGTCGGAGGTTTGATGTTTTACCGGATTCCTGATACGGTACACTCGTGAAATCTCAACTTCATCGATACCTCGGAGATGCTGTCTCACATCGATCGTGCGCCGACTAACATCATGTTCAAACTAACTTGAATCTTGATAACCTGCTATTGCAGCAACAGTAACCGATCTAACAACCGCGCCAGACACTTGTTATATAGACGTTGCCGACCGCAGCGCCGTATTCTGCCTGTTTACATATCTCTCTATATGAATAGGCATGCCTACACCAGTTTCTCTATCGCTTCAATGTATATCGTCAGCTGAAGTCCCTCGTCCATGCCATAGGATCGATAACCACAAATTGGCATTAATCTCTTTCAGTCATTTCCCGTCTTCCCTATCAAGACACGCCAAAAGTTTACCACTCTAAGACATTATCATGGGACGTGATGAAATCATACTGTGTAACTGCGTCTTCATTCCCGTCGAATTTTATTTCAGTGCCTTTACTTCAGCTCGTGTAGAGTACTCTGCCCTGCCTTTCGCTGTAGCCAGAGCAGCGTGTTTTCGCCGCGCCAGCTGGTGCTTCCCACCAAGCCGCTGCCTCCACACGGAGCCCTCACTGCGACTGTGCGCCTATATAATTCATTCGTTACAACGATCTCCGTGAAAATAGCGGCCAGCGGCCGCGCCCCGTTCTGCGAGCTGACCACTGCGGCACCTACGACAGCCGTAACAAGGCCAGAGCTCGCTTAGCAACTGTCGACGAGTGCATTGTTGCTGTGAACGACAAGTACCGTTACTGAATGGAACAACTGCGTTTCCAATCAAGACCGCAGCACACACCGCCGACATCTGCACTGCTAGCTAGGTAGTTAAATGTCCGTAAATCATCTAGACAATTTTTAATGCAAATGATGTGGAACCGAGTAAGTTTGCAGAACAGGTGTAAGTGATTATTTATACCATTAATGAACAAATTTTTGTTCTACATGCAGTTATACTTTAAACTAACGTCTTTTTTCTTTCACAAATTACACTACTGGCCATTAAAATTGCTACACCAATAAAAAATATTCATTGGACAAATATTCATTAGACAAATATACTGGAACTGACATGTGATTACATTTTCACGCAATTTGGGTGCATAGATCCTCAGAAATCAGTACCCAGAACAACCACTACTCGCCGTAATAACGGCCTTGATACGCATGGGGATTGAGTCAAACAGAGCTTGGATGGGGTGTCCAGGTACAGCTGCCCATGCAGCTTCAACACGATACCACAATCCATCTAGAGTAGTGACTGGCGTATTGTGACGCCCCAGTTGCTCAGTCACCATTGACCAGACGTTTTCGATTGGTGAGAGATCTGGAGAATGTGCTGGCCAGGGCAGCAGTCGAACATTTTCTGTATCCAGAAAGGCCCGTACAGGACCTGCGACATGCGGTCGTGTATTATCCTGCTGAAATGTAGGGTTTCGCAGGGATCGAATGAAGGGTAGAGCCGCGGGTCGTAACACATCTGAAATGTAACGTCCACTGTTCAAAGTGCCGTCAATGCGAACAAGAGGGGACCGAGACGTGTAACCAATGGGCACCCCATACCATCACGCCGGGTGATACGCCAGTATGGCGATGACGAATATACGCTTCCAATGTGCGTTCACTGCGATGTCGCCAAACACGGATGCGACCATCATGATGCTGTAAACAGAACCTGGATTCATCCGAAAAAATGTTTTGCCATTCGTGCACCCAGGTTCGTCGTTGAGTACACCATCGCAGGCTCTCTGTGATTCAGCGTCAACGGTAACCGCAGCCATGGTCTCCGAGCTGATAGTCCATACTGCTGCAAATATCGTCGAACTGTTCGTGCAGATGGTTGTTGTCTTGTAAACGTCCCTATTTGTTGACTCAGGGATCGAGACGTGGCTGCACGATCCGTTACAGCCATGCGGATGAGGTACCTGTGATCTCGGCTTCTAGTGATACGAGGCCGTTGGGATCCAGCACGGCGTTCCGTATTACCCTCCTGAACCCACCGATTCTATATTCTGCTAACAGTCATTGGTTCTCGACCAACGCGAGCAGCAATGTCGCGATATGATAAACCGCAATCGCGATAGACTACAAAAATGGTTCAAATGGCTCTGAGCACTATGGGACTTAACATCTATGGTCATCAGTCCCCTAGAACTTAGAACTACTTAAACCTAACTAACCTAAGAACAGCACACAACACCCAGCCATCACGAGGCAGAGAAAGTCCCTGACCCCGCCGGGAATCGAACCCGGGAACCCGGGCGTGGGAAGCAAGAACGCTACCGCACGACCACGAGATGCGGGCGCGATAGACTACAATCCGACCTTTAACGAAGTTGGAAACGTGATGGCACGCATTTCTCCTCCTTATGCGAGGTATAACAATAACGTTTCACCAGGCAACGCCGGTCAACTGCTGTTTGTGTATGAGAAATCGTTTGGAAACTTCCCTAATGTTAGCACGTTGTAGGTGTCGCCACCGGCACCAACCTTCCGTGAATGCTCTGAAAAGCTAATCATTTGCATATCACAGCATCTTCTTCCTGTCGGTTAAATTTCGAGTCTGTAGAACCTCATCTTCGTGGTGTAGCAATTATAATGGCCAGTAGTGTGCTAGTTATTAAATAAAAAAATCGTCTATCGAATAGAAGGGGTTGTCCAGAAGAAATGGTTTCAGGTTAGAGTTAAAACTTCCAGACGCTTTATGTCGTGTAGATATTTTCAGTCCATTACTCACACAAAGATAAACGGCAGTAACAAATCAAGTGAAACATAACGAGCCACTGGACACCAAAGGTCTCTTACATAAAATACTCAGTAAATATCCCATGTGGAAGGACGATTAAGCTTTAACGTCCCATAGACACTGAGGCCATTAGCGACGGTACACGCGATCGGAATGTTTCAAGAGTTGGAAGGAAATCGGCCTTGCCCTTTCAAAGGAACCATCCAGACATTTGCCTGGAGCGATATAGGGAAATCACAGAAAACATAAATCTGGATGGCCGGACGCGGATTTGAACAATCGTCCTCCCGAATGCGAATCCAGTGCGCAAACCACTGCGTCACTTCGCTCCAGAAAATATCCCTGGACGACTGCAGAAAGTTTGTCGGTGGAATTTGCGTTCGCTTTGCATCAGTCAGACCGCCAAGCGTACCACTGCAAGTGGATTCGTCGATTGTAAAATTTGGGATGTACAATCCACTGTCATTTCATACCACGCATTACTTGTTGTTTTTAGCTTCAATTGGAAGACAGATTTGATGCAACTCTTCATGTACCTCTTCATTCCTCTCCTTTTGTTTGAACCCCGATACTTAGCCTCCATCAACAATTTTTATTCTTCACACTTCCCTAAACTACCAAATTCACGATTCCTTCACGCCTAAAAATGTGTCCTACCAGTTGATCACTTCTTGTAGTCATGTTTTTCCATATATTTCGTTTTCTCATTTCGAGTCATTGCTTCCTCATTTAGTAAACCGATCTACCCATCAGATCTTTAGCATTCTTCTCTATCACTTTATTTCGAAACCCTTCTCTTTTTCTCTGGGTTGTTTATCGTCCACGTCCACGTTTCGCGTTACCTTCAGAAAAGATTTCCTAGCACTTAACTCTATATTCTATTTTAATAAATTCCTCTTTTTCAGAAACGCTTTTCTTGCTATTACCAGTTTGCCTTTTACATCTTCTCTACTTCGGCCATCGTTAGTTACTTGCTGCCCATATAAGAAAACTCAGCTACTTCTGTCAGTGTCTCGTTTCCTCCTCTAATTCCCTCAGCATCGCCTGATTTAATTCGACAACATTCCGTTGCCCTTGTTTTATATTTGTTCGTGTTTATGTTGTGATCTCTTTTCATGACGCTACCCACTCTGTTCCTGGGAAAGCCTCTAGCAGAATTACTATGACATCGGGAAACCTCAAAAAAAATTTTTTTCACTGTAATTTAATTCCAGTCCCTAAGTTCTCTGCTTTCTTTCGCGTTTTGCTTAATGTGCACATGGAGTAACACTGAGGACAGCATTATACAGATTTTTTTTACAAAAAGTGGATGTTTCACTGACTCAAATCATTTTTAGTCAATTTGTTGCGCGTCTTTCGCTGTTTATTAGAAATTTGATTTCATTTCTAGCAGCCCCCTAATCGCGACACAGACACGCAAAGAGCGCTGGTGTGGCGAAGCGGCAACCGTGTGGAAATGCCTAGCCGGCTAGCTGGCTAGCGCCGCCTGGAGAATGTACGCGGCGCACGCCGTTCCCTGCGGAATTTGCCCTTGCTGTCCTATCTGGCTCATATCTAGAGAGCACGCCGGGCTCGCCAGATGAACTGCTCAGACGCGCGGCTTTTATCAAGCTGCGACCACAAGTGGTGGAGCCTGAGGATGGCGGTAATGTGCCGCCGAAACTACTCGTGTGAGGCAGTAAAGACATCCTCAAGCTGTGATGGTACTTTTTCTCATATAATTTAATGTCACATTAGGTTCATAGCAAGGGTCGCGACTGCAATACGTCCCAGAATGAAAACATCGTCTACAAAACCTACGTTTATTGACGTGCCCACTAAACAAATTTTATATTACGAAGGTAATTACGTCCGTGGAGTAAAAACGTGATGTATTAAACAACCTAAGGAGACAGTTATCCACATACCAAGTGCTTTAATGAGAACACAGACCAATGTGGAAATCGTGGTCGCCTTTGACAGCCAAAATTGCTGATGTGGAGCCTATACTTTATTCTTTGTCGTCAGTTCGAAATAAGTCCTTCTCCATCAGGATGAACAGTAAAAGTGAATGAAGGCTATTTTTGTGTGTAATGTTGAAGAAAGGCCCATCGACTTTGCCAATTCGCCGTGTACTGTTGTAAGAGTACGCTTCGTATGTAAATGTCGTGTGACTAGGGCCTCCCGTCAGGTAGACCGTTCGCCGAGTACAAGTCTTTCGAGTTGTCGCCACTTCCGCGACTTGCACATCGACGGGGATGAAATGATGATGATTAGTACAACACAACACCCAGTCCCTGAGCGGAGAAAATCTCCGATCCAGCCGGGAATCGAACCCGGGCCCTTAGGATTCACATTCTGTCGCGCTGACCACTCAGCTACCGGGGGCGGACGCTTCGTATATACTGGGATAGCGTTCCTTATTTAAACTTTGTTGGAAAGGAGTGTTATTGAGGTGTGTACTTAAAATTCTGCCAGTCTATCTTCTTAAGAGGTAGTTTTCTTTCCTTTTTGGTATGGCTGCATTTACGTTTATTTTGGCTGGAGTATCTACTTCACTCCATCGTTGTCTGGGAACATGAAGTCCATGATCGGTTCAACTGGACCTAAGGACCTAGTTCATTCCACGTAAACACATCCCACACCATTATGGACCCACACTAGCCTGTACAGTGCCTTGTTGACAACTTCGATCAACGGCTTCGTGTGGTCCGCGCCACATTCGAACCCTACCATCAGCTTTTACCAACATAAATCGGGGCTCATCCTATCAGGCCACTGTTTTCCAGTCCTCTATGGTGCAACCGATATGGTCAAGAGCCCAGAGAGGTGCTGCAGACGATGTCGTGCTGTTAGCAAAGGCACTCGCGTCAGTTGTCTGCTACCATAGCCCGGCAACACCAAATTTCGCTGCCCTCTCCTAACGGAAACGATCGTCGTATGTCCCACATTGATTTCTGCGGTTATTTCACGCACTGTTGCTTGTCGGTAAGGACTGAGAACTCTACGCAAACGCCGCTGCTCTCGGTCGTTAAGTAAAGTCATCGGCTACTGCTTTGTCCGTGGAGAGAGGCAATGCCTGAAATTTTATATTCTCGGCACACTCTTGACGCTGTGCATCTCGGAATGTTGAAATCCCTAACTATGTCCGCAATGGAATGTCCCATGCCTGTACCTGTTTAATTTCAGACGTGCTACCATAACCATATCGGAAAACATTTCACATGAATCATCTGAATACAGATGACACCTCCGTCAATACGTTGTCCTTTTATGTCTTGTTTATACGATACTACCACCATCTGTATATGTGCATATCGCTATCCAATGACTTTTGTCACCTCAGCGTATCTTTGTACTTCGCACTGTTATCATTGCTCTTTTGCGAAAATAGTAACAACGTTAACCTGGCACTTTTGCAACTATTGTTGGCTATATGGTCTTTGCTGCTCAAAGCCAAAAATGAATTAAAAAAGCTGTGAACGAGGATCACCGGACTACAATTGTCTTTGGTGTAAAGGGTAGACCAGCGGCGAGGGAACAGTGTCAGGTCGTGTTCGGTTCGCATTCGCTGGTGCTCGCCCGTGCGCCGCTAGTTGTCGGTCTTTCAAAAATGGCTCTGAGCACTGTGGGACTTAACGTGTGAGGTCACCAGTCCCCTAGAACTTAGAACTTCTTAAACCTAACTAACCTAAGGACATCACACACATCCATGCCCGAGTCAGGATTCGAACCTGCGACCGTAGCACTCGCGCGGTTCCGGACTGAAGCGCCTAGAACCGCTTGGCCACCACGGCCGGCTGTCGGTCTTTCAGTAAACCATCAGAGGAAGTTCGCGCCTCTCTGCTTCGGCGCTCGTAACACGGAGGGCATTCGTCAGATGCTTTGCGTGCGGTCAGCTTTTGTTGACTTGACTTGCGTGGGTGACTGAGCGGTCGGAAGAGAATGAAATGTAGGTGATAGAAGAATTTACAGAGGCGGATAAATATATGGAAGCACCACAAACACTACACATTACCATGCCTAATAAACTGTAAGAAATCAACTGACATTCAAAACAGTTTCCAGTCGTCTCAGAATGAATAAACAAACATCTGTATGGTTTTCTAGGGACTCTGATAACATTCTTCCTGGAAAACAGTGCCAAGTTCAGGTAATGATGATGGATGTGAGTAGCGATCAGGAATCCTTCTCTTCAAAGTGGACTACACTGGCTCAATAATATTGAGATTTGACAACTGTGGTGGCCAGTGAAATGCGACAATTCGCCGTCGTGCTCACAAAACCGGTTCTCGACGATGCAAGCTGTGCGAACAGGGACCCTGTCGTCTTGGAACACAGCATCACCATCAGGGAGAAAACAGTGTGAAGTGGGATGAGCCTGGTCAGCCATTATGGTCACATAATCCTATGACTTTGCATAGTAACCAAGGTTCCCGTAGAATGCCACAATAAGCCTTCCCAAATCGTCACCGAGCCCCCGCCATGTTTCATTCTTAGGACTCGATCAGAAGTTGGAAACAGCCTGAAACGAGACTCATCCGACAAAATGACTATCTTCTATTGCCCAAATCGAGGTTTTACAGCTTCTGCAACGCATTCTGCTCTTACGGTCATTTGCGTCACAGACGAATAGTTTTGGAATTCCAGCTTGTTCTACAATTCCCTGCTTACGCGGTTCCGTTTGTGTTTTGGTAGCTTCGAAAGTCGCGAGTGCGACATTCAGTTCTACAGTTACTTTGAGCTGTCGCCCTCTTCGTCCGTCACGATCCCTCAACACGTACGTTCGTCCGCGGATTGACTTAGCGGATGATGTCTTCCTCTATCCCTGTATGCGGTACAGATCTGCGATACAGTGTCTCTTGAAACACCAAATACTTCGACTATCTTAGTTACGGAAGCACGTATTATACGAGCACCAACCATTTTCCCATGTTCGAATTCACTTGGTCCGACATAATGCACTCATAAATACATAGAACGCTGTTCTGACAACGACTGACACTTGAAAAGCATCTAGGACATTTCACAGTTGCCGTTCGTGATAATACTTAAAACAGCGCAACCTGTAGGCTTGGCCAACTTCTGAATTTATGTTCGAGCAAGTATTTCTCACGGTGTTCCCATATTTTCGTCCAACCACTATAGGTATTATAGGTGCTTGTCGGGTCCAGGAGATCCACAATACAAACGCCAGTGAAAAAGAAATACGTTTGGTAGAAAATTAATACAGCGCTCGAAGGTCCAACTGTGGTCGTAACGAAGACGATAAATTGATTAGATTCTTCCACCATGCGGGAACAGAGAGAATAAGCGTAAGTTTTATCTATTTCTTTATACGAAGAAGTAAACAACTGCCGGTACGATTAAATATCTACTATCCTGATTAGTATTAAAAATATACTTTCGTTGCTTACGTTCGTGGTAACTGTAATTACATGGCTGATACATCACTGAAATTTTAGAGGTGTTTGATGTAATAATCGAATATCTAAAAATCGTTTTCCCGAAATTACATTGTCTCCACTCTAACAAACGATATAGCAGATCTTATCAAGTTCCGTATGTGACAATTTGTATGTACATTTTATTAATTGTTCTCGAAATTATCTTGCTTATACGTAAGTGAATAAAATGCTTGAAGTGCTCCACATAGGTCACGGCAGCCATCAGGAACCATCAGAGATACAGCAGCTGTTGAATCGTGAAACACATCATCCTCTTGTCGCGGTCAGCATCTCGTGGTGTTGTGTCCACCGTTGTCGGCTTTCGATCACGAGGCCCTGAGTTCCATTACCGGCCGTGTCGGGTATTTTCTCCGCTTGGGACTCGTGTGTGTGTGTGTGTGTGTGTGTGTGTGAGAGTGTGTGTGTGTGTTATCACCATTTCATCATCGACACGCAAGGCGCCGAAGTGGCGTCAAATAAAAATACTTGCACGAGGCAGCCGAACATCCCATATGGTTTCTTCCGGCCAGTAACGCCATAAGGACACTCCATTTTTTGTCGGGGAGACCCTACTGCTGTCGCCGCATCCCGCACCGCTGTCTTCAGACGCCTCTATCTCGCCATTGTTTCTCATTTTCTTCTATTCCTGTTCACTCCAACACTTCTTGGACACTCCTAGCCACCCTTTTCGAGGTGTTTTTCTCCTTCCAGAATATTGCCATGAAAGTGCTTTCTTTGGTCTTCTGTCTTCTTCCATTCTTTTGACGTTTCCTAACCGTCTTGGCTGTCTTTCTCCTTTTCTATCAGCAATAGTAGAATGGGTATGTATCCTTTCTCTTATTTGTTCATTTCTTACTCGGTCAAGTCGAGAAATTGTACATGCTCTTTTCAAAATGACCATTTCTAAACAACTAAGTCTCTTGTTATTGCTTTCTGTGAATTCCAACAACCACTCCTACGACTCGTAAGTGGTTCCACGATGGATTTGTATAACTGCATTTTAACTTTTCAACTCATGTTTGAGGGCCAAATTTTCGGATGGCCGCCTTTCCCTGCCTGATCCGTTGTTCGATATCTCTGTCACATCTTCCATCACGTGATAGGATACTGCCCAGATACCTAAACCCTTTACACACTTTAATTTGGTGTCCGCCAGTGCCCAGATTACTTCCCTGTTCTTGGCAACAGATACTTCGTCTTCTAAAATGCTTTTCCAAACCCAACGTTTTATATTTTTGCAACATCTTTCCAAGCATGTAAGATGCATCCTCTTCATCTTCTGCTGCACCGACCTGATCACCAGCATAGAGAAGTGTTTACATACGCTAGTTCCCTACTTTAATTTCTATGCCTATGCGCTTTCTACACGTACGTCGTAAAGCGTATGCGAGAGAGATAGCATCCTTGTTTGAGTCCTCTATTTACTGTGAAGACCTTTCTTTTCACATTTTAATGACACATTATGCGAACTTGTGGTGGTTTATGACACTTCTTACATTCCTTTTTGGTAATTCGCCTAAACACAGCACCTCGAACAATATCTTTAGTAGCACCGTGTCATATGTTTTCACAAGATCTACGAATAACAAATGGCTGCTTAGATTCCTTTCCAATCTCTTCTGTTTGATCTGTCTTAGAATAAAGATGCTATCAACACATGACCTACCTCTTCGAAAGCCACTTTTTTTCTTCCAATTCAGTTATAATCTTCTCCACTCTTCATTTTAAAACCTTCTCGTACAGCCTGGCAATTCAGGTTGTGACATTTATTCCATGATAATTACTAGACACTTTCTTGCTTCTTTTTTGTGTATTTGGCTTAGATACACTAAGTTTCTCTGCTGGAATTTCCTCCCTATACCACATATATTTGCTACATAACTTGCTTTGATATTCATGCAGAATATTGGAGCCATACCTGTATTGATAAACTTCCAGGCGCGGGTGATTTCCCAATTTTCATTTCTGTAGCCACCTTCTGAACTTCTTTAGAGACTATTTTCTCTACCTCTTCACCCTCCTCATCCCTCCCCACTTGGGCTCTGTCCTTTCTTCTGTTAGCGAGCCCTGAAAATGCTTCTCTAACGTAAATGTCTCCAACTGCTAATAAGCAGTGTGTAAATGTTAACCTTTCTCCACTTATGTCGCTCGCCGGTAGTTAATGCCCAGCTTTTAAATTTGCCCCTCAGTTGTAATGAGAGGCCTGCGAAAAGCGTTAACCGACAAACGCGTCAAGTTTTGGAGTAATGATACGGAAAGCTGGAGCTGCAATTAGGTTTAAAGTCCATTACCTCCATGCGTTTCGCACTTGCGTGGATATTCAGGCACCTTCACTCATTTTTCCCTGCACTACGTTGCATGAAAAATAATCTTATCTGAATATCGAACTTAATACCTTACGGATGGCAGTCTATACACGTTTTCTCTAGTGTAATCGTCTGCTCACAGCTACAGGCGAATGGTAGTGAACACTGGCGAATTGTCTCTTCGCTTGAGTTCGCTACCATTCGCTCCGTGTGTACAGTTGAAAGCTGAATGTTTCAGGTCACTTTTTACTACAGGAATGTGTGGCTGTCAGAAGTTAACAGTCATGAAATTGTTGCTTGCATGTTACTCGACGAAGAGAAAAAAAAGTGGAAAAGATGACGTGTACGTTTAGGGTGCAAAAAAAAATCAGAAAAATATACCGTCTTGGAAAGTTTCATACCCAATTTTTAGATCTGATGGAACGATTGAAGCAAGAACAGGATTGCAGTGGGTGTGGGTGGTGCTGGATTAAGAGGAGAATATATGCTCATACAACTTTCATTTACTTTCTTGTGACAACCTTGCCTTCCAGGAAGCCGTGAGAGACGAATAGAATACGCTACTACTAGCACCAAATTGGAAATAGTTGCAATAATTTAAAAATACGAAACAAAATACATAATATCAATGAATATCCAGTGTACCAATGAAATATTAGCCACTTGTCTTCATTCTTAGAAACCATCGGACACTAGAATTAAGCAACATCAGGCATCAGTTGCAAAAACATTACAATACATGTCACACAGTCACAGTTCAACGCATGTACGATACTATTTGGCACCTAACAGCTTTCCTCAGAACAATTTCAACGTATCTTGAGAGCCCAACTTTATAAATTTTTCCTTAGCATATTACAAATGTCTACTAATGCCAAAACAAGAAGGTCATTAGAAAAACTCATTCGACAGCTCAGATTTTCATTTCTTGCGCAATTACAGAAACTAGCGGGAAAAAAGGTTGCAAACAACAAGCAGAAAGTAGTGACTTGGTCCGAATTTCATGCGTCTCCAACACAGAACCTGAGCCAATATTTCTAATAACACCCTAACCGCTGATAGGCCGAAGCACAATCACATCAAATAAGCCCTAACAGCTCAACCCAAGTCATGCTATGCGATGTGGGATCCGTATCAGGTGGGACTGACGGATGACATCGAAAAAGTACAAAGAAGGGCAGCTCGTTTTGTATTATCACGAAATAGGGGAGATAGTGTCACAGACATGATACGTGAACTGGAGTGGCAATCATTAAAACAAAGGCGTTTTTCGATACGACGGGATCTTCTCATGAAATTTCAATCACCAGTTTTCTCCTCCGATTGCAAAATCATTCTGTTAGCACTCACCTGCATAGGGAGAAATGATGATCACGATAAAATAAGAGAGATCAGGGCTCGCACAGAAAAATTTAAGTGCTCGTTTTTCCCGCGTGCCGTTAGAGAGTGGAGCGGTAGAGAGACAGCTTGAAGGTGATTCATTGAACCCTCTGCCTGTCACTTTATTGTGAATAGCAGAGTAATCACGTAGGTGTATATGTAGATGTGTTAGGATAATGCAAAAACACAGTTTGCTTGATCGGATCTCTCCACCAGGGAAATTCTACAATAGTATTGACCCAGGTCAACGTTCTTAACTTCACCCGACCACCAAGGACACAAAGACATATACAAGCATAACTCCTTATATACGACAAGGAATAAAAAACTATAAGTAGTCAGTAACTGACACTTCAAAAGACCAAAACAGCTCTATAACTTAACTAGAAAGCTCAATTACCACAACAACCTAACCAGTTAAGACATTTGTGGGCAACTTACAAGTATCTTAAAGGCTTCACTTTTATTTTCAGTGCTATGCAAGGTTCCTTTTCCCGCGCACGCAGACACACACCGAACACTTGCGGCAAGAAAGCCCTACCAGTTCAGAACGCTTGAACTACCGCAGCAGACAAGTTCGTCAATAGACACTGAGTTCACAAAACCCCCAGCGCCTAGAACGAGATGTTCAGATACAATTTAATACCCAAGGCAGAGTGCTTGCAGTAGGCACAATATTTCATCCCAAGCGATCAGACCACTTTGCAGCAAATTATACTCGTCCTTTTCGGTCCAGTTAATTCCGACGTCATTCTGCCCCATCCTCTGTACCGACCGTTTGCCATCACATGTCCACGACCCGGACTGTCACAGCCAATGTCCGCATACGTCCTCCTTTCGTCTCACGTCTGCTTGGAGGGACAGTTTATTCATTCCTGGACGACAAACGGACTCCCAGTCAGCTCCTCCTTGCCGAGCGCCGAACTGCCTCGCTTCATCCACCGCCAGGCCCCATCTTTCACCGCTGGCGGAAAACCGCTGTTCTCCGGCAGCGGGCTCTTCTCGGTTGCCGGACGCTGCGGGAAGTTCAAACACTGTCACTCATTGTGACGCCGTAACGTCTCAACGATAGAAAATGACATAAAAATTGAGACCTGAGTTTCTCCTGGCGTATACAGTTTTCAAACAACTTACGGCAAAAGAAACCACGATGAAGTCTCACTTTCTTTTGAAAAAATTCGTTCTATGACATTCTTTTTAGTGTGTGAAAAGTTATGGTGATATTCAGATACAACCAGAACCGGAACTGATTCTGTTTCTTTTTTTTTTTTTTTTTTTTTTTTTCTAAATCAGATGTTGTACGACTGCCACTGCAAAAGGAATGCACTTTTTTCAAATATACAACTTTTTTCTACATTTTTGCTGTTCACGGAGGTCATAGAAACATTATTATCGCTTGTATGCAACTGTAACTGAATCTTTTTCCGCAAGTCGCGCTGTCGTAGCACTTCGCCAATATGGCTGCTGCACTCCTCTGAAGCAACGTGTTGTTATAGAATTCCAGTATTGTGAGCACAAAACTGTCAAACATTCACAAGGGATTGAGGTGAGCATCAGATATGCGGTGATAAGGACGAAGATGTGGCAAACGAATGGAAGAAATTCAAAGTAGTCGTGCCATATGCCCTAGACAAAAATGTTCCGAGTAAGGTTTTAATGGATGGGAAAGACCCTCCATGGCTTAAGAGCCGTGTTAAAAAACTGCTACGTACACAAATAGAACTTCACCTCAGATTCAAGAGAAGTAAAAACCAAGCTGACAAACAAAATCTGAACGAAACCAAAATGAGCGTGTGGAGGGCAATGAAAGAAGCATTCAATGACTTGGAAAGTAAAACTTTGTCAACCGATCTCAATAAAATCCCTATGAAATTTTGTTCGTATGTAAAATCAGTAAATGTGTCAAAACCATCTGTTCATTCACTCAGTGACAATACTGCCACAGAAACGGAAGATAACAGAGAGAAGGTCGAAATACTGAATTCGCTCTTCTGAAATTGCTTTACTGCTGGAGATTGTAACACGGTCCCTCCTTTCAATCGTCGTACGAACGCCGAAATGGCAGATATTGAGATAACCGATGGAGAAATTGAAAAAAAAAAAAACTACAATCGCTTAGTAGCGGAAAGGCGTCAGGACCAGATGAGATGCCTGTAAGATTCTGCAAAGACTATGCGAAAGATCTTGCTCCCCTTGTAGAAGTAATTTATCGTAGATCGCCTGAGCAACGTAGGTTACCTAGCGACTGGAAGAAGCGCAAATCATTCCCATTTTTAGGAAGGGACGTAGGAAAGCTGCACACAACTATTGAACTATATCGTTGACGTCAATCTGTTGTAAAATTATGGAACATGTTTTATACTTAAGAATTATGACGTTTTTTGAGAAGGAAAATATCCTCTATAAGAATCAACATGGATTTGTGCCGTAGACAATGGCGCTGAGGTTGATGCCGTGTTCTTTGACATCAGGAAGTCATTTGACACCGTTTCGCACTGCCTTTTAGTGAAAAAATACGAAATTATCGAGTGTCGGAGCAGATTTGCGACTGGATTCAAGACTTCCTTGCGGGTAGAACTGAACACGTCGCTCTTAACGGAACAAAATCGACGGATCTAAAGATAATTTCCGGAGTACCCCAATGAAGTGTCATGGGACCGTTATTGTTTACAATACATATAAATGATCTAGTAAAAAGGGTCGGATGATCTCTAAGGCTGTTCGCAGATGATATGGTTGTCTATAAGAAAGTAGCAACACAGTAAGATAGTAACGATTTGCAGAATGACATCCAGAGCTAGGCTCTGGCAGTTAACTGTGAACTTAAATAAATGGAACATATTGCGCATACATAAGAAAAGAAATCCACTACTGTACACCTACACTATTGATGAAAAACCGCTGCAAAAAATCTATCTATATCCGGATCCCACTCCAGCTACTGCCGGGTCTGGGTGCTGACGAGTCCTCTCCGTTTGGCTCTGTCCTCCCACCACTTTTCTTCCTCACTTGCTGCCAGGTCACACCTCTCCTTTCCACAGATATTCTCACTCCCATTTTCCACCGTGACCTTGGGTGCCCAATAGGTCTTTTTCCATCCATCTTTAGTTCTTCCATAATTTTGAGGAGTCTCTGCCCATGCATCCTCTTAATATACCCATACCATCTTAATCTATTTTTTTCAATTTCTTCTCTCATACTTTCTTGTTTAAGGTCATTTCTAATCTCTACATTCCTTACTCTGTCCCGTCTTGTTTTTCCCTTGACTGCTCTGAGAAATTTCATTTCCCCTGCTTGCAGTCTGCTGCAGTCCCTTTCTGTCATTGTCCATGTTTTTCCACCTTAGGTGACAATAGGGAAGTAATAATTCTTATACATAAGGAGTTTTGCTTTTTCTGAAACTTCTTTATTCCAAATCAGGTGTTTTATTGTTTGGTGGAAATTGCCTCCCTTCTGTAACCTCCTATTAATTTCGTTGGTTATTCTTCCATTCCTAGATATTTCACTCCCTAAATAAGCGAAACTTTCTGCCACTGCTGCTGCAAACAGTATCTACCGTAAAATATTTACGAGTAACTATCCAGAGCGACCTTAAGTGGAATGACCATTTAAAAGAAATAATGTGAAAAGCAGATATCAGACTCAGGTTCATAGGAAGAATCTAAAGGAAATGTATCTCATCCACGAAGGAAGGCGCTCGTTCGCCCGATTCTCGAGTTTTTCATCTACCTGGGATCCCTACCAGGTAGGACTGATAGAAGAGATAGAGAAGATCCAAAGAAGAGCGGCATGTTTCGTCATGGGATCGTTTAGTCGGCACGAGGCCTTTACGAAGATGTTCAACAAACTCCATTGACAGACGTTACAAGAGAGTCGTTGTGGACCACTGAGAGATTTACTATTGAAATTTCGAGATAGCACTTTCCGGGAAGAGTCTCCCCACATACGTCTCGCGAAATGACCATGAGGAGAAAATTAGAGAAATTAGAGCCATTGCAGAGGTTTACCGACAATCATTCTTCCCGCGCGCTATTCGCGAGGGGAACAGGGTTCAAATGGCTCTGAGCACTATGGGACTTAACTTCTGTGGTCATCAGTCCCCTAGAACTTAGAACTACTTAAACCTAACTAACCTAAGGACATCACACACATCCATGCCCGAGGCAGGATTCGAACCTGCGACCGCAGCGGTCGGGGAACAGGGTTGGAGGGCTCAATTAGTGGTACAAAAAGTACCCTCCGCCACACACCATTGGGTGGCTTGCAATGATGCAGATGTAGGAGAAAGTGCATGGGAATGACGCTGTTGACAGCAGTACAGTTAGTCGTTAGGCAATCAGATTATTGTGGTGAAAGTGGACACGCCAGTACTCGAGGAACTCCCACGCAGTGTCAGACCGACAACTGCACAATGCCTCACAATGTGCAGCGTATTCACGGTCTCACGTTGGCTGGCAGTGTGGAAAATTGACATTTTGTCTCTCTAGAATGTGTCAGCATACTGCAACAATAACAGTGATGTGGAAAATAATTTGGATGTTTTAAAAAACATTATAAATTTCTTTTGGAGTGATCCTCGTGGTTACTCCACGATATGTTATGTAGTGAAGGGAGATCGTTAGCTTTTTTTTAAAAAAAAATTGTTCAACATCATCTTCTCTACACTACAGCTTTCTCAAAGTATGTCGAATAAAATACTGGATTTGAGACGCGTAGGCTTAGTTCAAGTGACCCTTGACCTCTGTGTTCCATTCCAGTTCAGAATTTATTAACATCCACGTCAACTAATTTAGATCAGCCTATAGATGTTAGAACGACCACCACTTTACTTTTGGTAAGACAGCACACTTTTTATCTCCATATTTCCGCAACCTTTAAGCATTTTACGGTGGAATTTAAAACGTTTTCCGGAGTACAGGGTCTGTCCATGTTTTGGCACGCTAGCAGGTGGCTCCGCAGCTGCACGCAACGTCCTCCTCACACCCCCATGAGACCAAATGTGTTCTGCACCTTGAGACTCCTCTTCTTAATCTGTTAAGTGTTCTGCAAGTAGTGTAGGGTAGGTGGTAACGCAACCGATTTCTTCCCTTGGAATGAACCCTTCTAGCTTAGGAGCACTTCCTTGACACAGGAAAACACCTGCCTTGATATGTAATCGTAAAGATAGCTGGAAAAACATTCTTGACTTAAAGCCACGTGCTGCAGGTGTATCAAGTGATTCTGAGTTTACGATCTGCCCCTTCCGTCCTATTTCTCCCGTCATTTTGCGTGTTATGATGGGGGTGCTATGCCGGCCCAGGGGTAGATCTTTGGGGCTGGTGGTGGTCCAAGGCACCCCCTAACTGAGCGGACTGTTTCGTTTGAGGCCGGATCCTTATGCCTAATGTCGACCGATGCACCCCAAATTAGTGATTCATACAATTCCACAAAAATACCTAGCCCAATTGGTGGGGATTGCTACCTACGTAGAAATTGTCAGGTTTCTCGAGAAGCTGTAGGTGCTGCATATTTTTCTCTTCAAACCTATACGTAGGTTGTGATCCAGAGTAATTCCTAGGTATACTCGGGTGTCATAGTGATGAATTTCCTACCCTTCATTTTAGCCTCACTAGTTTATTAGTTGTAAACTACATACTTGTGTCTTTTTTGGACTGAGACGGTCCAGATCACAATACTCTCCCTATCTTTGAAGTATGCTGCTTATTTTGACTTTAACTATCTCAAAGAACCTCCCTTGGGCTGTCATAGTTGTGTCATCCACATAGATAAATCGCCTTGCATCTCGAAGATCTGGCTGATCATCTGCATACAGGATGTCCCAGAAATATTGCGATAAACTTTGAGGGATTGTAGAGGGTGTCTTGAGGAACAAATCGAGTAAAGGAACGCGTTTCCGGAAAATTCGTCCAACGACGCTATACAGCGTCGATGTTATAAACGCCGACGCCTGTCACTAGGCTACTCCAGCGGCAGCAAACATGGCTTTGCACGCTAACAGACCATAGGAGGAACGTCTTGTAATGTCGTTTGTTATTCAATAATCGCGCCAGATTGCCACAATCGCCGGTGGAGATAATGGGGCTAACTGCTTTGGAGACAGGCCTTGTTTCTTATGAATGCGATGTTCTGTTCCTAGGGTGGATGACGGTTCCGGACAAGGGTTTCCATCCGAAGTTTATTTTTCTCCTGGAACCCTCTAAAATCTCCAGTGTGTTTCGGTATACCGGAGAAAAATACACTGAAGATGGGAACCCATGTCCAAAACTCTCACCCACTAAGGCGCATCTTCTCTACTGGCGATCGTGACAATCAATCGCGATCACTGGATAACTGCCAACATCGCGAGACATTTTGCCTATGGTCCGTCAGTGTAGAAAGTCACATTTGCTGCTGAAAGGATGGCCTAAGGCAGGCGCTCCTAGCATCATTGGATGACGTTTCTAGACACGAGTTCCCATACTCTGTTTAGTCCTCAAGACACCATTTACAATCCCTCAAAGTTTGTCGTAACATTTCTGGGACACGCCGTAGAAATTGTGGAGAATCGATGACAACGCTCAGCATTTAGATAACCCATTCTTCCGGTTTCTACTGTGACTTTTCTTACCCTGCAGCATTACGTAGAATCATCTGGAGAAAGAGTGATCATTCTCAGGTCGCGGTGTGTTGTGGTATCTCTGGCCTATAGAACGGGTGCTCCCCTCTGCAGGTGTACCAGACGTCGCAGGGCTACTTCGTGGTGACGCCGGAGCGCCGGAGGCGGCGTCACAGCCACAGCCGCAGCCGGTCGGAGGCGAGCGGGGGTGGCGGCGGGCTGCTGGCGGGCGCGGGGGCAGAAGAGTCGGTGCCGCCGCCCACGCCGGCGTCGGGCCGCCAGATGTTGCTGTCCACCGAGGAGGCGCTGGCGCTCGTGCACGGCGAGATGGCGACGCTGCGCGACGGCGACGTCACGCACCAGGCCGTGCAGACCAACCTCGCCGACGTCGTCTGCGGTGGTGAGTGGGCACGAACGTCCAGCTAACTGAAAAAGCTGCTTTTAGGCTACACTGTTTGCCATCAAAACTGCAACAGCAAAATTTTAAGAATTCTATTTGTCTATGTATCACTTGCGCCTTGTCCCGCGGTTACGCAGGGTTGGCCATGGTCAATCGGATTTGGCTTGTTAATTTTAAGGCGTGGCCGGATGCCCTTCCTGCTGCCACCTCAAACCCCCCAGGACGGAATTAGTGTAGCCCAACTGTCTGTGTCTAGTGGAATCCATGAATAACTAAGGCGGATCGTGGGGACCAACCCGGTATTCACCTAGTGGGATGTGGAAAACCGCCTAAAAACCACATCCAGGCTGGCCAGCACAACGGCTCCCGTCGACAATCCGCCGGACGGATTCGATCCGGGGCCGGCGCGCCTACCAGAGTCCAGGAAGCAGTGCGTTAGCGCTCTCGGCTACCCTGGCGGGCCTAGCGAAATTTTAAGAATGTTGCATATTAATTACAGGGGGATGAATACGTGAATAAATTTATAGCTAATCCAATGGTGTATAGTATATGAAAATTCAACACACACAGCTGTCACCTATGGGAGCAAAAATGGATGCATCCTGTCTCAGCAAAAGTCAAACTGAGCTTGTTTCCACATAGACATGTTTGTGACAGTCTGCCTAAAATATAAATTAAAGAGTGACACCAGCTATGACACCTGCTGGGCACGCTGAGGGATGAATGACTGGTGGTGACAGGTAGTTTTTCTTTCTTGTTTTGCTGATCTCATTTTGTTTGTCATTGATCGTTGCATTTGTTCGGGGCAGACGTCGCAGGACACCTGTTCAGGTTCATCGTTAATCCGTTCACTCAGTTTTTTTTATTGCAGAGGGCAGCTAACCCTCTGACCGAACACGCTAAGCTACCTTGCTGATAACCGTGAGACCCAGGGCAAACACTATTAACAGTGTTTTATTGCTCGCGATATATGGCGTAGTGAGGCAGGCATACCTCTCCCCGTTGACCCTGGCTAGGACTGACGAACGGGTGATGGCTTCCGCCTTGTGGTGCTAAGACGGCCCCTCGCTCTGCTGAGGCCGGCAGCCTCTTTAGGCCACGGCCTTTGACGTCAGCGGCGTGTTGTCCTGCAGTGGCGTCCCAGTGGGGAGACTGACCCTCGGCTGCGCACGCGCCCGCAGTGTCTTCGCGTGGGTCTGCTGTGTACGACGCACGGCCCACTGCCCTCGGACAGAACTCGGCCGGCGGATTCACTGTGGCGCCAAGACTCACTAGAAACCCATCGTCTGTGGCTTCAGGCATGGGCGGCAGGTTGCAAAACGGTGACACCAAGTCACGTGAAGGACTTAGTTCAGACAGTAGGCGCAGTCCGGACTCGAACCCGTGGCTGCAGCCTCGCTGTCCAGCGTCGCCCTGGCGTCGTGGTGGTACTATCGGCGTCCGGTGAAGACGAGTAATTCCTGCCTTTCTAAAAAGGAGGAAGGAAGATTGGGTTTACCGTCCCGTCTACATCGAGCACAAGCTCGGGTTGTGTCAAGAAGGGGGAAGGAAATAGGCCGTGCCCTTTCAAATGAACCATCCCGGCATTTGCCTATAACGCGAAAATAACTAAATATGAAAATTCTTTAACCACCAGTTTGACTTTTCCAGTCATTTTATGACGAGAAACGATTCATCTAGAGACATTCAACGTGCTGGTGGTTATAAACAGCATATATTCGCAGAGTGTAGCGTATAACATAAAAACGATCGAATATGAGCTTTTGCTAAACCGTGGAGCGCCTTGCTTTCCGCTTGTGACGTAGGGAGCGTTCTTTATTCCTATTGGTTCTGCTTTACCTGACACTTTACCGAATTATCACACAACTTATTTTATATATCACGTGACGAAATGGTTTCTCAACGAGAAATAGCGGGAAGTGATGTCACAAAACTCGTTGCGCTCCACTTCAGCGTTAGCTAACTCGTCCCGTGTACTAACGGCATAAGTTGTACATCGCTACTGAGAAAATAATGCAGTCGAAATATCTAAGAACGTTTTATGTGTATCATGCTAATCCACCAAAAACTGAACACCGCAAATGGCACCTGATGGTGAAAAGCATCCGAAACGACCTCCCTCCCCCTCGCGCGCAAAAGAAAAAAGTGAGGAGGGAACGAAGCGAATCTTCACAGGATGAAAGGGTTTGTGATGTTATTTCAGTGATTACCACATCAAAGAATTTGGCGGTATGAGGCTAGTTTCCAGCATCAAGTAGCACCCCCTCTGGCCTGGATCCACGCACTGATTTGGTTGGGAAAGATGGCATAAAGCATTTGTATCTGCTCCTTAGAGACGCTGACCCACAGCCTTTGTTACTGATCCTTGATACCCTCGTAACTGGCGCACGGACTGAGATGATGCCCGAGCTGCTGTCGCGCATTTTCTATCAGGGACACGTCTGTTGATCTCGCTGGCCACGGGAGGAGCTCAGCATCACGAAGACAGTTCATAGAGACATGTGTCTTGTGTGGACGAGGATTGTCCTACTGAATAATGGCACCACGATACGAGGGGTAACACATGAGGTCGCAGGATGTCCACCACATACTGCTCATCTGTCCGAATTTCCTCAATTATTAACAGCCGTGGCCTCAAGTCATATCCGATGTCTCCCCACACCATGACATAGGAGTAACACCGCTCATCCATCCAAAACAGTGGAAGAATGAGACCTCTCCACTGGTCAGGACTGTACTCGCCTGAGGATCATCTGCGGTAGCGAAGAACCGTGCGATGGCATTGGTTAGCATTCCATGCATCGCAGCCATGGCACCATTCCAAACACAGCTCAGGGAACTGTAATTCCATATTCCGGATGCTGCTGGTCCCCGACCAATGGTGCGGGATGGCAGAGTGTGTTCCAAGGAGTCCATTACTCGTTCTCGGGTAGCATGCGCAAATGTGAAAGGGAGTGTAATGTACTTGGTGCGCAATACAGCAGTCCTTGCTGCTTGTGGTCACGTTGCCGACCGGAACTTTGACGATAAGTATGCTTGCCCTCTCATTCCCATGCAGTCCAACATCGGGTCACTGTCGCATCTGAATACCCCACAAATCTGGATACTTCACAGTTAGATCAGCTGGCCAATTGGAGACTCACAACGAGGCTTCCTTCAAATTTCATCAGGTGTTGATAACGCCGTGTCGCACCGCTACGCAGCGTCTCCGTGCGACCACTCAACATCTGAGGCTGTTCACGCTTCTTTTATACACGTTACCAGGCCAAGTAACAACACGAAACACGAACAACACTCATGCACTCTGGACATTCTGTCACAGAGAACTGAAAATCTAATCATTTACATACCCGCCAATGGAGGGTACGAAGTTCCATTAATATCAACCACGTCCACCGGGTCATTCACCTTCGTTGTCCAGTAGTACATTTCAAAAATAATTTCTCAGGACTACTTGCAACTCACCCAAAACATGTACGCCGTCTGAAGATCACTTTAGCTGTGAAACCAAACCTGGCAGTACGGTTGTTACGGCTGGAGCTGCTCAGTGACCCAGTTAATCAGCGATCAAGTCGTAGTTTCCGACTAATTGCTGCCCCTCCTTTTATATCTCCGATGCTTCCGTAGTCAGTCTGACTGAACTAATATACTTGTTCGGATAGCTCAGTTGTTAAGAGCGCTCCCTGTCAAAACCGAAGGTTTGGCTCATTGTCAGTCCCACATTTGTAATTTGTAAATGTTGGTTCAGCTCGATAAACGCCCTCAAGGAGGCTGGTGTTCGTCCTTAGTTTGCCTAGACAGAGATCGCACATAGCAGGGAACCTCAGCCGTTCCACCAGGCTTACGTCATCTTTAGCGCCAGCTAATGAGAGCTTACATAAGACGCCTACACTGCCGTTAACGGTCGACGAGAGTCAGTGGAAATCTGTTCCGCTGCTGTATTTTCCTCTAATGTCCGCTTCGCTGCAGCGGACATGCTGGTAGGACGGTTAGAAAGTGCCGTGTGTCTCGTGTGGCCGCTTCGCCAAGGTCGAAAGATGTCTTGGGGGATGTTTCTTTGGTATTACCGTCCCTATTAGCTAAATCCCACTGGCGGATAAAAGCCAGTGAGATATGGGAGGTACTTCTTCTCTCTAGTGTGCGAATATATCGATGAGAGTACTTGCAATAAGGATAAGGGGACTGAGGCGGTGTGTCGTGCAGCATCTGAGGACAGTTACAAAGCGCAGCGAGTGAACCTAGCAGCTGCAAAAAGCGGAGGTCATTCGTCGGACAGATGCAAATAGTTAATGCCTATTGGAGGTCCGCCCAGGCTTTGGACGGATAGCACTAAACACCTACGGTTGGACGATTTGTCTGAGGTAGCGGTAAGAAATAACGAAGGGCGTTCAATTAGCATTGCAGCACTTTCTTTCCTCGGTTATTTCAGTTGAAAACATGCAGTATTTGTTGTGGGAGATCGTGGAATAGTTCCGCTTCAGCTCCTATAGTTTCATGGAGTTCTGATAGGTGGCATCGCAATACGTACATCTGTAACGGAGGTGCGTTCCGAGCAGAGAAATGTCACTGAAATTCTTTTCGAGGAAAACCAGAGTATCACAGATATTCATAGGCGCTTACAGAATGTCTGCGGAGGGCTGGCAGTGAACAAAGGCACGTTGAGTCGTAGCGCGAGGTGTCTCTCATCATTGTAACAAGGTCGCACAAGCCTGTCCGATCTCTCCCGTGCCGGCTGGCCGCACACATATTGGAACGACTTCAGCGTGTCCGTCGCCACAGAAATGCAAACGGACTTCTCCTTCCCATGACAACGCGAGCATCACACAAGTCTGTGCACACGAGAGGAGCTCGCGAAAATTCATTGGATTGTTCTTCTTCGTACATCCTACAGCCCGGATGAAGCACCTTCCGACTTTCATCTGTTTGGGCCAATGAAGCATCCACTCCGCGGGAACCAGTACATGGATGATGGACAGGTTATCGATGCAGCAAGATGAGTCAACTGGCTCTGAGCACTATGGGACTCAACTTCTGATGGCCTCAGAAGTTAGAACTACTTAAACCTAGAACTACTTAAACCTAACAAACCTAAGGACATCACACACATCCATGCCCGAGGCAGGATTCGAACCTGCGAGGCGGGGCGGAGTGGCCGAGCGGTTAAAGGCGCTACAGTCTGGAACCGCACGACCGCTACGGTCGCAGGTTCGAATCCTGCCTCGGGCATGGATGTGTGTGATGTCCTTAGGTTAGTTAGGTTTAAGTAGTTCTACGTTCTAGGGGACTTATGACCACAGCAGGTGAGTCCCATAGTGCTCAGAACCATTTGAACCATTTTGATCGAACCTGCGACCGTAGCGGTCGCGATGCAGCAAGACTTTGGCTGATAAGTCGACCAGTAGAGTGAAACATGCAGGCATACACGGCCTCCCAGCAAGGGTTTTGTAGCTAAAAGAGCGAGGAATAATATAGTATATTGGAATCTCGAATAAGACCAACCAGCTTTGAGCAAAAATGTGTTGCTTTACTTATTGGAGGCCTCTCGTATACACACAAACCTTTCTTGTGCGAATCTATTAGTGAAAATCAGATTCACTAGTGTAGCTCCAGAGATTATCCTTCAGACAGAGACACAAACATACGCCGGAAGACTTTAAATTATAGGGTGCACTTCAATAAAACCGAATTAACTGCGGGTACGGATTCCTGATTGGAAATAAAGGAAAAAGGTTCCGGACGGTGTGCACACCGTGCAGTGACAACAAATGATCCCGGAAGACAGCACAGGTCTGCATCGCATCCACGTCACAACAGATGTTCAAAGTGGTCTCCATCGAAGCAGTTTTCATGCAGGATACACATAATCGTACTTTGGCTTACACCATGCTGGCGGACACTTGCCTGGATTTTGTACTACGGTTCGTCTCAATATCATGTACAACCTGGTACTCCAAATCTGGTGTATCCACATTTCGTTGTCTCCATGCACGTTCGTCTCTCTGAAAGGACACATGATCACACAAACTCCCAAAAGAAGCTTGAAATATTGTGTAACGCTGTTGGTGTCTATAAGGGTACTTGTTTTGGTGTAGCCGTGCTGCCTCTCGACCGTTCACATCTGCTTGGCCGTACACAAACACTATCTCAGATTGTTCCAGACACGAATACCGGACTATTCTGCTGCTTACAGTACGCCGCGTCAGTCATACAGCTTGTAGCCCACAAGGAATACACGGTTCGTGGTCAGAGGATCGTTCATTTCTCAGCGACATCTAATGTGGCAACGATGCGTCTCCGGCATTTCCGGACACATATTCATAGGATTTTTTCCCCTCCATTTCCAGTCAGGAATAAATCCCTGCAAATGGCTCAAATGGCTCTAAGCACTATGGGACTTTCCATCTGAGGTCATCGGTCCCCTAGACTTAGAAGTACTTGAACCTAACTAACCTAAGGACATCACACACATCCATTCCCGAGGCAGGATTCGAAACTTCGATCGTAGGAGCAGCGCGGTTCCGGACTGAAGCGCCTAGAACCGCTCGGTTACAACGGCCGGCACATCCCTGCAGTCTGTCGGTTTTATTATTGTTCACATGATATAAATATACTGCTAATTTCAGTGTGTTGCAGAATTATGCTCGCGTTTCATGGAGTTTATGGAAAACAAACATCCACTGGACAAGAATCAGCATGGATTCCGAAAACAGAGATCTTGCGATACTCAGCTAGCCTTGTCCGTGCGTGAGATCCATAGCACCGTATACATACGTGCACAGCTTGAGTCCTTGTTGCTTGACTTCCGGAAGACTTTCGATACAGTCACGCACTGTTTAGGGAACAAAATAGGAGCGTAACGAGTATCGGACCAGATCTGCGGCTCTATCCAAGACTTTCTTGCAGGTAGAACTCAATGCGTTGCTCTCAATACAACAAAATCGGCAGATGTAAAAGTGCTTTCGGTAGTATGCGACGAAGTGTGTGATACGACAGATACTGTTTGCAGTCTGTACAAGTGATCTAGTGGATAACTTCGGAAGATCCATGAGGCTGTTCGCAGATGGTGCGGATATGTTCAACGCCAGGAGGCTGTAGCGAACTGCAGGAAGACCTACAGAAGATCCACGATTGTTGCAGGATCTGCAGTTGACCCAGGACGTGAATAAACCTAATGTAGTAAGCAAAAATTGGCGAAGAGATCCACGTCTGTACGATCACTATGTTGGTCACAAATCATTGGAAACAGTAACACCAAGGAGCAGCCAAATACTCACATTCGAACTCATATTCATGAAAAGAGTGGCGAGTTCCGTAAGATTACCATCACAACCTAGAAACAAACAATAAAATGATTGTGATTCTTGCGCCGCTTCCTTTTTTCGGGGTATGTGCATTGGCGGAAAGCTTCCGTATTCAAGCCGGAACCGAATAGTTGTCAGCCAGAGATTGGTGTCGGAAGGTAGTGATCTCCAGCAATAGGAAATTGCAGGTGCCGAGAGGCTCGCAGACCAGGCTGAGCAGGCGGCCGGACACGGCTGATCGCGCCGCCATTGTTTTCGTCAGACGCTGTTAGGCAAGGGCCGCGTCCGAGCCGGCCAGCAGGTGCTCACGGCCGACTAAACATATTGTGACGTCACGCTATGCCGGAATACCGGCAAATCCGAGCAGCCGCCGCTGTCCTGCGCTTCGTCAGTTCGGCGGGGGGGCGGGGTCACAGTTTAACATCTCGCCGGGACAGATTGCTGCAGACGAAGCGGAGCGCTACACGTTCGCGACCGTAGGCGCAAATGTTAATATTCTACTAGTCCCGTGGTTGCGGCTACATCACAAACACACACACACACACACACACACACACACACACATACAGTGTGATTCAGCTGCCCCTGCATTTTATGTAACCTGCAACACCTTCAAAAGCTACATGTAGGATTTTCGTATTCTCTCGCCCGGTACGCGCGAACTATTAATCCTACAGAAAATGAGCAGAGCCTTTTTGTACGAAATTTAATGGAGTTAAATTTTGTACTGGGATACATTTTCGCTTCAGGCCATGATTTCCGAGTTATCCAAGAAAAGCGTGTTTCAAGGTCACTCTTGAACATTTATCTCGAACAATTTTATAACTACGGCCTCTAATGTAAATGCATCCCAATACAACATTTAATTACATGAAATTACTTAACAACATAAAAGCTCCTACAAAAAGGTGTCCTATTCATCTTTTTTCTGTAGAACTAACAGTTTGGACGTAGCGAGGGAGAGAGCATGAAAATCGTGCATTTATATTTGGAGGCAGTGCGGGTTGCATAAAACTGGGAGACTATGAATACGAAACAGCGTGGGAAGCTGTCCAATGGAGTGTCTTTGCTCTACGACAATTCCCCATCTCTTTCTGCAAGGGACAGCATGCGCAGACGCTGCTTCTTTGGGCAGTTCCGTGGCTCTTCCTCTTTCCTCATACGAAGAAACTGTTACGTTTCAGGCGTTTCCAGAATGTCGATGAGCTGATCTTTCCAGGAGGAACGTTTACTGAACAATTAAAATGCAGAGTTCTACAAACTCCATCTAGTCATCCATTGTTGAGCAAAATGTGTTGCATTGACGGATGAGTATTCACAGAGTTGGTAGGAAAAGAAACAGAAATGAATGTGTAAGATATAAACTGGGAGCCGACGATTTCCCTGTTTTTGTTTGTTTGTTTGTTTTTGAACATAATTAGAACCGCACATGATTCATTGTTAGTTCATTACGTATTTTACATCCTTACAGAATATAATCTGCCTTTTTATAACCGGCCGCGGTGGCCGTGCGGTTCTTGGCACTTGAGTCCGGAACCGCGTGACTGCTACGGTCGCAGGTTCGAATACTGCCTCGGGCATGGATGTGTGTGATGTGCTTAGGTTAGTTAGGTTTAAGTAGTTCTAAGTTCTAGGGGACTGATGACCTAAGATGTTAAGTTCCATAGTGCTCAGAGCCATTTGAACCATTTTTTTTTTTTTTTGCATTTTTATAAGTATACATCTTTTATACAACCAAAGCAATTACTTTTGATTCAAGTATAGTTACTTGCACAAACATAAGAAAATATTAATAATTATTGTTGTTATTTTGTACTGAGTAGAACGTTTTTCATCATGATCAAAGGCAACAGTTTCCTGTTATTACCGATAAAAGCGAAAGTTGTTTATCAATAAAAGAATTATGTGTTATATATCTTTGACGAAGTATTAAAGCGAAGTTCGATTTTTTGCGTTACTTTTTATTTTTACGCTTTTGTTGAGTAAACTGCGTTTTCTAGAATTACATAATAAATTTGTACTGCATGCTTTATTTTTACTACAACTTCGTTCTTCTTCTCGTTAAAGATCGACAATTTTCGAATAAAATAGCAATTAAACTTCGAAAATTAAAGTTTTATATAAATACTGTTTATTCTTAAGTACCAGGCCGGAGGATAACTATGTAGAACAAAAATATTTCGTAGTTTACCTTGCCCTTTATATATCTTCACTCAGTTTCTAGACAGTTCACCGCTTCCGGTTTTCAGGGGCACCTAGTAAGACATTCATTGCATACGTAAAGAATGCGATCGTTATGAGGTAATGCCCGACATGTATGCACTCGCCCACCGTAGAGATAATGTGAGTACGACCTGAACTGAGCAAAGCTACCAGGAAAACTACCGTAGTGTACGCTTACTTATGGTAGTCTACGGTAGTATTACAACTGTCTTGGTAACAGATGGGTGCCTGTGGGAGCTGCGACGTCGTAGCGTGAGCAACACGCCCGCGATGGCGCCAGCCAGATATCAGGCGGAGATCGCTTGATGGGCGTAGCAAGTGCGCTGCATCGCTGATAAGGTCGGCCTGGCTTTTGCACAGGCGCGACATTTCGAAGCGCAGCGGCTTCGTGACGCGGCCTGCGCTATCGCGACCGCACCCGCCGCTATCTGTGGCGGCCCGTCACTTCAGCCGCCTCCATCTACCAAGCGCGCGTGGTCCGTCAGGCGCCAACAGCTGCATCTGGCGTCACAGAAGCTCAGCACAGACACATCTTATTCTGCTGAGAAGAGAGGGGGCAAGGGCTGCAGCTGTCGACTTGTGCATTGGAGAAAGCAGTGAAGGAAGTGAATGGAAGATTCCATAAAGGGAAGCAGTAGACACGACGTGAACCTTTTCACTAGCTTTGGAACATGTGCGTCCCACGATAGGTTATCAAAGTAGTGGCAGTAGGCTGCATGTTGATGCTATGTACAGTGCGCAACACAAATAAAGTGTCACATTTTTGAAACCCCGCAGTTGTCTCCCATTGCTACGCAGGAGTTTGGAATTTGGCTTTAAGTTGCCCACAACCTTTCAATGTAATGGTGCAAAAGTGTGGCGCCCTGCGATATCGCCCCCGGGCTAGGCGCAGCGAGACGTCGACCCACGCGAATAAACGGCCAGAGCTCAGGAGTTCGTGGGGGTTAATGATGGCACACTGCCACCAAATTTCACTACACTTCGCCTCAACGCCACCGTGAACGCGTCAAACGATGGGAAGCTAGTCACGCCACCTGTTACCCACATTTCACCCAATCGTTAAACGCCTACGGAGACCAGAACAGCGTCATCCAGCGTTGAAATCACTCTGGTTTCTTATGGATGGCCGAGAAAAACACTTCGTACACACCGCCGCTCAGGTCGACACGAATAGGCGTTAGAAAGTGGCATTAAGGATATTAATGAAACCACACCTCCTCTAGGGGCGTTCATTTTCACATTTCGCGCTCGAAAAGACAAAAAAATGCGTGTGAAATCTTATGGGACTTACCTGCTAAGATTATCAGTCCCTAAGCTTACACACTACTTAACCTAAATTATCCTAAGGACAAACACACACACACCCATGCCCGAGGGAGGACTCGAACCTCCGCCGGGACCAGCCGCACAGTCCCTGCCTGCAGCGCCCAAGACCGCTCGGCTAATGCCGCGCGGCTCGAAAAGACAGTTTGCAGCGCTATGTACAACTGGACGACGTTTTTAACTAATTTTGCCTCTGCTGACACCCCCCTCCCCCTCCTCCATATGACGACACAGTGCTATTCTAAGGACACCGCGGTTCTCCAACTCCACTGAACGTGATATGACCCCTTTAGAGTGTAGCGTGACCGCTAGTTTTGCTTTGGTATACAGGCTCGAACCACAAGGGACCCGCTCAAAACCATTCGACGAAATCTGAACGTGATCCGAAGTACAAGAGATGTTTATGTTTTTTCAATCGTTCTGTTTTGCACCATTCTGTGGCGTGTGCACGGAGACATGTGATACTGACACACACGTGAATGCAATGGCAAAGGATCCCACTAAGATTAATTTTAATAATCAACAGCCTCAGTTGTACCGTTTACCTATAATTTACCTAGGTTTCAGTCGGTATAACCCAACCTTCTTCAGAATAACAGTAACTACCGTTGTCCATAGTGGACATCATCAAGCTAAAACTTCAAATCCATAAATTATCGTCAGACTATAAAACTTATCTGGAACTGCCTCGGCGCATCGCGAAGTGGGGCCGAGGTAGTTCCGGATAAGTTTTATAGTCTGACGATAATTTATGGATTTGTAGTTTTAGCTTGATGATGTCCGCTATGGACAACGGTAGTTACTGTTATTCTGAAGAACGCTGGGTTATCCCGACTGAAACCTAGATAAATTCTATGTAAACGGTGCAACTGAGGCTGTTGAATATCAAAATTAAAATTAATATTTATACAGTTGCTGACAGGGCCGCGAAATGTTGAAGATATTTAAGATCCCACTAAGATCCCCCCCGCGGCTCCCAAGTGCATAGGTGCCACTCGAGCATCTTCGTTGGGCACTTAACAAGTGTGACTGTACAGAGATACTCATACACCGATCTCTTCCTGCAGGCGAGACATCAACCCGCTCCGCACTACTGCATGCTGGCTGCATACGAAATCAGAGGGGTGTCGAAACGATTGCCAATCTGACCGGTGGGAAGAGAGCAGTAGATGGATACCTCTGTACAGTCATTTTTAAAGATTAAGTACAAATTTCGTCGAATGATTCTGAACGGATCCTAGTGGCTCCATCCTGCGTACCAAAGCAAAATTTGAGGTCATGCTTCAGTCCAAACAGGTGAGATCACGTTCGTTGGGTTAAACTCCCGCGATTTAGGCACCTCTGGGCCAAATTTCAAATTTCGGCGTCGCAGTGGGGTACCATTTGCGGGGTTTAAAAAAGGTGACCCTTTAATTGTGTTGAACACTGTATATCAGTACCCCAGTGGTAAGGGGAAGCGTCCTAATGATCTGCAAAATTCTTATAGTTACAGACTGCACCTTTAGGTTGTGCTGTTTTCAAGATTCATTTTTAGCCCTCTGCTCGCTACATGTCTTGCCGCAAAAAATAACATTGATTGATTTTCTCATGCCACTTGCAGAGCAAACTATTTCACTGGGACAGAAAGACGCCATTGTCAAAAGAAAGAGAACTGTTAGAAACCCAAGGTGAAAGAAGGAACAGGTGCGCAGGATGTGCTAATACAGAGGAAAAAATCCAGAACAAAGAACGTTTGTACCATGTGTCAAACTGCTTTGTGCAAGAAATGTCTCGCACCGTATTCAAAGTAGGAAGATCGAAGTGACTGTCACATGAGACGTTCGAATTTGCTTGTAATGATAAAGAACTTGTCATCTGGAATATTCTGACAATACGTCAAATATTTGCTAGCATAACTACGATCCAACAGCTTTTCTGAAAATATACGTGGTAAATCAAAATACTGGCATGACCGTTTACGTCAGTGCCACTAGGACATAGAGGTTCCACGTCAAAATACCAGTGGAACACATTCTGGATTATTCGTAGTTGCCTCCAGGGTTTCATTTAGATAACTACGAGGAATACATATACATGATACATAACAGTGGATAGAACATCTGTCCAGGTTTCGATTCGTGATATGCGTCCTCACAGTTTGTAGTAATAGACGGAAAGTCATCGAGTGAAACAGAAGTAATATATGGCGTTCCCCAAGGAAGTGTTATGGGTCCTCTATTGTTCCTGATCTATATTAACGACATAGGAGACAATCTGAGTAGCCGTCGTAGATTGTCTGCAGATGATGCTGTCATTTACCGTCTTGTAAATTCATCAGATGATCAAAACGACTTGCAAAATGATTTAGATAAGATATCTGTATGGTGCGAAAAGTGACAATTGACCCTGAAAAAAAGTGCGGATTTAAACACATGAGTACTAAAAGAAATCAGCTAAATTTCGGTTACACGATAAGTCAAACAAATCTGAAGGCTGTAAATTCAACTAGATACTTAGGGATTACAATTACAAATACCCTAAACTGGAACGATCACATAGGTAGTATTGTGGGTAGAGCAAAACAAAGACTGCGATTCATTGGCAGAACACTTAGAAGGTGCAACAGGTCTACTAAAGAGACTGCTTACACCACGCTTGTCCGCGCTATTCTGGAGTATTCTGTGCGGTGTGGGATCCACATCAGGTGGGACTGACGGATGACATCGAAAAAGTACAAAGAAGGGCAGCTCGCTTTGTATTATCGCGAAATAGGGGAGATGGCGTCACAGACATGATACGTGAATTGGAGTGGCAATCATTAAAACAAAGGCGATTTTCGTTGCGACGGGATCTTCTCATGAAAGTTAAATCACCAATTTTCTCCTCTGATTGCGAAAACATTCTGTTCGTACCCACCTAAATAGGGAGAAATGATCATCATGATAAAATAAATCAGGGCTGGCACAGAAAAATTAAGTGCTCGTTTTTCCCGCGCGCCGTTCGAGAGTTGAACGGTAGAGAGACAGCTTGAAGGTGGTTCATTGAACCCTCTGCCAGGCACTTTATTGTGAATAGCAGAGTATTCACGTAGATGTAGATGCAGATTTGCAAGAATAAGAGACAGGATGACAGAAAATGTATTAAGACATAGAGGAATAACGTCCATGGTATTATTAGAGGGGACTGTAGACAGGTAAAAACTGTAAGGGGAGTCAGAAGTTGAAATAAATACAACAAATAATGAAGGACGTAGGATGCAAGTGTTGCTTTGAGATGAACAGTTTGGCAGAAGAGAGGAATTCGTGGGGAGCTGCATATAGAATGTAAGAACGCCGATGACTGCAGAAAAAAATGATGTTTATGAACTATCAAGAGTTAAGCGTCTTAGCTTGACCCTAACCAGACCGGTAATTGCTCCGAACCACTAGAGATGGGCGATATTTAAGATAACCATTAAAATACCGATGTTGTTGAGTAGTATCTGTACTTCGCATGCTGGACGCTTTAAAATATTTAAGATGGTGGAAGTCACCAAAATAAAAGCAATTTTTCGTCATTCACCTCATGTTTGGACAGTCGTGAGGCGACTACTAAGGTTTTGTTGCATTGCTTTGTTATTGCCGTTAAAATTTCAGTAATTTTAAAATATCAGAACCATTTTTGTTTTGTTTCTCTCACATGCAGCATTCAAGTTGTTCCGTGTCACAGCAGATTACTCACAGATACGAGTAGCTCTGTGTTATAAGAATATTAGTCGCACACAATCCAGGCGGACTTGGTGAAGTTTCATAGAGTGTGGGCGCAATGAAGCTGGCCCAGAAAATATTTCATGCACCTTGAAGTAGGCGACACTAGCAGGTGGTGTAAGCCGGGTTGTATGAAATATTTTCTGGGCCAGTTTCATTTCGCCCGCCCATGAGAAAACTATCCCTGTTTATGGAGGAAATGTTCTGTGGAAACTGCTAGAAACTTGTTGGAGATAGGCCAAGGAGCGTGTCGCGTTAGATACACCGGCTCCCGTCGGATCACCGATGTTAAGCACTGTCGGGCGTGGTTGGCACTTGGATGGGTGACCATCCGATGACGCCAAACGTCTGTCGGTATCGCGGCGCCTTCCGAGGCCTGTTTGGATAGAATTTAGTTTTTGCTGGAGACTGTGTAGTGACTGTTTGCGGTGATGTTTTTTTATTCTAGTACTTGAATCTTTCTTTTGAAAATTAACGGAATCAGCATTGGTTAGAGATGTAGGCACGGCGAGAAATTTTGCCCTATTTTGCAAGTGATAGTGAGCTCGCGACCGTTATTTAGACTGACAGTATTGGTGTAGCAACGGGAATTCCACTGTTAAATGCAGATGAGAGAGCGGATAGGTGGAAAGAATGCATTGAAAGCCTCTATGAGGGCGAAGATTTGTCTGATGTGATAGAAGAAGAAACAGGAGTCGATTTAGAAGAGATAGGGGATCCAGTATTAGAATCGGAATTTAAAAGAGCTTTGGAGGACTTACGGTCAAATAAGGCAGAAGGGATAGATAACATTCCATCAGAATTTCTAAAATTATTGGGGGAAGTGGCAACAAAACGACTATTCACGTTGGTGTGTAGAATATATGAGTCTGGCGATATACCATCTGACTTTCGGAAAAGCATCATCCACACAATTCCGAAGACGGCAAGAGCTGACAAGTGCGAGAATTATCGCACAATCAGCTTAACAGCTCATGCGTCGAAGCTGCTTACAAGAAAATTGAGAATGCGCTAGGTGACGATCAGTTTGACTTTAGGAAATGTAAAGGGACGAGAGAGGCAATTCTGACGTTACGGCTAATAATGGAAGCAAGGCTAAAGAAAAATCTAGACACTTTCATAGGATTTGTCGACCTGGAAAAAGCGTTCGACAATATAAAATGGTGCAAGCTGTTCGAGATTCTGAAAAAAGTAGGGGTAAGCTATAGGGAGAGACGGGTCATATACAATATGTACAACAACCAAGAGGGAATAATAAGAATGGACGATCAAGAACGAAGTGCTCGTATTAAGAAGGGTGTAAGACAAGGCTGTAGCCTTTCGCCCCTACTCTTCAATCTGTACATCGAGGAAGCAATGATGGAAATAAAAGAAAGGTTCAGGAGTGGAATTAAAATACAAGGTGAAAGGATATCAATGATACGATTTGCTGATGACATTGCTATCCTGAGTGAAAGTGAAGAAGAATTAAATGACCTGCTGAACGGAATGAACGGTCTAATGAGTACACAGTATGGTTTGAGAGTAAGTCGGAGAAAGACGAAGGTAATGAGAAGTAGCAGAAATGAGAACAGCGAGAAACTTAACGTCAGGGTTGATTGTAACGAAGTGTATGAAGTTAAGGAATTCTTCTACTTTGGCAGTAAAATAACCAGTGACGGACGGAGCAAGGAGGACATCAAAAGCAGACTGGCACTGGCAAAAATGGCGTTCCTGGCCAAGAAAAGTCTACTAATATCAAATATCGGCCTTAATTTGAGGAAGAAATTTCTGAGAATGTACGTCTGGAGTACAGTATTATATGGCAGTGAAACGGACTGTAAGAAAACCGGAATAGAAGAGAATCGAAGCATTTGAGATGTGGTGCTACAGACGAATGTTGAAAATTAGGTGAACTGATAAGATAAGGTCTGAGGAGGTTCTGTGCAGAATCGGAGAGGGAAGGAATGTACGGAAAACACTTGTAAGAAGGGACAGGATGATATCACATCTGTTAAGATATAAGGGAATGACTTTCATGGTACTAGAGGGAGCTGTAGAGGGCAAAAACTGTAGAAGAAGACAGATACTGGAATACATCCAGCAAATAATTTAGGACGTAGGTTGCAAGTGCTACTCTGAGATGAAGAGGTTAGCACAGGAGAGGAGTTCGTGGCGGGTTGCATCAAACCAGTCAGAAAACTGATGATAAAAAAAAAGAAAGTATAGCAGCGCAGGGTCGCTAAGCAACGCCTCCAGCTAGCTAATGGCCCTACGCTCTTATATGCCACCCCGGGTCAGACAATAAAGTTTTCCGACAAAAGAAATGGTACAGCAAGTCACGTAATTCGCCGCGCGCGCCGCACATCGCTGCCCTCAGGCACGAATATCACCTAGCGGGACACCACGTAGGCTACTAGGACAGACGAGTAGGAACGTTTCAAGCATTAATCCAACTTACGTAATATGTAGCTCACACACGTTCTACTTAACAGCTCATCTGCAATTTCAGCTAGACAGCCTACGCCACATCTGAACCTCAACTCTTCCACGACTTTTTTTGTCGAAGTGAAGGATTTTAAAGTACAGTTACTTTAAGAGAGGCGTTCGGAAATGATTTAGAATATTAATTTTTGTACGTTATTTATTAATGAACTCGGGCCAGTGTACATGGAATGTCTCACTATATATATATATCCCAATGACCCCAATACACCGCTGCCACCTTCCTGGCACTTCATTATTGCATCACGGAACAGTGTTTGGGCGTATTGTGAATAGCTGCCCCCAATTCTTCTTTGCTGCCGAACGTCTTATCTAACAACGCATCCGTCATGTTTTCGAATAAACATAACGTGATGTAGAGGGATCCAGTGAACACGGTGGATATGACACAACAATGACCCCAGCGATGTCAACTTCGCAGTTGTGGCGTTGCTGATATGGGACAAAATGTTGTCGTGCTGGAGGAGCACTCCCAGTCGTCTTTGATCAATCGATTGTTCTGATTCCTTCCACAAAAACAATGCGGTCCATGTTGTCCATGTTAGCCGTCTTCCATCTTGTCAATATCTTTCTCTACTTGACAAGAAAAAAGCGCTGTCTTTTCACTATACACAGCGTTCGCAACCGCTATGGTGTACAGGTATCTGTTCATCATTCTACGGGAGGACGTGCCTGTTGTTTGAGCGGCATACGTAAAACAGCGCAATTGTAAATCAGTTCCGAACGCCCCTCGTAATTAATGTCGTAGTCCGAGGAAACAATATGAACGAACTAGTTCCCGCCCTTTCGTTTAACGACGCTGGGAGAAGTGGGACGTACAGCGGTTTTTGAAAGTTCATCCGGGGTTTCACAAGACAACCCTGCAAAAATTACATGACACACGCGAAGTAGACTCATATCAGTGGAGAGATCATTTCTCTAAATTTCTGACTCACATTACAGGTGCTCAATATGGGCACCGTCTGTAACGGGGCGACCGTCAATACGTGCGTGCCGTTCATTGACGCGAATTGTCCGGGAGCACGTAACAACAGTCAGCTCTGCAAAACTGTTCATTTGGTTGCCTATCTGCAGGTGCGAACTAACTCGATGCTACAATACGAAACAGATGTTTCGTCTACACCTTCTGATGTACCTGCCCCTTAGTGCGATTATACCACGACGCATATCACGAATCGAAACCTGGACAGATGTTCTATCCACTGTTATGTATCATGTATATGTATTCCTCGTAGTTATCTAAATGAAACCCTGGAGGCACCTACGAATAATCCAGAATGTGTTCCACTGGTATTTTGACGTGGAACCTCTATGTCCTAGTGGCACTGACGTAAACGGTCATGCCAGTATTTTGATTTACCACGTATATTTTCAGAAAAGCTGTTGGATCGTAGTTATGCTAGCAAATATTTGACGTATTGTCAGAATATTCCAGATGACAAGTTCTTTATCATTACAAGCAAATTCGAACGTCTCATGTGACAGTCACTTCGATCTTCCTACTTTGAATACGGTGCGAGACTCAGATTGTCTCTTATGTCGTTAATATAGATCAGGAACAATAGAGGACCCATAACACTTCCTTGGGGAACGCCATATATTACTTCTGTTTCACTCGATGACTTTCCGTCTATTACTACAAACTGTGACCTTTCTGACAAATCTTTTAAATATGTTCCCTTCTTCATCGAATCTGCACAGAATCTCCTTATTCCTTACCTTATCAGTCCACGTGATTCTCAGCACCCTTCTATAGCACCACAACGCTAACACTTCGATTCTCTTCTTTTCAGGTTTTCCCAAAGTCCACTATTCACTACCGTACTATTACCATACAGTGCTGTACTACAAATGTACATTCTGAGATATTTCTTTCTCAGATTAAGGCAGCACATGTTTGATAGTGGCAGACTTCTTTAAACCAGGAATGCGCTCTTTGTCTGTGCTTATCTGCTTTTTTATGGCCTCCTTTCGTCTTTCATAGGTTATTTTGCTTCCAAAGTAGCAGCATTTCTTAACTTCCTCTGCTTCGTGATCACCAAATCTAATACGTTTCCCCCTAACTTCATTTCTGCTGCTCCTCATTACGTTAGTCTGTCTTAGGTTCACTCTCAATTCCAATTTTGTACTCATTAGACTATTAATACCATTCAGCACGTCCTGTAGTTCCTCTGAATTTTCACTGAGGAAAACTATGTCATTGGCTAATCTTAGTATCGATTTCCTTTCAGCCTGAATTTTAATCCCACTCTTCAATCTTTCTTTTATTTCAGTCATTGCTTCTTTGATGTACAGATTCAAAAGCAGGAGTGAAAACTACATTCATTTACAAACCTTTTTAAATCCGATCATTTCAGTCTTGTTCTTCCATTCTTATTGTTCCTTCCTGGCTCTTGTACATATCGTATTATTAACCATCTTTTCCTATAGCGCTCACACCAATTTACTCAGAACTTGAAACATCTTGCACCATTTTACATTCTCGAATGGTTGTTCCAGTTTGACAAATCCTATGAATGTGCCTTCTTCAGAAATGCCTCTCAGGCGAGCTTACCTTTCCGAAACTCAAACTCCTCGCCATCGAACAGATCCTGAAATTGCTTTCCATGTCGTACAAAGTAATACTGCATTTGTATTGGGTGTAACGAAAGTCGTTGTAGCCCAAATAAGAAACGTGTGACAATGCGCAGACAAAATCGTGAAACTTCACTTTGCGTGCAGATGAAAGTCACAGCCTCTGTTTTCAGTCATTTGTAACGCCTGTTGTAGTTACTTCGTTGTCCACCAAAAATTTTGCATCATATATAGGTGGATGACGGGAGCGAGTGCAGGAGTGTCCTAGTGCGCAGGGAGGTAATGAGCACTCTCGCTTGAGAACAAATTGTCGATGCAAAAATGGGGGAGCTATACGGCAGAGAATAGACAACTAGGAAAGTGGAGTGTTTCTGAGTGTTCTTGTGATAATACACACTCTGTACCATGGTCCAGTAACGTGTCGAGGAGTCTGGTGCCTGGGCTGTTGACTGAAAACTGCGCAATATTCTCCCACAGGGTACACCAGCCCTAAACCAGAAGATTTTAGTGTTGGAGCTGATAAACCCTATGTCGTACCACAAAATTTCTGTAAGACATTGTTTCTTGTTTTTATCTTAGCAGCAGTTCACAGCAAGGGTTCTAGAAAGTTAAGTATCCTGTCACGAGTGACCCCTAAATAAAAGGTATTTGTGTTACGCCGCAGCTGTTTCGCTTAAAAATACACCTTTATTTCCTTGTTGGTGAGTGATGTGACACTGGACACGCATTTGAAAGGACAGAGGTTCATATCCATGTCCAGCCAACCAGATTTAGCTTTTCTATGATTTCCTTAAACCATTCAGGGAAACTGCTGAGATCGGTACTTTGAAAAGGATCCAACCAGTTTCCTTCTCTATTCTTTCACAATTCGCCGCTTTTGTCCGTCTCTAATGACCTTATTGTGGGCGGGAGATTAAACGTTAGTCTTCCTCTAATGTGAGAGCACTTAGCGATCCTCTCTCGGGTAACATGGACGATCTGATAGACAACCGCAGGCAACAGCTGCAGCAGCCAATGACAGCGCTAAAGACTCCGTTACAGGCGGCACTAGCTGGCGGCCGTTCCACGTACGAGTTACGGCCAAACAGTCTGCTCTTTACTGCGAGCAAACGGACAGTGCGACCTCTTACCACACTATAAAACACTCGTTCGCTTAGCAGTTTAATGCGTTCTCAAAAATTTATGCAACTCGCCTGTAGCTTGACTCAGCGTACGTGTAGAAAATTTCCCATCTAAACTAGGCGATAGATTCGGTGTGCGTTCTTTCACCTACTAGCGACGTTCCACGGAATACATTAGTAAGGATTTAGCAACATCTGAACGTTTATTATTTATTCGTAGCTGGTTTGTATATATGTCTGTTACATGGACTATAACTTTTTATTGAGTGCTAGCTGTACCCACTTAAACGGAAAAGAAATAAGAGAAAGCTCTATATATGGGAAAGCAGTATGTATAGGAATTGGATAAGCGTCCTAACGTCCTTTCCTCCTTTGTCTTTGTCCATCTCCCCCTGCACTTTTCCTTGTCCATTTCCTTCTCCTTCCCGCTCTCTCTGTCCATCACTTCCTCCCTCTCTCCTCTTCTTCCCCTCTCTCTCCATCCGTTCCTGCCCGCTCTCTCTGTTGAACTCTTCCTTCCCGTTTTCTATGTCCATTTCCTCCCACGCCTCTCTCCATCTCCTCTTCCCCCTCTCTCTGACATATAGCCTGTTTATATTGCGAATTCAGATTACGTAGCAGTGCTCTAATCATAAGCCAATAAGCCATAACACAACTTTCCTGTTTGCTAATAACGTGTCACTATTTTATATTTTGTAACATTTCCCTGTTATTAAATTTACATAAATTTATGTGTTACATATATTTAAAAAATAAATAAACAAAAACACGTGCGTATACCAATGGAACGTTGTGTCAAAATTCCAAAGCAATCAGTCTAGAACTTTCGGAGATTTTAGATGTTGAGGAATCGAACATCTATGTTTGCACTTGCACAGAAACTGAAAATGTTCCTAATCGAAAATCTCCGAAAGTGTTTGACCAAATGCTTTGGAGTTTTGACAAAAAGTTTCATTGGAATACACGTGTATTTTTATACACCTATTTTTTAAATGTAAGTAATATATAACTTTTTGCATTTCCAATAATAGGGAAACGTTGTTACAAAAATGTTGAAAAGCTACTACATATATATTACGAAGATAGGTATCTAAAAGGACGCCTGTATTAGAACGTAACGCTGTATCAAAATTCCAAAGCAATCGGTCTAGAAATTTCGGAGATACACGATTTTAAACAAACGAACATGGGAAACTCCATCCGCTTTAAATCGCAGGGTATATTTGAATCACTGGTGTCAACGGATGAATACGTATTCACCTGTTTGAAAACACGATTAGTGACGCCACCTGTAACAACATTTTGCGGTAAGTATGTCATTGTGTTTTTGGAGAATTCGTCTTCTATTGTTTCAGATTAGTTTTTACTTTTTCAAGTAGGGCTGTGTTTGAGCTGGACTCGAACTGTTCGAAGAGTTTGCACCACTGTTCGGGAAATCTCAGATTCAGTTCGATCTTTTGATCGGCCCGCTATCTAGTGACTTTTGTCGGTACTGCATCCACGAGCTGCCTGAGCGTTTGTGTGGCACGGTGGATTTTAATAACAAAAATAACTGTGAAAGGCGGCCTAAAATATCTTCTAGGGTGTATATCAACGGCATCTGTTCAAGAAATAAGAATATGCAATCGTGTTTCTGTCAAATTCTCCAGTTTTCGATCGTCCCGCGGTCTACTGACGTCTGATGGTACTAACTCGAAGACGGGTATTGCCGCTGTAATTTTTTCTCCGGATAGGAATTACAACCATTTTACCATCTAATCTTTGGTTTTTTGCGCTTTTAATTTTTAAATAATTTTCTTCAGTGTTTCATCTGAATTTAGAAATTTGAAATACGTTGGCCAAGAACTCTGAAAAAATTGGTCAAGTACCTTTGGAGATGTTTGGTAACAACGTTTTCCTTTATATACATATCAAAAAAAGTTTTGCATGACCTCGGTTCCAAGAGTTCCGGAACCTGTACAGAAAATTGGAATAGAGATCAACATAAACATCGCTTCTGCCCTTTTATTGCTCCTGAAAACCATATACTGCATGTTGTACCACCATACAGCGAGATCTTCATTGGTGGTGCTCCAGATTGCTGTACACACCGGTACCTCTAATACCCAATAGCACGCCCTCTTGCATTGATGCATGCCTGTATTCGTCGTAGCATACTATCCACATATTCATCATGGCACTGTTGGTCTAGATCGTCCCAATCCTCAACGGCGATACGGCGTAGATCCCTCAAAGTGGTTGGTGGCTTACGTCGTCTTTTAGATGTATCCCAGGCATGTTCGATAGGGTTCATGTCTGGAGAACATGCTGGCCATGTCGAGCGATGTCGTCATCCTGAAGGAAGTCATTCAAAAGATGTGCACGAATGTTGCACGAATTGTCGTCCACGAAGACGAATGCCTCGCCAGTAGGCTGCCGATATGGTTGCACTATCGGTCGGAGGATGGCACTCACATATCTTACAGCCTTTACGGCGCCTTCCATGACCACCAACGGAGTACGTCAGCCCCACATAATGCCACCCCAAAACAGCAGGGAACCTCCACCTTGCTGCAATCGCTAGACAGTGGTCCTAAGGCGTTCAGCCTGACCGGGTTGCCTCTGGACACGTCTCCGACGATTGTCTCATTGAAGGCATATGCGACACTCAGCGGCGAAGAGAACGTGATGCCAGTCCTGAGCGGTCCATTCGACATGTTGTAGAGCCCATCTGTACCGCGCTGCCTGGTGTCGTGGTTGCAAAGATGGACCTCACCATGGACGTCGGAAGTGAAGCTGCTCATCATGCAGCGTATTGCGCACAGTCTGAGTCGTAACATGACGTCCTGTGGCTGCACGAAAAGCATTATTCAACATGGTGGCGTTGCTGTCAGGGTTCCTCCATAATCCGTAGGTAGCTTCATCCACTGCAGTTGCAGCCCTTGGCCTGGGCGAGGCATGTCATCGACAGTTCCTGTTTCTCTGTATCTGCTCCATGTCCGAACAACATCGCTTTGGTTCACTCCGAGACGCCTGGACACTTACCTTGTTGAAAGGCCTTCCCGGGACAAAGTAACAATCCGACGCGATCGAACCGCGGTACTGACCGTCTAGGCATGGTTGAACTACAGAGCCCTATACCTCCTTCCTGGTGGAATGACTGAAATGATCGGCTGTCGGATCCCCTCCGTCTAATAGGCGCCGCTCATACATGGTTGTTTACATCTTTGGGCGAGTTAGTGACATCTCTGAATAGTCAAAGGGACTGTGTCTGTGATACAATATCCACAGTCAACGCCTATCTTCAGGAGTTCTGGGAACTGGGGTGATGCAAAACTTTTTTTTATGTGTGTATAATAGCCTATTTCCGTCCACATGTTCATTAGGGGATCGCGTACAAATATGAAGAACATCGGCCAAGAACTTTTAGTATGGAAGTTCGGGTTTGGCTGTGAGCCATGCTCGGATAGCTTAATGTTAAGGCGACCGACCGTGATAAGCGGGAAATCTGGGTTCAAGTACCGGTCCGGCACAAATTTTCATTGTCGTCATTCCACTATACAACTGACGGTTGTCCATATTCGCAAATTCGAATGCATTTCATGTATTCCTGAGAGTTAACGAGCAAAAACGAACATATGTCCAGGAACATATGATGTCTATCTTACAGAGTTCATAACGCCTCTCCTGTACAATACAGTGCACGAGGCGCATTTCTCAGACCACCATTAGACAAGGTGTTGAAAGTGGCTTCCAAACGCATTTAAGCGTACGAGAAAACGATGCAGCAGCAACTGATGTTCGCGTTCAAATGTGCCATTCAGAAACCGATAGACGCCACAGGCAGCATAAATGGATATTGTAGAGTCTGCACGTCCGAGATGGGACTTGCGTACCCAGTTTCTTTCAGGATACACCCATGAGCAGAAATCTACAGGGCTCAGGTCCAGCGACCGAGTAGGCCAAGCGACTGGTCCGCCTCACCCTCCCCATAAGGAGCTAGATTTTGTCGACATTACTCCTCACAGGAATGCGGAAGTGGGCTGTGTACATAATCGTGTATTACCCGCGTTACCCTTCGTCCCACCAAAGGCATGTTTCTCGGCAAATGAGGCAGGTTCACTCGCAGGAAGTGAGCTTGCTTGTTGTGGAAGGATGGTTGGGCCCAAGAGGCTGTCGCCAATAATTCCTGCCAACTCAGTAACGCTGAACCAATGTTGATGGTTCACTGGCACCAAACAACGGGAATTCTCCTCAGTCAGCGCAAGGGTGTTGCGAAGGCTGACAATACCACCCCCCGTAAATGTAGCCTCCGTAATGGACAAGATTACTGCCCTCTTGAGTGTACACTAAAACACTAGTACAGACAGAGCAGTCCTACTTTCCAGATGTCTGCTTTCAATCACCGAAACCTACACAGTCAAAGATCTTTTATCTCCACCTTGAAGTAAATGTATCTCCCTTAGAACGCATTTCCGGCCATACGTCTCAGGGTCCTTTCCCACAGTTTGTCCCTCATCAGTGTGGGATCCGTAACAGGTCGGGTTGTCAGAGGAGATAGAGAAGATCCAAAGAAGAGCGTAAGATAGAGCGCAACACCCAGTTCTCGCGGGAGCGCAGGTGTCGGATTTAGAAAGGGGTAGAGTCATTGTGCCCCTGACCTTTTTGACGATGTCGTCGATATGGTGTCTCCATGTGAGCCCTCTATCCAGCGTCACACCCAGGTACTTAGCTGTAGTGCCCCAAGGTACGGCAGTTCCCCTGATGGTGATCTGCGGTAGGTCGGCTGGGATATGCTTCTTGGAGATGAGGAGGGCTTGCGTCTTAGCCCCATTGCAGCTGAGGCGCCATCTCCTGGCCCACTGACTAAGTGTGTCAGCCGCTGCCTACATGCGTCGGTGGAGCAGAGCTGCAATCATGCTGCGCGTGTACATCGCCGTATCATCTGCGTAGAGGGCGACGTGGACCCTGTCCACTCGCGGCAAGTCTGCGGCATACAGGATGTATAGTATGGGGCCGAGGACGGAGCCTTGGGGAACTCCAGCCCTGACCCGGTGGCGCGGCGACAGGTCCTCCGTGCGTACATGAAAGCTTCTGTCAGCGAGGTAAGATTTTAAGAGACGGACATGCGGCAGGGGCACACCGAGGTCCAGGAGCTTGAAGAGAAGCCCCTCATGCCATACAGAATCGAACGCCCGTGAAACATCCAGGAACATGGCTCCGAAATACTCCCGCCGTTCGATGGCATCAAGGGCCTCTTCAACGAGTCGAAGCAGTTGGTGCGTTTTTGCGTGTCCAGGGCGAAAGCCGCATTGTTCGTCTGGTAGGAGACGTTCTTCCCTGATGTGACGCAGGAGGCGGCAGAGACAGACTTGCAAAGACTTTGCTGACTGCTGGTAGCAAACTGATGGGCCTGTAGCTGCTCTGGAGACGAGGGTCCTTCCCAGGCGTCCGGATGGGGCGACCTCGGTGTGTTTCCACTCCTGAGGATAGCAGCCAGTGCGGAGGATGCTGTTGAAAATGCGAGCCAGGTGTTCAGCGGCTGTCGGTGGCATCCGTCGCAGCATTTCATTCGTCAGCTGGTCAGGGCCTCCTGCCTTGCCTTTGTTGAGGCGTCGAAGTTGATCGGAGACTTCATCAGCATCCACCTCTTCGATACTTTCGTCACCCGTAGGGGCAGCGAGGAACACCGGGAGAGGTTGAGCAACCAGGTGAACGTGATCCGGATCCATGGGGTCCATGACGGGCTGGAAATTATGTTCAAAACGTCAGTAATGGCGTTGGCTTTGTCCACTGGGCTGCTGACGATGTTTCGACCAACTTGTATCGGTAGAATCTTCTGACGCCGGCGGAGGAAGAGCTGTGCGGCTTTCCAGGCGGTACCATCGCCAACCCGAAGAGTGGCCAGGCGGTTGGACCATTCCTGATGGCGGTGGTTCGCAACGGCAACTTTTAGGTCCCTTCTCATCCTGTTGAGAGCCCTCTTCGTCGCTGCGTTGCGCGTCAGCTGCCATTCACGAAAGAGGCGGTTTTTGGCAGTTATCGCCCCATGAGATGCGGCGGTAGATGCCGGGATCGGTCAGGTGGGCCAGATTGCGGCCGCGGTGTGGCCCAGAGCACCGCTTGTACAGTCGTGGAGGAATCGGGCACAGCCGTCAACCCCAACATCGTCTGCGTCAGGTGCTTCACGGAGACCCTCTTCCAACAGCTCCTGAAACCAGGTCCAGTTGGTGTTCCTGGTCGGGATGCCTCTCCGCGCCACTGGCTGGGCATCGACGTCGATGTCAAATATAACTGGGACGTGGTCCGAAGATAAGGCAGTGCGGGTGCTGGCGGATATAACATAGGGCACCCCCTTGGCCACCGCAATGTCGAGCACGTCTGGAGGTCCACCGTTGTTGGGAAAGTGGGTGGGTTCATGAGATCCGAGAATGACGGCGTTCCACCGCTGGGCCGCTCGGAGAAGTTTGCGTCCGTGGTTGTTGGTGACACAGGAATGCCATTCGGTGTGCTTAGCGTTAAAGTCACCACCAGCAAAGACCTTTCCAGGTAATGCCAGCAATGCTTCAACGTCCTGTAGGAGTAACTGTTGGCCAGGCGGACGGTAGACAGCAACAAACGTGATGCGCCCATGCGAGGTGTCGACAGCTGCAGCAGTGGCCTCCATCGCTTGTAGCGGCGGAAGAGGAACTTGATGGTGCACCAGTGAAGTCCAGACGTAGACCGCTGTGCCACCGCCGTGAGTTGGTCCGTCGGTCTGGTAACACACGTAGTTGGCAGCCCGGACATGGATATCAGGCTTGAGAAAAGTCTCGGAAACCAGGCAAATGTCGACGGCCTCATCCCGCATCAGCTGTCGAAATTAGCCATCTTGGGTGCGGATGCCCTGGACATTCCACACTCAGACAGTGACGCCCGCCGGCCGGTTGGCCGTGTGGTCTAGGCGCTTCAGTCTGGAACCGCGTGACCGCTCCGGTCGCAGGTTCGAATCCTGCCTCGGGCATGGATGTGTGTGATGTCCTTAGGTTAGTTAGGTTTAAGTAGTTCTAAGTTCTAGGGGACTGATGACCACAGATGTTAAGTCCCATAGTGCTCAGAGCCATTTGAGCCATTTGAACAGTGACGCCCCGTTGACTACGGGCCATGCTGGGAGGCCAGTGGTCCAGTGGAGATTGCCTGAACAGCTGCACTGACAGCAGAAATGAGTTGCCGCGGGATATCTTTGAGAAGCTCCCGAAGTTCTTGCAAGAGGAGCTTCATTTCGGCCATGCTGGAATCGGCCGCCTGGGATGGGAAAGTTGCAGCTCGTGAGTGTTGAGCCGGGCTCGCCAAGACGTCAGCCTGACGTCCCTGTTGGGAGTGGTCGTGTTGGCCCTGGTCTTCACCCTGCTGCTGATGGTCGCGCTGCAGCCCGTGGACGGCGGTCCATCTCGGTATTGGTAGCAGACTGACTGGTGTAGGGCAGAGCGGCTATTGGCCGCGGTCTGCACGTGGTGTAGCGGTGGCGCCCTCGCTGGGCGAGAGCCGCTGCGCGGAAGAGCCGCCGCGGACACGGAGCCCTCTATGGGCTGACCACGTCCATTTGTTCTGGCGTGTGTTCGACTTCCGCAGTGGGAGGTACTAGAACTAGTACTTCCTTAAGTCTGGCTATTTATTGATTCCAATCTCAAATTACATAGCAGAAGTAAGAAAAATGTTAATGTGAGTGGACTGGGGTTAATAAGACTAGCAACTTAGAAAACTGCGGGTTCTGCAGTATACTCTGAGTTCACGAAAGTCGTGGGATAACGACTCGGACATAAACAGATGATGGTAGTACCGTGTACAGAAAGTATAAAAGGGTAGTGCGTCAGCGGAGCTGTTATTTGTACTCAGGTGATTCACATGTAAAGGTTTCCGACGTATGGCCGCACGACGGTAATTTACAGACTTTGAACGCGGAATGATAGAAGGAGCTAGAAGCATGGGATATTGCATTTCAGAAATCATTAGGAAACCTAATATTCCGAGATCCACAGTCTCAAGAATGTACCGAAAATACCAAATATTAGGCAGTACCTCTGGCCACGTACAAGGCAGTGGCCGACTGTCTTCACTTAACGACCGAGAGCAGCAGAGTTTGCATAGGCTGTCAGTGTGAAGCAGACAAGCAAGACTGCGTGAAACAACCGCAGAAATCAATGTACGACGACGAACGCATCCGTTAGGAGAGAGCGGAAAAATTTGGCGTTAATAGGCCATGGCGGCAGATAACTTGACGATTATTATTACTGACGCAAGTGCCTTTGCTAACAGCACGACATTGCTTGCAGCGCCTTGAAAACCGTGGCCCGGTCATATGAGTCCAGATTTCAGTTGGTAGGAGCTGGTGGTAGTTTTCGAGTGTGGTGCAGACTTCACGAAGCCATGGACCTCAGTCGTCAACAAGGGACTGTGCAAGCTGGTGGTGGCTCCGTAATGGTGGAGCTGTGTTTACATGGAATGGACCAAGTCCTCTGGTCTAACTGAACCGGTCATTGCCTGGAAATGATTTTTCTCGGCTACTTGGATAGCATTTGCAGCCATTCATGGACATGATTTTTTTGTATGACAATGTGCCACATCACCGGGCCACAACTTTTCGCCATTGGTTTGAAGAAAGTTCTGGACAGTTCGACCGAATAGGTTGGCCGCCCAGATCGTTCGATACGAATCCCATCGAACATTTATGGGACATAATCGAGAGGTCAGCTCTTGCAAAATCTTCTGCGCCCAGCATGACTCAATATTTCTGCAGGGAACTTCCTTCCTTGTTGAGCCCTGCCACGTCAAATTGCTACAATGCGCCGCATAAAAGGCTGCCCGGCACGGTATCAGGAGGTACCCCATGACTTTAGTCGCCTCTTTGTATTTGGAGCAGTCGAATGAAAACGAGTCAGATGAAAAAAAGTAAGTGAAGTCTTTATTATTTCAAAGTTAATCACCATAACTGTTACTACATTTGTCCCCCTGTGAGAAAAGACAGTCAGTGTTTTCATGCAAAAATATATGAGGCTTCATATGCAACCATGGTTGTACCCGAGCGAGCACACCGACAGGCTCAAAGCATTTCATCTGATCAGAGTAGTGTCCTGGTTTATAGGGACCTATATACCAGGAAAGTCATACGGTGACATATACTGCAGCGAGCTTGGTCGATTATCATTCATTCAAATGCAGTGAAGATGGTTATTTATAACTGAAATCTCGATATGCAGGAATAATAAGAAAGCAATGAGATTGCGACTGTTTACTTTCTTATGACAGTGTACGGTCGCTGTGCACAACAGTTCCTTATGGAATCAAAGATGATTCCTGATCTGAACTTGCCTACGCGGGGTCTCGACCAAAATGCAATGAAACATCTTTGGGTTGACTTAGAACTGCCATTTGGCTCCAGACTCTAGCGTCTAACATCATTACCTTCTCTGGTTTTGGATCTTGAGAAAGAATGAGCAGCCATTCCTCCACAATCAAACGCTTCAATGAAAGCGTCCCAGGCAGAGTTCAAGTCGTAATAAAGTGAAGAGAGGACGCACTTCATATAAACGTCCACTAACAGGTGTCTGCACACTTTTGATCTGACAGGGTAATCTCTGATAGCATATGAAAGTGCTGAACTTCTTGACGTTACCGTGGAGTAATTCGACTAATTAAATAAAGCACTTAACGGTTTACTCAAATCTGACGACTGAGGAAGTCGTCATAAAAGCTTGAGTAAATCTGACGTGGCAAGAACTCCGCGAAGCATTTATTCAGGAATGTCGTCGCGAAAAACTACGTTGTCATGCCTAGAAGCTGCTGCGATACATGGCGCTGGAATGGTAGCCTCAGGCTTGAGACGTCATTCTTGAACTGCTAGAGCTTCGTCTTCTCGGTGTCGTACTCTCACGGTACGTGGAAACGCACGTGGACGAGCAGTTGGTGACGTCACAGCATGGAACTCCACGCTCCACTACACTGCGGAGCATGAAATGAAGAATCTGGCGTGTTGAATTTTTTCCTTGTAGAGAGGAACGTGGCCAATGAGATGCGAGATCGTTTTAAGTTATAAGGAGAACATAGGAGCCGCCATATTGTATGGCGTTAAACTACGGTTTTGGTGGGTTTCCTTTCTCATAGAGCACGCGGTAGGAATATAAGCTGTTTCAGAGCATGAGCAAGTTGAGGAACTCTAGCTAAGATCTATTATAATAAAACAAAAGGAAACTACAAATCGATAGGTAAAAACTTCCTGCTCTAAATGTTGTTATCAAAAATGGTTCAAATGGCTCTGAGCACTGAGGTCATCAGTCCCCTAGAACTTAGAACTACTTAAACCTAACTAACCTAAGGACATCACACACATCCATGCCCGAGGCAGGATTCGAACCTGCGACCGTAGCTGTCGCGCGGTTCCAGACTGTAGCGCCTAGAACCGCTCGGCCACACCGGCCGGCAATCATGCTACAACACAATGATGATCTGTCAAAACCGCGTCTTTTTGGTACAGTTTTCATATTAAATATCAAATAATGGCATTTGTATATGCAATCTTTAGGCAGTGTATGCCATATAAGGAGACATGTTGGTTACGTCGAAACTGTAGCGTAGATGGTAGTGTCGTGAGCTCTTGAGTTATGAGGAGAAAAGCGTCCACCTCCTTCAGTTTCTTTTTCTTCCTTTGTTTTTTAAAGGACCTGGTCTTTCTTATTCATTTAATAGATTACCTCAAATGTCAATGATATATGTTATAAATAAAGTAATAGTCGCAATTCTTGTTGCAAAAGTTAACGACTGGACTGGGATGCTTCCACAGTGGCCAGAAATCTTAACGTGATTGCCAATCTATGTCTGAAAGTAAACACAAGATACACACTGGAAGTTTTTGCTATTATGAAACTTCCTGTAAAATATTCACTGATAAGCGAAACATTATGACCCCTTCTTTAAAGTCAGTACCGTTTTTTATTACAGTGTTACATTTACACTTATACAATCATGACTTCGGCTTCAAAGTGCCATTATCAAGTGTTTTAAGTGTTAAACAGTGCCTAAGATGGCATACTGTCGTATTTAAAATACACTATTAGATACAGTGTCTAAGGGTCGATATTTTTGGTAAAGCCTACTGCTTTGTTTCATCATCAAATAACGGACCGCTGATTTTCGTACGCTGTGATCGCGTGTGAGTATACCATCTTGACTCAAGGGTCGATATTTCTGGTAAAGCCTACTGCTTTGTTTCATCACTGAGTATACCATCTTGAGTCAAGATGGTATACTCAGTGATGAAACAAAGCAGTAGGCTTTACCAGAAATATCGACCCTTGAGTCACTGAGTATACCATCTTGAGTCAAGATGGTATACTCAGTGATGAAACAAAGCAGTAGGCTTTACCAGAAATATCGACCCTTGAGTCAGGATGGTATACTCACACGCGATCACAGCGTACGAAAATCAGCGGTCCGTTATTTACGCGAATTACATGACATTTGCGTAAACATCTAATGCCACATACCTCCATAAACCTACCAACAAACCATCGGATACCTGATGCACAGAATCAGTGATGTATTTTGTTCCGAAGAGCGACAAACAAGCTATTAAGCAGGTGGCCATAATGTTTTGGCTCATCTCTCGGTTTATGGAGTGGGTCATGTTTGCGCCTTGGCGGTAAACATCTTTTTGAGTTGTTGTCAGCAGCTTAGAAAAAAATCTCCTCGTCCGTCTGGATGAAATTGCGAGACGAATGTCGATCTTGGAATCCATATGATAAAGTACATTACTTCAGAGCGTAGGTAGTCAATGCAACTTTCAGAATATGCGCAAACTGGTATTAGACAATACAGATGGATCCAAAAAAATGTATCCACTGTTTACAAGTCCATAACTTGCAAACTAATTGACGGAGTTGTCTCATTTTTGGTGAAAGTGTAGCTTAAAGTCCAACTTAAAGATATCACTGTAGGTGTTCGAAATGGTCGCCATTAATATCCACACACAAACGATGCCGACGAACTGCAGCACGAACTACTGACTGCAACGTGTTCAGTTGGATATTTGCACATGAATGCACGATGGATTCTCGAAGTTCATCCAATGTGCGTGGCTTTTGTCGATAAACGACGTCCTTTAGTGTTCCCCACATGTAAAAGTCCAGAGGAGTTAGGTCTGGGGAAGGTGGTGGATAGTCCACAGCACCTCTACGGCCTATCCATATTCCTGGTAGAGTTTCGTCGAGATACGCCCTAACACGATTTTGGTAGTGGGCTGGGCCACCATCTTATTGAAAAACCCTTCCGTCTTCATACAAGTCTCTGATGGCAGGTAAAATGGATGTCTGAAGCTTCTTAGAGTACACCTTGCCGGTAACTGTGCCATCAAAGAACAATGGCCCAATGAAGCCCCTGTAAGACAACCCACACCACACATTTATTCCTGGCAAATTCACGGCTTTGTCTACATGGACGGATTTTCGGCGGCCCAATAGATGCAGTTGTGGCGATTTACTGTACCATTGAGTTTGAACTGTGCCTCTTCAGATCACACAATCATCTCTGCAAACTCTTCATCGTTGCGCACCATGTTAGTAAACCACTCGCAGTACTCCATTCTACGATCTGGGTCGTCCTCGTTCATTGCGTGTAGCAATCGTGGGATTTAGCATTTCCACTTTGCTGTCTTCAAAATTCGCCGAACACGTGAGCGACTCACTCCAGTTTCACGGGCACACTGTCTCACAGACTTCTGTGGTGAGCGAGTGAATTGTAACACACGACGGAAGTTAGCTGGACTTGTTACTGTTACAGGTCGTCCAGATCGTTGTTTGTCCACATCTTTAACACAGCCTTGTGCTTCAAATTTGTCTCGAATGCGACGAATCGTTAAACGTTTCGGTGGCTCTGTTTGATACTCATTTCGCCATTGCCGTTGAACCTCCTTAATGTTTAGTACTTTAAATACCACTTCAAAACTGACTTCCTTTCATCGACGGTAAGCCTTGCGCCAGCCATGTTTACTCGAGTAACTAGGTGCAACTAAGAACAAAACACTGACTAACTGGCGACTGTCATCTGACAAAACAAAACAACGCAATACAACGCTTGTGTGGCGATTACCGGAACTACAAACTATTACACTACCAGAGATGAGACAACTCCGTCAATTAGTTTGCCAGTTATGGACTTTTAAACAGTGGATACTTCTTTTTGGTTCCCTCTGTAATGCTAAACTGTAATCGATTTAAAACCGAAATGGTTGAAAATTCAACCAACGATTAACTTCTACTAGTATGTATCTCAGATCGTTGTATAGTATTATGTAATGTTGCTCTACCAGCAATTCGCTGTTCAAGCCAACGAAGAGTCTAGAATTCTGTTCGTTATCTTTTCCGCTCTTGATCGACAGTCGCTGTCAGAGCTAAGGCAGTTATTCTACGCGCGCCCATTTTCGTAAAGAAACTGTGTGGTTACGAGCAAAATGAAATCTACAACGGCCGCTGGAGAGCGCTTCGAGCGCAGATCGCGTTAACCAGCCCGACCCGTGTGTTGACAGCGCTGTCTCCCGTGAACTCGGATGTATCGTCCGCGTCCACATCAACGTTAGCTGCCTCGACCCGTAGGCAGTCCGCTCACTGTTTGACCGGGCCTTAACCCTTTCGTGGGCAAAATGCAAATGGTGCAAATGGCTCTGAGCACTATGGGACTCAACTGCTGAGGTCATTAGTCCCATAGAACTTAGAACTAGTTAAACCTAACTAACCTAAGGACATCACAAACATCCATGCCCGAGGCAGGATTCGAACCTGCGACCGTAGCGGTCTTGCGGTTCCAGACTGCAGCGCCTTTAACCGCACGGCTCGTGGGCAAAATTATTGAGCAGTTTTTTTTAATGAATAGAGAGCAGATATTAGTTAACAGATAGGTATATTTATCATACAGAATATCAAATTTGCTCCAACTCTGAAAACGAGGTCACACAACAAGGTGGGAAGTATTCTTCCCACTGCCCTTCCTTGGAGTTAAATGACAAAAACAACTTTTTCAATATATGTCATATTTATTTGATAAATTTACTTCTCTTGTTGTTTACAATTACTTGCCACGAAATTTTCTGAAACGTGGGTCTATGCAAAGTGGTATTTGACAATATATACAAACACAGCGAGTGCTCTTTCCCGCAGCTTTGGTACTACAATGACGGCACGTCCAGTAGGTTTCTCCTAAAATGAGTTGATGCTCCCCTACAGCCAGATGACGAAAATCTTCAGGTACTTTACCCCTCTTTGCCAGAAAGACAGGTTTTTGTCCACGCCTTTTTTGGGATGAGAAGCCAGCGATCAATTGTCTGGCTAGGTGGATCCTGTATGTGAGCTGATCATGCTGTCCACTTTCTCTTTTACTCATTTTCCACAGGATAAAACTTTCACTGCAGCAACGTCCACCAGGAAATAAAATATTCTGTGCGACCATTTTACAGAAAGTCTGCCAATAGCATACCTTTCTCGTAATTGATCAAACTTATCGACACCACCCACTATTTTGCTGTATTCTGCCACAACTTCAGGACAAGAAATCTCTGTATTAGTACCATCCTTGTTTTTCCTTTTTACTGTGGCTGTTTCTCATGGGTAATGAATTGAGGACAGCCGGCCGGGTTGGCCGAGTGGTTCTAGGCGCTACAGTCTGGAACCGCGGGACCGCTACGGTCGCAGGTTCGAATCCTGCCTCGGGCATGGGTGTGTGTTATGTCCTCAGGTTAGTTAGGTTTAAGTAGTTCTAAGTTCTAGTGGACTGGTGACCTCAGAAGTTAAGTCCCATAGTGCTCAGAGCCATTTGAACCAACCAATTGAGGACAGGAAAGTGATTGGACCGTTATCCATCCATTTTACTGCAGAAATGGCTTCTTTTGTTTCAAACTGGAATTCTCCTCGTTCCAATTTTAAGTTTTCCTTCATAAATTTGGGTAAATCAAAAGTATTTACCTGATACTATAGCATTGAGGAAAAATCACAAAATGTCACGCAAACAGCACCGAAGGCTCCTCTACAGAGCAACACTCAGCTATACAATGCCTCTGGCGAAGGTACAGCAAAAACGGCGGAACCTTCCGATTGGAAGTAGTACCCTATACTGTTCACTAGGTAGTAGCACCATACAGAGGTGGGAACTGTGAATCCGACGGGACAAGGCGCGAGTTCATTGTAGTGGGAAGCATGTTTCCCACGGCTCAAGAAAGGGTTAATATGAGAATTTTCCATATACACTCATACTGCGGCAAGTCCCACACACAGAGTGTGCTCGCAAGAGGTGTAGGAACTTGAAAGCGCCACGCCGCGCCGTCGTAGTCAAGCGAGGGGCCTCTTCTGCTCGGAAGGTAATTGGCTGCGACGCGGAGTGCCTGTGGAGCAGCTGTCTTGCAAAAAGCCCGGTAGCTACTGGGCGGGGCGGCGCGGCGCCTGTGATCGGCGCGAAAACGAGAACGCCAGCAGCGGAAACCTCGCTAACGAGCAGAGAGAGGTTCGCACGCCGCATCTGGGTCTAGGCCAGCACTCAAGGCAGCCAGCCAGCCGGAGCTTCTTACCCGCTCTGCTCAGCTCAGCTCAACTCAGCTGACGGAAGGCGCGGCACGGTCCGGATACGGCCACAGACTCACTCGCCGGTTTTCCCTTCTGGTTGGCGCGCAAGCTCTTGGCTCTGTTCTGGGAATAAATGTAAGTCCATGGCGGACAGCAGTGGAGAGTGTTGTGCCTCGGGATTAGTAGAGTGGTAAAACTAGCGTAGGCTACCGTAGTCTGGCATCAGGCTACGGTAGTTTTCCTAGTAGCCTTGGCTAGTTAAAATCGTAAACACGTTACCTGTACGTTAGGTGTGTTGCATACCTCTCGGGCGTTACCTCATTTCTGCGGCTTTGCCATAGACAGTCAGTGCCTTAGTAGATTCCTCTACAAACCAGAAACGGTGAAACGTCTACAAACTGAGTGAAGATATATAACGGGCAGCGTAACCTGCGGAACGTTTTTGCTCTATATACTTATCTTCCCGCCTTTTCCTTAAAAATTAACGGTATTTATTAAAAAAATTGAAATCCTCATTGTTAAGTCTTGTTTTGTATGAAGTTTGTTGATTTGCAAGGTGAAACAGAGGGATGTTGTGGCAAAAATAAAGAAAAGCAATACAGATATATCATGTAGCGCTTTTCTCCAAAAAAAGGTAAAATTTAAAAACAAAGCAGAACAAAAACATAAAAAACATCGTTTCAGCATGTCGTAGAGCTCACATAATATAGGTTTTTATTAGTCATAAATAAACGTTCGTACTTATCAATAATAACAGGAAACTCTTGCTTTTGAACATGGTGAAGAGCGTTCCATTGAGTACAAAATAATAACAACGATTACATATTTTTTTATATTTGTACGCGTAAACTGTACTTCCACCGAAAGAAATTGCTTTGGTTTCATAAAATAGTAGAAGTTAGGCAAAAAGGTAATTTTTATTAGTTAAAAAAAGCAATTTATGTTTTATAAGGGTATGCAGTACATATTGGACTAAAGGCCAGTACACACTGACCGTCAAGCCACCGTCACTTCACATCACGGTACCGTCACGTCACGTCACGTCAGGTCACCGTCACGTCAAGGTGTGTTCACTTTGTCCGTCAGGTCACGACACGTCAACTCAATTAAAATCACGTGAACTCAACTGGCATGGCTGTCCTCAGCTGTTCTTTTCACGGGAATTGCGATCTTCGCAAGATGGATTTCAACTGTTTTTACATGCAAAGCTGACATACACAACATGGTAGTTTACGTACGTCGATGCTGGTGCCCACATTTGTACGAAACTGACATTTATTGGACTCAGATGGTTTACAGCTTGCAGGGATAGCGTGTATATTAGAGAAAGAAGACAGAAATGCAAAACACACAAAAAGGAGTATCGGTCCACAAAATGGTTCAAATGGCTCTAAGCACTATGTGATTTAACATCTGTCATCAGTACCATTGACTTAGAACTACTTAAACCTAACTAACCTAAGGACATCACACAAATTCATGCCCGAGGCAGGATTAGAACTTGCGACCGTAGCAGCAGCGTGGTTCCGGACTGAAGCGCCTACAACCGATCGGCCACAGCGGCCGGCTCGTAAAATGACATTAAGTGATGCAGAAGGTGAATTTCACACACTATACAAAGAGCTCGAGGAGGGGAAATCTTCATTTTATCTTTTAGGAAATCCGAGCATCAGGTTGTTTTCATTTGTTCCGTCAAATTGCACCCAGAATTACTAAAATGAATGCTGTGTTACGGGCTGCCATCACATCCCACAAAAAACTGGTTTGTTTAAGGTTGAGTTTAGTTGCTGGTCCAGTGCAAATTTTTGTGCAATAGTCATATCTCCCTCAATACCTTTACCTTCAAGAGTTACAGATTTTCTTTACGTCTCGTAATTGGCTTTTAATAGTCCAAGTGCCTTATTTGTACTGGGGTAGCTAGTGAAACCACAAATATTGACCATTGATGATTGGTAAACTGTTTCACACACAATCCAGAGAGCCACTTAACAATAAATAAGCCTGGCACAAACATGTATTTAAACAAATAATTTGCAGTGTCTAAATGTTTCAGTCTATATCTTTATTGAACGGTACAAATGCATGACAACATACTACTAATAAATCTGATTCTACCCACTGTACTTATTTCACTTCAAGTTCGTAGCCATATTGCAAGGCATTTAACTGTAAGATATGAAATAGCGTACCGGCGTGTATAAAAAAGTGTAGTAGACGGCAAATAATTTAGAACGTTCATGTGGGACAATTCAGACTGCTACCTCACTGCATCAATTAATCTTTCGTCATTTATAATAAATTTTAAGAAAACAAATAACGAAATGAAACAATTCATAACAAAAACAACTGATATTAAGCACGAAAACCACTTCGAAACGAAATACGGAGACCTGTACATGGCCGTGTATGAAGAGGAAATGAGCTTGGGGTCACGTGATCAACAACGGACGGATGACGTAAGACGGCAAAACTTTCTTCCCGAGAAACCTTGACGATGTCGCACCGTGACGTGACGGGACGGCCTGTATGGATGCTGCCATTTGAAATGCATTGCAGAATGTTTTGAAGGGACGGGACGTGACATGACGGCCAGTGCGAATTGGCCTCAACGCTGAACGATGTGCGGTTCTACACTAGTGGCCATTAAAATTGCTACACCAAGAAGAAATGCAGATGATAAACGGGTATTCATTGGGCAAATATATTATACTAGAAATGACATGTGATTACATTTGCACTCAATTTGGGTGCATAGATCCTGAGAAATCAGTACCCAGAACAACCACCTCTGGCCGTAATAACGGCCTTTATACGCCTGGGCATTGAGTCAAACAGAGCTTGGATGGCCTCTACAGGTACAGCTGCCCATGCAGCTTCAACACGATATCACAGTTCATTAAGAGTAGTGACTGGCGTATTGCTCGGCCACCATTGACCAGACGTTTCCAATTGGAGAGAGATCTGGAGAATGTGCTGGCCAGGGCAGCAGTCGAACATTTTCTGTATCCAGAAAGGCCGGTACAGGACGTGCAACATGCGGTCGTGCATTATCCTGCTCAAATGTAGGGTTTCTCAGGGATCGAATGAAGGGTAGAGCCAGGAGGCGTAACAAAATGAAATGTAACGTCCACTGTTCAAATTGCCATCAATGCGAACAAGAGGTGACCGAGACGTGTAACCAATGGCACCCCATACCATCACGCCGGGTGATACGCCAGTATGGCGATGACGAATATACGCTTCCAATACACTTCCAATGTGCGTTCCAATGTGCGTTCACCGCGATGTCGCCAAACACGGATGCGACCATCGTGATGCTGTAAACAGAATCTGGATTCATCCGAAAAAATGACGTTTTGCCATTCGTACACCCAGGTTCGTCGTTGAGTACACCATCGCAGGCGCTCCTCTCTGTGATGCAGCGTCAAGGGTAACCGTAGCCATGGTCTCCGAGCTGATAGTCCGTGCTGCTGCAAACGTTGTCGAACTGTTCGTGCAGATGGTTGTTGTCTTGCAAACGTCCCCATCTGTCGACTCAGGGATCGAGACGTGGCTGCACGATCCGTTACAGCCATGCGGATAAGATGCCTGTCGACTGCTAGTGACACGAGGCCGGTCGGATCCAGCACGGCGTTCCGTATTACCCTCCGGAACCCACCGATTCTGCTAACAGTCATTGGATCTCGACCAACGCGAGCAACAGTGTTGCGATACGATAAACCGCAATCGCGATAGGCTACAATCCGACCTTTATCAAAGTCGTGATGGTACGCATTTCTCCTCCTTACACGAGGCATCACAACAACGTTTCACCAGGCAACGCCGGTCAACTGCTGTTTGTGTATGAGAAATCGGTTGGAAACTTTCCTCATGTCAGCACGTCGTAGGTGTCGCCACCGGCGCCAGACTTGTGTTAATGCTCTGAAAAGCTAATCATTTGCATATCACAGCATTTTCTTCCTGTCGGCTAAATTTCGCGTCTGTAGCAAGTCATCTTCGTGGTGTAGCAATTTTAATGGCCAATAGTGTTATTATATGCCCCCAGTTCCTCTCACACACATTCAGTTATATTTCTTTCCTTACCAAAACTACCAGGAATCCTACCACTTACTACGTCATTTATATACTGTGCCAAAAATACCGAACCGTAGTTTTAGTAGTACACAACTATAATTTCACTACGTGATCTCTCCACCATACCGTATATCTGACTTTGTCAAGTTGTTTTTTCTGAATGGTTCTATTAATTCCGGAAAATCTTATACTGTTTCGTTTCTCGAAGATATATTTTCGTACATTAGCTATCTAATAATGGGTTTAGCTTTCGCGTCCTTTGTAAAGTAGCTCCAGCAAGCGATCGCAGAACCACACGTTTGGAACTCTTCTTCAATTCGGTTTATATCATGGTACAATCAGATGATGATGTAATGAATTTGATTACATTGTATGTGAACATTTCATCCACAGGCGTAATCTATCCTTCATTTTCACTCGGTTTTGAATAAAGGCTTCCCGGTTTTTGTCATATAATTAGACGCTTCATTGTGACGTCATTTATTACGTATAGAAACAATGTGTCTGATGACTAATGCCCAAAAGCAGGTGTTAGTTTCTCAAAGCTCCGGGTTGTTGACTGAGAGTTTCCCCGCGCAGGGCTTTCAACCGCTAAGGGCTATCATTTATGCAAATTGATCGCCGGTGAATGTCTGCAAATATTTCACGTCGGTTGCACGGCGTGACTGGGCGGGCAGCGGGAACGAGTAGTGAGTCAGTCGCTGCCGGCATAAAGCCGAACTCTCGCTTTAGGCGTCATTACTCAGACCAGGCGTGTATTTCTAATCAGCGCCGAGTCTGTTTTGGCTTCAGTTTCCTGTGTGTGCGTGCTTATAAACACCTCGCCCACGCCCTAAAGGCACTAGTGCAGTTTTCCATTGTGTAGTCCCTGTTCCCTGTGTGGCTCAACTGCAGTTTTTATTAATCAATCTGTTTATCTACTAATAAACTGTTGGCCATTGAACTGAAACACCAGGAAAGGTAGCAAACGGTAGTATGTTATTTATTGCATATGCACAGGGGTTGGGCAAAAATATGGAAACACCAAAATACGACACTTCATCATGCCTTTTTTTCAACGGAATGTTATACCATTCTCGGTACAAAATGGCAGCCTTAGGTAACGATGATGGAGGTCGGTACCGATCACGCATCATTCTCTCCAAAGTAGACCACAGAGGCTCAATAATTTTGACATCTGGTGATTCCGATGGCCAGGGGAGCTGCGATAGTTCACCATTGTGGTCACAAAAACAAGTCCGCGCCCATACCAGCTGTCTTGATCACGGCATCACCATTGGGGAACAAATATTGTACCATGGGATGGAGCTGATTGGCCAAAATGGTCACATAATTCTTGACAGTAATGCGACCTTTGACCACGGGGCCAGTGGAATATCATGATATGGTTGTCCAAATAATCATCGAACACCGCCATGTTTCACTGTTGGGACGCAAATTTGGCGAGAAGTTGGAAACAGTGTGAAACAAGACTCATCCGACCAAAGACATTCTACCAAAGATATTCTTCCATTGCTCAGCAGTCCATGTTTTATAGCTTCGGTACCACATTTTCTTGTTAGGGGCATTTGCATCACTGATACGTGGTTTTCGAACTGCATCTCGCTCTGCAATTCCCGGCTTATGGAGCTCCCTTTGTTTTTTGGTGCTGAAAAGGTTCGCGGATGTGACATTCAGTCCCGCAGCGACTTTTGAAACTGTCGCCCTCTTTATTTTTCATCACAATCCTCTTCAATGACAGTTCGTCGCGATCACTCAAAACGCAGACTTGTCCGCTCAGCGACATAACGGATTATGTTTTTTTTTCCGAATGCGGTATATGTCTTCGATGGGACTCCTCTTGAAACACCAAACGCTTCGGCTACTTTGGTGCGGAAGCACCCACCATATGAGCACTGACAATTTTCCCATGTTCGACTTCACTTATCCGTAAATAACACACTTGCAACTACGCAGAACACTGTTCTGACCCCGACCGACACTTGCAACGTAATAAGGACATTGCTCAGGTACCGTTCATGATCAGATACAACTGGACCACCTGTAGACTTAGCTCGCGTCCGCATTTATGTTGAAGAATGCATATTTCGCGGTGTTCCTGTTGTTTTGTCTAACTCCCGTACAGTACAGTTTGTAAGTGATTCGGGGCTGTACGGAGTGCGAAATTCAGCACACAGAACTGTCGCCTCCGCCAGCCACAAAGTGTATAAGCCGGTCGGGCATTGAGTCGACGGAAGGACGACGGTTCAATCCCGCGTCCGGCCGTCCTGATTTAGGTTTTCCGTGATTTCCCTAAATCACTTCAGGCAAATGCCGGGATGGTTCCTCTGAAAGGGCACGGCCGATTTCCTTCCCCATCCTTCCATAATCCGATGAGACCGATGACCACGCTGTCTGGTCTTCCCCCAACCAACCAACCAACCATTGAGTCGAACTGAGTTTGGATGACAGATGGGGGTGCGTGCTGCTCCAAAGCTTTACTAGAGCTCATCAATAGTAGTGGCTGACAAATCGTGGCGTGCCAGTCTGTCGGCAATCCAAGGTCAGATATTTTCAGTAGGTGAGGGACATGGAGAAACCGTCGGACACCCTCTATTTCGAGGCAGGTCAGGACAGTACATCCAACATGCAGTCTTGCGATATTTTTTGTACGAGGGGCGTTCAATAAATAATGCAACAAGCTTTTTTATTTGACAGTTACTGTTGAAAAAATGCGGAATTTGTTGTGAGACACCGCTAAAACTTCCCACTTTAGTCCCCGAAGCTTCATTGAGTTCCGAAAGGTGGCGTCTGTAACGGAGGTGCATTCCAAGCAGAGATCTGTCACTGAGTTTCTTTTGGAGGAAAACCAGAGCATCATAGATATTCATAGGCGCTTTCAGGGTGTCTACGGAGACCTGGCACTGAACAAAATCATGCTGAATCGTTGGGCGAGGTGTCTGACATCATCGGAACAAGTCTGCGCAAACCTAACCGATTTACGCGTGCCGGTTGGCCACAAACGCCGGCCGTAGTGGCCGAGCGGTTCTAGGCGCTACAGTCTGGAGCCGCGCGACCGCTACGGTCGCAGGTTCGAATCCTGCCTCGGGCATGGATGTGTGTGTTGTCCTTAGGTTAGTTAGGTTTAAGTAGTTCTAAGTTCTAGGGGACTGATGACCACCCATAGTGCTCAGAGCCATTTGAACCATTTTTTGGCCACAAATAGCTGTGACTACTGCAATGTTGAAACGTGCGGACACTCTCATTCGAGGTGATCGACGGATCTCTCAAACACCTCGCTGCTCAACTGTAAGTCTCTGATGGTAGTGCTAACACACCCTTTCAGTAGTTGGGGTACGCAAAGGAATACGCCCACTGGGTCCCCCGGCGCCTGACGGAAGACAATAAAGAGCAACGACGGGTCATCTGCGCCGAACTGCTTGCGCTTTACGAGGCTGATGATTACAGACGCCTCACCCAACGATTCACCGTGCTTTTGTTCACTGACAGGTCTCCACGCACATCCTACAGGCGCCTACGAATATCTATAACGCTCTGGTTGAACGTCGGCACAGGTGATGAAACATGTGTTCATCACTTCGGATGGAAACAAAACGGCAGTCTATCGAGTGGAGACACACCACCTCTCCGAAAAAAATGTTCAAAGCTGCACCTTCAGCCGGTAAGGTGATGGCGACGGTCTTATGGGGCTCTGAAAGGGTTATTCTGCTTAATGTCCTCCCTCATGGTGCAACGGTCAACTCTGAAGTGTACTGAGCTTCATTGGACCGTTCTCCTTCATCCTCCATGAAGCCCGGATCTCGCACCTTCCGACTTCCGTCTGTTTGGCCCAATGAAGGATGCACTCCTCAGGAAGCAGTACGTGGATGGGGATGTAACTGGCTCCGACGTCGACCAGTATAGTGCTTCCATGCGGATATGCAGAGCCTCCCAGTAAGGCGAGGTAAAGCCGTCGCATTGAACAGAGATTATAACGAAAAAGAGGATCTTGTAGCCAAAAGAGTGGGGAGTCATTTGATGTATTGGATTCCTGAATAAAACCAACGTGCTTTCAGAAAAAAACGGTGTTGCATTATTTGTTGCACCCCCCTAGCAAGATAACGTCACAGAGACCGCGCAGATCCACAGCCAGCGGCCTTAACACGTCAGAAATGTGACGCCTGCTATCCAAATCACCGGCAGTGTGAACCAAAGATGATTGTATTGTGTACCGAACGGCATCTCACACCACCACGCCTTCTCCTGCGCCCAGTATAATGAAGACGAACATAATCTGGCAACGTTCGTTTGCCTCAGAGCTTTCACATACGGATTCGTCCGTGCTGATACAGTACACATAACCGGGACTCGTCTGAAAAGACGACACGGTGCGACTCCTGTGACCAATGCTGTAATTGCGCCCACCGCCCCCCCCCCCCCCCCCCACCAACCTCGTCAAGGGAAGCCGCTGAGTGGTCCCCTTGAAAAATATACGGCCGATTTCCTTTCCCAAATGTTGCTTGCGCTAATGACTTCGTTCTCCATGGGACATAAAACCACAATCTTCCTTCATCCCTTTCTTGAAGTTCTGTCTTCTTTATAAAGTCCAATAGGAAATGCTCTTCGAAGAATTAACGAGACTACAAGCGAAGGAAAGAAGCAGACGGAGTTAACGTCGTACATAATTTAACACATCGATTACCAACTTGCACACGGCTCACTGAGTGAATGTAACTCAGCAGTAATTTAAATATTTTGTGTCTGATGTCATCAGCACAGACGGTGGGCCACGTCAGGACAGGTTTGACAGCTGTGTTGGTATGCTGTAGCCCTGCGCCCAACGGTCTTGTGTGAGAAAGGATGTTCCCAGCCAATACGTGTGACCTTGCTTCCCACGTTACGTCACCAGCTTACGGGATGAAAGTTCCTTCGAACACGTAATTGAGTCTTACGTTTGTCGACGGTTCTTTCCACACTCCGCAAATTCTGACGCACGTACATAACAGCAGGCTCTCTTATATAGACTCCACAGTGAACTGCACATATCACTGGTGACGTGCGATCTTTCAGTGATCAGACTGGCATTTCCCTGTACGGAATCACAAGTTGTATTCGACCTGGACTTTGGCTATGGATACTAAAACGATGTGCGTTTTGAATGATAATCTCTGCAATCAATCAACTACAGAAGCACAAGGCTCATCTACACCAACGCTTCGGCGATCAAAGATGGATGTTGTGCTTACTAGGATAAGAAATTCATGGTGTCTAAGGAAGTAACGAGTATGACAGCAGAACTTACCGCTGAACAACGGGGGCTTCTATATGCCGCGATGCATCTGCGTGATCAGATCGTTATCCCCTCCGTTCCCAGGTCAGCACTTGAATTACTGAGATTGGATACAGTGGACGAAACAGTCATCGAATTGCTTATGACATCATCAAGTTGATATAGAAATTCACAACTAGGAATCACAATGCCACGATGTGTTGAGGAAAACATGAGTGCGACATTGCTCGAAAAATGAACAGCGGACCTGGTGGTCGCTTACGACGGGGGGAGAGACCTTACAGAAGGTCCTCTGTCTAGTAATCAGAGAGATGTGGAACGTAGAATGGCAAGGGTCTTCAAAATACGAAGGCAGAAATCATGTTAAAATTAACCTGGTACTGATACCTGACTTCTGGCTCTCGAAATATCGATGATCCAGAAGATTCAAGAACACTGAAACACACATCATGGCTGGTAGCGGAACCACCTGCATCGCATCGGATAGGTGCCCATTCAGTATGCGATTGCGGTGAAGAGGAAGATGCCAACCACATCTTCCGTGGCTGTCTGAACAGATACTACAAGTCAGTTACTGCAGCGTCTGCTCAAACACGGGCCCCCTCTGCCGTCTTGTAGGGCTTTGCTGGTATGCCGTTTATCGCCTTTTAATGTAGAGTGGATAGAGTATATCTGTGCTGATGGCTGCACTTGTCATTATGCAGATGCAAACGTTTTAAAAGTATTACTGTTCAACGTCCAGTCGACGACAAGGTCATTAGGTACTTACTATAGGTTTGGGTAAGAAGGATGGGGACAGGAAACCGACTGTAGCTTTTTCAAGAGAACTATTCCAGAATTGGCGTTCAGTGAGTCAGAAAACCAGGGAAAACTTAACTCTACCAGGGCTTCATGGCTAATGATCCAACGCACAGGGTACTCGCTTATCAAAAAATGGTTCATGTGGCTCTGAGCACTATGGGACTTAACTGCTGTGGTCATCAGTCCCCTAGAACTTAGAACTACTTAAACCTAACTAAGGACATCACACACATCCATGCCCGAGGCAGGATTCGAACCTGCGACCGTAGCGGCCGCGCGGTTCCAGACTGTAGCGCCTAGAACCGCTCGGCCACTCCGGCCGGCTACTCGCTTATCCTTGATTTCATTACACCTGACCACATTCCTTAACTTGAAGAGTGACAGTATCGGACACGACGGCACGGAGGCAACCAAAACTACAGGCCCATTCATAATTTCCCTCAGGGCGGCAGACGACAACTCCGCGAAAAACTACAAGATATAAAGATAACATACTCATGTCATTGATAGAGCATTTCTCCAACTTTTTAACTCACATTACAGGTGCTCAATATGGGCACGGTCTGTAACGATGCAAACGTCGACACACGTGCAAATCTTAAATCACAGACACGAATTGCCTGGGTAAGCCCAACGACAGCTGACTGCTTTGGAAATCTGTTCATTCTGCTGCCTGTCTGCAGGAACGAACTAAATATATAGGACGGTACGGAGCGGATACTTTGTGTACATAAAATGATACGGTTGTTCCCCAGTGAAACTGCGCAACGACACATATTACGATTCAAAATTTGGAGAGATGCACTATTCAGTGATATGGGTCATACTTCTGTATGTCTCGTAGTTTTTGTGCAGTCGTCTTCTCAAACCCCATATAAATGTGCAACCTATACACTGAGGCGACCGAAGTCATGGTATATCTTCTAACATCGTGTCGGATCTCCTTTTTCCCGGCGTTATGCAGCAACTCGGCGTGGCATGGGCTCAACAAGTCGTGGTAGAGCGCTTACCCGCGAAAGGCAAAGGTCCCAAGTTCGAGTCTCGGTCCGGCACACATTTTTAATCTTCCAGGAAGTTTCCATTCGTTGGAAGTTCGCTGCAAAAATATTGAGCCATGCTGCAGCTATAACCGTCCATAATTGCGAAAGTGTTATCGGTGCAGGATTTTATGCACGAATTGACCTCTGGATTACGTCCCATGAATGTTCGGTGGGTGAACAAGTCATTGGTTCGAATTCTCCAGAATTTTCTTCAAACAATGGGAACATGAAACTCATGAATAGCTTCAAATGGTCTCCAGGTAGCCGAACAGAGCACCCTAGCAACTAGGCCTTCATATGTTTCTACTGAATTTCGTACACCAGCGTCGAGTCCAGATGTGTGAGATCCGGCGATCACGCTGGTCATGGGACAGGACCTCCCCTTCCAGCCCAACACTGAGGGTGCGTGTTGTTCAAGTGCTCGTGGACATTAAGATCGGAATGGCCTGGTGCATCGTCCTGTTAAAACCACATCTTCCCGCAGACAACAGTCTCCAAGAACTGTGACAGCGTATCTCGCAGGAACATCAGGTAACGTGGGCCCAGAAAATAAGGTCCTATTACGTGATCTTGAAAAACGCCCGCCCATACTTCGACAGAGAATTGTTTCTGGTGTTCACTTATGTCGGTGGCATGACGACTGTCACCACTCCACACATGGCTGTTTGGCTGTTGAAGACACCACCACAGGTGAATGAAGTCTCATCTGCGAACAGTACATACTGTAAACAGTGCAAGCTGTACGAAGTTCAGTACTAGAGCACTGCGATGGATAATCCATTGACAGAAGTGAAAACATATCCGTCCAGTGTACAACAGACACGCCGAATCTTGGCGAGAGTGTTGCAGAACTGCATGCGCCATTGCAGTACATGCATTGAGATTGGCACTCGTCGCTTTGAACACTTACTATGATCTACGTTGTTGTTATGGGGTGTACACTGTGTATATCCTTGACACAATAAATATGCATTTCAATCGGTTCCTATCCAGATACGAGGGTTGTCGAGAAAGTAAGTTCCGATCGGTTGCGAAATGTAAACCACAGTGAAAACCATAAACGTTTTATTTGCAACAGTTAGGTACACCTTCCACCTACTTCTCTACATAGTCACCGCTCCAACTTCAAGTTTTGTCGTAGTGTTGTGTCAACTTTCCAATATCCTCGTCATAGAATGTAGTCGCCTGTGCTTTCGGCCAGTTATCTGCACTGGTCTGCAGCTAGTTGTCTGTGGAAAATTTTTGTCTTCATAGCCAGCGGTTCTTGTGAGCAGAGATGAGACTTAGGGTGAGCCAATTACGGGACGGTATTATGGGATGTGGTATCGATAGCTACGATACCACAACGTAGATGCGCTCTGCTAGGTTGGCACTAATGCGAGACACCGACGACAGCGCCCTCTAGCCGGAGCTGTTGAGCTCTACGAGCTCCTCTCCAGATTCAGCCCATTTCATCACGAGCAGACGGCCTGGAAACATCGCTTCAACCTCAGCTTGCTATTGAGACTATGTATCTACTTACGACGGGAATATGGTTTCGCACCTACGGGCTCTTCAGTGTAAAGTTACGTATCTCATTGACTAATAATTAAATGCACTTTCACGTAAAAATCTGTACCGAGAATCTTACCTCACCTGCTCCTGCTCACTTCCTACATTCGGCCTACCCATTCCGTTTACAGGAGCAGACCCACGCGCCGCCTTCCAGGCAGGATACAAAATGGGTGATCAAACATTTCTCATCGGAAACGCTCCAGGAGCGTCTTCATTGCCTCTGCAGTGTGCGGCCGAGAATTGGCACGAAGAAGAAACTGCTCGACAGTTGTGTTATGTAGGCTGCATGACACAGGCGAAATCTATAACCAGGCCCTCATACTTGGCGGGAGACGCTATTCCCTACACGTCTTTACGTGCTCACTGTTCACTCAAAACTGAAAAGAGCGACGCGACTCGATCGACAGACATACTAGAGACACTTCCCAACACATCTGTGCAAAGCTTTACCGGATTTTCCCAGTGGTTTCCATTTCGCGATCGATCGGAACTTACTTTCTGGACAACCCTCGTATAATCGATTGTGGACCTACCTGTCACCCGTTTTAACTTGACCCAAAAGGTTTGAGACACCCTGTATAACTGGTATGTTTAGGGTGACCAGATGCAATTGTTTAAAAAGGAGGACAAAATAAGAAAAAAAAGGACACATCAAACGGGTCAACTGCAGATGTGGATACCATCCGTCAGTTTTGGACAAGTCACGTGACTGCCGGGAATTACCGGTAAAACTAGTAGTTAATTGTTACTGATGGTCAGGTAGTGACTAACCGAGCAACATAAAAAAATTAAAAACATTGATTGTGGTGACAGTGTGGCGTCAATTGTTTTCTTATGTCAACACACGAAATTGTTTACAAAGCGAAAAACGTGAGACCATTCACCCCCCTTCATTCGACGCACAGCTACCAACATACACAATTCAAGCAGCAGCTGACGACATGTAAACTGCACTTTAACCTTCCGAATACAAATTAATTGGATGACTATCGAACAATGAAATAAAACCATGACATTTAATCTGTCGAGTTATTTCTTACCTTTATCGGCCACTGAGACGTACGTTCCAGCTCCGCATATCTTACATTCCGCTTCAAATTCATTTCTCCCTTTCTTAAAGCCGGATATTTGCAGGAAAGGACATCAGAAAATGTACACTTTCTTTTAGGCATAGCCAAATATTTTACGTAACTCACTCGGTTAAAAATTACACTTACAAATCACACGTGCATTGCAGGAAGCCAAGCCAATACAAAGTGAAGACACGAAACGAAAATTTTAAATAATCGATATTTGTCTGCGCTTTATAAGTAGATCAACAATAACATCGACAATCCTGGTGGCACCTACTAACACCGCCTTCGTGCATTTTTATCACGAAGGCTGTGCCAATAGTTAAAGTATTTAGGAAAAGAACAATAGAACGGGAAGAATTGTAAATTTAACTGTATTAGGCTCAACTTTGCGAAAAAGCCGGACACTGTAAAAATCCGCCCGGACCCCGGACAAAGAGCTAAAAAGGAGGACCTTTCCGGATTAATGCGGACGTCTGGTCACCCTAGGTATGTTGCACATTTGCTATTTGTAAAATAGAATTAGTAATGTACTAGTTATGAACACAAATGAGTAGTTTGCTTAGTGATCAGGTTTGGGCGCTCCGCCGCTGCTGTAGAACACGCCTGCTGACGTGTTGGCGCTCTCCTGTGTGGCAGGCAACCCGCACGACAAGGTGCTGTACGCGCGCAGCGCTCCCCGCCGCAGCCAGTCAGCGGGTCCGCCGGGCCGGCTGGAGCGCCGACACTCGCTGCGGCTGCTGGGGTCCCGCCGGCTCGCCTCGTCGCTGGTGCGCTGCGGATCCCTCAGGCACCTCCCCGCGCGAAACGCCGCGGACTCACAGCCCGAGACTGCTTCGCCACCGAGTGAGTACCGCAAACTCTCGGACAGGCTGATTCGGCTGCCCCTACCGATGTCGTTTTATGCAACCCGCGCTACGTCTGTATCAGGAACTATATCCAGACAGGCGACTAACATGTAGTCGATATAACTTCCCTCTCAGGGCTTTGGGCGACTATTAGCAAACGGAATCATAGTGTAAAAACTACAACTGAGGGTTAGCCATGATTTATATGGTATTTTTTGGACCAAGATGTACATTACTTCTCCCATACTTAGCCAAGAGCGGTTCTAGGCGCTACAGTCTGGAGCCGCGCGACCACTACGGTCGCAGGTTCGAATCCTGCCTTGGGCATGGATGTGTGTGATGCCCTTAGGTTAGTTAGGTTTAAGTAGTTCTGAGTTCAAGGGGACTGTTGACCTCAGAGCCATTTTAGCCAAGAGTTTCCAATATTTCTTTCTGTAATTAGTCATGTACTCATAGAGGTTTTGGATGTCTCTGTAGGTCTATTCTGTTTATATTACTTAATCTTCCGTTTGTTGTTGTTGTGGTCTTCAGTCCTGAGACTGGTTTGATGCAGCTCTCCATGCTACTCTATCCTGTGCAAGGTTCTTCATCTCCCAGTACCTACTGCAACCTACATCCTTCTGAATCTGCTTAGTGTATTCATCTCTTGGTCTCCCTCTACGATTTTTACCCTCCACACTAAATTGGTGATTCCTTGATGCCTCAGAACATGTCCTACCAACCGATCCCTTCTTCTAGTCAAGTTGTGCCACAAACTCCTCTTCTCCCCAATTCTATTCAATACCTCCTCATTAGTTATGTGATCTACCCATCTAATCTTCAGCATTCTTCTGCAGCACAACATTTCGAAAGCTTCTATTCTCTTCTTGTCCAAACTATTTATCGTCCATGTTTCACTTCCGTACATGGCTGCACTTCATACAGATACTTTCAGAAACGACTTCCTGACACTTAAATCTATACTCGATGTTAACAAATTTCTCTTCTTCAGAAATGCTTTCCTTGCCATTGCCAGTCTACACTTTCGTAAATGATTCAAAAACTCTCCCTTATCAGCTGTGTTACACCATCAGAAACGATGAAATTAACAGCAGATATCAATTACAATGAAATTAATACCCCTAGCTGCATACAGGCGTTGATATAAGTCAACGGGGACAGTTGAAAATGTGTGCCCCGACCGGGACTCGAACCCGGGATCTCCTGCTTACATGGCAGACGCTCTATCCATCTGAGCCACCGAGGACACAGGAGATAGTGCGACTACAGGGACTTATCTGTAGCACGCCTCCCGTGAGACCCCATTCCCAACTTATTGTCCCGCACTATATTCATAGTGCCCCTGCCCATAATACTCATTACTCGGGGCTTTTTGCCGATTCCCGGAAGAGTTCGGGCACTGTCTGCGCATCTGCATAGAAGATGATGGTGAAATGGCCGGTGAGCCATATATATATATATATATGTATATATGAATATGGTATATGTTCTCTCGGACATGTCCGAAAGAACAGACACCCTATTCATATAGGAGATATCAAAATGTGCAGTGTGGAAGTAACACCTTTTCGGTACATAATCCAATGAAAAGTTACTTTCGTGTTTTCCATTTTGATATCTCCTACGGTGAAATACATTTTATATGGCAAATTTTCTGAACCATTGACGAAAGATTAACCTACACAGACATCCAAAACCTGTACGACTACATCGCTAATTATACAAAGAAAGATTGGAGACTCTTGGAAAAGTATGGCAGAAGTAAGGTATATCTTGGTCCAAAAATACCTAGTAACTCGTGACCAATCCTCACTAGCATTTTTTACAGTATGATCCCATTTGCCAACAGTCGCCCAAACCTCCGAGAAGGAACTAAAATCGATTACGTGACTGACACCTTCTTGGATACCGTTCCTGATACAGACGTAGTATGGGTTGCATAAAACGACAGTATTAGGGCCATCTGAATCGGCCTGTATCGTTATTACACTGCTGTTTGTTCTTCGGTCCTGAAAACTGGTCTGATGCACTTCTCCACGCTACTCTCGAATCGAATCGTGCAAGCCTCTTAACCTTCAAATAACTACTGCAAACTACATCTATTTGAACCTGCTTACTATACTCTTCCTCTCCCTGTACAACTTTAGCCCTGACACCTCCCTCCATCACTAAACCGGCAATTCCTTGATGCTCCTTGATGCCTTAAAATGTGTTCTATAAACTGATCCCTTCTTTTAGTCAAGCTGAGCTATAAATTTCTTCTTTCCCTCAATTCGATTCAGTACCTCTTCATTACTTATACCATCTACCCGTCTAATGTTGAGCATTCTTCTGCAGCACCATATTTCAAAAGTTTCCACTGCCTTCTTGTCTGAACTGCTGAAATGCGGTACATTTCTTCTCTGCCCAAAACGGTTCAGTAGCTCCACATCCCTAATTCAATCTATCCATCGGATCTTCCACATTCTTCTCTATCATCTCATTTCGAAAAGCTTTTATTCTCTTTTCCTCTGAACTGTTAATCGTCCTCATTTCACATCTGCCCAAGGCTGCACTCCAGATGGATACCATCAGAGGAGATTTTGTAGCACATAAATTTATGTTCTATGTTAACAACTTTCTCTTTTTCAGAAATTCTTTTCTTGTTGCTGCCACTCTGCACTGATTTTGCTTCCCAAGACAAAAATCTTCTGCTAATTGTAATTTCTCATTGGGAAATAAACTCAGCCAGAAATTGGAAACGGCGTGAAACATGACTTTTCCGACCAAATTACTTTGTTTCATCGCTCCTTAGTCAAGATTTCATAGCCTAGACACCACAGTTTTCTATTATGGCGATTGGCATAAGTGATGAGTGGTTTTGGAATTCCAGCTTGTCGAGTAATTCCCTGCTTATGGAGGTCCCTTCGTGTTGTTTTGGAGCTGACAGTGTTCTCGTGTGCGACATTGACTTTTGCAGTTATCGTCCTCTCATTTTCCATCATAATCTTCTTCAATGACTGTCTGTCACAGTCATTCAACACAAACGTTCGTCTGCATTATGACTTACCATATGATATTTTTCCGCTTTGCCCGTATGCGGTTGGTACAAATCTTCGACATGGCGCCTCTTGAAACACAAAGCCTTTCGGTTCCCTCGGTTACAGAAGCGCACATTGTACGAGCACAACAGTTTTCCCACTTTTGGATCAACTTAGCTCGGACATGACGCACTCGCTACTACACAGAGCACTGTTCTGACCACGCTGACACTTGCGACGTATTGAGGACATTGCATAGGTACTGTTCGTGGTGAAATACAACAGGGCAACCAGCAGGCTTGGGTAGCATCCACATTTATATTGAAGCATGCATTTCTTGCTGTGTGTTTGTTCAACATCTGTACACGGCTGCTAGTGGTATACCATTTCTTGTAGACACGTTGGACAGTTCGCATTGACATACGCACAAACCACGAAACTTTATTAATTGTGTGGTCACGGGTGCATCTACATCTACATTTATACTCCGCAAGCCACCCAACGGTGTGTGGCGGAGGGCACTTTACGTGCCACTGTCATTACCTCCCTTTCCCGTTCCAGTCGCGTATGGTTCGCCGGAAGAACGACTGCCGGAATGCCTCCGTGCGCTCTCGAACCTCTCTAATTTTACATTCGTGATCTCCTCTGGAGATAAAAGTAGGGGAAGCAATATATTCGATACCTTCCAGAAACGCACCCTCTCGAAACCTGGACAGCAAACAACACCGCGATGCAGAGCGCCTCTCTTGCAGAGTCTGCCACTTGAGTTTGCTAAACATCTTCGTAACGCTATCACGGTTACCAAATAACCCTGTGACGAAATGCGCCGCAGCTCTTCTATGGATCTTCTCTATCTCCTCTGTCAACCCGACGTGGTACGGATCCCACAATGATGAGCAATACTCAAGTATAGGTCGAACGAGTGTTTTGTAAGCCACCTCCTTTGTTGATGGACTACATTTTCTAAGGACTCTCACAATGTATCTCAACCTGGCACTCGCCTTACCAACAATTAATTTTATATGATCATTCCACTTCAAATCGTTCCGCACGCATACTGCCAGATATTTTACACAAGTAACTGCTACCAATGTTTGTTCCGCTATCATATAATCATACAATAAAGGAGCCTTCTTTCTATGTATTCGCAGTACCTCAAAACACGACGACAGCTTCTTGACCTGTCTTATAATACTGATTCCATGCCACTGATTGGTTAAGATACACCATTTCACTACTTGTCCGCAGCTAGTGGCTATTGTTGCTGCCTCTGGATCACGGGGTCCCGGGTTCGATTCCCGGACGGGCTGGGGATTTTCTCTGCCCGGGGATTGGGTGTTTGTGTTGTCCTCATCATTTCATCCTCCTCCTCATCGTCATCATTCGTGACAGTGGCTAGATTGGACTGTGTAAAAATTGAACTGCGTAAAATTTGGGACTTTGTACGGGCGATGATGACTGCGCTGTTGGGCGCCCCACAAACCAAACATCATCATCATCGCTGTCATGACTTACATCGGCAGTGGAGAGTCACATGACCATCTGATACAAGACCTACCCGATCTACAGCGCTCCAAAGCTACCAGTGTGCTCTTTGAAATGCGTGATTGATATTTTGCCCAGTGAGGTTATTAGTAACGAGCATACTGTGTTGGCCTGTAGTCGGTGTGTGATTGCGGTGTGGTGTGGTGTTGCAGAGAAGGGCTCGCTGCTGTCGCGGCTGTTCCGGCGCAGCGGGCGCAAGCAGCGGCAGGCCGGCGAGCTGTCCACGTTCTCGGCGCAGTTCCCGCCCAGCGAGTGGTTCAACCCGCGCGTCGTCCACCTGCACTCGGTCGGCACGCAGACGCGCTCGCCCACGCCCTCGCTGCTGCACGCTCCCGCCACCAGGGGCGCTGGGGTCAGTATATCGCGCTGCATTGCGTGTACAGTCTGTCTGTAAACTCAAGAGCGAGCAGCGCTTTTGGTGGGAGAAGTGGCCTTTCCTGGAAGAACGCTGCCACCGGCCTACAGGGGCACCCAAAATCTGTTGCCTGTTATCTGTCTAGCGATGTAGATCGGCGTGCAGTGATATATATCGTTTCTGTTCGTGGGATCTTAGTTGCCAGTGTCAGTGAGTTAACTTCGTGTACTTACTGATATACTTCCAAATCCGAAAGTGATGGATAATAGTCTAGCATTGCAAGAAAATGTGCAGAATACTAACAAGGGAACCTCCCCATCGCACCCCCCTCAGATTTAGTTATAAGTTGGCACAGTGGATAGGCCTTGAGAAACTGAACACAGATCAATCGAGAAAACAGGAAGAAGTTGTGTGTAACTATGAAAAAAATAAGCAAAATATACAAACTGAGTAGTCCATCCGCAACATAGGCAACATCAAGGATAGCGTGTGCTCAGCAGCGCCGTGGTCCCGTGGTTAGCGTGAGCAGCTGCGGAATGAAAGGTCCTTGGTTCAAGTCTTCCCTCGAGTGAAAAGTTTACGCTCTTTATTTTCGCAAAGTTATGATCTGTCCGTTAGTTCATTGACGTCTCTGTTCACTGTAATTAGTTTAGTGTCTGTGTTTTGAGACCGCACCGCAAAACCGTGCGATTAGTAGACGAAAGGACGTGCCTCTCCAATGGGAACCGAAAACATTTGATCGCAAGGTCTTAGGTCAACCGATTCCTCCACAGGAAAACACGTCTGATATATTCTATACGACACTGGTAACGGCATGTGCGTCACATGACAGGAATATGTTGTCGACCCACCTAACTTGTACACTTGGCGAATGGGTAAAAACATTCTTCTACGTTGCCCGATTTAGGTTTTCTTGTGGATGTGATAATCACTCCAAAAAAAGTGATGAAAACATAAGAGTTTGTCACATAAATTGCAACAAATGAATGCAACAGTTTCACAGTCGCACAGTTTTCCCTGTGCTCTGTCAAAACATATGTTTGTTTAGGTGTAGCGTCCCCATACTACAGCGCAGTTACATCGCATCGGACGGACGGACGGACAGACAGATAATAATTGTCTGAAAATAAAAAAATTAAACATTTCACTCGCGGGAAGACTTGAACCAAGAAACTCTCGTTCCGCGGCTGCTCCCGCTAACCACGGGACCACGGCGCTCCTAGTCTCACATTTTCCTTGATGTTGCCTATTTTGCGCATGGACTACTCAGTTTGTATATTTTGCTTATTTTGTTCATAGTTCCACACAACTTCTTCCTGTTTTCTCGATTGATCTGTGTTCAGTTTTTCAAGGCCTACCCACTGTGCCAACTTAAACTAAATCTGAGGGGGGTGCGATGGGGAGGTTCCCTTGTAAGAAGAGGAGGTATTTGTGGAGTAACGAGCGTTCGATCGTCTCTTATGTCATTACAGCGTGTATTAAAGAGACAACCCAAAAAGAACTGTTGGCTAATATTACCAGTCCCAATCAAACGGCTGCAATTAATGCAAACGTCAGCCTCGCGCAATAGGACGCATAAGGAAGGAACGCAAAAATGAGCCGCATGGTTTACTTGAATCGCCACGAAGGAAAACTAATAATTTTTGGAGGAAACCCATCATTATAGACAGTTTCAAAATCACGTATACCCCCTGATGCTTATGGAACACTAAATCTCTATCTCGGTCACTATTCACCTGATTCTAAGACATAGTGCTTAAAACATGTGCGCAATAGCTTTCTAAATACTGGTGAAATTTCCTTCGAAACATGTACACTGACTCTGGACTTCTAAGCAGAAAGCTTGACATACGAACTACGTTTGCATATTAATTTTTATTTTTTGTTAAGAACTTTATTTGTTAATCTATAGCAATGTTATCCTCTTCAAAAAATTCCTCATTACATACTACACACTTATGCCAGTGCTCTCTCCAATTCCCGAAACACTATAGAAACTGTTTCTTTGGGATAGTTCATAGGTCTCTTAACTACGCATTTTTAATCTCATCCATGCTTGTAAAACCGCTGTCCTTAAAAGCCTGCTTTGAAAGGTTTGTACCACTTGTCTTCCCTTGGTTTACCCATAACAGGCTCATCAAAAGCAGTATTTAACATTTCTATAAATTTCATACACTTTATTCCATTCTTATAAGAAAATGAAATCCAGTTTGTCAAATTTATTTTTATACAAAATAAATAAACTTTGATGCTACCAAAACACATGTAACCTTTCTGACAGCTGACAACAGAGTTAATACCCAATATGGATAACATTGTACACATACTTTTGAGACATGTTTATGAAAACAGTGACAAAAAGTAGTGCAAATCTGACTAATACAACACATAAAATTAGAAATTACTGCTTAGTTTTTAAGCACTCTTTATGCTGCAAAGAATTGTTAAGTTCCAATACAGTACTTCAAAGAAAACTTCTACCTTTTAGTAGGAACACAAAGTAAGAACAAGCCTTAAATTCTGCAGACTGATTACAATATATGGGGTTCGTTTTACGAATAGCAATAGAGGAACATACATTCAGATGAACAGACATTTGATTCTATGTTTGTAGTAGAATCCTCACTTCCGTTCTTATGTTAATATTATTTATTCTGTAATGTTGTGTTTAGGAAGAAGCTATCGTTTTTTGTATTCCTTATGGTCTTAATGCATTCGTATAAAAATATGCGCAGCCGAGATGTATCTATCTGTACACGGCGTCGCCACAGATTTAAAGAGCGCGCCGCGAGAAGCGCCTCGTGACGTAGCTGGGTTGGCAGAGTGGGGACTTGCTCGCTCCTTCTTCAGTTTATCGACAGACTTATATCATTCGTGCACACCATCGAGAGGCGTTCTCACCACAGACGTACATCAATACACTGGCATTGCCGCATACAGTATCATCGGCGTTACTACCAGCACTTTAGTTAGCAATATAGCGGCGAGCGCAAAGGACGTGCAAAAATCTGTTTATTTGCTGAAAAAACAGTCGTAAAAATAGGGATAGATTAAATTAGATTAGATTTTCTTTCATTCCAATTGATCCGTAGTGAGGAGGTCCTCCAGGATGTAGAACATGTCAGGAAAACAACAACACATGACAAATATTTACAACTAAAACAAATAAGCTAATGTACCATTCCACAGGTCCCAAGTGGAATGATCGTCATTTCTAATGAACACTATATGAAAGAGTCATTTTAAAATACTAATGCACTGTATTTAAAATAAAAAAGTTTATTTATTTATTTATAAGGTAATAAACGTGTAATGCAACTACTATAATACTTATTTACAATTAACACATTACTGCACTGAAATGGTGCAGAAGTTAGATTGTACTTACACACACACACACACACACACACACACACACACTACTGCACTGAAATTGTGCAGAAGTTATTATATATATGTATGACATAACTAAGTTAACAAAATAGTTAAACATGCGTCGTGCTTGGTTGTAATTTCTCATACAGCAGACGGAAGATACAAGGAAATGAACATGTCACAATGCAACAATAACTAGAAACATCTTACGCACATTTGCCTTTGTGCTGCATGTAATACTAAATAATTACATTATATCTTGTCTTATCTGAAATACTGGCAATGATTAAATAGTTTATGTACATTTCAGGGGGTTACATAAATCTACTATTAACAGACGTAGCTCAATGATATGCTTTCAACCCATTTTGATCAACTTCGGATTTTCTTTGAATAGTATGCTCCTTATGAAAGTGCTCCTATAAGCAGAACGTGCTATTTGTCGTTGAGAACAAGTGTCTTTATTTATTTGAGTGTTCTTATGAAAACTACCGTCTGCTTTAAATGCTTGTATATGAAACTTGATTCTACAGTGTATGATTCAACTAGGACACAAATATTCACTCAACTGCAGAACTTTAAGAGACCACCTCGTAAAGGCCACAACATCATTTGATTTCAGAAAATCATGGTAGTGCAATATACAAACTTGCTAACACCTCCATCTTACCTCACCAAACGTCAGGCTTCAGTAAAAGATGCACCTTTGCCAGCCTGTTAATGTATATATATCTGTGGTTCTCACATCCTGGGCAAAAAATCTTTTCCATCAATGATACTCGTTAGGCTATTAGCCAATGAGCTGCTTCTAAGCCAAAGAGATCCCATAGCAAGAGCTTCTAAAGCTCCATGCTCATCATCGACCGTACGAATACCTCTGTTCCTCCCCTTGCTCCTAGCTTAACACTCCCATCACTACACAGGACATCAGCCTCACACTCCACACTAAACGCAACACTGCTCCTGGCCACGACTGCATTACCTAACGCCACCTCAAACACTGCCCTCCCTCCTTCCTTGAAGTCCTTGCCACCCTCTAAAACGTCATCCTTGCCACCGGCTTCTACCCTGACCTGTGGGAAACCTCCCATATCTTAATGTTCTCCACATCCAACAAGCCTCCATCTGATGCCTCTTCCTATCGCCCTATATGTCTCAGCCCAGCGTTCAGCAAGCTCTTGGAATCCATCCTTACCCACCACATCCATCACTACCTCCACCAAAACCACCTCCTCCCCAACACCCAATGTGGCTTTCGACCTTCCCTCTCTGCCGATGACCAGCACCTACGCCTCACTCTTCTCCTCTCCCTCCAGCTTAACTCCCATCGCTCTGCCATTTTTGTCTCCCTCGACCTAGATAAGGCTTATGACTCTGTCTGGCATCTCAGTCTCCTGTTTAAACTCCAGACATATGCACTTCCTGTCAACTATGTCGATCTGATTGCCTCCTTCCTCTTCCGCCGCCCCTCCTATGTTACCATCTATAACGCCAATTCCCGCACCTTCTACCCCTCTGCAGGTGTGCCCCAGGGCTCTATCCTTTCCCCTCTTCTCTACCTCCTGTACACGGCAGATATGCCCCAACCCCCCCTCCCTCCCCCCACAAGTACACCTCCTACAGTATGCCGATGACTCCGCATTCCTTGCCCTCACTCCTACCCTCTAACGGTCCCAATGCCTTCTCCAGAATCACCTTGACCTTTTTGCCGCATGGCGCAACCAGTGGCTCCTGAAAATCAATCCTTCCAAGACCCAGGCAATCATTGTAGGTCATACCACTTGGTCCTTCCAGCTCCTGGATTTCTCCCTTACCATCTGCGCCCATCATGTCCGCCTCTCCCCCACCCTCACCTATCTTGGCCTCGCTATTGACCATCACCTCACCTGGATTCCTCATCTCTGCTCCATCCAATCCAAAGCCCACAATCACCTCTGACTCCTCACTCCTCTTTGGCAGGCCATGGGGGTTGAACCCCTCTACCATCCTCCACACCTACAGATCCTTAATCTGTCCCATCCTCTGTTATGCCAGTCCTGCCTTGATATCCACCCCCCCTCCCAAATTCTATAAGTCCCTCCAGATCCTCAAGTGTCATGCACTCCGCCTTGCCTTCCGTATACGCCTCCCATCCCCCACGTGAATCCTCTATGACCTGATTCCTTTTCCCCATCTGCTCCTATTCCTCGAACATATCTGCATACTCTACGCCTCCCGCTGCCTTGTTCCCCCTCATCCCCTGGTTGCTCCTCTCCTCTCCAACCCTCGCCCTCTGCCGCACCTATACTGTTGTGTCCCCCCTACCTTCCATCTCTACACCCTTCATCTCCTTCCCCAAGGTGGATTCTGTCAACTCCCCCTCCTGGATGATGCCCTCTCTCCCTCCATTTATCCCGCCTATCAACTCTGGTCCTCATCTCTGCCTCCTTTCCCCAGGCTCCCTCATCCCCCCGCCTTCCATTCTGTTTTTTCCCCACCTACACTCTCTCTGCTTCCCTTCTCCCCCCCTCCCCTTTCCCGAGTCCTTTTGCATTCCTCTCCACTGTCTTTCCCCACTCCCTCTCACATCTGCCCAGGTCCCCCCTCTCTTATGAGTCCTCGTTCTCCATTGGCTCGTTCCCCCATCCCCCCCCCCCCCCCCCCCGCTTCGTTTTTCCTCTTCTTCCTCACCTTTTTCTTTCCCCTCATCTGTCCAGGTTCCCCCCCCCCCCCCATCTGCCATCGGCTGTGGTGTGTCACATTTGTGCCAACTTTTTAGTGCAGTGTTTGAGTAGTGTTCAGTGCTGTGCATCTTTCCAAAGTGTTACGAACAGAAATCATGCTGTTGCTGGATGTGATTTTTATATCCCTTGTGAATAGAAACCAAACTGTCGCCGTGTTTTTTAATTGTCTGTCTATTGTTTTACCTGTCTGCTTCCTGTGTATTTTATTAGCATCACCAACCCTTTGTTTTATGTTTTAAGTTTCACAATTTTCCATTTAAGTCATCAATTTTATCACCTGCTTCTCTTATTTATTATCTCCACTTTTTTAAAACAAATTCTGTAGGCTGAAGAGTAGCGTACTAAGCTGCTGCCAGCTGGCTCCCTTCAGGGGGAATCGAAACTCAATAAAGGAAAAAAAAAAGAACTCCATGCTCGGCTTACTAGGAAGTGACGTAAAAGTAATGTGTAATTCAATGCATCCATTTGCCAGACGCCTTATTAATTTGCCGTATTTCGCAGTTTTGGCTTTGTAACTTTCAGGATTCACTTTCAAGGCAATGTCACACTGAAAATTCATCATGAAAGCACCACTTTCGGCTCCATTTCTTATAATTAAATATCAATAGTAACCCATCAGCAGTACAAGCCCCAAGAGACTATAAGATAAACATACTTTAGTTCCAAATTGCAGTTTGTTGGTGTAGGGTACCAGTAGCATTTAAGGTTGTGGACGTAGATAACAGTCTGTTTTTTCACCTTACATTTGTAATGCACTCTGGGACTTCCTTCATATAATGGAAGTACGTTCTGCAATATTCAATGTTATTTATGTATAAAGCATGCTATCACAGGAATGAATTTCTTTAATTTTGTGACATCTGTCTGATTAGAAAAAAAGGATGAAACTGCTTCGGGCTAAACGACCATCTGTGATATTTCTGTTTGTGCTTGACACGAATATTTGGCCACTTTTTCGTAATATGTTACAATTTCTAAAGGTATGGTTAGGCAGGAACGTAAAATTACAGTTTAAGTTGCTGCCAGTTAAACGTGCAGTCCCCCAATAATCAATTTTTCCTTCTCATCCTGTCTGTCAAGTGCCCCCTGACTCACCATACTGGGTGACTTTTCCGAAACCTTCCATTTTTCCTAGACCTCTTCAGCCATTTTCCTTCACCCCTCTTCCTTCTCATTCAACTCTTCTGCATGAAGAAAAAGCCACTGGCTCCAAAAGCTTGCCTAATTATAACCTTCTTTTATGTTTGTGTTCTGCTGCTGCTTGTTAAGTCAATTTTTTTATCTATTCAATTAAATTATTTTGTCAAAAATTGATTGTTTTCATTCTTATAGACACCACTCATTGTTACAAACTTACACTTAGTGACAAAACTGCATGAAAAATTTGCACCACCTGATGAATGGACCAGGACCTTCAACTGTGCCATGAATTTCATGGAACAACTGTTTTGGTGTTAAAATATGCTTTTCATGATGTCGCTTGAGGCTGGCAAGTGTGGCTAATCTCTTTGCAATCCCTGCAACCCCGTCACAAGGTCCTATATATGTGCTGTAACAAAAAATGCCATTCTGCTGAAACATCAACACACACACACACACACACACACACACACACACCTCCCCCCCTCTCTCTCTCTCTGTGTGTGTGTGTGTGTGTGTGTGTGTGTGTGTGTGTGTGTGTGTGTGTGTTTTTTCCTGAAAAGTTCTGTGGGTGTAGATCTACCCTAGAAATGAACTTGTGCAAAATTTTAAATCATGAGCTTCAGTATATGAGAAATTTGGATGACTTTCCTGTGAATGTGCATGGAAAAAAAAAAAAAAAAAAAAAAAAAAAAAAAAAAAAAAAAAAAAAAAACGAAATCCAATGTTGACAGACAAAAACAAGTAGTAAACTTTTGATTTCAGGTCTTGGAAACCTTTTGGCTGTGAATCAGAAAATTACAGTGTGACAGAATGTAAACCATTTTGTTAGTCAGTGTGATGTATTAAAGTGACTCATAAAATGTGCACAGAAAACTGCATAGCTTTTTTGACCCTTTTTGAGGTCATACATCTCAGGAAGAAAAAATGCAAAGGAACAACAACTTGGCATTTTTGTTCACATGCCTGGTACATGATTCTATTAGCATATCTTCCTGTGTAACCAGTTACTTTAGATTATACTCAAACACAAACATGATGTCAAACTCAAAATTACAATAAATGAGAGAAGTTCCGATATAAATATTGCAAATGGGTCATTTCAAACATTCTTCTTTCCAGCACCATTGAAAAGAGTACAATTTTCTGTACTAGAAACATCCTGTTGGATCTTAGTCAGTTCAGAAAGGTATCAAATATGAGGTTGAACTCTAACAAAAGTCATGTAAAATATATTACGACTACAACATGCTATAGGTTTCTGAACCCATAACTTCAAGAAGAGCAAGTATGACAACTGGTAGATTAATGCTGGTGTTCAAACTAGTTACGAAAACCATGAAAATTTTATGACAGCATCAGTCCAAAACCATTGGTTAGTAAGTTTCTGTACCTATCCTGGTAGGACCATGTATGGTTGCAAAGGCAAGACGACTCAAGGTCGTGTTTGTTGGTTTCTTCATTGCGATTCCAAAACTTCAGTTGGGTTTCTTGCCATGGTTCTCAGTTCAATATATATGGGTCTCTTCTTGTTGGTTCTCAAGCTGGTGCTATTTAAAATTATTGTTTCATGGGATTAAATTTTTCTTCAATTCTTTTCAATATCCCTTCTGGAAAGTGATGCTGAGATCCTGTTCTGGTTGCTAAAGGTGCTGCAATATTCATGATGATGTACTGTTCAGGAATCTGATATTTATCATCTCTTTCAGGCCAATAGAATTAGTAAACTGGATCAAGAGGGTGCATGAATCTGACCAGGGCATCACGTTCTTCAATATCAACTTTACATATGTTACCAATCCACCAGTGATTGTTGTAGACACTGGTGATGTACTGGCCATGAATAAGACTTAAAACTGACACAAAAGCGTTACTGGTGTCAGTTGATTGATAAACTGAGGCTGCAAAAGAAGTTTTAGCACTTGAAACCAAATTAACTTGAATATGGTTCAAATGTGTTGCCAGAAAATGGCGATTTTCTTGAATTCCAGCTAAAGTATGGCCATTTGCAAACCATTCTTCTTGCAGCTTCCTTTTGTCTTCTATTTCTCAACTTGTAACAAAGATGAACTACATTACTTGTACTTGTTGGTCACAAAATTTGAATAACTCTTTCTGGGGTTAAGATTTGATCGTCCGTAGTTTGTTGCAGGCTTCTCTTGCTGCTAAGCATTTAGACAATCACCAGTTCCATCACACAGAGATTTACCATAGCTTGTGCCAAACAAATTCCATTTAACAGTTATACTGGAGTCCTTTCTGATGCAACACAGTCTGATGCAATTTCTGTAACTCTTGTATTGAGCAGCAGAAGCATCACTGAAATACTGAATGACGTGATCAGTTTGGCCAGAAGTGTGTGGATGGCAGTGGTGTCATATTTGAGATATATTGTTGACAATGCATAAGCTAATACATTTTACTTCTTCGGCTTAATAGTATACAGAAAATGGCTACAGCGTTGCTTGACTGTTGTCCCTGTGATATCCTTGAACAACATCTTGGACAATGAAAGAAAAATTCTCTGAAAAATCTATTAGAATAACTAATGCACCAGGCTTCAAATTTTCTTTGTTTTTCTTCAAGTCACAATTCTGGTGTTTCATGTTGAACCACATCATGTATGAATTTTGCAGTATCAGAATAAAACATTGCCCATCAGCTTCATAGAGGGATGCCTTTGATGAAAACTTTATAGACCTCATGGTTAGTTGTACATCAGCATAAGTTTGCCAAAAATTGGAACACGTACTATGTTATAGTATAATGACTTTTCTGGAGACTAGAAATCTACTCTGTAGAATCAGCATGGGTTGGAAAAAGATGATCGTGTGAAACCCAATTCGAGCTATTTGTTGACGAGACTCAGAGGGCCACAGACACAGGCTCCCAGGTAGATGCCATGTTTCTTGACTTCCGCAAGGCGTTTGATACAGTTCCCTACAGTCATTTAATGAACAAAGTGAGAGCATATGGACTACCAGATAAATTGTGTGATTGGATTGAAGAGTTCCCAGGTAACGGAATGCAGCATGTCATTCTCAATGAAGAGAAGTCTTCCAAAGTAAGAGTGATTTCAGGTGTGCCACAGGGGTGTGTCGTAGGACCATTGCTATTCACAATATATATAAATGACCTTGTGGATAACATCGGAAGATAACTGAGGCTATTTGCAGATGATGCTGTAGTATATCGAGAGGTTGTAACAATGGAAAATTGTACTGAAATGCAGGAGGATTTGCAACAAATTGATGCATGGTGCAGAGAATGGCAATTGAATCTCAATGTAGACAAGTGGAATGTGCTGCAAATACATAGAAAGAAAGATCCTTTATCATTTAGCTACAATATAGCAGGTCAGCAACTGGAAGCAGTTAATTCCATAAATTATCTGGGAGTAGGCATTAGGAGTGATTTAAAATGGAATGACCATATAAAATTAATCATCGGTAAAACAGATGCCAGACTGAGATCCATTGGAAGAATCCTAAGGAAATGCAGTCCGAAAGCAAAGGAAGTAGGTTACGATGCAGTTATTTGCCACTGCTTGAATACTGCTCACTAGTGTGGGATCTGTACCGGATAGGGTTGATAGAAGAGATAGAGAAGATCCAATGGAGAGCAGCACGCTTCATTACAGGATCATTTAGTAATTGTGATAGCGTTACGAAGATGACAGATAAACTCCAGTGGAAGACTCTGCAAGAGAGACGCTCAGTAGCTCGGTATGGGCTTTTGTTGAAGTTTCAAGAACATACCTTCACCAAGGAGTCAAGCAGTATATTGCTCCCTCCTATGTATATCTCACGAAGAGACCATGAGGATAAAATCAGAGAGATTAGAGCCCACACAGAGGCATACCGACAATCTTTCTTTCCATGAACAATACGAGACTGGAACAGAAGGTAGAACCGATAGAGGTACTCAAGGTACCCTCTGCCACATACCATCAGGTGGCATGCGGAGTATGGATGTAGATGCAAATGTAGATTCCTGTTGCTTGACCTGGCACTGTGCATTTAGCAACCTGTACCAGCTTGCAATGGTAGCATACTGCACACAATTTTTATTGAATTTCAACCTTACTTTTCATACCTTTGCTGAACTGACTTTAAGATAAAACAAGAGGACCGATGGCTCTAGTAGTCTGGTGCCTTCAATCCCACAAACCAACCAACCTTAAAACAAGATGTTTCTAGTGGAAAAAATATGCTCTTTTCAGTGGTGCTGGAAAGAACTACTATTGAATTGACTTTTTTGCAACATTTTCACCTGAAATTGGCTCACTTTCTGCAGTTTTATAATTGGCACCATGTTTCTGATTGGTATGATCCACCATAAGAACTTAGGCAGGAAGATGCACTGCCCAGTATATGTGTCAAGGCATAGTTCTTATGTTTTTTTCTTCCAGAGATATCTGACTCCAAAGAAGACCCAAAAAAACATCTCAGTAAAATGTTCCATTGATTTTGTAATAATAGTCTCTAAAACTACCATGTCTATTGTTTGTCAATGCAGTTCAATCCAAACAGTTCAAACAAATAGTCAGTCACTCTTGTCACACTTAGATGGTAGGGACATGCACCTAAGAACATGCTGGAAGTGCAGGACTGCAGAGAACAAATGCTACACAGTGCTTATATGATGGCAATGTGTGTTCATCACACTTTGTTAATTCTTTCAGTTTACATCCTTCAATCATTAGCTTAAAATTCTGCTGTGAAACATACAGACAAACAGCGTGGGTCCCACTAGCATTGGCAAGAACACAGTGCTTTGGTAGCAACTCACAAAATTTTGAGAATGCAATATTTACATCTGTATATATAGTTTGAAATATGCATATAATTCCTTAAAATTGTGCAATACTATCTGCTCCTGCTTACAAACTCTAATTTCATTTTCTTTCACAGACACATAGTCTTTTCTTCCCGGCATCACATGGCTCACGTTATGATCACAGCAGAAATCACGTACACAATGTATTATCTTCTCACACAGTGTCTTGCCTGGCTTTGGTTATGGTGTCACTAGTATTCTATGTTCTGCTCCTAGCTATTTTGCTATTCAAACCATGTAATCTGAAGTGGAAAATTCTTTCATGGTTTTCCTTATGCTCCAGCTCTTTGGAAGTATTGTTGAAATTTGTATTTTGTCACACATACAGTCTGAATTGTGGAATTTATCTTTCAGCTGGGCTATGATTTCTCTTTCTCCATTTCTTTCACACTCTTTTTTCCCAGTTGTGCCACATATGTGTGCTCCAACACTGAGGCAATCTTTTCCAATTTTTGCTTTGGGTATTTTATATCACTCTGAAGCTTCTTTCTTTTCCCAGGAGATCCACCTAAATACTGAAGGCCAGTACTTACGGAATTAAATTCCAGAGCCAATGCTGTTTTATCTTCACTTAATTTTTGTGGTAGTATGTAGCAAAGCTGAGGCAACACCTGCAAGGATTGATGCGTTTTGTGACATTTGCTTTCTACGCTTGGTGCAAGTGCTTCCAACTATTAGTATATTAGGACACTTTTTTACCATCCTTTCCTGTACATTCCTCAAATTCTTCTGTGTTCTTGCATGATCTTCTTCTATAAGTGCACTGAATCAATACAATTTTGACCTGAAATCCATTTTTTACAAAGTTCTACTATATACATACTACAGCAACTGTACACTGCAGGTTGAGTACATCCATGAAACAAGCTAATGATGATCAGATGAAATGAAAGTCTCCCTGATTGGCTATTCACACCAATTTATGTTCACCAATTGGTCCATATAACAGTGACTGCTGTTGGCTGCTGTTCTGGGAAAAACGGGTGCATGGCTACTTACTGCATACTGTTAGTGAAGTGATGTATATGATATAAATTTGGGCCATGATGACCATGGTGTGCCATCTTGATATTTATCATGTTTATAGTAACATATTGGAGCAATACAATATATATTTTTTCAAAAAAAATTGAAAGTGGCATGTTTCAAGACATACAAGATCAAAGATTAAGGTCAGTAACACTGAAAATGAAAATTCTTAGAAACCTGTAATGATACTCATCAGTGTAAAACTCTATTCATTAGCTTTCCAATTATGTAAGTTTCATTGCTTTATCTGAGATATAACCAGATTTCTAGTTATTTTCATTGAGGCAGACTCATGTAAATTTCACACAATTTCCAAATTTTGCAGACCTATAACTTTCTTCGCGGTATGTTCAGTCTTGTATCCAGCATCAGTTGAATGATGCAAAATATCAGAGCTAAGGTATACTGAATATTGAGTTATGCTGTATGCAAGTATGCTAAAAGACATTGTTTTATACTTGGTGATTGTTCTTGTTTCTTTAGTACAATCTACAGTCAAACTCTAATTATACTGCCACCAAAAACTTTGTTCCTTTCTTTTTCAAATCCACTGGATAGGTGTTTAGTGCATTTATCTTGCCAGTACTAGAATCTGAATAGACTACCAGTATTGCATCAATTTTCAGTTGTTTTAGAATTAAGTGAACTGCTGTGAAACTACAAACCACATTTTACTAATTACTCTCTAATAATTGCTTACTCACAAATTAATCTCATTCATGCATCAGATTATAGAAGTATTATACATTTTCACCACATAAATTAAACATTATGTGCTCATAACTGCAAAGACAAAAACTTTAGCTACCACCACCCTTGAACCTAGAAAGTTAATATGTTCCTATTAAAATAAATACCATGTTGTCATGACTCTAGGCATGTAGAATTTAAAATAGAAACACACATCTCAGAGTTTCCAGTCCTCGCAGTACAGAATGAAATTATACTCCACATCATTATTAGCTGTGCACTTGCCAGCATAAAATGATAATTTTTTTTTGGTAGATTAGTACAGTAATAACATTATTTTTACCCAACTTTCACCAACTATATCACTTGTATTTTAAAGAAAATGCAGGTTTTTTTTCTAAATATGTATAAAAGAAAACGAAGAGTTTTTAAAACATAATTTTTGTATAAACATATTACATTTTCAGAACTTAATCTTTTTGGGTGCCAGATGAACCTGCAGATGTACCATCTTATAATATCAATGTGAATATCACTGTGAATTTTCCTTATTTTAGCTTTTGTGATACATAAATCACAGCTGGAGACATTTTCTCATATACTCTCCGCAGTTTCAAGGAGTCCTTGATCTCTTAACCTTCTAAATTTGTAGCACTTGTTTTTGTGTTTCCACAGACAAGGTTGTTCCTTGTAATGTTCAATAAACAACACAATTGTAGCTAATGAACACTGGTACTTCAATACACACACACAGGAATTTTACAAACACAAAAACAAAATACCGAGATTGTGCTTTGAAATTCAGCTATGGTATGACTGTCAAATAATGCTGTTTGGTGGTAGGGCATGGAGAGTGGCACCACAAAGTGCACCCAAGGTGGCATGACAATACTGACACTACTTGAGTGACACCACTGATAACTGGGTGTTCACACATGTAAATACAGTGCCACTGCAGTGTGCCACAAGCTGTATCATCACTTAATTGTGGGTATGTGAACTCAGCTTTAGGCCTAGACCACATAGCATGTCATTAGACTGAAACCAACTTTTTGATCAGCTGACTAGAAATGGCATCCGTTTGCAGACAATTGATGTAATACTGTTCAGTTAATCTTATTTTTAATGGTAGTTTTAGCAATAAAGGTTTCTTTATTACAGTGGTGAAATCTTATGCAGTGTTTGGTGAAAGGAAGCAATATTTCATTTCACGGTTAAATTAGTTAGTTCTTAAAAAATTGTCAACACATTTTTCTAGATTAAGTCAATGAGTTTACAGACTGAAGCTAAGAACTGATATTGTTATCAACCATACGCAAATGGTCTTCTATTTGAGAGTGTTTATAGATGTCTAAATAATACAAACTGAATTACATACATGAATTTTGTAAAAATATTTTGATTCTCAGATCTAAAACTCTATGAATGACAAAAATTCTGAGGTAACAGAATGTTAATATCTAACTCACTACAGGAACTTTCTGTATAACCGGTATTTTCTAATACATTTTGCTTCTTATCTTCATATTGTTTTGGTACCTGCTCTGGATTAAGCAAAAGTTATAAAATATAAATGCTTAATTTGGGTAAAAACCACACAATGTGAAGAGAAACGGATGTCATTTCTTATAAAAGTACAATAAAATGTTACACATACATTGTTGAGGAATTGCTAAAAAGCCAAATGTTTTCTGCCAAACTCATATCTTGTCTTGTACTCATGTGGAAGTGGTGAACTAAATGACTTGCAGTCAACAAATACAAAAATTCACTGAGGAACTGAAATTCTATCACTTGCAAAAGGAAAAAAAGAATTGTGAAGACAATGTTTCAAAGTGTTTGTTACACTTTCACCTCCCCAAACTTAAAACTGATAACCATTGCATTAATATTGGGAATTTTAGAGAAATTAGGTCTACTACATACGTAATACTACTACAGTAATATGTTCAATTGTTATGATAAATGTTCAGTTTTAGGTCTAAATGAGAAAAAACTGTAAATGTCAGCTCAGCTTCACGTAGAGCTTTATGACTTACTGCCCTCTGTCACATGTGACTTAGATGTGGGTTTAAAATCTTAACATGGCAGAGGTAGGGGCATGTCCTGTCTACATGTATCTAAGGTCTAAGCTCAGGGCATGTGCAATTGCAGGACCACTGTCTGAAAAAATGACAGCTTGTGACAAGGAAGTTACACTACTGGAATAATATGCCAGGGCATTTGGGACTTCAAAAAACTCACTTGTCATGAGTAGTCAATTGAGATGGGAAAGTTGCTCTCATAAAAGTAAGAGACAAGAATAGGTGTTGAGGGTATGGTGTGTGTTTGTGCAGCCGGATGCACAGTCACAGACGAGCTTCCCAAGTGGAGTGTGCTGGACGGACGAGGAGCCAGCGACGCTGCCACGGCGCCATCGCCACAGGGATCGGGACCGGGACTCGGCATCGGCATCCGCTTCCAGCCTGGGGAACACAGCATCAGCGTCTCCTGCGGGTACACCAGCGCACGTGCTCCAGCAGCGACGTAGCAGCACCAGCAGTGGTCGCCCACGACATCGCTCGCCCAGTGCACATGCACACAGCTCCACATTACCGCGCCGCTCGGGCTCGGGGAGCCATAAGGCAGACTCCATCTCGAGAGCAGCCTCTCGTGGTTCCATACAGCCTGCAGCCACTGGAAGTGGTAGCGGAGGTCAGCCACCCTCTGTGGCCAGCAGTAGCTCACCATCCTCACAGGTATGTCAATCCTCTAACCACCAGTGGTTAAAGCAATTAGCCACAGCATCTGCTGTGGTGGACCACATCACACTAGTCAGAGGACCGACCAAAACAATTGCTACCTTGTGAGTACTCGATAACTTCCTCTCCTGTGCTACACTTACTCCCAACATCTACAATAATTTGTTGGATATTTTATAATCTGTCTTCTCCTAGAGTTTTTTATCCTGTACTATTTTCTCAAGTATCCTGGAAGTTATTCCTTATTGTCTTAATGCATGTCCAATCATTCTGTCCATTCATTTCATAAGTGTTTTCCACAGCTTTGTTTCCTCACTGATTCCTTCAAAAACCTGTTCATTTCTTTTAAGTTCACACAATTTTCAACATCATTCTGTAGCTCTGCATCTCAAATGCCTCAGTTCTCTTCTTTTCTCATTTCCCCAAAATTCATGATTCCCTTGCATCTAGCAGACAAATTAAATTAGTAGCTCATTATATTTTCAATTCATAGTTTCACCACAATTTTGAATGCTATCGCTGCCACTTCATTCGACAAACTTTATTCACATTGTTGTGGTCTTTAGTCTAAAGGCTGGTTTGATCCAACTCTTCACACTACTCTATACTATGCAGCCTTATCATCTGTACATAGCTACTGCAACCTACATCCATTTGTTCACATGCTTGCAAAACATAGATACTATTCTTTAGGTTTCTGTTTCTTTTTAAAGAGCTTACAAAGCAGGCAGTAAGAATCCCATATCAACAGTTGAAATTGTGTGGTTGTTCCAGATATCAGTGGTTGCAGCTCGGCCCTTGCCATCACGCAAGTCGAGTGCCAGTGGCTCTCCGGGCATGTCAACCCCTAGCAGCAGTACTCGCAGTGCAAAAGCATCACCTGTACACCTCAAAACTACATCAGCCACAGCAACAGCGAGTGAATCTGGGTCACCGAGTCGTGTCGTGACCGGAGGGAAAAGTAACAGTCCACCTTCCAGTTCGAGCAACTCCAGCCAGTGTCAGTCGAGTGGCGGCCAGGGTTCTGTGACCTCTAGTGCCACTATCAGCAGTGGTGGTAGTGTTACAGTCACCTCGGAGACGCCTACTGCCACTGCCACCACTACCATCAATGGTACCAACACCAAGATCTATGTGCAGCAACAAAATTCACCTGTACGATCCATCATAACTTTTGAGAATAACTTTGCTGGTAGTAATGGCACTGATAGACGGACCTCCACACCAGCCAAGGAAATTCTTATCATTAATGGCAAAGCACCAGAAACTACAACAGGTGAGCCCAGATATCAGATAAAATGTATAGCTGATCACAAAAATATGTATCATAATTATAATTTCCAAAACAATAATGATAGGGCAAAAGACAAACAGTAATAATAATAATAATAATAATAATAATATTTACTTGTCCATAATAATATTAGAGTCTTAGGCATCACCATTTTTTGCACATTTATGAGCATGAAATCATACCATAATTACATTAAAGTGCCAGTTAACCAAACTCAGGCCACCCAAAACTCGGGTCATCTGAAATGCCTCTGAAAATGACAAAACCAAAAATTAGTATTGGACTGCAGAGAAAAAATTTGAGGCTGGGAGTATTCTGAGCTATAGCAGGTGGTGAGATATGGAAGCCCAAACTTGAGTTGCTTCCCCAGCCATGGACTTTCCAGTCTATATACAGCTATGCTGTCAACAACTGTGCATTGAAGTGGTTGTGTACTCCAATTGCATGTGTATTTTTGTGCTATGGCAACTACATGGAAGGGTGTTGCAATTACTTTCAATGATAAATTAGTTGTTATCAAAGAAACCGAACAAGGAAGTTTGTTGAAAACTGTTGTGGCTAATTTGAGTGTTGGATCTATCATTTTGGAACAAGTAAAGCCTAAATTTCTAGAATAAGCTGTGAAACATTTTCTCAGAAAAACATAGAACACATCCATATTCGAATAAGGGGTGAAGCTCTTTACCTTTGATTCACCCAACAATGAGAAAATGGCTTGTCTTTCAGTGGCCTGTCAATGCAAGTAAAAGGTAAAATATTAACTTAGTTGTAAGGTGATGAACAAAAAGATTTTTTTTTTTTCAAGCTCAGGGTGGTTAGACAAGTTTAAAATCAGATATGGCATTCAGCAACTTAATGTATGTGGAGAAACGCTACCTGCAGATTCAGAGTTTTGAAAACAGAGTTTGGAGATTACAGCCAATGCTACATTAAGGACCATATTTACAGTGCTGATGGAACAGGTGCTAATATTAAGATGTTACCTACAGGATCCTTGATGTTTGCCTCTGAAAACAAAATGAAAAACAGGACAGAAAATGATTCTTTTGGTATCAAATACTGGAAGGATGTTCCCATTTATAAAGAACACATAAAACATTTCGGATGTCCTGTGAACTATTGGTTGAATATTGTAGTGACAAACTGTACCAAAAGTTGAAAAGTTTTGAACTACAAGAAGTCTTCCTAAAAAAAATGAACTTACTAATTGAGAGTGCACCTATGCATCCTTGTGAGTTAAAAAGTGTTGCTTTGTTGTGTGTTTCCCTCCCCCAAATTTTAACAGCGTAATTCAGCCACTGGATAAGGTCATAATAATTATATTTAAACAGCACTACCATGGGCTATTTTTGAGAGCCATCCTGCAAGATAGTGGCATGCAGCATGAAATCATGAATAAAGAGCTGAAGGCAGTAAATGTGAAACATGTAATTTACTGGTTTGTCTAAGCCAGAAATAATGTGAAAGCAGAAACCCTTCAAAAAGTGCTGGAGAAAACTGTATGATGCTCTTGAAGGAGATGACTTGGAAAATTTTGAAAACTTGACAGAAATGCTGAAAAGAATTCTCACATGTGAAGATTTCAATATGTGCAAGGTGGATGAATGGGTTGACGTGGATAATTTGCAGGAAATCATGAACCGATAAATTGTAGAAACAGTGTTTCTCATTCAAAACCTTTCAAAAATACATACTGTAATAGTACAAAACAAAATAATGCATTACTTAATAAATATTCATGGCGTAACCATAAAAACTGTTATACAAAACAGCTTCACCCCACCTCCCATCACATTTGTTTAACTGGAGTCATACCGTATAATGAATATTTACACATTAGCACATTGGATACTATTATGTAAATATTTACTGCAATAATATACTTCAACTGAAAACATGTGATAACAATACTGTAGATACTATGGCGCTCATAAATCTTTAAGTAAGTAAAAACCTCTTTTAATTAACAACTTTTTCAACCTGCCCTTAAAAAGATTTTCAAGGAGTTGCTTTCTACACTATTCCAAAACTGGTTATTGGTGTGTGAAATGAAAAGAAAAAGTTTTCCACCTCCATGACTGAAACAAAATGTCACAGTCAGAGAGAGAGAAAGAGGGGGGGGGGGGGGGGGGGGGGGGTAGTGAGGCAGGGATGAAAGAAATTGGAAACTGGAAGTGTGGAAGTGTGCTATCATGCCGTGACAGGAACTGTACAGCTGGGATTGTTGTTTGTAGAAAGAAAGAAATTATCTTCTAGGATAATTAAGCATGTAAAACCACAATAATATGAATGTAGAGGAGGACAAACTTGAGCCTAGAGTGACCGTGTACTGTCTCTACTGTTAGGGGCAATAGTGCTGTGGGTTCTACTTTCTACATGTTTCTTAGAGATATGTGATATGTTTCTTAGAGATATGTGTAATAAAAATTAATTTACATTATTTAGCCCAACCAGAATACACAAAGGGAATCTATTAGTATGACTAATAATAATATTCTCAACTGTTTATAACATCAAAATTTGTTAAGTGCTGGTCTCGGTGAACATGCATATGTCACTGAAAACCAGCACAAGAAAATCACTGAACAAAACATTTCATATAACTAAAAAAACATTACTCTTAGCAACAGATTACACAACCCTTTAGAGTATGAAAACAAAGATGAAACAAAAATGTAAATGCAACAGTATATTTGATTCAAACATTTCCTTGCTTCAGGCATTTAATAATAATAATAATAATAATAATAATAATAATAATAACCATGGAGAAGTGTTATGAGTGGAACAGGGAATTGTATCTATGCTTTATAGATCTAGAAAAGGCAAATGACCAGGTTCCTAGGAGGAAGTTATTGTCTGTTCTACGAGATTATGGAATAGGAGGCAAACTTTTGCAAGCAATTAAAGGTCTTTACATGGATAGTCAGGCAGCAGTTAGAGTTGACGGTAAATTGAGTTCATGGTTCAGAGTAGTTTCAGGGGTAAGACAAGGCTACAACCTGTCTCCACTGTTGTTAATATTATTTATGGATCATATGTTGAAAACAATAGACTGCCTGGGTGAGATTAAGATATGTGAACACAAAATAAGCAGTCTTGCATATGCGGATGACTTAGTTGTGATGGCAGATTCAATTGAAAGTTTGCAAAGTAATATTTCAGAGCTAGATCAGAAATGTAAGGGCTATGGTATGAAGATTAGCATCGCCAAAACGAAAGTAATGTCAGTGGGAAAGAAATATAAATGGATTGAGTGTCAAATAGGAGGAACAAAGTTAGAACAGGTGAATGGTTTCAAGTACTTAGGATGCATATTCTCACAGGATGGCAACATAGTGAAAGAACTGGAAGCGAGGTGTAGCAAAGCTAATGCAGTGAGCGCTCAGCTATGATCTACTCTCTTCTGCAAGAAGGAAGTCAGTACCAAGACTAAGTTATCTGTGCACCGTTCAATCTTTCGACCAACTTTGTTGTATGGGAGCGAAAGCTGGGTGGATTCAGGTTACCTTATCAACAAGGTTGAGGTTACGGATATGAAAGTAGCTAGGATGATTGCAGGTGCTAGTAGATGGGAACAATGGCAGGAGGGTGTCCACAATGAGGAAATCAAAGAAAAACTGGGAATGAACTCTATAGATGTAGCAGTCAGGGCGAACAGGCTTAGATGGTGGGGTCATGTTACACGCATGGGAGAAGCAAGGTTACCCAAGAGACTCATGGTTTCAGCAGTAGAGGGTAGGAGGAGTCGGGGCAGACCAAGGAGAAGGTACCTGGATTCGGTTAAGAATGATTTTGAAGTAATCGGCTTAACATCAGAAGAGGCACTAATGTTAGCAGTGAATAGGGGGTCATGAAGGAATTTTATAAGGGGGGCTATGCTCCAGACTGTACGCTGAAAGGCATGATCAGTCTTAGATGATGATGATGATGATGATGATGAATAATAACCATCGTTTCCTCTCAAATACTTACAATTTTCTTTGTTGAAGTTATGAAATGTGTTACATAGAAAGTACTATGATGCTGTACAAAATGATAAAACCATTTGTGTGTGGTATTCGGTGTTATCTTTTTTATGTCACTATTTCCTGGTAGATTTTTCACACCTATGCAAGACATTAAGTGGTTGCAAAGATACTTCAAAGCAAGAGCTGAATAGGAGTCAACAAACTCATCTTTTTAAATAAATTATTTTGTTTGTATGTTCTCATTTTTCTGTTAAATAATGAGGCCTTGTAAAATAATTTCACCAGAAGCATTTTAGTCATAATTGTGTGAATAATAGTAAACAGACACACACACACACACACACACACACACACACACACACACACACACATACATACACACAAAAGATATATATTTTAAACACTAGCTAATTGTATTTTTTTTCTCACAAATTGTAGCTAAAGAGAAGGTGTCACCACAACGCCCAAAGCTGGAGAGGCCAACATCGCTCTACACACCTCGTGAAGCAGCCAAAGAAGTTACTCCAGAAGTTTCCAAATTCCCTTCAGTCGAATCCTTACCAGGGACACCTACCATTACCCGCCAGAAGCTTACTAATATGACTAACAACTCACTACCTCCTAACAGGAATGGAACTACTGATGACGCAACTAATTTGCCACACCCAAACTCCCAACCGCCCTCCACACCACTGACTTCTGACCTCAACAATGCTCGTGTGCTCAAAGCAGCCATACAGTCTTCTGTGGACAGCCTCAGTTACAAGAATATGATTGGACGAACTGCATCAAAGAATAATTTATACAGTAACCCCAGCAGTCCAACAAAGAGCTTTGGAGGTTCATATGGCAACCTTTTCATTGAAAACCTGGAAGGAGCCAACAAACTGAATCATCAAGAACTCTTCTCCAGCATGAAAAACCTAGATGAGAACGCAGGCAGTAAGGAGCAGCTGTATACGTACCCCAGTCTCAGTGACCTCACAGTTCACTTTAAGTCCATTGCTGCCCAGAAAATTCTTAAAGGTATCAGCATTAATAGTGTTGACACCCTTGTTGAAGTTAACATGGCTGCTGCAGAGAAGCAAAATAACCGTGATGTCACAGTGCACACTGATTTTGGGGTTGTTTAAAATGTATTATATTTATTGATACAATAGTTGCTTTGAGTGCTTCTTTATGGATTCTGGTATTACCATATAAAAGTTCATGTGTGGAGTAAAATCATATTTAAACATGGTCAATCTGCTAGGTTTCACAAAATTGTGTACATGTTATGAATTATTCAAAACTAAAATATTGTTACTATGTAAGTAACATGTTGCCTTAATTAAGTGTCATGTCTGTGCCTTGTGCAATAAGTTAGTCTGATTATCTGTAGTACAGTGATAGGGTATTTAGCAAATTTACTGTCTTGTAGGAGTGAAAAAACACTTAGCATGGTCTTTGAAACTTCACAATGTAAAGCTAGTTTTGTCCTAAGTTTAAATTTTCTGCTTTTCATTGTTCTATTCCACAACAAGTGAGAAACACTCTCCTTTGAAGAACCTTACATCCCATTCTCCCTGATACATAATATTTTACTTAAACATATTCACATTGCAATAACTGTGTACAACTAAGTCTGCTGTATCTGAAACAACTAGTACTTAGACAGTATTGTCAGTAGCATAGCATTTGCTGCAATTTTACGTGTTGGAATATTTAGTACATGAAATGATTTGAAAACCTATTTCAGCAATTTTGTTCAATTGCTGTTACTCACAGAAAATTGGTTTCCTTCACATACCTTTCACTAAAGCGACATGGGAAGTATTTATTAAGTTAGATTCTTATCACAAATGAGTTTCATTCAGTAACAGTAATTAGTTATTTTGAACCAGCTGATGTTGATGGCTGTAACAACTCTCTTGTGTTCAGATCTATATAGATACTAATCTCAGATTTGTTGTCATTTATTATAAAGGGATAGACAGTTTTTTAATGTAACTATCTTTTCATGATTCACTTGATGTAATGCTTCTTCAGCTAGATTTCCTATGCTAGGGTACCATCTCTGTGTTGTGTCCTTATTCCAAAATACCATAAGACCATTTAGGGTTGAAATCAAACAAAATTCATCCTCACAAAAATTATGACCATTGTAGAATTGACAGCAATAGCTCTGGGATGTGCAAATTACAAATGTGTGTGTTATTTGATTATTCATTTGATTATCTAGTAAAAACTACATTACTACATGTGTGTGGACTGTAATTACAGGGACCAACTAACAGTCATTGACTTCAGCATGATGACAATTAAACCTGGCATTTTATTAAATAAATAAAATCATGGTACATTTTCATGAGAGAGTTTATTTTATATACATATTGATCAGTAGATAGACATGTTCAAGGGATAAGTACATTTCTTTTAAAATCTCAATCTGAAAAGACACTTTGATGCTCAGGAAAATTTGACAATATGAATTTCACCTCTTTCTGATGCTGAACTTTACCAGTGACACGTCATGAAGAATACGATAGTCACCCAAGCATTTCATTGACAATAAGGTACCTTTGTCACAGCAAACAGTCTGATCAACATCGGTACTATTGTACTTGTATAAATATGTATGTTGATGTTATTACATAATTATGGTCAAGTAATATTTGTAAATGTATCAAATTATTCATTCAGTTTTTCTCTTTGACTTCATCATGGAAGCTTAAGATAAGCTCATACTGTCTAAGATTTATTGCATATACACAGTTTTGCAAGAAACACGCGTTTTATTCCCTAAGACAAAGAAATATCAGTAAAATACAATTATATAGACATATTTTCAGTGTTTTGTTGAGAGTCAGGTTTATAAATTTATATCTAATAACAGTAAAGAAATTCAGTGATGTACATTTACACTGAAGAACTAATCCAATCTCTCGTTTGTACAGCAACTGTATCTCAATTTCGATGTTAAGGATGTAATATCACACATCCTTTCAGATGTATAGCTATATTACTACCACACAGAAACTGTTAAATGTGTAAATTTCCAGGCAAATGGAAGAAGGTTCAAGATGATGTAACAAAATATTTACACTTCAGTTATGTGCCACAAGTATTTACATGACCCCGATTAGTTATGTTGTTTGAAACTATTATCACAGTATACAGCAGAACAGTGATGCTATATGATGTACCCAGATGTTGCATGTATGGATACCTAATGAATACTGAAGGATATAGGCACATGTTGTCTCATGTGGAACCTCGAAATAAATTCCCTAGAACATGTACTAGAGAGAACAATAGTTTTATTTAAACTCAATGAGTACCTGTGTGTGCACTTTTGAGAACATGAAGCACTCAATAAAATTCTCCTGTAGTCAAATTTCAATATGGCTTCATTCATTTAAGCCCTGTGGAGGGCGGTAATAACTGTAATTAAAAACATTACTTTAAGGATATCTACCTGCTACTTGCTTGTAAATATTTCCTGGCACTTTGCAGGAATAAAAATAATTGTTAAATTAATATATTTCTGACTAATCATCAATGATTCACTTATTATTTTTGAGCAGAATTGTGAATAAGATATTCTAGTCTCCAAATAAGGAGGACAACTATGATTTTTTTTAACTATTTCTGTTCATTTCTTGAGTACTATATTTAATCTTTGAGTTATTAGACTGAAGGCAATTGTAAATAGCTGTCAAGTTGTACAGCTTCTTGGTGAAACTTTTTTTCATACTGAAAAGTTACACACAAGGAGGAGGAATTTGAGCCCTGTGACAGTTATCTAATGTATTTTGTATTTAAATTTTGTACATAATTCCCATCTTTGTAAACTTAAGGTGCCAAACAATGTTAACTAGCTGTTGTGCAGATCATTAATGCATTTCTTATTGCTAATATTTTCATGTATTACAGATCTGTAATAAAGTTGTAAAGAATAAGGTTCATCTTTTTACTTAAAATAACAGCAATAAATAAAACATGTAATTCCTGGCATCTGCATGTCAACATTAGTCTACACATAGCATGAAGTATTTGCTGATATGCAAATATTAGCTGACATTCCTCCCACTTCATGCATGGATGGAGCACAGAGAAAGTAACGCTTTTATACTGCAGTAAATTATATTTTATAATAAGTCTGATTTTGTTTGCATGCTATTTTAGTAATTAACATATAATTGCTAGTAAAATATTTATAGATTTCTTCTGGAAACACTCTTTCAGAATTTCTGTGGCCAGTGTAATTCCACTTACACTTGACAAAAATAATCATGACACCATCCCATGTTTCTCTCTGTCAAGTGAGACTAGAGTAAACAAAACACTATTAACTCCTAGCTTGTATGGGAATCATTTAGCTCACTCATGTTATATCCAGATGGACTATTAAACTGAAAGGAAGAGTGTTTAAACACGAATAAAAAATGAATCAATGAATGTGTGTGACTGCTCAGTAGATCTATCTTGATTACCATTTTTTGCAACATCACTAGATTACCTCTTTCATATAGATTCACAGCTAGCATGACAAGTTATCTTCACACAACAAGATTGATGCATGTTACCATGGCTTTCGGTCAAGGGCATTGATACGAGAGTTTGTGGGGGGTGGCAGTGGAAGGGAGGGGTAGACTTGAGGGTATGAAACATTTTTAATAGTTTGGAAGAAGACTGATGATTTGTAACTAGCCATAAAAAATTTCCAGCTCTGATCCTGTTAAAAATCTTTTACATAATTTTATTGAAAGATAAACACTTGACTACGCCATTTTTTTTTCCTTTTCCTGAGAGCTGTGGGAGGGAGGAGGGAGGGGAAGGGATGAGACTGGACCGCACCTCCACCCCCCCCCCCCCCCCACTGTCCTTTGGGTATGGATGCCCTTCCTTTTGGTATGTCTTCTCTGACAAGCATATAACCATATTGTGTTTATATTTCCTACCTTTACAAGCTTTCCCACTATTCTGTTTAAATATTTCAAATTCATTCTCGTAAACATAAATTAGTTGATATGACGATGAATATTTCTCTCTGAATAAAATATCATTACCACTCACATCTACCGACTTATTTTTCTGTATAAAGATAACAGCTTCATTACATTGCTTGTTTACTGCCTTAAAACAAAACAATCTCACAATTCCAACAGAAAAAAATTACGTAAACTCAAATACCACAGAGTACCAACAATGTTAATCTACCCCTTATAAGATACATAGCTTAATCTCCATAATCATGTTTCTTCACAAGAGAGCATATTCATTTGTGTGAACAACACATGAAGTAACTTGCTTTATCAACAATGCAGCAGTATATGCAAGTGTCAACTAGAATTGCTTCACTTCTATTGGCACTCTTGTGTGAACTTTTGCCATGTGTTGTCTTAGCCTGGTACACTCTAAGTTTAATGTTTGACTCACTCTCTGCAAATACTGACATCAAAATTACTTTGCTCTTAAGCAGTTATCTAGTAGCTGTTACATAGAATTGTGTAACAAGAAAGAATTAATGAAAATAATAAGTCTATCTGCATCACTGTGCTTCGGTTATTAATCAATGAGTGAGTCCTCAAATTTCAAGTGATAAACAAACCATATTTCTGTGGCACTCCCTGAGTGCAGTTTACATATCTGTAAGGCCAAGGGAGTGTAAAACCCTGTAGGGAATCATTTTCTCAGAGGCAATACTTGGAATGGCCTACATACACTGGTGAACTGCAGCCGGCAGTGTGGATTAAGCATTGCAAGATACCTGACAGTAGCAAGCCTCCCTGGAACTTTCCTGGTCCACAGAAAGTGGTGTAGGTGACATACCATATAACTGGTCATGACTTCCCACTTGAGACTGTGCAACTTTCCTGGATTACCTAAATCCTAATCCCTCCTACCCATTTTCTGTGAATCTCTTGTTGACGTTGTTTCCTGAAGCAATCCTTGTAGGACACTGGATGCTTTAAAAGCTGCAGTCAGGTGGCCTGTGATTTCAAGTGTAAGTGTGTACAGCTAATTTACTTAAACTAAGTCCTGGAATGCCCTTACGATGCATTTATTAGTAAAAACCATAAAACAATTACAATTAAATAGTTTGAAATGCTTCATCTCAAAAGTTTAATGATATTCAAGAGCATGGTAAAACTGCCTTTCACAGAAGAACAAGCTCCTGTCACTGACTATCAGAAAAAAACAGGGTCTGTCACCAACTGATGAGATTGGTGTGCAGCCAAAATCTCCTGCGTACTTGGTAAAACTTCAAAGCGATTCATACATCATTGATAGTTTAACAATATTTGTTTGTCTACTGGTTTACTACATAGTGGTAATGTTGTATCAAAGCACTGATGACACATAGGCTCCACCTAGATATTTTTATGTCAAATATGGACTTTCATGAGTAATATTTAAGAAAGACAATTCTGAATATCACTCCAGAATTCCTGCGATTCCACTACATACTGATCATCAAACAAGGTCTTTTTTCGTGACTGGCATACTGCTCCGCACTCCAATGACTCACTACTACACCATATGGTCCATTCATCACTAGTGTGCCTACGTAAGAACTAGTTTCTCTGCAGCACAGCTTAAGGAAGTGAATTACTTCTGATAGCTGTAGAGGCCCAGTAAAATGTAAAATTTAGAAAATAAAGCATTGTCCAGAACAAGAGGAGCCTCGCAGATCCTGATACATTCATGGACTTAGTTCCTGCCATTGCTGACTGCAACTTGCTGTCCAGTGACTGACCTTGTGACTTGCCATGTGTGGCACAGAACAAATGCGTGGTCTTGTGTAGTCAGTCTTTTGGCTCTGTCTCGGGAGCAATCCCAATCTGGTGCAATAGATTCAAGTTTTATACATAGTTTAATAGTAATTATTAGAAAGTGGCAGGAGTTTGTTCAATAATTGTTGCATTTTAAGTTAATAGTTCAGTTTATTCACAGTCAGACTAAAGTTCTCAGTAATAACAATGGCATGTAACACAATAATAATTAAAGTCTGAAAGCATAGAGACATGTCAAAACTCTATGTCTGAGATGACCAATTGATGCAAAAGTCAAAGTCTCTCACTGCAAAACTGCTGATTTTATGTATCAATTCTTCACTTAAAACTGCACTAGTCCCAATGAATCTTGAAACAGATTCAGATATCTTTGAGGACAATCATCAAACAAAGTCAGAGTTTGGCACTACAGCTCACAATTCTATAAGTCCAGACTGTGGGTGAAATTTGCTAAGTATGTCTTATACTGTACAACCACTGAAAAAGTTAAAGTAACCTATGCAGGTTGACAAAATTTTCATATAAGCTTTTCTAACTGTTATAAATCAATGAATATTTTCTTTTATTGAAACACACAGCCACATGCTGGCCAACCTATTACACAAATCAGTCATGTATAACCACTGTAGCAACTGACTCCTTGAACTTCTGGACAAAGAGTCTCACTGCACTGCTACAACAAGAGTGTTGCACATTTCCACATTCAGGCCTTTTAGAGGGTTCGCATGTGTGTGTGTGTGTGTGTGTGTGTGTGTGTGTGTGTGGCTTCAAAGTCAAAACACAAAACCTGAAAGTGTTTTAAAATCTAGGACACAGAAAAGCTAAAACTATTGATGTGTTTGTGAATGAATTTGGCACCCATTGGCATCAAATGCAACATAATTTTCATAATTAGTTTTGGAGTAACCACGACAATAATAAAAATTATGTATTTTTTCAACAGTATCTATCATTTTCTCAACCATCACACATACCATTATGTACATGATACTCATTTTAATGGGAACTGCCCTCTCCAAAAATTGGTGTTTATCAGAATATGTCACATTGCTTACAATTTCGTCTTATTTCTGCTTTTCTCTAGCATTTATCCCAGCTGGTATCGGATCAACTTTTTCAGAATTTGATATATCACATTTTATTATTTAACTCTGTGGCTAGATGCCCTTCTTAATGTCACAGTCATCAAGGTAAACTAAAGGATGTGTGTCACCAGTCTGTGAACTTTGTTTTGTGTGTACTGCAATTGTTTGTGTATTGTGTTCTCAGAGGCAGAATTTGGGGAGCAGCATAGCATTTGCCTGAATGAGTGTGTGAAACTGCCTAAAAATCACACTCATGCTTCAGTGTGCAGCAGACCACTGTAATTAATCCACCACCCAGATTCGATTTGTGTCTGTCTCACAAGGTGGCGTGCTATGCATTCCACTATAGAGTGGAGGTCCAATTTTTATGATTTATTTGTTAGAAACATGATTACCTGACTTTAAATACTTGTAACACCATTGAAACTACATACATATCAACAAAATAATTGCCACACTATGATTACACAACCAAAACTATCCTGGATAGATGTTTTTGCATATTTGCATGGAGTTTTATTTTATAGTGCAAAAATCTATAACAGTTTGTCAGTAGACATGAGGCACGAAACTGGAAAGCCCCAATCACTTAAAAATGAAGTAAAACAATACCTTATTAGGGCTCTGACTACAATTTATCAGGATACTTAGATACAAAAGTCACATAGCGCTAATAATTGTGTTATACAGATGCTGTAAATGCTAGAAATTTAGGCAGCTGATAGTGGCAAGGGCCGATTTGGGAGGGGGCGCACAGAGAGAGAGAGAGAGAGAGAGAGGGGGGGGGAGGGGGGGAGGGAGGGAGGGAGAGAGAGAGGGGGGGGGGGGAGAGTAGTTAAGTAAAACTACTGTAGGCTTGAAAAAAAGGAAAAGAAATCTTAATAACTCATGTAAACAGTCAGCACATTGCCATATTTTTCCACTTAGAAGATATACTGTAATTATTCCAAAAATGACTCAACCTGTATCGTAGTGAGACTTCAAAATTATGAACTACGGTACATATGAAAAACTGACTAACTATAATTACCGGTAGACTTCTCCCACATCTCTGATGGCTTTCCTTCCTAATGGGATTTGTGGAGTGTGAATGAATGAATAATCTGGTTGCATTAAATGCTGATAGATGTATCACCTTGATGAATGTTTAATACATCATTACTTGAACAAATCAAAATAATAGTTTTGGCCTCACATTACTATCTGCTTAAAGAAACCCTCCTGATCTTAATCAACACTTTGACAGCATTTCCTTAATCATCACCTGTGAACCATGAGCAGATATCATTATACATTCATAAATTAGTCGTGAAGTGTACTATCACAATTACATACAATTTATCAAGTACCTCTAAGCTTCACCACGGTATGGGACAAGGTTAGTGTTAAAAGTTCATCAGTCCTTTATGCTTCACTGTACTTTCTTAGTTCAAAGTATAATATTTATTGTGGCAGCAGGTAAGTGCTTATTTTCCATTTCTATTTCTCCCTTATGACAGAGACCTTCATCCCAAATCTGACATCAGAGGAACATCATATTTGCTTAAATTCTTACTGGTTCAGTGTGAACATTTTAAATCGGTTACAAATACAGCAAATAAAGTAACAAGGCTGCTACCACTGCAACAATAAATCACAGCAAGAGTTCTCTGACACCTCCTGTTCTGTATGTAGTTGCTATATTGTTCTACTTCCTCAACTGCACACATGTGTAGCCTGTGAGCTGACTGTTGTGAATTGTTGTTATGTGCTTTGTTTTTCAACGGGGGTTCCTTTATTTTATGGAATGTGTGAAGTAAACAGTGAAATTGCTCAGGAAAGTGATAAGACTATTAATATACTACAAAGTGAACTCAATACTGCAAAGTTAGTGGTCTACAAATGAGCGTACCAGTATGTGTATGGAACTGAACAGCTGCTGCTACCAGATCCATTTGTGCTTGTTTCTAATGGTGAATGAACAACATACCCTCTCCCCTTTCCATACACAACTGTCCGTCACTTTGTTATTCTGAGTCACATAGAGGCCAGGATTTTAACTGTATTTATTACTTTTCTCCTACTATTTACAGTTAACATTTTACTTTTTGATCTCTTAAAATTCATCACAACCAACTATGAAGTTCCAAAACTTCATACTTAATTCCTTACTTTTTGGACATGTAATATAATCCTGTTCATGAATAATAGCAGTCGGCACGTCAAGGCACAGATGTGGAAACAGTCTTGCCAGTTCCAAGAAACAGTTGCAGTGAGCACATAGAGAGGCTTCACATTTGAATAGTGCTTGTATCCTACAAATTATATCTCTCGCTTGCTTACATAGAACTTGTCATGCACCAACATCAGCCACAACAACCCTCACTCAACAAATGGAATAAAAATTCACTGAATAACTAGCTATGATCACGTTTAATGTTCGCAGTCACTGTGATGTCCATAGCAGTGTGTTCATAACACTACTGAATGCTCATTGGCTGTTGGAGAAAGTATGAAATCAGGTGTGAAGAATGAACCTTAACTCTTTCACTGTTGTTCATGACTCCAACTATGGAACAACAGTAAACAATATAATACATTTAACCTAATCCTGGTTAGGGCCTTGTTGTGACACGCATACTATATTAAACTGATATACCTTTAACTGAAACAACTTTGACTTAAATGACTTCAGTCTAAATTTGTTCAGTCTTTGCATAGACGTAGCGGTTCGGTAAACATGGTTTGCCCTGGCTGCATTTTGAGAAAGAGAAAACTGACATCAGTAACATAATGCACTCCAAGAAGCATAGGTACAATGATATATACGAATGATGAGTTGAGAGATCGTAGACTGGTTCCTGAAAAGGGGTTGAGAAAAAACAGACTACTGGTAATGAGAACCTAAGAAAATGTGGCAGACTCAAAAGACTGGATATACCCCAACACATGAGCTGACTTTAGGAATGCATGACTAAGGGGTAATAGGACAAAGGCACAGCAAAATCGAGTGATGAATGTTTATTTTTAAAGTCTCAATATAATGATTCATCACGAAATTAGACATTGAAAGTAACAAAAAACATACAGACATACAAGACAATGCAGTGTGATTTCAGTTGTCTGAGACTGCAGACGTGTGTGCAGGTTGGGTTTGCTTTTTGTGTGTGTGTGTGTGTGTGTGTGTGTGTGTGTGTGTGTGTGTTGCTGACAAAGGCCTTAATGGCTGAAAGCTATAATTTTGTGAATCTTTTATCGTTTCGTTGTGCGTATCACGACCCAGCATCTCCGCTATATGGTGAGTAGCAACATTCCTTCTCTAACATTGTTACAGTGTTTTCTTTTATTTTTTAAATAAATTATAAAATATGGAATCTGTTGATAACTTGCAAGGAAAAAAGAAATCTATGCAGATGAAAACAAACCACAGTTCTAAAAGAGAATCAGACTCTTTAATTTAATGCTATGAAGAAAGTGCATCAAGTTGTAGTATCTGTGGTACAAGCAATGTGACTATAGCATAAGGGGATGTCAGTTAATAACATAAGACCTTTTTTTTTTTAATTGAACATCCCTTCTCCCTTTCACATGAGTTCTACTCCATAGCTGGGTAAAAATACAATTTTTTAAAATTTTTTTAAAACATTAATTAAACCACTTTAATAAAACCATGTTTTATTTACAAAATGTAGGAAATGGCAGTTTTAATACATGAATGAAAATACTTTATTTTAAACAAGCTAACCCTGAATTGCATATGGAGGACAGACAGACAGACAAAGACAAGAGCAAAAAGGCTCCACAAAAATAGCATTAACCATTTTGACAGATCCCTAAAAAACTAAGCTTTTGTTGCCTTGTAGACTTTTAATTTCTTACTCTTCACTTCATCATTGTACTCGCTCACACATAATAATTGATGACTGTTGTGTTCTTTGTCAGGTGGAACATATTCTTTTATAATAGAGCTACAATTTGAGACAATTTTGCGAATTGTATCCCGTTATATGAAAGTCACTTATAATTATTCACATTGGTGCGTTTCGTACTTTACACTGAGCTGACAAAATTTGTGGAATGCCTCTAATATCATTTTGGACCTCTTTGGCTAGCATAGTGCAGCAACTCGACATGATATGGACTCAACAAGTCATTGGAAGTCCTCTGCAAAAATACTGAGTCATGTTGCCTCTACAGTCATCTGTAAATGTGAATGTGCTGCCGGTGCATGATTTTGTACATGAACTGACCTCTCAATTATGTCTCATAAATGTCCATTGGGATTCATGTGGGGCAGTCTGAGTGGTCAAATCATTTTAATTATATGGATTGCCTTTCAAAGCAGTTGTGAACAATTGTGGCCTAGTGACATGGCACAATCTCATCCATAAAGATTCCATCATTGTTTGAGAACATGAAGTTCACAAATGGCTGCAGATGGTCTCCACATAGCCCGACATAATTGTTTCCAGTCAATGATTGATTCAGTTGGACCAGAGGGTCCACAGGCCACATCACTATGGACCCACTAGCAGCCTAGTTGACAACCTGGGTCTATGGCTTTGTGGAGTCTGTGTCACACTCGAATTCTGCTATCAGCTCTTACCGACTGAAATCAGGACTCATCTGACTAGGCCATGGTTTTCCAGTCATCTAGGCTCCAACCAGTATATGTCACAAGCCCAGGAGAGGCACTGTAGGTGATATCGTATTGTTAGCAAAGTCACTCGGATCGTTTGTCTGGTGCCATACCCCTTTAACACAAAATTTTGTTACTCTGTCCTATTGGATACATTCATTATACAGTCCACATTGATTGTGGTGGTTATTTCATTCAGTATTGCTTGTCTGTTAGCACTGGCAAATATTACACAACCACCACCGCTCTTGGTCCTTAACTGAAAGTAGTTGGCCATTGCACCATCCATGAGAGGTAATGCCCAAAATTTGGTATTCTTCATGCACTCTTGACGCTGTGGATCTTAGAATGCTGAATTCCCTAACAATTTATGGAATGGATGGAATGTTCCATGCATTTATCCCCAACTCCCATTCCACGTTCAAAGTGTGTTAATTCCCGTCATGTGACCATAATCACGCCAGAAACCTTTTCATATGAATCACCTGAGTACAAGTGATAGCTCTTTGCCTGATGGATGTCTGGACAACTGTCCATGTAGATTGATAGTCTGGTGGACTATGCCTAACGCCTTATGTCTAAGATAAGGATTGGGAATGAGGGTTTTCATTACATATGTCTTTTTCTTTTGTCTTTCTGAATTCTGTTCTTAGTATGTTATCAGTTTTATTGCTACTATGTACTGTGTGCTATACTTGGAATTAGTGAGTAGTAATATTCCAAGTATGATTATAGTTAACATGAGTTGGGTCTGTACCTAATGATGATGTGGGATGAAATGGTGATGTGACTTGCGTTGTAAAATGACTGTGTGTGTTTTTGTATGATAGATGTGATGAATCATATGTTTGTGTCTTGGTGTATGTGTATGTTAGGAATAAACAAGATTGCATCTGTAATGGTTGTAAATGCTTTGTTTGGAGGCAGTTGAAGTTCGCGCAGGTGAGTATCAGCAGCCATGTATCAGACCTCACAGCCATACAATATAACAGGAAACACTATGGTCTTCCAAATTAATGGTTTGGCTTTGGTTGTTAACCCAATGCCCTTGACCAGGGGGTATAACTGGTGAAGCCTACCCAAACACTGATTTCGTCCATCGGTAATGTGTAAACTCCAAATTGGTTTGTGATCAACTTTGAAACCTAAATATTTTACTGATCCATATCAGGGGAGATCCTGCCCATCTAGAGAGTTGATGGTTGGGAGGTCTCCTCCCGGTAATGAACATGATGGCACTGCATTTTTTGGGATTAATTTTGATCTTCCCAAAGTTGCACCACTGAATGACTTCCTCAAGATGCTGCTGAAGGTGCATGACTATATAACTGGGGTTTGGGTGACTGGTGTAGACAGCTGCATCAGTTTAAGAGAGTGCCAGATGAGTGTTCTCTTGTTTGGGGATATCATCAGTATAGATACTATACAATATGGGGTCCAGGACAGAACCCTGAGGTATCCCTGCTCCAATTGGCTTAATGTTGCTTTTGCACTTGTCTGAGCTAACACAACATTTTGACAGGTCCACCAACACACTTCCCTTTTATACCTTGTGCATGCTATACTGCCGCCATCTGTATATGTGCATATTGCAATCACATGACTTTTGTCACCTAAGTGTACATTAAATTAGAGAGTTTTAATCACTTTGTTTTCATCCACATAGGTTTCTTTTTAATTTCCATGTTATCAACAGATTCCATATTGTAACTTACATGTTATCAACAGATTCCATATTTTATTATTTATACGAAAAAAAAGAAAAAAACCACAGAATTCATTTGTACGTGTGTATGTTTTTTGATACTTTCCATGTCTAATTTCGTGATGAGACCAAATGCACTAACTAGAACATATTACTTACTCGTTATCATTTCATTTTTATTTTAATTCTATTATGCTGTTGTATCTAACTGTATGTATATTTTGTTATATATCATTTGCACATCTAGTTCCACATATCTAATCATGAATACTAGTATGTTGTATAAGATTTAAGAACTTTTTATTGATTTTAGCTTATCATTAAATTACATTATTACTTGTTCCATATATTATGAATATAACATTTTGTAATGATGTGGATAAGGTTGCCTTACATGACATAATGTTTTTCTTGTCTTTTACAATTGTTACTTCAGATCTAAGAATTCATCTATTGAGTGGAAAGAGTTGACATTCAAATTTTTTTTAATTTGTTTCTAAATGCATTTTTGGCTATCCGTCAGACTTTTAATGCAATTTGGCAAATGACCAAAGATTTTTATGGAAGCATAATCACCCCTTTCTGTGCCAAAGTCACATTGAACCCAGAATAGTGAAGATCATCCTTTCTTATAGTGTTGTAGCTATCCACTTTGGTATTATTTTTGGACTGAGATCTGTTGTTGTTGTTGTAGTTGTTGTTGTTGTTGAGGTCTTTGGTCCTGAGACTAGTTTGATGCAGCTCTCCATACTACTCTATCCTGTGCAAGCCTCTTCATCTCCCAGTACTTACTGCAACCTACATACTTCTGAAGCTGCTTAGTGTACTCATCTCTTGGTCTCCCTCTATGATTTCCACCCTCCATGCTGCCTTCCAATGTTAAACTTGTGATCCCTTGATGCCTCAGAACATGTTCTACCAACCAGTCTCTTCTTCTTGTCAAGTTGTGCCACAAACTCCTCTTCTCCCCAATTCTATTCAATACTTCCTCAATAGTTACGTGATCTGCCCATCTAATCTTCAGCATTCTTCTGTAGCACCATATTTCGAAAGCTTCTGTTCTCTTCCTGTCTAAACTATTTATCGTCCATGTTTCACTTCCATACATGGCTACACTCCGTACAAATACTTTCAGAAACGACTTCCTGACACTTAAATCTACACTCGATGTTAACAAATTCCTCTTCTTCAGAAACGCTTTCGTTGCCATTGCCAGTCTACATTTTATATCCTCTCTACTATGACCATCATCAGTTATTTTGCTCCCCAAATAGCAAAACTCCTTTACCACTTTAAGTGTCTCATTTCCTAATCTAATTCCCTCAGCATCACCCGACTTAATTCGACTACATTCCATTATCCTCGTTTTGCTTTTGTTGATGTTCATCTTATATGCTCCTTTCAAGACACTGTCCATTCCATGCAACTGCTCTTCCAAGTCCCTTGCTGTCTCTGACAGAATTACAATGTCATCGGCGAACCTCAAAGTTTTTATTTCTTCTCCATGGATTTTAATACCTACTCCGAATTTTTCTTTTGTTTCCTTTACTGCTTGCTCAATATACTTATTGAATAACATCGGAGAGAGGCATTAACCCTGTCTCGCTCTCTTCCCAACCACTGCTTACCTTTCATGCCCCTCGATTCCTATAACTGCCATCTGGTTTCTGTACAAATTCTAAATAGCCTTTCGCTCCTGGTATTTTACCCCTGCCACCTTTAGAATTTGAAAGAGAGTATTCCAGTCAGCATTGTCAAAGGCTTTCTCTAAGTCTACAAATGCTAGACACGTAGGTTTGCCTTTCCTTAATCTTTCTTCTAAGATAAGTCGTAAGGTTAGTATTACCTCACGTGTTCCAATTTTTGTACAGAATCCAAACTGATCTTCCCCGAGGTCGGCTTCTACCAATTTTTCAATTATATGTAAAGAATTCGTGTAGTATTTTGCAGCTGTGACTTATTAAACTGATAGTTCGGTAATTTTCACATCTGTCAACACCTGCTTTCTTTGGGATTGGAATTATTATATTCTTCTTGAAGTCTGAGGGTATTTCGCCTGTCTCATACATCTTGCTCACCAGAAGGTAGAGTTTTGTCAGGACTGGCTCTCCCAAGGCTGTCAGTAGTTCTAATGGAATGTTGTCTACTCCCTGGGTCTAGTTTTGACTCAGGTCTTTCACTGCTCTGTCAGACTCTTCATGCAGTATCATATCTCCCATTTTATCTTCATCTACATCCTCTTCCATTCCCATAATATTGTCCTCAAGTATATCGCCCTTGTATAGACCCTCTATATACTCCTTCCACCTTTCTGCTTTCCCTTCTTTGCTTAGAACTGGGTTTCCATCTGAGCTCTTGATATTCACACAAGTGGTCCTCTTTTCTCCAAAGGTCTCTTTAATTTTCCAGTAGGCAGTATCTATCTTACCCGTAGTGAGATAGGCCTCTACATCCTTACATTTCTCCTCTAGCCATCCCTGCTCAGCCATTTGCACTTCCTGTTGATCTCATTTTTGAGACGTTTGTATTCCTTTTTTCCTGCTTCATTTACTGCATTTTTATATTTTCTCCTTTCATCAATTAAATTCAATATTTCTTCTGTTACCCAAGGATTTCTAATAGCCCTCGTCTTTTTACTATTAATAGCAAATTTCACAAATGAATATATGTACTGCGAAGGTCCTGTGAATATCCCAAATTCCTTAAATAAATGTCTGCAAGGTTACCTTGGGCGAGCTCCAGCTATTAATCTGGTTACACACTTTTGTACAATGGATACTTCTTCTGTTAGTGATGAATTTCCTCAAAATATAATGCCATATGAAAGCAGTGAATGAAAATAGGCAATTTACTGACATGTTTATTACCAAATGACCCTAATAGCATAAGTAGCTGAACTCAAACATTTCAGCAGATCATCTGTGTGTTCCTTCCAATTCAAAGTTTCATCAATCCTCACACCCAGAAATTATGAATATTCTGCCGTGGCAATAGACTTCTATTCAAAGTCTATATTTGTCAATTGTGTTATGGTTAACTGTACAGAGCTGTATATCCCGTTTCTTCTCCAAATTTAGTGGAGTCATTTTGCAGAGAACCAGTTAACAAATTTCTGAAAGACAATATTTTACAATTTACTCAGCTAATTGTTGTTATTTGTGTGTGATTACTATACTTGTATCATCAGCAAAACGAACTAACTTTGCATCTTCATGAATATAGAATGGCAAGTCATAAATATATATTAAGAACAATAAGGAACCCAAGACTGAACCCTGAGGGATACTGCTCTTGACACTTTCCCAATTAGAGGACTCTACTTATCCTTGCAGACTATCTGTAGTGTTAATTTCAACCTTCTGCACCTTCCCAATTAGAGGACTCTGCCTATTGCAGACTATCTGTAGTGTTAATTCCAACCTTCTGCATTCTTCCAGTCAAATAAGAATTAAAATGTTTGTACACAGTCCCACTCATATCACAATAGTCAAGCTTATTTTACAATAATTTCATTATTCACACAGTTAAAAGCCTTTGAGATATCACAAAATATATCCTAATTGGTGATGTTTGGTTATTCAGACCATTTTCTGTTGAAAAGCATTTATGAAAACCAAACTGGAATTTTGTTAGTACTTCATTTTTACAAATATGTGGAGCTACTCTTGAATACATTATGTTTTCAAGAATTTTGGATAAAACTGTCAGAATTGAGATTGGTTGGTAGGTGTGAATATCAGATCTATTCCCTTTCTTATGTAATGACTTAACAATTGCATATTTCAGTCCACCTGGAAAAATGCCCTGTTTCAGTGAGCTACTACATATGTGGCTGAGAAACCTACTTATTTGATTTATTTATTTATTTATTTATTATTGGTCCTGTAGATCATACAATTTGTACAGCAAAGCACATCATGATATAGGACAAGCCAGTTTGAAAAATTGTGTTAAGATGGTATATGACGAGAGATGACAGTAGTGGTACATAACTCACATAGCAGAATACTTATAGGATATATAGACAAAACATAAAAAAGGTGGTGTGTGATGAGAGATGACAGTGGTACATACTGCACATAGCAGAATACATATAAGAGATACAGACAGAATATGAGTAACAAACAATAATTAAATTATCTTACTATGTAGAAATATGTACAAGTGAATAATATACAGCTTATTACAAGTAATTAACATATTGTGGTTCACAGTTCACATAGCAGAATACATATATGAGATACAGACAGAATATAGAAAAGATACAATAATTAAATTATCTTACTAAGTAGAAACATCTACAACTGAATAAGCAGCTTATTGCAAGTAATTAAAATTTTGTTTCAAGAAATTCATGTACAAAATAGAAACAGTCATTTAGTAGCAATTCCTTTAATTTAATTCTCATTGTTTTTGGGTTTTTGCTTGTTTTTATATCTGTTGGGAGGTGGTTGTATATTTTAATGCCCATACATTTAACCCCATTCACATATAATTTTGTGTTGTGGGCTATAATTTGTAACTGTGTTTTGTTTCTGGTGTCATGTGTGTGGCAGTCTGCATTTCTGTCGAGGGCGTCCAAGTGCTGTACTGTAAAACAAGCTAGTTGCAATATATAGAGGCATGGCAGTGGCAGGATTTCTAGATGTTGAAATAGTGGTTTACAGTGTTCAGTTCTTTTTTTACATTTCATTAGTCTTACTACTTGTTTTTGTAACTTGAAAATTGTGAGAGAATCAGAGCTCTTTCCCCATACGATTAGGACATAGCTCAAGACAGACTCAAACAAGGCATGCTACACCAGCTTCAAGGTATCTACACTGGCTGTGTCTTTTAATGATCGTAATAGATAGCAGGTTTTACTAAGCTTTTGTGACAATGCCTCAATATGTGGTTTCCAATTTAGTGTGTTACTGATTGAAAGAAATTTGGTGTCCTGCCTGTTTGTAATGTCATCTTTGTTGATAACTATAACTGCATTGAAGGGGGTTAGATTTTGTCTAGTATGGAAGTTCATACTTACAGTTTTTTGAGTATTTATGAGTGGTCTATTTGCTTCAAACCACGATTGTAAATGACAAGTAGTTTCATTAACTGCATCTTGCAATGTGTCAACTCTACTGGTTATCAGGATATTTGTGTCGTCCACATACAGAAAGGAGCTGGCATTTGGTATGTGTTCTGGGAGATCATTTACGAACAATATGAAAAGAACAGGGCCAAGGACAGATCCCTGAGGGACGCCACTTGTTGTATGTAGTATATCTGCATGGAGGTAAGAATATTCTTACCTCCATGTATATCTGATCTGCAGTGCCTTAATGTCTCTGATTTTCTTATTTCTACATATTGCTTTCTTTGACTAAGGTAGCTATGGAACCAATTGTGGACTACACCTCTAATCCCATACTTATGGAGTTTTATAAGCAGCAGCTTGTGGTCGACCATGTCAAAGGCCTTGGACTGATCAAGAAATATACCGACAGCAGGTTGTTTATGTTCAACGAAACTTGAACGCTTTTCTAGAAATGCATACAGAGCCTGTGTGGTGGACCTATTTTTCCGAAATCCATATTGGGAAGATGTGATTATGTTGTTAGGATTTAAACATATTTCTAAACTAGTTAACATTACATAGTCAAATATTTTTGAGAAGGCAGATAGTATAGCAATTGGCCTATAGTTTGTCAGGTCTGTTTTCTCTCCCTTCTTGTAGAGTGGTATAATTGTAGCAAGTTTTAGCTGGTTTGGAAATGTTCCCTCTAGAAATGAGGTATTTATGACATTTGACAGGGGTCCACTGATGTAATTTAAACACTTATGAAGTAAGATACAGGGTATCAGATCATTCCCTGCAGAATAAATCTTTTTGACTCTTTTTTTAATAATATCTTCAATTTCATACAGTGTTATAGGAGATAGAAAAATGGAGTTCAGAGGAGTATTATTTTTGAGACATGAGTGTGCAGTGTTTGGAGAGTTAGTCAGGAGATTTGTGGGAGGACAGTGAACAGTATTTGAAGAGGTTGGGAAGAAGCTTTTAGCACTCTGTTGGAAATGCCATCTATCCCACGTGAGATTTTACTTTTGAGTGAATTTATTATTTTCTTAATTTCTGAAGGAGAGGTGGGTTGAATTTCGGTTTTAAAAATTGCATAGGTATTGCCTCTTCAGTGCACAGTCTTACATTTTCTAATGAATAGCTGGATCCTACTTTCTCTACAACACTTACAAATTATTATTAAAAATAGTTCCTACTACTGACTTTTTGTTAACTAACTTTTCATTGAGTCTGATAGAAATGCAGTCTTCCTCTTCTCTTAGTTGCCCTGTTTCCCATTAAACAACATTACAACTGTTTTAATTTTATTGTCAGTTGTTATTTACAGTCATAATGCACATACTTCTGGACTTTTTAATAACTTTTCTTAATACAGTGTGGCAGTTTTTATAATATTTGAATGTTTCTGGATCATTACTCCTTCTAGCTATAAGATACATTTTTCTTTTCTGCTCACAAAAGTTTTTATTCTTTTGGTAAACCATAGGTTGTTAGTTGATTTCCTACAATTATGTTTCACTGTTATCTTAGGGAAACTCTTTTCATATATACTCACTAAGATGCCACTGTTCCCCTGTACACTCCCTCCCCAGTCTAAACTGTTGCAAGCATTCCATGAAATTTGCAGGTGTTAAACATATCTTTGACATTTATACACTGGACTTACACTGTGTTGTATATTTCTCGATTTCTGATGTACAGAGGCCTGAAGATGACACTTCTTTAGTGGCGAAACAGGTTCCCCAAATGATAAATTTTTAAGAATTACAGCTGCTGTAGCCTTTTTCTATGTGTAAGCTAAAATCGGTGTCCCTTCATTTTCACCCTTCTTTCATGCTGCAAAGTCCCGAGTGTGTCAAAGGTTGACCTATGATGTGTTCTCGTTGTAATTGGGCCTGAAACTGCGTCTTTCAACGCTTCCTCCACCAAATAATACTTCTCCCCCCCTCCAACTCCTACCCACCTGCCACATACTTAGTATCAGTCTGTTGTATATGTGCTTTTTTTTCTAAATTCCATGGAATAGTTCGCCACTAAATGTTTATAACTAATCTTGTCTAATCCCTCAGATAATAATTTATTACCATATGTCAAGATAGCCTATTTATTACAAACATCCACATGTCCAGTTTCAGCATATAATTGCCGTCTTGGGATGTGATAATAATCCACAAAGTGTTTCGTCATGATATATAAGCTCTGAATGGTGTCCAGTTCTTCATAACAGCACAAAATTCAGTATATGGAAACCTATATACAATGCCTGTGACTTCTCAGAACTCTAATTCTAAACGTAAAGCAGGTTGAGGTATGAGCCAAGTTTTCACAATTCTGTCAGTATATTCTAAATTGCAGCTGGTATTTCACAAGAAAGAGCGCTGTGCTTTTAGAAATAGCATACTACAGTGATAACACGAGTACTCTATTTGCCCGGTGTATTGGTTTACTTTTTGCGTAAAGCTGGGTTCACACACGCAGCGAAAGTGTCTCCACAGCAAGTGGCATAATGTAGTTGCATTGCAATTACGTGTGTGAACTCCTAGTTTTTACTGTCGCAACAAAAAGTTCAGCTTGGTTGTACTTTCTTGCGCCACTTTCCCAACAACACTGCGCTCTGGTGGTAGTGTTTCGAAACATAATCATTCATAGATACATTCATACATTAATACCGTCGCAGTTATCGTGGTGCAATTGCTGCTGTACGCCATTCGATTTCAGGGTTTTTTTTAATTTTTGTATTTTATTTCTGAAACAGAGAAAAAATTGGTCGGCATGTACACTTTTACAGCTTATAGAACTACAAGAGCAGCAACCCATGTTTGGTTTTCTGCAGCAGTGTGTATGTGTGTGTGTGGTATTTGCAAACCGTTGATGTACCCCACAGTCTTGAAAGATTTTTGAATTAATAAAGAAACTTTGAAAAAGCGATTCATATGAATTTCGTAATTTCTGAGACAAAACATTGTGTAAATTGTGGATTATGTATGGAAAATAGTTCCAGAGTGTAATGTGGCAGCTATTAAACTAAAACTTAGTTATATGAGATGCCTATATGAACGGATATCGCAAGATTCTAAAACCTTGGAAGAGTGGCGTGTACTCAGATGATATTTGCATGCCAGCTGTTAATTAGTTTCCTATTGCAGACAGCATTTTCATCTCTGAGTGTTATTTCTTTTTAAATGTATTTGTTTCCCCTGATTTATCACTGCGCGAAATCTGTTTTCGGATCCAACATTCGGGTTTCGTCTTCCTTGTATTTAACTCTTGTCACAGCTCTAAGGCCATAAAATGCACTATAGCATTCATATCGGCCCATATGAGGTTCGTCTGAGCAGTTACCATTGGGCTCATGCACATATAACATCAAGAGATGAACTGTTGCTGCACTCCTTCCAAAGATGTACTTTGGCTGAAGCACCTGGATGAGACCATGCTGGATACCGTCAAACTTCTATTTGGTTGTTTATTATATTATAGCCAACTTATAATTTATGTCCTGTAAATAAACGCTGTTCACAATACTAGCATACTGAGGATCTTTCGAAAAAGTAGATTTAATTGATACGGTACTGAATGTCAAATAATGAGTTATCGGCGCTTAAAGGTTTCAGTAGTTGTATGATACAGAACAAAGCTATAGATAACTTGTGACCACTGTGATGTAGTGGGTAATGAACGAAGATCAAGTTAAGTTGTAAGTGTGGAGGTTTTTGGTTGGCATTCTGCCACCTACAAGAATTCAATGTTCATCTTCACGTTTCTAACATCTTCTGTGACTTGTCATTGTCAATCATTTAGAAATTAAGCATGAAATACGGAAGTGAGAGTAAATATTCAAAACACGTTGATTATCTGGTAAAAACAAAAATGGTTCAAATGGCTCTGAGCACTATGGGACTTAACAGCTGAGGTCATCAGTCCCCTAGAACTTAGAACTACTTAAACCTAACTAGCCTAAGGACATCACACACTTTCTTGTTGTTTCAGTTACTTTCAAGAGGAAAGGACGAATTCACTTTCCTGGCAATAAATTGGTTGGTTGGTCGATTTGGCGAGGGGGCCAAACAGCAAGGTCATTGGTCACATCGGATTAGGGGAGGATGAGTAAGGATTTGCCTGAAGCAATTTAGGAAAATTACAGAAAACCCAAATCAGGATCGCCGGACGTGGGTTTGAACCGTCATCCTCCCGAGTCTAGTGTGCTAATCACTGCGCTACCTCGCTCAGTGCCAATAAATTGTAATTTTTGGCGCATATTAGAACATTCTTCACACAACCAGCACATTTATTTAGCATCGGGGAGTGGTTCTCCTTAAGTAATTCTTGTAATACATATCACTACATAAATAAGCAGTATGTAGTTGACAGGTTCTCACTTTCAAACAAAGAAACTACAGCAACACTTGTAATTTTTGCACAAATTAAAACACACTTCACGCAACCAGCACACTTATTTAGGGTTGGGGGACCTCCCAAAATACTATTCGTACTACATATCGCTATGTAAATAACGAGTATGAAGTGGGCAGAAGGTTACTTTGAAAAAAAAAAAAAAAGATAGCAATAGTTCCCAGATTTGCAACGAATGTACCAGCTGAACATAAGATAAGCTGCTGCTTTAATTCGTCTGCTAGAATGGCAGCTGCAGTTACAACGATACTTTGACAACAGCGACATCTTGCAAAAATGTGGTCTATGGATGCAGAGGGTGTTGCTTTAGCATTTGATTTTTCCATGATGTAATTTAGCCAACTGCATTGCGTCCACTGGTCATAAGTGTGAACCTCATCAATTTTATGACAGTCAGACTTGGCCCCTGGCAATGGTGATGGAGGTGGTAATCAAAAGCATGGGATTCTATTCAGATTTGATGTGGAATCTTATACGAGAGAACTTTTTATCCATGCGAGTAAGATTATTGTGTAAAAGTGATTGATTGACATCTTCCACTTTCCATGTAGTTAATAATTAATATATTCTAATTTCATGTGTTTTATTTTTTGTTCATATTCAGATTCTGTTTGTTCACTTCCCATATCGATCTTTTCTGTGCTTTTGTACTGTACTTTCCCCTCTTTATTCTTCATTGTACCATGGTTAAATTTGGTTTGACCTTCACCTCTGACTATTTTGCTCCACGTTGGTGTTTGAGAAACTTATAATCGCCGATGATTTTCTGTTTCCCTAGCAGTGCCCTCAGCTGATTCGTCAGTGACAATAAGAGTATTTTTCAAAGAATGTTTCGCTTTGCTTTCTTGCTTGTTGTTTTCATTTGCAACAGTTGAAGTCTCAGTCAACCATAGCTGCATTGTAGGCTGTTATGTTCCTTCGTCTATCAATTATTGTGTACTTTCTGGTGGGTTTAGGCTTAGGAAGTCTGTTGTATCTGGTTGATGTCACTAATGTACCACCTCTTGCACTTCATTTTCTGCATCCATCTCAGATTAGGTCAGTAAATCCATTGCTTTATCAGTCCTTTGCTTTCTTAGTGTCTGTGATGGCTTCCCACCATTTTCTTCTCCTGAATTAGAACTTTCCTTTTCCAGTGACCGCTTTTTGTTCTTCGTGAGATAATCCTCCACTCTCGTTTCGGGCGCACTATCTTTTCGATAAATCTCCACGCCAACCGCTTGTATGCTGTTACCTTGCGAAGTACGAGTAGTTGCAGATTGGAAATTAGTACTCTTTCCGCTTACCTCGCTACCTGTCTGTTCATCCAGTGACGCTTTTCTCGTTTCTTTAATCAAAGGAGGGTAGTCATCACATGAGATCAGCTTTTGTTCTGTACATTCCATTGGGGTGGCCTTACTGTTGTCCTGTACATTAACGACAGAACAATAGTTATTGTCTAGTAAGCCGTTGCAGATTATTCCTCAAAACAAATACCTGCTGTGGACAATTTTCGCGAAGATACTCCAGCTCGTTTCACAAGTGAGTGTCCTGAGTAGATAACATGTGCTTTACAGTAATGATGCGGTATTGTGGGGAGGGGAACATCTGCACTGACTGTGTGCCATTATAACACTGAATCCTGTACCTACGGGACAATGTTTCAAATTCAACATTTTTCACCAGACCGTATTTTGAAAGAAACTATACTAAATCATTATTTCCTAGTTTTGGGGAAAGATTCAAAATTCTAATAGTTTTGAGTTCACTGTTTGCATTACATATGTGAACAACACTAACAGAATCATCACGCTGGCGAAATTCAAACATTCCCTAAAGTTTTCATTAAAATCACATACAGCAAAATATCTTTATACAACTTAATAAACACACTATACTTTTCACTACCGATATGGGTGATTTCAGCATTATCACCTGAAATGCCGAAGATATCAGATAACCAATCACAAATTCCCAAGGCAGTAGGCTGAACATGACAAGTAATCTTAACGTATTTTTCCTGAGAGTGTCAGAAGACATGACGAACGGGGGGAAGTGCAAGGCGAACATAAAGGAAATTTAGTAAGTAAGAGTCTATACTTACAAGCCTTGATATTTTACACCAGTTCCTCTAAGAATGGTCGACAAGTCCGCAAAGTCCCACGACGAAGAACCGGCAAAGACAGCCGCCGTTCACAGCACGGCTGCCGCAACCATACGGAACTTATTTGTTGTCAGCTCCTCTGCTGAGACGTGTTTTACGTCAGACAAAACAGTTTACAGCCAAACTATTGATAAATGATATATATTTCTCAATATTTTCGAGAGCTATCGGAATACAATGTTATTATCGTTGGTGTCCAGAGCCACCCGAGGTTATCGAGGGATTGGCTCTCGCCGGCTGGAGTGGCCAAGCGGTTCTAGGCGCTACAGTCTGGAACCGCGCGACCGCTCAGAAGGAATGGTCAGGGATATGACAGGGACTATGAGCTGAAGCAAAGAACTAAATATGGACGTATGCCATGTTCGAAAGTGCTTCTTGAACAACTCGAAATCCTCGGCCCATAGTGGATACGTGTTGCAGTACAAAATTAAACTGCATTAGATTTCCCGTAAAAGGATCTTATTCATTTTTTCTCTAGCGAAGAGAACGAGAAAATAATGAAAAACTCGAGCAAAGTGCATGTGCTGAGACATAGGAAGGTTTTGTAAGCCAGTCTGCAATAGTTTCCAGACTTGATATTCCACGTGTCCTATATAAAATTATTCATCTCGACTTTGTCTACACTACTGTAGTATGTTCTAAACCTTGACAATGTACTGAATAATAAAGGAAGTAAATAACAATGTACATTAAATATGTTCTATCTCGGAAACCATTCAGAATAGTGAATATGTCTATATGAAGCTTTTCCTTCAAATGATCGTTCCTATCATCCCTGAATATTGACCATTCGTCCTAGAACAACCTGTATGTTATGTTTGTTTTTTAATGATTCGTTTAATTTGGGCAGATTAATGCCTGCAGGATCGCTCTTACATCACACCAGAGTTTTATACATAATTACAAAACTTATTAAACTCATTGTTACTTTAAAAAAATCATAACATTTTAAATATGATATCTCTTCTTCTTCTCTCTGCTTGTATTAAGCATTTGCATGTTACGCCCTCTTGGTTGAAACTGGTGATTTTTCTCGGTCTTACTAAATATCTTCAGTGCACTGGGTAACAATACCATCAAGAATGTAGGCAAGAGCTTCAACGTCTAGGGAGCAGTAGTGGGTCAGCAATAAGCTTGGTGATTTGGATTGTGAAGCCATCTTACACAGTAAATGATTACCTGAAGGATTTTTCGGCGGCATTGGCACCTCAAGACATAATTTTTCGCTACTGCCGTGATTTACCTCTGTGAAATAATCAGTAAGTCTTTGATTTGTTCATGGCTTAAGTCAGGTACTAGTCTAGTTTCTTTTTGGGATAAAGGGCTCAGCTACAGTTTCTCTTGATCACACAAGCTTTTCCCTAAAGCATCTGATCTTTGTGTTTTAGATTAATGTATTGGCATGCCTTAGTTGTCATTTATCTCTCATTGATTGACTCTGTTTGCTTTTTGCTTGTAATCGATTTTATTTTCAATGGTAGGAGGTCATTTGTTAAGTCCAATGTGCGGTGTCTCTAAGTTTTGTCAACTGTCTTAGCTCTTCCATTAGCCAAAGTGCAGGTTTTCGCTTCAGGTTTCTGGTCTTCAGGGAGCATACTTATTGTATAATCGGGTTAGTTTGGTAGTAAATCCATGAGCCTATGGAAGTTGTCTGCTAAATTATCTCTGGCATCTCCGATGCAAGTTCAGGTACACTGACAAACTTAAAGTCTCTGTATGTTGTCAGATACAGTTGATTCCTCTGATATTTCAGAGAGAAAGTCGTGAATATGATGTGAGCTGATTCCAGGTACGAATTTCTTTGCTTGTGGATTTCGTGGCAAATATATTTATGAGAATGTGACTATAGGCTCCCTCATGGGAATGTCCAAGCTGTAATACTGTTACATTTGAAGAAGAAACTGCACATTTGAATTTAAGAGCGAAGGGGCAGAAATTTATATGTTACTACTATTATTCGTATCCTCCTAAGTCGAATAGAGTTTTGAAAAGTCAGTTTTGAAACAGGTTATACCACCTACCGTCGAAGGTCTGTAGAGAACGCAGATTAGGCAAATTTTGTTAAGGTATTTGATATTTACGAATGTATATTCGACTTGTTCGTCTTCATTACTATTGGATGTGAGTAGCACTGTCAGTAATAAGTCAAAGCGTTTTTATGCTGCTGCTCCACTTCATCATCTGTTACTTCTGTGGTATTTTAGGAGTTAGGACAATGCAGTCTATATTTACGGAACTGGAGAGTTTGTTTGGCTTGAGCCACGGATCCACGTTCGTTAGAAGAAAGAAACTGGTGTCTATATTGTGAAATATACGGCGGAGTTCGTCGAAATGAGTTTAAAGTGATATCCAACTATGCACTACAGTACCAATACAGACATAATGGAAGAACCTGTGGATGCATGTGCAGACAAGTTCGTAGCTTCTAAAGCACATGCTTTAGAGTTCATTTGCACTGCTTTTTTCCAGGCTTTATCCGCATCATTATCCTGCCATTTCTTGTTCACATGCTATGTAGACGAAGTTCGGATTTCACATTATTCAAAATTTTTATCATTCAGCGGTGAAATCCTCGCGTTTTGTCAGACTTGTCTACTCGCATTCCTTAATCACCATGACTGCTTCAGACCATTTCGTATAAGATACATACTGCATGATTGTGGGTGTAGGTTTTGCAGATCATACTGTCCTACATTCTACACTATAACTTATGATTATAGACTGAGCTGCAAGTATATTTGTTTTACAATTTAAAATGTCTGTGTTAACGTTAAATATTTTAATTTTTCCAGCGTACTTTTCAGTGCTGCACAACAATATGTCAACCATATTGCCTTCAACTAGATGAATTACGGTAACATTTTATCAAAATGGGAGGAAAACGAAAATGCCACTACTGTCAGTTGATAATTTCCATCACTTCTGGGTTATCATCAAACCTGGAGGGACATCTAAAATCAAAGCATTCTACAGTACATCTGGGTCGACGTGGATCAGGAAGCCGATTATGGTCGCCATCAGTCGATGAATAAATTCAAGAAATCATTCCCGTGAACCGTCCTCACTTTCGTCTGCTTCCACCATGGGTGAAGGTATCCTCTCAGAAAGGCAAATTGAGTCTCAAGCTGTATCCACCCATCAGTGTCGTCAGTTTCTGGACCAAGTTCCGATTTATTTCCTATTGCGATGCCCTCACCCCTAACTGCTTTTAATTTACAACAGCCAATAAGTAAATGTTTTAATTTTATAAATCCATTTATGTTAGGTAAAAGTATGGCATTAGATGTAGCGCTTTTAAAAATGATTTGCAGAGAATACCATCCTTTCTATATAGTTGAAAACACAGAATTTAAAAAATATATTATTTGCTTTGGCTAAATTTTAATTTACCAAGTTGAAAAAGTTTCCAAACTCCTTAATTCGTATATTGTATCATGAGTTATACGAGAAAATTAAAATTGATTTGGCCATGACCAAGGCAATCTGCCTATTGTCCGATGTGTAGCCGAGTATAAACGACATTGGTTTCTATGATCTCACTGCATATTTAATAAATGAGAAGAATGAACTAAAGTCATAAGTTTTGCAGTGGTCACAATTCTAAGGCAGACGCACTGCAGAAAACATCTGGAATTGGGTAAGGTCTGTTACTGCCCAATACAATATCGATTTTAAAATCACCTCCATAATAACAGACATTGCGTCAAATATGAAATTAACTGCCATACTTCTCAAACTTGCACATATACCAGGTTTTGCGATTTCTCACTGTGAAACGAGACCCTTTGCTTTGCGCGAACTTGCTGAAATGCAAGAAAATTTTAAAAAATGACCACTTGAAACTGAATAAAGATATCTCAACCAGATGGAAATCTACTTACGAAATGTTGCAAAGATTTACATTAAACAAAGATCCCATAATTTCTTGCCACACTATTTTATGTGGGAAATCGATCACCCTAAACTTGAAAGATACAGACTGGGAGGTAATGCAACTGGCTTTAAATATGTTGAAAGATTTCGATGAAGTAACCAAGTAGGTGTCCTCATAGAAAACAGTCTCACATTCAAAAATTAAAATCTTGCCAAGATCAAGGCAGCGGCAACTGAAATCCTTTAAAGACAAAAATAAAGAATCTCCTCAAGAAACAGTCATTGGTTTACAATTTTCTTAAAGGGTTATCAGAGTGGTTTGGGGTTGTCACCAGGAATGAACAGATTGATCAGACAACATTACTGGTCCCCGATTCAAAAGGAAGGATTTTCAGCAGACAAGATATTTCAGGATTGCTATATGCAGACTATTGCAGAAGTGAAAGCGTTGGTTGTTCAACGAGAAAAAACATAGCTCATTTCTCAACCAGTTACCACAGTAATGCGCAACTTCTTCAACCTAGTACGAGTTTGATGAAACTATTGGTCAGGTTCAAGCAAGTCATAACCCAGAAACTGCAACAGTTTTCGACTTGGTCAGATATTTAGCGGAGGGATATTTGCCTAGAAACAGCAACCCCTTAAATGGTTAAGTAACAAGAAAATTGCTGTGGCCTACACTGTATAAATTGGTTTTAAAAGTGTTATGTATCACAGCAACATCAGTGGCCTGTGAACGAATATTTTCAAAAGCAGGACAAATATGCACTGAGAACAAAAAAGGGCTCACATCAACTAAAATGGGTCACATTTCATTTATAAATGTCAATGCTCGTTAATTTTTCCTTTTTGGGTACATACATGGTAATACTGGCTGTAAAAGATGACTGAAGATTACAGTTATGTTATAATTCTTGTACTGTATTTTTCCAATAATAAAATAAGAATCAGTCTTCATTCTTAAAATTTTTCCACTCGACAAAAATAGTTAGGATTTTGTTGCAATATTTATACTTTTTACAGCAGACGATATTTAAAACTTTTATATCTCAAAATTATTGGGGACATAACACAAAGTTATTACTCCTCTTTTTTATGTTCATTCAAAACAGGACCAAATCACACAAAATTCACGTTAATGACCTGAAGTAAAAAGGCAATGTGCCTTCCTTTTACCTGTTTTGTGATTAAGTTGTGCGACACGGAAAAGAACTTGTTCATTCCAGTGAGTGGCCAGTTCTGATCCGATCTCTGAAAATAACAGTTTTGACTATCGCCACTCGCTACAAGGATCTCGTCCTTATGGAACACAAAGCAAATGTAGTGTACAGGTGTACATTGTGCGGTTTTATAGTCAGTCGCAGAAAATGCCCTAAGCGTGGTGGGGATATGAGATAAGATGTGCAGTGAATCTTCAAAAAGACTGATCACAGAGTTAGTTGCAGCATTAGAAAAATTTCTTGGTTGGAGGGAAACAAGTTAACTATCGCAAAAATTCTACAATTAACTTGTCTCTGGGTCAAAAGACGCAGAAATTTTTTATTACTGAAGAACTATTATCTGCGAAGACAGTGATGTACTGGAAAAAGCTACTAAAGAGAAGTATGTATTGAAATGTGTGTCAATGAAAGTGAGAAACTTAATGGGGATGCATTCGTTGTCGAGATCGGCTAGGCTATTTTCAGAAGTAAATACAGCACAGGGAACAAAAAACAGGAAGTTGGGTTTCGTAGGATTCCAAAGAGAAACCCACAAGTGCTTTTTCAAAGTTGTTACCAAATGCACGAAGAAGATGCTGCTCAGTGTCATAAAGGAATACACTCTTCCGACTGTTTTAGGCGATACAAATGCTTGAATGATGAAGAGTTCAAGCATTTTACAGTTAACTGTAAAGTAACATCTGAGCATCCAGGAACGCGCGCACACACTAATAGTATTGAAGACATCTGGTTGGCCATAAGGCGATTTCTTCATGCCACCAGAAAGTGCAAAAACTTTCTGACTGTTGTTTGTTTGAATATGTGCGACACAGAAGGTGCACTCCAAAGCAGGATTTATTTATACATTTTACGAAGAGTGTAGCGACATTGTACAAACCCTAGTGTGATTGTTGGAATCAAAAAATTCATGCTGTTATTATTTTCATGTTTTCTGGAATTCCTTTGTTGTTTCTACATTTTTATTTTCTTCGAGATGGGGACCATCTGTGCAACTAAAGAAAAGGCGTTTGTTTTTGTCATACGTGTTTCACTTCCTTTGATTTACGAAATGTCGATTATGGCTTGTAATACATTGCGTTTTTTAAATACAAAGAAGCGAACCTGTGTACAAAAAAAAAAAAAAATAAAAATAAAACCTGGTTTTGTTACACGAAAGGTGTCATCTCAAAGACTATAATCATATTACTTGTGTTACATCGTTTATTACATGTTTTTGTGTATTCATGTTTCTCTGCGAAACTAAAGTTCCACCGCACTAATTACAAGTACAATGGTAAAGGATGTTTTTAAAACAAGAGCAGAAATACGCTGTGTGTACAATAATTGTTTACAATTTACCAATACTCTGTAGAAAAAGTTGAGACAAACAATTTGATATAGCATACTTGTGGCCTACCAAGTCGGGAAACTATCTCAATTTGGCCTAGGAAAACCACCTAGCTTGCAACATATGCATATTGTGCAAGATTTTCAGTATTCTCTCGCTCTCTGTATACAAACTATTTGACCTAGAGAAAAAATTAATAGACTCTTTTTGTAGAGAATTTAATCGAATTGTGTTTTGTGCTGGGACATGTTTTAGCTAGTGTCCATGTATTTCAAATTATGCAAGAGAAACTTAAAAAGTTAATTGTCAGATGATCCCCCACCACATAGTTCCTACTGGTCAGGATTTATAATATAGCGTACATGGCACTCCCTATAACTGCTATACAAAAATTTGCGACTACACGAGTTATTTCTCGTATTCAACCTTTTATGGTCTTCATAGACTACTCTATTATTACAAGTGCTTAGTCAGCTATTTTGATAACATAATTATTTTAAACTTTCATGTGAGGATAAGGAAAGAAAAAAAAAGGAAATGTTATTCAAAAACCAATTCTGCTTACAGTTTGATCTAATCTTCATTTTTACAAGAAAGGTAGAATTTTAATAATAGTAACAATAATAATAATGTTATTATCAGTAGACTATCACAGCAACAGACAATGCCATAAACATAATACAATACAATTGATAATTTAAAAGCCATAACAGGTTTGTCGTTAACATTACAGTGTTATACTGATAAATTGCTTTATATTCTAGGATGAGTGGGCAATTAACCAATCATGTTGTATTTGTTTGAACACCTATTGTAATAAATTTTGTACAGGTTGTGGAAGCTTATTAAATAATTTGTCCCCATAACACTGAAGGAAACATAGTAGGTGAATATGGATCGGGGCTAAGAAATGAAAGAGGAAGCTGCCTGGTAGAGTTTTGCACAGAGGATAATTTAATCATAGCTAACACTTGGTTCAAGAATCATGAAAGAAAGTTGTATACATGGAACAATCCTGGAGATACTAGAAGGTATCAGATAGATTATATAATGGTAAGACAGAGATTTAGGACCCAGGTTCTAAATTGTAAGACATTTCCAGGGGCAGATGTGGACTCTGACCACAATCTATTTGTTGTGAACTGTAGAATAAAACTGAAGAAACTGCAAAAAGGTGGGAATTTAAGGAGATGGGATCTGGATAAACTGACTAAACCAGAGGTTGTACAGAGTCTCAGGGAGAGCATAAGGGAACAATTGACAGGAATGGGGGAAAGAAGTACAGTAGAAGAAGAATGGGTAGCTCTGAGGGATGAAGTAGTGAAGGCAACAGAGGATTAAGTAGGTAAAAAGACGATGGCTAGTAGAAATCCTTGGGTAACAGAAGAAATATTGAATTTAATTGATGAAAGGAGAAAAGATAAAAGTGCAGTAAATGAAGCAGGCAATAAGGAATACAAACGTCTCAAAAATGAGATCGACAGGAAGTGCAAAATGGCTAAGCAAGCATGGCTAGAGGAGAAATGTAAGGATGTAGAGGCTTATCTCACTAGGGGTAAGATAGATACTGACTACAGGAAAATTAAAGAGAGCTTTGGAGAAAAGAGAACCACTTGTATGAATATCAAGAGCTCAGATGGAAACCCAATTCTAAGCAAAGAAATGAAAGCAGAAAGGTGGAAGGAGTATATAGAGGGTCTATACAAGGGCGATGTACTTGAGGACAATATTATGGAAATGGCAGAGGATGTAGATGAAGATGAAATGGGAGATACGCTACTGCGTGAAGAGTTTGACAGAGCACTGAGACACATGAGTCGAAACAAGGCCCCGGGAGTAGACAACATTCCATTAGAACTACTGACAGCCTTGGGAGAGCCAGTCCTGACAAAACTCTACCATCTGGGGAGCAAGATGTATGAGACAGGCGAAATACCCTCAGACTTCAAAAAGAATATAATAATTCCAATCCCAAAGAAAGCAGGTGTTGGCAGATGTGAAAATTACTGAACTATCAGTTTAATAAGTCACAGCTGCAAAATAATAACACGAATTCTTTACAGACGAATGGAAAAACTGGTAGAAGCTGACCTCGGATAAGATCAGTTTGGATTCCGCAGAAATATTGGAACACGTGAGGCAATACTGACTCTACGACTTATCTTAGAAGAAAGATTAAGAAAAGGCAAACCTACATTTCTAGCATTTGTAGACTTAGAGAGAGCTTTTGACAATGTTGACTGGAATGCTCTCTTTCAAATTCTGAAGGTGGCAGGGGTAAAATACAGGGAGCAAAAGGCTATTTACAATTTGTACAGAAACCAGATGATAGTTATAGTCGAGGGGCATGAAAGGGGAGCAGTGGTTGGGGAGGGAGAGAGACAGGGTTGTAGCCTCTTCCCGATGTTATTCAATCTGTATATTGAGCAAGCAATAAAGGAAACAAAAGAAAAATTCGGAGTAGGTATTAAAATCCATGGAGAAGAAATAAAAACTTTGAGGTTCGCTGATGACATTGTAATTCTGTCAGAGACAGCAAAGGACTTGGAAGAGCAGTCGAATGAAATGGACAGTGTCTTGAAAGGAGGGTATAAGATGAACATCAACAAAAGCAAAACGAGGGTAATGGAATGTAGTCGAATTAAGTTGGGTGATGCTGAGGGAATTAGACTAGGAAATAAGACACTTAAAGTAGTAAGGGAGTTTTGCTATTTGGGGAGCAAAATAACTGATGATGGTCGAAGTAGAGAGGATATAAAATGTAGACTGGCAATGGCACGGAAATCGTTTCTGAAGAAGAGAAATTTGTTAACATCGAGTATAGATTTAAGTGTCAGGAAGTCGTTTCTGAAAGTATTTGTATAGAGTGTAGCCATGTATGGAAGTGAAACGTGGACAATAAATAGTTTGGACAAGAGGAGAATAGAAGCTTTCGAAATGTGGTGCTACAGAAGAATGTTGAAGGTTAGATGTGTAGATCAAATAACTAATGATGAAGTATCGAACAGAATTGGGGAGAAGAGGAGTTTGTGTCACAACTTGACAAAAACAAGAGACCGGTTGGTAGGACATCTTCTGAGGCATCAAGGGATCACAAATTTAGCGTTGGAGGGCGGCATGGAGGGTAAAAATCGTAGAGGGAGGCCAAGAGATGAATACACTAAGCAGATTCAGAAGGATGTAGGTTGCAATAAGTACTGGGAGATGAAGAAGCTTGCACAGGATAGGGTAGTATGGAGAGCTGCATCAAACCAGTCTCAGGACTGAAGACCACAACAACAACAACACTTAAGCTACATTGAGTGTTGTAGTATGGAGTATATATGCATCCACTGATCTTGTATTGTAACAATGTACATTCTGCAGCATTCAGATATCATGGATACAACTAGAGTTTCCCTATAAAATAATACTGTGTAACATGCTTTGGAAAAATTGAAAATTGGATGTTCTAATGTATGTTTCAAGTTCACAATATCCCAAGCGTACAATCCATAAATTGCCTTAACAAATAAATTATTCTTGCCGTTTTACCATTGATATATCATACATGTTGACCCCAAGATAATTTGCATCCAAATATTCTGCTGATACTTAACCCAACTTGGATCATCTGACAGAAGCTTGTCTTTTAAACTAAAAACCATCTGCTGCAGTTTATTTTGTGCACCAAGAAATCATTTTCTTTAAGCCAACAGGGTGCTTAAGCAATTGTCTTTGTAAAATAAGTTTCAAAGCTACTGAAATCATTCCAGAACGAGATTTTCACTGTGCAGCGGAGTGTGCACTGATATGAAACTTCCTGGCAGATTAAAAGTGTGTGCTGGACCGAGACTCGAAGTACGGACCTTTGCCTTTCGCGGGCAAGTGCTCTACCAACTGAACTACCTAAGCACGACTCACTCCTCGTCCACACAGCTTTACTTCTGGCGGTACCTCGTCTCCTACCTTCCAAACTTTACAGAAGCTCTCCTGCGAACCAAGCAGAACTAGCACTCCTGAAAGAAAGGATAGTTCGAGTCTCTGTCCGGCACACAGTTTTAATCTGGCAGGAAGTATCATATCAGCGCACACTCCGCTGCAGAGTGAAAATCTCATTCTGGAAACATCCCCTAGGCTGTGGCCAAGCCATGTCTCCGCAGTATCCTTTCTTTCAGGAGTGCTAGTTCTGCTTGGTTCGCAGGAGGGCTTCTGTAAAGTTTGGAGGGTAAGAGACGAGGTACTGGCAGAAGCAAAGCTGTGAGGACGGTGCGTGAGTCGTGCTTAGGAAGCTCAGTTGGTAGAGCACTTTCCCGCAAAAGGCAAAGGTCCCGAGTTCGAGTCTCGGTCCAGTACACAGTTTTAATCTGCCAGGAAGTTTCATATTAGCGCACACTCCACTGCAGAGTGAAAATCTCATTCTGAAAACATCCCATAGACTGTGGCTAAGCCATGTCTCCACAGTATCCTTTCTTTCAGGAGTGCTAGTTCTGCTTGGTTCGCAGGAGGGCTACTGTAAAGTTTGGAAGGTAGGAGACGAGGTACTGGCAGAAGTAAAGCTGTGAGGAGAGGGCGTGAGTTGTGCTTAGGTAGCTCAGTTGGTACAGCACTTGCCCGTGAAACGCAAAAGTCCCGAGTTCGCGTCTCAGTCCGGCACACAGTATTAATCTGCCAGAAAGTTTCATACTGAAATCATTACTTCTGTGAAGAAAAGTTGTGTTGTCTTCACTCAGTATGACATTGAACATAATAAAAGATGACAGATAATAACCATTTGTAGGAAAAAGTGTAGGGCTAGTGCAGACCTCTGTGGAACATCTACCTTAACTTGTTCTGTATTGGACCTTTCTTTGCCAGAACATACAACTTGCTTACAATTTTGCCAGCGCATTTTTCATAGTTTAAGTCTTTTATTTGTAATGCCATAGAATTCTATTTTTTCTGGAAGTGAAGTATGCCAAGAGTCAAATGCTTTCCTTAGATGACAAAAAGTGACTTGAGCAAAGCCTTTGTCCCCGAACTCTTGATGTAGATATTTGTCTAAAGAGTCTAAGGCATCAGCAGTTGACAAGTTTTACCTAGTACTATACTGTTGTCCACTGATTAATCCTAAATTTTAAAAGTAAACAGATAACTGTTGGAAAATTTCACATTACAATACTTTATAAAAAGCTGATACTCTGGAAACTGGCCTTTAACTTGAAGATGAGTTTTATGCTGGAACTACACTTTAAGGTCATCATAAAAATATTCCTCAGATATACACTACACAATACTTTAAGGGCTACACAATACAATCTTTAATGTGTTGCTAGATTTGTCATACATATCTATATAGTATGTTATGTCAACAGCTTTACTATTCTTAGGGCAAAACTAAGTGATATCTCGAGAAAGAACACATGCTTTCATTTGTTGGTGATTCACAAATATTCTTGTGGTGTTATTGCAGTAAGAGAGAAAAAATAATGTTCTCTCAAAAATAAAATAAACTGAAACTCAAACAGCTTTTCATAATGTTAATGGGGGCTATAAATAAAGTTTTTGTAATTTGGTGGGATCATCTCAGTAACTTCAAAATAACAATTAATGTAGTTGATTTGTCTTGATCCTGACGCTCTTAAGGAAGATGCTGTTTCCTGGAAGTTTGTTAAGTTAAAAGGGACCAGAAAACTGCATGGTTCTCAATAATCATTTAAATTGCAGGTCTTGTATACATTTGCTGACAGCCAAAACATTGTTACTTATAGTTATTTTGTTAATTACAATTGCAGAAATTGTTCAGAATTACAGAAAATATTATCATTCCATCGTTACAATTTAAATACGTAAAATAGGATATAAGGTCAAATACATAATCATCTACAAACTTCAAGCATGCTGGAATAGTTGTGGGTAGCAACTTTTATTTATTGTACTGGCATAATTATCTGTCGTTTTCAAAAGAAAAATAAGTGAAATACTGATTATATGTTTGTTATTAGTCCTGAAAGAACTTAATCCCAAATCTTCCTAACATGTTTCCTAATTATATGTACATCATTTTTTGGTGTGAACTGAATTTCAATAAATATTACGGTACATAGTCGAAGTAATCGATTTGTTTACATCGTCAAGAAGATTTCATTCTATGATTTTAAGCTCATCAGGTGTTGTTATGATTAGAAAATGCATAGTGGGCTAATGGTGCCTTAATCAGAGTTTTTACAAGTTTCAAACATAATAAAAACAGTATTTTTGGTGTGTCTTTCAGTAATAAATAAATAAATAATATTGATTTCTTGTAACCAAACAGTTATAACTGTAATCAAATGAATTGATGTACATGCTTCTAGCAATGAATGGATGCAATACTGATGAGAACTTTGACACAATATTATTGAAATTGGTGTTCAGAGGATTAAATTACGTACATGAGTCATACATAAAGGTATAACAGTTAATTAAGCAACCTGAATTAACTTTAGTGTTGTCTGACAGGTAAGCTAAATAAGTACTTGGAATCATATGAAGAATAGGTTGATACATTTCAATACTGCCCCTATCCCCAAAAAATACTGTACAGGTTGGACAAATATTTTTCAGGCAATCTACAAAACAGCCAACAAAGTACAATAATCAATATATATAATACTATACAACCAGCATATCATCTAATGCCAAGTGGTCATAATAGAACAATACCATTTCATCTTTCTCTTACATATTACAAAGTGTCTTTATTCATGATACAGCTCATTTTTACAATAGTGTTGGAATGAGGCAGACAGTTTCGTCATATCTCCTAACTTCAATTTGGAGGCAGGAAAGCACAACTTGTGTCCCAATTTCTTTCCACTTCATACATAGTGCATATTCATAGTTCTACAAATTTCCCTATACCAATAATTTACAGTATTTCATCTCTCTCTGTTTACTCTAATCACAGTCTAACAATCATAAGTCTCTTCTCGTTGCTAAAGGCATGTCCAATCAATTATTGATATTTACTTGACATAACTCATTTACATTTAAATACATATTCTCTTTATACCCAGACTGATTTTGTTTTGTATTATGTGGAGCATCTCAAGTAAAGAATTATATCTCTTCATCCAAAATGTAACAAATCATCATTAGAGTACATGTCAACTTGAAAGATTCCAGTATGTGTAAGTACACGTGAATCTAACAGAACTTTCCAAGCTTAGTATCATCACATAAGAAGTCCAACGTCATTTTTATGTACAAGGTAAGTAATGTAATTCAATAGTGTTCATACCAGATACACCAGTGCACATTTCAAATATAAATCACAATTCTAGATTCACAAGTTTTGTATACCTAATCTCAAGTAAAATTTCTATATATTTATTCAGATATAATGGTGTATAATGTGTCAAAGAAAGAAAGAATATTTTCGTACATCACTACAACTATCTGATGACTTTCGTACAGAAATACTTTGGTTAAAGTTGTGTGCTATTAATGTGATAACATCAGCGACATCTAACTTTTGATTCTAACTTCAAACATAGAACTTTTTCTACTCTCTGTTCTTCAAAATCATAATTCTAATAACATGGGTAACGAATAAGCAGAGCCTACATTTCGTATCTTAGAGTTCCTGCACCATCTAGTGCAATAATGAGTGCAGAGGAGTAAATGACATTAGTAATCAACTTTGTATCAAAGCATGTGTCATGTTGTGTGTCAAGTTGTGTATCATAGTGCCTTTCTCCCAATGTAAAATTTCCTCACCACAGCATAATCAATACCTCTTCTCCACAGTACTACATATCAGCAATACTACTGTTCATAAAAGCAAATACATGTACATTTGTTTCTGGCAATAAGTTTTTTTATCTTCTCTTTCACATTTCAGAAAGTGTATCTCTGTTCTTCAAAATCATAAATCTAATAACATGGGTAACGAATAAGCAGAGCCTACATTTCGTATCTTAGAGTTCCTACACCATCTAGTGCAATAATGAGTGCAGAGGAGTAAAACAGTGGCGAGTACCAATCGATGTGCTGGCATTCCAACTCACTAGATCTGAACCTGACTGATCACGTATGTCATTGAACCTGTTGTCAGAGCTCAATCGCCTCTCTTCTCAATATTTCTCCTGTGTATTAATACTATAAGCCATAATTGATAATCCCATAAACAAAATGTAAAGCATTTTCAGTTCTCATCATCTGTGACCATGCAGATGCTGTATGCTGCAGTAATCTTAACATAGTATCATTTCTCAGATAACCAAAGTGTCATAGTGTAGTGTTTTAAACAATGTCTATAATCATCAGTGTATCATTGCACTAAACATAGCTGAATAAATCTTCCACTCGCAAATAACTGTGTGCTCAAGGTGTGTATATAGACTCCACATTACAGTTTTTTGAACTTCAAGTTGATACAAAAGACTACTAGCAATTATTTGTCAAACACTGAGCGTCACAAAAGTAAAAGGTGTTGAAGTCTCAAATGCACAAACAGAGTAGTTGACCAGGCACATGGCAGTGTACAGTTGTCCCACAAATTGAGAACTTTCAGTTGACAAAAGATATAAAAACAAAAGTGTGTACGACATAGGGTAGGTAAAGTAATCTCATCAGGCCATGGCAGAATTATTCTCTAGCACAAATGTTGTAAAATCAGTGTACACCGATCAGCCAGAACATTACGACTACCTACCTAATAACTGATATGTCCATCCATGACAAGGATAACAGCAGCAGTGCATTGTAGCATGGAAGCAATGGGGCCTTGGTAGATCGCTAGATAGTTAGATGGAGTTGGCACCACATCTGCATACACCTGTTCCCATAAGTTCCATAGAGAGAGGCGATTGAGCTCTGACAACAGGTTCAATGACATACGTGTTCAGTCAGGTTCAGATCTAGTGAGCTGGAATGCCAGCACATCGATTGGTACTCGCCACTGTTTTCCTCGAACTACTCCATCACACATCTGGCCTTGTAACATGACGCATTATCTTGTTGAAAAATGCCACTGCCATGGGGAAACACGATCAGTATAAAGGGGTGTACGTTGTCTGCAACCAGTATATGTTACACCTCGGCCATCATGGTGCATTGCACAAGCTCTACTGGACCCATAGATGCATATGTGAGTGTTCCGAGAGCATAATGGAGCCGCCACCAGATTGTCTCTGTGTTCTCCTGGAAGACGACAGACTCGCTCCCTTCCATCGGCACGTTGAAGAAGGTATTGGGATGCATCAGACCATGCAATGCTCTGCGACTGTGCCAATATCTAGTGCCAATGGTCACGTGCCCATTTCAGTCGTAGTTGCTGATCTTCTAGTGTTAATATCAGCATATGCATGGGTCGTCGGATGTAGAGGCCCATCGTTAGGAGTGTCCAGAAACACTTGCACCCTGTCCAGCATTTAAATCTCATATTATTTCCACCTGTTTTACCATCTGCCCACTGCACTGTCCAATATCTGTAACGAGGGTGGCTGCCCAGTTGCACAATGTCTGGATGTGGTTTCACCTTGGTTTCACCATGGGTTGAAGACACTCACCACGGCAGTCCTTGAAAACCTGAGAATTCGTGCAGGTTCCGAAATGCTCATGCTGAGCCTCCAGGCTATCAGAATCTGCCCTCACTGAGGCTCAAACAGATCACATGCCTTCCCCATTCTATACATGGGCAACTCACTCACTGATGCTACATGCACTGTGCTTGTGTCTGACAAGCAGTCATTCCACGCCAAGCGACACTGCTATCACCTGGACGGGTTTACATCGACAGTAGGTCAGTGGTCATGACGTTCTGGTTGCTCAGCGTATGTGTGAGGTGAAAAACCAAATACTTCTTTATAATCAAAACTCCATGCTTTAGTAATACATATCCAAACATCAAAGTGTACAAAACTAACAGAAAAGTGTATATACAGGGATGACTAAGTTAAATAATAGTGAAAGAAAATATGTGACATCAGAAATGTGTTTCTGGATAAGTAAATGTCACATGGCTGGGGCCCTTGTACACTCCTGGAAATTGAAATAAGAACACCGTGGATTCATTGTCCCAGGAAGGGGAAACTTTATTGACACATTCCTGGGGTCAGATACATCACATGATCACACTGACAGAACCACAGGCACATAGACACAGGCAACAGAGCATGCACAATGTCGGCACTAGTACAGTGTATATCCACCTTTCGCAGCAATGCAGGCTGCTATTCTCCCATGGAGACGATCGTAGAGATGCTGGATGTAGTCCTGTGGAACGGCTTGCCATGCCATTTCCACCTGGCGCCTCAGTTGGACCAGCGTTCGTGCTGGACGTGCAGACCGCGTGAGACGACGCTTCATCCAGTCCCAAACATGCTCAATGGGGGACAGATACGGAGATCTTGCTGGCCAGGGTAGTTGACTTACACCTTCTAGAGCACGTTGGGTGGCACGGGATACATGCGGACGTGCATTGTCCTGTTGGAACAGCAAGTTCCCTTGCCGGTCTAGGAATGGTAGAACGATGGGTTCGATGACGGTTTGGATGTACCGTGCACTATTCAGTGTCCCCTCGACGATCACCAGTGGTGTACGGCCAGTGTAGGAGATCGCTCCCCACACCATGATGCCGGATGTTGGCCCTGTGTGCCTCGGTCGTATGCAGTCCTGATTGTGGCGCTCACCTGCACGGCGCCAAACACGCATACGACCATCATTGGCACCAAGGCAGAAGCGACTCTCATCGCTGAAGACGACACGTCTCCATTCGTCCCTCCATTCACGCCTGCCGCGACACCACTGGAGGCGGGCTGCACGATGTTGGGGCGTGAGCGGAAGACGGCCTAACGGTGTGCAGGACTGTAGCCCAGATTCATGGAGACGGTTGCGAATGGTCCTCGCCGATACCCCAGGAGCAACAGTGTCCCTAATTTGCTGGGAAGTGGCGGTGCGGTCCCCTACGGCACTGCGTAGGATCCTACGGTCTCGGCGTGTATCCGTGCGTAGCTGCGGTCTGGTCCCAGGTCGACGGGCACGTGCACCTTCCGCCGACCACTGGCGACAACATCGATGTACTGTGGAGACCTCACGCCCCACGTGTTGAGCAATTCGGCGGTACGTCCACCCGGCCTCCCGCATGCACACTATACGCCCTCGCTCAAAGTCCGTCAACTGCACATACGGTTCACGTCCACGCTGTCGCGGCATGCTACCAGTGTTAAAGACTGCGATGGAGCTCCGTATGCCACGGCAAACTGGCTGACACTGACGGCGGCGGTGCACAAATGCTGCGCAGCTAGCGCCATTCGACGGCCAACACCGCGGTTCCTGGTGTGTCCGCTGTGCCGTGCGTGTGATCATTGCTTGTACAGCCCTCTCGCAGTGTCCGGAGCAAGTATGGTGGGTCTGACACACCGGTGTCAATGTGTTCTTTTTTCCATTTCCAGGAGTGTATTTTCCACATGCATAATGCACAAATGAGCGTGCATCTCCCTGAAGGACTTTACTAATTTCCCACTTTTTCATCAACTGCAGTTTCCTTTCTGCCACTTTTCTTTTAAAAATGGGTACTCCATAAAACTAAATAAAAAATGGATCATGAAGTCTCAACTTGAGTTTACACTGATAATTCTTCACTGTTCCTGGTCTCTCACCAAAAATATAATTATATTCTACAATATGATGCTTTTCATTTATTATAATGTTGTTCTAACAAGAAATGATGGAAGATTCTGTTAAAATAATTATATTCCCATAAAAATATTTATAGATTGTCTTTAGCCACTGTAGTCGAAACTTCAGCTTCTCCTAACATTTTTTGCTACAAGTTCACTGTAAGAATTACTATTTACACTATGTGATCAAAAGTATCTGGACACCTGACTGAAAATGACTTACAAGTTCGTGACGCCCTCCATCAGTAATGCTGGAATTCAGTAATGTGTTGTCCCACCCTTAGCCTTGATGATAGCTTCCACTCTCGCAGGCACACGTTCAATCAGGTGCTGGAAGGTTTCTTCAGGAATGCAGCCCATTCTTTACAGAGTGCTGCACTAAGGAGTGGTATTGATGTGAGACATGGCACGAAGTCGGCGTTCCAAAACATCCGAAAGGTGTTCTATTGGATTCAGGTCAGGACTCTGTGGAGATCAGTCTATTAAAGAGTGTTACTGTCGTGTCCCCACATTGCTCTTCAACAGTGGGAAGTAAGAAGGTGCTTAAAACATCAATCTATGCCTGTGCTGTGCTAGTGCCACGAAAAACAACAAGAGGCCAAGCCCCCGCCATGAAATATATGACCACACCACCGCCTCCGCATTTTACTGTTGGCACTACACACACCAGCAGATGACGTTCACCGGACATTCGCCATACCCACAACCTGCCATCGGATCGCCACATTGTGTACTGTGATTCGTCACTCCACACAACGTTTTGCCACTGTTCAGTCGTCCAATGTTTTTTCCTCTTACACCAAACGAGGCGTCGTTTGGCATTTATGGGCGTGATCTGTGATTATGAACAGCTGCTCGACCATGAAATACAAGTTTTCTCACCTTCCCCCTTTACTGTCATAATACTTGTAGTGGATACTGATGCAGTGTTGAATTCCAGTGTGTTGGTCTGGATAGATGTCTGCCTGTTACACAATGCGACCCTCTTCAACTGTCGGCAGTCACTGTCAGTCAACAGACGAGTTCGGCCAGTACGCTTTTGTGCTGAACGTATCCCCTCACGTTTCCACTTCACCATCACATCGGAAACAGTGGACCTAGGGATGTTTAGGAGTGTGTAAACCTCGCGTACAGACGTATGACACAAGCAACATCCAATCACCTGACCACGTTCGAAAGCTGTGAGTTCCGAAGAGCGTCCCATTTCGCTCTCTCACGATGACTACTGAGGTCGCTGATATGGATTACCTGGCAGTAGGTGGCACAATGCAACTAAGATGAAAAACGTATGTTTTTGAGGGTGTCTAGATACTTTTGATCACATAGTGTATTTCTCCATCGCAAAATGCTTCATCTTAGTCATATTATCCTTTGTCATTAAATTCTATTACACTCCTGATCTGACTGCTGTGACTGGTATTTATCATCACAATACTTGTCTCCTCAGAAATTTTCCTCTTAGGATATCTAAATGTTAATTTCATTTGATTCCAATTAAGCTAATTTTAGCCTTGACAATTCACTTCATTCCCAGTTTTAAACTTTCATTTATTTAATTATTTAATTTAGTGTATGGCATTTACATCTGCATTAACTAAGCATACCTGTACAAAAGAAACGTAATTTATTTTAAAGAGCAATAAAACCTGTCTTTTGATCACTTTACTACTATATCCAGTGGCATTTTTAACCTAAAGTCCAATTGCTAGAAATCAGCAAAATTCTCACCAACCTTTGCTCCATCCCGAAGTCTTTTTTATATTCCACCACAAATAGGACTTCAGCGTTGACCAACAATTACCACTCGAATTGTCAGTTTAAAAATAGCTATTGGGATTGTGCAAAAGTTCATAGCATTTTTCTGTAAGTATAATAAACACAGCAGTAACACATAATAGAAACATCAGTCAACAATAACAGATCCTTTCCTTCACTATTTACAACAGTTTTCCCAAACTGGACTTTTCAATTCAGTGACTGCCGAAATCACATGGTTTTGAGGTGAAGAACTCATCAAGCCATGTCGAGAGAGAATTTTCGTCTGGGAAAGGAAGTTCCTTGAAGGTTGTTAGATAGAGAGTGGAACAGGTGAAAATCTAAGGGTGCAAAATCAGGTGAACAAGGTGCGTGTGGAATGACTTTCCAACACAACTCCTTTAAAACGTTTTTTGTCAATCTGGCACAGTGGTTCCCAACCTTCTGAGACCCCTACGTCTGATTTCATTTCGATAGAACCTAGTACACCTCCTGTCCCCCACGGCCAAACTCTTCCCTCCCCCTACCCCATCATCAGGGTGAGGTTTAGGTAAAGCTTAGAATGAAAAATCAATTTTTTTGAACACTTACATATTTAAAACGATGAAAGATAAATGATATTTTGTTTTTGTAGCTGTTTTTCTAACCATGAACTATTAATCAATGAGAGAATTGGAACTTCTTATATCCAACAACCCTCTTTGTACGGTACAACGATGCAGCAATTCTCAGTGCATCTTGAGTCCTACCAATAACTCCTTGTCGTAAAAGGAACCTATCTGTCCAATTCATCTACATCTACATCTACATGGATATTCTGCAAAAGACATTTAAGTGCCTGGCAGAGGGTTCATCGAATCACCTTCATAATTCTGTATTATTCCAATCTCTCACAGTGTGCGCAAAGAACGAACATCTATACCTTTCCGTACAAGCTCTGATTTCCCTTATTTTTTCGTGATGATGTTTCTCCCTATGTAGGTCGGTGTCAACAAAATATTTTCGCATTCGGAGGAGAAAGTTGGTGATTGGAATTTCGTGAGAAGATTCCATCGCTATGGAAAATGCCTTTCTTTTAAAGTTGTCCAGCCCAAATACTGTAACATTTCAGTGACACTCTCTCTCCCATATTTCGCGATAATAAAAGCTGTGCTGTCCTTCTTTGAACTTTATCGATGTACTCTGTCAGTCCTATCTGGTAAGGATTCCACACCACGCAGCAGTATTCTAAAAGAGATTGGACAAGTGTACTGTAGGCAGTCTTCTTAGTAGATCTGCTACATTTTCTAAGTGTCTTGCCAATAAAATGCAGTCTTTGGTTAGCCTTCCTCACAATATTTTCTGTGTGTTCCTTCCAATTTAAGTTGTTCGTAATTGTAATTCCTAGGTGTTTAGTTGAATTTATGGCTTATAGATTTGAGTGATTTATCGTGTAATTGACGTTTAACGAATTCCTCTTGTACTCATGTGGATGACCTAACACTTTTCGTTATTTAGGGTCAACAGCCAATTTTCTCACCATTCAGATGTCTTTTCTAACGTGTTTTGCAATTTGTTTTGATCTTCTGATAACTTTATTAGTCGATAAACAACAGTGTCATCTGCAAACAACCTAAGTCAGCTGTTCAGATTGTCTCCCAAGTCGTTTATATAGATAGGGAACAGCAAAGGGCCTATACCGTAAACATCGGCTACTTTGGCCCTAGGGTCCTTCTTTGGCCCAAAAGCAAAATAAAATGAAACATGTTCTATTGAGTGATTTGCGGCAGTATCTGAAGTAGTTTCGGTTTGTTCCACTGGTGGTGGCACAAATCCAGCTGCCTGATAGTTCAAGCGATTTCCCAGTTTGACACTAGGATGCAGCACCACAAGTTGTGTGTCTAGTGTAAACACCCGGAATTTTGACCTTAAAACCTTCTTCCTGCTGAAGATTCATTTCTTCAGGAACTTCTAATGTAAGTATTTTTTCAGAACTCTTTTTAGTTGTTTATGTCATGCTGTAGTTAGAACTCTGTGGAACACAATGTGTCTTCCCATTTTCATACATCTTTAATGCTGTTTTAGTAACCTGGAAAGTACGACCCACTTTGGCCCACATTTTTTTTTTGGACTGAAGTAGGTTGTATATTTATAAATATGTTATTTTTAGTGGCAAAGTTCTACAAACAGCTTGCAAAATGGGTACCAACAGTGAATATATTTGTATTGCATGTGTTTGGTTTCAGCTTGTTCAGGATACCCTACAACTACAGACATCTTCATAAAATGCTTCTGTTAATCTTGATTTAATAGGACAAACATTTATCAAACGCATTAAGGAAAAAAGAGAAGAAGTTGTTCAGCTGCAAACAACAAAACGTCGAAAATTGGAAGTCTCTGCGGTAAAAAGTTTATCATCAATAGAAATCCTTCAGTACCAACAAAAACAGCAGAATGAAATAGACGAACCAGATAAATCAATTAACTTAGACGATTCGAGACCCAGTACAAGCTTCCCAACTGCAAATGTTGAAGACCCAAAAGGAAGCAATAAAGACATGAAGGAACTTGTAGAAAAGGACAAATTTGTTGTTGTTTATTGGAACAGACTCCGATTCCCAGGACTGGTGCTCTCTGTGGCAGATGAGGGAGCGACAGTGGGCTGTATGGCTCTGACCAATAAATTCTGGAAGTGGCCCTAAGAAAAGGATACGTTATTGTCCAGTGGTGGGACACTGCAAAAGTTATTCAGCCACCAAAGCTCGTAAAATAGACCTTTTAAAGCTTGATTTCATTTAAACATAAAAATCCCTTTTTTGAAAGAACTTTAACTTTTTTAAACTTACTTTTTACTCTATGACTTACCCATGTACTTTTAACTTGGTGTGAAATATGATTATAATCATTAAATAATGTGTGTTTTTAAATACCCAGGTCTTTCTTTCTCACTTGCCTTCATACCACGCTATTTCTATTGAAAGACTACCTTGGGCCAAAGTTACCCTATCCATAGCGTAACTTTGACCCAAAATTTAAAAAATAGAAAACAATTTTAGGTCAATAAGTGTGCAACTTCTAGAATATAAGATGTTATAGTTGTATAAAAAGATTACCAAAACTTAAATTAAGTAAAAACAATATGTTTGAAGGGTAAATCGTATGAAATTGTTCAAAAGTGGGCTAAAGTAGCCCATGCTTATGGGTAACATTACTTTGGCGAACGCTAGAAATCACTTCTGTTTTACTCGATGGCTTTCCATCAGTTACTACGAACTGTGACCTCTCTGGCAGTAAATCACAAAGCCAGTCACATAACTGAGACGATATTCCATAAACATGCAATTTCACTACAAGCCGCTTGTGTGGTACAGTATCAAAAGCCTTCCGGAAATCCAGAAATACGGAATCGATCTGAAATCCCTTGTCAACAGCACTCAAAACTTCATGTGAATAAAGAGCTAGTTGTTTTTCACAAGACCGATGTTTTCTAAAGCCATGTTGACTGAGTGTCAATGGACTGTAATTTTCGAGGTAATTCACAATGTTTGAACACAATGTATGTTCCAAAACCCTGCTGCACATCGACATTAATGATATGGGCCTGTAATTCAACAATCAAGAATTTTATTCACCATAGGTCATTCTACAATGATATTGGCTTCGTCATACAGGTTGTACTAGTACATAGAGAATAACAAAATAGACAAGTGTCAGTACATTATAGAATACATTTCAAGCATGGCATTGTAAGAAATTACAATAGGGTAGCTTCTAAATGTTAATGCAATAAGCTATACTCTAATCTAATATAATATACTATTGTATTGTTTATCGCATACACTATGTAATTACACACAATTAACCACACCACACAACAATATGTTTAACTACAGACAACTTTTAAATGCTAATATCCTCCTCAGGCATCTCAAAGAATTCTTTAATGTCATAGAATGGATGATCTGACAGCCAGCTGTACCAGTTAATTTTAAAAAAAATTATGTCCATAGACTGAACATGAACTGGCAGTTTATTAACATTTTGAGTGGGTGAACTTTGTCGGAATTTCCTGTTCTTGCTAATCTGTGATGTGGTATGTATAAATTACCTTTAGATTTTTAATATAGAGTACAGACACATAGATGTATAAATTTATAATTTTGAGTATTCTGAGTCTGGGAGAAAGAGGACGACAATGCTTCCTAGGACCTCTTTTACATATTATGCGTTAGACTTTTTTTTGTAATTTCAAGATGTTCTTGCTATAAGGGGAGTGCCCCCATATAATCAGACCATATGAAATATGTGACTGGAATAGCCCAAAGTATATCACCCTAAGGTACTCTAAGCTCACTACCTCACTTAGTTTCAAGATAAGGTATGCCACTTGAGATATTTTTTCACATTCGTGGTTGACATGTTCCTCCCAATAGAGTGCAGAGTCAATGTGAATACCTAAGAGTTTTACTGTCTTATTGCCTACTTCATTTGATGTTCCCATTAGAAGTTTTTGGGCTTTATCAGGATTGCACAGGATCTTATTGGCTGCAAACCAGTCCAGGTCCTTATCAAGTGTTTCTTTCGTCAGTTTATTCAGACCTGAAATGTTCTGATGTGTGGTAAGCAGTGTTGTATCATCAGCATAACACACGGCAGGGTGGGCTATGTTTTTAGGTAAAGCATTAACAGCTACAATGAAGGAGAAGGGTCCAAGGATAGACCCTTGTGGTACACCTGTGCTGATTCACATTATGCAAGAATTTATATTTCTGACTGAAACGAATTGTTTTCGGTTACTTGCATAAGAATTTATCACAGCTAAAGTGCTCCCTCTCACCCCATAAAACTCTAGTTTCCCAAGTAGTACATCAACAGGTATGCAATCGAAAGCTTTGCGTAGGTCACATGATGCTAGTGATACCATGTTATTGTCTTCAAAAGCTGTTAAGGTTTGCTCAATGATTTCCCAGATGGCTCCTGTTGTGTTTCTCCCTTTGCGAAAACCAAACTGATTGCTACATAGGATATTGTGTTTTTCAAAGAAGCTGCTTATATGTGTGCATATCAGTGCCTCAAATATCTTTGAGAATATTGGAACTATGGAGACTGGTCAGTAGCTTTGGGGAAGATGTTTGTCCCCATTTTTAAAAACTGGGGCAACTTTTGACACCTTAAGTGCATCTGAAAAAAAATCCAAATTGTAAACATTTATTAAAAATAAAAGCTAATGGTTTGGCGATTGAGTATATTGTCATTTTAATTATGTTATTTGATAACCAATAACAGTCCAATACTTTTAGAACCTGAAAATTTGGATACAGCTTTTATAACATCAGCAGGCGTGACAGCCATCCATTGAAATACCAGGTTAACAGGCAGTGGTGTTCCAACAAGGTCCATTGCAGATCAATTTGTTGCTTTAATACTGTTACTTATTTCTATAACTGAGTTTAAAAAGTATTGATTTAATTCCTCAGGTTCAAGCAGAGCTGTTTCTGTACATTTTGAAGTATTCTCTTGTTTTATTATTTGCCATGCTGCCTTGCATTCATTGGGAGTCCTTTCTATATAGTTTTCCACTTTTTTGCCAGAAGAAGTTAAGTTTCGTAGTATTTTTTGCATTTCAGATATGACCTATCAATGTTCACAATCTGGGCCGCAGCTCGTGGTCGTGCGTTAGCGTTTTCCCTTACCGCGCCCGGGTTCCCAGGTTCGATTCCTGGCGGGGTCAGGAATTTTCTCTGCCTCGTGATGCCTGGGTGTTGTGCGATGTCCTTAGGTAAGTTAGGTTTAAGTAGTTCTAAGTTCTATAGGACTGATGACTATAGATGTTAAGTCCCATAGTGCTCAGGGCCATTTGAACCATTTTTTTGTTCACACTCTGTTATGCTCCTTGGTTAACAGCTTGCTTATGCATCTGGTGCAGCATATGCATCTTTCCTCTAATTTTTGCTAGCTCTTCTGTAAACCTGTTCAGACTTTTCATTTTCATTTCACTTGGATATCTAATTGTTTTACTGTTGAACAAGAATACCATACATCCATGTCCTTTTTAATGAAGTTATCAAAGGTAATTTCAACTCCCCTTTTTCCAGATTGACAATTATATGTAAAGTCCCAATCTGCACTTCCTAATCGATCATCAAACGTAGTTATGTGTCCTTTGTTTCGTCCTCATACCATTAATACTTTAGGTTCTTCCATTTTAACTGGCTGCCTCTTACAGAGTGCAAGGAGTAGTGACTCATGATCTGCTATTCCACTTCTTGCAAGTCTGACTGTAAAATCTTCCCTATGGAAAGTCATAACAATACTGTATTGTCTATGCAGGCATTCTTATGTGTGGCACGGTTATTTGTGCAATAGAGGTCGAATGATCTTAGCATATTCAAAAATGTCCTGGCCTATGTGTGTTTACTATTTCTTTGTTGAAATCACCACATATAGCAACTGTTGTTTTACACTTCAATATCTTTTTAACTATTAATTCACATTTTTCAATAAACAAATTTACATCACCATCTGGCGTCATATATATATACTAACTACCACTATATTTTCATTCATTAGTTTTACACAACTAAACTCCCCATCTAGTTCTGAGGAGTACATAGGTACATCCATTCTGTAATACTTTATTCCTTTGTTGACAAAAATTCCAGCAGCACCATTCTTTCTCTGTTTTCTACATATCATGTCTCTCACAATGTACCCTTGGAGAACAAACATATTTACTGGTTCCTGGGTTAACTAGTGCTCAGATACACATATAACATCTACATGCTAAGTGTTACATAAATGTTCTAATTCTAAATCTTATTTCTAATACAACGGATGTTAACTTGTGTAGAAATGTAAGTAGTTTGTCTCTGTCTGTATTCCTCTGAGAGCAATTTGTCTCTCTACTTGAAGCTGTTGGTTCAGTTAATGTCTTTAATCTTGCTGCACTGTGATCATCATGTTGTGATGGTCACATACCTGTTCATCCACTTGATGACTCACTTTGTTGACTGCTTTCTTCTGTGAAATCACTGCTGATCCCACCAAACATCCTGGTCCCTTGGTTGTGGTTTCTTTCTTCAGGTTGACTTCCATATTCCATCTGTTGGTATTCTCATTCCTTGAGCTTGATTTGCTATTCTTCTTTTTGCAAGTACTCGTATTTCCCTCTTCTTATATGGTGTCTTCTTTCCTGTCACATCATTTGCTGCTTCTTCTAACTTTTGCACTCTTGAGTATATTTATTTCTCCACACAAACAGAATTTACTTTTGAGGATTCTGCTGTTATTTGTGCTGGCGTTGTGTCAGTAACAATTCTCAATGATTCTTTATCTGAGACTGCAGTATCCTTCCATTTAAGTTCTACTGCTGTTTTGTACACTTCTCTGTTGTTTCCACTGATTCATAAATCGTCGTGGCAATTAGTACTTTACCAGTTGCATTTAGGTGCTGTCCATGTGCTGTGTATAGCTCCTTGTTACTAGAAGTTTTAACAAAACAAGTGTTATGGAAGCCTTTCACTATTTTTTTAGTTTTCTGTTTGCAGATGAAATTTCTTGGTTTACACAAGACCATTCAGGCAGATCATGCCTGTGTGGTACAGCAAATACAATCACATATGTATTTTGTAATTCTTTCAAGGCCTTATATAGTGAATGAATTGCCAAGTTGGCTTCATTCTTTGCTACGTCATTAGCTCCTGCCCAAATAACTGCAAAATCTTCATTTGTCAGCTTATGCAGGTCATTGCATTTTTTAAATATTACACTAGTGGGGGCACTTGGTATCACCTTCCCTTCAACATCACATTTATTTGAAGCAAAGTTTAAAATGTTTCTTGCACAGTCTCTGCCATGACTATCAGAGGCAACAAATATTTTGAGTCTCCTACTCACTGACTCTCAGGAGCAAAGGTTTGCAGTTTCATTGCTGCACCCTTAGATTGCTTTACTTTTTGAACTGCGTTCTGTGGTGTGGTATGCATGCTGTGTTGTGAATTGTGTTTTATGTTGGATGCATCAAATCTGTAGTTTTTACACATTTCTTTCTTGTCTGATTCTCGCTTCTGTAAATCGTTTGTTAGTGCACATGTAATTGTTTTCGAATACTTAATTTCCTTTCTTACTATTGTGAGTTCATTCTTTAACTTCTCGCAGACACACGTTTTTAACAAGTCTGTTTTGATTTCGTCCAAATCGTCACATTCAGTTCGAAAACAATCACTAAATTTGCAGCTTTTCACTCTATTTGTTACATTTACACACTAGTAATGGAATTTCCTCTTACACTTTGCACAACTCACGCCTTTTCTTGTTGTTTTGTTACAAGAACACGGTTTATTCCACGCTTCCTCATTTATTTCGTAAATAGTATTCAAATTTTCGGAACTGGTCGCGGCCATTGTGCACGAGTTAATAACAAAATACAATATGTCTCCGTTCTTTCAACAGATCGCCGTATTTTTATTTATTCTCACATAACAATTACTAATCCACATGTACACACCATAATATGTTTAGCTTAAGCTCGTTAAAATATCAAAGTAACTTATTTTACGCACAACATTATCAGTACACAGCCATTCGAAAGACTTTGAAGAGACTGCTTGCTTTAGGTTTGTTTGAACTGGATTACTCCTACTACCTGTAGACTCTTGTTACAAAATCTGATTCCTCTGCACCACGCCTCTCCTTACTGAAATTTGTTCCACCCACACCCCCTATATCCATTTAAAATCAACCAAAACGAAATTTATGCACTACATTTGTTTTTTATAATCACTTAATTTGTAAGGCTCTTCAGTTCTGAACTGGCATGAATTGGAAGTCTTCAAGCTTTAAATGGTATGTGTCTGATGACTGTCATTAATAATGATAATAATAATAATAATAATAATTTTTGGTTGAAGAAATCTGTCATCTAGCATATTTGAGTCACAATATGCATAATATAGAAGCAATCCGAAGTATTTTGAACAAATGGGCGATGTCTTATAAAAAGGGCGAAAGACATTTTTTAGGGAAGTAGACTGTATCACAAATAAAATGTGATGCAGAGTTAAATTGCAAATACACACTGCATATTGTGCAGCAGAATGTACAGCCATTAACAAACAAAGTTGATAAAATAAATATACTCCTCAATAGTGAATGGAAAGATGTTTCAGTGCTATGATTTGGTGAGCATTGGTTACAAAATGAGTATTTTCAGTACTTAAAAATGTTGCGTTTTGACCCTGCAAGCTGCTTTTGTAAAATGGAATCAAAACATAGGGGAACTTGTATATATGTAAAAGAAAATGTAGATTATAAGAGTATAGTGAGAGTTTGAAATCTCAGCTGTTGAGTTAATGTCTGAAAAACCTATTATTTTATGTGTGCATAGATCTCCTGTTAGCAACCTAAGTGTTTTTTTTTTTCAAAAAATTGGACCTTGATTTAAGCAAACTTAAGACAAGTGGAAAACAGTGGTACTATGTGGTGATTTTAACACTGACATTCTGAGCCATAGCCCTCACAGGGAAACGTTTTTAAATATTATAAAAGCCTGCAATCTTTGTCTGACTGTTAGCTCTCCAACACATGTAACCAACGCAAAGATGGAAAATTTTTTGAACATTTTCAAGCATAACTTGACACAGCTTTTCCACAAATGAAAGTGATTTCCAAAAGCACAGATAGATTCAAAAACTGGATTACATCAGGCATTAGAGTATCTTGTAAAAGGAAGCAGGAACTTTTTCTGCAGTCAAAAACTTACAGTAGTTCAGAGTTTATTAGTTATTTCAAAAAATAAAAGCTAGTTTTGAAACATGTCATAAAAGAGGCAAAAATTAAGGAAAATGACAGATATATCATGAAGTCATCCAATAAAACTAAGTCCATGTGGAAAGCTGTGCAGGATCTTATGGGGAAGAAGAAAACTCATAAAAATATTGTGATATCACATGATGGCAAGAATGTAACTGACCCTAGGGCAGTTGCAAACAGTTTCAATTGTTATTATGCAACTGTTGCTGAAAAATTAGTGAAGGAAAAATCTGGTAATACACCTAATACAACATGGAAAGAAGTTTCCTCTATTGCAATAAATAATATATATCCATGTTCCTCAGTCCAATAATCCCAACTGAGCTCCTAAATACCATTAATTCACTGAAGAGTAAGTATTCAACTGGTATGCATTATAATCCAGATTATAAAAATAACAGCAACCTTTATTGGACATATGCAATTCATCCTTATCATGTGGTGTCTTTCCTCAGCAACTGAAAATGGTATAAATAGCACCTCTGTATAAAAAAGGTGATCATCAATGTATGGGCAACTATAGGCCTATGTCTCTATTGTCAGGATTTTCGAAAATTATTGAAAAGGTGTTCCTTTCAAAACTAATTACTTTCTTTGACAAGAATAATATTATTACTGGATGTCAACATGGCTTCAGACCACAGTGATCAATTGAAACAGCCACTTTATATCTGATAAACCGTGTCTTAAATGCAGTGGACAACCACAGAAATATCTCAGGTTTATTCTTGGACCTAACAAAAGCTTTTGATGTGGTTGATCATTCTATACTCCTGAGGAAGCTTGAATGCTATGGTGTAAGAGGTGTGCCAAATCAGTGAATTTACTCATATTTGGAATATCGCTCTCAGGTAACTGAAATTAAATACATGGAAGGAAATGAACTCCAGGTACGCCTTTCAGAACCATGTGGACTAAGTCATGGTGTCCCACAGGGATCCATTTTAGGACCCTTTCTTTTTTGGTCTACATTAATGATTTGCCACCACATGTTAGGGATTCTGAACAGTACTGTTTGCAGATGACACCAGTCTATTGATAGAAGGGAATAAAGAAGGTGTGCATTATCCAAAACCCAATGTAGAAATATATAAAAATATCTCCAAAATAACAGACATAATGCGCATGAGAAGAATCCAATTCATGGGGCATTTAGAATGAAAAAAAAAAAACGGGTTAACGCACAAAATCCATACGTTTTTAAAGAACAGAACTACAAGACCGAACTGGTACAAACAAACGGAAAAAGACCTAAGAGAATTAGTGTCTCCAAATTTACATGACAGAAATGAAATCAGAAAAATCACAAACGCACGGATTTTTGAGGAAGAAGAGAGAAAAACTAACCGAAATACATGGTCTACACAACGAAAGCTAGCCCATTCGTTGCTTATGAAGGAATACTGGGCGAAAAGGAAGGCCAACAAATGTTGATTACGTGTGGTCCTAAGTGATCCATCCGTGAAAAAGAAGAAGAAGAATAGATACAATTAGTCATAAAAATTTAAATAATGTATGTTTGATGTTTGAAAACCAGTAGCTAAAAAGGTTTTCTGTCCAATATCCTGTGTACAATATATGTACTGAAAACGAGATTAATAGGGACAAATAAATGAATAAATAATGTGCAGGTGCTACTGCAGTGTGGTAGGCATTACATCCATGAGGCGATGAAGGTAATGGGACACCTCCTAATAACATGTCAAACCTTCTTTTGCCTTAGCGTAGCACCTTTCACGTGGTGCGAACCCAACATGTCGGAAGTCACCTACAGAAATATTGACCCTTATTGCCTCTACAGCAGTCCATAATTGCGAAAGTGTTGGTGGTGCACGATTTTGCGCATGAACTGACCTCTTGGTTATGTGCCATTAACGTTCGATGGGATTCATGTCAGGTGATCTGGGTGGACAAATCATTCGCTCAAAGTGTCCAAAATATTCTTCAAACCAACCACAAATAATTCTAGACTTGTGAAATGGCGCATTGTCATCCCCAAAAAAATTCCATTGTTGTTTGAGAACATGAAGTTCATGAATGGCTGAAAATGGTCTCCAATTCGCTGAACATAACCATTTCCAGCCAAAGGTGCTCTCAGTTGGACAACAGGAGCCAGTCAATTCCATGTAAACAGAACCGACACTATATGAGGCACCACCAGCTTGCACAACGCCTTGTTGACAATGTGGGTTCATGGCTTCGTGTGACCTGCACCACATTCGAACCCTACCATCAGCTCTTGCCAACTGAAATCAGGGCTCATCTGACCAGGTCACGGTGTTTCATCTTCTAGCATCCAAACGTTATGGTCATGAGCCGAGAAGAGGCGCTGCTGGCGATGTCGTGCTGTTAACAAAAGCACTCGCGCCAGTCGTCTGCTGCCATAGCCTGTTAACATCAAATTTCGCCGCGTTGTCATAACAGATATGTTTGTTGTACATCCCACATCGTCTTCTGTGGATATTTAATGCACTGTTGCTTGTTGGCTAGCTCTGACAACTCTATACAATGCGTATACTCTGGGTCGTTAAGTGAAGGCCTTCGGCTGCTGCCTTGTCCGTGTTGAGAAGTAATGTCTGAAATGTGGTATTCTCGACACACTCTTGACGCTATGGACGTCGGAATATCGAATTCCCTAACGATTTTCGGAATGGAATGACCTATGCATCTAAGCACTAACTACCCTTCCATGTTCAAAGTCTGCTAATTCCCGTCGTGCCTCATAATCACGTCGGAAACCTTTTCACATGAATCATCAGAGTACAAATGATGGCTCTGCCAATGCACTGACCTTCTACACATTGTGTACACGATACTACTGCCATTGGTATATGTGCATATCGCTTTCCCATGACTTTGACACCTCAGTGCAGTTACTCTTGTGCTGTCAATTAGTTCATTTATTGTAGCGAAGTGCATAATGAAGCAATTTATGCTGTATTCCAGAAACTACCAACAACTCCAAAAAAGCATTTTTATAAGATATTTCTGTATATGTGATATATAGTACAAAGGAGAAAGTATGTTTTGTGGTTGGATTATGTGAGGAAATTATTGTTCATAAAATCGTTTGACAAATTATTACCTTCGGTACACTGTGTCCCGTGTAAACATTAGTAATTTAAAAAAATTTTGATCATTGGTATCATACATAATCAGTATTACAGTTTTACAACAGAGTGACAATAGCAATGGTATTTAAAGATTACTTAGCTTCGCGACTGAAACATAATTGTACAGATGTGTTTTTACCGCTCAGAAAATTTTACTTTTCCCCTTAGGGGGTAATTACCCCCCATTTGGGATCCACTGGTCCAGCAGAATGTGGGCGAGCGTTATCGTGGACTAGCATCACTTTACTCACTCTTCCTGGTCGTTTTTCTTGGACTGTGTCTGCAAGACGTCTAAGATGTTGACAACAAATGTTAGCAGTGATGGGTACATCATGGGGAAGCAATTCATAGTACATCACACCATCGCCATTCCACCAGATGTATAACTTGATCTTTTGTGTATCCATGCAGGTCTTTGTACAGGGAGTTACTGCGTTGTTTGTGGTCAGCCATTCCTTTCTCTGCCTTGTGTTAGCATAAAGACACCATTACTCGTCACCAATAATGATACAGGGTAGGAATGGTTGGTGTTGTCCACGAGCTAATTGACAACAAGCAAGCAGAGTGCACATGTGGCCACCTGCTGATTTTTGTAATTTTCACTTAGAGCATGCATTTCCAATGCATCCAATATTTGAACTTTCCTCATTGCATGCAAATGCCACACATTGATGGAATGAATGATCACAGATCATTACATTTCCCAGTTCTCAAATATAGTGACATGGATAACAATAGATTAACGAGTTTAAACAATCTTATCAACCCTAAAGGTCTTCCTGAATGTGAAGAATCAATAATGTCAAAACGATCCTCCTTAAAAAAAAATTTCTTGCCATCCTCTGTACAATGTCATTATTCCCAGACAACGCGAAAATGTTTCTAGCTGCTTCCTCTGCTGTCACCCTTCTGTTGCCCTCAGACTGAAGAATATGTCGGAAATGTTCTGATTTCTGCAATAAGCACTTCATTTTCTGGCTCCACAGCTCCACTCACTATCTCCAAAATGACAAAATGACAATAAATAAATTCAAACAGCAACAGTGAACTACAAATAAAAAATGAAAATCGATTAATAAACACGTACCAGTCGCAATAGCAACATGCAAAACAAAAACGATATGAACTCATGCACCAGCCTAATGTATGGATTCTCCTGTATATCACAATTATCAATGTTGTCATCTTCATATAACAAATCCTCCTCTATCTCTTTGAAACGCATACCATTTTATTTCTCTACAGATTCTGCACTCTCCAGGGATTTTAACCTTACCAAAACCACATTGCAATCTACTGGTCTTCATTAGGTACAGAATTTGCCCCTCACCCTGAATGAATGTCCTGACAAATTATCTTCAATACATTGTGTATTTCATTACCATTACTAACATTATAAAAATAATCAAAATAATTTCCAAATTTTATCACTACTCAACTCATTTTGCTTACTTACATCAGAACAAGTGGATACTATTTCACTGATAGTGACTGGTATAAGCGGATTGTCAATTACTTCCCTATTCTTCACTAAACCATCATTAAGACTTACCATTGCACTCCTATTGTCTCCTTTCATGTGTCTTTCCTCTTTAATCTTGACAAAATCTTTCCAACTAATTCTTCACAACGTAATGTCATCATCACTTTCAACATCAAAGACATCATTAATAGCATCACTACCTAAATCATCATCAAAAACATCATTATTCATAGCACAAGTTTTTTCATCATGACTACTACCTATCCCATCTTCTCCCCCTTCAAGTACTTGATTCTCAGTCTCCACACATTTAATTTAAACACAAAGAGGTTCGCCATTCTTCTGTATATTTTCATTAATAATCAGTTTCACAGGACCAAACTCATCATAGTTATCATCCTTAGTATCTGTAAGCAAAACTCTGTTGTAGCTACAAGAGTCGTCAAATGGGTTTGTCAAGTCAACATCATCAAAACCAGTCTCAACCTTCTGCTTCCTACTTTCTTCCACTTTTATTTCCCTTAATAAAGTGTCAAAAATTCCCTACAAACTCTACACTGTTTACTTGATGTGAACTTCTGTTACCACTATTGTGAAAGCCCCTCCAAGAATTACTGCTCCCCTTTCTAAAATTAATATTAGCCTGATTTTGATATCTGTTTCTTCTCACCCAAAACTGACAGGCTCCCCCTGAGGTGTATTCTAGTTTTTCAAGTTAATTCCCTCCATTTTAAAGATTCCTGTCATCAAGGCCCTGAGTTCGAGTCTCGGTCCAGTGCACAGTCTTAATCTGCCAGGAAATTTCATATCAGGGCACACTCCGCTACAGATTGAAAATATCATTATGGAAACATTCCCCAGCCTGTGGCTAAGCCATGTCGCTGCAAGATCCTTTCTTCCAGGAGTGCTAATTCTCCAAGTTTCGCAGGAGAGCTTCTGTGAAGTTTGTAAGGTAGTAGACGAGGTACTGGAAGAAGTGAAGCTGTGAGGACAGGCTGTGAGTCGTACTTGAGTAACTCAGTTGGTAGAGCACTGGCCTGCGAAAAGGCAAAGGTCCCGAGTTTGAGCCTCGGTCCGGCACACAGTTTTAATCTACCATGTAGTTTCAAATCAGCACACGGTCTGCTGCAAAGTGAAAATCTCATTCTGGAATGATCATGGTTGTTATTCCTGTTACAGCTTATTGATCACTCTCCCCATGATGATCATTGGACCATTCCTCATCCTGATAAAATCCATATTTTCTTTTCCAATGATCTGTTTCTCATTTCATTCCCTCGCCGTATTGAGTTTATCAACATATTTTAAAAATTGTTTAATTGAATCATCTGATCCATATACTGACCCTCATTATACTTTTTATGTTAGTTCTCCCTTTGATGCATTTATCTGTTTTATCTCATCTAATGTGTTATCTAAATATGAAGCTGTTTTAAGTTCTTCTTCACAAAAGTCTTTCATACAAATACTAACTTCTCTGAAACATGGTCCATTCAGAAATTCTGGTTTGATCCAAGCTTTTTTGGTCTCAGACTAAACTTTCTGAAAAAACATTTTACAAATTCTGCAAAGGTCATATCTACATGTATGTTCTCACTAGCCCACAACAGTTCTTCTCCATCTAAGAATTTCTTTACAAATTTGGTGTCAAAGTGATCAGTCATAATGTTAGTAAAATTATCTATACCTTCATCTCTACTCTGCAAACTACTATGACGTGCATGGCATAGGGCATGTCCCATTGTACCAGTTATTAGTGTTTCTTCCCATGCTATTCACATATGGAACACAGCAAGAAGTATTGTTTGAATGTCTCTGTACATGATGTGATCATTCCAATCTTATCCTCATGATCCCTATGTGAACAGTAGATAGGGATTGTAGTATATTCCTAGAGAAATCATTTAAAGCCAGTTCATGAAACTTTGTTACTAGATTTTCTTGGGGATAGTTTATGTCTGTCTTCAAGAGTCTGCAGTATCTCTGTGACACTCTCCCATGGATAAAAAAAAAAAAAAAATCAGTGACCATTCATGCTACCACTCTTTGTATATGTTAATAGCCCCTTTTAGCCCTGTTGAATATGGCTACCAAAAACTTAAAGCAATATTCTAGAACAAGTTGCACAGGTGATTTGTAAGAAATCTTCTTTGTAGACTGGTTGTACTTCCCCAGTATTCTACCAATAAACCAAATATCAACAACATCTACATCTACATCTATACTCAGCAAGCCACTTGACGGTATGTGGCGGAGGGTACTTTGTGTACCTCTATCAGTTCTCCCTTCTATTCCAGTCTCGTATTTTTCGAGGAAAGAAAGATTGTTGGTATGCCTCTGTGTGGCCTCTAATGTCTCTGATTTTATCCTCATGGTCTCTTCATAAGATATACATAGGAGGGAGCAATATACTGCTTGACTCCTCGGTGAAGGCATGTTCTCGAAACTTCAACAAAAGCCCGTACTGAGCTACTGAGCGTCTCTCTTGCAGAGTCTTCCACTGGAGCCTATCTATTATCTCCGTAATGCTTTCACAATTACTAAATGATCCTGTAACAAAGCGCATTGCTCTCCATTGGATCTTCTCTATCTCTTCTATCAACCCTATCTGCTACGGAACCCACACCGGTGAGCAGTATTCAAGCAGTGGGCAAACAAGTGTACTGTAACCTACTTCCTTTGTTTTCGGACTGCATTTCTTTAGGATTCTTCCAATGAATCTCAGTCTGGCATCTGCTTTACCGACGGTTAATTTTATATGGTCATTCCATTTTAGATCACTCCTAATACCTACTCCCAGATAATTTATGGAATTAACTGCTTCCAGTTGCTATATTGTAGATATATTGTAGCTACATTGTAGCTATATTGTAGCTAAACGATAAAGGATCTTTCTTTCTATGTATTTGCAGCGCATTGCGCTTGTCTACATTGAGATCCAATTGCCATTCCCTGCACCATGTGTCAATTCATTGCAGATCCGCCTGAATTTCAGTACAACCTCCTTTTCTCTCAACTGAACCTATGTGATCATACCATTTCATATCCCTACAAAGTGTTACACGCAGGTATTTGTATGAGTTATCCAATGTCAACAGTGACTCATTGATGTTATAGTCACTTTTACATTTTTGATCATTTAAAGCAAGTTTACAATCTGTGCACCACTTTCAGTTGTCATCATTATCTGACTGAATATTTATGCAACTTTTTCAGACACTACTTCATTATAGACAACTGTACCATCTGCAAAAAGTCTGAGGTTACTATTAATATTGTCCACTAAGCCATTAGTATACAACATGAACAACAAGGGTCCCGAAACACTTCCCTAGCACTCACCCAAAGTTGCTTCTACATCTGACAATGACTTTCTATCGAAGATAACATGCTATGTCTTCCCTATCAAAAAGTCCTTAGTCCAAATTTCACTTAAGACCAACTACAACTGTTCTTTTGACAATAAGCGTAGGTGTGGTACTGAATTAAATGCGTTTGGAAATCAAGAAATACAGCTTTTACCTGACTGCCTTGATCCAAAGCTTTCAGTATGTTATGTGAGAAAAGTGCCAGTTGGGTTTCACGTGATCTATGTCTTCAGAATCTATGCGTGGCAGAGATCATTCTGTTCAAGATATCACATTATGTTTGAGCTCAGAATATGTTCTAAGATTCTATAATGAATTGATATCAAGGATATTGGATGGTGGTTTTATGGATCACTTCTACTAGAACTCTTGTAGACAGCTGTGATCTGTGCTTCTTTCCGAAAAGTGGGTATGGTTTTTAGTTCAAGGGGTCATGACAATTATTGTCAGATGAGAGGCTAACACAACAGCAAATTCAATACAGAAGCTGACAGGAATTCCATTGGGTCCTGAAACTTTGTTCCATTTTAATGAATTCAACTGTTCTTCAACACCATTGACGCTAATACCTGTGTCACTTATCTTTTCAGTAGTTTAAGGGTTAAATTGGGGCAATTCTCATGGGTTTCCCTCTGTAAAGGAAAATTTAGAAAGGGAGTCAAGCATTTCAACTTTTGTTTTGGTACCTTGAGTGACAGTTCGTGTCTCATTCACTAGGAACTGGACACTAACTTTGGTGCCACTAACGGGCTTTACGTATGATCAGTTTGGTTTTTGAGTTTTGTGAAAGATCATTTGATAGTATTCTGCTTGAATTGAAGACTTCAGACATCGTTTTCTTGTCAGACAAACGCATTTTATTCAGTACCTCGCTAGCTATAGCTGTATGCTTTGTTTAACACCTATTGTGCAGTAATCTCTGTTTCTTAAGAAGATCCTTTACAGTGACTGTACCTCTACTGGGTACATATCAAACCAGCCCATGGTCAATTATTCTTTTTAACTGGAGCCACATTTCCTCTATACGCTCCTGCCCTTTGCTGAACGTTTCAAGTAACTCACTAACACGTAATGTTACTGGTTTTATATCCAGTTTAGTGAACATATGTATCTTTCTGCTTTGTTTCGTTGTCCTTTGTACTTTGGTAATCATTGTTGCCACAACTTCATCATGCTCACTGATACCAATTTCAGTGTGGACATCCTCAAATGAGTCAAGTTTATTTGTTGCCATTAGGTCGAATATATTTCCATCAAGGATGGGATACAAACTACATTTTTGTAGGTAGTTTTCAGAGAAGGCGTTAAGTAATGTTTCACAGGATGCCTTATCATCCCCACGACTAATAAAACTGTAACTTTCCCAATTGATTGTTGAATAATGCTGATGATTAAAATATGACTTGAAAACTTATGTACAAATTAACTGAGTTTTCCTCTGAAGTTTTCAATTACATCGGTAGATGAGTCTTGTGGGCGATGGAAGGATCAAATTATCATTTTATCTCGGTAGATCTGAGTTTCAAATGGTTCAAATGGCTCTGAGCACTATGGGACTCAACTGCTGTTGTCATAAGTCCCCTAGAACTTAGAACTAATTAAACCTAACTAACCTAAGGACATCACACACATCCATGCCCGAGGCAGGATTCGAACCTGCAACCGTAGCGGTCGTGCGGTTCCAGACTGTAGCGCCTTTAACCGCTCGGCCGCTCCGGCCGGCGATCTGAGTTTCTCATCTACTATGACAAATACATCACATCAGCTTCTCATTAGCCTATTCTTCCGATATACACTTCAGTTTTCCCCAAAAATTTCACTGCTGTCAATTTCAGGTTTCAACCAGTTTTCTGATTCCGATTTTATGTGAGCTTCTCTGTGTTTCAGAAACACTTCAAACTCTGGTATTTTGTTGCGAATGCTTCAGTAGTTAATCAGTAAGGTTTTAGGATTCTTATATGTGGGAGGCATTTCTTTCGATCTTACACTGATACTTCTGGGTTTCCTATAGCTATTGTTACCAGAGTTGAATGGAAAGTCGCCCAATCTAAAAAAAGAAAAAAACCTTTTGTGTACCTGGCACACTCTCTGTTACCTGAGTAGCATGTAGTGCGCACTTGACCAATTTACAGGGACCCAACAGTTCTCAACCCTGTAGTGCAAGTCCAGGAAGTCGCAGCAGAGCCTTTTACAGAACCTTCGAAGTCTCTTGTTCATTCCTTCCACTCGACTCTGAACTGAACAGCCACGATCAATTATGGGAAAAATGCTGCAAATTTTGAGCTTCGTTGAAGCTTCTTGGCCAAAGATGCCCCTCTCAACCTTGTCTGACAGCCGCTGGAATGATCCGAGAATGACCTCAGAGCTCAGATAACAAACATCATTTTTTCCAAAGTGCACCCTTTCTCCTCAGTGGCTGCCGAAATAGCCTCTTCAACATGTTAACAGTGGCCCTCAAGACATACACACTCAGGGCATCTGGGGTTCTTTTCTATACACTGCTGCCGTTTCCCTACGGGGTTCCATCATTCGCTGTATGTTTGAACTGTCGACGATTAATAGAATCCTACCATTTCGTGTTTGACCCCTTCTCACAGCTGACAAAACAGGTTTCCCCAAAACAGGTAAAGTGAGTTCCATGGGCTCAGTTTCAGATACAGCGAGATAGAGAGCAACTCAAACTTGTTTGTAATGGAGATAGCTACAATACCTTGAATCCTTGTTAGTCCCTGTCCACCCTATACAGGATGCCTAGATCTACCATTGACACATCGCTCGCACTCAAGTACACTAGTAATGACAGGTCCTGTACTGAACCTTCCTGGCAGATTACAACTGTGTGCCGGACCGAGACTCGAATTCGGGACCTTTGCCTTTCACGGGCAAATACTCTACCAAATGAGCTACCCAAGCACGACTCACGTCCCGTTCTCACGGTTTTACTTCTGCCAGTACCTCGTCTCCTACCTTTCAAACTTTACATGTCAGCGCACACTCCGCTGCAGAGTGAAAATGTCATTCTGGATACATCCCCCAGGCTGTGGCTAAGCCATGTCTCCGCAATATCCTTTCTATCAGGAGTGCTAGTTCTGCAGGGTTTGCAGGACAGCTTCTGTAAGTTTGGAAGGTAGGAGACAAGGTACTGGCAGAAGTAAAACCGTGAGGTCGGGGCGTGAGTCGCGCTTGGGTAGCTGAGTTGGTAGAGCACTTGCCCGCGTAAGGCAAAGGTGCCGAGTTCGAGTCTCGGTCCGGCACACAGTTTTAATCTGCCAGGAAGTTTCATGTCAGCGCACACTCCGCTGCAGAGTGAAAATCTCATTCCAGGTCCTGTACTTTCTGCAGAGGATTCTAAATCCAAAGAAGAGGACAGTACTTGAGATACCTCTGGCACAGGTTTCACAGGTACACGACTCTCAGGAGCTCTTACAATACACTAATTTGCAGTAGCTGCAAGTCGTTTCACAGTAGTGAGGGCGATTTCTAGCTGCTTATGAACGCCAACCAGCTGATTCATGTGGGGTTACATTTTAGCTGGTGTGGTGTATTAGATTAGATTAGATTAGATTAGATTAATACTAGTTCCATGGATCATGAATACGATATTTCGTAATGATGTGGAACGAGTCAAATTTTCCAATACATGACATAATTAGGTTAATTTAACAACATACTTAAGTTAATATAACAACTTTATTTTTTTGTGTTTTTTATTTTTATTTTTTATTTTTTTTATTTTTTTAATATTTTTTTTCTTAATTTATATCTAAAAATTCCTCTATGGAGTAGAAGGAGTTGTCATTCAGAAATTCTTTTAATTTCTTCTTAAATACTTGTTGGTTAACTGTCAGACTTTTGATGCTATTTGGTAAGTGACCAAAGACTTCAGTGCCAGTATAATTCACCCCTTTCTGTGCCAAAGTTAGATTTAATCTTGAATAGTGAAGATCGTCCTTTCTCCTAGTATTGTAGTTATGCACACTGCTATTACTTTTGAATTGGGTTTGGTTGTTAATAACAAATTTCATAAGAGAGTATATATAATGAGAAGCTACTGTGAATATCCCTAGATCCTTAAATAAATGTCTGCAGGATGATCTTGGGTGGACTCCAGCTATTATTCTGATTACACGCTTCTGTGCAATAAATACTTTATTCCTCAGTGATGAATTACCCCAAAATATGATGCCATATGAAAGCAATGAGTGAAAATAGGCGTAGTAAGCTAATTTACTAAGATGTTTATCACCAAAATTTGCAATGACCCTTATTGCATAAGTAGCTGAACTCAAACGTTTCAGCAGATCATCAATGTGTTTCTTCCAATTTAATCTCTCATCAATGGACATACCTAAAAATTTGGAATATTCTACCTTAGCTATATGCTTCTGATTAAGGTCTATATTTATTAGTGGCGTCATACCATTCACTGTACGGAACTGTATGTACTGTGTCTTATCAAAATTCAGTGAGAGTCCGTTTACAAGGAACCACTTAGCAATTTTCTGAAAGACAGTATTGACAATTTCATCAGTTAATTCTTGTTTCTCAGGTGTGATTACTATACTTGTATCATCAGCAAAGAGAACTAACTTTGCCTCTTCATGAATATAGAATGGCAAGTCATTAATATATAATAAGAACAACAAAGGACCCAAGACTGACCCTTGTGGAACCCCATTCTTGATAGTTCCCCAGTTTGAGGAATGTGCTGATCTTTGCATGTTACGAGAACTACTTATTTCAACTTTCTGCACTCTTCCAGTTAGGTACGAATTAAACCATTTGTGCACTGTCCCACTTTACAGGGCAGTAAACAAATACCTTTAAATTAAGTCGACTAATTATCTTTCAATCTGTTGAGTTAAAAATTCCTAATTTCTATCACAATTGAAGTAAGTACACAAATCGAGATTTCTATTAAAACAACAGAAAAACCTGTGGTAAAAGTTACTAGCTTCGTAAAACTTTTTGAGGTTAATTATAGTCGTTAGCAAACTCGGAAATAGAGTTAATTTACGTAAATATAGATAATATAAAGGGCTGCTCCTCTTTAAAGGAAAAGTAGATGTTACATGGTATGTTAGTTAGACTACTACAGAAACTAAATCGCAAGCGGCAATTTCCTGCAAACTTGATTATGCACAGGAAAATTGTAGCTCCCGAGAATTCTGAAAAATGCACCTTTATTTGCATTGTCATACAATGAATTTCAGAGAAGCTCTATTCTTTGGCAAGTACTGGAACGACAAATGCTGATTTCCTAATAAGTAAGTTACATATATGAAACACTTGTACCACTAATTTACGAAAATATAGTTTTGCAAGCGTCGGAAAATTCATAAAAATAACATATTTCTCACGCAATTATACAATGAAATTAAAGAACGATTGTTTCGAACTTGGATAGGCTTACTGTTCTAAAAAATTGTAAAACAGGACAAATAAGTTTAAGCTAAAAACTGGCGATAACAGACAAAGTTCACTGCAGTACTTGTGAATGTTCTTGTCTTGACATTGGCAAATAAAGTCAGATGAACAGATTTTTTTTTCCCTCGAAAACTTCTCTATGAGTATACAATTCCAAGTAGTACTATTCTCACAAGATTTATAGTTGAATATATTCTTCAGTTTCATTTACTTTTGCCATAACATTTGAAATATTAGTAACATATGCGTCAACATCATCTCTTAACTCTGGTAATTCTTTGTTTAATATTCTAATAGTCTCACTCAGTTTTAGTTATATAATGTAAGATTTTTTGGCTCCTGTTAGTGCTCTCTACTTCTTTGATCAGTTTGTCATCAGTTTTCTCAGTTTTATTTTCTATTGAAATAATACAAGTATCAAATTTACTATGCTCTGCACTTACATATGTTAGAAAATCCCTTAAATTTATGTGTAATTCCTCAGTTGTCTGTGCAGTTTTCCCTACCTGTACTTTGACATTGTCTAGGTCTTTCCTAATGCATTTTAGTGCCTGACGTCGCCTCCACACGTTTTTATCCAAGGGATCTATGTTTTTCCTTTGTTCACCATCTTTTTGCCTAATTTCTCATTCTGTTTTTTAACATTTCTCTCTATGTTTTAATATTTTATCCCAGTCTGGCAGTCTAGCTTCTGAGTTTGTTTCTCTATAAGTCTCTAAGCATATTAAAAGAATTATTACTGTCGCCAACTGCCAGACACAGTGCCCGAGTGGTTCTAGGCACTTCAGTCCGAAACTGGGCAACGGCTATAGTCGCAGGTTTGAATCCTGCCTTGGGCATGGATGTGTGTAATGTCCTTAGGTTAGTTAGGTTTAAGTAGTTCTAAGTTCTAGGGGACTGATGACCTCAGATGTTAAGTCCCGTAGTGCTCAGAGCCATTTGAACTCTTGCCAACTATCTCCTCCTGACTGAAACCTTGAAACGGTGAACACATACTGTCTGAATCTCCACTTGCTTCTTCCCCTCCGGATTGTACATCACTAATATTGTGCTGAACTTCCTTTTCATTATCTTTTGTCAAATTTTCCACTTCCTCCACTTCTTTACTACTAGCTCAACTTTCGTCACCCGTAATGAAAATATTTTTCCCAAAAATGCAGAAAAGAAACAAAAAAGAAAAAAACGCTTATTAACCAAAAAGTTTTTTACATGACCTATCAACGTTACAACACTGAAGAAGAAATGAATAAATCGTACTTGGTATCCTCAGCTGTGGCAATGTTCAGGCTGATGGCAGCTGCTTGTACTTACAATTCTATAGTCCAGTTTTCTTATCCACATAATTTTTTGGTTTCAAATGATCCCAGCTTCCAGTTCAGAATTTCGCTTTCCAAATAAGGACGTCTTTCAGTGTTGAGGTTGAAAGTGATCATGTGGAACTAAAAAATTAACTTTAGCACTTTGATCTGAATTACAGCATTATCTCAAATCCTTCACTACTGCAACACTGGGGGTAAGAAAATGTTGTCTCAAAAAGAAAAGAAAACTGAAAATTAATGACCTTTAGAAGAAATGAATGATAAATGTAAATATAGTTCTTGTATTCACTTTTAGGATTTGAAACTCTAGTACTTCTTCTGTGTGTTTACAGTTAAACTTTGGGCTATTGTACATAGGTTACACCTGTTAAGCAAAACATTGTTTTTTCTTGTTACCAATGCATGTTTCAGCACCTCTGTGCAATCATCAGTAGGTTTTGTTTATTGGACAACTCGGTTTTACATTACAGTATATGATTTTGCAGGACCATCTGTATGGTGTTCTGCACTGATAACTTGTCACGTTTTGTTGTGAGTGATACTTCTTCGTTCTCGTTCTGCGTTCACTGCACACACGTATTAAATTTACTTTCAGTATTTTCGGTTTTGCAATCGCCTGTGTTTTGTGAAGTGATATGGCGTTTGCAAAACCGAAAACAAGCCAAGTACATTTAATGTGTGTGTGCAGTGATCTCAAAACGAGAAAGAAGGAGGATCAATCACAACAAAACATGACTATCTATTAATTCAGGACACCATACAAATGTGCCAGCAAAACTATATAATGAAAAATTGACTTGTCCAATAAACAGAACCCACTGGTGATGGCACGGAGATGCTGAAGAGTGTTTGGGCACCAAGATAGAAGAGTGTTTTTGCATAAAAGGCGGGACCTATATCCACTAAAGTTGTTATAAATTGGTGGTCTGTTACTCTGTATCTCCACAATAATAATTACTATCATTACCTTATCTTATTCTTGATGTTGTTAAGGCTTCACTGCAGAAGCTGTTTCCTCGAAGTTTGTTAAGTGAAAATGGGCTGAATAGCTGTGTGGTTCTCAATAATCGTGTAAAGACTGTCGTTGTTTCAGGTGAATAATTTATTTCTTCGCAGATTTTTCATCAAAATCTTGCTTTGTACTGGCCGTCATTGCTCCCCCTTTTATACTCTTTATATACCTTTTGCTGCAAACAGAAAACTCGCCAATTACAATTACAATAGTTATTGGCAATTACAAAAATTAGCATCATACAGTAGTTACAAATGGAATGCATTAAATGTGATACATAATCAACGATAATTCTTCGTTTTTAAGGAAATATTGTCAAACTGCTTTGAATAAACAATGTTGATTACAATTTTGTTAATTACATAGAAACCGCTCTATCCAGAATCTTCCTAACATGTTCCTGGTTTCAAATATGGGTACATTATTTTTTGGTGAGAACAGAATTTCAATAAATATTACAGTAGTCCAAATAATCCCTTGTTTACATCGTCAATAAGATTTCGTTCTATGAGTTTCAGTAATTACTGTGTAATTGGGTGTTTTTATAGTTAGCAATTTCATATTAAGCTGTCAGTATGCTAATAAGAGTTGTTACAAGTTTAAAACATTATAAAAGGTACTTTTTTTCTCTTTCATTATTGGATTTCTCATAAGTGAATGGCTTTAATCGTAACTAGTCGAACAGATTGTAGCTCACATGTTCCTAGCAATTGATGGCTGTGGTACTGATGAGTACTTTGATATGGAGTTGTGGAAAATTTCAGTGTTAAAGGGATGATATTACTAATATGGGCCCTACCTAATGACATAACAGTTAATTAAGCAACCTGATATAGCTTTAGTGTCATGTGAAAGGTAAGCTAAATTATTTCTTGGAATCATATGAAGAATAAGGCGTTACATTTCAAACCAGCCAGAGCACATTGAAGGCAATGCTGATAACATAGTGGTGTTTAAGAGTGAATTAAAGCATTTCCTTTAGGCAACGCCCCCTTAGCCTTTGAGAAGTTCTTCACAAAAATTTTAAAAATTTATGTTTTAATTTTATTGATAATTAGATTTAGCAATGGAATACAGTAATGTAAAGTCGTTTCCCTGTAGTCTACTTAAATTAATTTAAATGCTCATCAGGGAATCCAGTCTCTCTGGGCTTCTTGAAATACCACTGATTTATCTAAAAAATATAATCTAACGAAAAAGCAAACTGAAATAGACTGTTTTTTTAAAGTTTTATCGTGACCCCAGAAATTAAAGAATAAATAAATAATTTATAGGTATCACAATCAGCTCCTGTATCTTTTATTTGATTAATTGCAGCTAGGTAGTACGTAAACAAGTTTTGATGTAAAAAATACGAACATTGATGAGAATACTGAATTTTTTTTTTTTTGTATAATAAGCTAGTTTCGAATATTTGTGTAGATATGAAAGAAGATGAATGATAGTTTGCCTGTCATATATAGGGAATGCATAATACTTTGTTCTAATATGCGTTCTGGTACAGTTTTTGTACTTTCCCTGAAAATTGAATAACTGATGATTTTCTTTACTTATGAAAGATGTCAAATAAAGAATGATAAAGATAGCGCTACATTCTGAATCGTCACGTACAATGGACAGAAATTTAAGAACTTGAGCTATTATTGTGTAATGTAATGTTTGATTGGAGACTCATAAACACATAATGGTCATAGCGAAACCGATTATAAAGTGTATGATAATGAGTATCAACTTGTACAAAAGTTTGACAGCATTATGCTTTCAGACGCATTGAATTCTGTGACAAATAAAAGTTGAGTATTCATTTCTTTTTATTGTCTTTATTGTTTTGAGTAATGACTCCAATGATCTGTAAAATTTCATTTGTCAACGTGATTGGAGTAAATGTAACAATGCAATTCCAAAGTAGGTGAGAAACACTGTGAATTAAAAGTTTATTCACAGAACATTAGAAAATGAGACTCTTTGTATCTGTAATGATTTATTTCACCAGTGACTCAAACCAGATAGTCAAAAATACATGTACATAATAAGAAAAAATCATTGGGCGCACTGAAGCTGAGATTTGGAGAACAGTAGCAACAGAACATCTCTGCGATATGTCGCAGCCGACTGTCAACCAGAGTATTTAACCATAAGCGCAGAAATTGTATGAATAGGAAGCTTGTTTTGGAAAGACCGGTGTTTGTACGCAGCACAAATTTTGTACATTGTTTACGAGGCGTACATTATTGTTTCCTGTTTTTGTTGTAATATTAATATCTGATCCTGACAGAAGGTAGACGACTTGGATGATGTGGACCGCCCACACTTTGACAGAAGCGGATGCGTGAGCAGAGCAACATATACCGCATATTTATATCAAGAATACTCACTGTTTGAACGATGTAAGTACATAGTAGGTCTAATTTCGCATATATTAACGTGATATGTACCGTGACAATAAACTTCAATCATTTGTTTCAGGTTTACGCTGGGACTATCAAAGTTTTTGATTTTAATGTTAGTGGTTAGTAGTTTGGCACAAGATTATTACGAACTTCTAGGTGTAACAAAAAGCGCAAATGACAAAGAAATAAGAAAAGCCTTTAAAAAACTAGCTGTAAAAATGCACCCCGATAAAAACAAGGTGAGGATAAGCGACTGTCATTAAAATATATACCAATATGATTAGTTGTTGGTGACTTCAAACTTTCTTTTTCTGTTAGGGCGATCCAGATGCTCATGCGAATTTTGTGAAACTCACAAAAGCATATGAAGTTCTAAAAGACCAGGAGTCCCGAAAGAAATACGATCTATTTGGAGAAGATGGTGTAAAAACAACCGGACAGCAAACATATCACTCCTGGAGTTATTACCGGGATAATTTTGGCATATATGACGACGACCCCCAGATTATAACACTGAACGGTGCCGATTTCGGTGAGTTACATTTTGGAATGCAATATGTTTGTTCAGTCAATGTAACGGCCTATTCAATGACAGGAACAGACAAACATAATAATAAATCTTTGAAAACCTAACAATACTTTGTTTAGAAGAAACAAACTTGGAGAGAGATAGGGAGAATGGCTATTGCTGACAACATAAGATTTGTCATATTTGTAAATATTGAGAGTACCCAGTTCTTAAATTAAATTGGAACTGTTATGTCCACTTTGGTTTGTGGTGTTTTGTTTTTAAAAATTTATTTTTCGCACTTTCTGTTAAAATAACCTTGTCCATAATTACTATATTGCTGTACATTTATTTACTTAGCCATCCATGGACATTTTAAAATGTACGGATGTTGTCAGTTGCGTACATTCATATATTTATACAGTGTTGTTACATGTAGTTAAACATTGTGACATATAAGTTATTTACAATCATTTTTGCTCCTTATCAAAATATTGTGAAACAAAATCTATTTACAATCATTTTGTACTAAGGAATTCACGTATAGTGTAAAAGCGGTGTTCCTGCAAAAACAATTTAAGATTTTTCCTAAAGTGGTACATGTTATCTGCTTTTATTTTCTGCGGCAGTTTATTATACAGTTTTACACCTTCATACAAGAGGCTAATGTGAGTCTTATGTTTATTCTTCCTGTCTAGGTGAAGGCAGTGACTTGTTCTTGTACTATAGTTATGAAAACTGCTATTTGTGCTATAATTTTCTATATTTTTCTTGATGTACACTATTGTTTGGAATATAAACCCAGTGTGCCCCTGTGCCATTTTCTGTAACACTTCAGCATTTGTATCTCCAGCAGCGTTTGTGCAGGGGTCTGTTGCAATACTGAAGGGATGGTGATACTTTATTTTGTATTTAACTTTTGTGAAAAATTCACGTACACAGTAGTACATGGGAAAGTCCAAATGTAGAAATCTGTACAGGTTTCCAGTGGTACATTGAGAATGAAAAAGCATAATTTTGTTAATATATGGAACAGATAAGCATTAGATACTTATTTCCATCATAGAGCTCTAAAGCGCAGACGTGTAATAAGTGCAGAGATAAATATTGGATTAAGTCCCTTATAATAATAATAAATAATAATAATGAAGCAACGCACTAAAAATTGTGTACGCAAAACAGAAATAATGTTTGTTGTTGTCATTGTGGTGGTGATCTGCTTACTGTTTTCATCTCTTGGGCTCACTCTATGGTTTTTACGCGTCACACTTCCCCCCATTAGTAAACAGAACAATGGTTACACAATCTACCCATCTAATCTTCAGCATTCTTCTGTAGCACCACAATTAAAAAATCTTATGTTCTCTTCTTTTCTAAACTTTCATCATCCATGTTTCACTTCCGTACATGGCTACACTCCAGACGCACACTTAAACCTATATTTTAAATTATTAAAATTCTCAGAAATTTCTTCTTCAAATTGAGGCCAATTTTAGACACTAGCAGGCTTCTTGTGTTCAGAAATGCCATCTTTGCCTGTGGTTAACTGCATTTTATGCTCTTGCTTACCTGTCATGTTATTTTGCTTCTGATGTAGCAAAATTACTTAAATTCTTCTACTTTGTGGTTCCCAGTTTTTGTGTTAAGTTTATTGCTAATCTTATTTTTGCTTCTCCTTGTTGTTTTCATCCTTTTTTCAATTTACCCTCAATCCATACTCTGCAGGCTACTTGTTCCACTCAGTATGCCCTGTAATTCTTCTTCACTTTTGTTGAGAATAGCAATGTTATCAGTAAATCTTATCATTTGTATCCCTCCACCCCGAATGTTATTCCCATTTCTGAACTTCTTTTATATCTGTCATTTTGACTTAGATGTAGAGATTGAACAGTAGTGCTGGAAGACTGCATCTCTGTCTTCTCACACCCTTTTACTGCAAGCACTTCATTCTTGCTTTTCCATTCTTACTATTCCTTCTTGGTTCTTACACATGCTGTATATTTTTTCCCTATAGTTTCTGAGAATGTTTAATGTCCTGCATCATCATGCATTGTCGACCACTTTTTCCTGGGTAACAAATCATATGAACAAATAATTTTTCATAAGTCTTGTATCCATTATCAAGCTAGACATCATAAATGCCTCTTCTAAAGCCAAAGCGATAGCCATCAAGCATATCCTCAGTCTTCTTTTCCCTTTTTGTATACGTTATTCTTGTCGGCATGCTGTAGGCATGAGCCATTAAGCTCAGTGTTTGATAGTTCTCACACTTATATGCCTTTACCACTTTCAGAATGGTGTGGACAATATTTTTCTGAAAGTCTGGTGGTATGTTTTCAGACTAATAGACTCTTGAATACTTGTTTGTGTGGCGTTTTCCGCAATGATTTTTAAAATTTTGAAGGAATTTTGTGTATGATTTTTGCCTTATTTGATTGCAAGTCTTTCAAAGCTCTGTTAAACTCTGACTTTAATATTGAATTCTCTGTTTTCCTTGGCTTCCATGCACTTCGTATATATTTAATTCCTAATTGACGTACCTTGCTGTATTGTCTTCTTTTACTGAACATTCTTCTTTCTTTAATTGTTCTTCTGCTGTATGTGGTTTCTTTGAAGTGACTTTCGGTAAAAGTCTGGAATAGGGCCAGTGACGTACTTTTGTGTTTCATCTAGGAATGTCGTCAGCACTTGTTGGAGGTATGATGGAAACAAAAGAATGTGTATCAGCTGTTTCTGTTACCTGCCAATGAAAGAGGAACAGGCAGATGACATGTTTCAAAGTAATACATTCGGAAGAAAGGGTGAAACATTGCTGTAAATGAAGGTTATAAATTTAGCTGCTCCTTGTTTGAGTCGTAGCTGCTCAAACTGTACTGGTATCAGCAAACCAAGAACTGAATCACAACTCATATGTTTGAAAAAGCAGGGAAATATTTCTCTCTTCTGCATTGCTACGCAGTCAATCTGTGCAGAGACACTGAGTAATTGGGTCAATGTTTTTAATTAAATCATGGGAGAAGGTAGGTGGACCACTGTACTTTTAGTTAAATCATGGGAGAAGGTAGATGGATCAATGTTTATTAATATATTGAACACGTGACTCTATTATTAAATAAAATTGAACCACTTACCTTCTCCCATGGTTCAGTTAAAAAACATTGATCTACTTGCTCGGTGTGCTCGTGCAGATCGATTGCATAGTCATTTCACCACCACATTTGATACATTTTCGTATATCTCTAATTAATTCATGAGTGCCAATTGACAACATCACTATGCAGAACTAAATCACTTAAATCAGTCCACTTTATAGCACTCACTGCCATGATCACAAAATATTTCTCGTAAAACTCGCTCATACACTGAAAAACAGCAAACAAGACAAAGGTTTCAATTACAGCCCAAAAAATACATTGCCTGTCTTCTCACCTGTCATTATTTCTGTCAATGAATCATCCAACTGCATTACAAGAACTGACAACATATGAACAGTATATAAGCACCGACGTGACTGCTGCTGGCTCTGATCCAGACTTTAGCTGTGACCTACCTCGCATCTATGTTTGTCTGTCTAACTTCATTGATTGTCCTGATTAAAGGTGTCCATTCGTGTTTAACTGAAATGTCTATTGTGATACTCATTATCGCACTAACTACACCTGTAGAGAATGTCGCACACACCTCATTGTTCCTCACTTCTGTCTGCATTGATACTCGATTTCGAAATCTGTGCCTTACCTTGATGTAATTCAGCTGGAATCTTCCTGTATCTCCTGGTCTTTTCCTAGTATACCTCATTCTTTTGTGATTTTAGAACAGTGTTTTAGCTATTAGTAGGTGAAATTTATTACAGAACTCAATTAGTCTTTCTCCTCATTGATTCCTACCACCTATCACATTTTCTCTTGTAACCCTGGCTTCTGTTCTTTATGCAACAACTGTGTTCCAGCCACCCATGGTTATTAGATTTTCATCTGCCTTAACATACCAAATTACAAGTTCAATATCCTCGTATACCTTTTCTCTCTCTTTGTCTTCTGCATGTGACACAGGCTTACGTATCTGAAGTATTCGTGTTGGAATTGGTATGCACTACTTTCCTATTCATGATGAGTCCTACACCCATTCTATCATTTTCTGCTGCTTTTGATATTATCCTATACTCGTCTGATCAGAAATCCTAAAACTTCACTGACTGCCACTACATTTAGATTGAGCTTGTGCATTTCAATTTCCATTTTCTAGCTTCTGTACCACTTTGATTTCTGACTTTTCATGCTCCAACTTGTACAATGTGACTCTTGTGTTGGTTATGTAATCTTTTTGTCATGATTTCCTCCCCCTTGCCATCCCCTCCTGGAGATCAGAATGGAGGACTAATCTGGAATCATTCGCTAGTAGAGAGATCATCGTGATACTCTTCAAGTTTCAAGCCACATGTCGTGTGGATATGCATTGTGTGTCTTTAATGGAGTGGTTTCCATTGCTTCCTTCACCCCCGTGCCATTGACTATTGTTAATTCTTCCATTTTTAGGACTGTTTCCAATCCCAGGGGTAAGAAAATACCTCAAACATATGTTTGATACACTACCACTCCGTCCTTCCTCGCAACTCCAGTTCCCAAGTGCTATCATTCATCATCAGAGATGAGAGCTCTGCTTGCAACTCATTCCAATGATACACAGTCAAATACTAGAGTCAAGAGACAAGTGTGAGACAGTGCTCATTTCCTTTTATATTCTGGTACAGAGAAATACCAATTGTCCTTCGTTGTGACTCATGCAACTAAACACCTCGTTGACATTAGGAGATGAAACTTGTTCCTCTGTGTATTCTACTATTACTTGTTGACTACTTGTAGAGACAGCTATAGAACTTGTTCTTTATTAATAGGCAGAAAACTCAAGGTAATAACTTTTGCTGGATGCGTAGTGGAAAATCAGTTGCCTCGCTCGACATAGTTCACTGCAGGATCATCGAACTGTCACTTTATAGTGATGGCTCCTAATGATTCGGCTGCTTCCCGGTGTAGTGACTGTGACTGCTGAGACTGCCCCTGACTGCTTTTTACGAGGGTTGGAACTTTAATAATGGCAACTATTTGTTTACAGTTCGTACAAAATATATACATGTTTCAGAGTAGTCACCAGTATAACCCGTTGCCAGTGATGTGGAAGTCGTAGGATACTCTTAGCAGTGCCAGTTGTGTTGATAGTTTGAGTGGCGCTATCTATTGCTCGATGAATTTGTAGCAGTTCAGAAGCGAATGCCATGAAGTGTTTCCTACAGTTTAGAAATGGAGTTGAACTTACAAGGGTTTAAGTCAGGGGATTGCAGTAGGGGTTATAGCACTTCAGCAGCCCCATCAGTCAAACAAATCAGTAACAGCTTGCACTGTACATGTTTGAGCATTGTCCTGCAGAATGATGTCCAGGTCCTGCAGAAAGTGTCATCACTTCTGTACCTATGCTGTTCATTTTTGGAACACAACCTACAACCTGCTTAGCTTAAAATGGGCTAACAGGACTCTGCCCCAAATTGCAAATGGAAGCTATTTTAATCTACCTATCTGTCTATAAAAAAGACAGTAAATTGGAAATATCCATTGTGAAGTTTCCAACATAAAATGCATGGGAATACTGTAGAAGACACTGTCAGCCTCTGCCTTACATATTAATTGTTGTCAGAGTGTGAATTCTGGAGATATCATTCCACTATTGACAATGTGGGCCTATTTGAGGTAATTATAATATGGACTCTGGTGTGGGAAGTATCTAACAGGCACTTTATCTGGAGAAATCTCTATACTGTTTTACAAATGATATTCCACAGATATTATCCAAAGTCCTTACTTTCTCCCTACTTTAGGTAAGATATTGGCCATGTCCTTTGTGATTACATTGATCAGGTATCCCACAGTGTTTCTTTCAAAGTGTGATGCTACTACAGAAAATGTACACCAGGTGCAGATGACGTTTAACAGAGTGGAGGAGCTGGTATTGAAAACTACTATGTGGGAACTATAACTTGGCTTGTGGACTCCCCAGATCTGATTTCTAGCAGTCAGCAGACTTCATGCTGTTGTGATTTGCAGATGTATGTTTCCAATTGTGCAGCGTACTATTAGCTATTGTTGAATGCATTGTTGTCTACTTGGTTGGTGAGCTGTACTGTTGCTGTCTGTGTGTGTGTTTTTTTTTTAAAAAAGAGTGGTGATGCAAATGCTATCCCATTATAGGCATTACATTCTACTCCAGTTCAGAAAAGGAAAATGGTTATCAGGAGGATGTGGACGCTCGAAACACAGGTTTATATTACCTGCACTCAATAATTACAGTAGGCCTACATGGAAGCAGAGCTTGTTACCCCTTCAGGAGGCAAAATTGTAGTACTACTGATACACACATAAAAGTAGTTGTTGTAATAGTGTAAGTGCCATATAGTATATTGTATGTTCTGGTACATGACCCTGAATGAACGACACAGCAAATGAAATGGCTCTTTCTAAACTTATTGCACAGATACTCATTCCTTCTTTGTGGGAACTTCAATGCATTTAATATGCTAGACGACTTTGCCATCATGTTCTCAACAGCTGAAGCTGTTGAGAGCCTTGGGCCTAGAGAAGCTGTATGGCCCCTGAACATGGGGTGGAACATGCAACAGCATTTCTGTAGGGTCGTTCTCCAACAGAGGGTTTTTTTTTTTTTTTTTTTTCTTTTTCCCCCTGATTCGACATTTTGCACTCTCAGTACTGGGCAGAGTTAGTGATATTCAGACAAGTGGTATTTTCATTTCTTAAAAGTGTTTTATGAATGATCTAACATTTTTACTTTGCTTTCTTCAGCTACTGACCTCTGTTAAAATCACTATGTGTCATAAACAGTATTAGAGAGTAACCATGTAACCCACATCACTATTTTGTCCATATTACTATTTTTGAGAGAGTCATATTTTATATGAAGTTACTAAAAATATCCTTGAAAATATTGGCACACACTGAAGTGACAAAAGTCATGGGATAGTGATAGGCAGATAGATAAGGGTAATATTGCATACACAAGGTACAAAAGAGCAGTGCATTGGCGGCACTATCATTTGTACCCAGGTGATTCATGTGAAAAGGTTTCTGACATGATTATGGCCACATGACAGGAATTAGCATGCTTTTGATATGCAGTGATAGTTGGAGCTAGATGCACGGGACATTCCATTTAGGAAATTCTTAGGGAATTCAATTTTCCAAATCCACAGTGTCATGAGTATGCCAAGAATATCAAATGTCAAGCATTACCTCTCACCACAGGAAATGCAGTCGCCAAGAGCCTTCCCTTAATGACCGAGAGCAGCGGTGTTTGCATCAAGTTTCAGTGCTAACAGACAAGCAAAACTGTATTGAATAACCACAGAAATCAATGTGGGGTATACGATGAACATATCCGTTTGGACAGTGTAGTGCAATTCGGCATTAATGGGGTATGGCAACAGATGAACAATGTGAATGCCTTTGCTAACAGCATGACATTGCCTGCAGTGTCTCTCCTGGGCTCGTGACCATGTCAGTTGTACCCTAGATGACAGGAAAACCGTGTCTTGGTCGGATGAGTCCCGATTTCAGTTGGTAAGAGCTGATGGTAGGTTTCGAGTGTAGCACCAAGGTACTGTGGAAGCTGGCGGTGGCTGCCTACTGGTGTGGGTTGTGTTTACATGGGCTAGACTGGGCCTTCACCAGCTGAACTGATCATTGACAGGGAATATTTATGTTTGCCTACTTGCAAACTATTTGCAGCCATTCCAGGACTTCAAATTCCCAAACAACTATGGAATTTATATGGATAACAATGCACCATGTCACCAGACCACACTTGTTCATATTTAGTTTAAAGAGCATTCTGGACAATTCGAGCAAACGATTTGGCTACTAATCAAACATTTGTGGGACATAACTGAGAGGTCAGTTCTTGCACAAAATCCTGCACCAGCAACACTTCGCAATTATGGTTGGCTATAAAGACAGCATGGGTATTCTAACGAATTGTTGAGTCCAAGTCACATTGAGTTGCTGCACTACACCAGGCAAAAGGAGGTACGACACAGTATTAGGAGGTATTCCATGACTTTTGTCACCTTATCATATTTCTACAGGGTGACACAGAAAAATGGGAACATTTCCACAATCCAATAAAACTAGAAGTGATGAAGGAAAGTAATTGCATTGATAGTAATTGAAACCTTCCAAATTTGCCATTTATGAAACATTGATGGCATTTATCATTTTTTTAAAAATTATGTCCTTTAGATGGTGTCCTGTACGAATGAATTTGTGAACTCTGTTGGTGAGATTCCTCATTGACCGCTGCAACATCGCAGCTGGATACTGTGAATTGCATCCCAGACTCTCTGTTTTAACTCATCCAGAGTTCTTGATCGAGTCGTGTAGACTTTGCTCTTGAGGTAGCCCCACGAGAAAAAATCACAAACAGATAAACCTGACACTCAAGGGGGCCAGGGAATGTTACCGAATCGTGAGATCACATAATTGCCAAACAATTCTCGCACATATGCCATTGATTGCTGTGCAGTGTGTGATGTCGCTCTGTCCCGTTGAAACCAGGCTTCTTGAATGTTTCGAAAGTTGTTCAGTTCAGGTGTAACGGAAGTTCGTAACATCTCCACGTAACGATAGACATTGACAGTTATTTTGTTTCCCAGTTCATTTGCGAAAAAGTGCAGTCCTATAATCCCATGTTATGAAACACCACACCACGCCATACTGTCACTTTAATAGCATGTAAAGGGCACTGATGAACGTCATTGGGATTTGTTTGCCCAGTTACGGTAGTTCTGTTTATTCACATAACCTGTGAGATGGAAATGTGCCTCATCTGACATCCACAACTTGTTTAGAAATTCATGGTCATTGTTTATTTTTGTTATCATTTGTTAACAGATTCCTAATCGTAACCAGTAATTGTTGTCCTTAAATTGTTGCACCATCTGTAGTTTGTACAGATGAAATTTTAAATCAAGGTCAATTCTGCGAACACTCTTCTGTGACATTCCAACCACTGCTACTTGCTTATGAATTGAATGCCATGTGCTCCGTAAGACATTGCGTACAACAACAATGTTCGCTGGAGAATTCACACATCTTGGTCATCCTGTTGGTTTCTTTTTGAGGGCAGAGCCAATCTTTTCAAAGTTATTAATCTAACATATTATCATGTGTTTTGACGGAACACCTTCATGACTTCCTAAATCATAAAAAGTCAAAACTCCCTCTGTGCTGCTACCAAACTATCATTTTTTTATAATACATTTTTATGGCTAACACATCCTCTTGTCCATTCCACTCATCCATGATTACTGAAATGGCGGAAACTAACTTTCAGAATTCATAGTGCTGCCTCCTGCCCATGGCTGCCACTATTTATTTCACACATTCTTGTTATTCTGTGTCACCTTGTATAATGTGGTTCTTACATAGAATAATGTAGTTTCCTTGCATATTAGAGCTTGAAACAATATTTTCTTACTTAAAATGTGTAAGATTGTCAACAAAATGCAGATAAGAAATTATTTGAGAAAACTATTTGTCTCATTACTTGGGGACAGAAATTGAATGCCATAACAGAGTTAGTATTCCAGTGATTGCAATTGCCACCAATCTTGAAGTGTAACTGTGGAAAAGGACTTCCTGAAAAATATTTTAAGGGGACCTAGACCTCATGGCCTGTAGTTTTATTAGTGTTTTGAAGTTTAGCAACTCAAAAACTTTAATAAATACTGGAATGAAACTTTAACCACATAGTATGTCGTGACCTCTGTGTGAAAAAAATTTAAAAAATGGAATACATAGTGGAATGAATTTTGATTTTTATCTTATATACTGAATTACTTGTAATTTTTATTCTAGGTGGAAACAGTAAACCAGGATATTCAGCAATTTGTTGTTTTCCGTACTTTAAAAAGGGAGGAAGGAAGGAAGATTGGGTTTAATGTCCTGTCAACATTGAGGAGATGGAGCATGAGATCGGATTGTGTCAAGGATAGGGAAGGAAAAATCAGCTTTGCCCTTTCAAAGGAACCATCCCGTCATTTGCCTGGAACTGTTTAGGCAAACCATAGAAAATCTAAATGTGGATGGCCAGAAGAGAGTTTGAACCATCATCCTCCCAAATGTGAATCCAGTGTGCTAATTACCGCGCCACCTCGTTCGTTGTATTAAAAAAAAAATATTTTTAGAAGTCCACTTTTTCTCCTAATAGTTTAAGGACATATGAAAGGCTCCAGTTTAAAATATTCAATAAATTGTTGACTAATATAGATCACTGTGTTGGCAAGCATTTTTTTTATATATATATATATATATATATATATATATATATATATAATGGAAGGAAACATTCCACGTGGGAAAAATTATATATAAAAACAAAGATGAGGTGACTTACCGAACAAAAGCGCTGGCAGGTCGATAGACACACAAACAAACACAAACATACACACAGAATTCAAGCTTTCGCAACAAACTGTTGCCTCATCAGGAAAGAGGGAAGGAGAGGGGGAGACGAAAGGAAGTGGGTTTTAAGGGAGAGGGTAAGGAGTCATTCCAATCCCGGGAGCGGAAAGACTTACCTTAGGGGGAAAAAAGGACAGGTATACACTCGCACACACGCACATATCCATCCACACATACAGACACAAGCAGACATATTTAAAGACCTAAGTCTGCTTGTGTCTGTATGTGTGGATGGATATGTGCGTGTGTGCGAGTGTATACCTGTCCTTTTTTCCCCCTAAGGTAAGTCTTTCCGCTCCCGGGATTGGAATGACTCCTTACCCTCTCCCTTAAAACCCACTTCCTTTTGTCTCCCCCTCTCCTTCCCTCTTTCCTGATGAGGCAACAGTTTGTTGCGAAAGCTTGAATTCTGTGTGTATGTTTGTGTTTGTTTGTGTGTCTATCGACCTGCCAGCGCTTTTGTTCGGTAAGTCACCTCATCTTTGTTTTTTTATATATATAATTTTTTTTTTTTTTTTTTTTTTTTTTTTTTTTTTTTTTTTTTTTTTTTTTTTGTAGCTTTAGAATTGGATGAGATAATGATACCTAAGTATGCAAAAACATTGATTATGGGAAACTGAAGCTAAAGATTTGCATGTCATTTTCCTGTCAGTGATAACATATCAAAACATTCCAACTCCATAATCTTGTTGATACTGAGTACCTATATCATCTTTTTTCTAGTTTTCTTTATTTCCCTTGTTATTCTGGCCTCCTTTGTTATACTTTCAGCAGCTTTACCAGCTTCCACTTGTTGTAGCCAACTTTTCATGTTGTCCTCAATTTGTATGTCTAATCTGCCCGTTGTTTTTAATTTACTTGTTACTCCACCACTAAAACATATTATGGTGTCCATCACACCAAAATGAAAAGCTGACATGCCAACAAAAAGAGTTTTTGACAAGCATTCCCTATTCCAATTATTGAAACATTCATTCAGATTTTGTATTTTGCCATGTAATTTTTTTTCCAGGAATTTAGAATCTGAAAGATCTTTGTAGACTGTCTTTAGTTCTACTGTAACATTTTCTTGTATGGAGTGTACATGTGTGTGTTTTTGTCCATTCCTTCACACCTATGATACATGTGGCATGAAGTGTTTCCTTTTGGGTAGAGTCTGTGCAGTGGATCGTCACCAGTGGCTAGTGTGTGAAACAGATTGCTTAAATTGCTTTTCTCATCATACTGACATTTTTGCTGTTTCTTCCTATGGCTAGGCTGTAACATTCTGTGAGGTTTTCTATTTCTAGTTTGGTGAGTGTGCCTTGTCCACCAATTGTTTTACCATCAGAGAGATTCTTTCCTGTCATGTTGTTGTAAAAGTTTCCTGTGTTAACCTGAATTCTCTTCTGCATATGCCTTATACATTTCATTCCATTTTTTAAATTTCTGTTTCACCGTATGCTTTAACAGCCACAACACTACTGAAACCTTTAGAGTCACCATCACCAATGTGTTACTGAATCGCACACTATGTCCAGCAATTGCTCTACAAAAAGTAGAGACTGCCTCCTTGCGTTCTGTACCACCACTGAAACAATCAAATTTTTTGTCACATTTATTTTCATTTTCCATGTTGGCACAACCTTGGGAGTGTTTTGTCAGACATTCGTAGTCCAGCACCTTGCCTGTGTCTACAGAGGTAAGTGTGACAATTCCATTGTGCGATGCATGGCCTCTCTTCTGCCAGGAATTGTCCAGTACAGCAAATATATCTGTAGACTGACAAATATCTAGGTTCTTTTGCTGCACTCCGCATAGATGCTTCACTGACTTCCGTTAGGGCGTTATGTAAACGTTTATAATACCTCTCAAATTTGACAGATGGTGTTGGTGGTGAAGATCCATCATGCCACAGAATAACTGGACTTCACTTTGCATTGAGATGACAAAAGTCATTGGATAGCAATATACGCATATACAAATGATACCAGTATTGCATACATAAGGTATAAAAGAGCAGTGCATTGCCAGATCTGTCATGTGTACTTAATGATTCACGTGAAAAGGTTTCTGATGTGATTATGGCAGCAAGACGGGAATTAAACTTTTAATGTAGAATGATAGTTGGAATTAGATGCATTATTATAGAATTCAAGATTCATAGTGTCAAAAATGTGACTAGAATACCAAATTCGAGCATTACCTCTCAACTACAGACAACACTGTGGCCAAAGGCCTTGACTTAATGACCACGAGCAGCAGCATTTGTGTAGTGTTGTCAGTGCCAATAGACAAGCAGCATTGCATAAAATAACCGCAGAAATCAGTGTGGGATTTGTGACAAACATATCCATTAGGACACTGTGGTCAAATTTGGTGTCAGTGGGCTGTGGCAGCAGACGACCGACATGAGTGCCTTTGTTGACAGATGAAGTCACCTGCATTGTCTCTCTTGGGCCCATGATGATATTGGTTGGATCCTAGATGACTGTGAAACCATAACATGGTCAGATGCATCCCGAATTCAGCTGGTAAGAGCTGATGGTAGGGTTAGAGTGTGGCACAGACCCTACAAGGCCAGGAACCCAAGTTGTCAATAAGGCACTGTGCAATCTAGTGGTCACTCCATAATGGTGTGGGCTGTGTTTACATGGAATGGATTGAGTCGCCAGGTGCGGTGATTATGTTCAACTGCAGTCATATTCCCAAACAACGATGTCATGTTACTAAGCCACAACTGTTTGCAATTGGTTTGAAAAAACATTCTGGACAGTTCGAGCAAATAATCTGGTCACCTAGATTGCCTGACATGAATTCCATTGAACATTCATAGGACTTAATCAGGAGGTCAATTTGTGCATGACATCCTGCACTGGCAACACTTTCACAATTATGGAAGGCTGTAGAAGCAGCATGCCTCAATATTTCTGCAGGGGACGTCCAACAACTTGTTGAGTCCATGCCATGTTGAGTTGCTGCAGTACTCCAGGAAAAAGGAAGTCCAGCACGATATGAGGAGGTATCCCATGACTTTTGTCACCCTAGTGTGTTTTGTGCATGTTACAGGAGGTATCATTGTACATTTTGTTACTTTACACGCTTGACATTCCACTATAACCTCTTCTCTTACTTGTTTTCTCACAAAATGTAAGGGATATTTCACTGTTAGAGTATTTACATTTAGCAACAGAAAAAAGTCATTTTGAAAGCTTGCATTTACTAATTAAAATTTAACCATTATTATCACTGTTTACAACACCAACTTTACATTTTCGGTAGGATTTTTCAACTTTTGTTTTAAAGCACAGCCTGGGAAACTTGTAGGCCTCACCTCAGTTCAGTGTGGCATAACAATTTCTTTATTTTTTCAATATTCAATACCACATTTGTGTTGATAGCCATAAAATTTATGAGTGCAATTAAACTTCTTCATTTCTGGCATTGTACAATGTAAAATGGTTAAAATATTCAGTCGCAACAAGCAGTTTTCAACATGAGCACAAGCGAGACACACAAGTAAAATAATGTACTTTTATCAATGAAAGATGGGTTGAAATAAATCCTTGCTCATAGTACAGTCAATATGTTCTTCAAGATTATTACACAAACGAGCTGCTTTAGAAATAGTGGTGACAAAATTAAATAATGAGACATTTTACGCAAGGTTTTGTGTTTTTCATGTAGTGTGACAGCTAGGCGTTCACGTCCTGCATCTGCTGTAGAAATGCATATAAACTTACTGGCTTGGGTAGCTCAGGCGGTAGAGCACTTGCCCACAAAAGGTGGAGATCCCGAGTTCAAGTCTCAGTCTGGCACACAGTTTTAATCTTCCAGGAAGTTTCATATCAGTGCACACTCTGATGCAGAGTGAAAATTTCATTCTGGAATGCATTTAAACACGAAAATGAAAAGGTACTATACATAAAGTATATATTTTTAGAAATGTGAAGAAACACCAAATGTTATTAAATTAAAAAAAAAAATCCATTTTTTGGATTCTCGTAACCTCCAGGTCCCCATTAGTTAGTGTCAAGAAACTCAGTATTTAATGAAGTTTCAGTACATTTTAGGCTTGTTTGTTATACATAATGAATTATTTTTACCTTCAGTTTTCTAATATTTTTTGGTTAGAAAAACATTATTACATTCCTACTGGACTCACAGGAACAATGTTCATGGGGTCTTTCTTTGCATTGTGTTTATAGATGAATGTCGTAGTTGCACTCTAAACACTAACGTCCCCAACTGCAAAAGACTGTGTGTACAGACATTCATCATTGTCTCCAGCATCATATGATGAATTGCTTTCATTCATTGAAAAGAATAAAATAATTTTCAATACTACAGCTTTAGCAAAGCCTAACAGAAATAATTATTCAGAATATTTTCTAAATAGTAGTAATGCTGTATTTTCACACACATCACTTTCTCTCGAATCAAAGCTCGATTTTCCAGTGTCGTGTTGAATTTAAGTACCAAAATGTCACACTTCTGAAATACCAGTGGCATGAAGTCTCTCCTCACACTACATGTGAATGCAAGAAAGTCCTTATTGGTACCCAAGGCCATCAAAACAGGAGGAAAGAGGAAACTAGCTTAACTCAAAATCTAAAACTATGGATTATATTGAATACATACAGGTTGTAAAAGTACTCAGGCTTTGTACTGAGAATATTTAACCACTTAGGCAACTCCACAGGATCCTCCATGGGAATAATTGTTCAGAAATTCTTTGCAGACACAAGAGTTACTTTACGACTCCAGAACACTGCACGTTTCTTTTTTTTCTTTTCTTTTTTTTTTCAAAAAGTGTGCTGGAGATCAGATCAGACAAGGCTGGGGTTGTAGGGTTGAGGAAGAAGTGTCTGGATTAAGATCTTCACAAGAAATCCTTGCATTTGGTTGTCATTTGGTCAGATGGATTGTTGTGATAGAACTAAATATCTCAGGGCCACACCGTTTGTTCATTAATTCTAGATTACTTCAAAATGTTTAGAAAACCAGCCTCCAACATATCTCTGCAGTTTTTGTTTACCATCTTAAAGTGCAATTCTGGTGATGTAGCAAAGGCCACTCCATTTTTCACTCGCACCCTTTGCTCTTTTTTGTTATGTTCCATTTAGGCCTGCATTAGATCACATAGTTCTTAATTGTGGCAAGCTTGCCACTCACTATTCAGACATCCTGGGTCCTTTCACTCTAGTCTCTGGACACATTTACCTCTGTTATGGACCAGAGAGAATATGAAGTTATGTTGATCATTCTGCACTGATCTGTTGTGAATGTTGTGGTCACTTAGTAGTTGATCAGTTTCTTTCCTAACCAGTCATGTCCATTTGACATAAGTCGCTTTCCCTCCATAGACAGAACTGAAGATAGTTGATTTGAGTCTTCAGTTATCCATCCTGACCATATAGCTCTAGAAAATTAACCTCCTCTTTTCCTATTGCTGCTGTAAGGCACTGAGTGGGTCGGTGGAGTTCCTTGTTGTGTCTGATCTTGCATACATCATCGTGTTTGATAAAACCGATGACCTTTCTTACATTCTTTCTGTCTTTTGCTTGTATTTTCCAGATTTGTACCTTTCTAACTATATTCGTGCATTCTGATTCACAGACTATGTAAGATCTTGGTATGGTACTGTAGTGTCAGAGTTTTGTTTTGAGGGAAAGGGATTTAGGGGTTTAAATGTTACTACAGAATCATATGCATTCTCCAGTTTGATGCATCTATTGTTCATGTCGAGATCTGCATTGATTTTTGGGGTTATTCATTCTCTGAGGGATCTGAAAGAGTTAATCTCTATTAAAGTGTTACCCAGTGAGCTCACGTTGTGTTTCTCTGAAGTTTGACATGTACTCTATCTTGTTGATGACAATCTTCAAGCAAACTTTAGCTTCTGCGTGGTTGATGGAGGAGAGTTGATAGGTAGCTTTTTCTGTAGTGGGTGCCGGAAGTGTCATGTCATCTGCGAATGTTAGGCAATTGGCTACTAATTTGTCTTTATTGTCAATTCTCAATCCAAATTATCCTTAAAGTGTCTTAATCTATTCATGAATAACTTTGTCCAACAGGTTTTGTCAGTTCTGGATTCTAATTCATCTATAAGTGCCTTTGTATATTCATGTACATCTTTTGCAGGTAGTTGAAGAGAATTGGGGACAGGCCATCTCCCTGTCTAACACCAGTTCTGATTTCAAAGTTCATTGACAGTTCTCCTCTGAATTTTACTTTGGATGTCATACAGACAAGTGCCACTTTCACAAGTTGTCTAAGCCCAGTTTGATCAGTATCTGGAAGAGGGAGTGTCTAAGAGTTGTAGACCTTTTGGAAATTGACTAGGGTTGCTGCATAAGGTGAGGCTGTTTTAGTATGTGAGGATGGTTTTAAAGTTCAGTGTCTGTTCTACATATACTGGGTGCTCCTTGATCCCTATGCAGGAGTGCAGTTGATCCTCCATTCTTGTGAGCAGCGTCATGGGAAAGATCTTGCAGGTCACTTAATAGGATGGAGATTCCCCTGTAGTTTTCTAGGTCTTACCATTCTGCATTCATGTTGTGGAGTAGGCGGGTGATAGCAGAGGCACAGTAATTTGGAAGCATTTCTGTCTCTGATACTTCAACTATGGTGTTGTGAATGCGCTGGATTGATTGACTGATTATTATGTTGAAGTGTGTTTACAGTGTTGGCTGTTTTCATGCGACATGTAGATGTTGCACTTACAGTGTCAGATATTACTATATTGCAGTAAGAACAGCTGGAATGCAGATTTATTTACAAAACAAACACAAGAGGAAACAGAATCTTATTGGCTATATGCATGTAACTTGTGATTGGCCATCATAACTTGTCATGATTCATCATGCCATTTCCAACTTCTACACATCACGCAAAGAGTGCCGACACATTTTTAACCTTCTTGCATTGTATGGCAAGGGTTTGTACATGACTGCTCTGTCTCTGATTCAAATTAGTACAGTCTCACTTTGTCAAAAGTTGTGAGGCTGAATAATAAATTTTGACCCATGTTAGAACTTAAATGTCCAGCCATTTGCTCTATGGTTCAACTATTTATTAAAATAGCATGCCAATATAGGAAAATAGCGGTATTTACAGTGCATAAAAGAGTTGACAGACTTAACAAAATTCTTGTTACTCTCAAAAGAAATAATGTTTAAAAAGTGCTATAAAAGCCAGAAATGTTATTGAGATATGTTGTTTGAAGGCATATACACATGCTATATGTTAATAAAACATGGAAATTGATGTGGTTTGCAGAGTATTTGTCATTGTGGCACGTGGGTAAGAGGCAAGTTCCACGATGCACAATTAATTTTAACAATCAGAAAGCTTAAACTGGATCAGCAAATGACACTTTGTTTAATTTTGCTCTTTGATGATGTAAAATAAGTTATTTTTCTAATTTTGTAGCAGAAATGAAAGTGAGAGCAAATTCCCATTACAGCCCTAGCTGTTACACTTGGGTGGAGAAATATTTTGAAGTGATAGAGAGTTGTGTGTGATTGGCTCCTTATATGTGTGGCAAATAACATTAAAATTGTGTTATTTAGGTGGCAGAAAAATGTACTGTTACTAATAGAAGCCACATAAAAAAATAATTGTTCTGTTTATCATGTATCCTTAATCAATGTAAATGTATTACAGAGTTCTGGTATGTGTGTAATACATTCTTATGCTACTGTTGAAAATCTTTCTGTAGCAAATGTTCACTTCCTGCATTGTGTGTTTTCTTAAATAAAGAACTTACCCTTTTTCTTAATTTTTTTATTTTATTATACACTGAAGAACCAAAGAGACTGGTACAGTTGCCTAACATCTTTTAGAGCCCCCTTGAGCACGCAGAACTGCCGCAACACGACATGGCACGGACTCGACTAATGTCTGAAGTAGTGCTGGAGGGAATTGACACCATGAATCCTGCAGGGCTGTCCATAAATCCCTAACAATATGAGGGGGTGGAGATCTCTGCTGAACAGCACATTGCAAGACATCAGAGATAAGCTCAATAATGTTCATGTCTGGGGAGTTTGTTGGCCGGGGGGAAGTGTTTAAACCCGGAAGTGTGTTCCTGGAGCCACTCTGTACCAATTGTGGGCATGTTGCATTGACCTGCTGGAATTGCCCATGTCTTACGGAATACACAATGGACATGAATGGATACCGGTGATCAGACAGGATGCTTAAGCACATTTCACCTGTCAGAATCATATTTAGACATGCCCCATACCATTACAGAGCCTCCATCAACTTGACCAGTCCCCTGCTGACAATCAGGGTCCATAGATTCATGAGGTTGTCTCCATACCCATACACATCCATCTGCTCAATACAACTTGAAACGAGACTCATCCGACCAGGCAACTTGTTTCCTGTCTTCAACAGTCCAGTGTTGGTGTTGATGGGCCCAGATGAGTCGTAAAGCTTTGTGTCGGGCAGTCATTAAGGGTACAGAAGTGGGTATTTGGCTCAGTCATTCAAATGACAGTTGATGATGTTTTGTTGAATGGTTCACATGCTGGGTCTTGTTGATGGCCCAGCATTGAAATCTACAGCAGTTGGCAGAAGGGCTGCACTTCTGTCACGTTGAACGATTCTCTTCAGTCTTTGCTGGTCCCGTTCTTGCAGGATCTTTTTCTGGCTGCAGTGATGTCAGAGATTTGATGTTTTACTGGATTCCTGATATTCGCGGTACACTAATGAAGTAGTCATATGGAAGAATCCGCACTTTGTCCCATCGCTCATGTACTGACTATAACACCATGTTCACCCTCACTTAAATCTTGATACCATGCCTTTGTAGCAGCAGTAACCAATCTAACCACTGCACTACACACTTGTCTTATATAGGCATTGCCAAACACAGCACTGTATTCTGCTTGTTTACATATCTCTGTATTTGAATACGCATGCTTTTACCAGTTTTTGTGGTGCTTCAATGTATTTTTAGATAGTGTTATGTTTATTCAGTATGGCCTAGAAGTATATTTTGTGTGACATGACTGCTCTTGTATTAACTAACAAACAGAAAAAACTAACAAATGAACACCATCCGAGCAGGTTGTGAAGCCCCAATGGTACCGACTGGCCATTATGTCATCCTCAGCAGTTAGCCATTACTGGATGCAGAAATGGAAGGGAATGTGGTCAGCACACCACTCTCCCAACAGTTGTCAGTTTTGTGACTGGTGTTGCTATGTCTTAATCAAATAGCTTCTCAATTGCGCTCACATGGGCAGAGTGCATCACGCCTGCCAACAGCACTTAGCAGACACAGATGATGATCCACCCAAGTGGTAGCCAAGCCTGACAGGAACTGGTGTTACTACTGCAGCCAGGCCATTGGCTACTAATAAACTGAAGCTTTCTTAACAAAATTTCCTTGTATAAAAAACATCAGTGTCATTCACTCAGAAATGCTGAACATACAATGTAATGTATGTTGTGAAAATATGGTTTCACCATTCACACAAATACTGGAATATTTGCATTAGTGACTGCTGCTTTGGACAGCATCTCAATTGTCCATGAAGTTTTTGGTACCAGAATTTTAATTGTCTCTTAAGTAACATTCACACTTTGGCTGTTTCGGAAAGAATGCACTAAATTTCACTGAACCAACAAGCTTGGTGCCTAGTGTCTAAACCAAGCGAGATGGCGCAGTGGTTATACACTGGACTCGCATTCGGGAGGACGACAGTTCAATCCCGCGTCCGGCCATCCTGATTTAGGTTTTCCGTGATTTCCCTAAATCGCTCCAGGCAAATGCCGGGATGGTTCCTTTCAAAGGGCACGGCCGACTTCCTTCCCCGTCCTTCCCTAATCCGATGAGACCGATGACCTCGCTGTCTTGTCTCCTTCCCCAAAAACAACAACAACAACAACAACAACCTAGTGTCTAAAATATATTGTAATGTGCAAAGAAAAAATTTACTTTCTGTACACCTGAAGGCCGAGTTGAGTCCTCCAGCACAGTGGTAAGATGTGGATTGTACGCTCCCTAAATCACAATCATCCCTAGCATGTACAACTCTAAGCACCGTGCCTGCCGTATCTACCATATATATTTTTTGGGATATTCCAGCCAACAAAGCCATATGACATTTACATTTACCTCTGCTTTAACCCAACAAACTATCCTAACCAGCTGACCGAACAATGTGGCCCATTTTTAAGGCACTGCACTTGTGTTCAGGAGGCACAGGATTCAGACTCTTGACTTTCACGATTTAGATTTTACATTGTTTTCCTTAACCAATGTAGCTGAATGGTGGGACGATTCCTTTGCAAATGATGTGTCATATTTCCTTCTCTAGCCTTGTCCAATCCTAGTTTTGTTTCTCTTATGCTGCCCTTCTATATATTTCTTTCTTTCAGCCTTCCCTTCTGTACTACCATTTGCTTGCTTCTTTTGCTGAATTTTTACAATTTCTCCTTTCATCAGTTACATTCAGTATCTTGTATGTCATACAAGCATTTCTACCAGGCCTTGTCTTTGTGCTATTTGATCCACAGCTGCCTTCATAATTTTGTCTTGTAAACCTAACCATTCATCTTATATTGTGTTCATTTCCACTACTTCAGTCAGGTGTTGCCCAGTGCTCATTTCAAAACTCTAAATAAGTGTTAGCAATGGTTAAATTGTCTCCTGTGCAAAATTCTACCAGACTGCTCCCCTTTTCATTTCTACCACAAATCTTCATTCTCCTGCTGTTAATCCTCCTCACCCTTCTCACATTATAAATTTCAGTCCCCCATAACAATTTTTGTCTCCATTAGTGCTATGGATAATTTCTTCTATTTCATTATACATCCTTTCATTCTCTTCATTATTTTCAGTGCTACTAGGCATATTATCTAGCACTTCAGTTTTCTGATATAATTTTTTGGTTAGAAAACATTATTACATTCCTACTGCACTCACAGGAACAATGTTTGAGGAAGCTTTCTTTGCATTGTGTTTATAGACGAATGTCGTAGTTGCACTCTAAACACTAACTTCCCCAACTGCAAAAGACTTTGTGTACAGACATTCACCATTGTCTTGAGCATTGAAAATGCTGCTGCTCCTCTTCAGGTATCGTTTGTTAATTTGTATCATTGAGCCACATATGGCATCAAAGTATGGGAAGGAATTGGGGGTCATCTGACTATATTAAAAACAACATAATATGTCCTGTACATTGGTCTCGGGACACACTATAAATTACACACACAATCAATGTCTAGAACAACTGCAGTTGAAAAGTTGTAAGTCATAATATCTTATATGTTTAATGTAACTTCTCTAAAACATTTACTTACTGAAGTACATTGACTGCAATGTCTTAATTAACAGGTGAAATGTGCAGTTCTCTATCTCATCTCTTGCCAAAGCCTAAGTGATTTCATGGTAGCAAACAGTACATCAGATAAGGAATTGTTTGTGTACTTACTGTAATTTTTGCAATATTTAACAAATAACTGGTGAAAATAAGAATTGTTAAAAATTATTGTTTCTCTTTTGAAATCTGGTGATGCAGCATCATGGTTGACATTGGTCTTGCGTTGACAAGGAACAGGCTTTGAGAAATTGAACAGCTGATGTGGTATCTTGTCCTTGTCCTGTCTACGCTTATGCTACAATCTAATGACTTTGTTCTCGACAGAAAATTTAATCCAGCACTCCCTTTCTATGTTTAAAATGCTTTTCCTTAAACTTCCCAGCCATGCCTTCTAACTTTTGTGTGCGTTAGAGAGTATGGGCTTTCATATTTTGCATTTATATTCTTCTAAAGTGCATAAACGTCTTTATATATGGACACATAATGACCTTAATGTAAACCACTGATGTAGGTTCATTTATGGCAGTTTTCTTAATAAAATTACACTGCCAAGATTATTTTGTCAAAGGTGTTGCAAAAATCTCTTTCTGCAAACAATGGATTCATGGTCAGTTTGTTGTGCTGTATGTGTTTGATCTGAATGTCAGGTGGCTGGACTACAATCGGGTACAACCTATTTATACGCTCTTCATTACTTGTTTATTGTAATTTGTTGTCAGTCCTCATGCTGAATCTGTAGTCCATCAAAGAGTTTACTTTGAACGGGCAACACATCAAATGAAATTTCAAACCATTATTTATCTTGCTGCCATATTGCCAAGTAAAATTGTCAAGTTAGTTAGTGTTGTTAGTGTTGAACATTCTTATTGTCAAGTTAGTTAGTGTTGTTAGTGTTGAACATTCTTATTGTCGTATCTGAAACCCAACTGTCCCCATTGATATTTATCAATGCTTGTAAGTAGCTAATGGTCTGGATTTCATTGTAATTCCCTATACAGTAACTTGTTGAAGTTTTAATGCTTGTCTACATAAAGTGACCTTCCTTTTTTATGAAACTTCCTAATTGTGTCAAGGTCCTTACCTTTAAAAGAAAACAAAAGTAAGTTTCACATACTGTAAATGTAGTAGTGATTGTGCTTGAAAAACACTGATTTTTCCCCTGTGCCCATCTAAGTAGTTCGCTAGTAATGTGAGTAAATTGTTATTGTACTCTTTTAAAGATCTCTTTCAACAATTTTTTTAATATGACCAAAAAAGATCAACATTTTCCATGAAGGAAGCAATTTGTTTGAATTTTTACTTCACTTATTAATTTCATGAAATACAATTTTCTCGTGTTCTTCATCTGGAAAACTTTTCTCTGTTCTTTGCAGAGGAAAGTGTTCTTGGGTCAGATGCTCTCTGGTTCATAAACTTCTACTCTCCGATGTGCTCCCATTGTCATACTTTGGCTCCTGTGTGGCGTCGGCTGGCACAAGAACTTGAGGGTGTTGTTCGGTTTGGTGCTGTCAACTGTGAAGAGGAATGGGTTCTTTGTCGTCAAGAACAGATTCATTCATATCCTTCACTGTTCCTGTACCCAATGGTGAGCAGACAAAAATAACATGGGAATTGGTTTTATACTGTTTTTTGGAATTTGTTAGTGTGTGTCATTCTTGCGTGTGATAAATCTGTTGCCAATATGTTGTTACAAACAAAATGATACCTTTCGACAGTGTTAAATATAGATATTCAATTGGATAACTGCATAGCATTATTATGAAAAATTACTTTCTTGAAAATCCATGGACTTAGTAAATTAATCTCTCTTACGTACTCTGAAAGCAGTTGTAATTTTATATAGTTTTATGCAATTTATAGTTCATATAACTTGTATAGACACAACGCTTGACTGTAGAATTGAGTATACAGTTCAGAGTATCCATGTTTACACCATTTGGAGAAGAGAGGTTTTTTTTTTTTTTTGGTGTTAAAGTGATAGAGAGATGACAGCTTTTTTACTGGAAAGATATGAATTACTGTAGAAATAACTCTCATGTTTGGAGAATCATCTATCATATTTAATTGGACATGAAAATCAAATAAGACAGGCTACATAAAATGCTTTTATTCGTAAAAAATGTACAGTCAATGAAGTTTTTGTCACTTCCTTTAAAGGATAACCCCATTTGAATGGAAAATATTCTTGATGACACACGGTTCGAGTTGTTCCAGAATGTTTCCGCAAGTTTTGTTGCTGATTGTGCACATAATTTCGACAACTCCTTATCATATTGCTTATGTAATTGTTCATGTGTTATATAGGGCAGCATGTACCACAAGTTAGGCAGCTGTGGAGGCTAACACTGTATGTTAAAGGTCCCGGTCCAACACACAATTTTAATCTGCCACGAAGCTTCAATGTATGTTTTAAATCTTACAAGTATTTTCATAGCCTTTAGAAATCACAAATTTTCAGGACTGACTGATGGGGTTTGTAATCTGTGTTGGTCTATGAGAAATTATTTTATATTTTTCAGTCTGAATTAAAAACATGGCGTATAAGCAGTTCACTTTTATATATAATTATTGAGTAATTTGCATAAGAGTCATGGTGACTAGACTTCCTTCAGTTGGGAAATTGGAGTATTTTTATGGAGGACAATCAGCCAAGTCACTATGAGATTACTATATATATTGAACAGATGTCATTATGCAATGGCGCAAGGTACTTTGTGTAACACTGCCATTTCTCCCTTTTCCTGTTCATCACAAATGGTTGAAGAATGATTGCACGTAAACATCCACGTGAACTCGAAACTCCTTTAATTTTTGTTCTATACAAAAAGATATCCAAAACTGCTTTAGTAATATCTGAATAATTAATACAGTTACCTTCCGGAGATTATCCAGAATTTCCTTCTACAGTGTGCAGCTTGTGTACTTTGTGTGAAAGTTTCAGTTATCTACATTAACATCTGTTCTCCTCACACCGAGAGAGGTGGAAGGAGTATATAGAGGGTCTATACAAGGGCGATGTACTTGAGGACAATATTATGGAAATGGAAGAGGATGTAGATGAAGATGAAATGGGAGATATGATAATGCGTGAAGAGTTTGACAGGGCACTGAAAGACCTAAGTCGAAACAAGACCCCGGAAGTAGACAACATTCCATTAGAACTAATGACAGCCTTGGCAGAGCAAGTCCTGACAAAACTCTTCCATCTGTTGAGCAAAATGTATGAGACAGGCGAAATACCCTCAGACTTCAAGAAGAATATAATAATTCCAATCCCAAAGAAAGCAGGTGTTGACAGATGTGAAAATTACCGAACTATCAGTTTAATAAGTCATGGCTGCAAAATACTAATGCGAATTCCTCACAGACGAATGGAAAAACTGGTAGAAGCTGACCTCGGGGAAGATCAGTTTGGATTCTGTAGAATTGTTGGAACACGTGAGGCAATACTGATCCTACTGCTTATCTTAGAAGCCAGATTAAGAAAAGGCAAACCTACGTTTCTAGCATTTGTAGACTTCTCTGCTTTTGACAACGTTGACTGGAATACTCTCTTTCAAATTCTGAATGTGGCAGGGGTAAAATACAGGGAGCGAAAGGCAATTTACAATTTGTACAGAAAGCAGATGGCAGTTATAAGAGTCGACGGACATGAAAGGGAAGCAGTGGTTGCGAAATGAGTGAAACACGGTTGTAACCTCTCCTCGATGTTATTCAACCTGTATATTGAGCAAGCAGTAAAGGAAACAAAAGAAAAATTTGGAGTAGGTATTAAAATCCATGGAGAAGAAATAAAAACCTTAAGGTCTGCCAATGACATTGTAATTCTGTCAGAGACAGCAAAGGACTTGGAAGAGCAGTTGAACGGAATGGACAGTGTCTTGAAAGGAGGATATAAGATGAACATCAACAAAAGCAAAACGAGGATAATGGAATGTAGTCGAATTGACTCAGGTGATGCTGAGGGAATTGTTGTTGTTGTGGTCTTCAGTCCTGAGACTGGTTTGATGCAGCTCTCCATGCTACTCTATCCTGTGCAAGCTTCTTCATCTCCCAGTACCTACTGCAGCCTACATCCTTCTGAATCTGCTTTGCATATTCATCTCTTGGTCTCCCTCTACGATTTTTACCCTCCACGCTGCCCTCCAGTACTAAATTGGTGATCCCTTGATGCCTCAGAACATGTCCTACCAACCGATCCCTTCTTCTAGTCAAGTTGTGCCACAAACTCCTCTTCTCCCCAATTCTATTCAGTACCTCCTCATTAGTTATGTGATCTACCCATCTAATCTTCAGCATTCTTCTGTTGCACCACATTTCGAAAGCTTCTATTCTCTTCTTGTCTAAGCTATTTGTCGTCCACGTTTCACTTCCATACATGGCTACACTCCATACAAATACTTTCAGAAATGACTTCCTGACACTTAAATCAGTACTCGATGTTAACAAATTTCTCTTCTTCAGAAACGCTTTCCTTGCCATTGCCAGTCTACATTTTACATCCTCTCTACTTCGACTATCATCAGTTATTTTGCTCCCCAAATAACAAAACTCCTTTACTACTTTTAAGTGTCTCATTTCCTAATCTAACTCCCTCAACATCACCCGACTTAATTCGACTGCATTCCATTATCCTCGTTTTGCTTTTGTTGATGTTCATCTTATATCCTCCTTTCAAGACACTGTCCATTTCATTCAACTGCTCTTCCAAGTCCTTTGCTGTCTCTGACAGAATTACAATGTCATCGGTGAACCTCAAAGTTTTTATTTCTTCTCCATGGATTTTAATACCTACTCCGAATTTTTCTTTTGTTTCCTTTACTGCTTGCTCAATATACAGATTGAATAACATCGGGGAGAGGCTACAACCCTGTCTCACTCCCTTCCCAACCACTGCTTCCCTTTCATGTCCCTCGACTCTTATAACTGCCATCTGCTTTCTGTACAAATTGTAAATAGCCTTTCGCTCCCTGTATTTTACCCCTGCCACCTTCAGAATTTGAAAGAGAGTATTCCAGTTAACATTGTCAAAAGTTTTCTCTAAGTCTACAAATGCTAGAAACGTAGGTTTGCCATTCCTTAGTCTTTCTTCTAAGATAAGTCGTAGGGTCAATATTGCCTCACGTGTTCCAACATTTCTACGGAATCCAAACTGATCTTCCCCGAGGTCGGCTTCTACCAGTTTTTCCATTCGTCCGTAAAGAATTCGTGTTAGTATTTTGGAGCTGTGACTTATTAAACTAATAGTTCGGTAATTCTCGCATCTGTCAACACTTATAATTAGGAAATGAGACACTGGAAGTAGTAAAGGAGTTTTGCTATTTGGGGAGCAAAGTAACTGATGATGGTCGAAGTAGAGAGGATGTAAAATGTAGACCGGCAATGGCAAGGAAAGCATTTTTGAAGAAGAGAAATTTGTTAACATCGAGTATAGATTTAAGTGTCAGGAAGTTGTTTCTGAAAGTATTTGTATGGAGTGTAGCCATGTATGGAAGTAAAACATGGACGATAAATAATCTAGACAAGAAGAGAATAGAAGCTTTTGAAATGTGGTGCTACAGAAGAATACTGAAGATTAGTTGGGTAGATCACATAACTAATGAGGAGGTATTGCATAGAATTGGGGAGAAGAGGATTTTGTGACACAACTTGACTAGAAGAAGGGATCGGTTGGTAGGACATGTTCTGAGGCATCAAGGGATCACCAGTTTAGTATTGGAGGACAGCGTGAAGGGTAAAAATCGTAGAGGGAGACCAAGAGATGAATACACTAAGCAGATTTAGAAAGATGTAGGCTGCAGTAGGTACTGGGAGATGAAGAAGCTTGTACAGGATAGAGTAGCATAGAGAGCTGCATTAAACCAGTCTCAGGACTGAAGACGACGACAACAACAACAACAACAACAACAACAACAACTTCTAACACCGAGGTAGCAGCCGAGTTAATATGTAAACAGCCTGTTAGAACATTGATTTCTAGCGATTTATGTGAGAGATGTTAATATTGTGAAAAGGCATATTTTTGATGATATGTATTATGGAATATTTTAAAGCCTGTATTATGGAATATTTTAAAGCCTGACATATGCTGAAGCAAAATCTTTTGAAGTGCCAATTGAAAATGGCCCAAAGGCCGAAATTGCAATTGTGAAATAAATAACTTCTATAGTCAACAACTAATATGATGTCCTTTTAAAAAAATTTACATGACTTTGAACTCCAACCATGGGAAGTTAACTACTTTCAAGAATATTTTAATTTAAAGTTCTAAGTTTAATTTTTTTGTGTAATTGCCAATTTGCTATTGTAATTTTTCATTTATTTTATTAATTCTGGAGTTGTATTACCCTGCTATGTTAATTAGCACCACCAGTTATCTAAACATTCTTAAAATTGATTACTGAATAATGTTTTAGTTAGCTGAATCAAAGTTTGAAGATCAATGAATTTAATTTTTTGTGATCTTGTGTGTTTGGGCATCATTTAAGTTTTTAAATTATAGTAAAGAAAGTAATGTAAGTATGATAGAAATTGAACAAAAATACTGAAATCTGATACTTTACTCCAAACCATAGGGAATTTTTTGAAATTTAGGCTTAAAAACAGTCCCCCAATCATATAAGTATAATCTGATATCTTTAAGGCGGGGGGTGATTAGGTATTTAAAAGATCAGAGTGTCATTAGAGTTATCTTCACTCATAATCACGTGATATTGCGCTAAAGTACAGGTTTAGTGATTTGTGTGAGTACCAAAAATTGAAATGATTTCTTAAGTGTCAAATTTCAACCAGATTTGTGAGTGAAACCTGAAAATAAGAATGAATAGTACCGCATTATATATCAAAGTTGGAAGAAATGTTGTTGATAACCATGTAGATTTCAGTGAATGAGTTAGCAAGTGTCAAAATGTGTGACATAAATGGTTGTATCTTTTGATTACATTGACTTGGAATTAACAGTCGGACAGTGAGATGGGGGGCAAAGTGATCCTGTAAGGATTCCGTTTTTATCTATTGAGGTACAGAGCCCTAAAAAGTGATACTTATGCATAATCTTTGTATAAAGTTCATTTGTGCTAGTTAAGTGGTAAAAAGGTAGAACACAGAACTCTTCATTAGATCTTGGTAATTTCACTTTTGAATTGAAATAGAAGTTGTTGTTTGACAGTTATCTGCAAAAATTTTGTGGGGGAATTCTACAGTAACAGAGCTAGTTGTAGGAGTTATTTAGCTGAAGCATATGGATGTTATCAACTTTTTGTGGCTTGTGTTACACACAGAAATTAGGAGCAGGAGTAAGCTGAGAAACTCTCAGTAAATTCTATAAATTATCCAGGCTTGTAAATCTTCCAACTATTTTTCTTAAATTACATTTAGTGATGTCAGTCGGTTGTTATCTCTAAACAAAGTTTCCCATCCATATTCAATCTAAGATAAATGGAGATTACATAACATCCCATGCAAAAAGTGTTGGGGTCTTAAATGTGAACCAAAAAATAAAATCATGTTTCTACCCCACCTCCATCCTGTCTTTACCTCCATTGAGTAAAGCTGAAACTGTTCTTATAAGTGACTTCTTCATTGTCTCAGAGAGAAAGATATGTTGGTGATCGTGAGATGCCACAACTAAAAGAGTTTATACTGAAGAGACTGCAAGTCGAAATTATTAAGATTGATGGTGATACTTGGAAGATTTTGTCAAATCCAGATGACCAGTACCAGGGCATTCCGTGGGTTCTCTTCTTGCTTGATGGAACATCAGACATTGAACAAGAGGAAGTAAGGCTCATAGTAGCTGCCATGTTGGTAAGTGTAGCTATACATTCCATCATTTTCATGTGGCTTTAACAAAATCATTATTTTTGCTTAGTGATGATATGTGGTGTACAGTCAGTCTTCATTTGTTTACTTAGCGTGATTTCGTGTTATGCATGCATACTATTCTGTGACTACAAAAGCCTTAAGTTAAGTAGACCACTAAATTCTATTTAGGGTACTGAGATATGATAGCATTTGTAACATTTTTATTGCATAAAACAGAAAGCAGAGGGCCTCATTGACAGCCAGTGTTACAGGAATAAAACTTGAATCACTGTGGGGCTACATAACATGTGGGACCCAATAATGTATAGTCCAAATCTTAACTGATGTAAATGATCTTAGAGTGACTTACAGTTTTGAACCATCCTACGTTTGCTAATCAAAGTTCCAAAGTCAACCTTACCATTGTAATGCACCTCTTTCTCCGGGGGACAAATATTAATTATTATCAGTGGTAGTATGTTAAGCTACAAATTATCATTTTAAACCTGTGTGGTCTCCCTGGTGCGCCTAGTCGACCACAAGTCCCCGTCACGCTGTTCACTCTAACAACAGAGTACATACAGGATTGAAGACATGGAGAAGGAAAGGTATCATCACAATTTGAATTTAGAGTAATATAGCTTTCTTACCTTTATTGGTCGTTGTTGCACGCTCGTGGTCTAGTGATGAATCTCGCCATCCGCTGCTTGTAAAATCAGTTTGAGGTCCAGGGTGTGTATTCTGCTGCGTAAGAACTGACACATATTTAAACTTCCAACTTTTATTTTATAAATGCTGATCGTGATGATATTCAATAATTTTCAATGTAACAGCTTTTCCAATACATCATTTCGTTCCCTCTATCCTTGACCTTCTCAAAGCAAGCATATTACAAGAGGTCTCAACACCAACTGCCCATTGTCTCTACACCCGCCAACAACCGGCTCCTGTTCACGGAGCTTACAAACTCTGCAGTACTGCCAACCCTGGTTGTGTATCGATATTTTACACATCGCACGTATACATATATGAAAAACATAGTATGAAAAGTGAAAAGTCTTTATAATATAGTTCTGTGGCAATATACCTCACGGTTGTCCTCATATTAACAGTTTTGTAATATTTCAGTTTTTGTTTACATAGTTAAAGTTCACTTGCTCCTTCAAGTTGATTGACGGCACCGCACACCTCGCCAGCCGGTGGTGTCGGTAGTTTCAGTAGTCCGTTACATTACACCAGACACATCCCAGTTAATAGTTGAGCAACCTTACGTGAGTAGAGACTGCAGCAGGGAATCTTCCATCAGAAGTGATGTCGACGGCTTTGTGACATTGGATACAATGGAAGATACGTCGTAGCCAGCGAGGTGCGTCGGGAAGTGCGGGGCATGCTCAAAGTGTGGCATTGGTGGTGTGACTAACAGGTTGCCATCAGCAGCGTTAGCAGATAAGGTCGTAGTCTTGGTGGCATCTGTAATTGTTGCTGGCTTGGCAGCCTTATTTGAAGAGGGAGGCTTGTTGGCTGTGTTGCATTGCACCTTTGCGTCCACAGGAGGTGATGCAGGGCCTGCGGCAGTGTAATCTGGGACGTGACAATGAGTGTACTGTGGTGGGACAGGAGTGGTGTCCACGAAACTGTGTGTGACAGTGCTTGCACTCAACTGCCTGTCCATGTAGGTAGTAGTAATCATGAGGTCGTTATAGTGTAACATGACATAAGGCAGAAAATGACGGAGATTCCCGCTCACATGGAAATTGACTAATAGGTGCATAGGCAGCACTGATGTGGGGTCTGTCTGTTGTGATAGGTCCGATAAAATTCACGCCATTTTAGGGCAGTTCACTGATTCTGTTGTTTGTTTTCCCACAATTTCGATATCAAAAGTGTTTGTATCTTATTTTGACACTTTGTATGGTCCTGTAAGTGACAGTTGTAGGGGGTTTTTCACTACTTCTGTACATAGTATTACATGAGAACATGTGGCCAGTTCTTTATGAATTAAAATCCATTGTGCCATGTTATAGGACAGGAGTGGCACATGGACATTTTGTATATGTGTTTGCATATGCTCAACTAAGTCTGGTAAGTCTTGGTTTGTTGGGATCGTTTAATGCACTACAAATTCAGTGGGTGTGGTTGAGGGACTCATTGTATAGTATTTCAAGGAGCTACTGTCAAGGTCTTCTTTGTATGCCATTCAAGTGCTCGGGAGAACTCGTGGAAGGGCCTCCACCTCTGATTCTCGATGTCACGTGAGAGCAGTTTTCATCGTCCGATGCCACCGTTCCGAGAGGCCATTGGATTGGGGGTGGTGAGCGGTTGTGTGGAGCTGGTGGTACCTACATAGATGGCGTAAGTCATTGAACAGTTGGTATTCAAACTGCCAAAACTGGTCCAATGTTAATGAGGCCACATAGCAGAATCTGACAGTCCAACTGTTGATGAAATTTTTTTGCTACTGTCTCTGCTGATATGTCAGAAACTGGTGTGGCCTCCACCCATTGTGTTGTGTAATCTATCAGTGACAGAATGTAATAGTAAGCATGCGATTTGGGGAGTGGCCCTACAATTTGAATCGGGAATTAACCAAAGGGATGCTGTGTGAGGTGGCCAGGTTTTGCCTGTTACCACGGAAGGCAAGTCCTGGCCCAGGTGGCACAGTCCTTTTTAATGTTAGGTCAGACAAACCACTCCGTGATGAGGTGTATGATAAGGCGCATGTCCTGATGTGCAAGGTTGTGGAGGTCAAAAACTGTCCTGCGATACGGCTCTGTGACAAATGGCCAGACCCACCCGTTGTTAACGTCACAGGAAACTTGTTTAGTAGCACTGGGTAATGCGCTTTGTTGCAATTACAGTCTCTTGTCTGGTTGTAAAACAAGTTGTAGAAATCAGCATCTGTTGCACGTGCATCTGCGGACCTACCAAAGTCCGTCTGGGCGGAGATAGCTGCAATACGTGGAAGATAGTCTGCCACAATATTATTGGCACCTTTGACATATTGTACATTGGTAATGAACTGTGCTTCGAAATCTAGGTGACAGAATCTCCTAGCTGCAGAATCTGCCGATGGGTTATGGAATGCATCTCCCAATGGGGGAGGGTCTCTGTATATCCTAAGGCGTCCCCCCTCAACATCACCTTGAAAGTGATGAACTGCCTCATATATGGCTAGTAGTTTGCAATCAAATGCACACCATTTTGTCTGGGCGTCGGTGAGTTTGCGCAAGGAAAAACCTGAGCGGCTAAGTGATACCACTGATCTCTTGCTTTAAATAGTCCCAATCGCATGATCGCTAGCATCGTATGCAATAATTAGATGTGCATTGGGGGATGGGTGGGTGAGGGTCGTGGCATGTAACAGGTGCACTTTTATTTTGTCAAAGGCCATCTGCATTTGCGGTGTCCAATTGAGGCATCATTTGCCAGTTGTATTCCTCTCACACAATGCTTGTATGGATGGTTGTAAAGTAACGGCGTGTGGCAATTGGTTCCTGTAGAAATGTATTACCTCTAAAAACCTAAGCAGCTCTTGGTAGTTGTTGGGAGGTGGGAGGAGGTGAATCTCTTCAGTTTTCTCAGAGGTAGGACATAACCCAGTCACCTCAACGTGGTGTCCACAAAGTTCACACGGGGTTGCTGAAGTTGGCAGTTGTCACGCAGGTGGTTGTTGTGGTCTTGCTCATTTTGCGAAAAGAAAAACAACTTCGCCTGTTATGATAGGTGACTGTTGTATGACAGAGCCCTAAATGGCATTCAGGGTACTAGAGGGGGTGGGGGGTCACAACCTGGTCATTCTGGCCATCGTTGGGTAGTTCATGGCAGTGTGGAACCTCGGGGCAGCTCGGTCAAGATTGTACAAAATCGTTTTTGGTGCAGGTATACTGGGCACTGACCGCAACGTTGCACTGTTGATTGTTAATTAGAATGCAGTGTTGTGATTATGCATGTGTTATATCTGTGAGTTTAAACTCCGGAGGTGCTTCCTCGTGCACTATAATTGCTGTTCTGGATGTTCTCTGTCAATTTTAGGAGCCAAAGTGGCCATAGCGTAGAATCAGGCAGTAGCGTTGGATCACTTACAACTCACAGGCAGCACCAGAGTGAAGACGGTGTGCTTTTGCTCAACATAGTCTCATTGATGATGAGCTGTAGCTGCTGTTCAGTTATTGTAGCAACTGTTCAGTTGTTGTAGCAGTAGTGCCTTGGCAGTTTCGCATTTGTGAGAAACTGGAACATCTGAAAGCAAGTTGCTAATAAGGCCTGCACTGTCTTCTAGGTAGCTAAGAAGAATGGCAAACTTCTCGTTGTCTCCAATGATGCCACTAGCTTACGTCAAACACTTGGTGAGGGCAAACCACATCACAGGAGAATTCGCGCAGTCGAAGGCAAACCACATCACGGGAGAATTCATGCAGAACAACTGTAGTTTCAGACGGTGGTGGATGGTATGATGGCCATCAGTGGTTTGGTTGTAAGGCACCATCATGAGGTGGGCAGGGCATATTGTGGCAGGTGTGGAAGTGTCGATGCCCAAGACAGGCAGGAAATGTGACGCAACGTAGGGAGGCGCATGACAAGCCAATTCCTGTCATGGTGCGGGTGGTATCGACGTCACATGGCAATGTGTGTATAGAACTCTGGTGGCTGTTCAAAGAACGGCTGCGCATTTTGAGTGAAGTTCCAGGTCCAATGCAGTAGGTATGACTTTCCTAATGTTAGACGTCTGAGGCAGTGGAAAATATAGGTGAGAGTGCGCTTGAGGTCAAGGCACCGTAAATTAGAAGGTAAGTGTGGTCCTTTTGTTATCCAGCGACACAGTCAGTGGGTTGTATGAATAAAAACGAGAACATTCTCCAGAGTTGATACTCAGAGCAAAAGAACATTCTCAAAGAAAGTTTCAGTTTCATATGAACAAAAACTAGGAAGCATAATCTCTGACCCAGGAGTACTTTCTCTCTACTTCCCCCCCCCTTACTGAGTAAGTTCTCAGCAAAGAGATTAAAATCTAACATATTTGGTTCTTAGTTTGTTTCGTTTGCGTGTGTTTTGTGATACCGAAAGTTTTTCCCGCGTTATTTCTGTGCCAAAATGGAAGATTCAGAATTAGCCTTGTGAACATTATAAAAGATTATCCAGTAATCATCGGTATGTTGTGCAAAACAAAACAGGCTATTATCACATTGGGGATTTTTGTTTGGGCAAGCCTTATTTTATTTTGCAGAATTTGGAAACGCCTTTTTACCTGTCCAAAGCACCGTTCGATTATCACCCTTTCCTTAGAGTGAAGTCTGTTGTACGCCCTCTCATTGGGTGTTTCGAGATTTTGAAATGGTGTCATTAACCACGTTGCAATGCCATATCCTTCATCTCCTAAAATTAGGGCGTTGCACTGGTTCTCTCACAATATACGATACACGTTTGAGTTTCTCCATATCCTAGCATCATGTACAGACCCAGGCCATGAAGCATCAACACTTGTAAACATTTCACTGTTATCACATGTCACCTGCACGTTTGTAGGTGGAAAGCCCTTTCGGTTAACGTATTCATCTCCATGTGCAGAAGGTTTGTAGTTCGTTAATGTTTCTTGGAAATCGGATCGACAACTGTGTTTTTCTGTTAACCTGTTGCAGAACATATGAAAACGTTAGTGATACTGTAGTCTGGTGTATTCCCAAGTCTTCTCCTACACCAATCCGAAAGCCTGGATCCGATAAATAGCACAAAAATGTTTTCATTTTGCATTCATTGGAAAGGGTGCCTCCTCCTCTTTCGTGATTTTCCAGAAGAAAGTGATTTGCCAGCCAATTAATGTTTTCACTGTTAAATCCATACAAACTTCTACGGTTCCTTTCTTTTGTGTTCTTGCGTACTACGTATATCTTTTTTTGCCTTTCAAAAAAGATAAATTCTGCCATTTTCACTAAAAACACTCGGTAACGCTTAACTACAACACAACTTACTCAGCTCGAAGTATGGTACGGAGCTCACTCACAAAAACAGAGAATGTTCTCCGCTTGTGAGAAACTTCTCTGGTTTCATTCATATGAAATAGGAGAATATTCTGTGCTTTGAGCAACTTCCCCCACCCTTCAACCCACACTGAGAACATACTTGGGTGAAGTATATTCTCAGACTGGCTTTATTCATGCCAACCAGGGAACTGTCTTCAAACTTCTGAGTATAAAATATATTCTCCGTTTTAATCATATGACTCAGTATCTCGTGGAGTTCATGTGGACGTGTACTCGTTCATGACGCAACCGACATGGTCGTGACGTCACTAGAACTGGGAGGCAGTGATATCTGGCCTTGCCGAGGTGAGCTCATGAAAAACATGTTCTCAGAGTCCATAGTTAGTTTTGGTGCTGGGTGTGGGTAATGCACATGCGAAACATGGTGCTAAAATGGAAGCGAGTCGGTTGTGATGCCTGGCATGGCTGGTGCAACTGGGATATGAGGACATCATAGTCTGACTTGTGGAATTCGCGTTTAGTCACAATGGTTAGAACTGGATTTGGAAAATCGGAATGCATTGGTACTAAAAGTTGATGCAAATTTTGAACCTGTGGTCTGCTGGCAGGTGGGTGATGAAGCAGAGTGATGGAATAATGTGGTGCAGGCCATTGTTGATAAATTGTAATGGCACTTTGGGAGGTGTCTGCACAGTTCAGGTCATTAAAGCAAGTGTCATAGCACTCATAATAACTAGCACGGGAACACACAATGTTTTGTCCTATGTGCAAAGGTCGAAGTCACAGAGATTAACGTTTGTTATGGAGGCTGGCAGCCATTGTTTATTATGATTCTCTGCATCACTTTTGTCTAAAGTACCAGCAATAGATTCAGTTGATATCAAAAATATGTTAAACCTGGAATGTTTATCGTGAAGTCACTTGGTAAATTTGACATAGTTCACTACTTGACATAGACGGCGATGTGAAGTTTTGTCTGATGATGAGGAGGTTGCTCGGAAGATGTGATGAAAAATGAAGGCATTGTCGTTGTGTCATTTCGCATTGTAGTGCCGTCCAAGCCTTGGTGGATATTTAGTGATTTTGTGCATGGAATGTTTGTGGCATTCACGAGCACTTGTTGAGATATGTTGTCAGTATTGCTGAATAAATAGTGAGGTTGTACCATCTGTAATGGCAGCAGTCTTGACGGCGTAACTGATACAGCAGATTTTCGAGTTAATGGCAAAATCGTGGTGTGACGCAGAAATTTGGGGTCACCGCTATGGGGGAATATTGTACCTCCGGGGGTATTGTACCAGAAGTGTGATAGCAGAATAGTGGCATGCCATAGAAATATGATTTCCTCTCTATTTATTACCTAGCACTATGTACATAACACCTGTAATTGTTACAAGCTTACACATCATACTAACTTTCCTTGCCTTTTTGGGCAATCCTTTTCTCCTGTTAGTGTGCTTACTGCACAGTTATTTCACAGTAACACCCTTTGTTTCCTGTTAGATAAGACTCAAACCATTTTGCAGCACTGTCGGTGACACCATAATATTTAATTTGCTTAGGAGTTGCTGTGGTTCAACAGTCAAAGGCTTTTGACAGGTCACAGAAAATGTCAGTATTCTCTGATTTATTATCTAATGAATTAAGTACATTTTCAGTGAAAATGTAAACAGCTTTCTCTATATCAAAACCATTAAGAAACCCAGACTGTGACTTGGGCAATATATTATTTGCAGTCAGATGCTTAAGGAGACACTTGAACACAACCTTTCCAAATATTTTTGAAAAAGCCGGCAAAAGTGAAATTGATCAATAGTTTTATGGTATCTCTTTATCCCCCTTCCTGTAGAGAGGCTTAACTTAAGCATATTTTAGCCAGTCTGGAAATGTTCCACTGATAAGAGATTGATTACACAAATAACTTAAGATAAACAACTCTTTGATTAACTTTGTTGATATGTTATCATACCCACTAGAATATTTAGATTTTAAGGATTTTATGATGGATGCTACTTGTTTGGGAGACATGAGTGTTGTTTCCATTTTACTGAAGTTCTTTTTAAAGACTGGTCTGATACTCCATTGCACTGTTTACTGAACCTGATAACCCCAAGCTCCAGTAACAGAAATAAGCTACTTGTTTAAGAGGTTTTCGGAAGGATGACGGTTCAATCCCGCGTCCAGCCATCCTGATTTATGTTTTCCATGATTTCCCTAAATCGCTCCAGGCAAATGCCGGGATGGTTCCTTTGAAAGGGCACGGCCGACTTCCTTCCCTAATCCTATGAGACCGATAATCTCGCTGTTTGGTCTCTTCCCCCAAACAACCAACCAATCAACACAGCATGCACTTGTTACTAATGCCTCATTTATTTTTAGAGCTGTCTGTCCCTCTTCCCTTTTGGCCCCACTTTGTCTCTGTCTTCACTGTATCCCATACAGATTTTTTTTATTATTTTGTTGCCTGATGTGATTAACTTTTTCTCATAATAAAGCTGCTTCGTTTTCTGGTTTACTTGCTTCAATATTTTGCAGTATTCTTCGTAATGCATCACAATGCTAACATCAGAGCTGTTCCTAGATAGTAGATACAGTCTCCTTTTTGTCCCATGTGATATCCTTATTTCTTGTGTAGTCCATGATTTATTTTTTGACTTCTGTGTGATTTGAGCTACCTTTAGAGAAAAACAGTTTTCAAAAGTAGAAGTAGCTTTATTAATGGATGCTTTGTATTTTCCATTTGAGTCAGAAGTATTATAAACATCTTTGCAGTCAATGTCTTCATGCAGTTTCCTGAATTTCACAATTTTTGACTGATTTATTACCCCCCTGTACTCAGATTTAATATATTTTTTATCCTGACAAGTTTCAACATTTAACACAAGATGCGACATGTCGTGATCAGATAGCCCATTTGCTATTGGTTTTGTGATATGACTTTTTTCGCTTAATTTGTCTACAAAGATATTATCAACAGCAGTCTCAGAGCATTTACATATTATGGTTGCATAGTTCACAGTACAAACTAAATTGAATGACATAGAGTTACTGATTGCAATAATTTTTCACCAATGGAGCTTTTCAATAGGTCCACTTAAAATCACCAAGAACTACTATTCTTTTTTTTTTTTTTTAACTGTGAGATGGGACAACAGAGCCTCCAGATTCTTTATGAAGAAGTTAAAATTTCCTGAAGGTGATATGTATGTGCTTACTATTACAAACAACTTATTTTGAAATACACTACTGATGCACTAGCTTCTAACTGCTGCTGTGAGCAAAATTTATTAACATCAATATTCTTGAAATCAAAACAGTTTCTGACAAATGTGGAAACTCCTCCTTTCTCCATATTGTCTCTACAGAAGGAAGAAGCTAACTTGAATCCTGTAACATTTAACATATCTATCACTTGATGTTCAGAGAGGCAGATTATATCAGTTGGTTTGCTGAACTCTAATTCTTCAACTCAAATAAGCAACTCATAAAACTTATCCCTTAGTCCTCAGATAGTCTGATGCAATAAGGATAACTGATTTTGTACACTTGCTGAATTAAAACTGGATGAATGTAATTGTCCTGTCAATTTTTGGGTATCTCTAGTTTCAGTCAGAGAGTGTCTGCATGAATTATGTTCATTAAAATTTGCTTTCTGACTGCCTTTTTTATCAGTGTGAATGTCATGTTCAGCCTGTCTCTGAACATCTTCAGTTTCTGCCCTCCCTACCCCAAAAAACTGCTGTTCTGTCCCTTGTAAAAACTTGTGATAGTGCCCACATTAAGTTATTTACTATTAGCCAAGACAGTCTTCCCCTTCACTTTCCTGTTGAGGTGAAGGCCATATAGTCCTACCTACAAATAGTCAACAGGAACCACACCGATCTGAGACCCCATACATGATCCAAGCAACCTTTCCACTTCTAAATTGACTCTCCTAACAGAAGAGTTTAAACGTGGACCATCACGGTGCCTCAAGATACAAGGCCAACAACAGTAAGTTTCATTGATGAAGCTATCTTTACCAGGTCACTCTAAATTGAATAATCAGGGTTCCTGTCTTATGTTTTATGCTGTCCCCCCCCCTCCCCCCTCCCTCCATCCCCACCCACCCACTATTACCTACCACAGTGTCTTCCTTTGTGAAGTCTTTGCAAAGTGAACCTACATTCTCTAGAATCTGAACCAGACTTGCACTAGGTTTAAAAAAAATTGAGTTGTGGTAACCTGACCCTAGTTCATCCTGCAACAATTGGCCAACACCTCTACCATGTGAACTATTTAACGGCAAAAATTTCTTCTTCACAACTTTTCTGGCTTTTTACTTTTCAAACACTTCCTGAAAGTTTGTTGTGTCCTATGTACTCCTACATCTGTTTGTGGCTCATCAGTTTCCAACTGTGACAACAGATCAAATCTGTTTTCCACATTCACAACAACACTGTCTGAGAAAGTTCTATTTGTACTTCTTCTATAACCTTCCCACCTCTTTTTTCCCTTCTCCCCTCTTAACTAGCCTCATTTCATCAGCATGGTGTCTGTGACATGTGAATAGCTGGTCACACAGATAAATTTCTGTAACAGGCCAAAACAGCAGGCCATTTCTGAGGGTATCTCTAACAGATTGGGCCTCTCTAACAGATTGGGCCTACCCATCTGAAGCCCATCGTTTCTTACTAATGTACAAGTGCTGGCCGTCATATCTAGTCTCAAAGATCTGCCCGCAAACCCGGTCTGTTTGTGTGTGGCATAATGCGGCAGATTTTTGCAGTTTATCCATGGACCCAGGACTCTGGCGCTTCTTGGCACGTCATAGGCCGTGGGTGATGGATTTCAGGAATTGTGATTACATCACTGCAAGTACATTGTACAGTGTGGCGTTTTGTAGACATTTTATTTATTCTAGTACATTTTGGCACTTCGAAAGTAGTTCATATATTATAAAGTATAGGCGATAAGAAGAAGAAAATTGTGGCAGTCACAGGCAGTCTGTGTGCTATGTTCTCACATATTCCTTGAAAGAAAAACCACACAATACCTGTAAAATAATACATAACGCAATGAATAATATCTGATAGTAACAAACATAGTAGAACCAATGTTTTATTGGTGGTCACCTATAGTGTTCATTTATACAACTCTTTCCTGCCTTATACACTTCTTTCAAGAGACCTACTTTTTTCTGAGGTTGTTTCGAAGGTATTTTAAATCTGTCTTGTGACTCCAACAAAATGCATATTCTTCTCACCAAATGTGTTTTGTTTTATTGAAATAAAATAACATCAGTAATCTTAAAGAAGCGCACATACCATCTGGCTTGCTTTCTCCATCTAAAAACAGTTCATTACAAAAGATGTGGATTTTAGTACTTAAGATTTTTGCTCACGTGTTTAGAAAATACAGAAGTCCTTACATTTTTTGACAACTTATGTCTTTACATACTCTTGAGATCTTAAAATTTATCAGGGAAAAATGCTAAAACTTGTCTGGAAATCGGAGATATTAGGGAATTTCACTTGGAGAAACTTGTGGCAACCCTAATATCTCAAACAACTTGGTTTTTTAAAATCAGGTAATATTTTTTTATACACCCTGTATATTAGGAAGGAGATAAGAAACACTTTAATCATTTTCTTACCATCTTGAAGCATGGTATTAGTTTTTGACCATTTATTCTGGAGAGTTCAAACTCACTAATCATTCACACTGTGTGCTTCTGCAGTTAACTAACTGTAATTGTTTTATTACTTAATTAAAATAAACCTTGACTGAGTGTTATGAAGGTTCTGCAAATATTTCCTGAATAAGGAGCTTAAAATTTCAGCATTCCAGCACATTCATAAATATCGCATTCATAAATATTGTAAGAGTTAGTTTCCCATTTCCTATCTCCTGCATAATATTTCACACTCTTGACCGCTTTTTTCATTTCACTACCATCCATTTCTCCCTCCCTGTGTGTGTGATTTTTTTGTTCTTGTACCCGGTGTCTGGGAAGTAAGGATAAATTTGAATTTTGCACCGTTTTGTCATATGATGATTGGCAGCCGTGGTTTTTTCATGTCTGTTATCTGTGATGCTTCCCAGTAGTAGCCTGATAGCTTTTGTGTGTTGTGCATTGTTGTTTGATGTTTATTTTCATCATGGAGCAGATGACAACTGAGCGCATCCAAATGCTAAAAAGTTATTACAAAAACAATGGAAGTCCCATGGCAACCACTTGTGAATTGCGAGTGACACTTAGACGAATGCTGCTCCAACCGAATCATCATTTTGGAAGTTAATGCAGAAGTTTGAGGTCATGGGCTCTGTTTCAAATATTAAGAAAATGGGACAGGCGCATTCTGTTCAATCTCTCTCTCTCTCTCTCTCTCTCTCTCTCTCTCTCTCTCTCACACACACACACACACACACACACACACACACACACACACACACACACACACACGCAAAATGCTGTCGTGTGTGACAATGTAACTGTTTGCCCCAGAAAATTGGTTCACCAACAAGCTGAAAAATTGAATTTATCACCAAGTCACTGCATGAAATCCTTTCAAAAGATCTGAACATGCATGCTTTTGAGATTCAACATACACAAGAGTTGAACCCTGCAGATAATGGAAGAGAGACATCGATTTGCTCAACTCGCAACTATGTGGTGTGGGTTCTGGGCAGGAGGAGTGAGTGGCCCATACTTTATTGAAAATGATGAGGCAGCTGCCATCACTGTGAATGGAAACCATTTACCAAAACATACTTTTTGATTGGTTTTACCCTCTTATTGGTGAAAATGATTTTTGGTTTCAACAATGTGGTGCAACATATCACACTTCACGTGAAACAGTTGCTCTACTGAATGAAAAGTTTCCTCAAAAAATTATCTCTTTGCAGGGCAAAAGGAATGGCCTGCCAGCTCTTGTGATCTTATGCCTTGTGACTTTTTTTGTGGGTGATTTGTGGAATCAAAAGCAGTACATGAACAAACTGCAAACAATACACCAATTGAAGGATGAAATTAAAAGGATTACTAATGGCATCCCACTAGGTGTTTGTGAATGTGTCATCAAGAACTTCAATTAATGCATCGCATCAAGAACTTCAATTAACACGTTGCATGTATAATGTCAAACACATTGCTCGTTGCTGTGTGGCCTTGGGTGATCGTATGGAGGATATAATTTTTCATGCATAAATGGGAGATGTTACTTAATGTGTTTGTAAAAAATATTAAATTTTCAATACTTTCAATGAAATTTGTGTGTTCTATAGCACTTTAATATTCATCCCTACTTTCTGTACACCCTTTATAACCCTTTATAATTCTCTCCCTCTTGCTCTCTCTCTCTCTCTCTCTCTCTCTCTCTCTCTCTAGCACACACTCTTGCTCACATACACGCGCGCACATACACATACACGCGCGCGCCCACACACACACACGCGCGCGCCCACACACACACACACACACACACACACACACACACACACACACACACACAGTGGTGTATCCACATATGTACTATAAGTTTTAAATTCTATTTGTAGAGTAAGATGTGACATTAAGCTATAAATTACTTGTGTATAAATGAGAATATTATACATGAGTATTGCTTATAGAATGTGTATTTCGTAGGAAGGCTTGGCTCTTGTTGGAGAGGTGAACTGTGTGGTGAGTCATGCATTGTGCCAGGAAGTTTCTGGTGGCCGAACACATCCTATTGGCTTAATTATCTTTTGGAAGAACAAAGACTCATTGTACCCGCTTGACACAGTGACTTCAGCAAAAGATATTACTGAGCAGGTGCTTTCATTTCTCCCACATGCCACAGAATTTGATGCTGAGACATTTGAGGTGAGTAGTTTTTAAATCCCTGGTATGTAATGCAAAATTTGTGCAATATTAAGTGCTTAATACTGAGTCAATCCATATAAAATCAACAGATTTTTTAAAACTTTTGCCATGATGCTCCAGATTTTTTTTTAACACTTCACCGTAGCCATATAGTTAACAAATGCTGCAAACTGTAACAGCCATTGACCATGCCAATGCATTCATTTTTGCTTTTGAAGTATGAAAAAATTGTGAAATTTTTCAAGTGTTTTTAGGAATAAATTTCAGCTCACATACATGCGCGCGCACGCCCACACACACGCACACACACACGCACACACACACACACACACACACACACACACACACACACAAAGCATTGAAACTATGGAGTTCACTCTGGTATCATTTTAAAGCTCTTGAACTGTGCTTTGATATAATATCAAAACAACATTACTGAGAGATCAATTTAAACTTTGAAAAATAAAATATTTTTTCTAAAAGTGAAAAATTCTCATTATCATTTATTTGCTCTTGATAAAATTTGAAGATAGAGAAAGGTGGGTTGAAAGGAGAATTAATTTTCAAATATGAGGGTATTTCGAAAAGTAAAGATACACCGCACGCCAGAGGAACAGAAGAGTTTTGGCGAGCAAGTTGGCAGTACTGGTGTTAACCTTGAACCGTTAGCTTTCTTCTCGCGGTCATTTGGCAGTTGAATATTGCTTCTGGTTGGAGTAGGTCGTGTTTAAAATGGCTGCGCCAATTTAGAATCCCGCCAAATGCGAAGTGCTCTCCGTCATACGTTTTCTTCATGCAAAAGGTCAGCGACCAGCGGATATTCAAAAAGAAATTGTTTCTGTTTATGGGAACATTGTGAATCGACAAAATGTAACGAAATGGTGTTGTCATTTCTCTGAAGGTACGACCAATGTTCATGACAAACAAAGAACAGGTCGGCCATATGTGATCTCTGATGCCCTTCTTCGGAGAACGGAGGAAGCAATTCGTGCGAATAGGCGTCTCACATTGAAAGAATTGCATCAGATCATACCGGACGTGTCAATGACAACTCTTTATGATGTTGTGACTGTCAAGTTAGGGTACAGGAAATTGTGTGCGCGCTGAGTTCCAAAACTGTTAACGAAACTATTCATCAATTGTTGAAATAGCTGGAGTCGGTCAAAACTCCATGAGTCTAAATTGAAAGCTAAAGACAAAGTCACAGAAAATTAAAAATAATGTTAGCTTTTGTAATCAGGCATTTATTCATCTGATGAGAGAGAAAAGTGATTGATGAAAGTGAAACTAATGAGAGACAAATTGAGGAAGTTTCCAAAAACTAAGTTGAAAGAGATGCAGTGACGCAGACATAATTTCACTTTAGATTTGTCTGTTGCCCTGCTCTATCAAGTCGTACTTGCACTGGGGCCCATTTGACTTTTAACTAATCTCAAATTGGTTTCACTTTCTCTTTTGCAAGATAACATACTTCTGTTTCTAGAAGGTACTGTATCTATTTTGTGACACTCTGTGTGTGTGTCTGTCATTATTGCTATAAGTTGATTAAGAAATTAAAAAAATTGACTGTACTTCCAATGAGTCGGCTATTTTATTTGTTGTAATTCATAATGTTGAATAATTTTTGCTGGATATAGTAATATAGGAATACTGGAACACTTCTAATTATCATGTTTGTCATCCTGTTTTGCAACAACTAGAAATACATTTAGAACTCAAAGTTTGAGAATATTATAAACATATATCAAAAAGGTTTCTGTGCACATAATGCAACAAGTCATTCCAGTAACTGCTTTTCACAGCCCTGATTATTTCCATGACTATCAGAGTAACTTGAACATGTAGTTGTGTGTTTGAGTTTTGTGTCACTCTGTGGTAGGATGATGAACCTTCATTTAAGCAATTTTGTACTTAACTGCATTGGTACTTATTTCCAGTGTGGTTACCTCAGATTTACATTAAAAGCAGGTTTCATAGTTAATGATTACAGATAAAATCCTGTTTGTTGACTGGCTTGTGTGTCATGCAGACAGTCACAATAACCATTGTTCTCGTCTCCAATATTGTCATGTAGGTATCGTAAATGTAATTTGAAACTATCAAATTCTACCTTCCAAGAATTTTTAATACATTTTGTTTGCAGGTTAAAAATTTGTGTCTTCTTTTGATAAAATTTAAAATGACTGAAATGCGTTAATATTCTTACCAAAGAACAACAATTTTTTTTCAACAGGATATGCGTACGCAACTCCGTTTAGATCCAGAGGCGCCATTCTGGCTGGTACACTTTTATGCAGGGGTCGAAGATGTAAAGCAGTCACTAGACTTGAAAAGATTGCCCGCACTTGTTGGGGACATAAAACTTGGCAGGTTCCACTGTGGAAGGGCTGTAGATGCTTGCCGTGCACTACCAGTGTCTCGATATCCACTGTTTGCACTGTTCAAGCCTGGCGGTGGTCATGAAGTGCATCATGGTCGTGAGACAGCATACGATATAGCAACATTTGCCAGACACAGTCGTGCAGCTCCCTACATGCGATCGATAACGCCCGAAGAGTTCCTTCAGCAGACTCAAGGTACACAACACCTAGGAAGTAGAGTTTAAGTGGTATGCTAAACACTTAAACAATGAGGATATGTGTAAGAGTATTTAAATTTAGCTTCAACTCTTGACTTTTCCATTTTGTGAGTCATGTTCTAGTTGCTCGTCATTGAGTACCCTGTACTCTGATAAGGTATGCTCTCTGGTCATGAGTAACAGAAATTTTAAGATTTTGCACAAATATTGTGTGTGTGTGTGTGTGTGTGTGTGTGTGTGTGTGTGTGTGTGTGTGTGTGTGTTTGGGGATGCGCACGTTTGACGTAAAAATAACTATACCACAGTATCAGACACTCATTTTTTGTCTACGTTGTACATATTGCAGCTTGATAACAGGGGCGACTGACAACTCATACTCAACCCAGAGAACAATTATTGTTTGTTTGGTATGAAGCTTAGAATATTTTTTCTTGTTTGTGAGTAAAATCATGACTGTGTGTAAAGTCTCACACATACCCACAGCAGGACTGCACATTAAAAAAGATACATTATTTCTTTTTTACTTTATTTGTAAATTTTGATTGGGTATATTGCTTGGTGGCATTAGTGTTATGATAGTATATCAAAAACCACAGTGACATTTCTAATAAATAAACTGAGGTTTTTATTTTTATTTGTTTTTATTTTTTATTCTTATACACTTGAATACAGTTGTGGTTGAGATGTGTCTGAAACTGAAGGAAGATGTACTCCTTTCATTACAAATCACAACTGCAACTGGCAACACAGTGCCCATGAAATGCAGGTATCTTGGTTTCATTTCTGACTTGGCACATAGTTTTAACATGTCAGATATAATCCACTTAGAGTAGAAACAATTTCATCTCAGTCAAGATGTTTTTATCATAATTTTGACATTGAAAAAGAGACAGTGTCTCTGGAAAAGTAAAGATGACTAACAATTTCCCCAAACTATTCTTCACATTGAAAGAGGGATAATGCATATAATAATACTATAGTCCGATCTACAAACACCAGAGATTCGCACAGTTCGAGTCTTGGGTAGGGACGACATTGTTAATTGGTCCAAGCAACAACTGCGCTACATGCATACATATGCTTTGTGCTTGATGCATGTGTGTATCTTGCAAATTATGTCTCACTTGCTTGTGTAGAAATTATCGTTTATCACCACCATCAGTAATATTGCACAACAAATGGAATAAAAATTCGTGCTGCAATCACATTTAATGTTCTCTTTGGTTACGACACTGTTAGCTGCAACAGGCAGAAGATGTACTTTATTAGTGTTGTACGTTTTAACAATATTGACTGAGATAAACTCATGCTGCAATGTTCTTCTTAGACATGCCAGTGTAGAAGTTGGCACAGAAACAGCTAAGAGAAAAATCCATGCAATTTGCATGTTTGTTTATATATAAAAGCCAACTTCAGAATTTTCCTTTGCATGTGGAGACCGCATATAAAGATTCGTGCAGTGACTTGAAATTCTAGACTCACATATTTTACTGTTCGTGTCACTTTGGCATAATCTATCATTAACTGTATCAATATTCATTTGTGTTGTGATATATTGCGAAATTTTGAACATTTGCGAGTGCCGCAGTAAACTTCTGTTGTCATCATCAGTTGCAAACATAAAGTTATTTGTGCTCTTTTAAAATTTTTAGAACAGTAGGCCCATGCTCATTCAAAACAAACTGTTCTCTGATTTCATTGTATAACTACATGAAAAATATGTTGTTTCTGAGAATTTTCAGACACTTATAAAACTGTATTTTTATTAGTTACCAATACAAGTATTCTGGATACGTATCTTATTTCGTAGCAAATCAGTGTTTTTGGTTCACAGTTACTGCCAAAGAACGGATCATCCCTAAATTTCATTGTATATCAATGCAAATAAACAAGTATTTGAGAATTTTCAGAAGCTACCATTGTCCTCTGCATTTTCTGAATGTTAGTAAATCGGTGTTTGTTATTTAGTTACTGCAGCAGATATTCTGACATATTGTGTTACATGTAGTTTTCCCTTAAAGAGGAGTAGCGCTGTATATTACCTACATTTATCATATATTAACTCTGTTTTTATGTTTGCTAACAGCTATAATTAACCTCACAGAGTTTTGCGAAGCTAATAATTTTTAACACAGGTTTTTTTGTTACCTTAATAGAAACCTCGTTTTGTGTATTTGTGCTAATTCTGATAGGGAAGTAGGAACCTTGTAACTCAACAGATTAAAAGATAATCAGTGGACTTAATTTAAAGTTATTTGTTCACTGTCCTGTAATACATTGCACCAGCTAAAATGCAGCCCCACTGAGAATGCTATTCCCAAACACAGAATGAGCTGGTTGACATTCATAAGCAGCTGTAAATCACTCTGACTACTGTCAAATGATGGGCAGTTGCTGTGTTGTCGTGTTGGAAGAGCTCTCAAGAGTCATGTGCATGTGGTAATGGTATCCCAATTACTATCCACTCCTGTGAATCCTGTTTCCTCTGCAGAAAGTACAGAATCTGTTATTACTTGTCCACTTGACTGTGAGTGGTGTTTCAATGGTACAGGTTGGTGTCCTGTACAGGGTGGATGGGACCAAGGAACACTTGGAGTGTTCTACCAATCCCCCTAACTAACGAGATGGAGGTTCTGTCTTTCACTGAAACCGAAACTGAGCCAGTGGGACTCACTTCATATGTTGTGATGAAACCTGTTTTGTCTGGCGTCAAGAGGAGGCAAACACAAAAGGGTAGGGGGCTATTAGTCGTTGGCAGTTCAAATGAATGGCGAATGATGATACCCTTAGCCCACCCAGGTAGCTGTGTGGTCTGACGCACATCTTTTCGGATTGGGGAGGAGTACCTGGTCTCCAGCACGAATCCACCCGGCGAACTTGTGTCGAGGTCCGGTGAGCCGGCCAGTCTGTGGATGGTTTTTAGGCGGTTTTCCATCTGCCTCAGCAAATAAGGGCTGGTTCCCCTTTTCCGCTTCAGCTACACTATTGCTGTGCAAACAAGTTCTTCACATATGCGTACAACACCATTACTCTGCCACACAGACATAGGGGTTACACTCGTCTGGTGTGAGACGTTCGAGAGGGGAGGGGGTGGGGGGTTACACTGGGGTGGCACCACACAATAACCCTGAAAGAGTGGTTCAGTGCGAGCGGCAGAGGGGTGAAATGGACTGCTGTGGTAGTCGTCGTGGGGTTGTGCACCACTGCGGCTGCAGCGGGGCAGAGCCTCTCCGTCGTTTCTAGGCCCCTGGTTAACATACAATACAATGCTACCCTTTAGGGAAATGGCAGCAAGGGCCAGGAAAGGACACCAGATGCAGTTAGTGTGTATGCCTGGAAGCCTCATTCAGCATGCAGCCGTAGAGGGAACAGGGTACACCGAACTGCAGATGGTGGCACGCGTTGGAACAAATGAGGCCTGTCGTCAGGGCTCTGAAGTCATACTCGAGTCATTCCAGCAACTGGCAAAGTAGGTTGAGAAGGCCAGACTTGGACATGGAGTTTCAACAAACCTCACAATTTGCAGCATTGTCCCCAGAACTGATTGTGGCCCTTTGGTTCCAATCTAGGCTGGGACTTTGGACTTGTGCCATAGAGTTGAGAACAGTAATGGGTGAGATGTGCACTATACATCAGAGGGTGCTACTCAGCTAGCTTGACTGTATGTGGTTTACACACAAGGGCTTTTTTTACATTAGGTGACTCTCCATCTGATATAGATAATGATAGCTGTAGGAAACCCAGAAGTATCAGTGTAAGATAGAAAGAAATGCCTCCCACAGGTGAGAATATTAAAATTCTAATGGCTTACTGTTGAAGTATTCTCAACAAAGTGCTAGAGTTTAAAACACTCCTGAAAAGCAGTGAAGCTTACATAATACCAGGTATAGAATGTGGGTAGAAATTTGAAGTCAATAGCAATGAGATTTCTGGGGAAAATATATATCGATAGGATAGACAAATAGAAATGCAGGTGGTGTATTTGTTGCAATAGACAGGAAACTCAAAACCACTGAGATAGAAATTGAAGCTGCATGTGAGATTGTGTGAGCAAGATTCAGTATCAGGGGTGGGGACAAAATGATAATTGGGTCCTTCTGTCACCCGCAAAATTCATCTCCGATGTGACCGAAAACTTTAGAGAGAACCCCAGTCACCATCAATGGAAACTTTAATCATCCAATAATCAATTGGGAAAATTACCGTTTTGTTAGTGCTGGGTGTGATAAGACATCCTGTGAAACATTATTAAATGCCTTCTCTGAAAACTATCTACATCAGGTAGTTTGTATGCTCACTTATGATGGAAATATGTCGTATCTAATGGCAACAAATAGACGTGATCTATTTGAAGATGTTCACAATGAAAGTGACCCTGATGTGGTTGTGGCGGCAATGACTACCTAAGCACAAAGGACAACTAAAACAAGCAGAAAGATACATATGTTCAGTAAACTAGATACAAAATCATAGGATCGCATCTTAGTGAGGAACTTGAAACTTTCAGCACAATGCAGGATCATGGAGAGGAACTCCAGTGCAAGTTTAAAAGAATAATTGACAATGCCCTGGATAGATATGTACCCAGTAGAACAGTTCATAATGAAAGTGACCTCCACGGTATAGTCACTGTAAAGGAACTTCTGAAGAAACTAGAGATTACTGCATAAGAGGTGTAAAACAAAATGTAGGGCTATAGGTTACATAGAGAGAAGCTGTACGAATTGCATTTTTTTGTCAAGAGAACAATGTGTGAAGCCTTCAACGCAAGCAGAATATTGCCAAATGATCTTTCACAAAATGCAAAAAAGAAAAAATCTGGTCATATGTAAAAGCTGCTGTTAGAGGCACCAAAGTTAGTGTCCAGTCCCTAGTGAATAAGACAGGAAATTTCTTTGAGAAAAACAAAGCAAAAGCTGAAGTGCTTAACTCTGTTTCCAAATGTTCCTTTACAAAGAAAAATCCAAGAGAATTTCCCCAATTTAATCTTCATATTAATGAAAAGAAGAGTGAAATAAATATTAGTCAGTGATGTTGAGAAACAGCTGAAATCGTTAAAACTGAACAAGCTCTAGGGCCTGATGGATGCCTGTCAGATTCTATACTAAATTTGTAGCGGAGTTTGCCACTCTTCTAACTATAATCTATTGTAGATGCCTCAAACAAAAAAACTTTGCACAGTAGTTGGAAGAAAGCACACATAACACCATCTACAAGAAGGGTAGTAGAAGTGATCCACAAAACTACTGTCCAATATCTCTGACATTGATGTGTTTTAGACTCTTGAAACATATTCTGGGCTCAAACATAATGAGGTATCTGGGAGAGAATGATCTCCATGCCAACCAGCATGGGTTCCAAAAACATTGATCATGTGAAACCCAACTCGTACTTTTCTCACATGACATACTGAAAACATTGGATCAAGGCATTCAGGTAGATGCAGTGTTTCTTGGTTTCCAAAAGCATTTGACTTGGTACTACACCTACCCTTATTGTCAAAAGTACAATCATAGGGCATCTAAAGTGAAATTTGTGATTGAATTGAATACATTTTGATTGGATAAAGAGTGAACATCAGATGTAGAAGTAACTTGGGGCATGTGGCAGGGAAGTGTGTTGGTACCATTACTGTTCATGTTGTATATTAATGACATTGCAGACAATATTAAATGTAACCTCAGACTTTTTCCAGATAATGCAGGTATTTATAATGAAGTACTGTCCAAAAAAAAAAACTGGATAAATATTCAGTCAGAGCTTGATAAGGTTTCTGAGTGGTGCAAAGTTTGGCAACATGCTTTAGTTGTTCAAAAATTTAAAATTGTGCTCTTCACAAAACAAAAAAAGTAGTATCCTGTAATATGAGTGATTCACTGTTGGCATTAGCCAACTCATACAAATGCCCATGTGTAACACTTTGCAGGGATATGAAATGGAATGATCACATAGGCTCAGTCATGGGTAAAGCAGATGGTAGGCTTTGGCTTATTGGTAGAATACTGGGGAAGTGCAATCAGTCTACTAAGGAGGATTGCTTACAAATCACTCTTGTGATCGTTTCTAGAATATTGCTCAAGTGTGTGGAACCCATGCCAAATAGCACTAACAGGAGATATTGAATGAATACAGAGAGAGAGAGAGAGAGAGAGAGAGAGAGAGAGAGAGAGAGAGAGAGAAAAGAAAAAAAAAAAAAAGAAAAAGAAAAATTACATCAAGCCAGAGGCATTCAAAACAATCATTCTTTCTGCACTCCATATGTGAATATAATGCAAAGAAACATTAATAACTGATGCAATGGGACATTCTTTCTGCCATGCACTTCATGGAGGTTTGTAGAGTGTAGATGTAGATGTAGACATTCAGAACAGAACACTAGTGAACACTCATTGGCTGTCAGAGAATGCATGAGGTAGGTGCGCAGAACAAACCTAATATCGACCGCTATAGTTTGTGACTAAAACCATAAATGTATATTTGAGTAACAATTTTAGTCATTTACAATAGTTTTCAAACTACACTTGAATGGTGAGTGTAGGTACTACATCAAAATAATGAGGAAAGACGTCTCAAATAATTGAAGCACTTATAAATTTTATTGAGCTGAAAGTGTAAAGTATATGACAAAAAAATACGCTTTAATTGAATTTTCCCCTTTATGCAGCTGATCCTTTGTATATTACCAGCTTTTGAATGGAAATGCAGTGGAATCATTAATAGCTCATGATTTTATTTTAGTGTTACCAGAAATTTTACCATTGTGAGAGATTTCAGGTGGCTGAAATTACGACATATTTTAAAAGCACCATTTGATTTTCATCTATCCCAGGATACCTGTAACTTTTAAGTGATGTCTACAGTGGGTTTCATCACAATTTTTGAATATGTCATAAAATTTTGTATCACACTTCCTATTTCATATCAACCTTACCAGCATTATTCACGCCGATCAAATGCCACCCTACCTAAAACCTCTTTCCTCATTACCTTAGCCAGCTTCATCCTGACCCACAACTTCTTCACTTTTGAAGGCCGGACATACCAACAATTAAAGGGAACAGCCATGGGTACCAGGATGGGCCCCTCGTATGCCAACCTATTCATGGGTCGCTTAGAGGAAGCCTTCTTGGTTACCCTGGCCTGCCAACCCAAAGTTTGGTACAGATTTATTGATGACATCTTCATGATCTGGACTCACAGTGAAGAAGAACTCCAGAATTTCCTCTCCAACCTCAACTCCTTTGGTTCCATCAGATTCACCTGGTCCTACTCCAAATCCCATGCCACTTTCCTTGACGTTGGCCTCCATCTGTCCAATGGCCAGCTCCACACGTCCGTCCACATCAAACCCACCAACAAGCAACAGTACCTCCATTATGACAGCTGCCACCCATTCCACATCAAACGGACCCTTCCCTACAGCCTAGGTCTTCGTGGCAAACGAATCTGCTCCAGTCCAGAATCCCTAAACCGTTACACCAACAACCTGAAAACAGCTTTCACATCCCGCAACTACCCTTCCGACCTGGTACAGAAGCAAATAACCAGAGCCACTTCCTCATCCTCTCAAACCCAGAACCTCCCACAGAAGAACCACAAAAGTGCCCCACTTGTGACAGGATACTTTCCGGGACTGGATCAGACTCTGAATGTGGCTCTCCAGCAGGGATACGACTTCCTCAAATCCTGCCCTGAAATGAGATCGATCCTTCATGAAATCCTCCCCACTCCACCAAGAGTGTCTTTCTGCCGTCCACCTAACCTTCATAACCTCTTAGTTCATCCCTATGAAATCCCCAAACCACCTTCCTTACCCTCTGGCTCCTACCCTTGTAACCGCCCCCGGTGTAAAACCTGTCCGATGCACCCTCCCACCACCACCTACTCCAGTCCTGTAACCCGGAAGGTGTATACGATCAAAGGCAGAGCCACGTGTGAAAGCACCCACGTGGTTTACCAACTGACCTGCCTACACTGTGAAGCTTTCTATGTGGGAATGACCAGCAACAAACTGTCCATTCGCATGAATGGACACAGGCAGATAGTGTTTGTTGGTAATGAGGATCACCCTGTGGCTAAACATGCCTTGGTGCACGGCCAGCACATCTTGGCACAGTGTTACACCGTCCGGGTTATCTGGATACTTCCCACTAACACCAACCTATCCGAGCTGCGGAGATGGGTACTTGCTCTTCAATATATCCTCTCTTCTCGTTATCCGCCAGGCCTCAACCTCCGCTGATTTCAAGTTGCCGCCGTTCATACCTCACCTGTCTTTCAACAACATCTTTGCCTCTTTACTTCCGCCTCGACTGACATCTCTGCCCAAACTCTTTGCCTTTACAAATGTCTGCTTGTGTGTGTGTATGTGCGGATGGATATGAGTGTGTGTGCGAGTGTATACCTGTCCTTTTTTCCCCCTAAGGTAAGTCTTTCCGCTCCCGGGATTGGAATGATTCCTTACCCTCTCCCTTAAAACCCACATCCTTTTGTCTTTCCCTCTCCTTCCCTCTTTCCTGACGAAGCAACCATTGTCTGCGAAAGCTAGAATTTTGTGTGTGTGTATGTGTTTCTATCGACCTGCCAGCGCTTTCGTATGGTAAGTCACATCATCTTTGTTTTTAAATATATTTTTCCCGCGTGGAATGTTTCCCTATTATAAATAAAAAACTGCGGTCCCTGGCAGCTGAAGTGAGCTGGCATCAGCTGCCAGAGACTGCATTCGTGTGTGTGCGTGCATGTGTGTGTGTGTGTGTGTGTCGTCTATTTTCGACAAAGGTCTTGTCAGCTGGAAGCTTATTTTCCAACAATCTTCCTGTTGTGCCTATCTGCGACTCAGCATCCCCATTATATGGCGAGTAGCAACTTTCCTTTTCATAATATTGTTGTATTCTTCTTTAGTCCTTCTTAGTTAATGTCCAAGATTCACTTCCTTGTGTTAGAATATGGATAGCAACTCCTTTGAAAAGTTTTAGCATTGTGTCTTTCCTTGTGTTTTCACCAAGTATTCTGTGTATTAGGCCAAATGTCACATGGAACTTATTTAATTTATATAGGTTAATACCATCTTTTGTGTCTCCAGTAACAGTTTGGTGAATAAGACATATTACAGATGCAGAAGATGGAGTTAACCTGTAATAGCTGTATAAATGTGACTATAGGAAAAGAAGACTGCATGAAACTATTTTATTAGTGACAGTCCTTCTGTCACCACCTAACAGCTGAAAATGTGACACCTGTTCATTTTATTGTTCATCTTGTACGATTTTGGAGTGTACTGGAAATTTCCCTTTGAAAACTCTTACTGTAAATTATTTACTGGAATTTTTAGATATGGTGATTATTACATATTTGATTTGGATGATGTATTGCTAACTGTAGGTCATTTTCTAAGACCCGGACAATTATTTGGTTATTGGCAAAGAACAGAGTATAGAGTATTTATGTGTGTGTCTACTAGTATTAATTTGAAATATGAAACTTCCTGTCAGATTAAAACTGTGTGCTGGACGGAGACTCGAACTCGGGACCTTTGCCTTTCGTGTGCAAGTGCTCTACCATCTGAGCTACCCAAGCACAACACAGGCCCCATTCTCACAGCTTCATTTCTGCCAGTACCTGGTCTCATTCTGGAAATCTGAATTATCATTTAACTTCCCATTTCCATTGTCTAACAACATCGTCTAAATATATATTGAATATACAGCTGTAAGTGAAAGACTACCTCCTTGTTGCACTTCTCAGTTGACCTTTATTGCTCTTTCGCTGTACTTATAATTTCTGTGTGCTGATACAAAGTCTTCATGTCTTGTGTTAAAAGTCTCAGAGAGACTCTTTTGCCGATGACATTCTGAAGCTTACTCCTTTTCATGCTATCAAAAGCCTTTTCATAATCTATGAATGTGACAAGAGTTGCCATGTTGTATTATTGCCTTTTTCAATTGTCTTACAGTAGCAGCAGTATCACAACAAGATCATCCCTTTCCAAAGTCATTTTGTTCCTCCATTAGAAGGAAGTCAACAATGTTCTCCATTCTGTTGTTAATAATTATTGAATAGAGTTTGTAAGAAGCATTTAGAAGGCTTATTCCTCTATAGTTCTCACAGACATTTATTCTTCCTTTATACAGGGTTATTACAAATGATTGAAGCGATTTCACAGCTCTACAATAGCTTTATTATTTGAGATATTTTCACAATGCTTTGCACACACATACAAAAACTCAAAAAGTTTTTTTAGGCATTCACAAATGTTCGATATGTGCCCCTTTAGTGATTCGGCAGACATCAAGCCGATAATCAAGTTCCTCCCACACTCGGCGCAGCATGTCCCCATCAATGAGTTCGAAAGCATCGTTGATGCGAGCTCGCAGTTCTGGCACGTTTCTTGGTAGAGGAGGTTTAAACACTGAATCTTTCACATAACCCCACAGAAAGAAATCGCATGGGGTTCAGTCGGGAGAGCGTGGAGGTCATGACATGAATTGTTGACCATGATCTCCACCACGACTGATCCATCGGTTTTCCAATCTCCTGTTTAAGAAATGCTTCTGCTTTAGCCTTTTACGTAAGATTTTCCAAACCGTCAGCTGTGGTACGTTTATCTCCATGCTTGCTTTATTCGTCGACTTCCGCGGCTACGCGTGAAACTTACCCGCACGCGTTCAACCGTTTCTTCGCTCACTGCAGGTCGACCTGTTGATTTCCCCTTACAGAGGCATCCAGAAGCTTTAAACTGCGCATACCATCGCCGAATGGAGTTAGCAGTTGGTCGATCTTTGTTGAACTTCGTCCTGAAGTGTCGTTGCACTGTTATGACTGACTGATGTGAGTGCATTTCAAGCACGACATACGCTTTCTCGGATCCTGTCGCCATTTTGTCTCACTGCGCTCTCGAGCACTCTGGCGGCAGAAACCTGAAGTGCGGCTTCAGTCGAACAAAACTTTATGAGTTTTTCTACATATCTGTAGTGTGTCGTGACCATATGTCAATGAATGGAGCTACAGTGAATGTATGAAATCGCTTCAATCATTTGTAATAGCCCTGTATATAGGGAAGTACGATCTTTGCTATCATCCACAATTCAGGTACCATCCTCATTTTCCACCATTCATTTGAGAGGTGTAAGACCCTCTTTTGTAACATTTATTTCTCCGAAGGTAGGGAGTTCCACATTGATTCCATCAGATCCTGCAGCTTTCCTGTTTTCATCTGTTTCAGAGCTTCCTATATCTCATCAAGTGTGATGTCATCATCTTGATGACCAGGTTGGGTCGCTCCATCCTCAGAATAGATATGATGTTGTATAACTTCTGTGTTGGTAATTAATAACTGGAATTGGCCACAACTGTCAAATTATATAAGGTTAGCCATCCAGAGACATTAATGGCAGTATAACCCCACACATCTGTGAACAATCCAGTTACCAAACTGAGTTTCATGGGAAAAATCCTAAGGACACTTAACAAAACTCATATTTGATTGATTCTTGAATGGTGGTCATCGTCTTTGGACATTACCAAGTTGTATTTATGGAAGACAGAAAAAATTGAAGGAATTGCTGTCTGGTTCTCATGGCTTTTTAATTTTATATAATGTATATTCCAAGAAAAGTATAAAAAAATATTTATTTTTTTCCAACATACTGTACATCATGCATTATGGTCACAATTGTGAAATTAGAAATAATGTGGAGGTGAACTAACAGTCTTTTCTCTCACTTGCCATCAGTAAACAAAGTTGTAACTGTGAAAAATGGTAGTGATAGACTAGGTATCCCTCACCACAGTATTCATCTTACAGAATACAGTTATAAATGCACATTGGTACTGCAGCTCAAAATAACATGCATGTGTTATAAAGAAATTCATGTGTAAGGTAGAGCAACATGGTTATATTTATAATAACCTTAACATTCGTTTTATTTTTATTTTTCTACAAATAAATAAATTTGTGACTGCATTTATGTTTAATCATATTATCATTTTACAGAAGGTGGTTCCTTTTTTGTCGACTTCTTTGCACCATGGTGTCCACCTTGCTTACGCTTGCTGCCAGAGCTCCGAAAGGCTAGTGGTACATTGGGTGGCAGTGTAACTTTTGCAACTCTGGATTGCTCTCAGCACGCAGCTTTTTGCCGTCAACAGTCCGTACGCTCCTATCCGACTACAGTGTTGTACAACCATACTGGCACGCATCCACATTTCTTCCATGGGAGGACAGCAAGTGATCTGGTTGACTTCATAAGAGATGTGCTGCATCCAGTAGGTAAGTCTATCTTGTCCTGTTTCATTCACTCATCTGCAGTTTTACTGTGGTGTACTGATGTGTAGACTAGTTGATACTTTTTCTTAGCAGATGAAATTTATAATCATAGTGTATTTAAGAAAGGTTTTGCTTAGCAGTTGCATGAATAAGTACATCTGAAATTTAGGTCGCTATGATGCTTGTTGAGCGTCTAGGCAAATGACTGCTGCAATTCACGTAAATAAATTGTAATGTATCGACAATCTTGAACTCAAAAGGTTGGTTTGACCATCATAATACTTACTACCCATGGCCTTTTATGTTGTGGTTTGCCTTCTCCATAAATGAGAACTTTCTCACCCAGTCTGTTTTAGGATGACAAACCCACAGCTTAGTAGTAAATCTGAACTACAGTGCAAATGTACTTTTTTTAGCACAAACTATTAACATGTAAAAATTTGTAGCAGCAAGTAATGGGAACTCTGTGTTGGAATATCAACAATATAAGCAAAATATAGTTACTCACCATAAAGATGACGTGTTCAGTTGCAGGCAGCCACAATGTAAAGACAGTTATGCACTTAACTTTCGGTCAAAGCGTTCTTCAGAAAAGAAAATGCGAACACACACACACACACACACACACACACACATTCACACAACCAAGCACACACCTCACACTCACATAATCATCGCCTCTGGCAGCTTGGACTGGTATGCAACTGTCACGTGGAGTGGAATCAACAATCTGGAAGGAGCAAGAAAAGGGAAGGGATAGCAGGGTATGGGGTAGGGGGAGAGGAGAGCACTGTCTGGCAGAGGGTACAGTGACTAGACTGTTAACAGGTGCAGAATCTGGAGGCTGCGGGAGAGAAAGATGGGGAGGGGTGAGAGGGCAGAAGCATGGAGTGAAAAAGGAGAGGAGCAGGGGATGGGAAAGATGGGGATGGGTGGTCCATTGGCAGAGGGGTACACACAAAGAGAGTGAAAGGATGAGAATAGGGAGGAGGTGAAAGTATACAAGGTGTGGAAACCGTTGGGTGGAAGGTGTGTGGACAGTTGATTACCATAGGATGAGGCCAGGATAATTTTGGGAGCAGAGAATGTGTTGTAAGGATAACTCCCATCTGTGCAGTTTAGAAAAGCTGGTGGTGGAGGGAAGGATCCAGATGGCTCGAGTAGTGAAGCAGCCACTTAAATCAAGTGTATTATGTTCACCTGCATGTTGTGCCACAGGCTTGTCTACTTTACTCTTGGCCAGAGTTTGTTGTGGCCATTCATCCTGGTGGACAGCTGATTGGTAGGAATACCAATATAAAAAGCTATGCAGTGATTGCAGCAGAGCTGGTATGTGACATGGATGCTTTCACAGGTGGCTCAGCCTCTGACAGGGTAGGATAAGCCTGTGACAGGACTGGAATAAGAAGTGCTGGGTGGGTGGATTGGGCAGGTATTGTACCTGTATCTTCCACGGGGATGTGATCCCTGTGGCAAGGGGCTACTATTGGGAGTGGCATAGGCATGGACTATGATGTGGAGACTGGGTGGCTGACAGAACACCACTTTAGGAGGGATAGGAAGAATCTTAGGTAGGATGTCCCTCATCTCATGGCATGATGGCATGATGATAGGTAATCGAAGCACTGACGAAGGAGGTGATTCAGTTGTTCCAGTCAGAGGTGGTATTGGGTATCGAAGGGGGCCTCCTTTGTGGTTGGTTCTTTGGGAATGGTGGGAGGACTGGGGTTGTGAGGGGAAAATGGCATGAGAGATCTGTCTGGGGACTAGTTTTGGGGGATGGTGCCTGTCTGTGAAGCCCTTGGTGAGATACCCACAGTCAGCATACTTTGCAAAAGTGTTCTTGTCATTGCAGATACACCATCCCCAGGTGGCAAGGCTCTAACAGAGGGATTTTTTGGTGTGAAATGGATGACAGATGTTGAAATGCAGGTACTTCTGGGGTTGGTGAGTTTAATGTGGACAAAGGTGTGGATGGAGCCATGAGAGAGGAAGTGGTCAACGTCCAGAAAGATGGCACGCTGGATTGAAGTGTCCTGTTGGCACCAGTGGTGAAGCAGTCATTGCAGAGGACTGTGTTGTATTGAGTAGTGTGTCCGACCACTAGGCAGGATACTCTGTTCTTGGCCACAGTTTTTGGCAGTAGCCATTCAATTGTTTGGACAGCCTATGGGTGGTCATGCCCGCAAAAATGACTGTGCAAAATTTGCGTTGGAGGTGGTATGTGATGCAACTGCTTCCAGAGAGATTCCAACTTCTGATAGGATAGAATTTGTCTGTGATGAATCTTGAATAAGATGTGCTGGTAGGAGCATTGGACAGGGCTTGCATCCAGGTCTTCCACAAGGAATGAGACTCATAGGGAAAGGGGTTGGGAGTAGGTGGCGCATAAAGATAGACAATGATATTCTATAGACTGGGTGGGCAACAGAATATCACTTTGGAAATTATGGAAGAATTGTGAGTGGAATGTTTCTTATTTCTGGGCATGACAATAAATAGTTTAAGCCCTGATGTAGGATAGAGTTCAGTTGTTCTAGTCCATGGCAGTGCTGGATAATGTGCAAGGGCACTCTTTTGCAGCTAGTACAAGGTAGTGGCCAGAGTATTAGGTATGTTTGGATATGGCGTAATACTGAGGAATGTCGTACTAAAGGATGATGATGGCAGTGGAAATCAATTGTTACATCAACTTCGTCAAATTACTAGTGTATTAGGAAATGAGTATCTCAGTGGACAAAACCTGAAATACTGATTGCTGTCAAATTTCAGATGTTACTTATTGGCTTGTTAATGTTATAAGTAGAGCAGAAGAGAGGAATTATCTGTTGTGGAGAAATTGCAGGTAATGTTGAGAGTAGGTGTAGACCATGCACATCATGTGTCCTATTTGTAACGTAGTTCTAAAAAAAACATAATGCTATATTACTACATGACAATCCTTGAATGTCATGTGTATTTGTCTTTCTGATGTTTTCTACTTCATTGTATCACAGAATTTTGCTTGGGTGTGTGGTATACTTCATAATCCAGTTATGGTGGTCACCCTGGTGTCCTAAAGTTTAATTGGGAAAATAGGAAAGAATAGAGGTGAACTATTACTTTAAATGCCTTTTAAAGTTCTATAATGAAAGTGCTGGTGGAAATAAAGCTGTGAGGGTAAGTCATGAGTTTTGCTTGGAAAACTCAGTTGATAGAGTACTTGCCCATAAAAGGCAAAGGTCCCAGGTTTGAATACCAGTCCGGCACACAATTTTAATCTGACAGGAAGTTTCAGATCAGCGCACACACACACACACACACACACACACACACACACGCACACACACAGACCCACACACCCCAGAGAAAATATTCCCCATATATCCTTGTTTTGAATAGGCACACCATTCAAAGACAAGAAATGGAAAAACATTCGATCTGTATTATTTCTGTTTTATTTTAACTTTATTTACATTGAGATTATAGTCTATTGGTGAAATTTACAATATAAGCTAAAAGTATAGCATTTGAATATGCAAAAAATGGAAAGGCCAGATTGGAATATACAGTGTTGTGAAAAGAATAGATTCCTATTCACTGTAAGATAATCCTGTGAACAGCAGCCAGGCACAATGAAAATAATGTTACACATTGAGCCTTCAGTCAGAGTCTTCTTCAGAACAGAAAATGCACACACATTCACACAAGCAAGCACATCTCATGCACACATGACTGCTTTCTCCCGCTACTGTATTCAGAAGCTGTGTACGAGGTAGCAGGAATGCTTAATTTGGTGAAAGGCTTTCAAAATGGGGAATTGGTAGGGGAAACGGCTATTTCATGTCAGCTAACACCTCTGCAGAACATGAAATGATTTGAGGAGTGGCCGATCGTGACAGTGTTGCCCAACACACTAAATTTTAGCAAAGTGTTGCAACTTGCAGGGTGTGAATTTAGCCTTTTCTTAGCTTTTATTGTTGACCTTGATAGTCTGCAGAGCCTGTCAGGCTCTGGCTTTTTCTCTGACTATGACACATAAATAGAAAGAGCTGTGCTACATTGAAAACTTCATCCAAATATGCATTGCCATGAGCTGTGTTGGTGTAGCTGTTGGCTTCATTGGTTGGCATGATGTAGGTCACCAGTTGAAACCTCATCACCAGCAGTTATTTCTCATTTAATATTTATCATTTCTGGAAGGTTCTCAAGATTTCTTATGTTTGTAATTTGTGTATGTTCTGGAATATTCAATGTTTGTGTAAATAGTTGCAGTCTCTGCCCAGTAGTTCGGTTGTGTTTTGGCTGTACATTGGTATCCATAATAAATGGGCGGTTCATGGTGTGGGTTCCTGTAGTCATGTCCTAGTTCATGAACCACGGGCAATGTATGAGTGGCCAAGTAAGTGGTCCCGACAGTCGGGATACCAGTTACTTTGGAATAAGGCTGGGCATCTCTGACATATTCTGAGTCGTGGTCACCTTCGTGCTCATACGGCAAAGACTACCAAATCCACCGGTTAGTCCCTCAGCCGTTAGGGGTAAAACCCAATGGGACTCGAGGCAAGTAAGGCTAGCAACCTGCTTCCCTGGTACTTTAAATATGATGCTGGCAACAATCAGAGCAAAATGCCTCGGACCTTTGGAGGTGACGGAGTCCCACCTCTAACTGACAAACCAGGGACTCCTAAGATACGACTTGGCAAACAAATGGTAATGAGATGGGGAGCTCTTAATATCAATGGGGGCTACTCTTGGAAGAAGGTAGAGCTGGCAGAGGCTGCAAGTAAGATGGGGCTGGACGTTTTAGCTGTTAGTGACATTCGGGTAAGCGGTGAGAAAGAAGAAGTAGTGGGAGAATACAAGGTCTACTTGTCAGGAGTCAAAGCAGGAATAGCACAATGGGGTGTAGGGCTTTACATCAGGAAAGAAATGGAACCCAGCGTAGTTGCAATAAGGTACGTAAACAAACGACTGATGTGGATAGATTTGACAGTGTCTAGCAAGAAAATTAGGATTGCGTCAGTATATTCGCATTGTGAAGGGACTGATCAAGATAAGATGGATAGTTTTTATGAGGCACTCAGTGATGTAGTTGTTAGAGTAAAGGACAAGGACAGTGTTCTGCTCATGGGTGATTTTAACGCCAGGATTGGAAATCGAACAGAAGGGTATGAAAAGGTTATGGGTAAATTTGGAGAGGATATGGAGGCCAACAGGAACGGGCAGCAACTCTTGGATTTCTGTGCCAGTATGGGCTTAGTAATCACAAACTCCTTTTTTAAACATAAGAACATTCACCGGTATACTTGGGAAAGCAGGGGAACCAGATCTGTCATTGACTATATAATAACAGATCAGGAATTCAGGAAGGCTGTGAGGGACACACGTGTATTCAGGGGATTCTTTGATGACACTGATCATTATTTAATCTGCAGTGAAATTGGGATTGCGAGGCCGAAAGTGCAGGAGGTCAGGTCCATGTGTAGGAGGATAAGAGTGGAGAAACTTCAGGATAAGGAAATCAGGCACAAGTACGTAACAGCGATCTCAGAAAGGTACCAGTTAGTTGAATGTAGTCAATTACAGTCATTGGAAAAGGAATGGACAAGGTACAGGGACACAGTACTAGAAGTGGCTAAAGAATGTCTTGGAACAGTAGTGTGTAAAAGTAGGAGGAAGCAAACAGCTTGGTGGAATGATACAGTCAAGGCAGCCTGTAAAAGGAAAAAGAAGGCGTATAAAAAATGGCTACATACTAGAACTCAGGTAGACAGAGAAAGTTATGTTGAAGAAAGAAACAAAGCCAAACAGATAATTGCAGCATCCAAGAAGAAATCTTGGGAAGACTTTGGAAACAGGTTGGAGACATTGGGTCAAGCTGCTGGAAAACCATTCTGGAGTGTAATTAGCAGTCTTCGAAAGGGAGGTAAGAAGGAAATGACAAGTATTTTGGACAGGTCAGGAAAACTGCTGGTGAATCCTGTGGATGCCTTGGGCAGATGGAGGGAATATTTTGAAGAGTTGCTCAATGTAGGTGAAAATACGATCAGTAATGTTTCAGATTTCGAGGTAGCATGGGATAGGAATGATGATGGAAATAGGATCACGTTTGAGGAAGTGGAGAAAATGGTCAATAGATTGCAGTGCAATAAAGCAGCTGGGGTGGATGAAATTAAGTTGGAACTCATCAAGTACAGTGGAATGTCGGGTCTTAAATGGCTACACAGGATAATTGAAATGGCCTGGGAGTCGGGACAGGTTCCATCAGACTGGACAAAAGCAGTAATCACACCAATCTTTAAACATGGAAACAGAAAAGATTGTAACAACTACAGAGGTATCTCTTTAATCAGCGTTGTGGGTAAAATCTTCTCAGGTATTGTTGAAAGGAAAGTGCGAGTATTAGTTGAGGAGCAATTGGATGAAAATCAGTGTGGGTTTAGGCCTCTTAGAGGTTGTCAGGACCAGATCTTTAGCTTACGACAAATAATGGAGAAGTGTTATGAGTGGAACAGGGAATTGTATCTATGCTTTATAGATCTAGAAAAGGCATATGACCGGGTTCCTAGGAGGAAGTTATTGTCTGTTCTACGAGATTATGGAATAGGAGGCAAACTTTTGCAAGCAATTAAAGGTCTTTAGATGGATAGTCAGGCAGCAGTTAGAGTTGACGGTAAACTGAGTTCATGGTTCAGAGTAGTTTCAGGGGTAAGACAAGGCTGCAACCTGTCTCCACTGTTGTTCATATTATTTGTGGATCATATGTTGAAAACAATAGACTGGCTGGGTGAGATTAAGATATGTGAACACAAAATAAGCAGTCATGCATATGCGGATGACTTAGTTGTGATGGCAGATTCGATTGAAAGTTTGCAGAGTAATATTTCAGAACTAGATCAGAAATGTAAGGACTATGGTATGAAGATTAGCATCTCCGAAACGAAAGTAATGTCAGTGGGAAAGAAATATAAATGGATTGAGTGCCAAATAGGAGGAACAAAGTTAGAACAGGTGGACGGTTTCAAGTACTTAGGATGCATATTCTCACAGGATGGCAACATAGTGAAAGAACTGGAAGCGAGGTGTAGCAAGGCTAATGCAGTGAGCGCTCAGCTACGATCTACTCTCTTCTGCAAGAAGGAAGTCAGTACCAAGACTAAGTTATCTGTGCACCGTTCAATCTTTCGACCAACTTTATTGTATGGGAGCGAAAGCTGGGTGGATTCAGGTTACCTTATCAATAAGGTTGAGGTTACGGATATGAAAGCAGCTAGGATGATTGCAGGAACTAGTAGATGGGAACAATGGCAGGAGGGTGTCCACAATTAGGAAATCAAAGAAAAACTGGGAATGAACTCTATAGATGTAGCAGTCAGGGCGAACAGGCTTAGATGGTGGGGTCATGTTACACGCATGGGAGAAGCAAGGTTACCCAAGAGACTCATGGGTTCAGCAGTAGAGGGTAGGCGGAGTCGGGGCAGACCAAGGAGAAGGTACCTGGATTCGGTTAAGAATGATTTTGAAGTAATAGGTTTAACATCAGAAGAGGCACCAATGTTAGCACTGAATAGGGGATCATGGAGGAATTTTATAAGGGGGGCTATGCTCCAGACTGAACGCTGAAAGGCATAATCAGTCTTAAATGATGATGATGATGATGATGATGATGATGATGATGATGATGATGAATAAATGGGCTTTCAGTGTTGCATTTCATTGATCACCGTGCTTTCGGATTTGGGCTTGATCTGCATATATGACAGTTTTTTGTGGAGATGCCTGGTACTTCAGAAACATTTACATCACTGTGGCTCCAACTGGGCAACATGCAAGTTGTCACTTACATGGACAGGAACCAAAATACAAGCAGTACACTATTCCTTTGGTTCTTGTATCCAGGTGGCCAGTGGATTCCAAAACAGCAGTAAGTCAGCTGCACATCAGCCACCCATCAGTGTTTGCTGGAGATGTTGGTCACGACCTAACAGAATGGCTGAAAGGATTCGACTAAGTCGCTAGAGAACAAAGAAGAGAAGATCAGTAGCAGCGATAAATTTAAGGCCAAACTGGAAAAAAAAAAAAAAAACTTTTTGCAACTATCGGCGGTAAGTCGGAAGAATAATTGAAGGACAAGGATCAGTGTCTTGGAGAAACAACAAAAGTCTACAAACAGAATGTTTTGGCCCTATTCCAAATTTTTAATTCAAATATAACAGAAGCCTACAAAATCTCACACTTGATGAAAGAGGTCACAGCAGACATGTAAAAGAATGTCACAAGAGTGGTAAAGAATGTCACAACAAATTAGAAATTCATTGAGTGGTTCCAACACAGGAAGGAAATGTGACAGAAAAGAGTCTGACAAAACAGGTTTGACTGACTCCTGAATGTGGTTCTTACAACAGTTGTAGAGGATCACCATGAACTTGTGTCTTGTACACCAGGCTGTTAGAGAAGAGGCACAGCATTTTATGGCACCCAGAACTGTCGGACAAAGCAAGCAAGTGATAGCAGCCGTGAATGTCAATCCTGTATATTGGGAGGTAATAGAAAATGTTGACGAAGAGGTGTATCCACATTTAGCACCAATCTCCACCACCAGTCAAATGCACCTGCAAGAATGGTCTTGGCCATTTCAGCATTAAGCTATGACTGTCAAATGACAACCTAGTACATGTCCAACACAGGTAAGACCAGTTCCTCTGCCAAGTATAATGCCATGCACAGGAACAGACATTTGGAGGGCAGAGCACTACACACCGTTATAATTCCACTGTGGGTGCCCTGGACATGTTGTACGCTACCATAGGGAGAGAAAACAACTAGTTCACCACAAGATGTCAACCAGTGTAGCAATTGTATTCTTGCCAGTTAATTGCAGATGATTGTAGTCAACCTGTAGAATGAAGTCGTTCATAATCTGGATGAGGTCACTTCCCGACTTGCCATAGCCGTTCCCCATTGTCATACAGAGGTACCAGCCACTCTCCTAGCTGCTGCAAATAGGAAATATGTCCAACCCACAGGAACATGCGTAGCAAGAATAACTATAAATGACAAAACACAGACCTTTGAATTTTGTGGTTTTATCAGACTGTACTCGTGATGATGTAATGTAGGACTTCTTGCAGACAGCACAAGCAGTCATAGACTGTGGAAGATCAAAGCTCCAGATTGACAAAGCTATTTAAACAAGCACATGTGGAAGAGATTGCTCTCGTCGGTTGTTTTCCACCGAAGACAGTTATTCCACCATCATCAATGAGACAAGTTCTAGTCATCAGTCTAGATGCGTAGTTAAACTGTGAAGCTTTTGTCGATTGCAAAAAGTTTATCAGGGTCACAAAAGAAATCTACATTTCAGTGACTAATCAAGGGGGTTGTATGTGCTCAAGGATGACTTTGGATCACTAATTGTCATGAGCAGCCACAACTTATCCCTGAAGGTATGTGTTTAGGGACAATCAAACCAGTCCAGGAGGGGCAGCTTAATACTATCAACAAAGTACTGTACTTTACTACCACTACAGATAACACAGTGGAGGAAGCTACTATTGAATTGCCAATAGGATCAAAGCTGACTGAGAAACAATGTTGGAAAATGTTAGCTGTTCTGTGCCAATTTCTGGATGATTTGAATTCTGGAGTGGAGAAAGGACAGACCAAGTGACCCATGCTGAAATACTTGATCAGCATGGGTATCATGTGCCAATTAACCATCCGTTATATGGAGTATTGCTGGTTGAGTGACTTGTAGTCCAAGAGGAAGTGGGAAGATGCTGCAAGATGATGTCACCCTTCAGTGTGTTTCTGGTACTCTCAAGTGGTCTTGCAAAGGAGAAGGATGACACATGGTGTTTCTGTATTGATTATCAATGACTGAGAAAAACCCCAAAAAAGAAAGATATTGATCCCTTAGTGTGGATTGCCTGCAACAGACTGCTTGAGAGGATCAAAATGTTTGTCAATGCTGGACATGGAGACAGATTACTGGCAAACACAATGTTGATGAAACTAGTAGGAAAAAACTGCATTCCTAAATCCCGATGGCTTCTGAGAGCTCGAAGTTATGTCATTTGGACTATTTAACATTTTGGCCACTTTCAAGCACATGATGCACAACCTGCTAGACACCATAAATGGACAACATGTCTTTGCTATCTGGATGACATTGTTTTCTATTAAAAAAATAATAATAATAATTGAAGAACGACTAAGCCATCTGACAACAGCATTGAGGTGTGTTCAGACTGCATTACTCTGACTGAATCCGATAAGCGTGTCTTCGCCTCCCAAGAAATAAAAATAATAGGCCACCTATTAAGTGTTGATGGCACCCATCCTGATCCAGAGAACTATAGGAGCAGTCACAGGGTTTCCAATCCTCAGCATGTTCGTAATGTGCTCATACTCTTGACAATTCATAAAGGACTCTCCCATGCAAGAGCTACTGCAGACACAGTATTTTCCTGTAACAAGAGGTAAGAAAGATATTTCTTTGTCCTTAATGAGGCGCTAACATCTTTTCCAGTCCTAGCATCGTGACGAGAATGCTGAGATAGAACTTCACTCTGAGGCTAGCAGTGATTGAATAGATGCAGGTGTAGTACAAATCCAGGAAGGTTGTAGCTTATGATTCCTGCATACTTGACAAGTCTGAGGGAAATTACTCTTCAACCAAGAAAGAGTTCCATGCAGTTGTTTGGGTTATCAACAAGTTCCGGCTGTATTTGTTTACAAACCACTCACCAATGTGACCAATAATCATTGTCTGTACTTGCAGACTAGCCTGTAAGACCCGTCAAGTCAGATGATGAGATGAGGACCAAAGCTTCAGGAATATGACATTTTAGTGGGATCCAAAAACAGACGCAAACCAAACGATGTTGACTGCCTTTCAAGGGATCCTGACATTGCTGCTGAACAGAGGAGACATCCAGAATTGCTGAAAACTATAGAAGCCTTGGAGGCCAAAGAAGAATTCTAACTAATAAATGGAATGTTTTATAAAAGGAACTATGATCCGATGTGGTGGAAATGGTTGTTTGTCATCCAAGCTCATCTATGGTCAGCTATCATGAAGTTTTCCCACAATGCTCCAATATGGTTATCTGGGATTCGTGAAGACTGTGGATAGAATCAGACACAGGTATCACTGGCCAAGTCTATCAGTCCAGTACATGATATGTGAACGACTATAAGAAATGTCAGTGATAGAAGCATGTGCCACAATTATCTGTGGGGCATCTGATACCGATTCTGCCTGCAGCAGCACCATTACATTTATCAGTCTCTTTGGGAAGCTCCCTGTGTCAACAATTGGAAATCCTTATATTATACGTAGTTCCCATTGAATGCCTCACCTCTGTGCTTTCACCAAAACTGTGCCAAATGTCAAAGCTCTGCAAGTTGCAAGGTTTCTTTAGAAGATGCCAATTTGAAACACGGATCACCCTGTATGCTGGTTTCTTGTTGCAGAAAAAGCTTTCCAGTAGTGTCTTGTATAAGAGTTAATTTTACATTTTGACAGTTGACACGGGATAACAGCTATCGCCACGAACAAATGGCCTCACACTATCCTTTAATAAGACACTGGCAGATATGCTCACATTGTACATTATCTTTGAACATATTGGGATACAGTACTTCCCATCGTGACATTTGCATACAGCACATTGAAAACACAACAGGTTTCACACAATTCTTTCTGCTACACAGGTGCAAGGCCAAAACAACAATAGATAGACTGTTCCTGTTTCCCATGACATTACTGATAATGACTGTGTGACACACTTTTTAGCATAACTGAAGAATGAGACAGCTGACTTGCCTACAGACTCTGGATGGTCAGGAGAAAGACTAAAATCACTATAATGCCAAGCACTAGTCAGTGATGTGCAGCCAGGGAGACTCTGTACAGATTTTTATGCCTATGCAGAAAATGGGACTATCAAAAAAGTTAGTAAAGCTCTACTTTGGGCCATCTCATACCCTTTGTCACTTGTTGGACTTCACATATGAAGCCAACAGTTGTGACCCTTCATCTATAAGGCAAAAAGCGCACAGATAATGTCAATGTCTTCTGTATGAAGCCTTGCTACAGTCCTGAGGTGCAGATAAACAATAGTAGCTTCTTGTTCAAGGAAGCTGAAGCCCTGCTTGACAATAATGAAGTGTCAGTGGGAGGAGCTACCTTTGATGTTCATCATAGTGAAGGTGATGTGACAACATGACCAGAATGCAAGGATCCATCAGTGCCCCCGTACAGAGGACCACTGACAAGATCTAGATCCAGGGTGCTGTAGTTGGCTCCAATGACAGCTTCTGGAACAGAAGGAAAGGGAACAAATTCCATGAGCTGCTCTGCATGTAATATGTATAATGGTAAACATTGCTGGCTGGCATGCTGCAGGTCACGATTTCAAACTTGAAACCACCCATAATAATTATTTGTAATTTAGTATTTATCATTTCAGGAATGTTCTTGACATTTCTTATGTTTGTATATGCTGGAATGTTTGAGTTTCGTATAGATAACTGCACTCTCCATCCATTTCAGTTCTGTTCTGTTTATACGATGATGTTTGTAATAAAAGTGCTTTCAGTGCTCTCTCTCTTTTGGATTTGGACTTGAGTGTGGTTACAGCGTGACATTATGACATCCAAATTGAATTAAAAACATATGTATATTGGTTTCTCAAGTATGTATCAAACCAGTGACATAATGGCCTTCTGTCAATGCTCAGGATCAACCAGCAAGTGAATCTTCTCACAGCTTAATGTCCATTGTTCACATACATTTATTCTTAAGAACTGTATGTATCTTCAAGGCCTTCTGGCAATTCATGAAACTTCTATTTTTGCATCCAAGCAGGCATTTCCTCTCACAAAGGTCCTGCAATCACCACCTCATGTTGGATGTGCATTGTCCCATGACATGTAAATAAAAATAACTTCACACACTACCTACACTCACATTAGTTGCATTATTCATTGATAAAAAGACATAGGTAGGCCCTATGCATGTCACTCCTATGCAGTGCTATGTATAACCACAAGCCATAGTAGACCTACACACTACTGAATTAAAGAAAGAGTGGGAAGCTGACAGAGTGACTGGCATCATTTTCCAGGAAAAAAAAAAAAAAAAAAAAAAAAAAAAATCAGCCAAGAACTCTAAAGAGCTGAATTTTTCCTTTTCTTGTTTTCTTTTAAAAAAGAAAAGCAAAAACTTCTGTTCTTCTTGGCCATATTAAAACAGTGTTTTATCACTTGAGTCATTTTCTACACACCAAACCTTTCAAGTGCTTAAAATGCAGTCATTTCAGATGTATTATGCCAGCATGTAAGGATAGGGAAACATGCAGAAGTTGTGCCAAGCTACCCATGAAACTGGTATGGCATGTACATTACTGCCCGTGTATGTTAATTTTGGTTTGAGCCATGCTGCCTGGAGCCAAGATAGTGGTGTTTACTTGGAGGAGAAATAGATCCAGTAAATTAAAGTGACCAAGTATGGTACAGTGAAATATGTATAAGACACAACAGGTGCATATTTATGCAACATTACGATGTATGGATGCTAAAAGAGAGCTCTGGTTTGTTCAAGCTACTAACCAAATGACAAACTCACCTCCACATGAAATCTTCTGTATTTTTTGACAGAATCGTAATATTTTAGAACCTTGATTACAATTTGTGGTGAATAGGTCTTTCATGATGTGTAGCTCTCAGTAGGTCACCACATGTACATATATTGACGTGACATTTTAGAGCGGAAGACAGAACTCCTCTACATCTTCAATTATTAGGCCATTTACATTGTCAACTGTGCCCTTCCATGATCTCCAAGGCACTGACAAGCCGTGATGCCCAAAGAACAAGAGCATTCCATCACAGCAGGTGGAGAGGTTTATTTGCTGTCATGTCTTGTTGATGTCTGGAGCTGACGTCTTTTACACTCCATCTGTACATGTAACAAAGCAGATTGCACTCAGTGGGATGTTCCATACTTATTAACTACAGTTAGAAAGTTCTCACGTAGTGATGATTATTTTGTCATTAACACATACATAGTGGGGAAATAGCCACTGGTGTAAACTTATCAGAGTAAGCAGTATGCATTAATCACAATAGCTAGCTCCATGAAATAAATTGGGCTTTCACTACTATTATATCAACAATATGCTTGTCTCTGGACAGAGAAGTGGTGGGGACGGGATTCTACAAGGGAAGGGAGAGAGAAGTACTGCAAGACTTGTAGAAATAGAATGTAATGCATTGGAACACAACTGAGAGGATTAATTTGTGTGTGTGTGTGTGTGTGTGTGCGTGTGTACTGATGGAAAGAAAGTATCTGATTGTAAAATGGCCCATTTCGGCAAGTTCTTATCAGCCAAAAAGTAAGATGCTGATCATTGCTTTTTTAATCACTATAGCTAACAACAAATTTATGGAGCTTCATCTATACTCCGCAAACCACTGTGAAATGCATGGCAGAGGGTACTTCCCAGTTTTCCATTTATAAGGGTTGCTTCTCTTTGCATTCATGTATGTATTTCAGGAAGCATGATTGCTTTAACACCCCTGTGCATATTATAATTGATCTAATCTTGTGTTCATTTGTATGTAGTTGTGGAACTGACAGAGAAGAACTTTGAGTCTACAGTTGCCAGTAAACCAGTCGACCATATGTGGCTTGTTGACTATTTTGCTCCATGGTGTGGTCCTTGCCAGCAACTTTCTCCTCAATGGAGAAAGCTCGCCAAGGTAGGCTACAAACTTTTGCTTTTTCATTACTGAACTGCTAGTAAATGAAAAGAAAACTTTTCTGCACTTAGTTGCACATTTTCATTTTAGGAATTGAAATGTGCATCACTTTAAGTGCATTTAGTAATTAATTTTTACTGTATTCTAGTAGCAATTTAAGAGATTGTTTCATCCACTGTCCTTTTAAGCTTTGCATTTCAACAATGTAAGAAAAAGTTAGATTGCTACTTTACTGTAAAGATGACATGTTAGATTGCAGACAGGCACAATTAATACACATAAACATCAGCTTTCAGCCACAGTCTTTGCCAGAAAAATAAATAGGAAAAAAACCACCACACACACACACACACACACACACTCACTCACTCACTCGTTCATTCACACAAGCAAGCATTACATGAAATGAAGCAGCAATCTGGAGGGACAGGGAAGGGGAGAGATAGTAGTGTAGAGGTGATGGGAGAGGGGAGCAATGTCTGGCAGAGTTAGCAGCCACCAGACTGCTCACAGACCACACCTCTGTGACAGCCCACAACCCATTTTCTACATGCTCCCTAAAATCCACAAACCCAACAACCCTGGATGCTCATTGTGGCTTGTTATTGCGCCTTCACTGAAAGAATTTGAGCCCTCTTCGGCCAACACCTCCAACCAGTTACCCAGGATCTAGTCCCACATCAAAGATACCAGCCACTTCCTTCACCAACTCTCCATCATTCCCACCCCTTTACCTCCTGATTCCCTACTCGTCACTGTTGATGCTACCTCCCAATACACCAACATCCCACTGCCTCATTTCCCATACATCTTACTTACTAAGTCACAACTACTTCTGTTTTGAAGAGAAGGTCCGCAGCACAGCCATAGCACTGTCGTATGCCAACCTGTTTATGGACCATCTAGGTGCCAAACCTCTCCCAAAATGGCAAACCCCTAGTCTGGTTTAGGTTAATTGATGATATCTACATGATCTGGACTTAGGGATAAAACATCCTACCTTCAGTCCTTTACAACCTCAACACTGTCTCACATCTTCTGCACCTGGTCCACCTCAACCCATCATGCCCCCTTCCTGGACTTTGACCACATCGTCTCTGATGGCTCCGTCCACACCTTTGTCCACATTAAACACACCAACCACCATAAGTACCAGCATTTCGACATCTGTCATCCATTTCACACACATACACACACACACACACACACACACACAAAGAAAATCCCTCCATCACAGCCTTTCCACCAGGGGATAGTGTATCTGCAGTGACAAGAACTCCCTTGCACAGTATGCTGATTGTGAGGATCTCACTAAGGGCTTCACAGACAAGCACTATCCCCCAGACCTAGTCCGCAGACAAATGTCTTGTGCCATTTTCCCTAATGGCCCCCCCCCCCCCCCCAAGTCCTCCCACTAGTCCCAAGAACCAACCACAAAGTAGTGCCTTCTTCATTGCCAGTACCACTCTGGACTGGAGCAACTGAACCACGTCCTTCGCCAGGGTTTTGATTATCTCTTATCATGCTCTGAAATGAGGGACTCCAGATCTTTCCCTCATCTACTAGAGTGGTGTTCCATTATCCACCCAATCTCCACAACAACCTAGTCCATTCCTATGCCACTCCCAATCCCTATCGCTTGTCACAGGGATCAACTGTGGAAGACCCAGGTGCAAGACCTGGCCAGTCCACCCACCCAACACTTCCTGTCACAGGCTTATCCTACCCCACCAGAGGCTGGGCCACCTGTGAAAGCAGCCATGTCACATACCAGCTCTGCTGCAATCATTGCACAGCTTTTTATTTTGGTATGCCTACCAACCAGCTGTCCACCAGGATGAACGATCACCACCAAACTGTGATGTGTACTACAATAAGCAGCCAAACATATCATGGTTGATTTCAATGGCTGCTTCATTCCCCCCAGGGGGCTCACAACTCTTTTTTATGTATGTACTTGGCTACCATGGGACACCTTTGTTTCTGTGCTGCAAGCTTGTGCTTCCACTTTTGCTCTCCCCCTCTTCCTCTCCATAAGATGGTTTTTTTGGTGCAGACCCTGCTTGGACCTGGTTAACAATTTGGGACTCAAGTTTCCATTTCTGGCTTTTTTTACAACCTTTCAATAAATAAATACATAGCCTTCATTGTTGGGTTTGACCTCCCACAATTTTCAAAATTCTCAAGACTTGTAGATTGTGCAGGAAAGGTCGCCTAATGCCATGTATGCTCCATCTTCATGCCTTTTCATCTTTGTATCCTTCCCTTTAATAAGGTAATGCGCCCAAAATCCAGCATGGTAACCTTCTTGTTGAAGGGAATGGGGGTTGTCAAGTACATGCATGGTGGTAGCCCCCCCGACCATGCAGGGATTACACCTTTGGTGTGTGAGCTGCAAACTCCCCATGTATGTCAAGGAGTATGTGCCCGTTGTGATGGGGACAAGTGAACTCCATGCAGTGGATTGCTGGCCAGGTAGCCATTGCTGAGGCTTGGTGGTGTCCATAGGAAGAGTCCCCATTTTGGAGCAGGTGGCACCTTGTAGGATGAGCTGCAAATGAAGTAGATGAAGTTGTCTCCTGCTGGTGGCCATACAGTCCCAGTGGCTATGTGGAAGGAAAGTGAGGGGGATGTAGGGCTAAGCAGCAAGCAGAGAAATATTTCCCCCAATATGTGGTTTGTACAAGGACTGATGGTGATTTCTTCTTAGCCACAAGGCCTTTCTCTTTGTGGATAACATAGAAGACAAGGTCAGGGAAGTGGCAGTCCTCTCTGAAATGTAAAGTGGTTCAGTTTAGATCAAAACAGCATCCACTGCCCAGTCACGGACACTGATCGCTTGTAACAAATTGGGTGATGTACTGGTGACTATTACTCCCCATAATAGCCTAATATGGTGCAGGGCATACTTTTCCATCGAGACCTGGTCTTGTAATCTGATGATGACGTACGCACCAACTTGGAGCAACAAGGAGTACACTTCATCTGTTTTGTGCATAAGGGGTCCAAGGATAATAGCGTTGCTACTGCTGCCTTCATCTTGGCCTTTGAGGGCAATTCATTTCCGATGCAATGTGAATCCATATCTTCCATCCCCTCCCGGCGGTGCTTCAGGTGTTTGAAATTTGGGCTCGCCTTCGCATTGCAATGTACATGACCACTGCATGTAAATCCTCCTTGTGCACCTCCATCCATCTGTGTTCCATGTGGAAATCACCATTCTCCCTGCTCACCAGATTGCACCATTTTCCAGAAAAAGAAGAAAATACAAGAATATAAGATTCATCATCGTCATCATCATCATCTTACCTGAAACTGATTCAGAGGAGCTATCACAATCATCCAAATCCTCTAAGGAGAGGAAAGGTAAGAAGTAGTTCTCCAAGAAGGAGATTCTGGTAACCCCCACACCATCAGATCTCTCCTGTTCCTCTCCGGTGGCAAAGGCGGAGATTCAGGTGGCCCCTGAGGCTCTAGGTCACTACATAACAGAACCCAGTACCTATATGTTTTGGTGCCACAACCTCTCAACCAATGGCAGCAGGTGATCCTACGGCATAACCGACCTCCATGGTTCCATCACGGCCTCATAGTAAATCAGTAACATTATTCTCCAGTGGAATTTTAGTGGTTTCTCTTCTGCCACAACATCTTTCAAGCACACCACTTGCCTTCTGCATTGCCCCTCAGGAGACTTGGATTCCTACAACATGGACCCCTGCCCTTCGTGGATACCGTAGATATTATAAGAATTGTGTTACATATGACATGGTGTCAGGCAGAGTTTGCAGTATATGTTCTGGACACTCTATATAGTGAATTTGTGCCTCTTAATACATCTTTGGAGGCTGTGGATTTTTGGATAAGGGCATTTCAGGATATTACCATCTGCCATCTCCTGGTGGTGAAGTGTCTCAGAACATATTGTTTGCATTGGTTTCTATCTCTCCCCACCTTTCCTAATCTTGGGCGATTTCAATGTCCCTAACCCTTTATGGGGTGCAACCATGGTCACTGGTCATGGTTGAGACCTCGAAAACATTCTGGCACAATTTGACCTTTGCCTCTTGAATACTGGTACCCACACACACTTCACCGTGGTGCACAGAACTTTCTTGGCCATTGACCTTTCCGTCTCCATCCGTTGTCTTCTCCCATCATCCACTGTAGATTACACAATGATCTGTGTGGTAGTGACCCCAATCTTCATGTCCCTCCCTCAGTGTCAAACCCCAGGATGCCTGCTCAGGTGGGTGCTCAGCAGTGTTGACTGGGGTGTTTTTGGCTCTGATGGCAAACTTGTTTCCCCACCCAGTTCCTCAGGCCCGTTATGATGGAAGACAGTAGCGTGATGGTCATTAGAAATCACAGAGGCCACTGGAGCTCGTAGGGGGGCTCTCCAGTGCCATAAGCAGCACCCATTGCTGGAGCACCTCTTTGCCTTTAAGTGGCTCCGTGCCTGGATCCATCACCTAATAAAACAATGGAAGCAAGAATTCTGGGAATGTTACAGACCACAAACCTCTCCTTTGCAGGTTTGGGCAAGGATAAGACGTCTCTGTGGATACCAGACATCTACTACAGGTATACCTGGTATTACCTTCAATGATGCTATCTACACTGACATAGACGCCATCACTGAATTTTTTGCACAGCATTATGCTCGAGCCTGTACATCTGAGAATTATCAACCTACTTTTCACGCCATAAAACAGTGGGTGGAATGAAAGCAATTATCTTTAACTACACGCCATCTTCAGCCATATGATGCTCCATTGGATGCTTCATTGGATTGAAGAGTTCCTAGATAACAGAACGCAGCATGTCATTCTCAATGGAGAGAAGTCTTCCGAAGTAAGAGTGATTTCTGTGGATGACATCGGAAGTTCACTGAGGCTTTTTGCAGATGATGCTGTGGTGTATCGAGAGGTTGCAACAATGGAAAATTGTACTGAAATGCAGGAGGATCTGCAGCGAATTGACGCGTGGTGCAGGGATTGGCAATTGAATCTCAACGGAGACAAGTGTAATGTGCTGCGAATACATAGAAACAAAAATCCCTTACCATTTAGCTACAAAATAGCAGGTCAGCAACTGGAAGCAGTTATTTCCATAAATTATCTGGGAGTACGCATTAGGAGTGATTTAAAATGGAATGATCATATAAAGTTGATCGTCGGTAAAGCAGATGCCAGACTGAGATTCATTGGAAGAATCCTAAGGAAATGCAATCCGAAAACAAAGGAAGTAGGTTACAGTACGTTTGTTCGCCCACTGCTCGAATACTGCTCAGCAGTGTGGGATCCGTACCAGATAGGGTTGGTAGAAGAGATAGAGAAGATCCAACGGAGAGCAGCGCGCTTCGTTACAGGATCATTTAGTAATCGCGAAAGCGTTACAGATATGATAGATAAACTACAGTGGAAGACTCTGCAGGAGAGACGCTCAGTAGCTTGGTACGGGCTTTTGTTAAAGTTTCGGGAACATACCTTCACCGAAGAGTCAAGCAGTATATTGCTCCCTCCTACGTATATCTCGCGATAAAATCAGAGAGATTAGAGCCCACACAGAAGCATACCGACAATCCTTCTTTCCACGAACAATACGAGACTGGAATAGAAGGGAGAACCGAAAGAGGTACTCAGGGTACCCTCCGTCACACACCGTCAGGTGGCTTGCAGAGTATGGATGTAGATGTAGATGTAGCTTCAGTGACTGGGAATTCACCAACGTTCTAGCCAACTGCCTTGATACAGCCACAGGGATGGACTGTGTCCACAACCAAATGATCAAGCAGTTATTGGTGGATTGTCAGCATCATATTATTGCCATCTTTAACTGCATCTGGAGTGAGGGCAAGTTCCCATTACAGTGGCGAGAAAGCACTGTCCCAGTATTGAAACCAGGTAAGCAACCTCTAGAGATGGATAGTTATCACCCAATTACTCTCACCAATGTTCTCTGTAAGTTGCTCGAATGCACAGTGAACTGGTGGCTGTGTTGACTCCTCGAGTCTTGAGACCTTCTGGCTCTACCCAAGGGTGGCTATTGCCAAGGCCGTTCCACTACTAATAATTCGGTTTACCTGGAGTCTGCCATCAGAACAACTTTCGCTCAATGTCAACACCTTATAGCCATCTTCTTTGACCTGAAAAAGGCTTATGATGACATCACATCCTCACTGTGTTACACGAGCAGGGTCTCTGGGGTTTGCTCCTGATTTTTATCCAGAACTTCTTGTCACACTGTTCTTCCTGGGTCTGAGTTGGTGCTTCCCACGGTACCCCTCGATATCCAAGAGAATAAGGTCCCGCTGGGTTCTGTACTGAGTGTCTCTCCCTTTCTAGTAGCCATCAATGATTTAGCAGCAGCTGTGTGGTCTTCAATATCATCCTCCTTGTATGCTGATGACTTTTACCTCTATTGCTCCTCTAGTGCAGGTGTCACTGAGCGTCAACTGCAAGGCACTGTATAAAAGGTGCAAGCATGGCCCCTCACCCATCGCTTTCGATTTTCAGCTGCCAAGACACCCATCATGCACTTATGTTGACACTGTACCATTCACGCACAACCAGAACTTTACCTCGACAACCAACTACTCAATGTGGTGCAGACTTGTCACTTTTTAGGACTTCTCTTTGAAGTTCAATTGACATGGATTCCACTTCTTCACTAGCTTAAGTGAAAGTGCAGCCTGCACAATAATAGACTTCATTGCCTGAGTAATACCAGCTGGGGTACAGATCGCACTACCTTTCTGCAATTCTACAAAGCCTTGATACAGTCTCATCTTGATTGCTGGAATCTAGCATACAGTTTGGTATTGCCCTCAGCATTGCAGATACTGGATCTGATACACTACTGTGGGGTTTGACTCGTGACAGGAGCCTTTCGAACTAATTCTGTGAACAGCTGACTCATGAAGGCTGGGGTCCCTCCATTGTGGATCAGGTGCCAATAACAGCTTGTCAATTATGCTACTCATGTTCGCAATGCTCCTAAGCACCCAAACTGCTGTCTCCTCTTTCAAACACAGAAATCCGTCTCCTGCAAGGGTGACCCTGATCAGGTATTACAATTGCAATCTGCATCCAGTCCGTCCTCTCTGAACTCCAGTTGTTTCCTGTGCCACCTCTCCTCCGGGCCCATTCGCATAATCTTCCATGTTGTGTACCTCGGTCAGAGCTTCTTCTTGACCTTTTGCAAGGTCTGAAAGACTCAGTTCATCCCAAGACCCTCCGCTACCAATTTTTATCTGTTCTTGGTGCATCCTAGGGTTCAGAAGTGATCTATACTGATGGCTCGATAGTTGTTGGTCACATAGGCTTTGCTTATACTCATATGGGACATGCTGAACTGCTCCCATTGCTCGATGGTTGCAGTGTTTTCTCATTGCTGGATGGCTGCAGTGTTTTCACTGCCGAGTTGGTAGCAATGTCTCGTGGTCTTGAGGATATCTGTTCTGAACCAGTGAGTCATTTTTCATCTGCAGCGAGTCCTTGAGCAGTTTGCCAGCTCTTGACCCATGTTACCCTACCATCCCTTGTTCATGGCTATCCAGGATTCCCTGTATGCCCTTGAACAATGTGGACACTCAGTGACATTCATCAGGACCCCAGGCCACATTGGGACCTGGGGATGAACTCGTTTATAGCTTGACCAAACTGGCCACCAGTAAGCTGACTCTTGGACAGGTATCGTGAAAACAGACCTCCATTCGGTATTACGGCATGAAGTTATAGGTATCTGGAATATGTAATGGCTCACTGTGACTTCATCAAATTAACTATGGGCGATTCTTGCAAGGACTCTACCATCCTGTGCTGGCTCCATATTGGCCGTATTTGGCTGACTCATGGTCGTCTCCTCCATCACGAAAACCCACCCCACTGTCGTTGTTCCCATTTGATGGTGGTTCACGTTTTGCTTAACTGTCCGAGCCTAGCTGCCCTGTAGCAGACACTTAATCTCCCTGACTTGTTAGCCCTGGTGTTAAGAGACAGTGCCTCAGAGCTGACTTAGTTTTATTTTATTCATGAAGGTGGCTTTTACCACTTGTTAAAGGAGAGCCACTGAACCTTATCAGCCCATTAAGGGGTTGGCAGGACACTCTGGCACCGGACTGTGGCTGTCTGGGTTTGGTGATCCAACCTGGCTCTCACCCTACCTGGTGTTTTACTCTTCTTCCCCTATCTCACTTGGTCTGTTCAACTAGTTCATCTTTTGTCTAGCTGCACTTCTTTTCCCCTGTCCATGCTGCTAGAGTGGGGTTGCTCTGGTAAGTGATGGGACTGTGTGGGGGTGGGGGATATATGTCCACTCATTGCATCCTGCTTTGGGGGGGTGGGGGTGGGGTGACTGCTCTCTAGGTGGGGTATCTTGCCTGCCTTTCTTCCTGTGCCCTCCTTTCTTCTTTTCTGTCCCTCGCCTAGCTGTCGTTCACCTGTGGTAGGCTTTAGGGATTTCTTCCCCCGGATTTTGTGTGGTAGGCCATCTTTGATGTACAGCCATGTGGACCTGTCTGTTCGAGGGAAAAAGGACTGATGACCTAGTAGTTTGGTCCCTTTAATTGTCCAGCCAACCAATCAACCAACTCCTTTAATACCCGAGTCATCCAGATCCACCCCTCCAGCATCAGATGGGAGAACATTCTCCGCTCTCGAAACTATCCCAACCTCAATCTGTGGTAATCAGCTGTTCCCCACACACTCAACCCAATAGTTTCCATCCCCTCTGTCCTTTTACCTCCTCCCTATTCTTACCTTCCGTCCTCTTTGTGGGTCACCCTATGTCAATGTACCTGCCCATCTTTTCCCCACTCCCCTCCTTTTTCGAGCTGTCCCTCCTCTTGCATCCTCCCCAAACATCCCTACCCCACAGCCTCCCAGCCCTGGTGCAGTCTAGTCCCGGGACACACTGCCAGACAGCACTCTTATCTCCCCCCACCCATACAACACTATCCCTTTCCCTTCCCCTTCTCCGACTTAGGTACGACAAAAAGACTTTCACTATTATAGCTTTCGGCCAACAAGACACACACACACACACACACACACACACACACACACACACACACACACACACACACACATGACTGCAGTCTCAGGCAACTGAAACCACACTGCAAGCAGCAGCACTAGAGCATGATGGGAGTGGTGATTGGGGGGGGGGGGAGAATGAGGCTGGGGTGGGGAGGGGAGGGATAGTATGGTGGGGATGGCGGACAGTGAAGTGCTGCCGGTTAGACGGAGAGCAGGGGAGAGGTGGAGAGGGGTGAGGGAGTAGTGGAAAAGGAGAGATGTAAAAAAACTGGGTGTGGTGGTAGAATGACGGCTGTGTAGTGCTGGAATGGGAGCAGGGGAGGGGCTAGATGAGTGAGGACAGTGACTAACAAAGATTGAGGCTGGGAGGGTTACAGGAATGTAGGATGTGTTAAAGGGAAAGTTCCCACATGAGCAATTCAGAAAAGCTGGCGTTGGTGGGAAGGACCCATATGACACAGGCTGTGAATGAAGAATATCGTGTTTGGCAGCGTGTTCATCAACAGGGTGGTCCGCTTGTTTCTTGGCCACAGTTTGTTGGTGGCCATTCATGTGGACAGACAGCTTGTTGGTTGTAATGCTTATGCAGCACAGTGGTTGCAGCTTAGCTTGTAAACCACATGACTGGTTTCACAGGTAGCCCTGCCTTTGATGGGTTAGATGGTGATAGTGACCGGACTGGAGTAGGCAGTGGTGAGAGGATTTATGGGACAGGTCTTGCATCTAGGTTTATTACAGGGGTATGAGCTATGGGGTAAGGGATTGGGAGCAGGAGTGTGTAAGGATGGGCAAGTATATTATGTAGGTTCGGTGGACGGTGGAATACCACTGTGGGAGGGTTGGGGAAGATAGTGAGCAGGACATTTCTCATTTCAGGACATGACGAGAGGTAATCGAAACCCTGGCAGAGAATGTAATTCACTTGCTTCAGTCCTGTCTGGTACTAAGTTATGAGAGGAATGTTATTAGTTTCAGTTTTCTGATTTTATTTTATTTCCAGGTTATTGGCAATTGAGCATTAAAGAAATTGTTCCATTCCATGTTATTAGATATTTTCATTTGTTTGCCGAGTTTCGAGTGCATGTTTTCCTCTTGTGGCATGTATAGAATTATGGCTTAATAAAGAACCAAACATGAGATAATACAGTTATGGTACTGCAAGGAAGCTGGCTTTCCGAAAACCACACTGAAAAGCTTTAACAGAATTTTTCATATCTACATTCCATGAAACACAATGTCTGCCTCAGTCAGAAGACCTCTTTCAACACTTGTCTGGTACCTCCTCTAGGCTTCATCTTATTTCTTAATTTGTGTTGTTTACATCTTAAATTTACAGAATGTCATTTTTCTGTAAATTTTAGACTGACAGCACGCCCTGTTGTATCATTGTAACACCCCACAAGGCTTAATATTTGCTCCTGAAGTAGAATATAAACTATCAGTTATACAGTTTGTCAGCTTCACAAGTAACCTTGTTAAATTTATAAAGTCATGAAAAGCTTATTGCTCTTAATTATGAATGTTTCCTATTTATGTGTTCGTGTTGCTGTTGACTGAATACATCTTGTCTCTTATGTCCTGAATATCTGCTACCCCCATGAACCATGGACCTTGCCGTTGGTGGAGAGGCTTGCGTGCCTCAGCGATACAGATGGCCGGTACCGTAGGTGCAACCACAACGGAGGGGTATCTGTTGAGAGGCCAGACAAACGTGTGGTTACTGAAGAGGGGCAGCAGCCTATTCAGTAGTTGCAGGGGCAACAGTCTGGATGATTTACTGATCTGGCCTTGCAACACTAGCCAAAACGGCTTTGCTGTGCTGGTACTGCGAACGGCTGAAAGCAAGGGGAAACTACAGCCGTAATTTTTCCCGAGGGCATGCATCTTTACTGTATGGTTAAATGATGATGGCGTCCTCTTGGCTAAAATATTCCGGAGGTAAAATAGTTCCCCATTCTGATCTCCGGGTGGGGACTACTCAAGAGGAAGTCGTTATCAGGAGAAAGAAAACTGGCGTTCTATGGATCGGAGCGTGGAATGTCAGATCCCTTAATCGGACAGGTAGGTTAGAAAATTTAAAAAGGGAAATGGATAGGTTAAAGTTAGATATAGTGGGAATTAGTGAAGTTCGGTGGCAGGAGGAACAAGACGTTTGGTCAGGTGAATACAGGGTTATAAATACAAAATCAAATAGGGGTAATGCAGGAGTAGGTTTAATAATGAATAAAAAAAAAAAAAATAGGAGTACGGGTAAGCTACTACAAACAGTATAGTAAATGCATTATTGTGGCCAAGATAGACACGAAGCCCATGCCTACTACAGTAGTACAAGTTTATATGCCAACTAGCTCAGCAGATGACGAAGACATTGATGATATGTATGATGATATAAAAGAAATTATTCAGGTAGTGAAGGGAGACGAAAATTTAATAGTCATGGGTGACCGGAATTCGAGAGTAGGAAAAGGGAGAGAAGGAAACATAGTGGGTGAATATGGATTGGGGAAGAGAAATGAAAGAGGAAGCCGTCTGGTAGAATTTTGCACAGAACATAACTTAATCATAGCTAACACTTAGTTCAAGAATCATAAAAGAAGGTTGTATACATGGAACGAAACCCAGGAAAAAAACATGTTTCGGAAATATCTCTGATGTCCACTGTCATGCACACTGCACATTTTCATATTAAGGAATAAATACGAATTCCATGAAACATAGTAAGTTAGTTTCCGAAGCACTGAAATCGAGACTGTGATCCATTTTTCTCAGACAGTCATAGCTCACATCACATAATCTCACCAGCAAATGACAGCAGATGTTGTTGTTGTTGTCTTCAGTCCCGAGACTGGTTTGATGCACCTCTCCATGCTACTCTATCCTGTGCAAGCTTCTTCATCTCTCAGTACTTATTGCAACCTACATCCTTCTGAATCTGCTTAGTGTATTCATCTCTTGGTCTCCCTCTACGATTTTTACCCTCCACGCTGCCCTCCAATGCTAAATTTGTGATCCCTTGATGCCTAAGAACATGTCCTACCAACCGCTCCCTTCTCCTTGTCATGCTGTGCCACAAATACTTCCAGAAACGACTTCCTGACACTTAAATCTATACTCGATGTTAACAAATTTCTCTTCTTCAGAAACGCTTTCCTTGCCATTGCCAGTCTACATTTTATATCCTCTCTACTTCGACCATCATCAGTTATTTTGCTCCCCAAATAGCAAAACTCCTTTATTACTTTAAGTGTCTCATTTCCTAATATAATTCCCTCAGCATCAACCGAATTAACTCGACTACATTCCATTATCCTCATTGTGCTTTTGTTGATGTTCATCTTATATCCTCCTTTCAAGACACTGTCCATTCCGTTCAACTGCTCTTCCAAGTCCTTTGCTGTCTCTGACAGAATTACAACGTCATCGGCGAACCTCAATGTTTTTATTTCTTCTCCATGGATTTTAATACCTACACCTAATTTTTCTTTTGTTTCCTTTACTGCTTGCTCAATATACAGATTGAATAACATTGGGGACAGGCTACAACCCTGTCTCACTCTCTTCCCAACCACTGCTTCCCTTTCATGTCCCTCGACTCTTATAACTGCCATCTGCTTTCTGTACAAATTGTAAATAGCCTTTCGCTCCCTGTATTTTACCCCTGCCACCTTTAGAATTTGAAAGAGAGTATTCCATTCAACATTGTCAAAAGCTTTCTCTAAGTCTACAAATGCTAGAAATGTAGGTATGCCTTTCCTTAATCTATTTTCTAAGATAAGTCGTAGGGTCAGTACTGCCTCACATGTTCCAACATTTCTGCGGAATCCAAACTGATCTTCACCGAGGTCGGCTTCTACCAGTTTCTCCATTCATCTGTAAAGAATTCGCGTTAGTATTTTGCAGATGTGACTTATTAAACTGATAGTTCGGCAATTTTCACATCTGTCAACACCTGTTTTGTTTGGGATTGGAATTATTATATTCTTCTTGAAGTCTGAGGGTATTTCACCTGTCTCATACATCTTGCTCACCAGATGGTAGAGTTTTGTCAGGACTCGCTCTCCCAAGGCCGTCAGTAGTTCCAATGAAATGTTGTCTACTCCTGGGGCCTTGTTTTGAGTCAGGTCTTTCAGTGCTCTGTCAAACTCTTCATGCAGTATCGTATCTCCCATTTCATCTACATCTACATCTACATCCTCTTCCATTTCCATAATATTGTCCTCAAGCACATCGCCCTTGTATAGACCCTCTATACACTCCTTCCACCTTTCTGCTTTCCCTTCTTTGCTTAGAACTGGGTTTCCATCTGAGCTCTTGATATTCATACAAGTGGCTTTCTTTTCTCCAAGGTCTCTTTAATTTTACTGTAGGCAGTATCTATCTTACCCCTAGTGAGATAAGCCTCTACATCCTTGCATTTGTCCTCTAGCCATCCCTGCTTAGCCATTTTGCACTTCCTGTCGATCCCATTTTTGAGACGCTTGTATTCCCTTTTGCCTGCTTCATTTACTGCGTTTTTATATTTTCTCCTTTCATCAATTAAATTCAATATTTCTTCTGTTACCCAAAGATTTCTACTAGCCCTCGTCTTTTTACCTACTTGATCCTCTGTTGCCTTCACTACTTCATCCCTCAGAGCTACCCATTCTTCTTCTGCAGTATTTCTTTCCCCCATTCCTGTCAATTGCTCCCTTATGCTCTCCCTGAAACTCTGTACAACCTCTGGTTTAGTCAGTTTATCCAGGTCCCATCTCCTTAATTTCCCACCTTTTTGCAGTGTCTTCAGTTTTAATCTACAGTTCATAACCAATAGATTGTGATCAGAGTCCACATCTACCCTGGAAATGTCTTACAATTTAATCCAGAATTCGAATCGAGAACAGCTGCCAACATGAGTAATGTAGAAGTAAGTATCCTCGGAGTAGTGAAGCAACTTAATTCACTTAAAGAAAGCAAGTCTTCTGGTTCAGACTGTATACCAGTTAGGTTCCTTTCGGAGTATGCTGATGCATTAGCTCCATACTTAACAATCATATACAACCGTTGCTCGACGAAAGATCCATACCAATAGACTGGAAAGTTGCACAGGTCACACCAATATTCAAGAAAGGTAGTAGGAGTAATCCACTAAATTACAGGCCCATATCGTTAATGTCAATATGCAGCAGGATTTTGGAACATATATTGTGTTAGAACATTATGAATTACCTCGAAGAAAACGGTCTATTGACACACAGTCAACATAGGTTTAGAAAACTCATTCCTGTGAAACACAACTAGCTCTTTATTCACATGAAGTGTTGAGTGCTGTTGACAAGGAATTTCAGATAGATTCCATATTTCTGGATTTCCGGAAGGCTTTTAACACTGTACCACACAAGCGGCTTGTAGTGAAATTGTGTGCTTATGGAATATCGTCTGTTATATGACTGGATTTGTGATTTCCTGTCAGAGGGGTCACAGTTCGTAGTAACTGACGGAAAGTCATCGAGTAAAACAGAAGTGATTTCTGACATTCTCCAAGGTAGTGTAATAGGTCCTTTGCTGTTCCTTATCTATATAAACGTTTTGGGAGACAATCTGAGCAGCAGTCTTCGGTTGTTTGCAGATGACGCTGTCGTTTATCGACTAATGAAGTCATCAGAAGATCAAAACAAATGGCAAAATGATTTAGAACAGATATCTGAATGGTGCAAAAAGTGGCAGTTGATCCTAAATAACAAAAAGTGTGAGGTCATCCACATGAATGCTAAAAGGAACTCGATAAACTTCGGTTACACGATTAATCAGTCTAATCTAAAAGCTGTAAGTTCAACTAAATACCTAGGTATTACAATTACGAACAACGTAAATTGGAAAGAACACATGGAAAATGTTGTGAGGGAGACTAACCAAAGACTGCATTTTATTGGCAGGACACTTAGAAAATGTAACAGACCTACTATGGAGACTGCCTACACTACGCTTGTGTGTCGTCTTTTAGAATACTGCTGCGTGGTGTGGGATCCTTTCCAGATAGGACTGACGGAGTACATCGAAAAAGTTCAAAGAAAGGCAGCACATTTTGTATTATCATGAAATATGGGAGAGAGTGTCACAGAAATGATACAGGATTTGGGCTGGACATCATTAAAAGAAAGGCTTGTTTCGTTGTGACGGAATCTTCTCCCGGAATTCTTATCACCAACTTTCTCCTCTGAATGCGAAAATATTTTGTTGACACCAACCTACATAGGGAGTAACGATCACCACGATAAAATAAGGTAAATCAGAACTCGTATGGAAAGATATAGGTGTTCATTCTTTCCGCACACTATATGAGATTGGAATAATATAGAAATGTGAAGGTGGTTCGATAAACCCTCTGCCAGGCACTTAAATGTGATTTGAAGAGTATCCATGTAGATATAGATGTATATGCAAGAAGTGCTTAAGCCATACTTGGTGCTATGAATGGTTCACATATATTAAAAATGGCTAGACAGAAGTTAAAGATCACAATTTTTCAGGACGCCCTTTGATGTCTACTGACAACACTCACGTCAGGAACGTCAATGAAATTGTGTGTACGAATTGAAGACTGCTGTCTGAGAGAATCTAACATTTCAGTTGGATCATGCCATGAAATACTGTGAGAAGCAAATGGCCTGAAATGTGGCAAGACAATTCACGGCTCTTGCATCACAATAATGCACCCAAAAATACATCCCTGTTCGTTTGTGACTGTTGCACAAAAAACAAAATCCCTGAACTGCCTCATCCTGTGTACTTTCCAGAGCTGGCCTTGTGGACTATTTTATTTCAAAAGTTGAAAAACCCGTTGAAAGGACGAAGATTTGCAACGATAGATGAGATAAAAGAAAATTTGCAGATGATGCTTCGCATGATCCAGCAAGAGGTGTACCAAGACTGGTTCCGGAAGTAGAAATGGCTTTGGGACCAGTTTATCAATTGTGAAGGAGAGTATTTCAAAGTAGATCATGCACAATAAATAAAAGGAAAGCACAGAAAAAATTTGTGGCCAAAGTTCCATAACTTTTTGAACAGACTTTGTATACAGTGTGTCCCAGGAGGAATGGTCAATGTTCAGTGATGTGGCAGGAACAATCATTCGATGCAAAAAAGGGCAGTAAACATGCACTCTAAAATGCTTATCTTAAGACCTGTGAGCACTTCTTTGTCTTCACCACTGTGAATCACATTGCTTCTACGGAACAAGTGCTCACAGTTCTTAAGATATGTTGTTAGAGCCCATGTCTACTAGACTTTTTTGCTTTGAATGACCATTTCTGTTGTATCCCTGAATGTTGACCATTCTTCCTGGAACATCCTGTGTAAGTGACCCAGCGCAAAAGAGATAAGTTGTAAAACACTTGTTTGACCAATTATTGAGTACTGTTCATCAGTCTGGGTCCCTTAATGACTTGTATTAATGAAAAAGAGTGAAAAAGATTCAAAGAATAGCTGTACAGTTAGTTATTGGTTTATTTAGTATGTGTGATAGTGTGATGTAAAGGCTCAGTGAACTGCAGGTTATGATTTTATGAGGAAGATATTAGGCATCACAGAGACCTTTCACAAAATTCCAAGATCTCATGTTGCAAAATTAGTCAGTAAACATATTATTTCCTCCAACATCTATCTCATGTATTCACCAAGACGATAAAGTAAGAGAAATTTTAAGTCATAAAGTAGGATATGGACAGTCTTTTTTCCAGTTACCATTTGTGAATGATATAGGAAGGAGAAGAAAAAAATACTGGGGTAATATGTGACTTGCAGAATACATGTGTAGGTATGAAGAACGACTAACATGAGTAAAAAAATTTGATTGTCTACAGAAGTGTGATTCTGTTTTGTTTAAAGGTATGTTTTGTAACCTGTATAACTGTATTTACTGAATACATCCTTGTTTCTACATTATGGACAAACATCTAAATGTATAGGCCCAATTTGATACAATGCTGCACATGCATTGCAAAAATCATTAGAATTTGTCCTAAAAGATGTATTCATATGACTAGATTTATCACTTTCCGCAGATAGAATTCTTGTATTGTTTGTTTAGGGTACACTTCGGTAAAGCAGATTGACAATTTAAAACTGTGTGACAGACCTGAGCTGGAATGAGAGTACCTGTCTTTTGTGGGCAGCTTTCTTATGAACTGAGTGTCAGGAACAAATTGACAGCATCAATTTGTGGCATTTCATATAAAATTCTACTAAAGTGCTCACATGTGTGACTATATTTAAGGAACATTGTCCACTGTATCCATTTTCAGTGATTCTATTCAGGTAGTGTTGTTGGAGTACCTCAGTCTAATTTATAATGGAAAAAAAAATTTCAAATGTGAAATTTCTTTGATAAAAGTCTCTCAGGCTTCTAGCCATGAGAGGTGGTTTCAAACCCATGAAATTTCTTTGTTTGTGACAATCTAAGAAATAAAGTGATTTGTTATACAGTCATCCAGAACTATATTTCAAAGTGAAGTGAACTATATGAATATTCTCTCTCTTTCAGCTTTTGTCTGACCAACGAAACATTCATATTGGAGAAGTCAACTGTGAGCGTGAGCCATCATTGTGTGTGCAACAGGGTGTCAGAACTTATCCAACAATTAGATTATACCCTTTTGGTAGTGTTGGACTTGCCACATTTGCGTAAGTAGTTGTTCAGTAAATGTTAATTGATAATTGTTTAAAATAATACCTAATACTGATAAGTACTATGCCAAGAACTGTCACAAATACCAGACTCATTGGGTTGTCAGCAGACCAGTAATAAAATTGGAGCCTCCAGGTATAGATCTTCCCAGTATGGGAACCTCCAATTATCTTATGTCTTTGTCTAAATGCAACTTATTTGATATTATCTGTTCAACAGTCATTGCTTAACATCTTCGTTGACCTGTTGTTGCTTTCAAATAGCATCACTTACCATGTAATACCTCACCAGGTTCTGAAGGAGAAATAGCTCATAAGTATTATATATCCACACATGTGCCAGTAAAATTTAATTTGTCTGCTCTCTCTCTCTCTCCCCCCCCCCCCCCCCCCCCCTCCCTCCCTCCCTCCCTCCCTCTAGCAAGAGACACCGAACACATACTTTAAATTACAAGGCTATTTTGTGACAGGCTTTCCTGACCATCAGGAGTCAAAATCCCAGTACTGTCTTTAGACAGAATGAAAGCCAAAGAAATCTGACACTAGCCTTTGCAGCTGTTAGCTTCATCATCAGGAGAATGGAGGGATGGATCTTGAAAGGAGGGGATGGTCACTCTGACACCAAGATGTTGAGGAACCAATGTGAAGTGAGGGAAAACAAATTTTTAACATTCCCCAATCAATCCATCCTCTTTCCCTGAGGAATGAACAAATAGTTCTGAAAGTTATGAGTAGTTTTTTCGCTTGTAAATGTGTCTGTCAATGTTATTGAAGTTTTGTGTTTTAAAGATAAGTACTGACCAAATGTTATGGTTCTATGTAATTATAAAATGTGTTTTTAAGCTAAAAAGCCTGTGTTTTGATATAGTCCCCTTGAAGGTTCATGATTTTTTCCAACATTTTTCCAGTGAGTAAATTTTATACCTGTAGTGCACTCACTTCCCCGAAAAGTCTTCAAAACAACCATCTGCAGTAAACATAACTTTTCCATTGGATCTTTTCCAGTGACAGATTGTATTTAGATTTTGAAATGAATGAAAGTTAGAAGGATTAATCTGCTGAAAAAGACAAATGTTCAAAAAATTACTGTGGTGCCTTTCATTATCCTGATGAAAGATAGTTTTATTTTTGTTTTTTAATTTTTTATTTTCATTATTTACGTCTCTTCTTACATATTTTTTCATCTACAGATTCTGTTGAATCACCTATCTCTATTATTGTTTTGCCCTTTGCAAGAAAATAAGTAAACACAATTCCTTTTGCATTCCAAAAATAAAAGTGTGTGTGTCAGTGTGGGATATGAACCCAGGAGCTTTGCTTTTCATGTTTGGAAGATTATGGAATTGACATCCTTGAGTACTCGCTTACAAAAGGCAAAGTTCACAGATCCGAGTCCCACTCCAGCACACAGTTTCAATCTGCCAGGAAGTTCCATCTGCACCCTCTGCTGCAGAGTGAAAATTCATTATGGAATTGCCATCCTTCCCAGCTGTTGAATTGTGCAAATCCACCCACAGCTTTGATTGCAGTTTTATTTTTGGCATGAAATGATGAACCCACAACTCATATACAGTGATTCATTTGTACTCAAAATTAGTTGTATTCTCTCTAAAGTGAAATGAAATTTAGTTTTTATGCTTGCTGTTGGGTGGCATTCAACAAATGCACCATCTGATTCCCACAAAGCTGTCTTAATAGTTATTTATCTGTGTAAAATGTGCCCTAATCAGGTGTCGGGTATTTCCTACACATTTCATTGCTGATCTTCCAATGACATGTTATGCACTTTTTTAAAGTTTACTTTTTTGTTTTGGTTTTGACTTTTCTATACAGAAAATGATTTCCAAGAGAACTATGACCATATTGAATTCAGCCACCCTTTTTTCAGCTATAGGAAATGGGCAAGAAGGCTCTTTTTTAAAACACAGTATTCCAGTATGTGAATTTGAACAAAACACACATTACACCAATGCTTTAAAAAATCAAACAAACATCGGCATTCAAAGTACATTATTGTGCAATGTATACCAACATAACAGAAACTAAATTTTAATGATATCAACACCATTTGTCAGCTAGACCTCATAACTTCATAGAATCCACGGCACATAAATAAAATGCAAAGTGTCCTATTGTGGTGACTACAAGTCATATTAGAGGGCTTCAGATAGTGTTGTTTCATGTCTTTGAGCTATTCAAGTGGTGCTAATTTTTTTCTGGCATGTCTGTAACCGTATAGTCATGAACTGCAGAACGCAGACATCAGCATATTCCATTGCAGGAACTGAGATCTTAATCTTCCTTTCTTTATTCAGTACATTCCAGTATTTTGTGCTATATGTGAAAGTACATCTTTCCTCTACCTGTATTGACCAATATGTATTTCTTTCTCTGGTGGTGTGTCGATCCTCTTTTTTGCTTTGAGATCTGCACTTAACTAACTTGAAATGTTCTTACAACCAAACCTCCGGATATGAGATACTCAGATCAGTACCAAACATTGTTTGTCGATTGAGTATGAACCAAGAGACCGATTTAGTTCATGTTGCATGCTGCTGTCCAGTAGAACATGTATAAATGGTAATTAAAAGTATCACCAGAGCTACAGAGCACAGAAAAAGCATATATGCGAGTCATTATGTTGTAGATCTCGTGTAGGTGAGAAGGTAGAGCTCTCAGTCACTGAACCAAAGGTCCCACATTCAAACTCCTGTGGTGTAATAGAAAGAAACATTCCACATGGGAAAAATGTATTAAAAAAGATTCTGTGACTTACCAAACGGGAAAGCGCTGGTAGATAGACACAATAAAAAACACACAAACACACACACAAATATCAAGCTTTCGCAACCCACGGTTGCTTCATCAGGAAAGAGGGAAGGAGAGGGAAAGATGAAAGGATGTGGGTTTTAAGGGAGAGTGTAAGGAGGCATTCCAATCCCGGGAGCGGAAAGACTTACTTTAGGGGGGGAAAAAGGACAGGTATACACCGTGCGCGCGCCCACACACACACACACACACACACACACACAGCTATATCCATCTGCACATATACAGACACAGGCGCATATATATATATATATATATATATATATATATATATATATATATATATATATATATATATGTATAAAAACAAAGATGATGTGACTTACCAAATGAAAGTGCTGGCAGGTCGACAGACACACAAACAAACACAAACATACACACAAAATTCAAGCTTTCGCAACAAACTGTTGCCTCATCAGGAAAGAGGGAAGGAGAGGGGAAGACGAAAGGAAGTGGGTTTTAAAGGAGAGGGTAAGGAGTCATTCCAATCCCGGGAGCGGAAAGACTTACCTTAGGGGGAAAAAAGGACAGAGGAGGTGGGTCCCCTAAGGTAAGTCTTTCCGCTCCCGGGATTGGAATGACTCCTTACCCTCTCCTTTAAAACCCACTTCCTTTCGTCTTCCCCTCTCCTTCCCTCTTTCCTGATGAGGCAACAGTTTGTTGCGAAAGCTTGAATTTTGTGTGTATGTTTGTGTTTGTTTGTGTGTCTGTCGACCTGCCAGCACTTTCATTTGGTAAGTCACATCATCTTTGTTTTTAGATATATATTTCCTACGTGGAAGTTTCCCTCTATTATAACTATATATATATATAATGGAAGGAAACATTCCACGTGGGAAAAATTATATATAAAAACAAAGATGAGGTGACTTACCGAACAAAAGTGCTGGCAGGTCGATAGACACACAAACAAACACAAACATACACACAAAATTCAAGCTTTCGCAACAAACAGTTTGTTGCGAAAGCTTGAATTTTGTGTGTATGTTTGTGTTTGTTTGTGTGTCTATCGACCTGCCAGCGCTTTTGTTCGGTAAGTCACCTCATCTTTGTTTTTATATATATATATATATATATATATATATATATCAATGTAATGGAAGGAAACATTCCACGTGGGAAAAATTATATATAAAAACAAAGATGAGGTGACTTACCGAACAAAAGCGCTGGCAGGTCGATAGACACACAAACAAACACAAACATACACACAAAATTCAAGCTTTCGCAACAAACTGTTTGTTTTTATATATATATATATATATATATATATATATATATATATATATAGAGGGAAACATTCCACGCGGGAAAAATATATTTAAAAACAAAGATGATGTGACTTACCATACGAAAGCGCTGGCAGGTCGATAGGACACAAACAGACACATACATACACACAAAATTCAAGCTTTCGCAACAAACTGTTGCCTCATCAGGAAAGAGGGAAGGAGAGGGAAAGACGAAAGGAAGTGGGTTTTAAGGGAGAGGGTAAGGAGTCGTTCCAATCCCGGGAGCGGAAAGACTTACCTTAGGGGGAAAAAAGGACGGGTATACACTCGTACACACACACACACACACACACACACACACACACACACACACACACACACACACATATCCATCCACACATAAGAGGCACAAGCAGACATATTTAAAGACACAGAGTTTGGGGGCTGGATTGGTAGACAACGATGTGCACACAGGTTAGGTGGTTGTGTTGCCGCCAAAACACATTAGAGGACGGAGAAATTCGGGAAAATTTCGAAAAAACTGTGTGTAATGCATTAAAAGGAGTGGTTTTGTGGTGGCAGATTATGAAAATGAGGCTAACACACACAAACAAACACAAACATACACACAAAATTCAAGCTTTCGCGACAAACTGTTGCCTCATCAGGAAAGAGGGAAGGGGAGGGAAAGACGAAAGGATGTGGGTTTTAAGGGAGATGGTAAGGAGTCATTCCAATCCCGGGAGCGGAAAGACTTACCTTAGGGGGAAAAAAGGACGGGTATACACTCGCGCGCGCACACACACACACACACACACACACACACACACACACACACACACACACACATATCCATCCACACATACACAGACACAAGCAGACATATTTAAAGACAAAGAGTTTGGGCAGAGATGTCAGTTGAGACGGAAGTGCAGAGGCAAAGATGTTGTTGAATGACAGGTGAGGTATGAGTGGCGGCAACTTGAAATTAGCGGAGATTGAGGCCTGGTGGATAATGGGAAGAGAGGATATATTGAAGAGCAAGTATCCATCTCCGGAGCTCAGATAGGTTCGTGTTAGTGGGAAGTATCCAGATAACCCAGACGGTGTAACACTGTGCCAAGATGTGCTGGCCATGCACCAAGGCATGTTTAGCCACAGGGTGATCCTCATTACCAACAAACACTGTCTGCCTGTGTCCATTCATGCGAATGGACAGTTTGTTGCTGGTCATTCCCACATAGAATGTGTCACAGTGTAGGCAGGTCAGTTGGTAAATCACGTGGGTGCTTTCACACGTGGCTCTGTCTTTGATCGTGTACACCTTCCGGGTTACAGGAATGGAGTAGGTGGTGGTGGGAGGGTGCATGGGACAGGTTTTACACCAGGGGCGGTTACAAGGGTAGGAGCCAGAGGGTAGGGAAGGTGGTTTGGGAATTTCATAGGGATGAACTAAGAGGTTACGAAGGTTAGGTGGACGGCGGAAAGACACTCTTGGTGGAGTGGGGAGGATTTCATGAAGGATCGATCTCATTTCAGGGCAGGATTTGAGGAAGTCGTATCCCTGCTGGAGAGCCACATTCAGAGTCTGATCCAGTCCCGGAAAGTATCCTGTCACAAGTGGGGCACTTTTGTGTTTCTTCTGTGGGAGGTTCTGTGTTTGAGAGGATGAGGAAGTGGCTCTGGTTATTTGCTTCTGTACCAGGTCGGGAGGGTAGTTGCGGGATGTGAAAGCTGCTGTCAGGTTGTTGGTGTAATGGTTCAGGGATTCCGGACTGGAGCAGATTCGTTTGCCACGAAGACCTAGGCTGTAGGGAAGGGACCGTTTGATGTGGAATGGGTGGCAGCTGTCATAATGGAGGTACTGTTGCTTGTTGGTGGGTTTGATGTGGACGGACGTGTGATGCTGGCCATTGGACAGGTGGAGGTCAACATCAAGGAAAGTGGCATGGGATTTGGAGTAGGACCAGGTGAATCTGATGGAACCAAAGGAGTTGAGGTTGGAGAGGAAATTCTGGAGTTCTTCTTCACTGTGAGTCCAGATCATGAAGATGTCATCAATAAATCTGTACCAATCTTTGGGTTGGCAGGCCAGGGTAACCAAGAAGGCTTCCTCTAAGCGACCCATGAATTGGTTGGCGTACGAGGGGGCCATCCTGGTGCCCATGGCTGTTCCTTTTAATTGTTGGTATGTCTGGCCTTCAAAAGTGAAGAAGTTGTGGGTCAGGATTAAGCTGGCTAAGGTAATGAGGAAAGAGGTTTTAGGTAGGGTGGCAGGTGATCGGTGTGAAAGGAAGTGCTCCATCGCAGCAAGGCCCTGGACGTGCAGGATATTTGTGTATAAGGAAGTGGCATCAATGGTTACAAGGATGGTTTCCGGGGGTAACGGATTGGGTAAGGATTCCAGGCGTTCGAGAAAGTGATTGGTGTCTTTGATGAAGGATGGGAGACTGCTTGTAATGGGTTGAAGGTGTCGATCTACGTAGGCAGAGATACGTTCTGTGGGGGCTGGGTAACCAGCTACAATGGGGCGGCCGGGATGATTGGGTTTGTGAATTTTAGGAAGAAGGTAGAAGGTAGGGGTGCGGGGTGTCGGTGGGGTCAGGTGGTTGATGGAGTCAGGTGAAAGGTTTTGTATGGGGCCCTAAGGTTCTGAGGATTCCTTGAAGCTCCGCCTGGACATCAGGAATGGGATTACCTTGGCAAACTTTGTATGTGGTGTTGTCTGAAAGCTGACACAGTCCCTCAGCCACATACTCCCGACGATCAAGTACCACGGTCGTGGAACCCTTGTCCGCCGGCTTCAGCAGTGGTGATGGTGGGAGTGGGATTAAGGTTTTTTAAGAAGGATTGAGAAGCAAGGCTGGAAATCAGAAATTCCTGGAAGATTTGGAGAGGGTGATTTTGAGGAAGAGGAGGTGGGTCCTGCTGTGACGGAGGACGGAACTGTTCCAGGCAGGGTTCAATTTGGATAGTGTCTTGGGGAGTTGGATCATTAGGAGTAGGATTAGGATCATTTTTCTTCGTGGCAAAGTGATACTTCCAGCAGAGAGTACGAGTGTAGGACAGGAAATCTTTGACGAGGGCTGTTTGGTTGAATCTGGGAGTGGGGCTGAAAGTGAGGCTTTTGGATAGGACAGAGGTTTCGGATTGGGAGAGAGGTTTGGAGGAAAGGTTAACTACTGAATTAGGGTGTTGTGGTACCAGATTGTGTTGATTGGAATTTTGAGGTTTTGGAGGGAGTGGAGCTGGAAGTGGGAGGTTGAGTAGATGGGAGAGACTGGGTTAGTGTGCAATGAGAGGAGGTTGAGGTTTGCTGGAAAGGTTGTGAAGGGTGAGTGAATTGCCTTTCCGGAGGTGGGAAACTAGGAGATTGGATAGTTTTTTGAGGTGAAGGGTGGCATGCTGTTCTAATTTGCGGTTGGCTTGTAGGAGGATGCTCTGAACAGCTGGTGTGGATGTGGGAGAGGAAAGATTGAGGACTTTTATTAAGGATAGGAGTTGACAGGTGTGTTCATTGGCTGAGTTGATGTGTAGGTGAAGGATAGGTGGGTGAGGGCAATGGATTGTTCAGTTTGGAACTGGTATAGGCACTGATGGAACGAAGGGTTGCAGCCAGAGATGGGAACTTTAAGTGTGAGGCCTTTGGGGGTAATGCCAAATGTCAGACAAGCCTGAGAAAATAAAATATGCGAGCGTAATCTGGCTAGGGTGAAGGCATGTTTGCAGAGGGAATGTAAATAAAACTTAATGGGGTCGTTGTGGGGGTGCTGCGAGGGTGACATGGTATTAGAGGTGGAAAGTGTAACATGAGGTTGAAATGAAAATGAAAATAACTGGAGAAAGTAACTGGAGATCCGTTGTGAAAAAAGGCGAAAAAGTGTTGGTTAAAGCTGGGCTATGTTGATCCTGTGGTGAACTTGGGTTGGTAGACAACGATGTGCACAAAGGTTAGGTGGTTGTGTTGCCGCCAAAACACGTTAAAGGATGGAGAGATTTGGGAAAATTTCGAAAAAACGGCGTGTAAATGTATTAAAAGGAGTGGTTTTGTGGTGGCAGATTATGAAAATGAGGCTAACAATTGTCTGGTGAAGAAATAATGACGTTAAAACCTGTGGGAAGCGGCAAAAAATTATCAGTGATGTGGGAAAAATGGAAATGGAAATAAAGCGAATGTTATCAGAACTAGATGAAATGGTTGTTTAATAGGTGAAAGGAACTGTTTGTGGACTAGAAACAGTGGATTTTATAGCAGCGGTAGTGTTGAAAGCGGAAAAAAATTTTTTGGTTATGGTTTGGAAGTGGGTGACGTATTATTGAGTATATATAGGCGAGACAAAATTGTATAGTAGATTACGGTAAAAAGGAGAAGGTGAATACAAAGTGAAACTACTGGCAAAAACAAAAAGAGAAAATAAGACGACAGAAAAGATTTCGAAATGCAACAGTGACAATAACAAACGTAATTGCTGGGTTCAAATTAATGATATGAATTAATAGAGGGAAACATTCCACGTGGGAAAAATATATCTAAAAACAAAGATGATGTGACTTACCAAACGAAAGCACTGGCACACCGATAGACACACAAACAAACACACAAAATTCAAGCTTTCGCAACAAACTGTTGCCTCATCAGGAAAGAGGGAAGGGGAGGGAAAGACGAAAGGATGTGGGTTTTAAGGAAGAGGGTAAGGAGTCATTCCAATCCCGGGAGCGGAAAGACTTACCTTAGGGGGAAAAAAGGACGGGTATACACTCGCACACACGCACATATCCATCCACACATACAGACACAAGCAGACATATTCCTCTTTCTGTTTTTGCCAGTAGTTTTACTTTGTATTCACCATCTCCTTTTTACCGTAATCTGCTATACTATTTTATCCCGCCTATATATATACTCAATAATACGTAACCCACTTCCAAACCACAACCAAAAAAAATTTTTTTGCCGCTTTCAGCACTACCGCCGCTTTAATATCCACCGTTTCTAGTTCACAAACAGCTCCTTTCACCTTTTAAACAACCATTTCGGCCAGTTCTAATAACTTTCGCTTTATTTCCATTTCCGGTTTTCCCACATCACTTATAATTTTTAGCCGCTTCCCACAGGTTTTAACGTCATTATTTCTTCGTCAGAAAATTGTTAGCCTCATTTTCATAATCTGCCACCACAATACCACTCCTTTTAATATACTACACGCAGCTTTTTCGAAATTTTCCCGAATTTCTCCGTCCTTTAACGTGTTTTGGCGGCAACACAACCACCTAACCTTTATGCACATCGTTGTCTACCAACCCAAGTCCAACATAGCCCAGCTGTAACCAACACCTTTTCGCCTTTTTTCATTCCAGATCTCCAGTTACTTTCCGGTTCACCTTTATCTCTCCCCATATATTTTTATTTTCATTTTCATTTCACCTCATGTTGGTCTTTAAATATGTCTGCTTGTGTCTGTATGTGTGGATGGATATGTGCGTGTGTGCGAGTGTATACCCATCCTTTTTTCCCCCTAAGGTAAGTCTTTCCGCTCCTGGGATTGGAATGACTCCTTACCCTCTCCCTTAAAACCCACTTCCTTTCGTCTTCCCCTCTCCTTCCCTCTTTCCTGATGAAGCAACAGTTTGTTGCGAAAGCTTGAATTTTGTGTGTATGTTTGTTTGTGTGTCTTATCGACCTGCCAGGGCTTTCGTTCGGTAAGTCACCTCAACTTTGTTTTTATATATAATTTTTCCCACGTGGAATGTTTCCTTCATAGAAATATGACGCAACTCAGTGCTTACGTCATGCTCTGTACGAGCAAAAAAAACTGTTCTCACTCTATGGCCTCCGGTCAATGTAGCGTACGTCTTGCGTTCAGAATCTAGCCGGTCAATGTTTTTAATGAAAGAATTTTTTTTATGTTTTTTTTTTTTTTTTTTTTAAGGAAATGAGGTTAGGATAAGAGATTGTTTATTTTAATTTTTATAATAATGTGTTACATCTCCAGTAACTTGTATTTTAGCACATCTTCCGGCACCTTTAATCCACAGACACACACTCTCCTGTTCATTAATTTTACGATGGTTCCTTGTTCTAAACCAAAATCCCTGGTTAGATGTGAAATAGGAAATACCCAAATCCCTATTAAACACTTCTCCAACATGAAAAGTGCGGTAGGCTATGACATCTCTTGCATTGAAACCTTCCAAGCCAGTAACATTCTTCACTTTATCACCATTATAACGAACAACAGCAACAGTAATCCAACCATTACCAGCTTGATGTGTGTCTAATTGGGTAAGTGTAAAATTAATAACACAACCACAAAACACAGATGGACCTTGCAAAATAACCTGTGCTCCTTTGTTAGCAACTCTGATCTCCAGATCGTCTAAGGCCTTGTAAACAGTTTGACGTGAACGTCGATATATTCTGCTGTAGCGAGGCATCTCACAACATGCGGTTGCACGCGCTGCTGCTCGCCGACTGAAGCCGGCTTAGACTGATGCACACATGCTCTGCGCTTGAGCAAGCGCCAGTGTATATGACGCAACTCAGTGCTTACGTCATGCTCTGTACGAGCAAAAAAAACTGTTCTCACTCTATGGCCTCCGGTCAATGTAGCGTACGTCTTGCGTTCAGAATCTAGCCGGTCAATGTTTTTAATGAAAGAATTTTTTTTATGTTTTTTTTTTTTTTAAAGGAAATGAGGTTAGGATAATGAAAAAATTAAAAAAATTTAAAAACACTTTTAAATGAATCGCAGACAATTATTAGACATGGGGTTGCAGGGGTTTTTACCCCTGGGGAGGTGGGTGGGTGTTATTTCATTATCATGATCAGATATCATGAAGAGACTTCACTGCTGCTGCACAAGTGTTTGCCGCTGGCGCGCGCGTGGTCTAGAGATCCTACCACGCGCGTCCGGGATTCGCGCCAGCAAGTTACTTTCGCTAAAAAACATTGAACGCAAGAGGTACGCTCCACTAACCGGAGGCTATAGAGTGAGAACAATTATTTCTTTCATTTGAGACTTATTTTATTAAATTCTGATAAGTATTTAACAACTTATGTATGAGAATGTGAAACGTGAAGTGTGTAAACCAGAATCGGCCGGGATTCAGCTTTTGAAAAAAAAAAAATTAAAAAAATTTAAAAACACTTTTAAATGAATCGCAGACAATTTCCTATTTCACATCTAACCAGGGATTTTGGTTTAGAACAAGAAACCATCGTAAAATTAATGAACAGGAGAGTGTGTGTCTGTGGATTAAAGGTGCCGGAAGATGTGCTAAAATACAAGTTACTGGAGATGTAACACATTATTATAAAAATTAAAATAAACAATCTCTTATCCTAACCTCATTTCCTTTAAAAAAAAAAAAACCATAAAAAAAATTCTTTCATTAAAAACATTGACCGGCTAGATTCTGAACGCAAGACGTACGCTACATTGACCGGAGGCCATAGAGTGAGAACAGTTTTTTTTGCTCGTACAGAGCATGACGTAAGCACTGAGTTGCGTCATATACACTGGCGCTTGCTCAAGGTCAGCCGCAGCCGCTGAATCGCGGACGCGGCCACTGAATCCCGGCCGATTCTGGTTTACACACTTCACGTTTCACATTCTCATACATAAGTTGTTAAATACTTATCAGAATTTAATAAAATAAGTCTCAAATGAAAGAAATAATTGTTCTCACTCTATAGCCTCCGGTTAGTGGAGCGTACCTCTTGTGCGGTAGGCAATTTACTTTCGCTAAAAAACATTGAACGCGGACGTACGCTCCACTAAACGGGGGCCATAGAGTGAGAACAAATTATTTCTTTCATTTAAGACTAATTTTATTCAAATCTGACAATAAATGAATAAGTTATGTGTGAAAGACTGGACGACCAAAGTGTGGCAAGCACAAGCGTCCGGGATTGAACACTGAAAAAAAAAAATTCAAAAAAAAAAAAAAAAATTAGTCTATGTTAAAGCCAGACAATTATTACACACGGGGTTGCAGGGGTTTTTACCCCTGGGGAGGTGGGTGGGTGTTATTTCATTGTCATGATCAGATATCATGAAGAGACTTCACTGCTGCTGCACAAGTGTCTGTCGCTGGCGCGCGCGATATTTAACAACTTATGTATGAGAATGTGAAACGATTCAGCGGCTGTGGCTGACCTTGAGCAAGCGCCAGTGTATATGACGCAACTCAGTGCTTACGTCATGCTCTGTACGAGCAAAAAAAACTGTTCTCACTCTATGGATTCGCCTGCGCCAGTCGCTGCCCAGCGCAGAGCATGTGTGCATCAGTCTAAGCCGGCTTCAGTCGGCGAGCAGCAGCGCGTGCAACCGCATGTTGTGAGATGCCTCGCTACAGCAGAATATATCGACGTTCACGTCAAACTGTTTACAAGGCCTTAGACGATCTGGAGATCAGAGTTGCTAACAAAGGAGCACAGGTTATTTTGCAAGGTCCATCTGTGTTTTGTGGTTGTGTTATTAATTTTACACTTACCCAATTAGACACACATCAAGCTGGTAATGGTTGGATTACTGTTGCTGTTGTTCGTTATAATGGTGATAAAGTGAAGAATGTTACTGGCTTGGAAGGTTTCAATGCAAGAGATGTCATAGCCTACCGCACTTTTCATGTTGGAGAAGTGTTTAATAGGGATTTGGGTATTTCCTATTTCACATCTAACCAGGGATTTTGGTTTAGAACAAGGAACCATCGTAAAATTAATGAACAGGAGAGTGTGTGTCTGTGGATTAAAGGTGCCGGAAGATGTGCTAAAATACAAGTTACTGGAGATGTAACACATTATTATAAAAATTAAAATAAACAATCTCTTATCCTAACCTCATTTCCTTTAAAAAAAAAAAAAACATAAAAAAAATTCTTTCATTAAAAACATTGACCGGCTAGATTCTGAACGCAAGACGTACGCTACATTGACCGGAGGCCATAGAGTGAGAACAGTTTTTTTTGCTCCTACAGAGCATGACGTAAGCACTGAGTTGCGTCATATACACTGGCGCTTGCTCAAGGTCAGCCGCAGCCGCTGAATCCGCGAGTGTATATGACGCAACTCAGTGCTTACGTCATGCTCTGTACGAGCAAAAAAAACTGTTCTCACTCTATGGCCTCCGGTCAATGTAGCGTACGTCTTGCGTTCAGAATCTAGCCGGTCAATGTTTTTAATGAAAGAATTTTTTTTATGTTTTTTTTTTTTTTTAAAGGAAATGAGGTTAGGATAAGAGATTGTTTATTTTAATTTGTGCTAAAATACAAGTTACTGGAGATGTAACACATTATTATAAAAATTAAAATAAACAATCTCTTATCCTAACCTCATTTCCTTTAAAAAAAAAAAATCTAGCCGGTCAATGTTTTTAATGAAAGAATTTTTTTTATGTTTTTTTTTTTTTAAAGGAAATGAGGTTAGGATAAGAGATTGTTTATTTTAATTTTTATAATAATGTGTTACATCTCCAGTAACTTGTATTTTAGCACATCTTCCGGCACCTTTAATCCACAGACACACACTCTCCTGTTCATTAATTTTACGATGGTTCCTTGTTCTAAACCAAAATCCCTGGTTAGATATGAAATAGGAAATACCCAAATCCCTATTAAACACTTCTCCAACATGAAAAGTGCGGTAGGCTATGACATCTCTTGCATTGAAACCTTCCAAGCCAGTAACATTCTTCACTTTATCACCATTATAACGAACAACAGCAACAGTAATCCAACCATTACCAGCTTGATGTGTGTCTAATTGGGTAAGTGTAAAATTAATAACACAACCACAAAACACAGATGGACCTTGCAAAATAACCTGTGCTCCTTTGTTAGCAACTCTGATCTCCAGATCGTCTAAGGCCTTGTAAACAGTTTGACGTGAACGTCGATATATTCTGCTGTAGCGAGGCATCTCACAACATGCGGTTGCACGCGCTGCTGCTCGCCGACTGAAGCCGGCTTAGACTGATGCACACATGCTCTGCGCTGGGCAGCGACTGGCGCAGGCGAATCCCGGACGCGCGCGGTAGGATCTCTAGACCGCGCGCGTCCGCGATTCAGCGGCTGCGGCTGACCTTGAGCAAGCGCCAGTGTATATGACGCAACTCAGTGCTTACGTCATGCTCTGTACGAGCAAAAAAAACTGTTCTCGCTCTATGGCTCACATAAGTTGTTAAATACTTATCAGAATTTAATAAAATAAGTCTCAAATGAAAGAAATAATTGTTCTCACTCTATAGCCTCCGGTTAGTGGAGCGTACCTCTTGCGTTCAATGTTTTTTAGCGAAAGTAACTTGCTGGCGCGAATCCCGGACGCGCGTGGTAGGATCTCTAGACCACGCGCGCGCCAGCGGCAAACACTTGTGCAGCAGCAGTGAAGTCTCTTCATGATATCTGATCATGATAATGAAATAACACCCACCCACCTCCCCAGGGGTAAAAACCCCTGCAACCCCATGTCTAATAATTGTCTGCCATTCATTTAAAAGTGTTTTTAAATTTTTTTAATTTTTTTTTTTTCAAAAGCTGAATCCCGGCCGATTCTGGTTTACACACTTCACGTTTCACATTCTCATACATAAGTTGTTAAATACTTATCAGAATTTAATAAAATAAGTCTCAAATGAAAGAAATAATTGTTCTCACTCTATAGCCTCCGGTTAGTGGAGCGTACCTCTTGCGTTCAATGTTTTTTAGCGAAAGTAACTTGCTGGCGCGAATCCCGGACGCGCGTGGTAGGATCTCTAGACCACGCGCGCGCCAGCGGCAAACACTTGTGCAGCAGCAGTGAAGTCTCTTCATCATATCTGATCATGATAATGAAAAAATTAATGAGATGCCTCGCTACAGCAGAATATATCGACGTTCACGTCAAACTGTTTACAAGGCCTTAGACGATCTGGAGATCAGAGTTGCTAACAAAGGAGCACAGGTTATTTTGCAAGGTCCATCTGTGTTTTGTGGTTGTGTTATTAATTTTACACTTACCCAATTAGACACACATCAAGCTGGTAATGGTTGGATTACTGTTGCTGTTGTTCGTTATAATGGTGATAATGTGAAGAATGTTACTGGCTTGGAAGGTTTCAATGCAAGAGATGTCATAGCCTACCGCACTTTTCATGTTGGAGAAGTGTTTAATAGGGATTTTGGTTTAGAACAAGGAACCATCGTAAAATTAATGAACAGGAGAGTGTGTGTCTGTGGATTAAAGGTGCCGGAAGATGTGCTAAAATACAAGTTACTCGAGATGTAACACATTATTATAAAAATTAAAATAAACAATCTCTTATCCTAACCTCATTTCCTCTAAAAAAAAAACATAAAAAAAATTCTTTCATTAAAAACATTGACCGGCTAGATTCTGAACGCAAGACGTACGCTACATTGACCGGAGGCCATAGAGTGAGAACAGTTTTTTTTGCTCGTACAGAGCATGACGTAAGCACTGAGTTGCGTCATATACACTGGCGCTTGCTCAAGGTCAGCCGCAGCCGCTGAATCGCGGACGCGCGCGGTCTAGAGATCCTACCGCGCGCGTCCGGGATTCGCCTGCGCCAGTCGCTGCCCAGCGCAGAGCATGTGTGCATCAGTCTAAGCCGGCTTCAGTCGGCGAGCAGCAGCGCGTGCAACCGCATGTTGTGAGATGCCTCGCTACAGCAGAATATATCGACGTTCACGTCAAACTGTTTACAAGGCCTCTGTGTTTTGTGGTTGTGTTATTAATTTTACACTTACCCAATTAGACACACATCAAGCTGGTAATGGTTGGATTACTGTTGCTGTTGTTCGTTATAATGGTGATAAAGTGAAGAATGTTACTGGCTTGGAAGGTTTCAATTCAAAAGATGTCATAGCCTACCGCACTTTTCATGTTGGAGAAGTGTTTAATAGGGATTTGGGTATTTCCTATTTCACATCTAACCAGTGATTTTGGTTTAGAACAATGAACCATCTTAAAATTAATGAACAGGAGAGTGTGTGTCTGTGGATTAAAGGTGCCGGAAGATGTGCTAAAATACAAGTTACTGCAGATGTGACACATTATTATAAAAATTAAAATAAACAATCTCTTATCCTAACCTCATTTCCTTTAAAAAAAAAAAAAAAAAAACATAAAAAATAGAATATAGATAGAATATATATAGAAGGAAACATTCCACGTGGGAAAAATTATATATAAAAACAAAGTTGAGGTGACTTACCGAACGAAAGCCCTGGTAGGTCGATAAGACACACAAACAAACATACACACAAAATTCAAGCTTTCGCAACCAACGGTTGCTTCATCAGGAAAGAGGGAAGGAGAGGGAAAGACAAATGGATGTGGGTTTTAAGGGAGAGGGTAAGGAGTCATTCCAATCCCAGGAGCGGAAAGACTTACCTTAGGGGGAAGAAAGGACAGGTATGCACTCGCACACAAACCTATATCCAACCGCACGTACAGAGACTCAAGCAGTTACAAATGGTTTCGTTTGGTAAGTCATATCATCTTTGTTTTATATATATATATATATATATATATATACACACACACCTGAAATGTACAAGGACGTTTCGGAGCTTATAACAGTGTTTTCTTGGCAGTCTCCTTTTGCTTCGTTTGTTGGACATTACGAACTTATTATTGATCTTATTATATTGTTTATTATTATTATTGTTATTATTACTTCCACATGTGTGATGCAATTGTTTCGTTATTTTTATGTTCTGATTGTATATTCTGGGAAACTACAAAGGTACTCTATAGGTTTACTACTTTCAACGAAACAAAGCGAAAGCAGATTGTCAAGAGAACATTGCTGTAAACTCCAAACACTTCGACACTCCTTCCACCTTTCTGCTTTCCCTTCTTTGCTTAGAACTGGGTTCCCATCTGAGCTCTTGATATTCATACAAGTTGTTCTCTTTTCTCCAAAGGTCTCTTTAATTTTCCTGTAGGCAGTATCTATCTTACCCCTAGTGAGATAAGCCTCTACATCCTTACATTTTTCCTCTAGACATCCCTGCGTAGCCATTTTGCACTTCCTGTCGATCTCATTTCTGAGGGTCTATAAAAGGGCGATGTACTTGAGGGCAATGTTATAGAAATGGAAGAGGAGGTAGATGAAGATAAAATGGGAGATATGATACTGCGTGAAGAGTTTGACAGAGCACTGAAAGACCTAAGTCGAAACAAGGCCACAGGAGTAGACAATATTCCATCAGAACTACTGACAGCCTCGGGAGAGCCAGTACTGACAAAACTCTACCATCTGGTGAGCAAAATGTATGAGACAGGCGAAATACCCTCGGACTTCAAGAAGAATATAATAATTCCAATCCCAAACAAAGCAGGCATTGACAGATGTGAAAATTACCGAACTGTCAGTTTAGTAAGTCACGGCTGCAAAATAGTAATGCGAATTCTTTACAGACGAATGGAAAAACTGGTAGAAGCCGACCTCGGGGAAGATCAGTTTGGATTCCGTAGAAATATGGGAACACGTGAGGCAATACTGACCCTACGACTTATTTTAGAAGCTAGATTAAGAAAAGGCAAACCTACATTTCTAGCATTTGTAGACTTAGAGAAAGCTTTTCACAATGTTGACTGGAATACTCTCTTTCAAATTCTAAGGGTGGCAGGGGTAAAATACTGGGAGCGAAAGGCTGTTTACAATTGGTACAGAAACCAGATGGCAGTTATGAGTCGAGGGGGCATGAAAGGGAAGCAGCGGTTGGGAAGGGAGTGAGACAGGGTTGTAACCTCTCCCCGATGTTATTCAATCTGTATATTGAGCAAGCAGTAAAGGAAACAAAAGAAAAATTAGGTGTAGGTATTAAAATCCATGGAGAAGAAATAAAAACTTTGAGGTTCGCCGATGACATTGTAATTCTGTCAGAGACAGCAAAGGACTTGGAAGAGCAGTTGAACAGAATGGACAGTGTCTTGAAAGGAGAATATAAGATTAACACCAACAAAAGCAAAATGAGGATAATGGAATGTAGTCGAATTAAGTCGGGTGATGCTGAGGGAATTAGATTAAGAAATGAGACACTTAAAGTATTAAAGGAGTTTTGCTATTTGGGGAGCAAAATAACTGATGATGGTCGAAGTAGAGAGGATATAAAATGTAGACTGGCAATGGCAAGGAAAGCGTTTCTGAAGAAGAGAAATTTGTTAACATCGAGTATAGATTTAAGTGTCAGGAAGTCGCCTCTGAAAGTAATTGTATGGAGTGTAGCCATGTATGGAAGTGAAACATGGATGATAAATAGTTTGGACAAGAAGAGAATAGAAGCTTTTGAAATGTGGTGCTACAGAAGAATGCTGAAGATTAGGTGGGTAGATCACATAACTAATGAGGAGGTATTGAATAGAATTGGGGAGAAGAGGAGGTTGTGGCACAACTTGACCAGAAGAAGGGACCGGTTGGTAGGACATGTTCTGAGGCATCAAGGGATCACAAATTTAGCTTTGGAGGGCAGCGTGGAGGGTAAAAATCATAGAGGGAGACAATGAGATGAATACACTAAGCAGATTCAGAAGGCTGTAGGTTGCAGTGAGTACTGAGAGATGAAGAAGCTTGCACAGGATAGAGTAGCATGGAGAGCTGCATCAGACCAGTCTCAGGACTGAAGACAACAACAACATTTATATAGTGCATAAATACATCACTGACTTGCCCCTTGATGTAAATACGTTGAAAGGCAGTCACACTGAATAATTTCTGACTCCCATCACAGTGTTTTGAGGAGAGTTGGGAAGCATTTAATGTTTGTTAGTAAGTGTGGGTAACTGAATTCAGCATTAGGCAAATTAATGATGTCCTACTGTTTCACTAGACAGTGTTTCAGAAAATTCTTCCTTCATGAGGCTCAAGATCAGAGCCAGATTTTATAGAATTTTTTGGTGTGGTCAGTATTCTCAGTTTTCCAGTACTGTACGTAACTTTTTCAGTGCCATTGGCATAGACAATTTGAAACCAATGCCTGAACTGCAGGGGGATGCCATAGATGTATGTGATAAAGCTACAGTCGACGTGGTAGCCAGTTTTGGTTACATTTTCAGTAGTAGAGCTTGGAAACTCAGTGAACTCTTCCCCACTGGTATCTTGATCAGTTGATATGAGTTTCATAATTGTTAGACAGTAAACATTTTGCAAACATGAATGCCATTTTCACATACTACTGATGGTATTTGCCACCTTCCCCCTATCAAAAGTTGATTGGGAGAACTGGGACATATTTTGTTAACCATTAACTATTTATAGCACATTTCAGTTTTAATTTAATGTGTCATGAATCAGTTATTTCTTTTTACATGTGTTCTGGTTGATTTCAGTCATTAACACCTGAACTGAAATCTAATTTGGTCCAAATATTAAGAACGATTATGAAGTCATTACTGTATATTTCCCATTTATATATCTTCTATATTGAGGTATCCAGAAACATCTTCCTTGGTGTTCTGTCAGCAGTGTTGTTTTGTGATTTTTAAGATGAAAGAATTTATTAGTGGGACTGCATTGCAATGGTTTCTAATAAACATATGCCTTTGTAGTAATAGAATCGATGTCAGTATTTTTCATTTTTGGTGCAATATTTCCAGAGTAATGCCAATTATTTTGTTAAGATTTCACTATATGTACTGTGATGCAGCATTGGGAAGCTTCTAGAACTAGACCTTTTGCCACTAACAATCTAATTGATGGCTGTTAACACTGATATATTTGTTGTTTTTTTTTTAAAGGTCCTGTAGAGTGGCAAGAGAGAGTGTGAAATGACCATGTTTGCTACATTTATTTGCAGGATATATTCAGGATATCATCGTGATGCACGTTCCTTGCGACAGTGGGTATACAACTTTTTGCCATCTTCTGTGGAATCACTAACCCCCGGCTTGTTTGAGGCCAGAGTTCTCAGAGACACAGGTGAAATGTGGCTTGTCGATTTCTATGCTCCATGGTGTGGCCATTGTGTCAGCTTTTCGCCAGAATTCCAGTTAGTTGCACAGGTATGCGTCTGAATTGGAATGTAGAATCTCTTTTTCTGTGTGTTGAATAAGTCTTTATCTTTAGGAGTGAAATAAATAACGTATCATTCTTCTGTGTTATAAATTCTCTTTTAAGTGTGTGTGGAATGACTCCGTGTTCCAGAAACTCGAAGGGCGTGTGCGATGTGCAAAAGTCGATTGCGAAAAATATCGCAACCTTTGTGTGCAGCAGCAAGTGAATGCATATCCTACAGTGATATTCTACCCGGGCAGACGTGAAATTTCCAGCCAGTCAGCAGAGCAGATAATTCGTCGTGTTGAGGAGTTCATTGCAGACTTGCAAAGAGATGATAAATATAATAGACATGATGAATTTTAAACTTAGCAAAAAGTAACAATTAACATAATACATAAAAAGAAAGGCCCAAAAGTAAGGCAGATGCACTGCATTCAGCAACTGTTCCAACCATCTTGGCTTGATGTTACCATATAAGCTTTCCAGTATTGTGGCACAACACAGTAATGAAGACACAAACGCTGTTTACTACAGTGTTCAAGTATACTATGTATCATACTTTTGTATGAATGTGTTATGTCATCAGCTTGCTATAGGCAGAAAAAGAATCTAATGTGATTGAATTATTATTATTATTATTATTATTATTATTATTATTAGATCTTTGATACTGAGATCTGCAGTCTGTGATACAATTACTCATATTGCAACAAACTATTTTGTACATTAGTGTTACTATGGTAATTAACAGAGTAAGTGGTTTCAAGGTGTTGTACTTCACACTGTACATCACGTACTAGTTTTCATGCTTAATAATAAGCTTTTGCAAGAACCACAAAGTTGCTGTAAAGTTAATATAATAGATTCCCTGAAATGCAAACATGTGATATTCTGTGTTGATTACAGTTCCTTAAGAGTGATTATTGTCTTTTCTGTACTAATTTTTGTGAAAATTTTTATAAGTATCACACAAGTTTTATCTGAATATTATTTATACTTGTTTGCTGTATTTCCATTATTTCACCAGACAGAGGGAACAGATTTCAGTAGTGTAGTTTCCAAAAAATAGGGGTATGGAGGGTGATGTACTTTACTACATTTTCATTCAGTACAGCATTCAATGATCTGCTGCTCATTCTGTTAGCAGTTGTAATATTTTTTTATCTAATATTCCATTATTTATAAAGCAGACACAACCTGTGTAGTGAAATTAGCAATTGTTTAGTGAAATTAGCAATTTTACCCGTACCTACAGAATGTATTCACCATATCAAATTTTTGGGAGTTAGTTTATCATTATTTTACTGATATTGGATTTAAATGTAATTTCACAGGTATAACAGAACTATTATTGTGTGTGAACCTCATTCCCTATGTTTTGTGGTATAACTCTGTTAACCTGTTGCTGTCTGGTTGGTGCCATGGTTGAAAAATGGCAGTCACTATTCTGTGTCATTGAAATAATCATTCTTTGTGATTTGGGCTCTGGAAATGTTTCATATTTCTCATAGCTCTCACCTACTGGGCTTCCAAGCTTTTATGGATGAAAACTGATATTGTCATTTAGAGTTTGAATGTGATAAAAATACACATTCTCACTACTATAAACAATATCCAGCTGAAGTAAAGCTCTTCATTGAGTTTTTGTGGCATGTTCTTGAACTTTTCCGTCGTCTGTTTAAGAAATTGATAAAATTAGGCATGTCAAGACATTACCACCATTAGTTGAATTTCCACTATTGTTTAGGACACACAATTTTTCATTTAATCATTCACACTTCATGTTTCGTAAAGACCATCATTTTCGCTGACCATTTAGCAAGTTATGAGACTAAATTGGTAATATGAATTAATATTTTAAGAATCCAATAATGAATGTTGTTTTGAAATGTCTGTATTTGAAATTACACTATCGTACATTAGATATTTCCATATTTGTTGTATTTAAGCCATTGAATAATTATTGTGGCAAGGAAATCTCAAATTCTAAAATAGCTCTCTATCTATTTCACATAAGTTGTAAAGTGTTTCACACTTTCAAGTCAATCTGTAAAAACTGATTAATCAGTATTGCTTTGTATTTCATTATACAAAATAGCCATTACAGTTCATTGCCAAACTGAGATCTGCTGTGAGGAATATTAGAGGGACATATAATACTTCCAGGAGTTGTTTCCATATCTTCATGTATGATACCACCTGTACAGTATTGTTCTCACATACTTAAAAATTGGGCTGTAATGTCTGAAAAATTATTTTAGTATAATGATGATTTTTATTGGTCTTTAATGTTATAATTTATTTTCACAAGGAAATTGATTTAATTCTGCTTAATATCATGGGGCCTGCTCATTCTTTCCCATCATTTTTTCACTAATATTCGTGTAGTTGTCTGTGTAATAGGGACGTAAAGGGATACAGTTTCCTGTGATGAGTGGGACATTCTATTCAAGACTGATTATGCTGCAAATACAATTGACTTGGAAGGGCTATCTTGCCCTCCACTTTGTATGTATAGTATTATTTGAACATGTGTTTAAATTTTGCAGTTGCCGCTAATTGTTGAAAGGTGGTGATGGCTTCACTTCAGTGCTCTAGAGCCATACAGTCCTAAGCACAAAATATTTATGACCTGATACTAAGGGCCATTGACCATACAGGGTGTACTAGAAGGTGCTCACCTTTTTTTTATACAGTTACATGACACACATTCTGTATTATTGGCACTTGCGTAAAATGGTATAGCCGTGCTACTTTTCTGTGTTTACTGCGTATCATAATTTTATGTCTGTTAAGTATACCCAATATCTTTTTAACTTATTTTTATTTATTTGTTCTACATAACTGTAAATTTTGATGTTTAGAAGTTAGTAGCAGTTGGAAATCACATTACACTTACATTTAACTTAGTTACTTTGGTTAAATAATAAATTGATAATTAATTATTTGTGAAGTTGGCAGGAAAGGAGAAAAAGGGGTGGGGGTGGGAGGAGGGGGTCATTGCTAAGCATTGTAAACTGATTTTGGCTGTTGTGTTCTTGGTAAGTCACCATTCAGTCTTACTGTTGTTTTTAAAGACAATTATCACAGTGTACTGGTAAAGTATGAAAGCAGTGTTGCTATTTTTCAATGTAAACCAGACTTGTTTGTGTGTTTGGCTGTCATTATTATAGACCTATTACCTGCAGTTTGTTTAGGAGAAAGGTGGGGGGGGGGGGGGCATAACGGTGAAACATCTTGAGAATCAGACAGATGGTTATAACTATACTAATGTAATAGTCCTGTGGAAGTTTCAGACAAATGGTTATAGCTATACTAATGTAATAGTTCCGTGAGAGTTTTGTGGTATGGATGATGGTATGTTTGATGGCTGTTTGACACCTGAAACTATTCTCTCCGTTGAAGTTAAAATGTGTAATGTTTTTAATGAGTTCAGTGTCTTATTCTGATGAATGGTTCACAGTAAAGCTTAAAAGATAATGTTTCCTCACCATTTTCCTCTTTGTTGTTTATTTTAATGTTTTGATTGATGAAAATTTAGCATCTGAGAATAATGTATTTCCTCTTCACCATCTGTCTTAATAATGTATCTAATTGGTGAGCTAAGGTCAACTGTCTTATTTCTTTCAGCGCACAAATACATTTCTCGTGACTGCCATTTGCTACGTGTCCACATCTAGTGAGGTTGTGGTAATACACTAGCAACCAGTCTGCCTTGAAAATGATGAACAGAGTAATAAAATCTGTCTCTATTCTTTGAGGTGTTTCGACTGTGTACAATTTATCATTCAGTCACAACACATCAACGAATGAGCTAAGTATGGATATGTACGCTATTTACGAAGGAAGCTGTACTTGTAACTGATCATTGCATAGCCAGCCAACTAGTGGATATGGTTAAAAAGATGCAGCAACACAATACAGCAATCTTACTTAGATTATAACATAAATAATTTCAGAGTAAAGGAGATAATTCACTGAATAGTATAAGCATTGAGTTATTGACAGGCATACAAAAAATAACAAAAACTTTTTCTTTTGTATGTGCCTGTTAATAACTCAACGCTTTCTTCTATTATTAGGTCAGTTGTCTCCTTTACATCGAAATTATTTACATTCCACCAGTACTTCCTTTATCATATTTAGGTCACAACAATAATGTGAGGTAGTGATAATGTTGAAAAGTACTGTTGTAAAGAAATGTTCATGGAATTAATTACTTAAAAGCTATTGTGAGATATGCTAATCTATGATTAATTCATGTTTTGTAAGTGCTGTGTACAAATTTTTTTTGTATTAGGTTAATGTTCCTTTGCTATTTTCCTCTTTGGGAGAGGAAATGGGTAGAGATTATGAATCTCATCATTAATGGAAGCTGGAACTTTTCATTCCGATGCACTTACGTGGATCGAAGGATTGTATGTTTAATGTGCATAAAGGTATATTGACACATTCACAGTTATGAATATTTGTTACATTTTCCATATTGTAAATGTTCCAGTTGTCTGTTCAGTGCAGTAATAATTTTCATATACAGTCCCAAACAAATAGAGCTGTAAAAGAAAATATGTATATATTTTAAAAACGAAGTAATAAATGATTTTAAGTATAAACCTGTTACTGGTTATCGTTATTGGGTACTTTCAAATTTTTCATATTATGTGGCTGTCATTTTCTCACAAGAAGCTCAGATACAGTGTGCAATCTATTGACACTTGGTTACAGTTAACAAGACATAATGACCTATTTATTCCTTTCTGTTCTTGTTTCAGAAAGTGACTGAATGAATCACCACCATTTTTGCCATAGCATAATTGGCAGGTACTGATGACTGTTCACTAAGAGAGCAGTTCAATTATTTACGTGTTTCATGGCTCATAATTGCCACCTTTTGCTATGATGTGGAGCAAGTCATTTTTGTGGTCATAAAACACTTTCTCAGTGAGAAATATGACAATGTGGAAGTTTCCAGAATGAGACTTCCACTCTGCAGCGATGCACATATATGAAACTTCCTGGCAAATTAAAACTGTGTGCCGGACCGAGACTCGAACTCGGGACCTTTGCCTTTCGCGGGCAAGTGCTCTACCAAGATACTGGCAGAAATAAAGCTGTGAGGACAGGGCATGAGTCGTACTTGGGTAGCTCAGATGGTAGAGCACTTGTCTGCGAAAGGCAAAGGTCCCGAATTCGAGTCTCGCTCCGGCACACAGTTTTAATCTGCCAGGAAGTTTCTATGTAGAAGTTGTGTAGAAGAGAAAATTTCATTGTGTGTTTGAAGTTAACTTTATTATTTATTACATTCTTTACATCACAGGGTAGGTGTCAAAGATTTTTATGGCTGAATACCTCACTCTACTCTGTCACACTAAGGCTGAGTGGTGGACAGTGTAAGTCATTTCTCTTCGTAGTAGTGTACGAGGTATGTCCACAAAGTGAGTTCCATTTGGTTATATAAAACAAATGTGTACAGATACAGAAAAAATGTTGTGCAAAGATCTACAACTGTTAAAAGTACATTTCTACTTAGCTTCCAAAACTTTGTAGGCACTTGTCATAGCGTGGCACAAGTTTTGTATGCCTTCTTCATAGCTGATTGCCGCCTTTGTATTCAACCATGTGGTAACGTGTTCTTTCAGCTTGTCATCGTGATTTCATGAATTAGTGATTGTGAGATTTGCGGAACTTCCATAGCAAGGGCACTAAGTGTAAAATTAACGGTAATGCTTAATCTTCTCTTCAATTTTGGGAACCAGTTCATCAGTAACCACAGACGGGCATCCACTTTGTTGTTCATCGTGCACTTGATCACGTCCTTCATTGAACAGTCTGACCCATCTTCTAACCATTGAATCGCTCATAGCATTATGTCCGTAAACCTTGCAGATTTGCTGATGAATTTCCTTTGGTTTAACTTTCTTTGCATTTAGAAAACGAATCACAGATCTGATTTCACACGTGGTAGCATTTTCAATTATGGCTGACATTATAAAGAAGCACTACAAAGCACACATTGGCAGCAGCGATTTGAAAATGGCATACATGTCTTCTTCTTGAGTCAGAGTAACTGCCGCGCATGCTCCGAACTGCGATCGTAGCACTGCCGCAGATAGAAATAGAAACAGAACTTACTTTGTCGACGACCCTCGTATTTATGAATGTTACTGATGATTATGAACTGTGACTGATTGTTGACACTAAACTTCACTAGAAAATAAGTGCTTTCTGAGGTGGCTTGTATCCCAATTGTTGAAAGAAGTCCTAGAGTGGACACCACATATTATCCTTATTATTAATTTCTGTGTAACAAACACTTTTTTTTCCTGCAGAGTAGGATGCCTTGCAACACTAGTGCATCAAAAATTGGAGAAAAGTAAGTCAACATTTTTAATATTTTCATCTCCGAAATTGATACTACCTGTAATGCAACAGTTATGGAACTTACACATTTAATATGATCTGTGTGGCATCCAGTTCAAGTTCTTATCAATATAGAAGTCGAAGACACTAGAAAATTGTGTAAAGTTTACTGATTTAAATTCATGCATTATTTCTAATGGTGTGGTCAGGCCTTTTGCAGTACAAAATAGCATGTATTGTTATTTATTTAATTTTATTTAAGTGCAGTGATAGTACATTTGCAGAGAACCAGGACCCCTCTCCCACAAAGAAAAATTTAAGTTGCATTTTCAAGTTTTGAAATTTTCTCATTAGGCGTAGTTACAATAACTGCATCATGAGCACAAATAACTACACATGCAGGTATTATTCTACATTCTGAAGATGCTGTTTCATTTTGTACACTCTTTAAGTTTCTTAATATGGCACTGCGCATAATTTCAGTTAGGATGAACATCAGGACTGGGAAGATCTCAGATGCAACAATATTTGAGCATCTCTAGGATAATATTGTGAATTGCACAATGAAATGCTTTTGACAAGTTACAAGAAATACCAACTTCCAATTTAAATTTTGTATACTCTGATTCATTAATTAAAAAAGACCTTATCTGTGAATAGACCTTCTTGAAATCCAAATTGAGACTGAGTATTGTACAGTCTTAGACATAAAAACTGGCCGCCAGCCGGCCGCCATAGAGACTAAGTCCGAGTCGTTCACCTAAGGTGGCCAATAAAACTGACCGCCCCTGACAACTCTAAGTCCGGCCATCTGCACAATCTGGCAACACTGTAAGATGCGGAAGTGTTAGGAGGAAGTGTTGTCTACTTCCGAGATCTTGTCGGGTTGTGTGAGCCCGTGGTCTAGTGGTAATCATCGTGCATCCTAAACTTATAGTCCCCTGTTCGCGTCCAACTGCATCCTTTTATTTATTTTTTACCACATTTTGGTCTAAAGTTATGAGTCTGATTGAACATCGAAGATAATTCGCTTGACATTCTACCCACCAGCAATACCCAGTATTCCAGAAACAATTACGCAAGACAGCTCGTGGCTGCATCACGATCATAACAGCTTACGCTCGAGCGTATCCTCGCGCTGCAGCGGCTACCGGCCACCGGCCAGACGCCACCCGCCGCCTGAAATCCGGCGCCGCCCATGTGAACGCGGCGCGACGCTGTCAGTGTATGTATCAACTGTCATTTCGGAATTTGAAGTTCTAGTTATCATTTTGCAGTTAAGCATTGGATTTTGCATACTTGAAAATCATGAACTACAGTTAAGCAGTGTAAAATTGACTCGCAAGTGGAAAAAGGTGTAACATCTGCAACAACACAATGTTGACTTTTGGTATAACTGAGGGGTGAATGTAGAGGAGGCAGCTAGAAAGATTTGAACTGTGTGTCGAGCGAGTGCTTTTGGGAAAAATACGCCAGAAAAAGATATTCTTGTTTCAACAAAAATCGTTCTGGCATGAATGATTTTCCACATAAGGAAGTCTCGACTACTGGTATATGTGATGGATTACCATTATACCATCATGCGACATTTGCATTCAGCAGGCAAAGTTCAGAAGTCTGGTGTAGGAGTACTGCATGCTCTAATACGAAACAACAAAAATCAACAGAGTGACTATTATTGAACGTCATCAGGTCACTCATTGAGCATTCCTATGCAGTACTGTTACTGGTGACGTGTTATGATGCCTTTATCGTTAGCTTCCTAAGAAGAAATGAAAGGCTGAGCCCCACCTAAAGACGTAAACTCGAGCAAAGAGTAATGTGAACATAATATTTTACATCTGATAGCTCCAAAAGTATGTTTTGGGCTACGAATTCTGCCCCAAGGGGTGTGTGCAACACAGCTGGAATTTGTTGCCAACAACTGAGACACCTTTCAGTCACAGTGCAAGAAAATCGAGCAACAAAACTATATCACCTGTGCTACTGCATGATAACGCACTCTGTTGATTTGAGAAACAAAACTATCCAGGAGATTGATAGGAAAGTCGTCTCTCAGGCACTTGTATTGATAGGGAAGTCCTTCTCTTAATCACTTGTTACTCTCGTAATATATTCGTAAAATTTTACCATTCCCGCTCTTGATCGATCAACCGTCAAGGCAATTCATTAATAGACGAAAATACTCTTAAAACTACACTGGTTTAATTACATCGTTAGAACCAGTAGGTTTCTATGGGCGTAGAATTTGTTAACAACTTTAGCGTTGTCAGAGTGTTTTAGATATCACGAAAGAAAATTCTGCTGCTGATTAATTTCTCTTTGATGATTACTGTTGTGTTTAGTAAACTAATGGAAAATGCAATGAAAATATTCACTGTACTAATAAAAGTTAAATTCAGCTTATTACAGAAACATCACGACGGCAGTCTATATTAATAAAGCATTATGTTCAAAAATGGTTCAAATGGCTCTGAGCAATATGGGACTTTACTTCTGAGGTCATCAGTCCCATAGAACTTAGAACTAGTTAAACCTAACCAACCTAAGGACATCACACACATCCATGCTCGAGGCAGGATTCGAACCTGCGACTGTAGTGATCGCGCGGTTGCAGACTGAGACCATCTCCATAATGCGACAAATCTCGGCTTGTAGAAACTGTAGTGCACATCTTCTTATGTGAAAATAGAGTCAGAATTTGGAAATGAACTAGGAAGAAATTAACACTATCAACAGAACTGCAGAGTCATATACCGATAACTGAAGCTTTACCACCCGACTGGAAATGTTACCCGTCCGCAAAGAATAACAGTTATTCGTGGCTTCTGGGACAGTTTGTGTTTTACGTCGTAACATACAAAACTTAGAAGAGTACATGTTTTATACTGCAGAAGAACATTTTAAGCTGAAGAAAAATAACAAATATAAGGAATGGTTTCAAATTTCTTTTATCTATTGCTTTATGTGGGCCACAAAGAGGTGGGCATTTTTTTATTAGAAGCAGAATACTATTCTTTCACTTTTTTTATTCCCGGAACATTCTTGTAAGTTGGCTCTAAAATCAGAACTGTTCTAATTTGACAAAACCCATCCGGCTCCGAAATTTTTTCCATTTGTTGAAAAATATATGGCTTCCTTACAATGCATAATAACTTAAATTGTGAATATATTTCTGAATGAATGTTTGTTATGTATTTTTCCGTCACCCTTTCCACTGTTATATGTTATGTTCTACAAGGAACGCACGCCATTTGAGGCGACAATCTGTAATTTACTTTATCTTAATTACTACTTCAATTTTGTTCTACAATTGAAAGGAATATTTGGGTGCAAACATGGAATACATGGGAATAATGCAGCTGCTCAGTGACAGGTATGGGGGAGGCATTGTGGCCAGGCCTCAGATCTTTGACCCCTGCCCTCTTTGCCTCCGCCTACCTGGTGCTGAAAGTCTTCTCAAACCTTAAAAAAAAAGTAGTGCAGTGGAAAGCACGTCTGTCTAGTAAGCAGGAGGTCCAGGTTCGAAGCCCAGTCGGTCACAAATTTTCATCTGTCGTCGTTTCTGTATTTCAACGCAATGTGACAGTGTGGACGTCAGTCCTTCGATGTTTAAGATGCAACTGTTTTTTGAGGCAATAGAGGTGATTTGCCAACATTTGTCTTGCCATCAATGTAACGGGACTTCAGCGGCATCCAACCCTTAGTTATTGCTTTGTGCCGGTGCTAAACCATGTCATATATATGTGAATCAGATTGTAGTTCTCATTTAGTCAAATAACGAATGGTTAGTATACAAGTATGCCGGCCGGGGTGACCGAGCGATTCTAGGCGCTACAGTCTGAAACCGTGTGGCCGCCACGGTCACAAGTTTCGATTCCTGTCTCGGGCATGGATGTTTCTGATGTCCTTAGGTTAGTTAGGTTTAAGTAATTCTAAGTTCTAGCGGACTGATGACCTCAGAAGTTAAGTCCCATAGTGCTCAGAGCCATTTGAACTATTTTTGAAGTATACAAGTATTTACGAACAGTAGAAGCAGGATTGCAGCAAACTGATCACTTAACCAAGTGCAACATAGAGTACCTGTGTAATGAGTCATTCCAGCTGCATAGCTGAGGGTAGTATTTGTTAAGCAATTCATTGCAGAGTTAATGTAATACCTGCATGACGATCTCTGTAGTCATACTGTACCATTAGCAGCCCGCGAATGCAGCTCTATGTTCGTTAAATCGGATTACTCAAGCTGAGGCTAAGTAAAGAGAAGCGACGACGCCACAACACTATCTTTACTTAAGTAGGTAGTCAGCGCTAAATTATGTGCGCCACCTTTAACGTTACATTAAGCAGTTTGACAGCATAACACCACCACAACTTCTGACAACCTAAACCATTACCATCACGCAGTTGTGCCGCGCAGTGATTACAAGTTGCTGATGTTTGTCAAGAATAGCGGAAAGCGCCTCTGAATCTCCATTTGCATTAGGACTAGGAGGGAGAGAGTCCTAAATAACAGTAATAGGTCACCCAGTGAAGACAAGAGTCCACGTATTGTCTTTAGTTCTTGCAGTTTGAAATTAATGCAGTTCCCGATGGTTTCACACGAACGGGTTCATGTGGCTATCGGAATTATGGGAATTATAAAAGTGTGATTGCTAGAACGCTCAACTACCTTAATAACACCTCATTCTGGATTGAATACGAATGGGAAAGCGACATTAATTTGACATTTCCATCCATCTCCTGACGTCTTACTGAATCAAGTCTGAAGAGCATGCACAGTTGTGTTGCCTGCCACAAGGATTCTGTGAAGTGTTGTGGCAGCTGGCAGTCGTTCCTGAATACAAACATGTGCAAATATCCTCACTGCTCTAGGGGAACTCGTCTTTGTTGCATTTTTTCCATACTGTAATTAGCACAATAACACAAGGCTTATTCTGCTGAAGAAATTGGTGCCCACAAGTCCTTAAATAAGAATCTCCTAGCGGGAGTAATGCATGAAAGGAAACAGACTGTTGTACAAAAGAATGGACAGTTCCCTGCCTTTTGCGTTTCCGATAGTGCCTACGATAAGAATCTGGTGTCTTATTATGCTTCAGAACCCTAAACTGTTTATTTTTTTATTTCATACTAAAACAAAAGTTATGATATGAGAAGAGGAAATGACTTATATGCTTCTCAGGAACTTTAGTTTTTCGTGTTTATTTTCTCACTTCATACTAAAACAAGGGCGTTAATATGAGAAGAGGAAACGAAATATACGCTTCCAAGACATAATATTTCCTTGTGTGGTACTACTGCATACATGAAAGGCCTGCAGTTAATTTTTGTATGTTGGATAAATTTTGATATCACCTCACATTCCTTTGTGAGAAGGTTCCTATTTTCTTGGGATTCAAATAGAGTGGACATTTCATCACTGGTTAATATTCTGATGACTAATGACATGATACCCGTTGCAATTGCTCCATGGCACATGTGAGTAGAGTCTCATGTTGGTTACTATAAGAACACGCAGGCAGTGATATCCGCTGACTGCAGTCAGCGCCAAGGTGATTCCTTTCTGTTTATGGTGAAGCGTCTGCTGCAGTGTCCACGCTCAGCCAACATAAACAAATCGCGGCGGCATTGGGCTCTGCTAATCGCTGCACTTGTCGCGATCCTCGACAACAAGAGCGCACTGTCTCTGTTAACGATACTATGGAGTTAATACATCTTACTTAACGTAACTTCCCATCGCATTAAAATACTTTACAGTCATATTTGATGCAATATTTATTGATGGTTGTCTGTCTAATGTTAATAGTATTAATTCAGATTGTGCGTGAACACGAAAACACACACACACACACACACACACACACACAGTCAGTGATTCCAGTGAGGGTGACAACTACTGTGTGTTGAACAACACATGCACCAGTCAATTCCTCAGTTGGTGTCGAGTGGATGAGATTGTTCAGTAAGGAGGAGACTGAAAGTGAGCGGACTTGTATGCTAAAGAGCTGCGACAAAGTAAACCTTGACTTATTATCAGAAACTGTCCACGTGGGTTTTGTGGACAAGTATACTTTTAGTAACCAACCCACCCATGATCATTACGTAAGATTTCTCGAAGGCGTAGAGGCATTGATTTCATTAAGTCGTCGACAGTGTAGCGTGATGGTTTACTTCCCACCATACGTTTTCTATGTTCGTCCAAAGGTCGCTTGCATTTGTAGGTCCACATGGCAATGACCTTGTTACCTCTGCCCACATATTCTCTATCTGGTTGATGTTCGATGATCGTGGAACAAACGGCAACAGTTTTATCCTCTCTTGGCCCTGAAACCAATCTCGTACTGCTCAGCTATGATGGATGGGGCTCTGCTCCTGTAAATAAACTGTTATCTCGTTAGTTCATATATTTATATTTAAATAACTTATTTGTAATAAGCAAATTGGATTATTATTTTCCACAGTGTTTAAGAATTCAGGCACTGTCATAGATAAGTGATCTAGATTCAACAGTCCGATTAAGAATGTGGTTTACTCAGCCTATGATATGGTGAGAGTCTTAGTCGGATATCCACATTAAGACTGACTGGCTGAATTCGATTAGATAGATCTGGTATCGAAATTAAATTACAGAAATCGGATAATTTGAACGTGTGTATTGCAACAATGCTGCGCACATAAATTCCTATGGTGGAGTAACAGGTAGCAACTGTCGAAGAAAAAGTGAGAAATATGTCTACTAGCAGCAATGTTATGTAATTATAACCTATATTTATGTGATGGAAACACTGAATCGAACAATACACATCTATTTCAGTGGTGGGAAAATACGCCATATCGGATTTGCTGATGACATAATGACAATAATAATAATAATAATAATCCCGTGTTATGTTTAGGGGAAACACTCCCCCATATGGGTGGTACCGAGGAAATCAAATACTTGGGGTTAACCAAATACTAACAAAATCCTGAACGGCTACTCAATCCGTTGAACCAAAACTCAGACACGTCTGAGTGAAAATCACCGCTGCTCTGGTCACCGTCTGTTAGCTCAATGAACTCGGCTGAAAATATTTGCTTCCAAAGCCTTCAACACCCTCTGGTCCTGTCCGGTCCTGGAATTGTCCAAGCCAAACCAATCAAACAAAAGCAAACATGAATTGTGCAAGCAAAGTCAACTTTACCCCAGGTGGTACACAACCCGCCTGTCGATAGGCGGTAGTTGGATTTTCGGATTCTGGGGAGTCCAGGTTAGCACGGCAGAGAATATCGAAGGTCTCTGGTAAATTTCCATACAAGCAGAAAAACATGCATTTGAAAACTAAACATTGATACAAATACGAAAACTAAATAATCTCACATACGAAATCGACCGACATAAATTCTCATCCTTGCTCTTCAAGAACCACCACTAACTGACAATGAAACCTCGAATTGCGGAAACCATTGCATCTTCAACAGCAAAATACAACAAAAAGCAGCAAAAGGCGTACCAATCTTTGGCATTGCAGTTTTCGAACACAGATCTATCATCAACTCTGTCAAAGAAATCACACCCATCAACAATCGACTTATAACTACACTCATCAGTGCACATGCCTCCACCAACATCGAAAATAAGAAAAACACCGAAAATGGGGAAAAATTATGGAACGCACTCGAAAATACTATGAGCAAAATTCACCAAGATGACGTGAAAATACTAATGGGAGACTTCAACTCTCTATTTCGGACAGAAAAAAACTGTAGAAAAATAATTGGTACAAATTCAACACACCGAAACGCTTAGACCAAAAGCACACATCTGACTGACATTTGCCAACAATTCAACCTCAAAAGGATGTCTTCCCATTTTAGGAAAAAAATCAGTTATCAGGTAACATGCTTGGCTACCAGGTGCAAGCTGCTTTCGTTCGCCTTTTGTGACTTGCTGAAAGCCAGATTTTTAAATCTTTTGTAGCAGAGCTACAAGCAGGCAGATACAAACTCAATAAGGGAATCGTAAGACAACGCACAAGAAAATTCGTCTTGCTACTTTCAGTAGCCCTTAGTGCCAGAGCGAAAACCTTACAGTACTGCCAATTTCATAATGTCGCTTTAGTTTTTTGCCGACATATTTTTTATTGTTTGAATACTTAATTTTATCTATGATTTGAAACATTTTCATAATACTTGCAAGTGATATAGGAAGTGAAGTAAATACAGATTTTTTTGAATTGAAAAGTTGGTAATATCCTACTAATTCGTGTTAAAATAGGCTCAATCATCTTACAGACACTTAATGCTTCGCTACAGTCTGCAACCGCGCGACCACTACGGTTGCAGGTTCGAATCCTGCCTCGAGCATGGATGTGTGTGATGTCCTTAGGTTGGTTAGGTTTAACTAGTTCTAAGTTCTATGGGACTGATGACATCAGAAGTTAAGTCCCATATTGCTCAGAGCCATTTGAACCATTTTTGAACATAATGCTTTATTAATATAGACTGCCGTCGTGATGTTTCTGTAATAAGCTGAATTTAACTTTTATTAGTACAGTGAATATTTTCATTGCATTTTCCATTAGTTTACTAAACACAACAGTAATCATCAAAGAGAAATTAATCAGCAGCAGAATTTTCTTTCGCGATATCTAAAACACTCTGACAACGCTAAAGTTGTTAACAAATTCTACACCCATAGAAACCTACTGGTTCTAATGATGTAATTAAACCAGTGTAGTTTTAAGAGTATTTTCGTCTATTAATGAATTACCTTGACGGTTGATCGATCAAGAGCGGGAATGGTAAAATTTTACGAATATATTACGAGAGTGACAAGTGCTTGAGAGAAGGACTTCCCTATCAATACAAGTGCCTGAGAGACGACTTTCCTATCAATCTCCTGGATAGTTTTGTTTCTCAAATCAACAGAGTGCGTTATCATGCAGTAGCACAGGTGATATAGTTTTGTTGCTCGATTTTCTTGCACTATGACTGAAAGGTGTCTCAGTTGTTGGCAACAAATTCCAGCTGTGTTGCACACACCCCTTGGGGCAGAATTCGTAGCCCAAAACACACTTTTGGAGCTATCAGATGTAAAATATTATGTTCACATTACTCTTTGCTCGAGTTTACGTCTTTAGGTGGAGCTCAGCCTTTCATTTCTTCTTAGGAAGCTAACGATAAAGGCATCATAACACGTCACCAGTAACAGTACTGCATAGGAATGCTCAATGAGTGACCTGATGACGTTCAATAATAGTCACTCTGTTGATTTTTGTTGTTTCGTATTAGAGCATGCAGTACTCCTACACCAGACTTCTGAACTTTGCCTACTGAATGCAAATGTCGCGTGATGGTATAATGGTAATCTATCACATTTACCAGTAGTCGAGACTTCCTTATGTGGAAAATCATTCATGCCAGAACGATATTTGTTGAAACAAGAATATCTTTTTCTGGTGTATTTTTCCCAAAAGCACTCGCTCGACACACTGTTCAAATTTTTCTAGCTGCCTCCTCTACATTCACCCCTCACTTATACCAAAAGTCAACGTTGTGTTGTTGCAGATGTTACACCTTTTTCCACTTGCGAGTCAATTTTACAATGCTTAACTGTAGTTCATGATTTTCAAGTATGCAAAATCCAATGCTTAACTGCAAAATGATAACTAGAACTTCAAATTCCGAAATGACAGTTGATACATACACTGACAGCGTCGCGCCGCGTTCACATGGGCGGCGCCGGATTTCAGGCGGCGGGTGGCGTCTGGCCGGTGGCCGGTAGCCGCTGCAGCGCGAGGATACGCTCGAGCGTAAGCTGTTACGATCGTGACGCAGCCACGAGCAGTCTGGCGGAATTGTTTCTGGAATACTGGGTATTGCTGGTGGGTAGAATGTCAAGCGAATTATCTTCGATGTTCAATCAGACTCATAACTTTAGACCAAAATGTGGTAAAAAATAAATAAAAGGATGCAGTTGGACGTGAACAGGCGACTATAAGTTTAGGATGCACGATGATTACCACTAGACCACAAGCTCACACAACCCGACAAGATCTCGGAAGTAGACAACACTTCCTCCTAACACTTCCGCATCTTACAGTGTTGCCAGATTGTGCAGATGGCCGGACTTAGAGTTGTCATGGGCGGTCTGTTTTATTGGCCACCTTAAGTGAACGACTCTGACTTAGCCTCTGTGGCGACCGGCCGGCGGCCAATTTTTATGTCTAAGACTGTACATACGTAATTTTTTTCCAGTACCTTTGAGGATGTGATATGCAGTGAGATTAGTTGGTAATTATTGATATGTCTTATTACCTTTATCACAAAGAGGTCTGATAATAGCATTCATCAGTCAGTTTAAAAATATTCACTGTGATAATGATATATTGCATTTGTTACTGAAAACATTGCATATATGTAAAGGTTCAGTTTTACTGATTTACTTGAGATATTATCAACACCACAAGAGTTTTTCTTTCTGAAGGAGTTAATTATGTTTTTATTTTCTTTAACAATATTATGAAAAGGATAGTTGCTACATACCATATAGCGGAGATGCTGAGTCGCAGATAGGCACAACAGGAAGACCGTTGGAAAATGAGCTTCCACGCAACTCAAGACACACATGACCACAGTCTCTGGCAGTTGAAGTCTGGTGTTTGTGCAAGTGTATGATTGTGTGTTGTCAACAAAGGGCTTGTTGCCCAAAAGCTGACTTTCTGAAAGTCTTTTTGTTGTGTCTATCTGCGACTCAGCTTGTGCACTATATGGTGAGTAGCAACTGTACTTTTTATAATATTGTTACATTCCATCCTGGATTTTCCGTTGTTTTTTATTTTCTGTAGTTGAGTGTGGGTAATTGTGATTTATCTATATGTATGTGTCACTGTTTCTAGCATTTGTTCTGTTGCTTTACTCCTTGAATTGTCTGTGCTAATCTTTGAATGCTGTCATTTATTAATGGCTGTTTTCTTTAATAACAAGATGCTCACATCTCTTAACTGGTTTCCTGGTTTGCCCATATAGATTGAATTTAGTATATGAATTATTAATTTTAGATACTATACAGCTTTCTGAACTTTTTAATTAATTTAGATGGACAGAACAGTGCCTCTTGTACTATGAAATCTGTCTCACTTCCCTGTTTCTCCTACTTGTTTCATACCATTTTCTTGTCCTTGGGCTTGATATTTTGATTCCTTTTGTAATCCAGGACTTTGCTGATGATTCATTTATTAAACAAAGTACTGCATACTACAATGTAGTCCATTAAAATAAAATCATTAAAACAATGCTTGGTGTACTGACCAGAAAGATAGAAAAACACACACACATCCATAATTATTGTCTGTAGAAGAAATATGGGGGAGACAAATTGTAAGAACACATACTACAGTTTAGAAATGACATCATTTTCTGAAAAACCATTTAAATTAAGCATTTCTTTTCTGTTAACTCTAAATTTTTCTCAATAATTTCATGTTATTTGCGGTACAGACATATACAGTTTTGTAATCAAAGTGTTTATTAGTATTCACTTATTTTACTGAACTTCCGCTTACCCAAAGTTTATCCGTACCATTTTAACTATGACATCTTGTCACAAATTCCATGTTCTCTTGGACCAGTTGTAAATATCTGGTCCCATCAAAATAAGTTTTACCAATTCTATGATCAATGGGTAAGGAAGAGTGCAGCTCTTTGGTTGCAAACTGTTTGACTACAGAGCATACAATGCTGTATTAAGTCAAAGCAGATAATAGAGTATGTTGTGAAGTAGCAAAAAACTTCTGGTATTAGTAAAAATCCTGCCTGGAACAAAACTGCAGCAACTAAAGTAGGGAATTGATATTGGGCACTTGCTACTTCATTCTTTGTCTTCATATTTCCTCTTGGAGTCTCCTGAGTGTGGTGGCACAGTGGTTAGCTCACTGGACTTGCATTCTGGATGACGACAGTCCAAATCCGTGTCCGGCCATCCAGATTTTGATTTTCTGTGATTACTGTAAATTGCTCCAGGCAAATGCTGGGATGGTTCCTTTGAAAGGGCACAGGCAATTTCTTTCCTCGTCCTTGACATAATCCAAGCTTGAGCTCCGTCTCTAATGATTTCGATGTTGACAGGACATTAAACCCAAAATATATTTTTTCTTCTTCTCACACTTACAATAAAAAACTACAAATTAAAAAATTAAAGAATACTTATTAATTGTAACATTTTGTGTGAAGTATTTTGAAATTTTTTCCTTATCTCATTAGGACATCTTTTTTTGTGCTAATTAATTTTTATAAATAGTTAGTATGAAAAAGCATTTGAGCTTTTCTTGATTGTACTTTTTAATGGGCATTAGACCTCCAGTTTGTTGTTACAGAAAAATTGGTTTAAAATTTGTTTTTAATGTCAACAATACTTTATCTACACTGAAGCACCAAAGAAACTGGTGTAGGCATGAGTATTCAAATACAGAGATATGTAAACAGGCAGAATACGGCACTGCAGTCAGCAATGCCTGTATAAGACAACAAGTGTCTGGCATGGTTGTTAGATCGGTTACTGCTGCTACAATGGCAGGTTATGAAGATTTATGTGAGTTTGAACATGGTGTTATAGTCTGCACACAAGCAATGGGACAAAGCATCTTCGAGGTAGTGATGAAGAGTGGATCTTCCCATACGACCATTTTATAAGTGTACTGTGAGTATCAGGAATCTGGTAAAATGTCAGATCTCTGACATTGCGGCAGCCGGAGGAAGATCCTGTAAGAATGGGACTAATGATAACTGAAGAGAATCGTTCAACATGACAGAAGTGCAATCTTTCTGCAGGTTGATGCAGATTTCAATGCTGGGCCATCAACAAATGTCAACCTGCTACCATTCAACGAAACATCATCAATATAGGCTTTCAGAGCCGAAGGTCCACTCGTGTACCCTTGATGACTGCACAACACAAAGCTGTACACCTTGCCTGGGCCCATCAACACCAACATTGGACTGTTGATCATGTTGCCTAGTCAGGCGAGTCTCGTTTCAAATTGTATTGAGCGGATGGACATGTACGGGTATGGCGACAACCACATGAATGGACCTTGCATGTCAACGGGGGACTGTTCCAGCTGGTGGAGGCTCTGTAATGGTGTGGGGTGTATGCAGTTGGAGTGATACGGGTCCCGTGATATAATTAGATATGACTCTGACAGGTGACATGTACGTAAGCTTCCTGTCTGATCTCCTGCATCCATTCATTTCCATTGTGCATTTCGACAGACTTGGGCAATTGTAGCAGGACAATGCAACACCCCACATTTCCAGTCCAGAATTGCTACAGAGTGGCTCCAGGAACATTCTTCTGGGTTTAAACACTTCCGCTGGTCACCAAACTCCCCAGACATTAACATTATTGAGCATATCTAGGATGCCTTGCAACGTGCTGTTCAGAAGAGACGTCCATCCCCTCATACTCTTACGGATTTATGGACAGCCTTGCAGGGTTCATGGTGTGAGTTCCCTTTAGACATTAGTTGAGTCCATGCCACATCATGTGGCAGCACTTCTGTGTGCTCGCCGAGGACCTACATGATATTAGGCAGGTATACCAGCTTCTTTAGATCTTCAGTGTACATCTACAGGACTACTCTGCAGTTCACAATTAAGTGCCTGGATAGGGTTCATTGAACTGCCTTCAGACTATTGCAATACCCTTCAAACTATTTCAATGCCATTCCACTCTCAAACAGTGCACGGGAAAAATTAACAGTTGAATCTTTCTGTGCGAGCTCTGATTTCTTCTATTTTATTATGATGATCATTTCACCCTATACAGCTGGGCGTCAACAGAATATTTTTGCATTCAGAGGAGAAAGTTGGTGACTGAAATTTCATAAGAAGATCCTGCTGCAACAAATAAAGCCTTTGCTTTAATTATTGCCACCACAGTTCGTGTACCATATTTGTGGAACTCTCTCCCCTATTTCACATTAATACAAAATGAGCTGCCCTTCTTTCAACTTTTTCGATGTCCTCCGTCAATCCTGTCTTACGCGGATCCCACACTGTGCAGCAGTACTCCAGAAGAGGACAGACAAGTGTAGTACAGGTAGTCTCTTTAGTACACCCTTTACATTTTCTAAATTTTCTGCCCATAAACCTTAGTCTTTGGTTTGCTTTCCCCATAACATTAGCTATGTGATCATTCCAATTGAAGTTATTCGTAATTGTAATCCCCTAAGTTTCTATATGAATTCACAGCCATTAGATTTGTGTGATTTATCACGTAATTGAAATTTAGCAGATTTCTTTTGGTACTCATGTGAATGATTTACACTTTTCATTATTTAGAGACAACTGCCACTTTTTGCACCATACAGATATCTTGTCTAAATCATTTTGCAATTGGCTTTGATCATCTTATGACTTTACATGTAAATGACAGCATCATTGTTTAAGATGGCTACTCAGATTGTCTCCAAAATCGTTAATATAAATTGGGCAGAGCAGAGGGCCTATAACACTTCCTTGGAAAATTCCATATATTACTTCTGTTTTCTGTCTAAAATGAGTAATTCTTATTAAAACTATTTATAGTACTTTTGCTTTTACACATTGAACTTTGAGTACTGCTATCAGTCGCCTAAAAAATATAGTTTGTGACATTTCCGAAGCTCAGTTATCTTTTGTATGCTCCTCTACACTCAAAGGTATCCTGTTTATTAACAGTGTATGAACTACAGCTGATATTGACTGACTCTTCTTAAGAGCCCACTAGAGCAATTAATTAAATATAAGACCCACTGGAGCAGTGAGCTAAAACTTTAATTTTACTTTCTTTCTATAATTTGTTTTTAAACTTTGTAGTTGGCATGATGGTTTTGGTCTTGTTATTCTCCAGAGATCTCGTCATTAAGTAACATTTTGATGAATATGTGCTTTGTTATGAGTGTACCAAAGGCAGAGTAATTTGATTTGATATCATCTGTGATATTTGTGTCTTGTGAAGCTCCCCAGTTCTTTTTAACCATTTCATTTGGATTAATAATGTTGAGCAGTTTTTTCACTTGTTTATTTTTGTCCATTTTAAAAATGTGGCAATGGGATTTCAAGCACCACTTGTGCATAGTGCATAGTGTCAGTTAAACTTGGTATTAAGGTGAAGAGTTCATCCAACATCCATCTCCTTGTGAAGTACAGTATTTAAAAAAAAAATTCCACTCTTGATTTTCAGTGTCTGCAACTTTAGAGTCACTGTCAACAGCTGTGATCTCTGACCATATGCTTTAAGTAAAATAACTGTCTAGGAAAGTCACAATTTCATGCAATATGAATTTTTTGTACTGGTTTCCCATGATTCTTTTTTGCATTTTGAAGTTTGAGGACTCTTTGTTAGTCAGTGGTTCCCAGCCTTTAGGAGACCATTACCCCTGAGCACAATTAGATGTTAGCTATTTACTCCCCCTCTCCTCCCGCGACCATAATTAACATTAGCACCTAACCAAACTTTGGTATGAAAAAGAACTTTCTTTGGACACTCATTTTTAAAATGACGAAAGATGAATGATATTTAGTGTTTGTAGGCATTTTATTAAACAATGAACTAATAAGTCAATGAGAAAATTGATACTGCTTATTTTTAAGACCTATTTCTTCTGTAGAATGACTAGCTAACAAACCCAACATTGCCCTTTTACTCATTTTGACAATTTCGCACTATAAACAAAGCCTTATATGTACTTGTGCTGTAGACTCAGTGTGAGATGCTCCTGGACATTTTTTTGTATGCAGGGTGCAGCTGTTTCACATGCCTACAACACGATTTTATAAATGTCTCTCTGGCAATGCCTCTTCATAGCTCTATACATTGTTATTGTTTACACCTACAGCAGTTTGCACTTGTTGAAATATGTTAAAAATGCAGCTAGGTGTCAGGGATTTGCTTAAGCTGACTCGACTGTAGGAGAGTCTTAATAGTAGAAAACAAATGTATTACAACTTCATGCATGATGGTACAGTTCCTCATACATGTCAATGTTTATGACATCATATCTTCTAACCTACATGTCATACGATGATATACACTACTGGCCATTAAAATTGCTACACTGAGAAGAAATGCAGATGATAAACGTGTATTCATTGGACAAATATATTATACTAGAACTGACATGTGATTACATTTTCACGCAATTTGGGTGCGTAGATCCTGAGAAATCAGTACCTAGAACAACCACCTCTGGCCATAATAACGGCCTTGATATGCCTGGGCATTGAGTCAAACAGAGCTTGGATGGCATGTACAGGTACAGCTGCCCATGTAGCTTCAACACGATACCACAGTTCATCAAGAGTAGTGACTGACATATTGTGACGAGCCAGTTGCTTGGCCACCATTGACCAGATGTTTTCAATTGGTGAGAGATCTAGAGAATATGCTGGCCAGGGTAGCAGTCGAACATTTTCTGTATCCAGACAGGCAGGACCTGCAACATGCGATCATGCATTATCCTGCTGAAATGTAGGGTTTCGCAGGGATCGAATGAAGGGTAGAGCCATGGGTTGTAACACATCTGAAATGTAACGCCCACTGTTCAAAGTGCCGTCAATGCGAACAAGAGGTGACCAAGACATGTAACTAATGGCACCCCATACCATCACGCCGGGTGATACGCCAATATGGCGATGACGAATACACGCTTCCATTGTTCGTTCACTGCGATGTCACCAAACACGGATGCAACCATCATGATGCTGTAAGCAGAACCTGAATTCATCCGAAAAAATGACATTTTTCCATTCGTGCACCCAGATTTGTCATTGAGTACACCATCCAGGTGCTCCTGTCTGTGATGCAGTGTCAAGGGTAACCACAGCCATGGTCTCCGAGCTGATAGTCCATGCTGCTGCAAACATCGTCAAACTGTTCGTGCAGATGGTTGTTGTCTTGCAAACGTCCCCATCTGTTGACTCAGGGATCGAGACATGGCTGCACAATCTGTTACAGCCATGCGGATAAGATGCCTGTCATCTTGACTGCTAGTGATACGAGGCCGTTGGGATCCAACCCTCCTGAACCCACCGATTCCATATTCTGCTAGCAGTCATTGGATCTCGACCAACGCGAGTAGCAATGTCGTGATACGATAAATCACAATTGTGATAGGCTACAATCCGACCCTTATCAAAGTCGTAAACATGATGGTACGCATTTGTTCTCCTTACACGAGGCATCACAACAACGTTTCACCAGGCAACGCCGGTCAACTGCTGTTCATGTATGTGAAATCGGTTGGAAACTTTCCTCATGTCAGCACGTTGTAGGTGTCGCCACTGGCGCCAACCTTGTGTGAATGCTCTGGAGAGCTAATCATTTGCATATCACAGCATCATCTTCCTGTTGGTTAAATTTTGTGTCTGTAGCACGTCATCTTCATGGTATAGCAATTTTAATGGCCAGTAGTGTAACTTTGTAGCTCCGTTCAGTGGCGTATGTGGATACTGCCTGCAAAATGTGTTGTGAAGAGAGTTAGTAACAAAGAAAATTATGTGTGGTACAATGACATAGTTTTGATGGCACATTTAGGGGCATACATGGATACTGTCTACAAAATTTATTGGGTATAGAGTTAGTAGCACCAAAGTAATTCATTTAAATGTCATGCATGATGTGGCAGTTTTTCATACGTCTTATTGTTTATGGTGTATAACTCCTGAACTATGTTAGGTAGGTGGTTCTACCCAAACACTGACTGTTATGTGACAGTAACGGATATGTGTACCACGTTTGTTTGAAATCGCTCCAGTGATTTCGGAGATGTGGAACATATATACATGTTGTTGCTGTTGTTGTTGTGGTCTTCAGTCCTGAGGCTGGTGTGATTCAGCTCTCCGTGCTACTCTATCCTGTGCAAGCTTCTTCACCTCCCAGTACTTAGTGCAACCTACATCCTTCTGAATCTGCTTAGTGTATTCATCTCTTGGTCTCCCTCTACGATTTTTACCCTCCACGCTGCCCTCCAATGCTAAATTTGTGATCCCCTGATGCCTCAGAACATGTCCTACCAACCAGTCCCTTCTTCTTGTCAAGTTGTTCCACAAACTCCTCTTCTATCCAATTCTATTCAATACCTCCTCATTAGTTATGTGATCTACCCATCTAATCTTCAGCCTTCTTCTGTAGCACCACATTTTGAAAGCTTCTATTCTCTTCTTGTCCAAAGTACTTATCGTTCATGTTTCACTTCCATACATGGCTACACTCCACACAAATACTTTCAGAAACGACTTCCTGACACTTAAATCTATACTCAATGTTAACAAATTGCTTTTCTTCAGAAACGCTTTCCTTGCCATTGCCAATCTACATTTTATATCCTCTCTACTTCGACTATCATTAGTTATTTTGCTCCCCAAATAGCAAAACTCCTTTACTACTTTAAGTGTCTCATTTCCTAATCTAATTCCCTCAGCATCACCCGACTTAATTCGACTACATTCCATTATCCTCATTTTGCTTTTGTTGGTGTTAATCTTATATTCTCCTTTCAAGACACTGTCCATTCCGTTCAACTGCTCTTCCAAGTCCTTTGCTGTCTCTGACAGAATTACAATGCCATCGGCGAACCTCAAAGTTTTTATTTCTTCTCCATGGATTTTAATACCTATACCAAATTTTTCTTTTGTTTCCTTTACTGCTTGCTCAATATACAGATTGAATAACATCGGGGAGAGGCTACAACCCTGTCTCACTCCCTTCCTAACCACTGCTTCCCTTTCATGTCCCTCGACTCTTATAACTGCCATCTGGTTTCTGTACAAATTGCAAATAGCCTTTTGCTCCCTGTATTTTACCCCTGCCACCTTTAGAATTTGAAAGAGAGTATTCCAGTCAACATTGTCAAAAGCTTTCTCTAAGCCTACAAATGCTAGAAACGTAGTTTTGCCTTTTCTTAATCTTTCTTTTAAGATAAGTCGTAAGGTCAGTATTGCCTAACGTGTTCCAACATTTCTACGGAATCCAAACTGATCTTCCCCGAGGTCAGCTTCTACCAGTTTTTCCATTCGTCTGTAAAGAACTCGTGTTAGTATTTTGCAGCTGTACATACAGTTTTATAATACATATGGATGAAACAGTTCTGCACACACTATCATTTCTTTTTATTGTCATCTAGCATAGCATATTGGTTATGAATCAATGGTCCCTACTCATAAATGGAAACGCTTTTGCATGTGGTTAGGCATACTCTTTACAATACTGTCCAGGTAAGCCTGTGGGATATTGCTCCATTCCTGCACAGCAGCCTCTATGTGGTCTCTGGTGGGACAGGACGATTCCTAACCACTGGTTTTAGTATTGACAACACATTTTCAGTGCAGTTGAGATCTGGAGAATATGGGAGCCATTCCATCCAATCATTTGTATGCTCCATCCCAAAACATAAGTGAACTATCTTGATAAGAGTGGCAGTCTATGATACATTTGGGATGTAAATGTTGTCCCTGTTACATCCACACCAAATATCAGTACCGTCAGGATGGAGAATGATATGGGTCTCATCGCAAAAGACGCGCGTTGTATCCTGTTACTACCTAGCCCACAAAGACTGGTTTCCTGCTGATGTGACATGAGCCCCTCTCCAAACCCAGTTCAGAGGAGGAGCATTGAGAGGCTTTCTGGCACTTACTTCCTGCTCATGGAGCCTATTTCATAACATTTGTGTTGACACCTGCACTCCTGCAGCTGTTAAGAGGTGCCACTGTTGATGTGTTGCATTGTGTTAAGTGGCTGTTTTTTCCTTTCACTGCCAGCATTGTGATGGTATTCAACTGGCCCTGTCTCTAGAAACTTGTCAAATTCCAGAGACATTACTTTGATTCCCAGCAACATTTGCTGTGACGTCTGCCTCCCACGTTGGCTGTCCCCTTAGAGTGACAATACGGAGCCTCTGGTTGTGTGTTATTGTTGTCTGAACCATCTTGATGCAACACAACTCTTGTGATGATACACAGCACAAGTACTGCACTGCTTCCAGGAGGTAAGAACTGCATTACAAACAAACCAATTTAGTGATATCATAATGTGTTTCTGGATTGCAACATTCAGCTTTAAAGTTTCAGCAAGATGTAACATTTGTTTTGACCACTATAGTTTTGTGCTATCAACTAATTCATTTATTACTGTGAAGTGAATAATCAACAAATTTTTCATCTGTTGTGAGAACTATTTAGAACTAGGAGAAGACATGTAAGCATATGTGATGTGCATGTCCCAGTTTTGGTGTCATAATTGTAAGTTGTGTAGCATGTGTGTATTGGGTGGATTACATGAGAAAGATGATGTGCATACATTCATTGCACAACTTCTAAGCTCCACCACATCATGTCACGCATTAATGCTAGTATTTGAAAGTAATGTAATTAATAGTAACTTTAGTAATCAGTATAACAGTCATACAGAATAATGACAATGGAAATGATCTTCTGAAAATTAAATTAGTTTCATGACTGAAAGATAGCTGAACCCTTTGTTTTTACTCCTTGGGGAATTACATTTCACCCCCCAGGGGTAAGTACATCTGGTTGGGAAACACTGTTTTAAGTTTACACTGCTGTTCAACAGTGGTGCCTAGTGTCTTCAAGGTATAAGGAGGAGGAATACCAAGAAAAGCATCCTATATTCCATATTCCTATATTCCATATAAGCAAAGAAGGGAAAGCAGAAAGGTGGAAGGAGTATATAGAGGGTCTATACAAGGGCGATGTACTTGAGGACAATATTATGGAAAGGGAAGAGGATGTAGATGAAGATGAAATGGGAGATACGATACTGCGTGAAGAGTTTGACAGAGCACTGAAAGACCTGAGTCGAAACAAGGCCCCCGGAGTAGACAATATTCCATTGGAACTACTGACGGCCGTGGGAGAGCCAGTCCTGACAAAACTCTACCATCTGGTGAGCAAGATGTATGAAACAGGCGAAATACCCTCAGACTTCAAGAAGAATATAATAATTCCAATCCCAAAGAAAGCAGGTGTTGACAGATGTGAAAATTACCGAACTATCAGCTTTGTCACAGCTGCAAAATACTAACACGAATTCTTTACAGACGAATGGAAAAACTAGTAGAAGCCAACCTCGGGGAAGATCAGTTTGGATTCCGTAGAAACACTGGAACACGTGAGGCAATACTGACCTTACGACTTATTTTAGGAGAAAGATTAAGGAAAGGCAAACCTACGTTTCTAGCATTTGTAGACTTAGAGAAAGCTTTTGACAATGTTGACTGGAATACTCTCTTTCAAATTCTAAAGGTGGCAGGGGTAAAATACAGGGAGCGAAAGGCTATTTACAATTTGTACAGAAACCAGATGGCAGTTATAAGAGTCGAGGGACATGAAAGGGAAGCAGTGGTTGGGAAGGGAGTAAGACAGGGTTGTAGCCTCTCCCCGATGTTGTTCAATCTGTATATTGAGCAAGCAGTAAAGGAAACAAAAGAAAAATTCGGAGTAGGTATTAAAATTCATGGAGAAGAAATAAAAACTTTGAGGTTCGCCGATGACATTGTAATTCTGTCAGAGACAGCAAAGGACTTGGAAGAGCAGTTGAATGGAATGGACAGTGTCTTGAAAGGAGGATATAAGATGAACATCAACAAAAGCAAAACAAGGATAATGGAATGTAGTCGAATTAAGTCGGGTGATGCTGAGGGAATTAGATTAGGAAATGAGGCACTTAAAGTAGTAAAGGAGTTTTGCTATTTGGGGAGCAAAATAACTGATGATGGTCGAAGTAGAGAGGATATAAAATGTAGGCTGGCAATGGCAAGGAAAGCGCTTCTGAAGAAGAGAAATTTGTTAACATCCAGTATTGATTTAAGTGTCAGGAAGTCATTTCTGAAAGTATTCGTATGGAGTGTAGCCATGTATGGAAGTGAAACATGGACGATAAATAGTTTGGACAAGAAGAGAATAGAAGCTTTCGAAATGTGGTGCTACAGAAGAATGCTGAAGATTAGATGGGTAGATCACATAACTAATGAGGAAGTATTGAATAGGATTGGGGAGAAGAGAAGTTTGTGGCACAACTTGACCAGAAGAAGGGATCGGTTGGTAGGACATGTTCTGAGGCATCAAGGGATCACCAATTTAGTATTGGAGGGCAGCGTGGAGGGTAAAAATCGTAGGGGGAGACCAAGAGATGAATACACTAAGCAGATTCAGAAGGATGTAGGTTGCAGTAGGTACTGGGAGATGAAAAAGCTTGCGCAGGATAGAGTAGCATGGAGAGCTGCATCAAACCAGTCTCAGGACTGAAGACCACAACAACAACAATTCCATCTTCAGTGGAACTTTCCCACTGTTGTGCTGTAAATCACAAATGTAACTGAAGCTGTGCCTCTGATGTTCTCTTTATATAATTTTTTTGCAGCATATTTAGTTTCTTCTTCATTCTTAGTAATAAGTGGTAAATAATAAGTGATGGTGAAACATATAATGTTGATTTTTCTTCCAGAATATTTAGTTTAGATAAAACTTTACTTTATCTAAAACGAAGTTAAACACAATTAGTGGAGGAAATCATCTCCTTTTTCAACACTTGTACATATCTCACAAGACTCAGAGTGGAGTTTTACTTTTGACATTCTGATAATTTGGCAGAAGAGTTCTCTGGTCTTCTTGTCTATTCAGAACTCTTCTGTTGTATCAGAAACAGTCTGTCCTCAGTCACAAGTCTTCTTAAAGTACAAAAAGGTGACAACTGGGCTAGTCTACCAACAGATTCTTAATATCGTCTTTGGGTTCCATATCCGTTTCGCAAATGAACTACCCATCTTAAATTCTTATTGGTAAGTCACCAATGAGATGTTCAGTCTATTAGTATTAATATAATCAGTTTCAGACAGCTTTAAAATTTTGTGTATTTTCAACTAGCAAAGAGACATGTCTCTATAATTCAGGTGTGTCTATTCCGCTTTCTTATGCTGTGGGTGTGTCAGTACATTTTTCAGTTTTGTGGGATTGTTCCAGTTTGCCCAAATCTCTGTAGAACATACACGTATTCTCCTGCAGTGTTTATCTTCTTCTACCTTCCACACCTCTGCAGTAATTCCATCTTGACTTTGATGTTTGATTTGATTATCTCTGCTGTTTCCTGGATTGCTGGGAGCCCTGAATGTGGATTTGTCATGTATTTTTCAGAGGACATCATTACTTTGATGGGTCAAAGTTGAGTAGCTCTCAAAAGTAGACATCCAGAATTTCTCTTTAGTGTTCTTTTTCTGTGATGGAAACTTACAGTATCCAATCAAAAGTATCTAGACATCGCTGTAATAGATAATTGAGCACTAGATGTCATGAGGGGCGGACCCATAATTAAAAAGCAGGCAAGGACGATTGGGTTGTCATAGAGAAGCAGTAATAACACAATGGGTCAGTCAGGAGAGCTCAGTGACTCTGAATGAGGACTAGTCATTAGATTTCATCTGCATAATAATTCTAAATCTAGAATGAGATTTTCACTCTGCAGCGTAGTGTGCGCTGATATGAAACTTCGTGGCAGATTAAAACTGTGTGCCTGACCGAGACTCGAACTCGGGACCTTTGCCTTTCGCGGGCAAGTGCTCTACCATCTGAGCTACCGAAGCACGACTCGTGCCCGGTACTCACAGCTTTACTTCTGCCAGTATAGCACTTGCCTGCGAAAGGCAAAGGTCCCGAGTTCGAGTCTCGGTCGGGCACACAGTTTTAATCTGCCAGGAAGTTTCAATTCTAAATCTGCCTAAAGTGACTGATAATGATGATGTGACTGTGAAGGGGAAATGTGAAGAAACAATTACAGCTAAACCAAAACCAGGTGGACCTCATGTACTCGTGCAGAGGATGGTTGAAAAAAATTGGATGAAATCAGTGGAAGGAATTACTACTGAGTCTCAGAGTGATACAGCAGTATAGATATCACAAATGACTGTGAGTAGAGAGCTAAAAAGAAGAGGGTGCAATGGTCGAGCAGTTCTTCATAAGCCAGACATTTGTCATCAGTACTAAGCATTGCTTGGGGTGGTATGAAGAACAATGATAATGTACTTTTGATGTCTGGAAATGAGTGATTTGGAGTGATGAATCATGTTATACCTTATGGCAAATCTGATCAAAGGGTTTGGGTTTGGCGAACGCTTGGAAAACATTACCTGCCAGCATGTTTAGTGCCAACAGTGAAGTTTGAAGGAGGTGGTGTTACTGTATGGAAGTGTTTTTGTGTTTATGTTGTGGTCCCCTTATTGCGCTTGAAAAAATGTTAAATTACAAAGAATATAACCACATTTTATGGGGTAGTGTTCAGTAGAGGAACAGTTCAGAGGAATGATTTGTTGTATCAGCATGACAATGCATCCTTTCATAAAGTAGCATCTGTAAGGCTATAGTTCACGAACAAAAACTTTCCTGAAATGGACTAGCTTGTCAGGAGTTCTGTCCTGACCCCAACAGAACACCTTTTGGGTGAATTTGAATGTTGACTTTGCTCCAGACCCCAGTGTCCAACGTCACTACCTTCTCTGGTTCCTCCTTTTGAAAGAGAACAGACTGCAGTTTCTCCATGGACATTCAGGTGGTAAATTGAAAGTGTCTCCAGCAGAGGTCAAGCTGTCTTATAGACGAAGGGTGGGCACACAGTATATCATGTCCATTAACAGGTATTCAGATACTTTTTATCAGATAGTGTAGTGTTTGTAGCTGGTGACCGGATAGTTTCTCTTGGAAGGTCTCATAAAAATTTCTACTGGTGTTGTTGAGAAAGTCCAGTTCCATTTCAGTGTATCTGGATGTTTCATAATGAGTCCATGTGTCCTTCCTTCTCCATTATTTTGGAGGTTATTGTTTGCATCGCTAAACATGCCTTCCAGAACCATTCCTTTGAATACATAATTTGACTCTGTCATCTATATACAGTGACGTAGTAGGGGCTGGCCAGGTGAGTGGCAGCCAGGGAGCCAACTCCCAGCAGGGTGCACTTTCGAAGTTATCATGTATTTATCGCTAGTTGTGTTCTGCTACATAAGTTCGCATTCTGTTGCGATCCAGCTCATATGTCTACAGTAAGAGAAATTGATGGTCTGTTTGAGACATTCAGTGTCTACACATGGACCTCTGTTGTTTGTAGGAATGGTTTAACTGAGCTGGAACATCACTTTGATTTGTATTAGGTAACTGTCTGGATCAAAAAACTTTTCCATCCTTTTTTGCATGGTGTTTAGGCTTGTTGGTATATTGTTCCTAGAAAAGACCATGATCTATTTGGAATTCCCTCAGTATGGGACTAGCTGATTTCCAAGCTTTATTTTTATGTGTAGGTCTTGCAGAAAGTGCAAACATAATTTCAAATCAAAGACTATAGGTTATAAAGTTGCTCAGCATTTTAATTCATTTTTACTGTACTGGATGATCAGCTTATCTCTCTCCCCCCCCCACCCCCCCACCCCACCCCCACCCCCACCACCCATCTGTGCATTAAAATCACCCAATATCATCTTATATTTTGGGACTTTGCTCTTTGAAGAGTTCCCAGAAATTATCCACTTTTTGTGGATTTTTCTTATTATTAATTATGGGAGTGTGGATGTTGTTCAGGACATATTTTTGTTGATTTCACAGATAGTAGCTACATACATTCAGATGGAGAGTTAAAGATGCTTGATTTTTATTTTTTTATAATGTAACTGATTTTGTTGTTGTATAAAATTGTTTTGTATGAGTATTTATATTTTCGTTGATGCTTGTGGTGGTTGTATAACGCAATATAAGCAGCTGCACTGTACACAAAGTACCTAAAAAAGTACTTATTATATATTGGAAAAAGCTGTTATAGACTGTAGCTGAGATAATGACTAAACTCTTAAGATAACAGAAATTTCAATTGGAATTTTTTTAAAAAAAGGTGAGGATAGCAACTCTCACCACCAACTGATTAAGGTGCTACCTGACTGCTCCTTTACTGCCTCTTGAAATCTGCCTACCTCTTCATTGTCCTGTACTGCTTTCCCACTTACAGTTGTCACAAGCTCCCCCCCCCCCCCCCCCCCCCATGCACTGATCTGGAAAACTATTCATGAACAGTTGCAGGTGTGTGTGTGTGTGTGTGTGTGTGTGTGTGTGTGTGTGTGTCACTCAACATACACATAATTCTTCTGCTCTATTTTGTCTGACTAGGCTGCATCGAATTTGTGCCATTTTCATTACCTTTCTGTTAATTCTCCATCAGTCAATATCAACCATTATTGGCTTTCAGTTACTTGAGGTACATTGTTTATGAAACATTATTATAGCCTGGAGGACAGTAGTAATCTGCATAAGCTCTACTGCTAGAAACTGGAACAAAGTAAATTCACATTGCTACATTGCTTTTGTAGATTCAGTCCAACTGCCATGTGCATTGAAACTAATTACAGTTACTTTGCTTCATACCTAGTATACTTACCTAAGAAAAGAAAATATTCTCTTTACTTTTAGTTTCTGGAAGAAACATCAACAGGAAAAAAAAAAGAAAAATCAGGACACAGTTTAGCAGAGATCCTGATGTATGACTGGAATGGTTCCATGAGATGAGTGGTGAAGATCGTGAGAGTGATACTGCTGACTCAGAGAATGAGGGTTGTGTACATGAAAGTGGTCATGATTCAGTTATAGAACAAAAAGTGTCAGAAGAGATGAATTTTAATCACAGAAAGGAGTAACTCAATAGGGCATTTTTTTAGGAAAGCTGCAATAACTGAAAAGGGAAAAAACAAATGTATGACAGAGTTGTACTTCTATTACACATTAATCTGGACTCAAAAAGGAAGCCCTTATATCAAAGACAGAAACAGATATTCTGCAGTTATTGTTGGATGAAACATGGTAACTTACTGTTGCAACATCTAGTAATATTTATATCAATGATGTTTGTGATAACTTTTCTAGAGAAAGGAATGCTAAAGAAACAGATATTATAGAAATCAGAGCTTTCATTGTTTTGTTATATATGTGTGGATTTCTGAGATGTTCTAGAAATAATGATGTACTGAAGTTTTAGGGTAACTCAGAGGCCAATGAGGGACTTTAATCATGATATTCATGCATGAATGAAAACTGATTGTTCTCTCTTGAGATGTCTGAGGTTTAATAACATCTTTGGTAGAGGTGTTCACAGAGAGATTGACAAGTTTGCTGCTAACAGAGAGAAACTGGAACTGTTTACAAGTAACTGCGAACAATATTTCTCACACAGTGTATATCTTACTGTATATGTCTATGAAATGTGCTATGTATATTTAGATATAAATAAATCATTCATATACACTGTTAAAAGTATCCAAATGCACCCTTCATAAGTAACCATGTCATGAATTACCACACAAGTGATGGAGGATTAATTGGAAAGGGGTGGGGGAGGCAGTAGTTGCTGGAAAGCTAGTGAAATTCTGCGCTGTTATATGCTTTTGACTGGTGTGCATTAATGCCACTGGTGAATGGCTGCATATAATAATTTATATTTAACCTAAGTGAGGAACTGCTATACTGAAGGCAGTGACCTCAAGGTATTTGAGTTTCTTGTTCACATTAAATGTAAATGTTCAGTGTAATGGGCATGAATACATTTCTAGTGGTACAAAGTGATGTTTTGTCAGAGAGCATGGACCGTTTTTAAGAATTTGCATGTAGAGTCAAGTGATTCCTCTTCAAGTCGACTGATTCTTCAGAATAAGTGAAAATTTAGAAGGCTCGGAAAAGAATTTGGGATGGGGAGGGGGAGAGTATTTAGGATGTGCAGTCTAAGGGAAAATGGACTCAGATAAGAAGTAATACAGATATAATAAATTTTTTTGTCTTCTGAGGAAGAATAAAGCTGCAGGAATATCAAAAGATGTATAAAAACAGCATTTAAATATATGCTAATTATTCAGATTACTAATTAAGTTCAACCAACTGTAGTGTCATGCATGTGGAAGCTTCTTGCTATTTTTTCTGCCAACCACTTTAATTTCATTGTTATGAGTGATTGATTTGTGACTTACCAATTTTTGGAATCTGGACGCTCAGTTGTAGGAATTTTGTGTTGCTCTTGACATTGATACATCATTTATATAAAATAATAGATTCCAGTTATTTAATTTATTATTAATTATTTCCCAACAGCTCTTATATTTTACAGTATATACCCTCTATATTGTTGGAGGAAGCTTTTCCATAGGCCGCATACGTCTCATTTTGTCGTGCAGTATGAGTCTGTTAATATCTTCTGGTCCACCTTGGAGACCACCTTTAGTAATTGCATCCCATGCCTTGCGCAGGAGCACCTTACCAGGACGGGGTATATACTTTGGGAATTCAATGTCAAAATGGATCTGCAGATTTCCACGTTTGTCAGGATCTTCCATTAAAGGCATCCCCTCACTATCCACAATTTTGATGTAACCTGGTCTGTTAGAAATGAAAAGCATATCAGCTTGAGATCATGGTACGAGGTGCATTCAAGTTCTAAGGCCTCCGATTCTTTTTCTCCGGATTGGAAAGAGATAGAAACATGCGCATTGTTTTAAAATGGGGCAACGTTCTTTGTCAATATGTCCCAGAGATGGCAGCACTGTATGGCAGATGGAATTTTACCGCCAGCGGCGAGAATGAGAACTGTTTTAAATACTTAAAATGGCAACGTTTTCCTTACTTGAACAGCGTGCAATCATTCATTTTCTGAATTTGCGTGGTGTGAAACCAATTGAAATTCATTGACAGTTGAAGGAGACATGTGGTGATGGAGTTATGGATGTGTCGAAAGTGCCTTCGTGGGTGCGACAGTTTAATGAAGGCAGAACATCATGTGACAACAAACCGAAACAACCGCGGGCTTGCACAAGCCGGTCTGACAACATGATCGAGAAAGTGGAGAGAATTGTTTTGGGGGATCGCCGAATGACTGTTGAACAGATCCCCTCCAGAGTTGGCATTTCTGTGGGTTCTGTGCACACAATCCTGCATGACGACCTGAAAATGCGAAAAGTGTCATCCAGGTGGGTGCCACGAATGCTGACGGACGACCACATGGCTGCCCGTGTGGCATGTTGCCAAGCAATGTTGACGCGCAATGACAGCATGAATGGGACTTTCTTTTCATCGGTTGTGACAATGGATGAGACGTGGATGCCATTTTTCAATCCAGAAACAAAGCGCCAGTCAGCTCAATGGAAGCACACAGATTCACTGCCACCAAAAAAATTTCGGGTAACCGCCAGTGCTGAAAAAATGATGGTGTCCATGTTCTGGGACAGTGAGGGCGTAATCCTTACCCATTGCATTCCAAAGGGCACTACGGTAACAGGTGCATCCTACGAAAATGTTTTGAAGAACAAATTCCTTCCTGCACTGCAACAAAAACGTCCGGGAAGGGCTGCGCGTGTCCTGTTTCACCAAGACAACGCACCCACACATCGAGCTAACGTTACGCAACAGTTTCTTCATGATAACAACTTTGAAGTGATTCTTCATGCTCCCTACTCACCTGATCTGGCTCCTAGTGACTTTTGGCTTTTTCCAACAATGAAAGACACTATCCGTGGCCGCACATTCACCAGCTGTGCTGCTATTGCCTCAGTGATTTTCCAGTGGTCAAAACAGGCGCCTAAAGAAGCCTTCGCTGCTGCCATGGAATCATGACGTCAGCGTTGTGAAAAATGTGTACGTCTGCAGGGCGATTACGTCGAGAAGTAACGCCAGTTTCATCAATTTCGGGTGAGTAGTTAATTAGAAAAAAAATCGGAGGCCTTAGAACTTGAATGCACCTCGTACTGTGTCATGAGGATGACAAAATTTATGGCATAGTTATGTTTAAGTGTTTTTGTAGCCTGTCATGTGTATACTTTGATGTTGTTTTATTTTACCTAATACATCTCTTTCAGGAGTATATATTTTTTATATTCTTGAATGGAAGCGAAAACAATGAGAAGGGCATTAGGATGAAAAATTACTTCTCACCACAAGAGCAGGTTACAAACATATGAATGTATGAATGATATTTGCATCCTACATTATACCAAATGAATGATACAAAAATCATGCCTACATCCGTACTCTATAAACCAGTGCATGGCAGAGCTTATTTCCAGTTCTACCACTTATTGGACTTCTTGTCATTCCATTGGCATATGTAGTATGAGAAGAATGGTTGTATTTATGGATTCTTCATTCATTTCTTGGGTAGAACAGTTTCATATTTAAAGTCAGAAAACTAAACAAACTATGTTTCTGTTATATTAATAGTTGTTTATTTTGAACACTTTTTGTCTTATTGTGACATTGTCAGGAAACAACTGATTAGTGTCCACAAGAAATAATACTCTGAAGGAAACCTAACATGAGGAACAAAGATTTTTTTCAGTACACATAGGAACTTTGATCAAGATATTATGTGAGAAATGTCAAATCGAGCACTGATCTTTCATGTTATGCTTCAACCATGTCAAATTAAAATTAACAATATGGATAATGTGAAAGACAGACAATAATGAAAGCAAAAAATGTTAAAGTAAACAAATTGCAAAGGTATACTAGTAACGTCATGTTAAATAATGGAGTTTTTGCTGCTATCTCACTACAGTATTGTAGAATCTCAAAGGTTGGTGAGCAGGTGGTAAAACAAATATGCCGTTTGATGAAGGCTTCTGAGTTTTACCGATTTCTGCCAACTGATAACTGGTGTGGAACTCTTTAAGCTAAAGTGCTTGAAAATATTTGCTAGAATAGTAAGTCAAATGGGAACCAACTCTCACATGTAACACACCATTTCATCTCATTTAATTTCCTGTCAGTAACACCTTAGATGAGAGCTCTGTATCTTGTTTTGAAAAGTATTCAGCAGATTTTGGTGCCAAATATAGCAGAAGTATTGAGACAACTGAGTTAGTTATCAGAATACTGGCTTTCAAATTGCAGTGGAAAGAGCTGGTTGAGAGCACTGATGCCAGTTCCCATTTGGGTATTTTGAAGGTCTTTTTCTCCCCTTCTCCAAAATATGGTGTAAGAGATCTTTATCCAAACATTGAAATAGCTTTGAGGTCATTTATGATAATTCCATTGGCTTCAGCGTCTTATCATCTCAATTTCAGCAAATTAAAGATGGTACAAAGCTACTTAAGATCAAGTATAGGTGAAGAAGACTGTCAGATTGAGCTTTTGTGCTGACAGAATGTCACGACTGCTAAATTTTACTTCAGTGACATAATATATGAGTTTGCTTCACTCAAAGCAAAGAAATGAAGAGTAAAATTGTAATACAAACAGTTCTTAGAAAGAAATGTGCTATCAACACTTTTTTTTTTAATGGTTTCTGCGCTATTAATAATTTAAGGAGCAAATAAAATCTGTCCTTTGCTGTACATAATAATAAAATAAATGTACAGTAACTGTCATACACAATAAGACATACGTTTTCTTTTACTTTCAATTTTTTAGGATATTTATACAATTTGTAACTTATTTTTTGGAATTCCGGTCCCAGCTGCTGGAGATGGAGGTCATGTGTATGTGAGGTGTGCTTGCTTGTGTGAATGTTCATGTTTTATCTTTTCTGAAGAAGGCTTTGGCCAAATGCAAGATGTATAATAGTCTTTTCCTTCTGCTTCTCTGCACATGGTGAGTAGCACTCTATCCTTTTCTGAATTTATTGTTATTGCAACCTGCAGTTTCCATTGTTTTATATACTGGAATGACACACTTAATTTGTTGTGTGCAACATTTTTCATATATGTAGCTCATTTAAGTAATATTATTCAATAATGCTTTATTTTTATTAAATCAACGTTACAAGTTACAAAATTTCCAAAATCTGTATAGAAAAAATTGTAGAATGATAATTTTTCTGAGTAGAGGGGGGGGGGGGGGGGAGGGGACGACAGTTCTATTAGGGGTCCTGGGATTGTCTTGGTACGGCTCTGATTGGGGAAAAAAAGTCTGGGAGTGTGTAGGTGCTTGAAAGAATCATGTGAAGCTTAATTGTGGAGATGTGCTCAGTAGTAACTGATCATTCAGAACCAGTTGAGATATTGAGCTAAATATTTATTTATCTCAATTACTTCTAATTTCTAATAGGCTAAATTTCTTTCCCTTTGTTGGCTCTATGTAGTACTTCTGTGTGGACTTTATATCTATGACATTCCTTCAGCACATGTTCATAAAGAGTGGAGTCTGACTTACATAATCTCTAGCTGATATAGGCCTGCATGTTTGATCAATATACAATCTGTTACAGTCAATGCAAGTAATTTTATAAACACATCTATTAATAATATGTTCTATCATTGCTGCTGAATTAGATATGAGCTGTGGAGTCTCTTACATAAAACAAACTTTTAAAGTTGCAAGATTTGAGAGTTTTGGCTAACATCATTTATCTGTGTGACATAGAAGAATTATGGGCAAAGTTTAAACTGATTATAAACCACGCTCTGGGGAAATATGTGAAGTAAGTAGATAGATTAAGGACAGAAAGAACACACCGGAGTCTAATTACTAAATTCGGACATGCTGAGTAAACAAGATGGTTGCACTTTCAGATCAAAAGAGAATGTGGAAATGCTGACAGGCAAAAGTAGAAATCTGTGTGTCTATAAAAAAATTGTGTGTGTGTGTGTGTGTGTGTGTGTGTATGTGTGTGTGTGTGTGTGTGTGTGTGTGTGTGTATGTATGTGTGTGTGTGGGTGTGGGTGGTTTGGGAACTTATGGGCACCCAACGGTGAGGTTATCAGTGCCTTGACATCGATGAAAACAAACGAATGTGGATAAGAATGAAAACTGTCGTACACACATGCACACAAAATGACCACACAATGACTATCGCACAGGCACTCTCACATGCATTAAAACCAATGTGGAGGCAAGATAGCTAATCGATGTGCAAATCATGCAGCTACTTCCACCATCATACCTTAGTGAAGGATCTTGCTGAGAGTCTGAGAAAATTCTGGTCCTTTGTAAAATCACTAAGTAGGTGGAAGGCTTATATCCAGTCACTTGTCAACCAGTCTGGTGTGTCAACAAAGGACAGCAAAAAGAAGGCAAGAGGTTTTAAATTTTGTATTTAAAAAATCATTGCAGAATTGTATAGAAGTACCATCGTTTGACTGTTGCACAAATTCCAGTATGGAGGGCAGAGAAATAGGTATCTCTGGCATTGAGAAGCAACAGAAAGAGTTGAAAACAAATAAGTTGCCAGGTCTGGACAGAAACCCAAATCAGTTTTGCAAAGAGTACTCTGCAACACTGGCCCCTTATGTAGCCTGCATTTATCACAAATATCTCACCCAGGGTAAAGTCCCAAGTGACTGGAAACAGGTGCAGATGTAGAGGGTAAAAGAATGGACTTGCAAATTACAGACCCACATCCTTAATGTCAGTATCATGCGGAATTCTTGAGTATGTTTTAAGTTTAAAATAATAAACTTCCTTGAGACAGAAAAGCTCAAACTTCCTTGAGACAGAAAAGCTCCTGTCCAGTAATCAGCATGAATTTTGCTCGTGCAAAATACTGTTTGCCCCTTTCTCGCATGATATCCTGTGAACCATCGCTGAAGGGCAACAGGCAGATCCCATATTCATCGATTTACTTAAAGCATTTGACATGGTATCCTACTACAGATTGTTAACGGAGGTCCAAGCATACAGAATAGGTTCCCAGATATACAACCTGCCCAAATATTTTTTAACTAACAGAACCCAGTATATTGTCCTCAATGGTGAGTGTTCATCAGAGACAAGAGTGTCATTAGGAATGCCCCAGGAAGTGTGAATAAGACTGCTCTTGTTATCTATATATGCATATGATCTGACAGATAGGGTGAACAGAAAATTGCAAGTCTTTGTTGATAATAATACAGGAATGTATCATCATTGAGTGATTGTAGGAGGATACAGAATGACTTAGGCAGAATTTCTATTTAGTGTGATGAATGGTGGCTTGCTCTGAATACAGAAAAATAAGTTAATGCAAGTGAGTAGGGAAAACAAGTCTGTAATGTTCAATTATGGTATTAGTGGTGTGCTGTTTGAAACAGTTAGGTTGATTAAATATCTAGGAATAACACTGCAGAGCGTAATGAAATGGAACAAGCGTGTAAGGATGGTAGTGGAGAAAACGAATGGTCAACTTCGGTTTATTGGGAGAATTTTAGGGGAAGTGTAGCTCATCTGTGAAGGAGATATCATATAAAATAGTTGCACAATCTATTCTTGAGTGCTACTCAATTGTTTGGAATCTGCACCAGTTTGTTTTAAAGGAATACATTAAAGAAATTCAGAGGTGTGTTGCTAAATTTGTTACTGGTAGGTTTGATGAACATATGAGTATTACAGAGGTGTTTCACAAACTCAAATGGGAATCCCTGGAGGGAAGACGGCATTCTTTTAGTATGACACTAGTGAGAAAATTTAGAGAACAAGCATTTGCACCTGAATGTAGTATGTTTCTACTGACACTAAATGAATTTTTCATGGACTGCAAAGTTAAGACAAGAAAATTAGGGTTTGTATGGAGGAATATAGACAGTCATATTCCCTCGCTCAATTTGTTAGAGGAATAGGAAAGCAAATGACTAGTAGTGTACATGGCACCCTCCACCATACACCATATGATGGCTTGTGGAGTATGTACACAGATGTAGATGTAGATGTAGATGAAAGGGGTGCACTGCACTCTTGAGTGCCAACTAAAGGGCGGGGGGGGGGGGGGGGGGGGCTGAAGGCTGAGCACACGATCAATCACTACGTTAATTTTTGATTTGTACTTAAAGTTACTGTATTACTGTTTTATTTGGTGTATAAACATGAGCAACAGATTCAAACAACAGAAAATCTGGGATGTAATACAACAGTATAAAGTATGGTGGCTGCTACAAATTACATAGAGTTGTGCTGAGTGGCAGGCAGGCACACTGAAAGAAGTCTGCTTTATACTAAGTTCCTCATTGGATGTAGACAAAAAAAACACACATGCACACACATTCACAACATTCACGCATTTACATTATTATGAACACTCAAACTGCCATTGATTACATAATTACAAATATTCAGTCTGGCAGATATAATTGCCTTATAGAAGACATGAATTTATTGGATCACAACTCACAGACAGTAATAATAAAAGAAGTAGGGAAATTAGATTCACTCAGCTTTATCCCTTACAGGGATATGAGACGTTCTAACATAACAGACCTAAAGGTAAAACTACAAAATGAAAAGTGGCCAGATAGGTACTTATCTAATAGTGTTAATAATAAATATAACAGTTTCCTCGATATCTATTTAAAAATCATTGAAGAGTGTTTGCCAACCAAAACCAAACCAATAAAGAAAAAGTGAGGAAATCTGCCATGGCTAACAAAAGGTCTATTAGTATCCTGAAAAATGTTGAAACTTCTTCATGCAATTTGGAAAGCTCCAGATAGGCCTATTCATTTTGTTGATTATAGAGCCTATAAAAAGATTTACAATAAAACTTTAATAGCTGCAAAAAACTGTATAATGGAAATGTTATTAAACAAGCACCCAACAAAGTCAGAAGCCCTTGGAAGATATGAATAGAGAAACAGGAAAGTCATCAGGAGATAACAATAAAAGCTTAAGCCTACAAATCAATAATGTTGTAACAGAAGATCCAATAATCATTAGCAACACTTTCAACCAATATTTTACCAGCATTTGCCAACAACTTACACAGGGTAACAATAGTGATTCTCTGCAAGCCCAAAAACTAGTTTAGAATAAACAAAAGTCGCCCAGTAACTCATGTTACCTGTATCCTGCAACTGAACAAGAGATAATAAAAATTATAGAGAAACTAAAAAATAAAGCACCCACAGACATAAATGGCCTGTCAAATAAAATTTTGAAGCTAACTACTAGTGAAATTGCTAAACCCCTCTGTCACTTAGTCAACTTGTGTCAAAAAAGGAATCTTCCCAGATAGAATGAAGATTGCTAGAGTACTACCACTATTCGGAAAAGGTGATCACATGTGACCAGATAATTACATACCAGTTAGCCTCCTTCCCATTTTGTCAAAGATCCTAGAAAGAATAATATTTGTTAGGTTAGATAAAAACTGTATCATAAATGGTAGACAGTTTGGGCTCCAGAAGGAAAAATTTACAGTGTCACCTGCATTTGAACTTATTGATATAATCTCTGCAGGCCTAGATGAAGGCCAAATCCAAGTTGGTGCTTTTTGTGACTTATCTAAAGCTTTTGATCTTGTCTATCACCACATATTAATAATGAAGCTACACCACTATGGATTAGAGGAACTGCTCTTGATATCATAAAGTCATTTCTGCAGAACAGAAAACAAGCAGTGTAAGTGTCACACAATCAAGGGAAACAACTATCAGAACTAAAAGATATAAAACATGGGGTGCCACAGGGTAGTATTCTAGGACCCCCTCCTTTTCCTTACATACGTAAATGATTTACCTTGTAACGTAGAAAGTGAATTGATACTCTTCGCAGATGACACAACAAGCATAACTGTGAGACTGAGCTTACAGGAGGCCATAAGTAAAAGTAATCAAATAGTTGAAATGATCACCCACTGGCTTGAAGTGAATAGGTTAATTCTCAATTATGAGAAAACTAACACTGAAGGTGACCACTGAAGGTAAGAAACTAGCACTTCTGTAAATATTTTTGTTGTTTTTAAAATTAAATGACTAATTCTATGTTTTGGTGTTGTAAATGTGATAAAAACTACAGATTCCAAAAACAGTATCCAGACAATTTTTGAAACCTAGGTCTGGATTAGCTAGTCAGGCTAACTTCAACATTAGATGGGGGTGCCAAGGCAGTGCTTGCATCGTGGTGACATATCAGCTTGGGTGCTCTCTGGGGAGATTTATACAAATTCCTAGATTATCCTGTGTAAAGAAACATCTGAGATCAGTTCAGCATTTCTGCTTTTACTTTGCTACCATAGGTTTCTGTCTCATCCTTGAATGCCTGGGCACTAATTTTGGTGCCACCCACCGACAATTTTCACATATGAGTTTTTTGAGAGGTCTTTTGAAAAGATTCTGCTAAAGTAGTAATTGAAGCTTTCACACATTGCCATTTTGACAGTCAAACTTATTTCATTTCGCATTTCTTTATCTACAACCCTATGCTTTGTTTTACACCTGTTGTGCAGAAGTCACTGTTTCTGTAGATGTTTTTTTTTACGGAGGTTGTGCACCATGTGGTCTGTGTCCCTCCCATCATGAACTACTAGATATATATGGATCCAGTTCTTGGTCATCTGTTCTTCTAAACTTCAGCCACAATTCCTCTACATGCTCCTGCCCAGAGTTAAATGTTACACAGTTGCTCCCAGAGATGTGACACTATTTCTTCTTTATGTGGTTTACTAAAAATGTGCAACTTTAGTACTTATTTTAGTTCATCTTTGTACTTTGATGATAACTGTTGTTACAATTACCTCACAGTCGTAAATGCCAGTTTGAGTATGTGGCCTTTTGAAGAGATCAGGTCTATTTATTACCATCAGATCTAACACATTTCTGTCATGAGGAGATTTCCCAATTATCTAGGTTAGGCACTTATCAAAGAATGCTTTTAGTATTGTTTTTCAGGATGTCTTGTAGTGCCCACGACTTACAAAACTGTGATTATTCCAGTCAACTGTTGGATTATTAAAGTCTGCTCTATTCACTTCCCTTGATGATGCTAAGTTCCCTCCAGACAATTTTGCATGGTGCTTTAACTCCTGTATTTTTGGACTGATTTTCTTGTCTTAGCCAATATGGCACCTCTATTTCCCATTAGCCTATCCTATCAATATACACTTAGATTTACCCAAAAAATCTCACTGTTGTCAAGTTCAGGTCTTAGCTATCTTTATGTATCTAGTATTATTGGAGCTCTACAGCTCTTTAGGAGCATTTCAAACGCAGGCACTTTGTTATGAATGCTTCAGCAGTTGATGATTAGGATTTTATAATAGTCTGTTTGTGGGAGGCACTTCTTTGGATCTTGCATTAATATTTCAGGATCTCCTTCAGTTATTAGTACCTGGATTTCTTGGAGAAAAAAAGAAAAGGAATCCTGTGTGCACACCGTACTGTCTCACTTTGTAAGTAATTTGGTGGTCTGAGCAAGAAGTCTGCCTCTTAGGAAGATGAGACTGATAGCTCCCTCTTGAAACCAGGAATGACAGTAAATTATTGAGTAGGTTTCTATAGTCTGCCCTGATAGCCAAGTGTCAGTGCGGTGGTCTGTCACGCTAAAGGGCCCGGGTTTGATTCCTGGCTGGGTCAGAGATTTTCTCCACTCAGGGACTGGGTGTAGTGTTGTCCTCATTATCATTTCATCATCATCAGCTGAAGGCAGTGAGAAACCACCACTGGAATCACTTCCCTGGACACTCATGTGGTGGACCTCTCTGACAAGGCTTCCTCCATGACAAGACCTGCCATAAGGCAGAACGCAAACTTACTTTTCTTTCTTTTTCCTTTTTTTTCTTTTTCCTTTTTTTTCATTTTCCTTTTTTCTTTTTCCTTTTTTTCTTTTTCTTTTTTTCCTTTTAGGTTTGTATAGTATTACTATGTCTGTCTCTTAGGCAACAGGTTAGAACAGATGTTAAAATTGCCACATTATCTGGGTTTCAGAAATCAGAAAGCTGTTTAAAAAATCACTTTCAGTGATGGCAAGCAAAATATTTTTCTGCCTATGATTTCAATTAGCAACTGTCTTAAACAGTGATGGAAAAAAAATTGCCACATCAAGAAGGAGTTGTGCGACATAAACAAAAGTTGGTAGGTGCGTTTCTGTATTTTAAAGATGAAAGATGATGTCTATTAAAATTTTGTCCCAGTGACATGAGTGGCACTAGTAGTGTCACCATAAGGATGCTTTAAATACATGCTGTAATGGTCATAAGAATTATTTACCTTTGAGATTGGACATGGTGACCGGACGAAGTGGCCGAGCGGTTTCTTGGCGCTACAGTCTGGAACCGCGTGACTGCTACGGTCACAGGTTAGAATCCTGCCTCTGGCATGGATGTGTATGATGTCCTTAGTTTAGTTAGGTTTAAGTAGTTCTAAGTTCTAGGGGACTGATGACCTCAGCAGTTAAGTCCCATAGTGCCCAGAGCCATTTGAACCATTTGGACGTGGTGAGTTGATGTTAGTCCAGAATGCCTTTAAGGTGACAAAGATCCCATTATCAACACCTCACTGACTTTGAACAACGTCATATAATAGAGTTACAGGAAGCTGGCTGTTCCTTCCGTGATACTGCACAAAGACATGGTAGGAATGTAGCCACTATACATGACTGCTGGCAGCACTGGTCACAAGAATGTATCGTCACAAGAAGACCAGTTTCCAGATGACCACATGGGCCCACTGAGAGGGAAGGCCATTGTGTTTGGCATGTGACTCTCACACATTGTACTGCACCTGCAGCAATCTGAGGAGCAGTTGACACCATAGTGACACAATGAACTGTTCCAAATTGGTTACTTCAAGAACAGCTCTGAGCCAGATGCTATGTAGTGTGGATTATACTGACCCCAAACCATAGCCATTTGTGACTTCAATGGTGTCAAGTGAGAGCTCAATGGAGGGCATGGTGGAGGTATGTTGTATTGTCAGATGAAAGCTTGTTCTGCCTTGGTGCCAGTGATAGCCGTGTGGTGGTTAGAAGGTGGCCAGGTAACGGCCTACAACCAACCTGTTTGCGTGCTAAACATACTGTGCTGTGATTTGCAGTATGATTTCATATGACAGCAGCAGCACTCTCATTGTTATCCCATGCACTGTGACTTGAAATTTGTATGTCAATCTGGCAATTCAACCTGCTGTGCTGCCACTCATGAACAGCATTCCAGGGCTTGTTTCCAACAGGTTAATGCTTACCCAACATGCTTTACAGTGTGTCGACATGTTGCCTTGGCCTGCTCAATCACCAGATCTGTTTCCAGTCAAGCACATATGGGACATCACTGGATGACATCTCCAGCATCATTCACAAACAGCAATAACCATTCCTATACTGACCAACCAAATGCAACAGGCACGAAACTCTGTCCCACAAACTGACATCAGGCATCCGTACAGCACAATGCACACACATTTGCATGTTTGCATTCAACATTCTGGTGGTTACACAAGTTATTAAAGTACCAGCATTTCATATCTGCAATGGCTCTCTCACACTTACTTTACCCTGTGATCTTCCAATGTTAATCCCTGACGTATGTTATACCTAGACAAATGTATTCCCGAAATTTTGTTACTGTGCATTAATTATTTTTTGGTGTTGCAATTTTTTCCTGTCAGTGTAACACTACTTGTGTTGTTATGAATAATTGAGGAAGATTAGGACTTAACTTTCTGTAGGGGATGTCAATATTCCTAAAATCACAGAGGGACTATGTTACATTTCCCAATTACATGTTACAACTGGAGACTACTCAGCAGGATGTTGTTATCAAGAAAAACAAAATTATCATTCTATTGGTTGGCGTATAGAATATTAGATATCTTAATAAGTAGGCTAGAGAAGTCACAGAAAGACAAATACATAGGCTGAAGTTAGGTATAGGGGAATTAAAGAAATGCAGTGGCACGAAGAACAGAACTTTGGTCAGGTGAGTATAGAGTTATGAATACAAAATCAAATAAGGGTTATGCAGGACTACATCTAAAAATGAATAAGAAAATAGGGATGCAGATAAGGTACTATGAACAGCATGCGGAACACATTATCACAGTCAAGACAGACCCCCTTTCCAGTATCCAACACAGTACTGATGATGAAGATATTAAAATAAAATATAAGGTAAAAGAAATTATCCAGATCATTACAAGCGATGAAAATTTGTGATGGGGAATTGGTATCTGATAATAGAAAAGGGAAATGTACTAGGAGAACCTGGACGGGGGAAAAGGAAAAAAAAATAATTTTGCACAGAATACAGCTTCAGCATGGACAACACTTGGTTTAAGAATCATAAAACAAGTTTTGAAATGTATTAAGGTGGAATCAATTCACCTGCTATAAATACCATTACTAATACGTTTTTTAATCATTATTTTGCTCTCTTTTACTTATGTAATATGAGAGTGTGCTGAAAAGTAATGTCTCTGAACTTTTTATGTGAGAACTCTTAAAGCACCTTTAAACTAAAACAGATTTTATTTACATTCTTAAGATTCTACATCTGTATTCTTCATGTCTACATATTTATTTCCCAACATTGTTACCCTGGTGATGAACACATTTCTCCCAACAAGAGACTAGAATGTTTGACTTTGTTGATGGAGCCACATCCTCGCCTCTACTTGCACCGCTTCATCACTACCAAAGTGAAGTCTTTGAAGGTGTTCTTTAAGTTTTGGAAACAGGTGGAAATTGGATGGCATCAAGATGGACTGTATGAAAGTTGATCAATGACAGTGAACCAGTGAACCCAAGGCATTGGATTGTTGCAGATTTGTGAGTGGTTTCATATTATCATCCTGAATGAGAGGGTACCCCTTGTGTGTACAAACTCTTCGAATTTGATACTTGATTACAGAAGGTTTTTCTCACAAACCAACATAGTTACATTACACACGGCCATGTTACACGTTACAATTTGGAGCGCTCTAGTGGGAGAAGGTTCAAATATGTGGACTTGAAGAACAACGATGTACGAGGGTTGACTGAAAAGTAATGCCTAAACTTTCATAACTCTTCAACAGTTGGTGACATTGGTATGCAGCAGATACTGGCTTGTTCCATAGCCAATTTTCTACAGATTCAGTTGGCAGGAAGCCTTAATATTAAACAGTTGTGTTGTTACAGCGTAAAGTATGGAACCCTGCGCAGATGGTCGGTCAATGTGATCCAAAGGAGATCCATCAGAGAATGAAAGCAGTTCATGGTGATTGTGTTGATGTGAGTACTGTGAGTCGTTGGGCGAGTAAGTTAAAGGATGTCGAGGCAGTACCATCTGACCTGCCTGCCTGACAAAGAGTTGGACATCCTGTGAGAGCAACCACCAAGTTTCACAAGCAAAGTGTCGACAGACTGATTCAGGACAATCGTCGTATCACTCGGAGAGAAACTGCAAGCACAATCAGCATTTCACAAGAATGTGTGGGTCACATTATTGCTTTTCTATCAGAAGATCTGTGCATGATGGGTACCCTAGATGCTGACTCCTGAAATGAAAGTGCACAGACTTGAAATTTGCAGGAATTTCTCTCATGTTACGAGAATGAAGGTGACGCCTTTCTCCTTTCAACTGTGACAGGAGATGAAATGTGGGTACACCATTATGACAGAACTGTGAAACTGTGGTTGTAGAGACAGAGTGTTGACTTCTTCCATGACAGCTTCAGAAAACTTGGTATTTGTTGGCAGAAATGTATCCAATTGGCTGGTGATTATGTGGAAAAGTGAATACTGGTAATTAAAGACAAAGTTCCAAGGATTATTTCTACATTTGATTTATGAAAATATTCCCATCCAAAACCAGTTAATGAAGGTGGAGGCATTACTTTTCATTCAATGCTCTTAGAACTTTAATAACGTTTGTTTTATTTAAAAAGCTTTAAGAGTTTTCACATAAAAATTTTGAAGCTAACTTTTCATTAATCATTTATATATTCTGATAAGCCAAAACATTATGACCCCTACTTGATAGCATGTTGGTCCAGCTTTGGAATGCAATTCAGCAGTGATTCTACTTTGCATGGACTTGCCAGATCCTCGGTAGGCTGCTGGAATTATGTGGCACCAGCTGCCTTTGCTCCAGTCATGCAATTCTCATAAATTATGGGCTGGTGATTTGGAGGCACAGTGCAGGCACTAATAGTGTCCCAGGTGTATTCTATTGGCTTTAGATTAGGTGAATTTTGTGGCTAAGGCATCAACATGAATTCCCCATAATGCTCCTGGAACCACAGCAGCAAGATTCTGGCCATGTGACACTGACAGCTATCCTATTGGAAGATGTCATTGCCTATGGGAAGAGATCAAGCATGAAGTGATGGAGGTGGTACACAATAACGTTCGCATAGTCCACAGTTGTCATGATGCCTTTGATTACTACCATAAGGATCATAGAAGCCTAGGTGAATGTTCCCCTCATCAATTAATACTGACCCCAGTAGCTGGCATCCTTGGCATTGTACGTATTTTGAGCAACCATTACAACCGTTCTTTTAATTGAGAACAATATTATCAGGTTCATTCTAATATTGGAAATAATTAATAGCACTGAAAAAGTTTTAATTAAAATTATTGATATATAATCTCTCATCAGAATAATGCCCACAGCAAAGTAGCACCTCAGGGAAATCAAAGAGGGTTGAATGCGGCTACTTTTGTTTTTAAATTATACTATATAAACCATGCATGGGTACTGTTAGCTCTCGTCTTGTTTTCTGCACTCTTGAATAAGTCTACGTAGCTGCACCAATCGATACAGCTGGCATTTCCGTGTAATGTGCTACGGAAGGGATCAAGGCACTTCTGTTAAGCTGCAAGAAAAGTGACTATAGTTAATTTATATGGGACAGACTTTAGGTACATCTTTGCCATAATATCACAGATTAAGAATATCTGAGGAATTGCATGTGCGAGAGAAAGTAGCGCTCAGTATTAAACTCTACTACATGCTTCATAACTGATAATATGATCTGTAGACTATACGAAGAATGGAATTGGACACTTAGCTGTGTTAAAGTAAAAGCATACAAAGTTTGAATGACTGTATTGAAGTATAGTAATGGACCATAATCCCCTTGCTATAATATCCTTGAGTGACGAACTATAAAAATCATGGACATTTTAGTTGTCGTAATTGCTGAGAGTGATTATAGGCTCAACCCTCCTTTTCTCTATATACAAAACACAATCATTCAAGATCATTTAATAATTATTAAATGTTGTTAATAAAAAAAACTAAAGTGATTTCCACAATAGCATGTGTAATAGTCAGTGATAATCATAAGAAAGTGGCAAACTGTATCTCTGGATGGCAGACGGTTCGATTATGAAATATTACAAAGCATAAATTGTGATTTAAAAGCTATTTAGCATTTTATTTCCAATTCAATAGAAATAATACAAAATCAGAAACAGTGCGGATAAGTAGTAATGTTGGAAATAGGAAGTTGAAATAATAACTAACATCCAAAGATGTTTCGACAACAGCAGATTGATGGAGAGTGCTACACCATTCACCTAGATGACAGCATATCTGTATATGACCATCTATGTGGTGTAACAAGAAATTTAATTCATCAAACCAGGTGACACAATCCCACTGATCTGCAGTCCAATTCCAATGATCCTGTGCCCACTACAATCATAAGCAACGATGTCATTTGGTGCAACATTGGAACATGTAGGGTTCCCCTGTTGCAGAGATTTATGTTGAGCAATGTGTATTGAATCATAAGCTTCAAAATGCTGGTGCCTGCAGCAACACTGTACTCTGCCATCGGACATACAGCATACTACGGCCTATCGTGTTTTATAGACATGGTAAGCTTGGAACCTTCACATTTTGAGTTGAGATGTGGATGTCTAACACCTTGTTGCCTGCTCATAGTTTCACTGTTCTTCATACACTTTGTTATCAACAGTAGCTGATGAATAGCCAGCTTCCTCTGCTGTTTCTGAGATTCTTATTCCTCGGTCCATAACAATCTGCCCTTTGTCAAAGTCGCTTATATCAGCAGGTTTCCCCATTTGTGGTCTGTGTCATCGCTGGGGTGATTCCCCATTTGTCTCCTCTCTGCTTATATAGTTTCCTAGCTACATCATGTGCCTGCAGTGACACAAGTGGCATTCGGTGTCATGAAGGATACTTGTTGTAATGTTTTAGGTCATCAGGGACATCCTTATTTTTATGTAGTCTCTTTTGGAACAGCCCTTAATTGCTGTTAGGAATCTTATTTCTGCTGCTTGCATCTAGGTTTCATCTCTACACTTTATCATCAAAGTCCTGCTCCCATACAACAAAGCTGGGTCAGCCATTGTTTGAATGTAGTGAATTATGTGTGAAACACGGTGTAATAGCTGTGTTGAGGGTCTTAAGTACCACAATAAATTCTTTGGAAAAATATGAGCATGCAAGGAAAAATATTGCAGTGTTTGGGAGGAACCATGTTCATATACCTGCCCAATTCAGGTTTCTGCGAATTCCACAAATCACTTGATGCAAATGGTAGGTTGGTACCTTCTAAATGCCATGACTAATTTCGTGCTGCATCCTTGCCCAATCCAAGATTTTGCTCCAAGGAGATAGTGAGGCGCAGGGGAGGGCAGGTGTCTCCTCCCACTCCTGGAAAAAAAATCTTTGCAAACTGAAGTCACATCCAGCCCACAGACTGACCATGAGATGAGGGTTTTGCAAAATTCGTCATTAAAAAAAAAAAACAAGATTGTCTTACATTCACAGCTGAAGCTCTGGCAATTGAACTCAAATCCAGATTTTGAAGGATTGGGACAGTGGCACTAGCTGGACCAAGCACTAGGACAAATGTGGGGAGGGGAGTCGCAAGTAGGCAGTAAGTTTTGTCATACTGGCAACCCTGGGGAATGTACCCCATGTACATTGAGCTTTGTGGATATCTGTCATGTTTAAACTGTAGTTTGCCTAAACTGTGAATGGTAGCTGGAATGAACTGACTTTACAAATGGACAAATACTTAACAATGGTATACATTTTTACAGGAGACAAATTGTGAATAGCTTTCAATAACCTTTCAAATTGTCACAAAAATTATAAAGATTAAAAAATTCAAGAATGATGAGGTGTTTCCAGAAGCTACATACCTCTATGAAATTTCTTTATTTGCATCTATCAGTTTCACATAAGTATAGATGCATCTTCAGGTTTATAATGGTCATGTTTTCATAATGTAGATGGCCAATTATGGAGCCCCATCTTTCAGGAAGTTATTCACATTTAACAATCAAATCACTTTGGTGGGCTGTCAAATTGAGTACACCCAAAAGATGTTTATCAAAATGTACAAAGCATAACTGCTGAATGAGCCAGGCTGGGTAACATCCCATAGGATATATTACAGGATTTGGTTGACACCAGATGCATAAAACCAATGTAAGTAAAACTTAGTTCTGTGTGATGTGTGTAGTTCCATGATATTGGTAACAGGCCGATGTGTTGTAAGCAGCCTATGGAGGCTAACAATACTTCTCAATTTTGTTATGACAACCCACCAATGTGGTTTGACTCTTAACGTGAATAACTTCCCAATTGATGAGACTCTGTAACTGTCCATCATCATTATGAAAGTATAACCATTACGAACCTGAAGAACCTGATGTGAAACTGTAGTTGTGAATAAAGCACCTTCATACAGCTATGTGGCTTTTGGAAATTCTTTATCAGTCTTGACTTTTTCGGTTGTTATAATTCCTGTGACAATTTGAACGGTTATTGTGTGCTGAGAGTTTTCTATACTTATTCACAATGCCTCTGAGCTGTAGTTGCACTCCCCAGAAAGTTGTTTGTAGGAGATAAATTAATGCTAAAAACAAAACAAAAAATGTTTCCACTGGACACTTGAAATGTGGAATGACAAATGAAACATGAGCTGCAAAAATAGTGCTAATACAGCTACTGCTCTACAGCACTGTTGATTTTGAAGGTTAGCAACACATGATGACATGCCCTGTTAACATAAAATGGCACAATTTCTCCCAATTTAGCTGTAGGGAACTGATTTGACAGCATATTGCTGTCATTCAGCTTGCTTATATTGTCAACGCTGTAAGAACTGTAAATTTCACCAAATGATAATGGATGCCATGACTCTGTTGGGTAACGTAGATGTATGAGTTCACTGTTTATAACTGATTCATGCAAACAACACAATGCTAATTCTAAGTTAACTGTGATTCATGAAGGAGAGACCACAAATGACAGTGCAACAGGAAAAAAATGTTGGTGCCACAGAAGCTAATATTCTTAGGTGGATTCAAATTAAAAATAAATTAAAGAATGTCTGTTCTATGCAGCAAATTTTCAGGGGACAAGCAAGGAAAGTTTCATGAATGGGAGCAGTGGGTTGTTCATTATGTATATGAGAAACACAAGTTATGCTTCCCAATTACTTGAGAAACTGTATGAATGAAGATGCTGGAGGTAAAGTGGAATCTTTCAACTACATGCATTGCAAAATTCAAAGCAAGTACTGGCTAGTGGATGAGGATGAAGAGAGTGTAGCTTATGTTGTGACACAGAACAATGCTAGTTCAAGGACTTCACAAGGTTTGTGACAAAAAACTATTTGTGTATCAGCATCGTATAATCATTCTAAAAATACGTTTGGTAGGACATTTGGGCAATGCTCATCAGACACCTGTTTATTTTGATATGTCTTCGAGTGTGACAGGTTTTAAAAGTGTTCATATAAGAAGTTATAACAACAAAAAGATAGAGTAACAGTAATGCTGGGTGCACTATGAAATGGAAGGAAGCTGCCCCTATATGTGATTCTTTGCAGAAAAACTATACCAAAAGAAAACTGCAAGCAGGACTCCTCTTTAGGTGTCAAGAAAAGTGATGGGTGACAAATGACCTGAAACTATAATGAAGGTACCAAAAGAGTAGTGCATGTCCAATGCCATGAAGATTCAGATGATGGCATAATATGGGAGGAGTGTCAGATGACTACAATGATGATGATTACCACCACCATCACCCCTAGTACTACTACTACTGCTACTAGTACTAGAACAAGGGTGGTTCGAAAAGTTCTCGGAAGGGAACAGAAAAAAGTACTTCATCAATGAAACTTCTTTTATTTTTCAATGTAGTTTCCTCGTAGATTAATGCATTGGCTCCAATGATGTTCCAGTGCCTTGAACCCATAATGAAAATGAGTTTCCTCCAGGCCTGCAAAATAGTTGTCAACTCCAGCTATCAATTCTTTGTTTGAAGTGAATCTTCACTCACCAAGAAAAATTTTCAGTTTTGGGAAGAGATGGAAGTCTGTTGGAGCCATATCACATGAATAAGATGGGTCTGGCAACAATTCATACCTTAGTTCGTGTAATTTTGGCATGGCAACAGCACATGTGCGGGCGCGTGTCAAGAGTCGTGGCACACATCTTGCAGATAATTTTTTCATTTCTAATTCTTCAGTTAAAATGTGATATAGCCTTTCAGATGACATCTGGCAAGCATGATTAATTTCACACACTTTCAATCGGCGATCCTCCATGACCATTTTGTGCACTTTTGCAATGGTTTCTGGAGTAGTGACACATCTTGGCCGACCACTGCGTGGATCATCATCTTAACTCTCCCAACCAAATTTAAATTCACTTGTCCACTTGGCAACAGTTGACTATGAAGGAACAGAGTCCCCCAGTGTGTTCTGGAAATTGGCATGGATGTCCTTTGCTTTCATACTTTTCTTTACGAAGTACTTAATCACTGCTCGAATCTCGATTTTTTTTCCATCTTCACAAATCAATACACAGGAACAACAACAGAGCCACATCACTGCCATAGCTCTCTTCCAAGAGTACTGACATGGCACATGTTTACAGGCAACAGTCCAATGAATATCACGCCGACAACTCGTTGCATTAGCGTTGACCTCCTTGGTGATTCCGAGAACTTTTCAAACCACCGTCTTAGTAGTAGTAGTAGTAGTAGTAGTAGTAGTAGTAGTAGTAAAAAAAATAGTGCTACCAATCAGTATTGGCTTAGACAATAAGCAACAGGGGAAGTGAAAATAACAATCAATGTAAACAAATTCTTTTAGTTTTTACTTTATTCCTGCTTGTATCACCAAAGCAGTGGATAAACAATAAAAGGCACAATTTGGAATAGGTAAAATGTTAATTTCTTTAGGCACGTACTCAATACCAATAAAACAGTTTGTAATTTTGATTACTCAGAGAGAGTTAAAAAATACATTTCTCAAGGAGTCTCCATTTTTTCAATTAAAAAAAAAAAAAAAAGAAGAAGAAGAGGAGGAATGCGCGTGCGAGAGTGCAGCACTTATCTTCAGGGTTGTCATATAGTCGAGTAAATATGGTAATTCAGTATCAGTGTGAAGATAGCCAAAATATGTAATGATATTGACAGATAGTAAGTGTACCCAAAACCGCTTCTCCTGAACTTTCAAATTGATTTAAACATTCACTGTGCACATTTTAAGTATCAAGATTGTTTTGGGTGCCTAAAGTTGCTATGCAAAATGTTAATTACCTTTGAATATTAATTTAGTAAATTCCAGTACATACAGATATCCAGAATACATGTTCAGTTGAAGTGAAGAATACTGTGATTTGGTATTGTCTTGTAAGTAAAATACTGCTCCTCCAATGATAGACCACACAATATTTTTCATGAAGAATTATTTGACTGTACTTACTGTACAACATCAGTAATAGGAACATGAAGTGTTCGCCCATCTAGTGTGTTGACTGTGATTGTTAAGCCTATTAGGGCATCAAGCAGTGATATATGAGCCACCATGATGAGGTCAGTGCCCTCTCTTCTGAATCTCTCATGGGGACGATCTTCAGTCACAAACATTATGTCAGCTGAAATACATGTCTTATTTTAGTAATTTTAATACTATACTCTGAATGTAAATTTATATCAGTTTTTCAACAGCCTATATGCTATTTTATAAAAATGGTTCTGTATTGAATAGGCAGTTATGCTAAAAAAATTCAAGAATCATTTTGATACTTCTGTAAATATTTGTGCAGTTTCAACTATTACTGTCCAAGATGATGTCTGTCTATTAATTACAAACATATATAAATAACAAAGCCATAATGAAATAATAAACAAGATTTCCTATTACAAAGAAAAGGCTGTATTCTGCACAAACAGACAGTTTGCCCAGAATAAATAAACAAGGGAATGAAGTAGGCAAAATTATGTCCTTAGCAATCCAATGGCAAAGGTAAAGCAGTGCTGGTGAAAATAACCAGGATCCACTATGAAATAAATGGCAATAAAGAATACTTGTAAACAACAGAAGACAATAGTTTCAATAAGAGAGAAATTTGATAAGAAGCAGAAATACAGTGGTACTTTACAGACTGCAAACAAAAATGACTGAATAATAGTGTGACACTGTCATTTAGTGACATGTCATTAATGATAGTGTTATTAACTGGTTGTCCACCTATGAACACATCATCTTCCAGAGTTTACCCTCAACACAGAGGATGTTAGCTGCCTGCTGAAGACCACTGGCCAGGTGTCACCCTTGTAGCATGGGGAAGAACTGTCCATGAAATGCTTTTGAAATAGATCCATACTAGTAAGTAAGAGATTTTAGAATAAAATGTAAAAATAATGTTAAGCTAGGATAAGATTTTCTTTCTGCTTAAAGGAACAAAAGGTTCAAAGTAGATGTAAATAGGTAAGATATTTAACCAAGCAGACATAAAATGATAAAATTCAGGACAAATCTTATTAAAGTGGAGGGGAACTGGGAAGTAAAATTTTCTAGGTTTGAACAGGAAGTTTGAACAGCCAGCCTTACTCAATCATGTTGATTAGATTAGATTAGATTAGATTTACTTTCATTCCAATTGATCCGTAGTGAGGAGGTCCTCCAGGATGTGGAACATGTCAGAAAAACAACAATACATGACAAATATTTAAACTAAAACAAATAAGCTAATGTACCATTCCACAGGTCCCAAGTGGAATGATCGTCATTTTTTAATGAACACTAAGAGTCATTTTACAAATACTATTGCACTGAATTTAAAATAAAAAAGTTTTTTATTTATTTATAAGGTAAGAAACATGTAATACAACTACTGTAATACTTATTTACAATGAACACATTACTGCACTGAAATGGTGCAGAAGTTAGATTATACTTACACACACACACACACACACACACACACACACACACACACACACACACACAAATTTTCAGTGAACACATTACTGCACTGAAATTGTGCAGAAGATATGTTGTACTTATATACAAATCAGTTGGTTTTCCTCAGAAATTCATCAATGGAGTAGAAGGAGTTGGCCACCAATAAATCCTTTAGGCTTCTCTTAAACTGAATTTCATTGGTTGTTAAGCTTTTTATGGCTGCTGGCAAGTTATTGAAAATGTGTGTTCCTGAATAATGCACACCTTTTTGTACAAGACTAAGTGACTTTAAATCCTTGTGAAGATTATTCTTATTTCTAGTATTGATTCCATGAATTGAGCTATTGGTTTGAAAAAGTGATATATTTTTAATGACAAATTTCATTAAGGAATAAATATATTGGGAAGCTGTAGTTAGTATCCCTAGTTCCCTAAACAGGCTTCTGCAGGATGTTCTTGAGTTCACACCACATATAATTCTTACTGCACGTTTTTGTGCCCGGAAAACTTTAGCTTGGCTTGATGAATTACCCCAGAAAATAATCCCATATGACATTATGGAATGAAAGTAAGCATAGTATGCCAGCTTTTTCATTTTTATATCCCCTATGTCTGACAAAATTCGCATTGCAAACAGAGATTTGTTAAGACGCTTCAGCAGTTCTGTGGTGTGCTCCTCCCAGTTGAATTTATTATCAAGCTGTAATCCCAAGAATTTAACACCGTCCACTTCTTCTATCTTCTTGTCATCATATGTTAGACATATACTCTTGGGACACCCCTTACAAGTTCTGAACTGCATGTAGTGTGTTTTTTCAAAGTTTAGTGACAAAGAATTGGCTAGGAACCAGTGATTAATGTCTACAAATATTTTATTGGCTGATCTTTCTAAGACTACACTTGATTTGCTATTTATTGCAATGTTTGTATCATCAGCAAACAAAACAAACTTGGCATCTGGTAATGTTACTGATGAAAGGTCATTGATATACACAAGAAAAAGTAAGGGCCCCAAAATGGAACCTTGTGGGACCCCACATGTAATTAGTTCCCAGTTGGATGATGCCTGATAGCTTGATACATGTCTCTTTCCTAATAACACCCTTTGTTTCCTGCCAGAGATATAAGATTTGAACCATTTTGCAGCATTTCCTGTTACACTATAATATTCTAGTTTACTTAAAAGGATATTGTGATTTACACAGTCAAATGCCTTTGACAGATCACAAAATATACCAGTTGCCTGCAATTTTTTGTCTAATGAATTAAGTACATTTTCACTGTAAGTGTAGATAGCCTTCTCAATATCAGAACCTTTTAGAAACCCAAACTGTGACTTTGACAGTATGTTATTTGAGATAAGATGGTTATAAAGACGACTGTACATTACTTTTTCGAAAATTTTTGAGAATGCTGGCAACAGTGAAATTGGACGGAAATTTGATGCTATTTCTTTATCTCCCTTCTTAAACAGTGGCTTAACTTCAGCATATTTCAGCCATTCGGGAAATATTCCACTGATAAACGACTGGTTACACAGATAGCTTAATATGTTACTTAGCTCAGAATCACATTCTTTAATTAACTTTGTTGATATTTCATCATACCCACTAGATGTTTTTGATTTTAAAGATTTTATGATGGACATTATTTCTGTTGGGGTAGTGAGGGTCAAATTCATATTATGGAAGTTACTTGAAATGTCTGGTCTAAGGTAATCCATAGCAGCATCTACCGAACCTGACAACCCCATCTTTTCAGTATCAACAGCTGCTAGCTGGGAAGCATAAACATATCAGTGCTGTTACTCGGTCAGCAAGACAACAACCTTGACACTCTTGAGCAAGATTGTGAGTGAACCCAGCAGAAAATTGTTAGAAAAGTGTAGACCAAGCTGCCTTCATAATGTTATGTAAGAGACTCTGGGCAGGACAAAACATCATCTAGCAAGGGTCTGACTAAACAGTAAAGATACCACAACAAATTTGTTAAGAAAATGTAGTGGAACTGAAGACCACTGATATTTCAAAAAGAGCAGAACTGATGTGGTCTTTACAAATGATGTCACAGAGTGGACCCCTCTCCTCGAGGACATAAATACCTGTACTCCACCCCCACTAGCCTAGAGCACATGATCAGCAGGATTGATGGCGTTCAAGTCATTTGCACTCAATTCTCTGGTTCATTATGGTAACATTTTGTGAGTATGACACTGTTCTAGTGTTGGTCTCACACTTGCTGGTGAACTAGAAGATCAGCAATCTGTGGCCATGGATGATGAAGTCCAGTGTCCAGTACTGAAGTCAGTACAGCAACCAGCATTAATGGATAATCCATTAATGGATAATCTTGAGTACTGCTTTATTGCCTCCAGAGGTCCAGGGCAGAAGCTACCCTGAAACTCGAGCGTTGCATGAGTCTGATGGCCTACCATACTGGCAGGCCAGGCCATTCAGCATGACATCACAGTATTCAACATTGTGGTCCCCCTGACGGAACAATGCAGGCAATGATTTGGGAGGGATTGAATACTCCATGAAAAGGTGTGTGAATCAAACAAACATACTGCAGTCACTTCTATCTCCAAGCATGTCTACTGGTGAAGTGTGCCTACCTTGCCAGTGAGCAGCAAACCACTGCACCGATGCAACATCCTGGGCAGCCTTGAGTCCACTGTTGGATTCAGCAGATTTCTCTCTGAATTATGTAGCCAGTAGCTGTTGCAAAAGATGTGGAAATGACCTGTATTTGAGTGATAAATGGAATAATCTTGAGTACTGCTTTATTGCCTCTAACACCACCACACAGGTCCTTGGTCTGCATCCTGACAAAACAGTAGGGGCTTCCGACCTGCAGTTGGTGACCCCTACAGATTTGTGGTCAAAAGTTCTCCAGCCTATCACCAATACAAGTTGGAGGGAAATGACCCAGTACACCAGCATCAGGAACTCTCACAGAGGAAGAGTCAAAGAGAAGGCTTTGGTAGTTGTTCCCAAAAGAAAAAACTGTATTCTTTGCCATGTCCAAGTTAGTACTTAAAGACTTTGAAGTTACCATGTACAGACCAAGAGAACTGGCAGATTTATCACAATTCAAAGGTAATAGTGACCAAGAATATCTTGTTCCAACACTTTGCAGAACTTGTAATTTAACAGGACATAGTGCACAAGAAAATACAGTCACTTGGCAGATGATTGTTCAGAGTGTCATTGGTTAATGATTAGGAATCTGAATTAGATGTTATTGTTTTATTTTTGCAACTGTTGCTATTGAGCTATTACTGGAAGTAATACTAGCTTAATGTGTGTACAAGTGAGAAAGGTAAATTGCACAAGCATGGCACCTATATGATCAGCTTACAAAGCAAGTACCCAAATTGTTAGAGGTTAATGAACAACAGAAAGCACTTAATGAATAGCTGAGTTAGCAGTTACAAGCTTTATTGGTGGAACAGCAGTGACAGTCAGGACTGAACGAAGTTAAAACTGTGGTTAATGTTCTCCTTTCATCCATTGGTCCTTCAGCCACAAATCTAGTAACTCTCTTCTCTGTGAAAATAACAGAGGATGTTAATATGTTTATAGATGTTGTATTAGCCTTGGTCACATTGAGTAGCTGTACAGATGAAACATGCTTGCAGATGGCCTAGTTATCTATCACGAGTAAAGCAAAACCCTATATCTCATATCATGAACTGCTTAATAAGATACCCACATTCAGTGAGTTAGCAGAGGGTTAGAGATATAGAAGACAGGACAGTACATGTTTTTTTTAGAAAGAAATTGAATAGTTTAAAACACAAGGCGAATGAAGAAATGGAATCATTTTCTGACAGAATATGGAAAATCGGTGCACAGACTTGTGAGCTCACACACAAGCCAGATACAGATAGAGCTTTGCTTAAAGAAGCAGAAAACAGAGAATAGAGCATTGGACATGTTCCTCAGAGAGGTCCACCCAGATTGTTCACAGGCAAACAGCGCTTCGCATTACTACGCATTTAGGAGAAGTGGATAATGCAACTGGGATGTTTACTGAACAGAAGATATTCAGGTCTGGTGAAGAATGTCACAGTGGTGGTCTGCAGGGGCATTTAAAGGCACAGTGTCACCAGCCACAATGTTGCAATTGCTGACATTTCAGCTGTAAGGCTCAGAATTGTGAATTTAGAAAGCAGTGCAAGTACAATCCAAAAAAAAGCTAAACACCAACAGGAATGTTTCTTCCATCAAGAAGCATTCCCAGTAAATCTCAGTACCAGTAAAACATATGCAGAGATGGACTGTTGCTTGATAGCTTGGGTAAATAAAAGGCAGTAGATGTTTTTAGCAGATACTGGGTACACATATCGGTTGTGTGTCTGGACTTCATGAACAAGATGAGATTGAAAACACTGAAATTGAAATTGCACACAATAGGGAATAACAAACCATATTCACTGGGGACAGCACAGCTTAAGCTTACGGTCGGAAACACATGGTTTCTAATGTAAATGGAAGTATTGCCAACTCTGTAACATAGATTTTCCACAATATTCTGATAAGACTATCTGGTTAGGCATCATGCTAAAATCAACCTTTAGCAACAAACAGTTGACCTCGAGAGGAATTTGTTTCCAATGAGTGCAACAGTTGCAAATGTTTCTGTGTCACAAGATACACCCACTGCTAAGGTGGCACCAACTTAACTAAGTGTGTATACATTACAAACTGTTCTGCATGATGATTAACTGGGATAATGACAGATGTTGATGTTTCACAACAAGCTTTATATTTAACAGAACCTCTATCAAGTAGTGACATGCTGAATGAACAGCTCTGTTTTATATGAAAATGCAGCACATGCTAGGGAAATAAATGGCCAGGTTATGGTGCCAGTAAGCATGGATAATTCCTGAATGAATATAGGGATCGGTTGTATCTACTCTACAGGTATTTAATTACGAAGATATTGATGGGTCAGACATAGTACACGAGGTCAAGCAAACTGTCAGCTCACCTGCGTTATGTAACAAGGTTAGTCACTTAAAGGGTGATGATCGATCAGTTATGGAGTCATTGTTATTTTGGTATAGAGATTTGTTTAAATCAGATGGTCCTTTACCAGCCACACCCATAACACAGTACCATTTTCCAATAGGTAGTCAGGTACAAGTGCACAGTAAACAGTTTAGGTTACCACAACATCTACAGCAGTTAATAGAACAGTTCAGAGATCAACAGCTTAAAGAAGGCATATTAGAGCACAATGATGGTACTTGGTCAGCGAGTATAGTAATCGTGCAAAAGAAGTCACCTGATGGAACAAGAAAAAAATAGATTCTCTTGTGTTATAGATTTTAGATGAATGTAAGTAACTGATGCATATCCAGTTCTTAATATCTGAAACTTTGGATAACCTGGGACAGCATAAACTTTTTTCTATGATAGATTTAAGGAATAAGTCTCACAAGATTGAAGTATGTTCAGATTATATGCCAAAAACAGCTTTTACAACATCATCCAGTCACTACCAGTACTGCAGAATGCCTTTTGGGTTAAAAAATGTAGATGCAGCATCTCAGCACTTAGATGAAATCCTGCAAGGGTTAAAACTGAAGAAAATGCATCATCTATTTCGATGATGTTTTTTCAAAAGATCTAGATGAACATGTAGAGCATCTAGGTGCAGTACTGAATATAATGAAAGCAGCTCACGTCAAATTAAGCATTGACAAATGTCATTTTGCCCAATCACAAGTTACTCACCTGGAGCATATTATTAGCCAAGAGGGAGTGAGAATGGATTCTTGTCTCCCATCGACTGTATGCATCAAAAAATCTCTACTAGTCATTTGTCTGTACTTGTCTTTAGTCTGTACCTGTTCTTATATGCTCTCACCCCATGACCTAAAAACTGTTGTGATGTCACTCTGTAATCTAATAAACTGTGAATTTCTAGTACTCGTATTTTTCATTGTCTTCCAAGTCACAACACAAATGGCAACAAGTCTGTTTCTCACATGTGTTCATCCTTGCAGTTGTTTTCTCTAACCTCATCTGCCATATAATACAACTGCCAATGAGTCAAATTACAGTGTGTTTCACTACAGAACTTTCTTGTGCTTCAAAGGCAATGGCAGCTTCCTTATGGCTGCCTTCAACCATTTCGTGGATACTTTGACAGTATGTGCTTCACTGTTCCTCGGTGTAGCATCACAGTGTTCCTCTGCCTGATGACTCTGCCGCCTATTGGCAAGCCTTTGCCATGTGTTTAGCATATTTCTGGTTTGGTAAGCCCCTACCTAAGCTCTGCCAACACTTCATTGTCTTTCAAGTAACAGACATGGACACTGGTAATGCCTTGTTTTTGTTATGGCCTCTTTTTCCAGGAATGGCCTCCCTCCTCTTGTTATGTTTGTTGCTCTCTTTTTCAGGACCTGGCCTCCCTTTCTTTGTTCATTGGTACCCTTTTTAGCACACGGCCTCTTTCTCTCTGTTGTTGTGTCAATAAGCACTCCATTTGGGACTGGCTTCAGTCATTCATCAATCACGTACGTACCCATGTTACAGACACTTGCCTCGAGTTTTTCTTCATGCCATGATCTGCCTGCTCCATGCTCAGGGAAACATTCCTTCCCCTAACACCCAATGAAGATGTTTGTCAGTGTAACTCCATTCTTGACTGCTGAACTATTGTCTTGTCTCTCTCACTTTGTGCAACATGAGAGAGCTGCATGTGGACACCAGAGCAGCTGTTTCGCTCTTCAACTTGCAACTATACACATGGATGGGCTCCCTATTGTTAGTGCCAATCAAATGCCATCTAGTAAGCTACACAAACAGCATTTTTCTGTTCTTGGTTGGAGCCTGCCACAATCTACTTTCAGCACCTCACACTGCTTTTCCTCGCTTGGCTGGCACCTACATTGCCTTGGGACAAAATTCTTATTGCCTTTGCTGTACCTTCTTGGACACTTTTGGATGTTGGTCATTTGATGCCCTCCATGTTTCCTTATGTTGTTAGTTGCCTATCTACCGCAGTATAGGCGACTCTCACAGCACTGTTATACATTTCTTCTGTTGAAGGCCTCCCTTGCACAGTGTTTCTTCATTTCATATCCTCTCATGACTTTGCTTCTGCAATGGCATCCACTGACATCACACTTCACTGTGGCAGCACACTGCTAAGGCTGCACCCACCCATCTTCCTGCCAGATGGCCCACCCACATGTGGAGGATGCCTTCTACTCTGGTGCAGGTGCCACCTGCACCTACATGGGCACCTCTTACCTTCTGAAAGTGCCTCCTGCATCAACGTGGGTGCATTCCACACTGATCCAGGTGACTCAGCCAGTAGTATGTCCTTGTTACTATTCTGTACTAACTAGTCTGTATGCATCAACAAGTCTGCACTCATCAGTCATCATTTGTCTGTACCTGTCCGCCTATACTCATCTGTAATCTGTATCTGTTTTGTACGCTGCCACTCTGCGACCTGAAACTGTTATGCTGTTGCTCCATGAGCTAATAAACTGCAGATTTCTTGTAACCTTGTTTTTCAGTGTCACAACAGACAGAAGATGGCATGAATTAATAGTGCTGTAGTAGCATTTCAAAGTTACATATGTTGTGTGGCCACAAAAATTGTTCTTATGCATTGATATGTATGTCAAGAGGCAATCTGCTAAAAAATGTGAAGAGGCATAAAATTCAAAATTTTCGAAGTCCTAAATCTGGGATACTAAGTTTGCTGATACACCAGAGACAGTCCTGGTTTACAGGTATTTAATGACTAGTAACATACAAGAACTACAAGGAAGAATGGGAGGAGGAGAGTATAATGGACATTATTAAGTATTTCAAAGAAAGTGAATGATGAGCTTAAGAGGACAGCTATTTCACATTCATCAATAATTTCCCAACATTGCCCAAACAGCCTTTACTAAGAGCCCTCATGCACATTTCTTCTAGTGTTTTTGCAATTTTTATCCCATTTGTCTCTGATAAGAGTTGTCTTGCACATTTTCTTCGATGCTTCTATACATATCTGTAATTTCATTTTTGCATTGTGTAGAAGGAGTCAGGTGAAACAAATAAGATTCATTACATGTTTCCTGTGATACTCAGCATCACTGGGGAACTTCACTGTCTTTTGAATTACAAACAGAATATTTTTCAAAAAGAAATTTTATGGGCCCATTCAATACAATAGTCCCATATTAGTCTGATGCAATATTTGGTTTAACAACATGATTTTGTAAGAACAGCAAAACCCAAAGAATAACCATTATTCCAGCAGTAATGGGGCAGCATTGCTGTACAGCAATAGCAGGCAGAAAGTGTGATGCAAGCCAGCACACAAAACGCCTCAAGTCATGCCATGAAGCCTTCGCAAAACAATTATACGGTGCCTGTTGTTATTTCTGACTGCATTAGAGTTTAAAGGCAGTGCTAATACATCCCAGGACAGTATCATTTTCAAGATATTTTCACAGAACAGCCTGGTGATGTTTCCATACCCTAACATGATAGTATCTAATGTATTTTACTATACCTTGGGATTAAAAACAATGAGAACCTGTATCATCAAGCAATTTTCAATCTTGTAAATATATATTTGTCACTTCTTCATTGCTCAGCTTTCCCTATCTTGTGTGCCAACTCATGTCACACTGTCTGTTTGCTATTGCTATGCAGTCTTGCCACTCAGTTGCTGCTAGACTGCTAGTTAAAACACATTGTTAAGCTGAATATCACACTAGACTAATTTGGGACAGAGTTATTAACTAGGCACATAAAATTCCACTTTAAAAATTATTAACAAGAAATAAACTAAACTCTTCTATGGACACTGAGTGTCACATGGAACACACAATGAGCGAGTTTGTTTGAGGTAACCCCACCTGCATATAGTAGAAATAAAATTTGCAGCTATCTGCTGAACACTAGAGCAAATGAATCTGATGCCTCTTAGAGGAAATACCCAAAATAAACTATATTCTCTGGCTTCCATAGCCACTAGATCTGAATATTATCAAGGCATTGTGGTCTGTGTTGAAAAAGCAATTCAGGGTCTGTTATCCATCTTCAGGATCACTGGAAGAAATGGATAGCTTTTTTGTGAAGAATGATGTGTAATCCAGTAGCATACCATTTAGGCTGCATATGTATTTTCCTCCAGAATGATTCAGACTATTTTAGATACCAATGCTATCTATAAACAATATTCTCATTTTGTTAACACTAATTTGATCAATCCCTGTAAATAATTTAAGTTTTGTTCATGGGATCCTTGGATGTAAATAACCATCCATATCAGGATAGATATTTATTTTAGTTTGTTGCTTTTTTGTTTGTGCTGTCTTAGAGTGCTTTGTTATGAAGTATAACATGATTGATGATCGTGTTGTGGAATACCCTATAGGTATTTTAAATATTCTGGCTGCAGATGTCAATAGATAATACAGATCATACATTTTTATTGTCATGCTAGCAATGACTTCTTCTCCTTTCTATACATTTCCCTTCTGTTCAAAGCAAATGATCATGTTGTCATGCCACATAAATCAAAACTGAAGTACAGAATGAGAACTTGTGTTAGTTATTAAAACTCATCCAAGAAGAATAATTACTATGAAAGGAAACAAAAAAATATATAATTATGAAAGTAATTTATAGATACATTAAGCACTATCACAAGGTGATGTTTCAAAGTGAAAACTCATAGAAGAGTGTAATAAATGCATTTGTGCTCCTTAAAACAGTTCAGGCACCTGTAATTTCAGCAGAACTGCTTTAAGGTACAAGTGACACAAGCAGATATATGGGGCACCAGACTGCACAATTTGTTATATCTCTTGTGTGTCAAAATGTTCTCCAACTGGCCCTAGGTTTCAGCTATCTAAAGTAATTAACCACGAAAATGTCTTTGACAATATTTATGTTACTGTACAGATCAGTTCTTCGTGGAATAGTATAGTCAATGAGACAAAATTAAGAAAAACATTTTAAAATGATGTCATAGTTGCTTTTAGCTGTTACTGTTTTTATTTTACTATTGCAATTTCAGCATTTGTTCAATTTTCAAGCATAAGTTTTTTAAGATACAAGTTGATATTGTTATATCTGCCCAACATCAAACTGCTCTCAGAAATCTTATTAATGGAAATGGCACAAATGTCGAAACTGCAATAGTAAAATAAAAACAGTAACAGCTAAAAACAAATGTGACATAATTTTAAAAATTTGCTGAAGCTGTGGATTCATGTTACAAGAAAGTAATAAAAAATTGCTCTAGTTTCTCTACAATGATTAGAGACTGAGTGAACACTATGAGACAAAGTGGAAGCTACAGGTGCATACCTGGAATAATAGTATGCCCCTGATTCCCTGCTTCAGGGAAGCAGAATTCACTTCCTGGTAGAATCCCTCGCTGTATATTTACTCTCAGCACTTGTTCCTGTGCTTCTGTAGTAATCTGGTCCTCTCGAAGTACAAGTCTGGTCATTTTCAGTTTCTTTATTCCCCCATGGAATACCTGTTCCAAGATGACAATGAACGAGACCATGAAACACCTTTATGCTTCCCACAAAAGTGTGATACAAATTTGTGGTATATTCATTTAATTCAATAATTTCTTATGTTCCATAGATTTCATCATGTAAGAGAACCTTGAGGGATGCTGAACAAGCTAAGATACACACAGAATGTAAAACTGGTATATTAGTAATTAAATATTCATCAAGTGGTATAAATATTTGTACTTACTCAGTCCAAAGTTAACACAGTAAACGTACCAGCAAAAGCAATACATGGGGGGCAGAGGAAGAATAGCTGCTGTTTCCTCAGATGTATAAAATAGCCAGTATTTATATGTTATTGTTTGCTTAGCATCTTAATGATCACCTTAATATCTGTTATTTTTGGGAAATTGTGATATAAACATACTAAAAACTGTTTATCATAGGCTTCTGTTTATCATAGGCTTGCCCACTCAATAATAGCATGTGGGATCCGTTTCTTGGAGATTACTCACAAAAACCTTTGATAATGCAAAAAATAATATTAAAAATAATGAAGAGAGTACCAAAATAATCTTCCACAAACCCATTTTCAAAGAGTTAATATACTGTCAGTAGTTTCTTTCAACAAAAAGAAAGCCCCTGAATCTCTTTACAACAAATGGAAATATCTATAGCCATGTCACAAGAACAAAAGCTAACATTCATCTGGTGATACAAAGATTAAGTAGAAGTCATAACAGGGTGAGAAATATGGGCAGCCTAGTTTGCAACAAACAACCCATATCAATTAGAAACGAAGGAAATATCTTAAGGAAGAAAGTGACAGATTTACTAATTAAGCATAATTCTTATTCTGTTGATGAGTACCTGAAGGCAAACTTACATTAAATACTTGATCTTGTTCTCTACCTCCCATTACTCAACAGTTCTTACAATTACTTTTATGCTTGCTCGAACAGTCCACAGGTGTATTGCTGGTCCATAGTGTCCAATGGTCACAATATTTTGGCAATCAGACATGTCACCATTGTCAGGTGCACTGACGAACTGAGCTCCTGAGGGTGGGCAGCCATCTTAAATCCCCTCCCCTTGTGAGGCGTTCTCTCTGCGGTCTGCACCCATGCGTCAGCGGTCGATGAGACACTGGCATCAGCATCTGCAATGGCGTTGGTGTAATTGCCTCGTCTGCCCTAGTTGCCCCGTTCGTTTCCTTTGTTGAGCATCTTTTTAATTAGACTCAGTGCTGGTTCCTGCGCCCTGCTGAGGTTGTAGCCGCAGTCTCAGTTGATGAATCCATCCCTGGTATGAATTTCAATAGCCTCTCTAACGACGCTGTCCCAGTATTTAGATGTCTATGCCAGTACCCTGGTATGTTGGTAGTCCATTTCATGATTTTCGGACAAACAGTGCTCTGCGACTGCCGACTTGTTGGGATACCAAAGTTGAGTGTGTCTCTGATGTTCTCGACAATGATCTTTGATGGTGCACACTGTCTGTCCAATATGTCTTCCCACACTGACATGGAATCTGGACTTCCACAAACTGAGATCATCTTTGACACTTCCCAATAATGCTTGCGTTTTATTTGGTGGTAAAAAGGCAGTTCATACTCGATGTTTCCTCAATATTCATCCTATTTTCCCCGACAGTGTGCCAGTATATGGTATATAGGCAGTGGCTATCTCTTTCTCCGTGACTTCCTCTGTCTCCACATGCTGTACTGTAGAGGTGGGGCGGTGAGCGCGTCTGATCCGCCATTTGGAGTACCCGTTTTTCCGGAATACAGTTTTGAGGTGTTCCAGTTCTTGGAGCAGACTCTTTACATCAGAGATGGTGCGCACCCTGTGCACCAGTGTTTTTAGCACCCCATTCCTCTGCGCCTGGTGGTGGCAGCTATCTGCTTGCAAATACAGGTTGGTGTGTGTTTTCTTCCTGTATACCTCGTGGCCCAAGAAGCCATTCGCTCTTCTTTTGACCATGATGTCCAGGAATGGTAATCTTTCCTCTGCTTCAGTCTCCATAGAGAATTTGATGTTTAGATGTACAGAGTTCAGGTGTGTAAGGAAGTCTAGGAGCTTGTCCCTTCCATGGGGCCAGATCATGAACATGTCATCCACATGACGTAGAAAACAAGTAGGTTTCCATTTGGACAATGCCAAAGCTTCCTCCTCAAAGTGCTCCATATAGAAATTCATGACCACAGGCAAGAGTGGTCTCCCCATTGCGATTCCTTCTGTTTGTTCATAGTATTCTCCATTAAAGAGAAAATATGTGGAGGTCAGAACATGCCAGAAAATGTCGTTCGTCTTCTTGTCAAAATTCTGTGCAATAAGCTCAACTGACTCTCGAAGAGGCACCCTGATGAATAATGAAACAACATCAAAACTCACCAGGATATCTGAGTCTTTCAGCTTGAAGTTGTCAAGAAGTTGTCAAGATGTTTTACGAAATCCACAGAATTATGAATGTGATGAGGGCATTTACCCACATAAGGGCTTGGTAATTCTGCCAGATATTTGGCCAGCAAATATGTAGGTGCCCTAATGTTGCTGACAATTGGGCATAACAGCATCCTTTCTTTGTGGACTTTAGGGAGTCCATAAAGTCTTGGCAGTACAGGTCCTTGAGGTGTCAATTTCTTGGCGACACCCTCTGCTAAATCTATGTCCTTGAGAAGAGCTCTAGTCTTGTTCTCCACCTTCTTTGTAGGGTCAGCATTGATCTTCCTGTAAGATTCATCATTTATCAGCCTCTGCATCTTCTCAATGTAGTCCTTATGGGAAATTGCTTTTGTCAGCCCCTAAGACAACTAAATACTGGGAAAGCAACGTTAGAGAGGCTATTGAAATTCATATCAGGGACAGACTCATCAACCGAGATTGCAAATACAACCTCAGCAGGGCATGGGAACCAGCATTTAGTCTAATTAAAAAGATGCTCAGCAAAGGAAATGAAGGGGCAACGAGGGCAGACAAGGCAATTACACCAATGCCACCACAGACGTCGACGCCAGCGTCTCACCAACTGCTGACACGCGGGTGCGAACCACAGAGAGAATGCCTCACGAGGGGAGGGGACTTACTGCCGCCCACCCTCAGGAGCTCAGTTCGTCAGTGCACCTGATGATGGTGACATGTCTGATCACCGAAATATTGTGCCCGTTGGACACTATGGACCGGCAATACACCTGTGGACTGTTTGAGCAAGAAATACGCTGGGAAAAACTGAAGAATCACACTTTTATGCTAGTCTGTCAGGTAAGACAGAATTTCTATTTATCAATGTCTCATAGAGTTGTACAGAAATAATATCCTTTTACTAATGTGTAATAAGATCTATTAAGATACTGTCATGTATCCTCCATACAGTTCAGTGTATTAAAATAGACACTGAGTCTTGTCATTCATGCTATTGTAGCCATTATTTTATTTTGTACAATATTTGTGTTGAATTTTCATATATATTGTCATCTACTTAGCCGATTAAGAAAAATATTAGGTTATTGCTGTCATTACTAAACATCTACTGTTGTTCACAAATATAATATGTAAAAATGCAACTACCATCAGTCCCATGTCTCTGTGAATATGACACAGTATAAGATTTCTGGGCTACAAATAAACAAACAAATCATAGATTTCCAAGATGTTTAAAGAAGCTTCTGCAAGATGACTGATTTCCTACTTTATGTAGAACTCTAACTGCTCACTTTAGCTTAATAATACAAGATTACAGTGACTGATCTGAAAAATATGCCATACCCCTGACTTTTCAGCCAACATAAAGTGAGGTACGTCTAAGTACAAAACTGCTTGTCTAAACTTCTTGGTTAGTTTATCTTTTTCATGTTCTGTTCTTGAATGTTATCCAGCTAGATCCCAAGTAATTTTCACATATCACTTTATTTAGTATGTGAAAGCCTCCAAAATATCACAGAATATAAAAGGATAGTTTTGTAATTTAGTACTGCTGGAACTTTACTTGTGAGGTCATATACATCGGTCACTGAAAAGTCTTTTTTATAAAAGCCATACTAAGAGCCAGTTGACACATACACTGCTGAAAATGAGGCAGTGCACTAATTGGCCATCTTCCCAGAAGTTGTTGAAAAAGGAAAACTGGAAGTGGTAAAGTAGGTCTTTACTTGGCAATGATTTCCTTATTTGAGTTTTTACAGATTTTTTAGAGTAATGCAACTCAGTATGTTGTCAGTATGTAGTGTTTTATACAACATTTCATTTATGTATTGTCAGAAGTGCCCCAGGGAGATGTGATAGCACCACTCCTGTTCTGTGTACATATATGATCCGACAGGTAGGGTGAGCAGCAATCTCTGACTGTTTACTGACAATACTGTAGTGTACAGAAGAGTGTCATCATTGATGGACTGTAGGAGGACTATATGATGACTTTGACATAAATGATATTTGGTTTGATAAATATTAGCTTGATATAAAATTGGAAAATGTAAACTTACGGAGATGAGTAGGAAAAAACAATGCTGGGATATTTGGATACAATGCTAGTGATGTACTGCTTCACACAGCTATGTGTCAATTAAATATCTAGGTGTAACATTTCAAAGAGGTATGAAATGGAATGAGCAAATAAGGTCAGCCATATGGAAGGTGACTATTTGACTTTGGAAGAATTCTATGGAAGTGTAGCCCACCTACAAAGGAAACACTATATAGAACACTTGTGCAACCCATTGTAGAGTACTGCTCAGTTGTTTGAGTCACCCCCCAGGTTAGATTAAAGGAAGAACTTGAAGCAATTCAGGGCATGCTGCTAGATTTGTTACTGGTAGGTTTGATCAACTTGCAAGTTATGTAAATGCTCCATGAATTCAAGTGGGAGATCCTGGAGGAAAGACAACAATCTTTTAGTGAAACACTATTGAGAAAGTTTAGAGAAGTGGCATTCGTGACTGACTGAAGAACAACTGTACTGCTATCAAAGTACATCTTGCATAAGGACCATAAAGATCAGATAAGAAAAATTAAAGCTCCTACAGAGGCATATAGACAGTTGTTTTACCCTTGGCCTAATTGTGACTGGAATGTCTGACCCCGGTAGCTGAGTGGTCAGCGCGACAGACTGTCAATCCTAAGGGCCCGGGTTCGATTCCCGGCTGGGTCGGAGATTTTCTCCGCTCAGGGACTGGGTGTTGTGTTGTCCTAATCATCATCATTTCATCCCCATCAACGTGCAAGTCGCCGAAGTGGCGACAAATGGAAAGACTTGCACCAGGCGAGCGGTCTATCCAACGGGAGGTCCTCGTCACACACCATTTATTTATTTATTTTTTGTGACTGGAATGGGAAAGAGACTGACTGGCAGTGGTACAAGATACCCTCTGCCGTGCACTGTGTGGCACCTTATGGACTATGTATGTAGATGTAAATGTTTAAAATGAGTCTGACTGTCAAGTCACATGCAGAAGAGTAATTTCAATTGGTGGACTAGATTAATAAATATTTGTTTCCAGCAGCCACTAGATCCAGAAATATATCTCATAATCATTCAAATATATCCTAAACTTGATAAAATGCAAAGACCCCAAGCACATGGCTGTAGTAAATTGCGACTTTTAATTTGTCTAATGTCAGATGGCAAAACTGCACTTACTAGTGGTAAGGAAAACAGTGTTGTAAACTAATGCTGAATACTTTCTCAGACAACTGCCTCAGACTAGTCTAACAGCACACTTATGAAAGAAACACAATAGGACCTAATCTCTTTGAGAGCATCATCAGTGAGAGAGGGATTAGTGAGCAGGTACTATTACCGGGATGACAAAAAGGTCATCAAGGGAGCTATGAGAGTATTTGTGTTTGGGCAAACTAATAGGCTGCCAGTCTTTGCACCAATTTAAAATGTTATTGAGATCTGACTAAACTTTCATGCTGCTTCTTTCAGACTGTACTTCATTACAAATAACTACATAGGTTGGAACTTAAATAGTGACAACACTGCTGTGAAGACACTATGCGAAGGAATCTAAAGTTGTCGCTGATAGCACACGTTGTTGACATACCTACCTTACCTCCGAGCAAATGGATTCGCTCATCTCGTGTCACTGGCATGCGCACAATTGAGGGAAACACAGTCACTTGTGAGCGAGTGGTCTAACATAACGGAGACACTACGTTTTCAACACAGGAACAACGGAGTTGGATCAAGACTGAATGTACCAGAGGTCGTACAGCACGACAGTGTCATCAAGGTCTTCAAGAGGCATGCGGGGAACTGGCATTGCTGTACGGAACAGTGGTGCATTAGGTAAAAGCCTTCAACGAAGGTCAGCAAACTGGGGCAGACATGCATCGGGCAGGTTGTTCTAGCATCTCTGAAGAAGTAGTGCATGCTGTTGCCACATTAGTGAACAGTGATCGATGGCATACAATGAGTGAGCTCACCCACGAAACCGGATTAGCACATACGACTGTGCTTCGCATCCTGAAAGAACACTTGGGCATGCAAAAAATTGCATCACGATGGGTTCTGCATGACTTGATGGAAATGCAGAAATGGATGTGTTACAATGTTGCTCAGATGCACTTGGAGCGCCATGGGCATGAAGGAGAGGCTTTCTTATGCCGTATTGTAACACTGGATGAGACATGGGCCACATTGTATGAGCCAAAACTTAAATGCCAATCCAGAAAATGGCGTCATTGTGGGTCGCCATGAAAGTTGAAAGTGCATCAGATCCCCAGTATGGTGAAAGTTAGGGTGATTCTCGTGTACGACTGTGATGGTGTTATTCTAACACATTACATTCCTCCATGGCAGACCATCAATGCACAGTATTATTGATCATTTTTGGAGCATCATCTATGACCAGCTTTGTGAAAGAAGTGATGACACTTTCTGCACAACCCACCCATCATTTTCCACGACAATGCAAGGGCGTATACTGCGCAAGCTGTGGCCACTCTGTTTGGTTGATGGGACTCAGAAGTACTGTACCATCCACCGCACTCCCCGCACTTAAGTGCTTGTGACTTCCAGTTGATTCCAGAGATGAAGGAACCACTTAGTGACATTCGCTTCAGAACTGTTCCAGAGATTCAACAGGCAGTAGACTGCTCCATTCACACCATTAACAGAACAGGCTCTGCAAATGGTATACTATGCCTTCCACATCACTGGCAACAGGTTCTACACAACGCTGGTGATTAAGTTCAAACCCTTGTATATCATCTGCAGGAAGTCTGAATTTATCATTAATATTATCTGCAAGGTCAATAGTATACAACAATTTCTGTAGCACTGTCTGTAATTACATCTATAAGTACATCCGACGATAACTTTCCATCAAAGATGGAAATGGCTTCTAACAGCCGTGTACCGCAAGTCTCTAGAGGAACGGAGGGTTCCAAATGATTGGAAAAGAGCACAGATAGTCCCAGTCTTCAAGAAGGGTCGTCGAGCAGATGCGCAAAACTATAGACCTATATCTCTTACGTCGATCTCTTGTAGAATTTTAGAACATGTTTTTTGCTCGCGTATCATGTCATTTCTGGAAACCCAGAATCTACTATGTAGGAATCAACATGGATTCCGGAAACAGCGATCGTGTGAGACCCAACTCGCCTTATTTGTTCATGAGACCCAGAAAATATTAGATACAGGCTCCCAGGTAGATGCTATTTTTCTTGACTTCCGGAAGGCGTTCGATACAGTTCCGCACTGTCGCCTGATAAACAAAGTAAGAGCCTACGGAATATCAGACCAGCTGTGTGGCTGGATTGAAGAGTTTTTAGCAAACAGAACACAGCATGTTGTTATCAATGGAGAGACGTCTACAGACGTTAAAGTAACCTCTGGCGTCCCACAGGGGAGTGATATGGGACCATTGCTTTTCACAATATATATAAATGACTTAGTAGATAGTGTCGGAAGTTCCATGCGGCTTTTCGCGGATGATGCTGTAGTATACAGAGAAGTTGCTGCATTAGAAAATTGTAGCGAAATACAGGAAGATCTGCAGCGGATAGGCACTTGGTGCAGGGAGTGGCAACTGACCCTTAACATAGACAAATGTAATGTATTGCGAATACATAGAAAGAAGGATCCTTTATTGTATGATTATATGATAGCGGAAGAAACACTGGTAGCAGTTACTTCTGTAAAATATCTGGGAGTATGCGTACGGAACGATTTGAAGTGGAATGATCATATAAAACTAATTGTTGGTAAGGCGGGTACCAGGTTGAGATTCATTGGGAGAGTGCTTAGAAAATGTAGTCCATCAACAAAGGAGGTGGCTTACAAAACACTCGTTCGACCTATACTTGAGTATTGCTCATCAGTGTGGGATCCGTACCAGGTCGGGTTGACGGAGGAGATAGAGAAGATCCAAAGAAGAGCGGCGTGTTTCGTCACTGGGTTATTTGGTAACCGTGATAGCGTTACGGAGATGTTTAATAAACTCAAGTGGCAGACTCTGCAAGAGAGGCGCTCTGCATCGCGGTGTAGCTTGCTCGCCAGGTTTCGAGAGGGTGCGTTTCTGGATGAGGTATCGAATATATTGCTTCCCCCTACTTATACTTCCCGAGGAGATCACGAATGTAAAAGTAGAGAGATTAGAGCGCGCACGGAGGCTTTCAGACAGTCGTTCTTCCCGCGAACCATACGCGACTGGAACAGGAAAGGGAGGTAATGACAGTGGCACGTAAAGTGCCCTCCGCCACACACCGTTGGGTGGTTTGCGGAGTATCAATGTAGATGTAGATGTAGACATGGTGCATCCTTCTTACCAAAACTTCCTCAATACAGTCACAAATTTTGGATGATACTCATTGTGTCTAATGTTTTATTGGAATTCAGGAAATACTGCATCTATCTGACTGCTTTGATCCTTGTCTTTCAGGATGTCATGTGAGAAAACTGTGTGTTGGGTTTCAGATGATCTACGTTTCCAGAATCCATGCCGGTTGGCATGTAGGAGGTCACTCTGTTCAAGATACATTATGTTTGAGCTCAAAATACACTCTAAGATTCTACAACAAATGGATATCATGAATATTGGATAGCTGTTTTGTGGATCACATCTGTTACCCTTCTTGTAGACAGGTGTGAGACATCTACTGCATATTATATCTAAGATGATAGATAAGTCAGCAGAAAATTCAGTATAGAGACTGACAGGGATTCCAATCAAGTGCTGGTGTCTTGTTTAATTTCAGTTGCTTCTCAATGCCTTTGACACTAATATATACATCACTCATTTTACAGTGGTTTCAGGATTTAATTGGGGCAGTACTTCTGTCTCTTCCTTTGTAAAGGAATATTTGAAAACAGAGTTCAACAGCACTTCCAGTTCTGATTTTTTACCATCAATTTCATTTCCTGTTTCATCCATGAGTGTCTGAACATTAACTTTAGTGCCATTGATAGCCTTTACACATGATCAGAATTCCTTTGGTTTTAGTGGCAGATCTTTAAATATCTCCTATTACAATCAGTGAAGGTTTCATACTTTCCCCTCCAAACAGCCAAACATGTTTTATTCAGCACTTCTTTATATATAGCCCTATGCCAGTACATTGACTATAGAGGTTGTGTCACTATTACCTCCTAGAATAATTCCAAATGTATGATAGTAGTTGAAAAGTTTGTGGGACAAATGTTGCATGTGACAAAGGGGGCCACAATATGACATTGGTTTTTTGTTGCTAGGTTGGGTCATGGTCAGAGATATGAAGGTCAACTATATACAGAAGGTGTTCGAAGTGATGACCATTGGTATCAATGCAGTGCTACAATCTTCTTATCATGGATTGAGTGGTATTCCCCATCACATCAGCACGTATTGAGGCACATGCTCTGACAATTCTCTCACGCATATCTTCAGGTGTAGTTGTAACATCTTTATAAACAATGTCTTTTACAAATCCCCACAAGAAAAAATCCAGAGGTGTCAAGTCTGGAGAACAAGCCAGCCACCACACATCTTCTCCTCATCCAATCCAACGATCTGGGAATTGTCTCTGCAACTCATTTCTAGCTTTCATTGTAAAATATGCTGGACACCCCTCATACCACATTCTGTTTCTTGTTCGTAAAGTTATTTCTTCCAATAACAGACCTAATGTTTCTTGCCAGAATGTGGTGTACTTCCTACCATGAAGACTTCCTTGGATGAAATAGGGGCTTATAATTCTGTCCTCCAGAATCCTACACCATACATTCACCAACCACAGTTTTTGGTGTTCAGCTTGCCACAGCCAACATGGATTTTCAGTTGCCCAATAATGCATGTTATGCAAATTAACATTTCTGTTGTCTGTGAATATAGCCTCGTCAGTAAATAAAATCAAATTAATAAATGTGTCATCCCTCTGAATCTGAAGTTGAGCCCATCGGCAGAATTCAATGTGACGAATACAATCCGTATCAGTTAATCCTTGGTGGAGACTGATATGGTAAGGATGATATTTATGGCAATGCAGAACACGAGCAACGCTACTCTGGCTGAGGCCAGTTTCCCTTGCGATTTGACGTGAACTAACACAAGGATCTCAAACCACAGTGGCAAGAGTACCAATTTACATCTCGCAGTTAGTAACTTTCCTTTGCCAGATTTGTTTCTGATGTGTTAAAGATCCAGTTGTTCTCAATTTATCATACACATATGTAAATGTATGATGCGTAGGGTGAGTACACTGAGGATATCTTTCAGTGTATAAGTCTCTTGCTCCCACTGAATTTCATTGGCATTTTCCATAAATGAGAAGCATATCGAATTGTTCTTTGGAGGAATACATCATTCACATTTGCTTGATTTGATGATACTAGCCTTACTGTTTATATTAGTGTTGTATTGTGAAACTGTCGAATATGTTTACATGTCAATGGCACATTAGATGGATATGGCATATTTGGCGAATATTTACTATTTGCACAATATACAAGAGAGAATTGTCAGAGCTTGTGCTTCAATAAGTGCTGAAGTGATAAGGAATACCAATCAGTCCATGATAAGAAGATTGCAGAACTGCATTGATACCAATGGTCATCACTTTAAACATCTTCTGTAAATGGACATTCATGCCACCTTTTTGACCTTGGCTGACCTTCAAAGACCTTAATGTTACACATCATTGGATTCATCTTGATAGCTTCTATCAGAAAAAGTTAGGGGTTTGGTAATTGCCACCAGGTCAGACATGCAGCAAATAATTGTGCCCCTTAGGAAACGGCAGCAGTGGATGAGATGGATCATCTTTGTCTCAGTGTTGTATGCCTGAAGGCATCTTTTAACATGCTGAAGAATTCATTTTGGTAGCCATTGAGAGAACTGGATGAAACCAACTGCAGAATGTGGTATACTTTTGAATGAACAACACGTATTGTCTGTGTTCCAGTCATACTTGGCTCCTTCCCATGACTGGAAGAGAAGGCCAGCCTTTCTCAGAGAGTTTTAACAAAGCTCATAGTCTGGAATATTGTTCCCAGGGCTGACCAGAGCCATTGTTTCTTAGTCAAGTGGAAGGCTTGAACTAGAGGCTTCAAAGATTCTCTGACAAGCTAGGTTTTGACTTCTTGGATATGTGCCATAGGGTTGAGAGTAGCAGGGTTCTCCAAAGTGGGTCAGATGCACTACACATGAGAGGCTATTGCCCAATTAACTTACACTTTGCTGGGTGCACACAAGTTTTTGGTTAGCTTAGACAACTATCCCTCCATTTTAGATAATGATAGCTTTAAGGCACTTTGTAGTATTAGTGTAAGACCCAAAGAAATGACCCCCACAGATGAAACAATTGAAAAATCCCAACAAATCCAGAAGTTGAAGCAGTACTGAAAAGCACTGTATCTCCTATAATACTAGATGCAGAGAGATGTCTATAATCAAAATTGACAGCAGTAAAACTTTTTGAGCAAATCTAAGAATATGTCAGAAGGATAAGGTAATGAGAAACACTGGTGCTGTATTTGTCACAGTAGACAAGAAACTGAAATCCACATGTATAGAAATTGAAGCTGCATGGAAGATTATTTGGGCAAGACTCAGTATCAACATGGGTGGCAATAAAATTCCCTTTGTCAACTGCCAGACTCACTGCCAGATGTAACTGAAAACTAGAGAAACCATCTCACACTAATGCATATGTTTCCCAGTAATATTGTCATTGTCGAAGGAGACTCAATCATCCAAAAATTGATTCAGATATTTAGCTTCGTAAGTAGTTAGTGGGACAAGACATATTTAGGAATAATGTTAAATGTTTTCTTCAAAAAATATTTGGAACAGAATGTTTGGAAGCCTTAGTGGCTTCCAAACATTCTGATGGAACTATATGTACAGGAATTATGTCCAAGTTTAATGAATAGCTGGCCACACACTAGACAGATATGTATCTAGTAGAATAGTTCATGCTGCAAGGGAGCCTTCATAGTATATGGGGTGAGTCACTAACTATTGCCACCAAGAATAACTCCAAAAGTGTGATAGGAGCTGAAAAGTTTGGGGGACAAAAGTTGCATGGGACAACTGGGGCCACAATATGACATTGGTTTTTTGTTGCTAGGTGTGGTCACTTCAGTCAACTTTGTTTTTCTAAATGGGATGCTATAGTTTGGATTTTAGACATTGCAGATTTCCCTACAAGTGAAGTGTGTCTCACTGGCTGTTTTAGTTTCAGTGGAAGACAGCAGCTCAAAGTTGTCCATGAACCATGGACCTTGCCGTTGGTGGGGAGGCTTGTGTGCCTCAGCAATACAGGTAGGCGTATGGTAGGTGCAACCACAATGGAGGGGTATCTGTTGAGAGACCAGGCAAATGTGTGGTTCCTGAAGAGGGGCAGCAGCCTTTTCAGTAGTTGCAGGGGCAACAGTCTGGATGATTGACTCATCTGGCCTTGTAACATTAACCAAAATGGCCTTGCAGTGCTGGTACTGCGAACAGCTGAGAGCAAGGGGAAACTACAACCGTAATTTTTCCCAAGGGCATGCAGATTTACTATATGGTTAAATGATGATGGCGTCCTCTTGGGTAAAATATTCCGGAGGTAAAATAGTCCCCCATTCAGATATCTGGGCGGGGACTACTCAATAGGACATCATTATCAGGAAAAAGAAAACTGGCATTCTACGGATCGGAGCTGGAATGTCAGATCCCTTAATCGGGCAGGTAGGTTAGAAAATTTAAAAAGGGAAATGGATAGGCTAAAGTTAGATGTAATGGGAATTAGTGAAGTTCGGTGGCAGGAGGAACAAGACTTTTGGTCAGGTGAATACAGGGTTATAAATACAAAATCAAATAGGGGTAATGCAGGAGTAGGTTTAATAATGAATAAAAAAATAGGAGTGTGGGTAAGCTACTACAAACAGCATAGTGAACGCATTATTGTGGCCAAGATAGACACGAACCCCACGCCTACTACAGTAGTACAAGTTTATATGCCAACTAGCTCTGCAGATGATGAAGAAGCTGATGAAATGTATGATGAGATAAATAAATTATTCAGATAGTGAAGGGAGACACAAATTTAATAGTCATGGGTGACTGGAATTCGGTAGTAGGAAAAGGGAGAGAAGGAAACGTAGTAGGTGAATATGGATTGAGGGTAAGAAATGAAAGAGGAAGCTGCCTGGTAGAATTTTGCACAGAGCATAATTTAATCATAACTAATGCTTGGTTCAAGAAACTTGAAAGAAGGTTGTATACATGGAAGAAGCCTGGAGATACTAGAAGGTATCAGATAGATTATATAATGGTAAGACAGAGATTTAGGAACCAGGTTTTAAATTGTAAGACATTACCAGGGGTAGATGTGGACTCTGCCTACAATCTATTGGTTATGAACTGTAGATTAAAACTGAAGAAACTGCAAAAATGTGTGAATGTAAGTAGATGGGACCTGGATAAACTGACTAAACCAGAGGTTGTACAGAGTTTCAGGGAGAGCATAAGAGAACAATTGATAGGAATGGGGAAAAGAAATACAGTAGAAGAAGAATGGGTAGCTTTGAGGGATGAAGTAGTGAAAGCAGCAAAGGATCAATTTAATTGATGAAAGGAGAAAATATAAAAATGCAGTAAGTGACGCAGGCAAAAAGGAATACAAATGTCTCAAAAATGATATCGACAGGAAGTGCAAAATGGCTAATCAGGTATGGCTAGAGGACAAATGTAAGGATGTAGAGGCTTATCTCACTAGAGGTAAGGTAGATACTGCCTACATGAAAATTAAAGAGACCTATGGAGAAAAGAGAACCATTTGTATGAATATCAATCGCTCAGATGGAAACCCAATTCTGAGCAAAGAAGGGAAAGCAGAAAGGTGGAAGGAGTATAAAGAGGGTCTATACAAGGGCGATGTACTTGAGGACAATATTATGGAAATGGAAGAGGATGTAGATGAAGATGAAATGGGAGATATGATACTGCGTGAAGAGTTGGACAGAGCACTGAAAGACCTGAGACGAAACAAGGCCCCGGGAGTGGACAACATTCCAACAAGACTCCGGGAGTGGACAACATTCCATTAGAACTACTGACAGCCTTGGGGGAGCCAGTCCTGACAAAACTCTATCATCTGGTGAGCAAGATGTATGAGACAGACGAAATTCCCTCAGATGTCAAGAAGAATATAATAATTCCAATCCCAAAGAAAGCAGGTGTTGACAGATGTGAAAATTACTAAACTATCAGTTTAATGAGTCACAGCTGCAAAATACTAACACAAATTCTTTACAGATAAATGGAAAAACTGATAGAAGCCGACCTTGGGGAAGATCAGTTTGAATTCCGTACAAATGTTGGAACATGTGAGGCAATACTGACCCTACAACTTATCTTAGAAAATAGATTAAGGAAAGGCAAACCTACATTTCTAGCATTTGTAGACTTAGAGAAAGCTTTTGACAGTGTTGACTGGAATACTCTCTCTCAAATTCTGAAGGTGGCAGGGGTAAAATACAGGGAGCGAAAGGCTATTTACAATTTGTACAGAAACCAGATGGTAGTTATAAGAGTCGGGGGACATGAAAGGGAAACAGTGGTTGGGAATGGAGTGAGACAGGGTTGTAGCCTCTCCCCGATGTTATTCAATCTGTATATTGAGCAAGCAATAAAGGAAACAAAGGAAAAGTTCGGTGTAGGTATTAAAATCCATGGAGAAGAAATAAAAACTTCGAGGTTCGCCGATGACATTGTAATTCCGTCAGAGACAGCAAAGGACTTGGAAGAGCAGTTGAATGGAATGGACAGTGTCTTGAAAGGAGGGTATAAGATGAACGTCAACAAAAGAAAAACGAGGATAATGGAATGTAGTCGAATTAAGTCGGGTGATGCTGAGGGAATTAGATTAGGAAATGAGACACTTAAAAGTAGTAAAGGAGTTTTGCTATTTGGGGAGCAAAATAACTGATGATTGTCGAAGGATAGAGGATATTAAATGTAGACTGGCAATGGCAAGGAAAGTGTTTCTAAAGAAGAGACTTTTGTTAACATCGAGTATAGATTTAAGTGTCAGGAAGTCATTTCTGAAAGTATTTGTATGGAGTGTAGCCATGTATGGAAGTGCAACATGGACGATAAATAGTTTAGACAAGAAGAGAATAGAAGCTTTCAAAATGTGGTGCTACAGAAGAATGCTGAAGATTAGATGGGTAGATCACATAACTAATGAGGAGGTATTGAATAGAATTGGAGAGAAGAGGAGTTTGCGGCACAACTTGACCAGAAGAAGGGATCGGTTGTTAGGACATGTTCTGAGGCATCAAGGGATCACCAATTTAGTACTGGAGGGCAGTGTGGAGGGTAAAAATCATAGAGGGAGACCAAGAGATGAATATACTAAGCAGATTCAGACGGATGTAGGTTGCAGTAGGTACTGGGAGATGAAGAAGCTCGCACAGGATAGAGTAGCTTGGAGAGCTGCATCAAACCAGTTTCAGGACTGAAGACCACATCAACAACAACAGGTAATACCCCAAGTTATCCCAGCTCCCTTCCTTGTACAGGAACCCAGACCTATCACTGTCACACTGTTTATAATCAAGTGGACAAGTGATGATAAATCCTGTACTTTCTGCAGAGGACACATTGTCCCTGAGAGAGGATAGTAACTAAGGTATCTTTGGTCTCTCTGGTACGTGACACCAAACACACTCACTCAAAGCAGTTTCTCACTGCTTGCCAATCAGGCAGCTTCATTCACATTGTGGCTGTGGGCACATCCAATCATCATAGCTCCATCCTGCCATTATAGTTTTTTTCCATATCAGTGCCTCTTACAGTGCTGACTCCAGTTGTTCCAAGTGACTTCCAGACTCAAGGACAAATGCTAGACCAGAGGAACAACTGGTATTTTCCTACCCTACAATTGGTATTGTGAGAAAATGAAGTAATTACTTTAGACAGCTTACAACTATTGTACAACTGACACATACACACCACTTCACCTGTGTGCTGTTATAGAGGGGAAATGGGGTGTCGGTGGGGGGGGGGGGGGGCAAATATTTTGACTGGTAAGATTAGCCTGAATGACTCTTCAAGATCTAACACTTAATGTATACTGTAGACTGAAAACAGAACAGTCTTCTCTGACTTTTCCTAATGCAGAACAGAGGAGCAGTTTTCCAGATATAGCCATTTTATCCTTTAACTTGAAGGATAATGATATTTATGACAAACAAAACTTTCTCTCCTCCTGATATGAATAAATTATGACATATGTCATATCACTGAAGCCTTCTTGTCTTACTTGAATCATTTCATTTCTTCCTATTAAATATTTTTTACTGATTGATTTAGAATTTTATCATGCATCTGGTAGTTCCTTTTCAAATTAAAATTCATTTTGCTCATGATAGACCATATTACCACTACAATCCAACAGAATTAGTTCTTCACACCATCATCTGCATAAAAAATCCTTGCAGTAGTTTGGTAGACGTGGTCATAAGTACCTAGTAAGGTGGAGCAGTGGTTAGTCCAATGGACTCACATTTGGAAGGACAACAGTTCAAATACGTGTGTGATAATCCTGATTTAGGTTTTCTGTGATTTTCCTAAACTGGGCCAGGTAAATGCCAGGATGGTTCCTTCAGAAGGGCATAGCCAATATCCTTCCCCTCCACACAACAATCTGAGCTTGTGCTCCATCTTTATTGAGCACTGTCAAAAGAACATTAAACCGTAATCTTATTTCCTTCCTTCTTCCATGGTCATAAGTCAGCATGAAGTTGCATACTTACTAAGCAAGAATCAGCTCACATGAACATATGTCTCACTTATTGACTCACAGTTAAAGTGACTTCCAGACTCAAGGACAAATGCTAAACCAGAGGAACAACTGGTATTTTCCGACCCTACAATTAGTATTGTGAGAAAATGAAGTAATTACTTTAGATAGCTTACAACTATTGTACAAAAATAAGTAAATTTTTTTAACTACAACAGTAATCAAACTGACACATAGGTATGAATATGAGTTCAAATGATGCAATTCATGCTGCTTTAAAGTAATATTTATTCATTGATAAACAAAAAATCTCACACTGCTAGTAGTTTTATTGTAATCAGCACCAACTGTCAGATCTTCAAAGACTTGATGGGTTAATTGTACCGAAGGCTCCTGAACTTGGAATAATGTTCAGTTATGTATGCCAAAAATATCCTGGATTGAATGTTACTGTAATGTTGATCAATTAGAGAGTGATACACATTTAGTTTCTAAGACCAACTACAAAACCTGACAGGAAAAGAACATACAAAAAGATAACAAAATTAACACTCCAAAGAGTTCACTCCTATTTCCAGAGTCGACATACTTCTGCATAGAATGCAAAATGGTCCACTATAGGGAGTCTGACCACAGCACTGTATATGAACAGTCCTTGAGATCACTGTGTGCAAAAGTTGGTGGAGAACCAGCCTGGAGGCCTTGGGAGGTTTGATCAGGTTGATATGCTCCTGCAAACAATGCAAAAACTGATTCTGCGTTGCACTCTTAAGAGAGTAGGAGTCAAAGGACTCTCCAGGCAGGCACAGTGTCATGCTGTAAACAAGCTCTGCCTCAGGTGAGTCTATGTCAAGTTTATAGGTGACTTGTAGGCTGAGCATAACTATGGGAAGTGCTGATGTCCATGAACTTGCCTGGCACAGGAGCACTGCCTTCATTGTTCAAATGCCATCTTTCAATCATGCTGTTGCTGTCTGGATGATAACTTGCTCTTTTATGGTGTATATAGCCACAAAATTTCACCAGCTGGGCAAACAAGTCTGATGCAAACTGTGGGCCCCTGTTGCTGGTGGTGTGCGATGGACATTTGTAACATGCTAGGTACTGTAACACACTAGCTGTGTCAATACAAACATGAAGGGTAGAGTTTCGGCCAATATGTTATCAGTCAGAAGTGTCTCTGGGCATCATTTATACCTCTCCATCAGAGTCAGTAAATATCACTGGCCAACTGACAGGGGTGGCGATCCCGCAATAACAAGGTGAACAGGAGTGAAAGGTGAGTACGCATCTGGAAAATCACCTATCGGCACATGCACATGGTGGGAAGTCTTACAGGGTTGGCATGTTTGTGTCCACTCACAGCAGTACTGTTCCATTTCTGGCCACACAAAACACTGTGACACCAACTTGAACATTGGTCACACTCTGGGATGACAGTTGCTGTGCAGACTGTTGAACACCTGCCTTAGGAATACAACTGGTCCAAAGAGGTAAGATTGTCTGTGTACCAATTCACAGTATAGATGAATTTCTTCTCCAGGAATGTTGAATAGTTACAACTTTAGGTCTGTAGTGTCATCATGCAGCAGGTTTCATAACTTGGGATCCTCTTGTTGAGCCTTAGCAAGTTCTGTAACATCCAGAGGCTGTGATATTCTGGCTACTTGAGACAAACAGTCTACCACAAAATTGTTAATGCCGAAAATGTGATGAACATCAGTGCTGAATTGGCAAATAAATTCCTAGTGGTTGTACTGATGCAGAGAGCAGGTGGTAATGTTCCTCTTGAATGTGTAAGTGGCAAAGGCTGGAACGTTTTATTTTGTTTTTGATTTGAACATAGCTGCTCTAATTTCTGATCTTTGCTTTCTTGCAATATAATTTTATGTAAGTAACTGTTATACATCATGACAATTGTCATCTTGGTTAATATATTTTTTCCATGCTAAATTTTCTATGTATTGGTTTATAGGGTTTATCAAAAGGTTCATTCTGATGGATATACCCTTAGTAGGTGTCAAAACCTAGGTCAATGCACCTAAGTTATCTGCAACTCGTTGGTTGTATAATCCTACATTGAAACTAGTATACGGTTGCTGAGTAACAGCCATGTTTAAAACTGTAAGAATTCTACTGGCCCAGGTGTCTAAGGCTGTGTCAAAGTACAAAGGCGTAAGAAGAAAATTGTTAAACACAGGTGTAGCTATCAATTTTAATAAACTTTTGCCAAGTTATGTTAAATCATATTTTGACATGAGACGGTGCATGAAGGATCCAAAAACTACAGACCCTTGGCTGCATAATCCTATGTTGAAACTAGTATATGGTTGCTGAGTAGCAGCCATGTTTAAAACTGGTTGATGGCTTACGATTGATGTATATGACAAGTTCCCTTGATTTGATCTGCAATCTGAAATGTTTGTCGGCATCATAAATAGCCAAGAGCTCTCAATAATAGGTACTCAATTTCTGTTGTGTTGGTGATAACTTTGTGAGAAAAATACACAAGTGGCTACCATGCATTGTCTACCCATTGTTGAAGAGTTGTGCCAATAGCTCACCAACTGGTATCCACCACTACTGCTAGAGGAACCTCAAGTTTGGGGTATGTCAAAAGTACTGTTTTTGTCAAGCATTGTTTCATCACTTTGAACACTGAGTGCATCTCCTTGGCTCACTGCACTGGGGAACTGGTCTTGACTTTCGGCGCAGCCAGTGCTGTGATCAATGGTTTCTTTTGTTTCACCACCCGTGGTAAATGCTGATGGCAAAAATTAAACAAGAATCTATGAAGTTCTTTAGTTGTAGTCAGTCTAGTAAGCTACAAAATGGCTCCAAGCTTTCATTTCAGTGAAAATGTGCCTGCGGTGGATATTTGGTGTCCGAGAAATTCAATGCCTGGCCATTCACACATGCATTTGGCCATGTTAAACAACTCACTGTAACATTCTAAATGCTGGAAAACCTTCCTGAGATGATGGTCCATGCATGACAAAAACACAAGCACATCATCTAAGAACACAAAGCAAAACAAGAGCCCATGAAAGATGGAGTCGATAAATCACTGCCAGGTTTGCACAGCATTGCAGAGTCCAAATTTCATGATTTTGCTATCAAATAACCCACATGGCATGATGCTTATGGTCTTTGGTATATCCTCTGCTGCGGCAGGAATCTGAGTCTAGGCCTTTGCACAATTGATACAATGAATATTGTCACCTAGTGCAATGCATAGTTGTAGTCCGTCAACAATCACATGGGATAGCAATCAGATATGGTTTGAGCATGCAGTGTATGATAATCATCATGTGAATGGCAGGCTCCTCCCTTTTTTAGGAACTACATGCACAGCAGATGCCCGTGGGCTATTTGAAGGTCTGATGTTGAATTAAGCCTTGGTGATGGCAAGGCATCATGGTGCTAACCTTCTAAGCCAACAAGACACAGGCAGGTCATCTGTCGTTTATATGCCATGTAAAGTGTCATGTAAGACTTGTTGTGGTGTCCCTGGAGGTCCCACCAAGGTCAGAAACTCTGGGAGTAATGAGTGGTATACTTTGTCAATGACCTGTATTACCTTGACATCATGTTCTCTAGTGTTACGATGGTACCCAGTGGCTGCCAGACCTGTAACACTGTCCTCTAATTGAATGTTGTCCAGACCTGGTTAGAGTTCGTAGTGTGCAAAAACATACTGTAAAATCCCACAAAAACTGACAGTGTAGTCCTAAGTTTAAATCTTCTCATTGTCTACCATATACTGCAATGGCAGATTTGCTTGCTGTGAACAGACAACATGCTGTTGGTGGGCTACAACAATGCACTGGCGTCGTCAGAATACTCAGGTTGAAGCCAAGCAGATACTCTGCCAGTTATGAACACATGTTGTTATGCTGTCAGCCAGTCAGTGGCACCAATTACTGACCACTGCTGTCTGTGTGGATATTTGCAAAGTACGTTAGGAGGCTGATCTGTTTATTACCAAGACTAGTGATTACACAAAGAGTGGAAGAAGCTAAACTTAGTTGTTTGAGAAGCTCAGTAATATGCTTCTTTCAGTTTAAGTTGTCATCAATGTGAACACCCAAAAATTTGGAGAAAACTACCCTGTTAACTGAGCCCTGTTCATATGCTACATCAATTGTCGGTATGACTCTATTTGGTGTACAGAACTGGATATAGTGAGTTTTTTCAAAACTAAGAGAGAGTCCATTTTCTGAGAACCACTTAATAATTCTTTGAAAGGCATCCTTAACAATATCTTCAGCTGCTTTTTCTGGAATGGGATTTGTAATAAGACTCGTGTCATCTGCAAAAAGTACTAGTTCCACTTGCTGAACATTAAGTGGGAGGTCATTCACATGAATAAGGAACAGCAGAGGACTTAAAATTGAACCCTGTGGGACTCCCTTTGTGATAACTCCCCATTTACTACAATTTCCCACCCTACCAACGTATTTGTGCTATTCAGCATAACTTTTTGCTTTCTGTTCATTAAGTATGATTCAAACCAGCTGTGTGTATAGCCTTCAATTGCATAAAACCTTAGTTTTTCTAAGAGTGTGACATGATCCACACAGTCAAATCCCTTGGAGAGCTCACAAAAAATACCAACTGGTGATAATTTGTTATTTAGGGCTAGTACTATTTGATGGGTAAATGTGTAGATAGCATTCTCATTAGAGTAACCCATCCGGAATCCGAGATGTGACATGCTGAGTAAATTATTTTCATTTAAGTGTGAGACTACTCTTGAATACATAACTTTTTCGAATATTTTAGAAAATGAAGTGAGCAATGAGATTGATCTACAATTATTTAAGTCATTCTTGTCCCTTTTCTTATGAAGAGGTGCCGCATCGTGGTACTATGTGGCATTGACACAGCACTATCCTGGCTCAGAGTGATAGCTTCATGAGTGTGGTCTGCCAATTCTGCAATAGCATCCAGATGCACCTTTGTTTGCATAGCAATAATCACCTTTATTTGCAATATCAGTTGGCTGCACCATAAGGTGTTTACTCCCATACTTGAAATAATGTTCAGTTGTGTGTACCAAATATATACCTGATGCAACTTTATTGTAATGTGAATCAATTAGAGAGCTAGAAAGGCTTAGTTGCTAAGAGCAACTCCAAAATCTGACAACAAAAGAACATTAAAAAATTATAAAATGAACACTACAAAGAGTAAACAGAAGCAGATAAAACACAGGAAAACACAGTGGCAAATGCAGAATCCAGTGATTGCCATGACTCAGTTGTTAACATACATCACAACTTCACAGACACTATACCACTTCACTCAACAGCTTCACTGGATGGTGCAAATGATGTTAACTTGCATGACTATGAGAATCAATGTATGTGGCGGTGGCTACAAACTTAAAATGATCCTAGTACAAATTAGGTACAATCTAACAGTAAAAATAATATTTTTTTAAATTAAATTTTTTGTGAAAGTGAGTAATTTATCTCACATTTTTGACATGGCAGTAGAATAATAATTATTGCATGCTGAAGGACTTGTAACATCAACATAGAACCTGCCAATATTTTAACTGCAACAGGGGCAATTATTAAAACAAATTTTATGAATTACAACAATCTGTTTCAATGACTGATGTCTGTGGTTGGACTAAATATCCTTTTGTTTTGCAGCTAACAGTACTGTACAATTTTGGCTTTGTAGTCATTTTAAGTGAGTTTCAAGTACACACCAGGTATAACATAGTGTGAATACAAAATACAAAACAATCTGTGGTTACATATTGGGGTCATTGAATAAAAATGTTGTGGGAAGATCACTATGCACTAAAATTTCACACAAGTTAAGTAGAATTAAAAATGGTAGACATAGAATAAGGGGAATATCATATAATAAAACATTTTACTATGTTACAGCACTTTGTGCTAAGGCTATGACACCAACCATTTCCTGAAAAGCAGTTCAGTTCAGTAAGATGTTGTGAAATAAATAAGGATACCACCTGGTGATCTTACATATGACATAGCCAAAAATAACATTAGTTTGGACATTAGATATTTTAATACCCCTGCCAGAGGTTTGGTGGCACTACAGCTTGTGACTGATGAGAGCCACCACAGGTGTGAGCATCGAGTTACATAGGCCCAGTTGCTCGCAGCAATGGGGCTAGGCAAACAGCTGTGAATCAGTCTTCTTTAGTATGTGCCCTATCTGCTATGGGCATTGAATTTCTAGTCATTGTTATTGGTGTTTATTCAGTGTTCCACTCACAACAAACGTGGCTTTGTTTATGGATTCCTCATCTGTCTAGGGAACAAACATAAAGCATACTATTGAAAAACTAATTAGCAATGAGACAATATTACCATATTTCCCTGTGCCACTACAAAATTGTTTAGCCTGTGAAAAAATTAAATGTTAGTAAGATTGTAGTTATTACTAAATTATGTTAATGTAGTTTATTGTATCACACAGAAATAGCAGAGTGTTTCACATTTTAATAAAAGATTTTTTGTATTTATGTAGGTTGAAGTAACTTACTTCTTCCAGAGTCAGATGTAGAGGCCTGTATATGGTGTCTTCTTTCTTCTTATAACCGCAGAGCTCAGGCGTCCTGTATATTGGCTTTGGGAATGTGACAGCATCTAGTAAGTCAGCAAAAGGACTATCTGTACCAAAAAATTCCCTGTGAAGATACAATTTATAGTGAAGTTTCTTAAAGCAGTGAACGACCTTTTCTGGCAATTGGGACTCCACAGATCCAACATATATGTAAGTCTTTCTATTAACATGATTTTAGTTTATACTATTTTCTTTCCTGTCCATTTCATCATTCCCTTCCTCAGGTTTCTTTCCTCCATTTTTTCCATTATTACTTTGCTTCTGTCTCCCTATCACCGTTCACATTTTTTATATGATATTTATTACTTTCTTCATAAATTGTCAGAATATAGTATATATAACTAAGAACTTTCATGTTCTTTTATTGTATGAATTTTTCATGTTACAACTTAAGAATTTTGAACCATTTTGTATCTTCATCTGCCAAATTGAAAATTTTGGTTTTGCTACTTTATTTTTTCTGAATACTTTTGCTATAGACAAAAGAGTGACTTTTGAAGGATATTATAAAACTACAAATTTCAATAAATGAAAGTCTTCCAAAAGGTTGCTAAATTGAATGACAAAACTGGATAATTAGTACTTCTACATTAACCTAATAATATCACCTTCTTTTCTGTCTGCAGCGAATAATTTACCACCACCTTTGCAAAAATCTCCAGACTCATGGATGGGGTGGTTGAGTTTTAAGCTGCTGTTCAAAATTCATCAACTGTATAAAAATAATGACCCTCATGAAGTGCTTACACTTATATTAAAGCAAAATACTGAATAAGAGTGTGATTATGAAAAGCAAAATACTGAGTCTTTCAACAAAAGAATATAAAACATGTTTGAATAAATTACACTACAGAGAATGCTGCAACCAGGCAAAAGCTTTTTAAAAAGTTTTTGATATTTTTCAGCCACAGTCATGCAATATTTTTTGTAAGAAAAAACAACCATTTGACTGTGTATTACTGTATTTATCTAGTGTACTAGCTAGGTTTCAACTTTTGTGCCATTATTGAGTACAATGCTAAAAGTTCTTTGACCATTAACATGTTATATCTGGCAAAGTCAGTCCAAAGCAGACTTCAATAAACTTAAGGTAGTTATACATACAGATTTGCGCTGCCCATGTAAAAAATGTCTTTAGGAAGTTTAAGATATTTCCACTGTTTCTTGTGTGACCATACAGGATTGCATATACCTGCATGACCACATATCATGAGTGACTACTGTGAACTGGCACTGCATATCAAGTGTGGTGAGGGGCTGTATCAGATGGAGTGACTGAGGGAAGAAAGAGTTCAAAGAGTGACAGAGAATGCTTCAAGGAAGAACGGCTGGGAGAGAGAAACAGTAAGTGCACAAGATGAAAATGTAGCATTGGTGAGCCCACTCTGATACAAACAGAGGAAATTGAGTGAGAGGCACAGTGCTATAGAGGACTGGTCTGGGAAGGAGGAGATAAAACAGAGAAAGACAGACACTTTGGAGAGGAGGGTGCAAGTGTAGAAACAGTGAAGCAAGGCATTGGGGACAGAGCTGGGGATGGTTGTGGGACATTTGATAGTGAAACCAGGGGTATTGTGGGATCAAAGAACTTGTTATAAGGACAATACCTGTCTATGCAGTTCAGAGGATCTGGTATTGGGGTAGGGAGCAGGGAGGATCTGGATGACACAAATTGTGAAGTAACAATTGAAGTCAAGTAAGCTGTGCTTGCAGCCTGTCCCACCAGTGGATAGTCAACTCTGCTCTTGGCCACAGGTTAACATATCAGTTAGTGGACAGTTATTTCATGGCAATGTGCTATACAGATGTTACAGTATCTACATCTACATCTACATGACTACTCTGCAATTCACATTTAAGTGCTTGGCAGAGGGTTCATCGAACCACAATCATACTATCTCTCTACCATTCCACTCCCGAACAGCGCGCGGGAAAAACGAACACCTAAACCTTTCTGTTCGAGCTCTGATTTCTCTTATTTTATTTTGATGATCATTCCTACCTTTGTAGGTTGGGCTCAACAAAATATTTTCGCATTCGGAAGAGAAAGTTGGTGACTGAAATTTCGTAGTAGATCTCGCCGCGATGAAAAACGTCTTCGCTTTAATGACTTCCATCCCAATTCGCGTATCATATCTGCCACACTCTCTCCCCTATTACGTGATAATACGAAACGAGCTGCCTTTTTTTGCACCCTTTTGATGTCCTCCATCAGTCCCACCTGCTAAGGATCCCACACCATGCAGCAATATTCTAACAGAGGACGAACGAGTGTAGTGTAAGCTGTCTCTTTAGTGGGCTTGTTGCATCTTCTGAGTGTCCTGCCAATGAAACGCAACCTTTGGCTCGCCTTCCCCACAATATTATCTATGTGGTCTTTCCAACTGAAGTTGTTCGTAACTTTAACACCCAGGTACTTAGTTGAATTGACAGCCTTGAGAATTGTACTATTTATTGAGTAGTCGAATTCCAACAGATTTCTTTTGGAACTCATGTGGATCACCTCACACTTTTCGTTATTTAGCGTCAACTGCCACCTGCCACACCATACAGCAATCTTTTCTAAATCGCTTTGGAACTGATACTGGTCTTCGGATGACATTACTAGACAGTAAATTACAGCATCATCTGCGAACAAGCTAAGAGAAGAGCTCAGATTGTCACCCAGGTCATTTATATATATCAGGAACAGCAGAGGTCCCAGGACGCTTCCCTGGGGAACACCTGATATCACTTCAGTTTTACTCGATGATTTGCCTCTATTACTATGAACTGCGACCTTCCTGACAGGAAATCACGAATTCAGTTGCACAACTGAGACGATACCCCATAGGCCCGCAGCTTGATTAGAAGTCGCTTGTGAAGAACGCTGTCAAAAGCTTTCCGGAAATCTAGAAATACGGAATCAACTTGAGATCCCCTGTTGATAGCGGCCATTACTTCGTGCGAATAAAGAGCTAGCTGCGTTGCACAAGAACGATGTTTTATGAAACCATGCTGATTATGTATCAATAGATCGTTCCCTTCGAGGTGATTCATAATGTTTGAATACAGTATATGCTCCAAAACCCTACTGAAAACTGACTTCAATGATATAGGTCTGTAGTTCGATGGATTACTCCTAATACCCTTCTTAAACACTGGTGCGACCTGCGCAATTTTCCAATCTGTAGGTACAGATCTATCGGTGAGCGAGCAGATGTATATGATTGCTAAATAGGGAGCTATTGTATCAGTGTAATCTGAAAGGAACCTAATCGGTATACAATCTGGACCTGAAGACTTGCCCGTATCAAGCGATTTGAGTTGTGTCGCAACCCCTAAGGTATCTACTTCTAAGAACCTCATGGTAGCAGCTGTTCGTGTTTCAAATTCTGGAATATTCCATTCGTCTTCCCTGGTGAAGGAATTTCGGAAAACTGCGTTCAATAACTCCGATTTAGCGGCACAGTACCGTCGGCGCTGCGCAGTGAAGGTATTGACTGCGTCTTGCCGCTTGTGTACTTTACATACGACCAAAATTTCTTCGGATTTTCTACCAAATTTCAAGACAATTTTTTCGTTGTGGAACCTATTAAAGGCATCTCGCATTGAAGTCCGTGCCAAATTTCGCGCGTCTGTAAATTTTAGCCAATCTTCGGGATTTCGCGTTCTTCTGAACTTCGCATGCTTTTTCCGTTGCCTCTGCAACAGCGTTCGGACCTATTTCGTGTACCATGTGGGATCAGTTCCATCTCTTACCAATTTATGAGGTATGAATCTTTCAATTGCTGTTGCTACTATATCTTTGAATTTGAGTCACATCTCGTCTACATTTGCATAGCCAGTTGGGAAGGAATGGAGATTGTCTCTTAGGAAGGCTTCTAGTGACACTTTATCTGCTTTTTTAAATAAAATTATTTTGGTTTTTTTTCTGGTGGATTTGGAAGAAATGGTACTGAGACTAGCTACAACAACCTTGTGATCACTAATCCCTGTATCAGTCATGATGCTCTCTATCAGCTCTGGATTGTTTGTGGCTAAGAGATCAAGTGTGTTTTCGCAACCATTTACAATTCGCGTGGGTTCGTGGACTAACTGCTCGAAATAATTTTCGGAGAAAGCATTTAGGACAATCTCGGAAGATGTTTTCTGCCTACCACCGGTTTTGAACAAGTATTTTTGCCAACATATTGAGGGAAGGTTGAAGTCCCCACCAACTATAACCATATGAGTGGGGTATTTATTTGTTACGAGACTCAAATTTTCTCTGAACTGTTCAGCAACTATATCATCAAAGTCTGGGAGTCGGTAGAAGGAGCCAATTATTAACTTAGTTCGGCTGCTAAGTATAACCTCCACCCATACCAATTCGCATGGAGTATCTACTTCGACTTCACTACAAGATAAACCACCACTGACAGACACAAACACTCCACCACCAATTCTGCCTAATCTATCTTTCCTGAACACTGTCTGAGACTTCGTAAGAATTTCTGCAGAACTTACTTCAGGCTTTAGCCAGCTTTCTGTACCTATAACGATTTCAGCTTCTGTGCTTTCTATTAGTGCTTGAAGCTCAGGGACTTTCCCAGCACAACTACAACAATTTACAACTGCAATTCCGACTGTTCCTTGATCCAAGCACGTCTTGTATTTGCCATGCACCCTTTGAGATTGCAACCCACCCCGTACTTGCCCGAGGCCTTCTAACCTAAAAAAACCGCCCAGTCCACACCACACAGCCTCTGCTACCCGTGTAGCTGCCAACTGAGTGTAGTGAACTCCTGACCTATTCAGCGGAACTCGAAACCCCACCACCCTATGGCACAAGTCAAGGAATCTGCAGCCAACACGGTCACAAAACCGTCTGAGCCTCTGATTCAGACCCTCCAACCAGCTCTGCACCAAAGGTCCACAGTCAGTTCTGTCAACGATGCTGCAGATGGTGAGCTCTGCCTTCATCTCGTAAGCAAGACCGGCAGCCTTCACCAAATCAGCTAGCCGCTGGAATCCAGAGAGAATTTCCTCAGATCCAAAGCGACACATGTCATTAGTGCCGACATGTGCCACCACCTGCAACTGGCTGCACCCTGTGCTCTTCATGGCATCTGGAATGACCCTTTCCACATCAGGAATTACTCCACCCGGAATGCACACGGAGTGCACACTGGATTTCTTCCCCTCCTTAGCCGCCATATCCCTAAGGGGCCCCATTACGCGCCTAACATTGGAGCTCCCAACTACCAATAAGCTCACCCTCTGTGACTGCCCGGACCTTGAAGGCTGAGAATCATCCTCTGAAACAGGGCAGGCAGCTGCATCTGGCTCAGCCAGAGACAGTGCCTGAAACCTGTTTGTCAGACGCACCGGGGAGGCTTTCTGATCAGCCTCCGGGGATGTCTTTCGGGCAGCAACCGGGGCAACCACAGTGGCAGACCGATCTGGGAACAGACGGGACGAGGTTGACATCCCCGTGATACCCAAGTCCGGCTTCCCACAGTGGTGCCCATTGGCAACAGCCTCAAGCTGCATGACTGAAGTCAGTGCTGCTTGCAGCTGTGAGCGAAGGGATGCCAACTCAGCCCTCATCCGAACACAGCAATCACAGCTGGTATATTATAAGAATGCTTTGATAGGTGGTTCTGCCTCTGACAGGGTACCGCATACCTGTTTGTGATGACATTATTACTATGGGACTCCAATTATCTACACTCCACCTCCAAAACTAAAACTCTTACCCTCTAATAACTGGCACCACTTACAAAAGTTTTCAAATTTCTGACATCCTACTCCTGTCTCATAGTGCCTACTAATTTATATCCTATCCCTAGTGACCTGTCCCACACTCCCACTTAATCATTTCCCAATTACCTGAGAACACAAAGTTGTAACAACAACCCAGAACCAGGAAGGAACTGAAGTGTGATACACATGCCTCTGATAATGAACAGAGCTCAGGTTAACAAGTGTGTTTAATAATTTATGTGCGCAAGAACATCCACATGACACACACTGTCATTACATACATATCCATTCAGATATCTATTGACATTATGTAACTGTGCATTCTATTACAGTCTATATATATTATGATGTGTGATAGAAGAAAACGGATGGAATATACTACTATAAATATTATTGTTGTGTTTATTAATTGTGAAAGTAGTGTTTATCTTCTAACTTTATTTACAATGAGCTGCAGGGCAGTTTTACCATGAAAAATATTATTTTCCTCTCTGCTGGTAGTATATGCTAAAATCCTAAGATGGTGTACTGAAGTACCACTTACTAAGTGCACGTGTGTGTGTGTGTGTGTGTGTGTGTGTGTGTGTGTGGGCGCGCACGCGCTTGTGGGTGCGCGTGTGTGTGTGTGTGTGTGTGTGTGTGTGTGTGTGTGTGTGTGTGTGTGCATGTGTGTGTGTTTGTGCATGTGTTGTATTTTGTCAAAGGATTTCTTCTGAAAGCTAAAAAAGTTTTCATTCTCTTTTGGGAGCCTGACAATTCTCAGTGCTTTGCTTCTGCTGTTTGGTGAGTGGTTTCCTTTGCTCCTAACTCACATTCTACCAGAACTTTGCTCATTATATTTACATGTATTGTAATAATTTTCTTTTTTGTAATAGACATATGGAGATGGGAGACTATATCGCAGTAATGAAATTTGTATGTGTACGTGCTGTACAGTATTCTAGAATGGACTAAAATGGATAACTTTCCTGTGTAAAATTGAGTTTGTTTATGATATAGGCCATATCTCTTTGGACAGGAAAATACCAGCAACATTGAAACCATTGCAGATGGAGCAGAAGCTTAGTTTAACAAAAAAAAAGGGGGGGGGGGGAATAGGCTGTGGGATTGTAGTGATACATATAGTTTTTAATCAGATTTTAGCTTGCAGTTGTGTGTTTGGAGTTATGGGAAGAAGTGGCTATAATTAAAAAATGTAGTGTTAGTGAACTTAGTGCAAAGAGTTAAAAGCAACATCTTTATGTGTATGTAGGATATGATGGTCCTACAATTTGCCACAGTGCGATTCTTCTGTTACGTTCCCTGAACCACAGAAATGAGACCACATCAAAGGTGCAGTTGACAGTTAAATGTCAGTTGGTTGCTTTATGTTTAAGGCACTCAACTTCAGTCCCAATATTTCTTGGGTGGGTGAGCTGAAGTGAATAAGAGTATTCTTTTTGATATGGTGAAGTAACAGCTTTTAGTCTGAGATAAAATACATCTCAATTAAAATTCCAATAATACAGTGAAAATATATAAAACAGTTATTTAGACTAATGTGTCTTAATTCTTGGTAGAAATAGTAAAATGACAGTATTTAAAACTGATGTAAAGATATGCACGGTTGGTGGACTACTGACTCAGACACACATTAAAATCTATGCCCCAATAATGATGCAAAATTGCAGAACTCATTCTATACCCATCCTGTCACCACTCGAAGTAGAAACAAGCCTTTGGATAATTGCAGGGATGATATCTTATCAGAAAATTTGGTGCGATGAACTGAAATGTGACTTATATATAAAGTAGTAGGCTACAAGCACTATATACTTGAGGGCCTTTCATTGGAGGAGGGGCCCATGTGTCAACAGGGAGTGCTCTATTCAATATGTGGAGAGACATAGTTCAGCATGTCTCTTTGGCTTGAAGTAAGTATTCTACAGTGATGTTGATTTGATAAACCATAGCTTGAGACACTCATTCTTCTACTGACACATGACATGTTTCCTCATCTGTAATAACATTTGTTGTAGGCAATGGGAGTGAGATACACAAGTTGTCCCAAAAAATGGTTTACATTGTTTGAACTTTAATAACTGAATAGGCATTTATGATAATGTGATCCAGTTGTGATTATATTATGCTCTCATGACTAGATTGTGTAGCCATTCATTTATTTTTCTTTTGTTTACTTTAAGTTGCCAGCAATTGCAAGTAAATAATAAGATGAATGGAAACACACCCTTGGTGCAAAGAAAGTGGATCTTAAAGTGTTTTGGTAAAGTGAAAATACAAATTACTCAGTGCTCATCCTTTTTCATGTGATGTATCTGGAAGCTGATTTCCCCTGTTTCCCACATGACATGGTACTCAATATAATATATCACTTTTCTCAGTGTTTTCAACAGAAAGAGAGCATCTTGGATGCTATTCAATTCAATTCAATTTTTATTATCACATAACATGCCTTATACAATCAAAGATTGTGACATAGGTGACTTGTCAGTTATACACCATATATAATAATACTAAAAATAGACAATAAACTAATAATATATATGGTGTAACATCTTCAAAGAGGTATTTTAATTACAATTATAATGCATTGTTGCCATTCACAAAATCTTCTACACTATAGTGACATTTATCTTTCAGATATTTTTCCAGATCTCTTTTGATACCTTTTACATTTGGGTCATCCATATCTTTCCATATTTTATTTACAAATTTCATGCCCATATAGTATGGGGTTTTTTCATACAATTTTAAACGGTGGGTAGGTAACATGTAGCTCGTTCTATATCTAGTATCATATTGATGCAAGAAGAAGTTGCCCTCAAAAGTTGTGGGTTTCTTTCGTGAAAGTGAGAGTTTCATAGATGTATATGCTTGGAATGCTCATTAGATCTGTTGTTGTTGTTGTAGTCTTCAGTCCTGAGACTGGTTTGATGCAGCTCTCCATGCTACTCTACCCTGTGCAAGCTTCTTCATCTCCCAGTACCTACTGCAGCCTACATCCTTCTGAATCTGCGTAGTGTATTCATCCCTTGGTCTCGACTTCACGATTTTCACCCTCCACGCTGCCCTCCAGTCCTAAATTGGTGATCCCTTGATGCCTCAGAACATGTCCTAACAACCGATCCCTTCTTCTGGTCAAGTTGTGCCACAAACTCCTCTTCTCCCCAATTCTATTCAATACCTCCTCATTAGTTATGTGATCTACCCATCTAACATTCAGCATTCTTCTGTAGCACCACATTTCGAAAGCTTCTATTCTCTTCTTGTCTAAACTATTTATCATCCATGTTGCACTTCCATACATGGCTACAACTCCATACAAATACTTTCAGAAACGACTTCCTGACATTTAAATCTATACTCCATGTTAACAAATTTTTCTGCTTCAGAAACACTTTCCTTGCCATTGCCAGTCTACATTTTATATCCTCTCTACTTCGACCATCATCAGTTATTTTGCTCCTCAAATAGCAAAACTCCTTTACTACTTTGAGTGTCTCATTCACTAATCTAATTCCCTCAGCATCACCCGACTTAATTCGACTACATTCCATTATCCTCGTTTTGCTTTTGTTGATGTTCATCTTATACCCTCCTTTCAAGACACTGTCCAATCCATTCAACTGCTCTTCAAGTCCTTTGCTGTCTCTGACAGAATTACAATGTCATCGGTGAACCTCAAAGTTTTTATTTCTTCTCCATGGATTTTAATTCCTACCCTTTTCTTTTGTTTCCTTTACTACTTGGTCAATATACAGATTGAATAACATTGGGGATAGGCTACAACCCTGTCTCACTCCCTTCCCAACCACTGCTTCCCTTTCATGCCCTTCGACTCTTATAACTGCCATCTGGTTTCTGTACAAATTGTAAATAGCCTTTCGCTCCCTGTATTTTTACCCCTGCCACCTTCAGAATTTGAAAGAGAGTATTCCAGTCAACATTGTAAAAAGATTTCTCTAAGTCTACAAATGCTAGAAATGTAGGTTTCCCTTTCCTTAATCTTTCTTCTAAGATAAGTCGTAGGGTCAGTATTGCCTCACGTGTTCCAACATTTCTACGGAATCCAAACTGATCTTCGCCGAGGTCGGCTTCTATCAGTTTTTCCATTCGTGTATAAAGAATTCGCGTTAGTATTTTGCAACTGTGACTTATTAAACTGATAGTTCAGTAATTTTCACATCTGTCAACACCTGCTTTCTTTGGGATTGGAATTATTATATTCTTCTTGAAGTCTGAGGGAATTTCGCCTGTCTCATACATCTTGCTCACCAGATGGTAGAGTTTTGTCAGGACTAGCTCTCCCAAGGCTGTCAGTAGTTCTAATGGAATGTTGTCTACTCCCAGGGCCTTGTTTCGACTTAGGTCTTTCAGTGCTCTGTCAAACTCTTCACGCAGTATCATAACTCTCATTTCATCTTCCACTACCTCCTCTTCAATTTCCATAATATTGTCCTCAAGAACATCGCCCCTGTATAGACCCTCTATATACTCCTTCCATCTTTCTGCTTTCCCTTCTTTGCTTAGAACTGGGTTTCCATCTGAGCCTTTGATATTCATGCAGGTGGTTCTCTTTTATCCAAAGGTCTCTTTAATTTTCCTGTGGGCAGTATCTATCCTACCCCTCATGAGACAAGCCTCTACATCTTTACATTTGTCCTCTAGCAATCCCTGCTTAGCCATTTTGCGCTTCCTGTCGACCTCATTTTTGAGATGTTTCTATTCCTTTTTGCCTGCTTCACTTACTGCATTTTTATATGTTATCCTTTCATCAATTAAATTCACTATCTCTTCTCTTACCCAAGGATTTCCACTAGCCCTCGTCTTTTTACCTACTTGATCCTCTGCTGCTTTCACTATTTCATTCCTCAAAGCTACCCATTCTTCTTCTTCTGTATTTCTTTCCCCCATTCCTGTCAATTGTTCCCTTATGCTCTCTCTGAAACTCTGTACAACCTCTGGTTTAGTCAGTTTATCCAGGTCCCATCCCCTTAAATTCCCACCTTTTTGCAGTTTCTTCAGTTTTAATCTACAGTTCATAACCAAAAGATTGTGGTCAGAGTCCACAACTGCCCCTGGAAATGTCTTACTATTTAAAATCTGGTTCCGAAATCTCCAGGGTTCTTCCATGTATACAACCTTCTTTCATGATTCTTGAACCAAGTGTTAGCTATGATGAAGTTATGCTCTGTGCAAAATTCTACCAGACGGCTTCCTCTTGCATTTCTTAGTACCAATCCATATTCACCTACTATGTTTCCTTTTGTTTCCTTTTCTTCCTTTTCCTACTGTCGAATTCCACTCACCCATGACTATTAAATTTTCGTCTCCCTTCACTACCTGAATAATTTCTTTTATCTCATCATACATATCATCAATTTCTTCATTATCTGCAGAGCTAGTTGGCATATAAACTTGTACTACTGCAGTAGGCGTGGGCTTCGTGTCTATCTTGGCCACAATAATGCATTCACTATGCTGTTTGTAGTAGCTTACCCGCACTCCTATTTTTTTTGTTAATTATTAAACCCACTCCTGCATTACCCCTATTTGATTTTGTATTTGTAACCCTGTATTCACCTGACCAAAAGTCTTGTTCCTCCTGCCACCGAACTTTACTATTTCTGACTACATCTAACTTTAGCATATCCTTTTCCCTTTTTAAATTTTCTAACCTACTTGTCCGATTAAGGGATCTGACATTCCAGCTCCGATCCGTAGAATGCCAGTTTTCTTTTTCGTGATAACGACTTCCTCTTGAGTAGTCCCCGCCCGGAGATCCGAATGGGGGACTATTTTACCTCTGGAATATTTTACCCACGAGGACGATATCATCATTTAATCATACAGTAAAGCTGCATGCCCTTGGGAAAAATCACGGCTGTAGTTTCCCTTTGCTTTCAGCCGTTCACAGTACCAGCACAGCAAGGCCATTTTGGTTATTGTTACAAGGCCAGGTCAGTCAATCATCCAGACTGTTGCCTCTGCAACTACTGAAAAGGCTGCTGCCCCTCTTCATGAACCACACGTTTGTCTGGCCTCTCAACATATACCCCTCCGTTGTGGTTGCACCTACGGTACAGCTATCTGTATCATTGAGGCACCACGCAAGCCTCCCCAGCAATGGCAAGGTCCATGGTTCATGCGGGGGGGATTTGATCTAGTTTTACAAATAAAGGTTTACAATGTTGCTTTGGTTTTTCTCCCACCATTGTTCAGATGGTTCTTTTTTGTAGTCTAAAAGCTCCAAGTAAATTTGTTTTTTCAGACCCGCAGAAAATTATACTATACCTAATGACTGAAATAAAATATGCATTATATATACACTTTTTCTTACAGCTAAATCAGTAATACTATACAAGATATTCATAGTATATACAAGGCTATTCAGTCGACCCAGTATGTTGTCCACATGGTGACTCCATAACAGGTTTTTATTGACTAATACGCCAAGGAATTTGACACAGTCTGCAGTCTCTAATTTTTTGTCCATATACCTTATTTCACTTAAAGACTGTGCAGATTGTTTTGTGGTGAAATGAACAGTTTCTGTTTTTGTAAAATTTAATGTCAAGTTAATATAATAGAAGGAAACATTCCACGTGGGAAAAATTATATGTAAAAACAAAGATGAGGTGACTTACCGAACGAAAGCGCTGGCAGGTCGATAGACACACAAACAAACACAAACATACACACAAAATTCAAGCTTTCGCAACAAACTGTTGCCTCATCAGGAAAGAGGGAAGGAGAGGGGAAGACGAAAGGAAGTGGGTTTTAAGGGAGAGGGTAAGGAGTCATTCCAATCCCGGGAGCGGAAAGACTTACCTTAGGGGGAAAAAAGGACAGGTATACACTCGCACACACGCACATATCCATCCACACATACAGACACAAGCAGACATATTTAAAGACCAATGTCTTTAAATATGTCTGCTTGTGTCTGTATGTGTGGATGGATATGTGCGTGTGTCCGAGTGTATACCTGTCCTTTTTTCCCCCTAAGGTAAGTCTTTCTGCTCCCGGGATTGGAATGACTCCTTACCCTCTCCCTTAAAACCCACTTCCTTTCGTCTTCCCCTCTCCTTCCCTCTTTCCTGATGAGGCAACAGTTTGTTGCGAAAGCTTGAATTTTGTGTGTATGTTTGTGTTTGTTTGTGTGTCTATCGACCTGCCAGCACTTTCGTTCGGTAAGTCACCTCATCTTTGTTTTTATTTATAATTAATGTCAAGTTATTGTTTTTGACCCACACATCCACTTCACCAAGTGTTTGTTCAATATGACGAATTAGGTCTACCTCATTTTTACAACAGACTACAGGTTTTGAGTCATCTGCATAGAGGATAGTATCAGACTGGACCTGACATGGCATATCATTAATATAATACAGAAAAAGTAGTGGCCCTAATATTGAACCTTGGGGAGCACCTAATTGAGTGTGTTTCCAGCCAGAGAGAAATTTGTTGCCATTGATGTTAATAAGTACTCTTTGTTTTCTGTTTGCCTAGTATGGTGACATCCAGCTAAGAGATTTGCCTTGAAACCCATAGCGTGCCAATTTTTGGAGAAGCAGGTCATGATTTTCTGTGTCGGAGGCTTTGGACAGGTCATAAAAGATGCCTGACATACACATTCTATTCATTTATTGCATGGATTGTTGCTGGAATTTTCTGAAACCATGTTGATTGCCTAAGATAATGCTGTTAGATGAATTGTGATTTTCGATCTGATCACATGCAGCTCTTTCAAATATTTTTGAGAAAATTGGTAACAGTGAGATTGGCCTATAGTTGCCCAATTCATCTTGTTTGCCTTTTTTATGTATGAGCCGAACTTCTGCATATTTTAATCGATCTGGGAAACATCCCTCATAAAAAATTGGTTAATTATGAAAGAGAGTGGATATGCAATACAGTGATGGGCTATTTTTATTATTTCAGTGGGGACCTCATCCTATCCCGCAGATTTTGAATTTTTTAGGGACATTATGATTTTGATGACATCTGAGATGGAAACATGAGAAAACTTAAGACATGGGCAATTGCTGTCTGTCATATTGGGCTTTGTTTTTGGTGGTGAACAGTCACCAAATTTGTTACAGTTTATGAAAAAGTCATTGAATGATTCACAAATGGCACTGGGTTCTTTAACAGCTCTACCATTTATCACTATTTTAGAAGGGTATTTTCTCTCTGCCTCACTGCCAACTTTGCTTCTTATAAAAGACCAAACACCTTTTGATTTGTTTTTTGCATTTGAAATGAAGTCATTATTCGCAGTACGTTTTGCTAGTTTAACTATTTTGTCGATTCTTTTTTTTCTTTTTTTTTTATGTGCCTACATACTTAAGAAATTGAGGGCTTTGATTTACTTTAGCCTCCATATGCAGTTTCCTCTTAGTAGCACTAGACACTCTAATTCCTTTTGTTACCCAGGATCTACTTTTTTGGGACCTGGTCCTCACTGTTACAAAAGGGAAGCATTCATTGAATATACCCAAGAAATCAGTTAAAAAGTTATCATAATTGTCACTTGTGGATGTCTGCCGAGTACAGCTACTGCATGGCCTGCAAAGCACCTAATGAATTAGAACAGGTGATGAATATTTTTGTCACTTTTCATTTTTATTCATTGTTCGGACATCATAAATATGCTCTGACTCCAAACACATGTGTGGTTCATGGTAGCCAGTTGTACACAAACTCTAAATGTCCACAGTTAACAGCAGTAGAAGCAGGTGATTGTGAATGTATACTGTGATTTTAAGCATTTTACACCATGAGGAGTTGCAACTAGATGTCTAGCTGTGGCTCTGCATCCTCTTCATGTAGACTGCTGATAGGGCTAAGCTCTTATAACTCTCAGTAGCCAACCTGATGCCATTACGGTGCAGTGAATAAGGCATTTTTGGGTATGAAGGAATGCTGACCCATATATAATACAGCCATAATGTAACAGGGCCAAACAAAATCCCAGTAAAATATCAAGTAACATGATCTTTCTGCCTCTCCAGTTCTTCTCATTCTGACATTGTAAAATTTTCAGACTTTGAAGGTTCCAGATGAGGCAGTCAAGAATGGTAGCCCTCAGTTTTAGCCTTAGCAGGCGCAATTAAGAAAGATGGTGGTCAAAATAAACGCATGCAGTTTTCTCACATGAAAACTGAAACCTGCTTTCTTCTTCCATCTACGTAGCCATGTAAGAGTCAACTGCAGTTGATGGGCTATGGCTGCAACAGTAGAAGATAAAAGAAAAGAAAAAAATTGCTCACAAACAGGTAATGCCATATCGAACTTCGGACTGTGGATAATATGCCACATTAGGAGGATGTGCTTGAGAGCTGATGCTTGACTCATATAACAAATCGTGCTTTTCAAGAGAGAAGAAGACTAGTTTGGGAAGGTGACTGAGGAAGCTCTATTCGTACAGCTAAACTACAATATGATGATATCTGTTAAACAAGAATGATCAGTCAATTCTGAAGAAGGCCCCTATAAGATGTTTTGCTTAAGAATGCGAGTATTATGCTGGAGAATGTGCATAAGCAATGAAGATTATGGTGCTACTCTAGGCAGAACCCACAGTATCATATCAGCCCAATACCAGCACAACATCCAGTTCCACCTTAGCTGCGGGGATGAGGAGTAGCCTATCAGAAGGATGAGTTGAGCACATGAAGTGAAATACAGTGCCATGTGCTCTCATAACTTTACAGAGTGAGGGTATTCAATCTAGCTGCTCCTCTCTGCCCTTCACTCTCATATTTAGATGCATGTTTAAAAAGTCTTTTACTGTTGAATCTTGTCCAATATTCATTACTTTTGTGAACTTCCTTGTTTTTTAAACATTTGTAACCAATACATATACATGTTGTGCTGGTGTAAGCTGTTGCCAGCGCACCAGTCGGCAAAGATGAGGTGAAGATCTTATACAACAGACCCTAAAAAAATTGAGCTCGGCTATGTGTGCTATCAGAATGATGTCTTCCATTGGAGATTTAACTACTATGAAGTCCGCATACTATGGGTATTTTCACTCTGTTATGTGTTACGGAATTATCTCCTAGGGAAATTTAGCTTTGGCAAAGAAAATTTGTGGCCCAGAACAGGCCTATTACAATTATGTGCAGAGTACCCCCTAGGACATCATGCCATTATCTTTTCAAAAAGCTTCAAATAATGACCACTGTATCCCAGTACATATATTCGCTGATGTGTTTTGTAATTAAGAACCCTGCACAATTTCCATCAAATAAGAACTATCACAAATATAATACAAGAGGGAAATAAAATCCTCATTTGTGAACTTAAGAACCTGACAGTTGTTCAGAGAGGTGTCAAATGGTCAGGAACAAAAATTTTTAACCATCTCCCTGACCAGATAAAATGTTTAAGAGAAAATGAATCTCTTTTTAAAACAAAACTAAAGGAATATTTGTTAAATATGTCTGTTTGTACATTAGCAGAGTTTTATGATGCAAAAAGGGAAATAGCATTTAGACAGAATTATCCATCTTGTTAACAAAGAAATGTGCTTGCAATTTTTCTCCAAATTAAAACATGAAATTTTGTATTAACACTCAAAGAAATCTGCTGTTATATGTACAATATCTGTTTTTCCGCTAAACTTTGTATTAACTATATGCAGTTATGTAGAACATTTTTTTATATATTTAATGAAGACTGTTTTGTATCTTTTTGTATGTTTGTTGTTTTGTATGTTTGACTCATTCCACATCTCATGTGACGTGCTCACAATACGAGATCTACGGAACATGAAATAAATAAATAAAAATGCACTGGATTGAGTGCGCCTATCATGAGAGAGGCCAAAGACACATCAACAAGCAGCACACTTCCAATGTGTTGACAGTATGTATTAAGGCCACTGTTGCTAGGGCCCCACTCATTCAATCATTCAGTTTGGCATCTGCCAGTTTACTCGCAGAGTAGATTTAGTATGTCACAGTACATAGCGACCAGATTAGTGACTATAGCAGGACTAGTTTACCTCAATCAGAATTCTACTTCAGTAGCATTGAGACAGTACATTAGTCTGCAAGAGGCCTATAACTGATCAGCTTGTACCACAAAACATGGACACTATTCAAGTTAAGAAAAACTTTCCAGTTTTTGTAAATAAAGAACCGTATTAATCCACATGTGCATTTGTGTTGTTGACAGAGGATACCAGCCACTCATAACAACTCCTCTCCCTTGCTTCTTTGTGATGCAAGACTCTACAGTGGCAAATGATGATAATTCAGTGAAGATAGAAGATAATCCACTTGGTCTAAGGGGTGATCATGTTCAAGTCTTTCTATTTGCTAATTTGTTGATGTGTTCTTGCATGTATTTCAGGAGGAGAGTCACAGAACTAATCAAATTTCTCTTTTCAGAGGCTTTGCTTGCTTTTTGATATAACATATTTGTGTAAACCACGAATTCCCAACCCTCTCCATACCCTGCCCCTGCACTCAGCCATAGACAGCCAATGTGATGGATGTAACATAAGTTTTTCAATTTCAGAACCAACAAATCACTTCCTTACTGATGACAGTTCAACAACTACTGGCTGTGCAAACTGCATTGGCTGCAGGACCACAACCGACCAACCAACCATCCCAACAAGTGCCCCCGACCAGTATACAATGTTCTGGTAGTTTAAGGAAACAGAGAAGGAATGGATTGAATACCTGACTCAGTTCCAAGAACATTGTCAAGTTCATCATGTTCAAGGTACTGTAGAGTTACAATATTTCCTTTTGACTGCGGGGTCCCCAGTGTTCAGGTTAATACAAAAAATATTCCCAATCAAGTCTCCCGACAAACTCATCAATGACCAAGTAATTGCTGCATTAACTCAATACTATAAACCAGCAACTCCAAGTAGCTGCAGCTAAATATCAGTTCTTTCATTTACAGGAAAAGCTGGAACAGACATACCACCTTAAAAAGTAACAGACGTACCACCAGTGGTATACAGAATTAAAAAGTAACAGACGTACCACCAGTGGTATACAGAATTAAAAAATATGACTAGGAAGTGCAAATTTAAGTGTAGTTGTGGCAACTTCTACAGTGATTTAATGACATGTGATGCAATAATATTCAGTGTCCCAGATAGAAGAATACGGGGACATATCTTAAAGTGCTCTGATCCATCACTTCCCCAAGTATTGCAAATCTTAGAACAATATGATTTGGGTGTCATAGAGGCCGATAAATTTGACCAGGCCCCAGTTTGCTGGGTCAAGTCACCCCTCATTCATGACCGCCCCAAGCAGCCACAACAACAAGCACATACACAGCCACATGGACAGCTACATATACATGTAGACAGACCTGTGAATTTAATGAAGTCTTGCCCTTGATATTTAGCTCACCATAAAAGAGAGGACTGCCATAAAGTGATGCAATGTGTTACAGGTGTGGGGAAAAAAGGCCATGTCCAAGCAAATTGTTTGCAATGGTACAAAAACATCAGTTTTGTCTGCACCCAGAAAAAACAATCTCATGCACATGCAGTGAATGCTGTGTTTTCAAAACCTACAACAGGTTCTGACAAAAGTAAGATTAAGGTTGTGCCTCCTTCTTGCCCTAGTGCTGTGCAACGATATTCTAACAAATTATTTGCCTCATTACAAATTGCTGGCCATTGAGTGACCTTTCAGTTAGACACAGATGCCTTAGTAACTTTACTTAATCACGCCATGTACAAACAGTTAGGCTTACCACGCCTTCTAAATCTAGCAAGCACCTCAAGGCTTACAAAGGACAGGAAATTCCAGTGTAGTTTGCTTGCCACTTACAAATCTCACACTAGGACAGTGAATTTACCATGTTGAATTCAAGAGGCAGTGAGAAAATATTTGGTTTTGATGCCTTTGATTTGTATGGACTTAGCATTCAAGACAATGTACTTTCAGTACCTGCTTTTGCACCAAAAGACAGTGCTTGCTTAAAGAATTTCCTGTACTATTTTCCGAAGGAATGGGAAAAGCTAATAGTTTTGTAGCACATGTTACACACTTAAAGACAAAGCACAGCCTAAGTTTTGTAGTGCTTTGAAAATTTCCACATAACTTCCAGAACCACTCATCCTTCTACCATCTTGGACACATGTTTGCGTGTGCAGGCTGTAAAGGAGTCACAAGCACAAAGTAGACACAACGGTCGAACGGCATCAACAAGTGTTTGCCACTTGCGCCACGGAAGCTGTATTGGAAGAGCAAGAAGTAATCATGTAGTATTCCTTGCTGTTTTGGTGTCTGTGATTATTGATAAAGAAAAATGAACAACTGATAATAGACATTTAATTGTAATTCATGTCTTGGACTCAGGGAAGTCAAGATGCATGTTCATATTTTCATATGATTTTTAAACCAACTCTTATGTCTCAACGTACTTAATTATTTCTAAAGCTTGAGATATGAGGAAGATGACAAAGATATTTATATGTCCAAGAAGAGAATTTTGTTCTGCATAGCAGTTCTAGTACATTGTTAATCAACAAGTACACTGACACTAAAGTTCATGTATGTGATCAATAGATTACAAAAATAAGAAGATATTATTTTCTGTCATCCAAAAAAGCATTAGAACATGGTGACCAGTCAAAAGGACTCAAAACAATGGGAATTTTGAGAGGAATTTGAAGCAGAAGATATGATGTGTTGCCATAGCAACCAGGTATAACAAGACAATAGAACTGTTTCATGGAATTGGATTCGGTTTAAAAGCTCAAATGGTGAAAAGTAATAAATGCAATAAAAGAGAAGACACTAGAAAGATATTATGGTAAAAGAAAAGAGAGAAGATTCTGAGATATTAGACTAAGAAGAAATACAACAAGAATAATTCACTGAAGAAGATTCAGTGTGGGGAGTAAGCGGCACGGGGATGCAGATGTGGAAACCAGCATAAGTCCTACGACAACAGCACCAGCCACTGATCACCAGTGCTGATTCCACATACACTCACCAACACTGAAGCTGAAACCAGCAATCGATGCTGCCGGTGCCAGTGTTGTTCACCAGCACTGATTACCCATCCGCTCACCAGTGCAGCTAGAATTCTATGCCAGGTGAGCATGAAAAACTTTATTACTCTAGTAAGAAGTGTTACAAAATACTATGGGGTGAACTTTTACTGTGTAATTGGTATAACTGAAATTAGTGTTAAGTGCTCACAAGAGCCAAAGTCTATAGAAGCATGGACAGTCAGTATACAACAAGTTGGAGAGACATCAGAACCAGCCATGGCTATGAGAATTACTAATGAAGGGCCTGACTGGTCTGAGTTAGTAAATCAATCAATGCTCAGAATATTAAGTTAGACTCAGTAAATGCTCAATTAAATGAAGCTTTAAATGCTCAGAGTCTGCAGTTAAATGCTAAATTAGATGCTCAGAGTACAACTTTAAGTGATAAATTAGATGCTCAGAGCACAACTTTAAATGCTAAATTTGACATTCAGAATGAAACTTTAGGATTGTTAAGTGCCAAGGGAGATTCACAAAGTAAAGAATTTAGTAGTCTATTTGAAGGCATGGGAAATTTGAAGACTGAATTTGATGCTTTATATACTAAAGCAGAGAATTTTAAGACAGATTTAAAGAATGAATTGACTAGTTCTGTGCACACTCTCATAAATCAACTGGTCACTGACTTTAATCAGGGGCAGAATGAAACTTTAAATATTCAAATGACAAATATAGGTTTGTTGCCCATCAAAATAGACACTCAAAGCAAAGAATCTAGTAGTCAATGTGAAGGCATAGTTACTTTGGAGACTGAATGTGACATCAAATATAATAATAATAATGTAGAATCTGAATTTAGTGAAAAATTAAAATTTTGTAAAAATGTATGAAATGTTAAATTTAATTCTGTGAGATAGGAAATGAATACTTTGAAAGAGAGCACAGGTCAACCTAAGGAAGTAATTTTGATTATTCAATCAAAAATTCCAGGTGTTGCTACATGACCTGTCAGTTCATGAGCAAATAATGTAGAACAAAATTTCAAAGAAAAAATAATCAATCTTTACATTAAAGATGTAAGTAGTCTGGCAGAACCTTTTGAGCTAATTATAGATTGAGAAATTACTGAGAGTATAATCTCTGGAAACGTTGCGACTGTTGCTTTTTCCTAACCTAATGATACCAACAAGGTTACAGACAACTTGTGTGAAGAATTCAAACTTGTCCAGGACAGATTAGAACATAGAATAACTTTACCTAATGCTGTGTTACTGAAGAAAGTTTCTTGTGGGGAGACTTTCACACAGAATTTAACAAGAAGTATTGGTCCATAAGTAATCGAGTGAGGTTAATGTCAGATCCATGGGATGTGGGCAGAGCCACATCTGTCCCTCAAGGATGTTAACATTCTGTGTTAACGGGCGGAGTGTAAACTATTCTGTAATCTATTCTTGAATTCTTAAACTATCCTATAATGTTAGTAATCATGAAACCAGATATGACTACAAGATTAGGACCAATTTAAGAGAATCACACATGAACAGCGATCTCTAGACATGAAATGATACAAATAAAATATTATTTGAGTGAAAGGTCTAAAATGATGGTACTATTTAAACTGAGTTATGTCTAGAAGATGTAAACTGAACAGAGTATTTTGTGTGTGTATAAAATATAGTGTAAAGTGATTAACTGAACAACTATTTGATTGTAGCGTATAATTTTCTATTTTTATAGAACATTTTATACCTTTTCTGAGATAGGAGGTAAAGGGGAGGATTTGTATTGGTTCTGGAAGGGATAGGTGTTATAGATTAAAGCATGATTTACACCAGCTAATAAATCATGGCTAAGACAGAACACACATCACACCTTCCCGACAACCCTCACAGACAAGTGTGACTGATTCTTCACCATTTGCCATTCCATAGGGGTTGCTAAAATTTTCTTTGGGGACTTCAAAGGCAAAGGCGATAATGTCTGTTCTGTTGGAGAAGTTTAACATCATACCTCCTCCAGCTTCTCACTCAAGCACCGGTGAAATAGGGATCCTGGCAAAGGGGGTGGGAAGAGTTTCCAGTCTTTGGGGCTATCCTCTTTCTCTTCTTTGATCTTAGCAACGACTTCTGTTTTTTCCTTTCTTGCTTCTCTTTTGAGTACCTGCCTATTTTTTCCCTCTTTCCATATTCATCTACTTCTATCGCTGAAGTGCTTCTCATTTTCCATGGGTTCCAAAAACCTATAACTTATTTGTGTCAATCCCCTTCTTGGTACCCCTGTCCACACAGTATTGGTCAGCCTTTCTTAGGTCTGCCTTTTATATTCAATAAATGCTGGGTGCGTCCCCCTTATCCTTCCCATGTAGACCTCATAATATATTTTTCCCATGTTGAATGTGACAACTATGATGATTTTGTATCACATATATACAAAGTATAGAAAAACTATGATGATTTTACAAAGAGTATACATAAGAAGGAGGCATCAGTAATGAAGGAGGATGCAAGCCAGATTGGAGTTAATTATGATGCTTAATTACGTAGACTTAGTGTAGCAAATACTCCGATGGAGTGAAGAGTCAGAGAGTAGTGGGACGTGATCATTAGGTGTAGACATAGTATCTACTGTGAGTTGAATAATATGGGTAGACATAGTATCTACTAAAGATTACAGAAGTTGAAAAGTAGAGGAGGACCCTAGGGTATTAAATGAAGTATTAAGAAGTGAGTGTGAAGTGTGAAATAGACTTTTATTTTTTCCAGGAAATATTTAATTATAGTGTACATAAAGATGTATACTAGGACAATGAACCATGAGGTCTCCATGGGAAGGATAAGGGGGGTGCACCAAGCATTTATTGAATATAAAAGGCAGATAGGTAGACCTAAGAAAGGCTGACCAATACTGTGCGGACAGGGGTACCACAAAGGGGATTGACCTGTACCATAGGAGAATAGGAATTAAGAGGGGAGTACCTAATGAAATGGAAGGAGGAAGTGCACTCATAGGGTCAACCAGGTGTAAGGTATAAATGCTGATATTAGGGGAAAAGGACAATATCGTGACAGAAGTCACACATTTATTGTTATATCCTAGCCAGTAATGCCACCCGAGCCCACTGTCAAAAGGGTGGCAGCATCAAAGTCCGGACGCCATCCGCATAAGCAGCGCCAGCGAGACAGGAAATCGCCGCAAGTCTGCGCGCGCCACCGCTGGCTTCTGGTTTCTTAAGCGCTGGAGTCGCGAGCGCTAGGACAGTTCTGTATTCGCCGCTCAGTTGTATACTCGCCACCGAATTGTGTACTTGCTAGTCAGTTGTGTGTTCATCGCAGCAGAGTTGTTGTTTGTCGTCAGCCGACGCTGACCTAGCCGCTCCGACTCGAACTAGGCAGATCTCTGTAGACACGGAGTTCACTACTGTGTTTCTGTATCTTCGTTATTAAAGATAAGTACCGACTTTTATTTAATCAGAGTGTTTGGGTTTTCATCTTTCTGTTCACTGTTCCAGCGGACCGGTCGGCTCGCTATTAAAAGTGTGGCGGTGACTTCGTAAGCCGTTTCTACAGCGAGTTGTTTGTCACTACGAACACCGCCACAAAATTTATTAGGAAATATTCTGGTAAGTTTGAATTCTATATTCCACTAGCATTATTATGTTTTATGTGAGTTTACAAGTTTCGAGAAGAACGAGGCTATTATGTACTAAAGAAGAAGTACAAAGAATTAGAATAAAGAGTAAAATACTCAAGTGTCATGAACACCTGGAGCTTACAGTTGGAAACCCAAAGGTCCCACGACTCCTAGATATAAAAGAATTGACTCCAACATGGAATGAAATACACCCATTTTATAATCAAAGTAAAATGAAAAAAGAAAAGCTAAATAGTAAATAAAAGGGTTATGCACAGTTAGTAAAAAAATGGAATTATGAATTGTTATTCTATGTAATACTAATGTACATAATAAGTATGTATAAAATATCGTGTGTTCGAGCTGAGGGGATGGATATGTAGTGCTTCGAGAATTTTTGCATTAATTCCAGAACCACTCGTCCTTCTATCATCTTGAACACACGATATAAGTGTGAGAGAATGTACATAGTGCGTGACACGTTTGTGTGTGCAGGCTGGAAAGGAGTCATGAGCAAGAAGTAATCATGTAGTAACCCTTGCAGTTTTAGTGTCTGTAATTGTTGTTACAGAATACTGAACAATTGATTATAGACACTTAATTGTATTTCATGTGCTGGACTCACTAGAAGTAAGACATGTTCATAATTATGTGGCTGCAAAAACTATGCTAAAAATGTTTTAATCAAATCTAATGCTAGATGAATTGGTTGACTTGCAAACCGAATATTTATGTGAGAAGTGGTGAATTTGTTCCTTGTGGAAGTTGAAATATACCAAGGCTACACTAAAAGTATTTTGCGAGTATCCACTTATTCAAGAGCAGAGAGAAAGAGAAAGAGTCTTATAAATTCCCGTAACCAGCACTTTCTTCAGAGGAGGTGGTTTTGGAGATTGACGTAGTTGGTTATCCAGAGAAGATCGGCTGTGCATATCAAGTAAGTCAACTGATGTGAGACAGGTGTGGATTTTGCTTGCAATCCTAAGTCATACCGCTTCTTATCGTCGCATAGTGTTAGAGTTTTTCTGGGTCCATCCCGTTCCAATTGCTTTAAGAGACAAAGTAGCCAGTAAATTGAAAGAATTGCAAGGTAATGGTGTATTTGCTCCCATTCAAGCTAGACAATGGGTAAGTCCTCTCATTTTGTTGCCTAAGCCTTCTGGACGCATTTGCATTTGTGTTGACTGCAAGTTGCAGTCAACCCATAGACAATAGTTGACACTTATCTGTTACCTTGCCATGCGGAACTCATGGACAACCGTGGTGCAGGTCATTACTTTTCTAAGATAGATTTGCGTGATGCTTACTTGCAAATTCCATTGGGTGAAGAACTCACAGAAAGTGTTTGTTGTAAATACACACTTAGGACTGTTCAAGTATTTGCATTTGCCCTTCGGCAGTGCATCTGCACCCATTATTTTTCAATGTTACTTGGAACAGCTGACTGCAAAAGTGCCATTTTGTTCAAACTGCCTTGATGATATCGTCATCTCAGGTCGTACACCAGAGGAACAAATTGCCAATTTGCACACTCTTTTTCAAGCATTGTCAGAAGCAGGACTCAAGAGTCATCTTGAAAGTGTGACTTTTCACAGACTGTACTACAGTACTTGGGTCAAGTGATCAACAGTCAGGATGTGCACCCTCCTCCAATCTCATTTGCCTTCTATCTGTGACCTACCTGTTCCTTGCAATGTGTCTCAACTGCAGTCAGTATTAGGCAATATGATGTACTACATTTGGTTTATACCGAATGCTGCCCAGATCATGGCTCCATTGCATTGCTTGTGTCGCAAAAATGTATCTTCTGTGTGGACTAAAGACTGTTAAGATGCATTTCATGAACTCAAAAATTCTTTGCTTGGTGGCAGATGTTTAGTGCATTTTGATCCTGTCAAGCCAATAGTTTTGCAAGTCAACATATATTTCCATGGAATCGGTGCTGTGCTTTTGCACATAATTGGTGCACAAGACAGACCTATTGCTTTTGCCTCAGAGATGTTAACTCGAACTCATTGCAGTTATTCTCAAATAGAAAAAAGAGGCTCTTGCTATGCGTTTGGGATAACAAAATTTCACTAATATCTGTTTGCTCACAAGTTCTTTTTAGCCCTTGCAGTTCTTGTTTCATCCTCAAAGCTGGTTCCTACATCCAATGCTAAAAAATTGCAATGCTGGGCTTTGTTGCTTTCACAGTATCAGTATGAAACTGTGTACAGACCTATGACAAAGCATGGCAATGCAGACACCCTATCTCACCTGCCAATTCATCCAGACTCCAATTTTGATGCATCTGCTGCATCTTGTTGCCAGATCAATGTGCAGGACTCTGAATTGCTGGAATCTTTCCCCTTGCATTACGGAAAAATTGCACAGGCCACAGAAGCAGACTCAGATCTCAAGATTGTGTTGCATTACATTCGCACATCTTGGACTCGTTCATTGAACAGTATCCAGAACTCAGTTGTACGCTGATATTTTGCATGTTGGCATAAACTTTCAGTTCAACAGGGTGTGATTCTAGTTCAAAATGGCAGTGGACAATCACATGTGTTTACTCCCAAAGTGTTGCAAAAGTATGTGTTGCGATTGCTTCAGCAAGGATATTGGGGAACTGTTTGCACTAACAGTTAGCATGCCGGCACTATATTTGCGAGGGCATGGATGCCCACATTGAACAGATGACATCACAGTGTTGCACATGCGCAGAAAACCAATTGCCTCTGCCACAGACTTTCTCAGCTTGGTCTAAGACTCAATCCCCATTGCAAAGAGTGCACATAGACTTTGCAGGACTATTTTGGAACACTTGTTGGCTCATAATGGTAAACTCTTTTAGTAAGTTCTCATTTGCAGTGACTATGAATTCTACCATGTCACACAGCTCCATTCAAGTGTTGTCCTCCAAATTTTGCATAGAAGGTTTGCCAGAAGTACTTGTGTCGGAAAATCGACCACAGTTCACATCACACGATTTTGAATAGTTTTGTGAATGAAATGGCATTCATCACCTAGCAAGTGCTCTGTTTCACCACAAGTCCAATGGAGAAGCAGAATGCTTTGTACACACTTTTAAACAACAGATGACCAAGCTTTGCACCACCCACACGTGGGAACAGGTGCTACAACTCTTTCTTGCCTCCTATTGCTCCCACCCTTGAGATGGACAATCACTTCTGCATGGCCACCTCCATCAGGAGTTGATACACTTGCTACACCCACCGCAGCATCTGTCGCCATCAATGGTCTGCAAGTATCACTTCGCACCATGCGATCTTGTTCTTTTCAGGGTTTATGGTAACCATGGGTGCTGGAAAAAAGGCACGATCCAGAAACACATTGGATCTCTTATGTACTTGATTGCAGATCCTGATGATTTGCAGCGCTGCCACCAGAACCATACTTATGCACGTCATTTGCCCTGTGATTCTGCTGTTTTTCTTCCCCCAGATTCACGGCCTCACAGGACCGTACAGCCATTGCAGCCATCTGCTGGCACCACCGGGGCACCCCAGGAGGAGCAGATGGACAATGCGCCCCCCCACCCCCCCCATCCCTATACGTCGATCTGACGGATGTGGGCCCCGTTGTCACCATTGCCATCACCCTCATTGTCCCAGGGCACACCTTCAGGCCTGGACCTGTGTCCTGGCAGCAGTTTTACGGAGGATGTTCCTGTTCCTTGCAAGCCATATGGTGGGGTACGGTTGGGAGCATGCCATCCTCCAGTCAAGGCTCCTGGCTCATCTCTATATCTAGTGCCCTGCTTCCCTTCCCATTGTTGTTCACATCCTCCCTACACGACAACAGTGTCACATTTCAGGGACAGGAATGTGCTGGCGTCAGCTGTCACCAGCACACTGCTTGGCAAAGGTGGAGCAAATATCACTGGATCAAGCACGCCCATCATGAGAGAGACCAGAGACACACCCACAAGCACCATGCCGCCAACACCCTCTCGACAGCATGTATTTAGGCTGCCACCACTGACCAGAGGGCCCAATTCACTCAATCATCCAGTTTGGCATCTGCCAACTTACTCGTAGAGCAACTTTAATTCGCCATGGGCTACAACAGTACATAGCAAACAGATTAGTGACTATAGCAGGACTAGTTTACCTCAATCAGAATTGTACTTCACTAGTAGTGAGACATACATCAGTCTGCAAGAGGATTATTACTGATGAGCCTGTACCACAAAACATGGATTCTATTCAAGTTAAGTAAAAGATTCCAGTCCATGTTAGTAAAGAACCGTATTAATCCACATGTGCATTTGTGTTGATGACAGAGGATACCAGCCACTGATAATAACACAGCTTCTTCGCGATACAAGACTCTACACTTAACCTTGTGAATGTAAATGCACTATCCAGTCTCATTAATGTGACCACTTATCAAAAGCCTGAACGACCACATTTTGCAGTGAGGACCACTGCAACACATGCAGAAAGAAAGTCAGTGAGGTTGTGAAAGGTACCGACAGGGATGTGGAGCTATGCCAACTCCAGTGCCGTGGTCAGCTCCAGTAGGGTTCTTGGCTGACGATCCATTGTGACAACAGCCAGAACGCGGTGGTCCCACACATTCTTGACTGGGTTTAAATCCAAGAGTTTGATGGCAAGAGAAGTACAGTAAACTCAGTCTGCTGCTCTTCAAACCATGTGCATACAATGTAAGCTGTTTGATACATTGCATTATCCTGCTGGTAGGTGCCTTAGACCAAGGAAAAACAAATTGCATGTAGGGATGGACATGGTTCCCAAGGATAGATGCATGCTTGTGTTGATCCAGTGTGCCTTCCAGAATCATGAGATCACCCATGGAATGCCACAAAAACAATCCCCAGACCATAACGCTCCCTTCTGCATCCTGTACTCTTCCGATGATAGTTGCAGGATGTTTACTTGTGGACGTTTCTTGCCATACACACCACATGCCATCTGTCATCTGAAAAGGCCATCTCTTGCCACTCAGTGAGGTCCAGTTGCAATATTGGCGTAGTCAGCACAGATGCATCAACTGCTGAGGCCCACACGCAGCAACATTCGCTGGATGGTCATTGAGGAGGCACTGTTGGTAGTCCCTAGCTTCATCTGGGCAGTCAGTTGGTCAACAGCTGCATGTCTATTCACCTGTACACATTCCCACAGCTCCTGTTCATCCCTGTGATCTATGACCTGTGGTGCATCACAGTTGTCTTAGCACTAGTTTTTGATAATACCATTTTGCCATGCATGGTATACTTTAACCACAGCACCAGGTGAGCAGTTTACAAACATAGACACTTTGGAAATACTTCCACCCTTCACCCAAAAGCCAATAATCGTGCTGTTTTAGACTTCACATAAATCTCTCTGTTCCCACACTATAACAACGAATGCACTGTTTTCCACATCCCCCCAACACGCTTAATATACCCTCCACTGCTAGTGCTACCACCTGCCATAGTTAGTAGTTACTGATGTTGAAAATAGGTGGTGGTCACATTTATGTGACTGGACCATGTATTTTAAGAGTAAAGGAGACCATTCACCAAGGAGCAGAAGTGTTGAGATGCCAACAAGCATGCACAAAAAAGAAAGAAAACTTGCATATGTGTGTGTGCATGTGTATATGTTTTCTGTATGTATCTGTACTCTAGCTCACAGTATTGCTCCAAAATGGCCAGATTTCTTTCTTTTTTGAGTGTGTATGTCAATGAATAAGTGTTCCTGCTTTTTGGTGAGTGATCTCTTTCACTCCTAAAGTATTCTCTTTCTTAATATTTTGACTAATACATAATGTTTTATACAGTTACTAAATCATTATTATTATTCGTGGTAAATGATAACAGCCAGACAGTTGCAGGATAAGGATTTCAATAAATCTTTATCCTGAAATTTTAAACATGGTTGAAGCAGCAACTGTTAAAAATTTTCACGGTAAATGATAACAGCCAAACAGTTGCATGATAAGAATTTCAATAAATCTTTATCCTGCAACTGTTTGGCTGTTATCATTTATCGTGAAGAATTTTAACAGTTGCTGCTTCAACCATGTTTAAAATTTTGCGTTATTATTATTATTACTAATGAGCTGAGCCAAAACTTTGTAATAAATCACTACATTTACAACTCCAAAAACTATTAAAAACATGAACTATCACATAAACATATACAACAGTTCTGTTGGAAGCAATAAATAAATGAATTCACCCCTATCAGCACTTGCTTTCTTTGGAATGAAATGCAGTGAGGAGAAAAGAAAGACTATGGTGGTAACCAGAGGGACAGAGATCGCAAGTGACAGTTTAACATCAAAGACAGGATACTGACATTGAGGATAACTTCAAATATCTAAGTAGTGTTATAATGAAGAATGCAAGAATTGAGGCAGAAGTCAGCAAAAGGATACAACAGAGTAATGCATTTTATAGTCCACAAAAAATACTGTGGCTGGTAGATGTACAGTCAGTAAGACATGTGTGGAGAGAATGGTAGTGGTGGGGGTATGGGCTGGCACTGTAGGGGAAATGCTGAGCACTGGAGGGGAAGTGCCGTTCTAAACTGAAACTCACATTTTTTGTAAATATTAAGTGGAGCCCCTCCATGCCCACACTTTCATGGTGACCGTTCAAAAAGATCTGTCACATCTGCTTTCGTTAGTGTATAAAAACAATTCCACTGAAAATGCAGTGATTTATTTTCGCTTGGCTTGTTAACTATTTGTGACTTACAGAGAAGCATCGTGAGTGGTGATTTTTGAGTAAAACCCACAAATTTTCCTGGTTGCCATGTTAAAATGTGCTTCTTTTGCAAAAACACAATGGAGTTTACAAAATGACGTCTCACTAACATGTTGAACAGACACAGTTGTGAGAGAATTCTGAAACAGTTTATGAAGAGATGACCTGAGGAAAAGTAAGGGTAGTAGCTTACAGAAAAGCACACCCTCGGTACAAAATAAACATGTAATGACTTCAATTATGTTGCTTCCAAACCCATAGCCTTTTGTTTCACCAGCTATTGACGGCCCTAAAAAATTAAATTCTTTCTTTAAAGAAGTCTCTAGTTAGCAGAATAATGTGGTAGATAAGGAAGTTTCGCATAATAAACATCTGAAAAAATTCTCTCCTCTTTGCATACTGTCATTTGCCAAAATCTCAAATTGTTTTTGAAATATGAGGAATACTGTGGATATTTCACCCTGGTCTTATCACTGGCACAACACGAATGCAAATGAGTGTGCTACATCACATAATTTTCTCGAGATTGGTGACAGATTGAGACCTCTACCCAAGTATAAAGAAAAATTTGGTATATTAGCCAAATTTCATATGAAGCAGCATATTATGTAATTTGCACTGAATGCAAAATCTTAGCAACCCCTATTTGTAGTTTTCAAACTTTTTTGTATTTCTTGCAGTGTCTTACTTCCATGCAGATATCACAATAACTATGATCATTAATGAAATGATGGTCACATCATCATGAACCTGACATATAAAGCTATAAGTAATGCAAAAATGATTTTTTTACTGAATTGTCTCTGTAAAATCATTTGAGAATGCTTGTAGGGCATGCACCTTGATTCTGTCATTGTCAATCAACCAAAATGTGGCAAACACTGTTGGCCTCCCCTTCTGGGCAAATGAATGAACTCGCTCAGTGCTTTGGACATAAATTCGTCACTGCTCATCAGCCACCATATCCTGCACAGACTCTACTAGTGTGTGAGGATGTTAGTATGTAGAAGGGAGGTGCCAATGAAGTGTAAGAATGTGCTGTACAAGGCATACTTCACCACCATGCTGATATATGCATTGAGGACGTGGACAGTGACAAGAAGAAAGGGGAGTAGAATCCAATCCAGTGAAATGAAATTTGAAAGAATTATGTTAGGGAAAATGAGGAGAGATGGATTGAGAAATGAGAATGTTGGGACTGAAATTGGAGAGCTGAGAGAATTGAGAGGAAAAGGTTAAAATGGTTTGGACATGTAAAGACAGTAGAAGATGGAAGAATACCAAAACAAGTTGGGGGAGATGAAGTCAGAGGGCAAGAGGGAGACTTAGAGCAAAATGGGTTGACTCAAAAGACAAGTTTAAGAAGACAGAATCTGGCCTGGAACAAAACGGTTATAGAAGAGGGATGATGGAAACACAGTGGAAAGTGAAGAAGTACCATAAATACCCCAAGCCAGCCTGATGCTGGATAATGGAGAAACAAAGATAATGATGACAACCTATTTGGAATTAGAAGACATTTAGCCTGTCTAATGTATCTTGCATACCAGGTAGAGCACTTGGGTCATTCATTTGTCTACTCAAGAAGTTTTGACTTCAATATTTTAGTGCTCTTTGAAATTCTTCTTACAGTATTGTATCTCCCACTCACTTTATATATTCAAAGTTTCCTTTATAAAACACAGTCTTCAAGAATTGGGTGTATACAGGGTGTGCAGTGAAAAGAGTGGCTACATATGACAGTAAAAATGGCTCTAATCTGGCTGAGCATTCTGTCAAATAGAGCTTGGATGATATACAAGGGTTTGTTATGAGGGTGGTTTGAAAAGTTCACAGAATCACCATGAGAGGTCAGCACTAGTGCAAATTGTTCACATTATATTCATTGGACTGTTGCCTGTAAACACATGTCAGTGCTCTTGGAAGAGAGCTGTGGTGGTGACATGGCTCTGTTGTTGTTCCCATGTAGTGATTTGCAAAGATGGAAAAAAATCGAGATTTGAACAGTGATTAAGTACTTCGTAAAGAAAGGTATGAAGGCAAAGGACATTCATGTTGCTTTCCAGAATACACTGGGGGCTCTGCTCCTTCATATTCAACTGTTGCCAAGTGAACAAATGAATTTCAATTTGGTCAGAAGAGCTTAGATGATGATCTGTGCAGTGGTCAGCCAAGATGTGACACTACTCCAGAAATCATTGCAAAAGTACACAAAATGGTCATGGAGGATCGCCAATTGAAAGTGTGTGAAATTGCTCATGCTTGCCATATGTCATCTGAAAGGCTATATCACATTTTAACTGAAGAATTAGAAATGAAAAAAATTATCTGCAAGATTGGTGCTGTGACTCTTGATACTGGATCAAAAACGCATGAGAATGGGCATATCAGAACAATGTTTGTCTCGTTTTAGGAGAAATGAACAAGAATTTTTGCACCAGTTTGTGACCACAGGTGAAACTTGGGTGCACTACTATACCCCAGAGACGAAACAACAGTCAAAACAGTGGAAACATGCTGATTCTCTGCCACTAAAGAAAGCAAAAAGACAATTCCTTTGGTGGGAAAGGTTATGGCAATAGTGTTCTGGGATGCAAAGGGGATTCTGTTTGTAGATTATCTCCCCACTGGGCAAACAATTACTGGAGAATACTATGCTAACCTCTTGGACAAATTGCATCAAAAGGTATGTGAAAAAAGGCCAGGTTTAGCAAAGAAGAAAGTCATCCTCCATCAAGACAATGCACACCTGCACACGTGCCATCGCCATGGCAAAATTACGTGAATTAAGGTATGAATTGTTGCCACACCCACCTTATTCACCTGATATGGGTACACAAGACTTCCATCTCTTGCCAAAACTGAAAATTTTTGTTGGTGGATGAAGATTCATTTCAAATGACAAATTTGAAGCCTGAATTGACAACTATTTTGCAGACCTGGAGGAAACTCATTTTTGAGATGTGATCAAGATGCTGTTACATCGCTGGACCAAGTGCATTAATCTACAAGGAGACTACATTGAAAAATAAAAAACGTTTGAGTGATGTAAGTGCTTTTTTTCTATTCCGTTCCAAGAAATTTTCATCTCTATAAACTGGTCCCTTCTTTTAGTCAAACTCCAGCATACATTTCATTTTCCCCCAGTTTGATTAGGTACCTCATTATAAGTTACTCAATCTACCAATCTTATCTTTAGTATTCTTCTGTAGTATCACATTTCAAAAGCTTCTATTTTCTTCTTGTCTCATCTATTATCACCCAATTTCACTTCTGCACAAGACTACACTGCACACAGATACTTTCAGAGAAGACTCTCTAGTACTTAAATTCATATTTGAACAACTTTCTCCTTTTCAGAAACCATTTTCTAGTTATTGCCAGTCTGCATTTTATGTCATCCCTACTTCTGCCACTGCCAGTTATTTTGTTGCCCAAATAGCAAAATTCATCAACTACTTTTAGTGCCTCATTTCTTAATTTCATTCCCTCAGTACGAACTGATTTTATAAAATATGTTTCATTGCGGATCAAACGAAAAGTGGCACAAATGTGCCAAAACTGGCGTAGTCATTAACAGTAATATGATCTGATTAAGATAGTATTATATTCCTCAGAAAGTAATTAATGTAAAAATATCTACATGTAAATAAAGTGTTAAAAGAACTTAAATGTACTTAGCTTAAGAAAAGATTGATAGAATATTGCTTGTACCGGTATGTTCTCATTGGATCACCATGATAGTGATAAGCTTTAATATACTCTTCAGGCCCAGGGACTCCTTCACGAAGGCCTTTAATGCCATAATGGTCATACACAGCTCGTCGTTGGGGATCTCGAAGAACATCATATGCCTCTGCTATCTGATAAAAGATTCGTTCTGTGTCAGCATCAGCACCTGGCTCCTCTGGGTGATATCGCAGTATCAGTCGATGGAAACTGCACACAATATAAAACACCTGACTGCTGGATAAATTTTGAAAATGGTGATTATATTAATAGTTACTAATTTTGAAACCAGATTACAACAACAAGAGAAATTACAATTTTATTTATTATATTCAATTTCTATCCACCTGTAAAAAAAAAAAAAAAAAAAAAAAAAAAAAAAAAAAAAAAAAAAAAAAAAAAAAAAAAGAAGCAGGATACAGTTCACCGACAAGAAATAAAATCAAAAAGAAAAGAGATGTATAGAGTCACGTGAGAGTTTCGAAAGCCCTGATTTGTTAGTCAAACACCTGTTCTACGACATTCCATAAATTAATTTATTAACTATAATGTAATACTGTGATGTTAACAGCTACCCTGTTGGTCTTTTTAAATTATCAATTGTATCGTACTGTGCTTGTCACATTGTCTATTGCTGAAATGACCTAATGGAAATAAACATATTGTTGGTGGTAGTGTTGGTGGTGGTGGTGGTGATGGTGGTGTTGTTGTGTTGGGATGACAGTGCTACACATGGCACAATTTGTTCAGTGAGATGATGTGGAGTCAGCTATCAGTTGGTCAGAGCAACCAACTGGCGGACATGCAAAACTCAATATACTTATCATTTCTTGTAATTTCCTATGTACAAGAAATTGAACATTTGTATCAACATGCATAGCAATCCACATATAATATTCCTGCAGGAGATACAAATCAAAAGATGTTTCCATGCAGACACATGTATTGTGGTCTTATCCCATGTATCAACAGGGTCAACCTGTTATGTCAGATCTAATAATAATAATAATAATAATAGCTTTATTCAACATCGAATGGTACAATGCACATGTACAAAAGAAACAGTAATGATTAAAGTTATTTGTACACTACACAAGACACATTCTTCTGAATACGTCAGTTATGATTAAAGTTATTTGTACGATACACAAGACACATTCTTCTGAATACGTCATTAATTTACAACAAAATTATAATAAGATGCTTACTGAATTCTATTCACATAATTTCACAAAGCATTTGTTGTTCTTCATATAAGTATGGTACTCTTCTAATGTGTAGAAAGGGTGTTTTACTAAAAATTTCTTAAGCTGATGTTTCAGTTTAATTGTAGGAAGTGCATTAGCTAATTTTATACCTACGTACTGAGGCCCCTTTTCGTAAAATGGTGTTCTATGGCTGCCAATGTAAAATCTTTCTTTATTTCTAGTATTGTACTGGTGAAAATCTGAATAAGTGTTTGTGTGCAGTCTTTCCACAAGCAATATGGCTTTTAGAATGTATGTGTTTATAACAGTTAACACCTCTGTTTTTGGAAACAAGTTGCGACAAGATTCCCTATATTTTGCTCCACAGATTATTCTCACACCCCTTTTTTGAAGAATGAGTAGCTTATCTAGATTAGCTTTGGTTGTTGCCCCCCAAATTTCAATACCGTAGTTCAAGTGAGAGGAGAAAAGAGCTTGGTATGCAGTCTTTAGGACTACGGTGTCTCTACAGAACTTGCTATAGTACTGATTGCAAATATATTTTTGACAACTTAGTTGCTAGGGAGTCAATATGTGTGTCCCATTTCAGGTTGCTTTGGATCGTTATGCCAAGGAATTTTACACTAGAATCTTTCTTTACCAATTCATTGCCCATGTACAATTTAATTTCATTATTCAAACTACTTTTGTTAAACTCCATCAAACAGGTTTTACTGGTGCTTACATTTAAGTGGCTTTCATTAAAAAACTGAACAAATTCTTTTTCACATTATTACACTCGGCCTCTAGTTCATTACATGATCTTTTTTTACATGCAATGGATGTGTCATCGGCATACAAAACAATTTTGGAATTTATAGTACAGTATTTAATATCATTTACATAGATCAAGAACAAAAGGGGGCCCAACACTGAGCTCTGAGGCTCACCATATTTTATGCAAGTGATCTCTGATTTGTAGACACCACTTTCCGTTTTAAGTAGAACAAACTGTTTTCTATTGCTCATATAACACTTTATTAGGTCATAAGCAGCACCTCTAATGCCGATGTTCCATAGCTTGTATAATAGGATGTCAACGTTCACACAATCAAAGGCTTTTTCCAGGTCTAGGTATACACCTGCCACATGTTCCCCTAACACCTCTTCAATTAGCTGAGCAGCTGCAGTGCTAGTTGATTTACCCTTTAGGAATCCATTTTGATTTTCAAACATCAGGTTGTGTTTGTTAAGAAAGTTTATAATCCTGTTGTATATAACTTTCTCAACTATTTTGGAAAAGACAGGAAGGATTGAGACTGGTCTGTAGTTTACTCTTTTGGTATTGTCACCTTTCTTAAAAATGGGTGTTACCTGTGCTATTTTTAGTCTGTCTGGAAAGGTGTCTGATTCTATTATATTGTTGACTGCTGCAGACAGAGGTACAGACACATTTTGGCTACAGGCTTTTAAAACATTAGTATTTAGGCCATCATGCCCAGCTGAATTAGAGGGTTTTAGAGAGCTAATGATGCCCATTATTTCTGCACAGTTTTTGGGGGCTAGATATATACTATGGTCACATGTATTACCTTTAAAACTGTAGTGGATGTTTTTATGTTTGTTATTTATGGCTTCCCCTATGGAAGAAAAATATTCATTAAAAATATTTGCAACTTCCAGTTGGTCTTTTATGAGCATGTTGTGGTTAATAGTAAAATCCACACAGGATTTGTCATTGCAGGTTCTAAAACTGTTTATGACTGCCCAGATGCCAGCAGTTACGTTGTGTGAGTTTTGAAGCTTATTTGCAACATAGTTGCTCCTGGTCTGTGTGAGTAAGTCCTTATAGTGTGCTTGATATATTTTGAAGGATTCCTTTAGCTCAGGAATCTCTCTATTATTCAGCATTGCACTGTGTAGTAGTTTTAATTTTTCCCTCACTTCAGTGACATTTCTATTTACCCAAATATGTTTGTTTATATTTTTTGTTTGTTTCATTTTTGTGATTTCAACTGGGCATGTGGTATCAAAGCAGTAATAGAAGTCAGCAGCAAAGCTATCATATGAAAAGCTATTATTTTCAAACCATTTTATTTGTGCTAGCATGCAGTTTAGTCCATTTATGTTGTCATTCTACATTATTCTTTTAGTTACAAACTGTTGTTTTATGGTGGCAGTGGGGGCCTCATGGAGTTCCAATTTAAGCTGTACTGCATGATGATCTGAGATGGCTAGTTTTAGAACTGATGCGCTGTGGGATAGGTGGGTCATGTTTGTTATTATGTTGTCAAGACATGTTTTACTATTGCCAGTTTCTCTAGTGGGCTCCCGAATGAGTGGGGTCAGGTTAAATTCATCACACAGACGATGTAAATTTTGGTGCTGACATCATTTGTTAATAGATCTATATTTATATCCCCTGTAACTATAATACTTACATGACCATTTGGCCCAGAGAATGTTGTGTCTATATATACAAGCAAGTCAGAAAGATTTACAAAAAAGGTATCTGTAATTGCTGCAGGTGGCCTGTAAACACCGATAACTGTTATGTTATCTCTACCCCATTTTAGGTTTATTGCAGCAAATTATGAGACTCCTTCCAAGCTGAAGGCACTCACATCAATTACATTAAAATTGCTTTCATTTACAGTGAAAATTGCTACACCTCCCCCAGTCTTGTCTTTTCTACTGAAGGCTGTGCAGAATTTCATACACAGTGGTTAACTAATGCTAATCAGAGCTTCATTGTACCAATGTTCAGTTACAACTAATATATCGGGTTTGTCAATCTGTGAAATTACATCTAGATCATTATGCTTATTTTTCTACCAAGATTCTGGTGTATGATTTTAAGGCCGAGATTTACCTGCTGGACCTTAGAGGATAATTTTGGACTAGCAATGAGGCCAGCAGGCTTCACAAGTTTCCCTGGCTTGCCAGCGGTGGCTGATGTTGTGGCAGATTTTGTTGAGGTGGGTTGTACCACCCTATGGCAATGGCCTTCTTTTCATCACTTTGTGAACAATGTCGCCTGACTTCCTCAATAATTTTGCTACTAACGATCTTTTTGCCTCTTTTGTTCATGTGCAAACCATGAGATGTGTGCAGCTCCCTTTCTAGAGAGCTGACATCTACTAGACACACATTCTGAAATTTAATACATAGAGCTTTAATCCTGTCATTTGTTTTATGAACTTCCTGGTTCACAATAGACTGTTTCATTAGTGGTAGTGGGTGAGCAGATGCCCCTCCTGACACCACTAGATCCCCTGTGATGGAATTTGTGTACTTCAGCTTTCTGCATCTAATGATATTGCATGTTCAAGTGTTTGAACATTTTCTAAAAGTTTGTGAATCATGTAACTGAGATGGAATCCAAGTAAGAGCCTAGTATTCACCTTGTTGAATGTGGAAAACTGCCTGAAAACCACTTCCAGGCTGGCCGGCACACCAGCCCTCACTGTTCATCTCATGGGAAGAGTCAATCCAGAGCCGGCGCACATCCCCATCCCTGAGCAGGTTCTGTCTGAGAAGGTTGTCTGTACTAAGTGTATGACGTTGTCTATTACTGTAATGACCGAATGACAATAAAGTTATTATTACTATTGATATTATTATTATTATTACTGTCATTGTTGTTGTTGAGTAGTTAGCAAGGGTATGCTTCATATTGGAAAATTTCTTACCAGAGGTGTTCATGAGTTTTGCTACTGGGTACTTAGGCCCCAAATCAGTGGCTGCTTGTAGGTAAACATTCTGGGTGTTCACAAATTTTTAAATACAGATAAATATCAGAGTGTGAAATTAATAGCACCTGCTGTATAGCAGTTATGCTTATCAACATATTTATACAACTTCAGCCGCTGTCAGTAATATAGTAATAATATGCATAACTTGTCTGAAAAGAGGAAGAATTGTTTTTGTGGAATTTTGTTGTGTTGCACATAATTAAGTACACTTTATAGCAAGAATGAAATAATGTTTAAGCTTTTGCTACTGTCCATTTCACAATTTTGTGTAAGTGGGAGTTTTTGTGCTTTTTTTATATTTGTTTTTTTGAACACATGTACAAGATCCCTAATTCATGTATTAGTTAATGAATTAACTCCTGGGCTGAAAATCAGACATTCTTACTGTGCACTCTTACTTACATTTGTTATACACTTCTTAGTTTCACATTTACATGTAGTCATGCTTATTTGATTTCGCACTTTCTCAGACAATGGATCTGGTCGGGGAGGCCTTACTTTCTTTGTGGCTAATTTTTCCTGGTAATTTTGTTTTCTGTTAGTGCTCAATACAGGTTCAACAGAGTTGATGTTGACACTGCACAGGAAAGCCAGTTCCTGCACAGTAAACCACCAACTCCAAACACAAACTGCCATTTGTGGAAATTATTAAATTCAAGCAGTACTATCCATCACTTGACTAGTATACAAATGAGGGGCTGAGAGCTGTAAGGATCAAAAGCACACCTCCTTTGACCCCCCCCCCCCCCCCTCTCGCCCTCCCATGTTGTTGTTGTTGTAGTCTTCAGTCCTGAGACTGGTTTGATGCAGCTCTCCATGCTACTCTATCCTGTGCAAGCTTCTTCATCTCTCAGTACCTACTGTAGCCTACATCCTTCTGAATCTGCTTAGTGTATTCATCTCTTGGTCTCCCTCTACGATTTTTACCCTCCACACTGCCTTCCAGTACTAAATTGGTGATCCCTTGATGCCTCAGAACATGTCCTACCAACCGATCCCTTCTTTTAGTCAAGTTGTGCCACAAACTCCTCTTCTCCCCGATTCTATTCGATACCTTCTCATTAGTTATGTGATCTACCCATCTAATCTTCAGCATTCTTCTGTAGCACCACATTTCGAAAGCTTCTATTCTCTTCTTGTCTAAACTATTTATCATCCACATTTCACTTCCATACATGGCTACACACCATACAAATACTTTCAGAAACGATTCTTGAGTTTCTCCCGGCGTATTTGATAATCAAAATATCCACGGGTATGCTGCCAGTCTATAGTGTCCAACGGGCACAATATTTCGGCGATCAAACATGTCGCCATCATCAGGTGAACTGACGGACTGAGCTCCTGTGAACGTGCCGGCACGGAGATCCGTACGCTATGGCTGCTCAGAGGCGCGCTCCCTCCGCCGTCCGCGCCCAGCGCCACGGTCGTGCGGTGGAACAGATTGCGACGGCGTCTGAGATGACGTCGGTGTGATGGCTCTGTCCGCCGTGGTCGTCACAACTATACGTCTGCTCGATTTACTCTTGATTAACCCGATTGCTGGTTCCCAAGCCTTGCTAAGATTATAGCCACAGTCACGGTTTATGAGGTCGTCATTGGTGCGAATTTCGATGGCCTCTCTAACAATGCTGTCCCAGTATCTCGACGTCTGTACCAGAATCCTCGTGCGGTCATACTCCATGGCGTGATTTTCCGACAAACAATGTTCAGCGACTGCCGACTTGCTCGGATACATCAGTCGAGTGTGCCTCTGGTGTTCACGGCATCGATCATTGACGGTACGCATCGTCTGACCAATATACGACTTGCCACATTGACACGGAATCTGGTACACGCCGGCCTTCCTCAAACCGAGGTCATCTTTGGCGCTCCCCACCAGTGCACGAGTTTTATTTGGAGGAGAAAACACAGTTCCAACCCGGTGTTTCTTCAGAATGCGGACGATTTTTCCCGAGAGTGCGCCTGTGTATGGAATAAATGCAGTGCCTACCTCCTCCCTCGTGACTTCATCCATCTCAACAGGTTGTGCTGCAGTGGTTGGGTGGAGAGCACGTTGAATCTGCCATTCTGAGTACCCATTTTTTCGAAATACAGTTCTCAGATGTTCCAATTCCTGGGGTAGACTCTCTGCGTCAGAGATAGTGCGCGCCCTATGTACTAGAGTTTTAAGTACCCCATTCCTCTGTGAAGGGTGGTGGCAGCTGTCTGCATGCAAATACAGATCAGTGTGCGTAGCCTTCCGATACACCCCATGACCTAGGGTGCCGTCAGCCCTTCTCTTGACCAAGACGTCAAGGAAAGGTAATTTACCCTCCGTTTCAGTCTCCATAGTGAATTTGATGTTGGGGTGTATGGAGTTTAGATGTGTAAGGAAGTCAAGGAGTTTATCCATACCATGTGGCCAGATGACGAACGTGTCGTCAACGTAACGGAAAAAGCAAGTAGGTTTCCATACGGATGACGACAGGGCTTCCTCCTCGAAGTTCTCCATGTACAAATTCGCTACCACCGGTGAGAGTGAGCTATCCATGGCGACTCCCTCCGTTTGTTCGTAGTATTCTCCATTAAAAAGAAAATACGTGGAAGTCAAGACATGCCTAAAAAGTTCAGTGGTCTTCTCGTCAAACTTCTGACTAATAGTTGTGACGACCACGACGGACAGAGCCATCACACTGACGTCATCTCAGACACCGTCGCAATCTGTTCCACCGCGCGACCGTGGCACTGGCCGCGGACGGCGGAGGGAGCGCGCCGCGGGCGGAGGGTATTTAAATCGGCCGCCGCCGTGACCGAACCCAGTTCCCTCTGAGCAGCCATAGCGTACGAATCTCCATGCCAGCACGTTCACAGGAGCTCAGTCCGTCAGTTCACCTGATGATGGCGACATGTTTGATCACCGAAATATTGTGCCCGTTGGACACTATAGACCGGCAGCATACCCGTGGATATTTTGACTTTCAGAAACGACTTCCTGACATTTAAATCTATACTCCATGTTAACAAATTTTTCTGCTTCAGAAACACTTTCCTTGCCATTGCCAGTCTACATTTTATATCCTCTCTACTTCGACTATCATCAGTTATTTTGCTCCCCAAATAGCAAAACTCCTTTACTACTTTTAAGTGTCTCATTTCCTAATCTAATTCCCTCAGCATCACCCGACTTAATTCGACTACATTCCATTATCCTCGTTTTGCTTTTGTTGACGTTCATCTTATACCCTCCTTTCAAGACACTGTCCATTCCGTTCAACTGCTCTTCCAAGTCCTTTGCTGTCTCTGACGGAATTACAATGTCATCGGCGAACCTCGAAGTTTTTATTTCTTCTCCATGGATTTTAATACCTACACCAAACTTTTCTTTTGTTTCCTTTATTGCTTGCTCAATATACAGATTGAATAACATCGGGGAGAGGCTACAACCCTGTCTCACTCCATTCCCAACCATTGCTTCCCTTTCATACCCCTCGACTCTTATAACTGCCATCTGCTTTCTGTACAAATTGTAAATAGCCTTTCGCTCCCTGTATTTTACCCCTGCCACATTCAGAGCTCGAAAGAGAGTATTCCAAACAACATTGTCAAATGCTTTCTCTAAGTCTACAAATGCTAGAAATGTAGGTTTGCCTTTCCTTAATCTATTTTCTAAGATAAGTCGTAAGGTCAGTATTGCCTCACGTGTTCCAACATTTCTACGGAATCCAAACTGATCTTCCTGAGGTCGGCTTCTATCAGTTTTTCCATTCATCTGTAAAGAATTTGCGTTAGTATTTCGCAGCTGTGACTTATTAAACTGATAGTTCGGTAATTTTCACATCTGTCAACACCTGCTTTCTTTGGGATTGGAATTATTATATTCTTCTTGAAGTCTGAGGGTATTTCTCATACATCTTGCTCACCAGATGGTAGAGTTTTGTCAGCACTGGCTCTCCCAAGACTGTCAGTAGTTCTAATGGAATGTTGTCTACTCCTGGGGCCTTGTTTCGACTCAGGTCTTTCAGTGCTCTGTCAAACTCTTCACGCAGTATCATATGTCCCATTTTATCTACATCTACATCCTATTCTATTTCCATAATATTGTCCTCAAGTACATCGCCCTTGTATACACCCTCGATATACTCCTTCCACCTTTGTGCTTTCCCTTCTTTGCTTAGAACTGGGTTTCCATCAAAGCTCTTGATATTCATGCAAGTGGTTCTCCTTTCTCCAAAGGTCTCTTTAATTTTCCTGTAGGCAGTACCTATCTTACCCCTAATGAGATAAGCCTCTACATCCTTGCATTTGTCCTCTAGCCATCCCTGCTTAGCCATTTTACACTTCCTGTCAACCTCATTTTTGAGACATTTGTATTCCTTTTTGCCTGCTTCACTTACTGCATTTTTATATTTTCTCCTTTCATCAATTAAATTCAATACTTCTTCTGTTACCCAAGGGTTTCTACTAGCCCTCGTCTTTTTACCTATTTGATCCTCTGCTGCCTTCACTATGTCATCCCTCAAAGCTACCCATTCTTCTTCTACTGTATTTCTTTTCCCCATTGCTGTCAGTTGTTCCCTTATGCTCTCCCTGAAACTTTGTACAACATCTGGTTCTTTCAGTTTATCCAGGTCCCATCTCCTTAAATTCCCACCTTTTTGCAGTTTCTTCAGTTTTAATCTACAGTTCATAACTAATAGATTGTGGTCAGAGTCCTCATCTGCCCCTGGAAATGTCTTACAATTTATAACCTGGTTCCTAAATCTCTGTCTTACCATTATATAATCTATCTGATACCTTCTAGTATCTCCAGGCTTCTTCCATGTATACAACCTTCTTTCAAGTTTGTTGAACCAAGCGTTAGTTATGATTAAGTTATGCTCTGTGCAAAATTCTACCAGGCGGCTTCGTCTTTCATTTCTTACCCCCAATCCATATTCACCTACTACGTTTCCTTCTCTCCCTTTTCCTACTACTGAATTCCAGTCACCCATGACTATTAAATTTGCGTCTCCCTTCACTATCTGAATAATTTATTTATCTCATCATACATTTCATCAATTTCTTCATCATCTGCAGAGCTAGTTGGCATATAAACTTGTACTACTGTAGTAGGCATGGGCTTCGTGTCTATCTTGGCCACAATAATGCGTTCACTATGCTATTTGTAGTAGCTTACCTGTACTCCTATTTTTTAATTCATTATTAAACCTACTCCTGCATTACCCCTAATTGATTTTGTATTTGTAACTCTGTATTCACCTGACCAAAAGTCTTGTTCCTCCTGCCACTGAACTTCACTAAGTCCCACTATATCTAACTTTAACCTATCCATTTCCTTTTTTAAATTTTCTAACCTACCTGCCCGATTAAGGGATCTGACATTCCACACTCGGATTCGTAGAACGCCATTTTTCTTTCTTCCCCCGCCCCCATATTTAAGTGAATATTCCAGAGAAACCAGTGAGGCAGCTTTTCGTGAATGTTCATATATATGGACAATTTGGGCCTACAGTACAGATAAACCTGACCATCCGTAAGGTCAACAGCTGTCAGAAGCAGGAATAAATGCTACAGTCACAATCGACAATGCTGTGCTTTATGGTTCTCAGCACCTCAGATGGATTACTGTATGATAAAATCCAAAACTGAATGTACTATATGTCATTCAGAATCCTACAAAATAGGTTTTTCTATTAGTATAACTATAACATATACTGATGACTTATCAAATTTTACTATACAGTGAGTGAATTGGCATATCTGTGGAGTGTGCTACCACCTAGTGGGAGTCATGCCATGTGAATGTGGATAAAACTCTGCTACAGTGTGCTGCCACCCGGTGGCACTGACACGAACTTGTAGTTGAGTGGTAAGGGCTAGCAGTGCATGCCACAAACCGTGCACATTATTTATCAAATCTGTATGTGTTTGGCCAATAAGGCAATTATGTCATGCCAGTTGCGCATGTGCAGAAGCTCCTTAAAATGTTCATACGTGAAAGTGTGCTCACGACCCAGATGACAAGTTTCACTGAGTCTAGAGGAGCAATGGTGCACAGGGCAGTAGATTTGGTACCATATATTTCAAGTTACTGCATCAACACTATGTTTAACAGTGTTCAAAGAACAATAACTGATAGATCCACAAGGTGTCAAAAGTTAGGGTGTTCATGTGCTCTCACACAATAAATAGCTGTCATTGCCCCAACAGACTGTGTGGTAAGTAAAATGGGCCTGTCTGTCACCCGACAGGTCCTAAACATGTACAATTTGTTACTCAGTTGCACTAAATCGGAATATGTGTAGGAATGCTTAATGGTATTTTTACTATTTGGGTTTGATGAGTGACTATGGTGTCAGCAGATAAATGTGCAAAATTAGTCACTGTAACATCCTTGCCTTTGGGCTGTGTGTATAGAGGGTGTTTCAAAATTCCTGTTACAAACTTCTAGGGATTGTTGAGGGAACTTAGCAGACAAACTTCTGACATAGAACATTTGCCTGAAAATGGACTGTTTCGATGTAAACTAAGTTTGAAGATTGGTTTACTTTAAAATCCCCCAGTTCACGGTATGCACACAGTGAAGACAATGCACTCTGACGTGTATGCCCTACTTCCTTGGATTACAGGAGCTTCTCCATGTGGCAACTCTGTTATTTGTTGCACAAGAGATATCTGTGATTCTTTCTTTCGTACACATAGTCCACAAACACCTCAATCAACCATCCTATTTGGGAATGTACCAGTTTCTCACAGCCATTGCTGTAGTTGGACAAACATAGTAGTGCCCATGTGATGGACTGAGGTGACCCATAAAATGTTCTTGATGCACATGTTGTATTGCACCATCGTTATGTATTTAACCATGAGGTGGGAGACATATGAGTAATCTGATTTTCTAACTTACTGAATATCCATAGGGTGCATTTCTAGACATCAGTTCCTTATCAAAACTTTATCTACTAAGCCACTTCTACATCCCGTAGAAGTCTGTAACAGGCATTGTGAAAAGTGCCCAGTTAATAGAATCTGAGGTGAGAAATATTATTGATAAATAAAAAATAATAAAATAAAATGTCTGGTGGTTTTGCTGGAATGCCAGTCGAGGTAATCAAATACAGTTCCAGCAGTACAGATTCTCATCATACTGACATCATTACTACTTCCTTCCACTATCATCAATAAAACTACACTACAAAAGTTATAGTACATCTGACACAAATAATAGCAGACCAGTGTCTCTATTGACAGGTTTTTCTAAAGTAACTGAAAGTTAATGTATGAAAGGATAGCTGATTTCCTGAAAAAAGTAAAATATTGACTAATGCTCAAAATGGCCTTAGGTAGTACAGATCACCAGAAACAACAGTCTTCCACTTCATGAAATTGGTCCTAAATGCCTTGGAAATAACATATTACACTGTGGGATATTCTTGGATTCATCTAAAAAATTTGATCAATCAGCCATGATTTACTGCTTATAAAAATAGATTGTTTTGGCTCCAGGGGATGGTCTTCAAATGGTTCAAGTCCTATCTCTCTGATGATCAACTGAGAGAACAAATATGTCATCAAGGCAAGGCATATCATTAAGATTAAACAAAACATTGCTACAGAGTGCTCCAGGGTTCTGTGTTAGCCCCTCTGTTGTTTCTGGTATATATAAATGATTTCACTGGCCATTTTATTCCAGCAGATACAGTGGTTTTTGCTGATGACACAAACGTTTTTATAAAAGCTTGTATTGATGATGGTTTATGGTGGAAAGTCTCTAAGACAATAAATGAGGTAGAAAAATGGTTTATGGATAACACTTTGATTATAAATAAGGAAAAGATGGTACAGACGAATTTCAGTAATATCATAAGTAAACTCAGAAACAGCATTAAGAGTTGAATTGTGGAACTGAGCTATTGCACAAGCTCCATCCAAAAAATTTCTAGGTATGTGGATGGATTAGCATTTGGGATGGGAAAAGCATTTAGAACAACGATTGCCAATACAGACATTATAGGGCGACACCTTGGGCTACATTTGAAGAGGCAGTGAGGCAGAAAGGGAGAGGGGTGCAATGCATAAGGCATCACACAAAACAACTTTCTGTACCTAAGCAAGTACTGTGGATAAGGCCATTGTAGCAGGAGCCAAAGTTTGTTTTCTGATTACCAGGCATCTTCATGCCATTGTATATGAACGAATACAAAACACCTGCAGCAGACTGTTTTCATTCATACTTTTGTATGAGGCCAAAATAAAGTAAAAGAGATGGTTTTAAACAATATAACTTAATGAATTCAAAACTGTCACAAAGGCATTCCACTTGGAACCTGTGGAATGGTACATTAGCTTATTTGTTTTAGTTGTAAACATTTGTCATGTATTGTTGTTTTTCTGACATGTTCTCCATCCTGGAGGACCTCCTATGGATCAACTGGAATGAAAGTAAATCTAATGTAATCTAATAGCAGATGAAAGCTTTCTGTGTAAAAGTATTCGGTAATCAGTTTTATCTGTTGTATTATACATGTTTCTTGGAAGTAACTAAGTCTAATTTGGGTGAATCCTTTAGCCACTTTTCCCCGTGAGTAGTGTGGCCAATTTTCCTGATCGAACACCATAGTGATCAACACAAAAATCTATTAAACTGAATTAAATAGCAAGGAACTACATTTGTAGGCCAAAAGACATTGTTTAAACACGGACAGTGTAAAAATTATTACCCTCATACAAGTGAGGTAACAAGAATAAAGCAAATGATTTATCTTGCATCAGACGACTCAAAACCAAAAAAGTTTTTACTAAAGATTAACGAACAAAATTCCTCTGTTAACCTGACTGACAGCACTGGTGATGTACTAATATATCAGGTCTAATCTGACCACTTTTCAGCAGGCAGCAGTGCTGGTCAGGAGAAAAAAAGTATTCAACATCCACTTCTCCTGTCCCGACCACTTTACCACAACTTCCACTGCCAGTCTTATTATATATCAATTAGATAGTTGAATTAATTAATATCAGTAATTGCAATATGAGACACAATCACAAATGTTTACTAAAAGTTTTGAATATCTTTTTTTCTCATTGCATTGTATTTCAACTTGATTTCATATAACTTGCAACAAACAAGCATCTCATTTGAAGATGACCATCTCTATAATGCACATTCATGAATCCATGTTACTTCCATTTGACATACACATCATAGCAGCTGATCAGTGCTAGTTAAGGATGCTCATGAGGTGTCAGCTTTGGATGACAAACAGTAAAATATTCTCCCTCTCACTTCTGTTAACCCCGGAATGGTCGCACTGCATACCACTCTGTCTCTGACATAAGCAACCAACTTTACTTCGCTCATGGTCAAATTAAGCATGCGAATTTAGAGTCTTGGTCAGTGGATTTAGTCATTTAATTCAGTATTCCCTAATCACCTTACTTTGTGTGCCCAAGACAATGTACTCTCTGCACCGATGACTTGTGCTCCTCCTCCTGTTCGAATTGTGATTGCCAAATATTAGCATGGCTTTCTGATCTGCCACAGCAGCAAACGTTTCATGTTTTCCTTGGGCACTGTTCATACTAAGTCAACATAAGATAGTAAGAAGTATACTGTGATGATATATTTCTAGGAAGGTTCATGACAGTGGATGATAAATCGGCACAACATGGGTGATAAAACTGTGGTGTGAACACAAGTCTCATTACTTCAGCTGCAAATATCAGCTCAAGTTAGGAAACACTGTAGTGGTTTATTGGTTCAGGCATAGGATGAGAAATAGGAAATATGGCGTACAGCCCTACAATCTTACCAACATGCAGCACAGCTCGGCTGTTGTTTCTCGAGAGCTGTCTCAACATGAACCAAAATTCAGGGAGTTTTATTGAATGAATCCCGAAAACTTCCGCTATTTCTCCAGATGAAAAACTTCTAATTACTATAAGGTAAATAGAAATAAATGTAAACAGCAGTATTAATGAAATTGAGTAGTTTTATTTTTATAATGGTTTATAATGTCTTACAAATTGTACCAATTAGTTTCACTTTCTTATGGCAGTGGGGTAATCCGATTGAATCCTGAAGTTGTTGCAATATTGCTCACGTTAGACTGAGTTTGTAAGATGTCATGATGGGATGACGAACTCCAAGTAGAAGGACTGTAACCAACTGAAACACTGGATTCCACATTCTCTCATTCGTCCTCTTCCAACAACTTATGTAAAAGAGACATTGTTTGTATTTTGAAAATCCTCCTCTGATGCATGCTAAGGTTTTTCAGATCAGGTAAAAGAGAAAGAAGGAACTGCTGTTCAGCATCTTGGTCACTTTTATCAGCAGATTTTTTCATCTTCATCCATTCTATAAAACCATCATCGACTTGGTCTTTTCCCTTTCGTTTTTTGTGTGTTTCTCTTGAGCTTTTATGAGCTGGTTTTTCAAGTAATTGCATGGAAGAAGCTTCGTCAGGCATTTCCTCTTCAACAAATGTGTCACTTTCAACATTTTGAGTAATATTGGGCTCCTTGACTGCTGTATCTTCAACACGAAGTGTGCTGGACATATTTCCTCCTTTCAAATACAGTTGCAGAAAAACTAAATGCTCAGTCAATTCTTTGAATTCTGGCTAGCATCAGACTTTGATGGTCTGAGTGAATGCACATATGCTGTTCTGAAATTCTTCTGTCATTCTCAACAGTTCTTTTCTGAAACAAGTTTTTAAAAAGTAGACATCATTAGGATTTATTTACAAATGTGCTTTAATAAAATGAAGGTACATTGTTGTTTATACATATGAAAACACTGTGAGACTTATGCAACTATTTATGATTTAAAACCTTCAATTTAGTTAATATATATGTTAAAGTTCTTATTTTGGTTTTATTGTAGTGTCAAACTTGTTGAAAATGACACAAAATTTTTGTAACTTTGACAGGTGTCTAGCTTCTGGAAGCAGATTTCAGGATCTTTCCTTGCCCTTTTACAGAGGTAAATCAACTGTCAGTTACATTTTTCATTCGACTTGTGCTGCTGTATGGTCTCACTTACAACCACTGTATATGCCACAACCAAGGGAGAAAACTTGGAAGCAAATATTAAAATGTTATTATGAGTTATGTAATTTACCTAACTGTATTGGTTCTCTCGATGGCAAACATTTCCACGTTCAGTGTTCCCCAAATACTAGGTCCACAGATTATAAAGGATCTTTTTCAGTGGTTCTAATGGCTTTGTCTGACGTGGCTGGAATGTTCACTGCAATAGAGTTTGGAGACTACAGACGGAATAGTGACGGTGCTGTGTTCCACAAATCGACACTCGGAGAATTATTGCACAGTTATAAATTGAGAATGCCTGATGCAACTCCCTTGCCAGGTGAGGCAAATGACAATCCTTTTCTGTTCTACTTTGTGCCAAATGAAGCATTGCCTCTCCAGCAACAGAGGAATATTCAACTTTCGACTATCAAGAGGCAGAAAAAGTGTGGAATACAGCTTTGGAATGCTAACCTCAAAATTTCGTTTATTTGACCGACCAATTTATATCACTGTTCAGACTGTTCAGGCATCATGTGTGTATCATAATTTTATAAGCAGATGGGAAAGCCAACTGTATGTTCCACAACAATTTTATAAGTGTTCTGTGATACCAGTATTACCAGATTACAGTGCATTCAAAGCAACAATTTGAACGAAGCAAATTGCTTACGAAATAAACTAGGTGAATACTTTCTGAAACCAACTCATGCAATCCCTACACAATGGAGATGTGTAGGTTTATAAGACCCAGCCATTTAGTATAACGAATCCTTTTACCTGTAAACAGTTCAAAATAAAATAAAAAATACGAAAATTTAAAATAAAACATTTGGGTGTACTTTATTATTGAGCACCATTAGTTAATTTAAAATAATATTAAGTTCTTTAAGTTACCACGTTAATGAAAATTTAATTTGAAGCAACATATTTGTAAATGATAACTAACTGAAACCTTCAGCTGCCGACAGGTGTTGTTGATATACCTCGATGTGGACAGCTGAAAATGTGTGCCCCGACCCGGACTCGAAACCGGGATCTCCTGCTTACATGGCAGATGCTCTATCCATCTGAGCCACCGAGGACACAGATGAATAGCACATTCCCTTGCATGCTTCCCGTGAGACTCACATTCCCAACTGTCCACAATTCTACATATGTAATGCACCTTATAGACATTTGCCCATTCACTCATTACTTGTGCACGCTTTGGCGATTCCCGTAAGAGTTTCGGCAACCTGTGCGCATTCGCACAGACAAAGGTCAATGGCTGGGTAGCCTTCAACTATATATATGAAGACAGTAACTGTTCTCGAAAGAAGGGATAAGTCCCTGCAGTCACACTATTCATCTGTGTCCTTGGTGCCTCAGATGGATAGAGTGTCTGCCATGTAAGCAGGAGATCCCAGGTTACAGTCCCGGTCGGGGCACACGTTTTCAGCTGTCCACATCGAGGTATATCAACAACACCTGCCGGCAGCTGAAGGTTTCAGATAGTCATCATTTATTCCAGGGAAAAGCTGCACGGTCGTCAGCAGTACTCTGTTCTTTCAAGAACAGTTACTGTCTTCATATATATAGTTAAAGGCTACCCAGCCATTGACCTTCGTCTGTGCAAATGTGCACAGGTTGCCCAAACTCTTATGCGAATTGCCAAAGCATGCACGAGTAATGAGTGAATGGGCAAATGTCTATAAGGTGCATTACATATGTAGAATTGTGGACAGTTGGGAATGTGAGTCTCACGGGAAGCGTGCAAGGGATAAGTCCCTGCAGTCGCGCTATTCATCTGTATCCTCGGTGGCTCAGATGGATAGAGTGTCTGCCATGTAAGCAGGAGATCCCGGGATTGAGTCCCGGTTGGGGCACACATTTTCAGCTGTCCACATCGAGGTATATCAACAAAACCAGTCGGCAGCTGAAGGTTTCAGTTAGTCATCATTTATTCCAGGGAAAAGCTGTACGGTCATCAACAGTACTCTGTTCTTTTGAGAACAGTTGCTATCTTCATATACACTCCTGGAAATTGAAATAAGAACACCGTGAATTCATTGTCCCAGGAAGGGGAAACTTTATTGACACATTCCTGGGGTCAGATACATCACATGATCACACTGGCAGAACCACAGGCACATAGACACAGGCAACAGAGCATGCACAATGTCGGCACTAGTACAGTGTATATCCACCTTTCGCAACAATGCAGGCTGCTATTCTCCCATGGAGACGATCGTAGAGATGCTGGATGTAGTCCTGTGGAACGGCTTGCCATGCCATTTCCACCTGGCGCCTCAGTTGGACCAGCGTTCGTGCTGGACGTGCAGACCGCGTGAGACGACGCTTCATCCAGTCCCAAACATGCTCAATGGGGGACAGATCTGGAGATCTTGCTGGCCTGGATAGTTGACTTACACCTTCTAGACCACGTTGGGTGGCACGGGATACATGCGGACGTGCATTGTCCTGTTGGAACAGCAAGTTCCCTTGCCGGTCTAGGAATGGTAGAACGATGGGTTCGATGACGGTTTGGATGTACCGTGCACTATTCAGTGTCCCCTCGACGATCACCAGTGGTGTACGGCCAGTGTAGGAGATCGCTCCCCACACCATGATGCCGGGTGTTGGCCCTGTGTGCCTCGGTCGTATGCAGTCCTGATTGTGGTGCTCACCTGCACGGCGCCAAACACGCATACGACCATCATTGGCACCAAGGCAGAAGCGACTCTCATCGCTGAAGACGACACGTCTCCATTCGTCCCTCCATTCACGCCTGTCGCGACACCACTGGAGGCGGGCTGCACGATGTTGGGGCGTGAGCGGAAGACGGCCTAACGGTGTGCGGGACCGTAGCCCAGCTTCATGGAGACGGTTGCGAATGGTCCTCGCCGATACCCCAGGAGCAACAGTGTCCCTAATTTGCTGGGAAGTGGCGGTGCGGTCCCCTACGGCACTGCGTAGGATCCTACGGTCTTGGCGTGCATCCGTGCGTCGCTGCGGTCCGGTCCCAGGTCGACGGGCACGTGCACCTTCCGCCGACCACTGGCGACAACATCGATGTACTGTGGAGACCTCATGCCCCACGTGTTGAGCAATTCGGCGGTACGTCCACCCGGCTTCCCGCATGCCCACTATACGCCCTCGCTCAAAGTCCGTCAACTGCACATACGGTTCACGTCCACGCTGTCGCGGCATGCTACCAGTGTTAAAGACTGCAATGGAGCTCCGTATGCCACGGCAAACTGGCTGACACTGACGGCGGCGGTGCACAAATGCTGCGCAGCTAGCGCCATTCGACGGCCAACACCGCGGTTCCTGGTGTGTCCGCTGTGCCGTGCGTGTGATCATTGCTTGTACAGCCCTCTCGCAGTGTCCGGAGCAAATATGGTGGGTCTGACACACCGGTGTCAATGTGTTCTTTTTTCCATTTCCAGGAGTGTATATAGTTAAAGGCTACCCAGCCATTGACCTTCGTCTGTGCTAATGCGCACAGGTTGCCTAAGCTTACGGGAATCGCCAAAGCGTACGCGAGTAATGAGTGAATGGGCAAATGTCTATAAGGTGCATTACATATGTAGAATTGTGGACAGTTGGGAATGTGAGTCTCACAGGAAGCGTGCAAGGGATAAGTCCCTGCAGTCGCGCTATTCATCTGTGTCCTCGGTGGCTCAGATGGATAGAGCATCTGCCATGTAAGCAGGAGATCCAGGTTCGAGTCTCGGTCGGGGCACACATTTTCAGCTGTCCACGTCGAGGTATATCAACAACACCTGTCGGCAGCTGAAGGTTCTTTTGAGAACAGTTACTGTCTTCATATTTATATTTGTAAATGTCAATTCTGTCAAACTGAATTATAATTAATTTTTGCAATCTAACTTAACTGCTTATTTCTTGTAAGGGTTCCAAAATATTTACAGTATGAGTTAATAATATTAAAATTTAATTACTTACTTGTCTTTTACTTAATAAATAAACAAATAATGCACTTACCTGTGTCTTTTATTTGTGATGAAATTTCCCTCCTCACACACTCATCACATCTGTCTTACTGTATGCAGCAATGGAATAATTCCAGATGCACTGATGAGCCTTCACTAAATTAATGAAACAAAGTACAGAATTGTCATCTCTTCTTCCTGTCATGTTAACAGCTCGAAATTTCGTATGCTACTAATTGCTGCAGAGACTGGCAAGCGGCACTGGGGGAGATATGTCACTTACGCAATCGTGCTGCTTTGAACCTTTTCTATCACCTACCTTTAGATTTGAAGTATCTGTCTGTGCGTGTCGTGTATCGTATGTCGTTTACGATATATTGCTTATCTTATATTGCCTTAGTATGACAGCACCTTAGGGCGCTATCTCCTTAGCCAATATCCAAACATTTTGGGTGACTACATGTGATGCCACCGAGAAGCGCCTCTCTTACACACCTGAGCATTGACATTGCACAGCGTGGTACACTGCCAGTGACAACAGTTGCTGCTGGCTGCTGTTGCTGTCACCTATCAGCTTTTGATGCTACCCCAAGCAGCTTTGTTGGTGCTGTTACTGCTACTGCTACTGCTACGCTGACATCACATGCTGACTTTTCATAGAATGTGATCCGAGGCTTGGCTGGCCATATGCACCATTGAGTACCGCCATGTGAGGCCGCTATTGGAAATACGAGGGTTGAATGAAAAGTAATGTCTCCACCTTCATTAACTGGGTTTGGATGGAAATATTTTAATAAATCAAACGCAGAAATAATCCTTAGAATGAGATCTTTAATTAACAATGTTCACTTTTCCACTTAATCACCAGCCAATTGGATACATTTCTGCCAATGATGAACAAGTTTTCTGGAGCTGTCACGGAAGAAGTCGACACATTGTTTCCGCAACCACCGTCTCACAGTTCTCTCAGTGTCTTCATCAGAAGCATAATGATGTCCTTGCAGATTGTCTTTCATTATCAGGAACAGATGGAAGTCAGATGGTGCTAAATCTGGACTTTATGGAGGATGCCGTATGGTGGTGAGATTCATTCTCCGAAGTTCTGTTGTGGTGGCACGTGAAGTGTGTGGTTTTGCATTGTCATGCTGCAGGAAAACATTTCCCGTTTCCTATCATACCCTTGTTAGCCATCGTTTCAAAGTTGGCAGTGTTGTGATGTTCAAATGGCTCTAAGCACTATGGGACTTAAAATCTGAGGTCATCAGTCCCCTAGACTTAGAACTAAAACTAAACTCTGTCCGAACAGACCATGAAGGTCCAACGGTACCCACTGGCCGCTATGTCATCCTCAGCCTACAGGCATCACTGGATGCGGATATGGAGGGGCATGTGGTCAGCATGCCGCTCTCCCAGCCATTGTCAGTTTTCGTGACCGGAGTCGCCACTTCCCAATCGAGGAGCTCCTCAGTTTGCCTCACAAGGGATGAGTGGATCCCACTTGCCAACAGCACTGGACAGGCCGGATGGTCACCCATCCAAGTATGGCAAGGCCGTTGGCAATGGACTTAGAACTATTTAAAACTAACTAACCTAAGGACATCACACACATCCATGCCTGAAGCAGGATTCGAACCCGCAACGATAGCAGCTGCGTGTTTCCGGACTGAAGCACCTGGAACCAGTCGGCCACTGCGGCCGGCCATTGTGACATAATGCTCTGAATTTATTGTTGTTGCTCGATCAAGGAAATCAACAGGGATAATACCATCTGCATCCCAGAACACTGTGGACATGATTTTTCCAGCTGAGGGCTGCGTCTTGAATTTCTTTTTCTGGGGCAAGTCTTCGTGGCGATATTCCATTGACTGATGTTTTGTCTTCAGCCATAATCGTGTACCGACGTTTCATCGCCTGTCACAACTAAATGGAGAAAGGCGTCACCTTCATTCTTGTAACGCGAGAGGAGTTCTTGGCAAATTTCAAGTCTGTGCACTTTCATGTCAGGAGTTAACATCCAGGGTACCCATCGTGCACAGATCTTCCGGTAGCCAAGCAAAACAATGATGTGACCCATACATTCTTGTGAAGTGTTGCTTGTGCTTGCAATTTCTCTCTGAGTGATACGATGATTGTCCTGAATCAATCTGTCATCATTTTGCATGTGAAACTGGGTGGTTGCTGTCACAGGACGTCCAACTCTGTCATGCAGATCAGTTATCGCCTCAACGTCTTTAAACATACTCGCTCAGTGACGCACAGTACTCACATCAACCTGATCACCATAAACTGCTTTCATTCTCTGATGAATCTGCTTTGGGGTGACACTTCCTGCTGTCAAGAATTCAATGACTGCACATTGCTTAGATCGTATTGACCGACCGTCTGTACAGGATTCTGTACTGTACACTGTAACAACACAACCATTGAATGCTAAGGCTCCCAGCCTACTGGAGCTGTAGAGAAGAGGTTACGGAACAAGCCAGTACCTGATGCATGCCAATGCTGCCAACTGTTGAAGAATTATGAAGGTGGAGGCATTGCTTTTCAGTCAACCCTTGTAATGTTCCGCCAGTGGTAACTCAGTGTGAAGGGGACGTTGCCTTGACGGTGTAGAGTTTTTCTGTTTTGTGCGACATGAAACGAGTTTCAGAAATAACATCTTTGTGCTCTTAAAACCAGAAGACAACATGTCAGTGACTCTTTGCGTATTATGTTGACCAGTGCTTTTTGTTCCTATAGTACTTAACTTCAGAATTAATCTTAGTCAAGCAACATTATTAGCTTTTAATTTGCTTATCAACTCTTATGAGCCTGTTGCTATGTGTTAACAATTATACGAAAGAAGTTACTCAGAAAATGGTTGTGAATGCTACACAATAAAAAAAAATTCAAAACATTTATGTCTACAATAAAACACATTTTTGCAGTTTGATATTTTTAAGTATCAAAATAGCTTCAAACAATAGTTTTTGAAGGTTTTTATCTTAATTTTTGACGGGAGGAATCATTTCTCTTCTAGGCAACCACCCCCAGCGACAAAACTTCATTAATCCGCCTCTGGGTCGAATTCACCAATGTCAACTAATATAAAGCACATCTCAAAACATTATTGTCTCTGTGAGTATTTCTGTTTGGTGCTGAGCAAGTAAAATACGCTATTAAGGTGCTCTTAACATTAGTTGACACTTTTGTACTCTGCTGTTAGATGCTAGAAGCATGTCGTTGTACACTGAAGCACCAAATAAACTGGTATAGTGAAACACTTCTTTATAACCCACCTTTACTGACTAGTGGATTATAGCCGAACAGTTTGGAATCATTTGACCATGTGCAACTGATAAAAGCTGATCAGTTAATATTTGCATGGGAGTTGTTTCGTATCAAATCCAACAAAGCTAATTAGGATGTCAGGTAGAAATAATTGGTACATACTTGTTGTTAATGTTCTTTATCTTTTGTTTAAAGAGCAAAAATGAGGCAGCTACTCCCTTCGTCTGACAAAGTAATAACGGTTAACTCATCACAGATCGCCTATTAATGTTGTCAAAAGCCAGTATTCTTTATGTAGCGCTGAATGCACAATCCTCACTGCAATCTAAATCGTGGGTGCCCGGCACGGTTATTGCATAATCACTGTGCACAAATGAACACTTAAATACATCAACAAATCACTCAGTTAACACCATTTACGTATTTGCTGGAGGTCAACACCATTTACGTATTTTCTGGAGGTCAGGCCCACAGTTCTGGGTAGCAGACACAGCTGTTAAACAATTGCCGGTCGGCCGTCCCGCCAAAATCCGCCCTGCTTGCTTAGCAGCCAACAACTTACTTGCCTGGAGTCTCAACACTGACTACTCTGGCACACCGGGCGCTCGGCTGAAGAGCCATCAGTAACAACAACAAAAGTGAATATGCAGTCAGGGTCATCAAGAAAAACACCAGAAACAGTTTTAGAAAAGAAGAAGGTATCCACAGTCAGCACTAAGTCACCAACAACATCCTATGCAAATATCTCGTCAAGTGCCACAAATCAGTCAGCCCACGACATCCAAGTGGAAACAGCAAAAAATGTGCAGCCACACTCCAAATCAGCACCACTGGAAACTGTGACAAGATCTTCAACACGAAAACGCAGACCTCCAGTCCACAGCCAGGATTTTTTATGGGCAAGAACACCAGTAGCTCCCTGCTAGCAGCAAACCAAAGGAAAACAGGTGCAGAGCAAAATTTTCATGAACCAAAACTACAAGAAAACCCGGTGAGTGGTGTCAAAAATCACTCCATTGGAAAACAGTCACTATTATCCTTTAAAATATTACACCATAATGTGCAGTCAATGTTTAATAAGTTACTAGAAATAGATCTCTTCCTAAAAACAAAGCCACACTTAGATGTTCTCTGTATTACTGAACACTGGTTAACAGAAGACAAAATTAAAAAAAACCCACTTGGCGAATTTACTCTAGCTGGTTATTCTTGTCGGAACAAAAGTAAGGGAGGTGGTACAGCAATCTATGTCAAAAAATATTTAAGATACAAAAGCCTCACAAAGTACAATAATATGCAAATAGAAACAGACTTTGAATTCTCCTTAATTATCTTAACAGACTATAACCTATTGATACTGAATATATATAGAGCCCCTGATGGAAACATCCAAACCTTCAAACACTCCCTCGAAGCACTACTCACAAAAATTCACTCACTAAACAAAAATCTATTAATAAGTGGAGACTTTAATATTGACTTCCTCACACCTGGAAAAAACAAAGACGAATTGTTGAATATTACAAGTTCATTCAACCTATCCCCAACTGTAAACACACCAACCAGGATCACAAAAAATTCAAGAACAGCTCTAGATCAGATTTTCATAAACACAGACAAACTGCACCACTCAATCGAAGTCATCAGCACAGGTTACAGTGACCATGAAGCCCAAATACTAACAGCGAATTTAAATTACATAGGACAATATCCCACAATAACTAAAATGTAAAGGCAATTTAATGATGATAATATAAGGCTTTTTAACTATCTGTTAAGGGCTGAAAACTGGGCAGAGGTCTATAAAGAAAATGATGTAAACTACATATTTAATTCCTTCCATGAAACATTTCTCCAACACTTCAATACTGCATTTCCACTGAAATCCAGGAAAATCGGAAACAAACACACAAACTCATGGGTAACAAAAGGGATAAGGATTTCCAGCCAAAAAAAGCGTGACTTAAAAAATCACATGAAACACCATGACGTCGATGATCAGTTTAGGTCATATTGTAAGACCTATTTTGCAGTCTATAGGAAAGTTATCCAACAAGCAAAAAAATTATACAATGATAAATTTATAAAGGAATCTAACAATAAAATGAAAGGCTTGTGGACGGTTGTAAAAAATGAAACAAACAGTAAGCAGCATGTTATAAACAAAACATTAAAACTAAACCTAAATGATGAAGTCACATCAGATCCCCAAAAAATAGTAAATGGTTTTAATGACTATTTTAGCAAAATAGCAGAAAACCTGATAAAGAACAACTGCCACAGACCAAATGCTCAACACCAAACACTAATAGAAACCGCACCGGTACAGGCATCAATGTTTCTTCACAAAGTCTCCAATCCTGAAGTACTTACAGTTATAAAAGGACTAAAGAATAAGTACTCCAGTGGTAGTGACAATATTCCTGATTTAATTGTTAAGAAATGTGGAGAATCCATTGTAGAACCCCTAACCCACATAATAAATGCATCCTTTACAAACGGAGTTTTCCCTGACCTACTAAAGACTTCTAAAATTACCCCACTTCACAAAAAGGCCTCTAAAAATGATGTAGCCAATTACCGGCCCATAGCACAACTCAGCTCATTCTCAAAAATATTTGAAAAATTATTTTACACCAGATTGGAAGACTTTACTAATAAACTATCCTTATTGACAAAACACCAGCATGGTTTTAGAAAGCAAAAGACAACTACCACAGCTATTTATGAATATCTCAACGAAACCTTAAAAGCACTGGATAATAAGGAAATCACTACTGGTATCTTTTTAGATTTATCCAAAGCGTTTGATGTAATTGACCATACCATACTCCTTAAGAAGTTAGCAAATAAAGGTATAAGAGGAATTGCAAACAAATGGTTAGAATCTTACCTGTCAAACAGATTTCAAAAAGTTGAAATTAATTTTGAAAAAAAGAATACAACCACCCATCAATCTACTGTCCACTCCTCTGACACAATGCCTATTAGATATGGTGTGCCACAAGGCTCAATCCTGGGACCCATACTGTTTCTGCTATACATTGATGATATAAGCACAAAGCTTGCTACAGGACATACCACACTATTTGCCGATGACACAAGTATTCTAATAACGGGTACTGATACAGAGGACCACAACCAAAAAATTAAACTGCTTATGTCGTCACTCAGCAAATGGTTCAACGAGAACAAACTGATTATAAACATACAGAAAACAACCTACATCAACTTCAGACTCTCATCCCAAAAACAAGAAATGCCTGATGTGATTCTAAATAACCAAGAGCTTATGTGTGTGGACTCTGTCAAGTTTCTTGGCATATGGCTTGCAGAAAATCTTAAGTGGGAGACACACACAAATTATGTCTCAAAAAAGCTCTCAACTGTGTTACATTTTAAGGATACTCAAAAAATCAGTCACAAAATCTGTTCTCATACATGTATATTATGCTTACTTCCATTCTACATTACAGTATGGAATCATATTTTGGCGGAACTCACCTGGAGGTAGATATATTTTCAAAATGCAAAAAACGGCAATACGCATAATATGTAATCTAAGACATAATGAATCATGCAGACAACATTTCAAAACAAATGGCATTATGACACTGCCCTCTGCTTACATTTATAATATCGTCTCATTTGTCAAGTCATACCTGTTAAACAATGACTGCACACACAATTCAATGGAGATATTCATAACTATGCAACAAGGCAGCAATCTGACCTACATATGATTCAGTCCAGAACTACCTGCTACCAAAAAAGTGTTTCAAATGTTGGGATAAAAATGTTTAATAATTTACCCAATGAAATCAAAGCAACAAAGAACCCAAGAGCCTTCACACATAAGTTAAAAAAATATCTCTTGAACCATTGCTTTTATGCAGTTGATCATTTTTTTGAAAGGGGTTAAAAATGTAAAAAATATGATAAATGTTCAATTAGGTCTGAAAATTATATACTGTGCATGTCTATGAAATACACTGGACTACTTTACTATTACATTTGTATTGGCTGTTTGTATTTTACCATACAACATTTGCATTTACTGTTTTGTTAAAGATAGCTAACTTCCTCATTGCAAAATAATGTAAAAACAATTTATTAAATATTACCTGCAAATATGTTCCCTTGCCCTATCCAATATCGTATGTAAAACCTTACATCTCTTTGATTTGTATTAACTGTTTTGTTGAAGAAAGATAATTTCCTTGCTACAAAATAATGTAACATCAATTTGTAAAAATTACTGTAAATAGCTCTCTTGACCTATCCAATATCATATGTACAGCTGTACAATACTATGATTGCCTGGATCAATAAAAATACAATACAATACAATACGATACTACCTACTGCGATCTGCGTGAGGGGCAGCTGACCCCTTACGATAGGCATGCCTATTGAAATACCGACATATGTAAACAGGCAGAATACAGCACTGCGGTCGGCAATGTCTATCTAAGACAACAACTGTCTGGCGCAGTTGTTAGATCAGTTACTGCTACTACAATGGCAGTTATCAAGATTTAAGTGAGTTTGAATGTGGTGTTATAGTCGGCACACGAACGATGGGACAGAGCACCTCCAAGATAGCAATGAAGTGTGGATTTTCTCATACAGCATTTGACGCCGTGTACAGCTAATATCAGGAATATGGTAAAACATCAAATCTCCAACATCGCTGTAGCGGAAAAAGATCCTGCAAGAACAGGACCAACAGCAACTGATGAGAATAGTTCACCGTAACAGAAAACGCAAATTGCTGCAGATTTCAATGCTGGGCCACCAACCAGTATTAGCATGCAAACCATTCAACAAAACATCATCAATATGGGCTTTTGGAACCGAAGACCCACTTGCGTACCCTTGATCACTGCACAACACAAAGCTTTACGCCTTGCATGGGCACATCAACACCAGAAATGGACTGCTGATGACTGGAAACATGTTGCCTGGTCAGACAAGTCTAGTTTCAAATTGCATCAAAAATGGCTCTGAGCACTATGGGACTCAACTGCTGAGGTCATTAGTCCTCTAGAACTTAGAACTAGTTAAACCTAACTAACCTAAGGACATCACAAACATCCATGCCCGAGGCAGGATTCGAACCTGCGACCGTAGCGGTCTTGCGGTTCCAGACTGCAGCGCCTTTAACCGCATGGCCTCTTCGGCCGGCTCAAATTGCATCCAGAGGGTAGACATGAACGGGTATGGAGACACCCACGTGAGTCCTGGACCCTGCCTGTTAGCAGGGGACTGATCAAGCTGGTGGAGGCTCTGTAATGGTCTGGAGAATGTGCAATTGCCGTGATATGGGTCCCTGACACGCCTAGATATTACTCTGACAGGTGACACGTATGTAAGCATCCTGTCTGATCACCTGCATCCATTCACGTCCATAATGCATTCCGAAGGACTTCGACAATTCCAGCAGGACAATGCGACACCCCTCACGTCCAGAATTGCTACAGAGTGGCTCCAGGAACACTCTTCTGTGTTTAAACACTTCCGCTAGCCACCAAACTTCCCAGACATGAACATTATTTAGCATATCTGGGATGCCTCGCAATGTGCTGTTCAGAATTGATCTCCACCCCCTCGTACTCCAGCTCTGCAGGACTCATGGTGTCAGCACTACTTGAGACAGTAGTCGAGTCCATGCCACTTCATGTTGTGGCAGTTCTGCATGATCGCTCTTCAGTGTATAACACGGAAGAGAACCAAGCGCCCTTGATTCAGGACACATGTACCCCGTGGGCCGTAGTATGGTGACTACAATCTAGAGAGTTTGAAAAAAAATATCTACGTAAATGTTATGTTCTAAGAATGCTTTGGAACTGTTGCACCATGGAATGACTATTGCGTCCCTATTACGCTGAAACGAACAGCTTGCTTAAGCCACGTTCACACCGAACTCAGTGCACAAAAGCACAGCGCAGAACAGGGCAGAACAGCGAATAATGTTCCTAGGTGCGCAGCAATGTTCTAGTATGGGTGCGCGCCTCATACAATCGGCCGACACGGTGCGGAACTTGTTGCTGTGCAGAGCGGCGTGGTTTGACTTCCAACGGGGTCTCACCACCACCACCACCTAGGTGGGGGTGGTCTCACCACGCTGCACGGAACCTCTTCCCTTGGTTTTGTGCGGCGCAATCGGTGTGAACGCCGCTTGAAACCGCACCGCTCTGGGCAGCAATGGATAAGTCACGCGTAGGCCTAATCTCGGTACACCAAATAAAATGTTTCATTTTTGCACGCTCTGTGTATTTTTCCGCGCGTTGCCCGCTACAATAAAGAAAATTACAGAATTCCATAAACAGATGGTAAAACTAAAACAATATTTAACAATACATAGCTTCTAATAACATTAAAGAACATCATTCTAAATGTCGAAAAGAAAAATTATTTACAATTATCGAAGTAAAGTGATTATTTGTAAGATAGTAAATAACTTAAAATAAGAAGTTTTATTGTAACTAACCCTGGCTAGAAATTAACTATATGCATAATTTACATTTTCTTAATGGTTGAATAAAGAGATTGATCGATTGGAACACTTTGTATAGCGTTTATAATCAGTGTTGTTACTAGATATCAAGTGTTATTATTGATGTCCTGCTCAAATTACCAATAGCTAAATTAATAGTTTAGATGCCGCTGTTGACAATGCAATATTTATATAAGTTTCACTGATGTGCATCTACAGCTGTAGAAATTGTAACGTGCCTTTAAATGGCAAATAACAGCTAATATGAGAATACGCCACAACAGCCAAGACTAAGATGAAATTTCAGTTTAGGAATTATTTTGTTACATACGATAGTGGTATGTTATTTAAGCAATTACTAGTTTTACGTCACCTGAATGTCCACAAAGTTAGTTTATATGATCTGAGTGACAAATTATTATGATTTATCTCGATTTTTCAATGATTATGAATTATGGCGCGGTACCGTAGTCACTAAATTCGCGTCTGTGGCAGTAGTCGTTTTCGTCTGCTGAATAAGCTTTATTACCCTACAGATAGCGTGAACATTATCCTCCCTAAATAGCTTTCATTTTCTTTTGTAAATGAAATTATCTTTGTAAACAAGTTTCATTAGGCCTACTTGAAACATGTAATGCGTAAAAGATACATTTAAATTGCCTAATGCTTTTATCACTGAAAATTAGGCCATCCACCGGTATTTTATCAAAAGATCGGTTCAGCTAAAGAATGGGATACAACTCATCAGCTTTGACCAGTGACCTCATATTTTTGTAATAGATATTAATTTCTTTATTTTCGAGCCATAGATAATAAATCGGTTATCTTCTATGGCGAAGCATCATAATCGTAAATAGAAATAAAAGATAGCGTTATTAAGAGATAAATATTAGTTGTTGAAATTGCTGTTTCCTCTGCAATAGACTCGTATTTCGTACAATGTAGGCCAACTGAAGAATAGGATGCTTTTATTAGCGAAAGAAAAAATGCGACGTAGCCTACTAAAACTGGCATTCTGTACCTCAATTGAACTACAATGGTTATATCCTTTTGTTCAGTTGATCTATATAGGTCGTTTTTTGCCTTTGCTAGTACTAGTATCCTATCCTTGTTGATACTAGTGCTAGAGAAGGCCAAAAAACTGACTTACGAATATAAACATATGCGGTAATCCATATCTTGCAACTTCAGTCCTCTAGCTGCGTGTAGCGTACGGTACTTCTTCCGCGGCAGATTAAGCAGTAGCAATTTTGAATTAAAAACAGTAACAGTGTTTAGGATCGTGTGCGCATGTTTATGCAGTTTTTTTAAAGCACTGAAATAATAGCCACTGACATAAAATATTGTGTATTTTTGAATGTTCGAAGAATACCAGCGACATAATTTTATTTTACTCACATTCTGCGTACTACAAATTGGCACAAAAGTTTCATTTGCGTGTTCTGCCCAACCACGATCTGCTGAGCGTTGCTACAAATTTGCGCCACTACAGTGTATTATCGACATAGATTCTGTTATTGAAATTGTTAACTATGGTCTCTTAAAAAATGTTTTGTTGATACCGTATGGAACATATTAGGCTAGTGTTAGTACAGAATTATAGAAACTGTAGTGAAATTTTGTATCTAGAGTTATAAAATTTGCAACACAATGCATTTTACTTAATAACGATAAAAAACCGTTTGCACAAGTCGGCGCCTAAAATGTTGAGCAACTATCAGTTATGCTTGGCGCTAATTCGAGCGATGACAAATGGGACGGCGTTTATCTTACAAGAGCAGGAACCGCTAGGCGACGTTGCTTTTATATGGAGTTACTTATCAATATGTAAACAACGACTACACCTATCTGCGTGAATGAACCTCGTAAGTCAACTGCAGTGGTTAGTTTCAGTGACTTTCACGCTGTTGCCAATCTATTTTTTTTTATCTCGTCTGTACTTTATTCATTGTGAGTGATTTTGCATCTCAGGTGTAAAATCCCATGTTTTAGATGTCTGAATTCCCTTTTGCCTGCTTCATTCGCTGCATGTTTATTATTTTTGTCGTCGATTTAATTCAGTATCACGTGTTTTAGCTGTTAGATTTTGTACTGGATTGTTAAGTAATACATGTAAATAAAAAACAACACATCTTATACCGCTGCTACATCCTTGTACGCACTACTATACTCAAAAGACGACGACACAGATGATAGTACCATAGAAAAAAAAATGAGAAGAGGGCAACCGAAACTTGCCGACTTAACCAGCAGATATAACAACTGCCCTGTCTTAAGCCAGGAACAACTTAATCGTCTTGCTGGATTTGTAATAATCCAGGAGCTACGACGCAACACTGGAACGTCCTGGCCTTCATGCTGGGTATCTGCTGTCACAGCAGTTTCATTAATCTGCACGGCAACAGGAGGCTCATTTACAACTAGAGGTAGTTAATGGATCAGTCCCAGAAGTGTTGTCAGTTTTAGAATCAGAGTTGAAATCAGCTGCAACATCATCAGTTGTTGCCACTGCATTAGTTTCAGAAACGCCACTCTTATAACTAGAAATGGATGACAGGAGTTGGTCCACCTGTTTCCTATGAATATTACCAGTAAGATCTTTTACATTTCCTTCTCTTTTAAGAACTGTGCCCTTTCTATGCACCAGAGTTGATTCAATTCGTCATACATACAAAATCTCCCTCATCGATTGTACGATTCATGTATATCAACTTAGGTCTGATCTTTTGCTGGGTGTCAAATTATTTGGTTAGGTTTAATAGAATTGTCAGATCCCTCCCAAACATAAACAAGGCTGGGCTTTGGCTTGCAAATACATGTTCTGCATTCCAATATATAAGTTTCAGAAAACATACAATTACCTTCAGTGGCTGCTTGAAACTTTGGACATCTTGCTCAGCTTGGGCATTCGAATTGGGATGGTAATGCCTAATTCCATTTTTACGCAAAATAATACGTCTTTATTTGGGGCCTATTGTCTGACCCAATCACTTTAGGCGGATCACACTGAGCAAACAAAGGGATTAAAACATCAACAATGGTAGAAGTGTCGATAGAGGGCATGTTGATTACCTCTGGCCATTTGCTGTGTGTGCCCACTATTATGAGATACTTTGTCTTCCAAAACTTTGCAAAATATGAAGCCTCTTCCACAGTTGTCTAGGCCATTCCTGTGAGTGCTAAGGGCCTTGGCTGGAGCTCTTCTGTGTCTATAACATATATTGCAAATAGCTGTGATTTGTTCTCTCCCATCATTCAATTGAGGCAACCATATGAACTTCAAGCTACAGATTTTGTTTTTGTGGATCCTAAACAGCCCAACTGTATTTTTCTTTAAATCCAAGGTCTTAGATTATTTGGAATTATAACTCTTCCCCCTCTAACAGTACAATTATGAGCAATAGAGTACGCATTACAGTGCCTTGAATACTCTTTAAGAATGTGTGGCACCATATTTGGCCATTGTTTATTTTTGGCACAGTTCAACACAACAGATAGTATTTTATTTTTTACTGTCTCTTTGGAAATGTTTTTAGCTGTAACAAGGGCACTACAAGCATTAGAAAATTTATGTGTACAGCACAATCATCAGGTCCAGTCTGTCCAGGTAACAGCAGTGTTGATAAACAGTCATCATTACAACTGACATTGGTTTTACAATATTTAATATCATAATCATACTGGAATAAAAATTCAGCCCATCTTTGCTGCCTCCTCTCACAAATGGAAGACAGTGAAGCTCTGGGACTGAAATAATAGATGAGTGGTTTATGATCGTTATCACAGTGAAGTGACGTCCTCTTAGGTACAGATCAACCTTTTTTACACTCCATAAAAAGGCTCTAAGTTCTTAATCCAAGATACAATAATTTTGTTCTGCTTTTCTCTAGGTGGAACTAACAGATATCAGAGGAAATACACAAGAAAGACATACACCCGTACCTGACTCAGCAGCATCACAAGCTATAACTAGTGGCAATTATGGGTCATAATGGCAGAAAACTGTGTGTGACAGCAACATACATTTAGCTTCTTTAAATGCTTTATTACACTTTGCATTCCATTCAAACTTTGTGTTGTTGTCTGTTGAATACAGAGGACTTAGAATTCTAGAGAAATTTGATAAAAAATTTATATTATAGTTCATCATACCACAAAATGACAAGATGTGAGTTTGGTTTGTTGGCTTTTGGTCTTTCTGCACAGCTTCTACTTTTCTATCACTGTTGTCCAATCCATTTTTATCTATAATGTGAGCACAATATTCTGCACCATTTTGGAAAGAAAAAGAAAAAAAAACTTTAGTTTCGCAGTTATTTCTGCATTCTTATATTTTTCATTAATACAACTAAATGGAACCAATGCTATGCCAGGGAGAAGCATGTGATGTTAGTATGCCTGTCATAAAGATAGCAATATGTTTTCTCAAGACCAACGTGATTGTTATCTGATTTTGGTTCCCATACAGCTGGGACAGAGTCAATTCCAAAAGCAAGTCTAGTAAACTTATATGGCCCCCAAGGAGTCACAATGGTTTGCAGATCTTGAAATGGCTTATTGTAATTTCTCACCTCCTCCTAGCTTAGCAAAAGTCTCATCTATCTTTGTTAAGGTAGACCCAGGAATGAAAAGCTTTGGATTGACAGTTGCCTTAAAATCCCTGGCTTTGGCTAATTCCTCAGCTGATAACTTGGCAAGGGCTTTTTCCTCAACCATATTCTGTATTTTATTTTCTAAAAATAGTTGGTGAGCTAGAGGAACTGACCTGGCTTGGAGGGCAATGGGTTGAGCCCCTTATTTTACCGTTAGGTTACCTTTGGCACCTTTCAAGGTCCCTGGCTTTTTTGTGAAAAGCTCAGGATATGCCTTCATAAGTACTTCTGCTGAGTATATTTCTGGGTGGAAAGCTCCTAATTGTTTCAGTCCTTGTATTTTGACAGTATTGCCCCAGTTAAGTGGAATGAATCTTAGTCAGTTTCTTTCCAGTATAGTGGAACTGGATGATGACTTTACAACATGTAAAGGCATTGAATAGCTTACTTTGAAACAGTGACATTAACCAAGCAACAGAGCCCTTCACATGTGTGTTATCATACTGAATAATTTTTGTAGCCTATTGAATTTATACAACTTAAAGTGGCACGTGCACCTGTAACCACTTCAAAATAAATTTTCTTTCCTTCCACAACTAGCTCTACAAGTCAGGCATCATTATCTACTTGTTTAATGACACCAGTTTTACACACTGGAGCTCGCGTTGCTACAGTGGAACACACTGCAGCACTGCAACACTACTTGCACACACTGACAGTTTCTTAATTTAGATAAATTTTTTGATACACATTTGATTCGATGCATAATTTTCTAAGTATGATATTTTCTAACACTACTTTCCCCTCATCTACCCCACTGTTTGAATTTGATTCCTCTGAATCAATGTCAGAACCCTCCAACACCAACTTGTAGACTTTTTTGGGTTTTATCTTGTTCCCTGGTTTGTCATCTTTCTTCTCCTCTCACAGGTTTCCTTTGAGCCACAACTTGTTGACTGTGGACTGCTTCTGTGACATATTTGTGGAACATGCCCATGGATACCACATATTTTACAAGTGGAACCTTGTAGTGAGCACTGAGGCTTCATGTGTCCATGTTTGCCACAACAATAACAATGTGGGTTTCCAGACTGCAAGCTCAGCTGATGCTCTCTGCTTGAAGAAGCCCTCTATAGCCATGGATAGCCATTGCAGGCTCAGTTGTGCCAGTCTCCATAGTCACTGCAATTTCTTGACGTTTATTGAATGTCAGTTTGTGTTCTTCAAACAGTTATTTTGAAATTGTTTCACTTCTTAAACCACAGACTAATCTGTCTCTTCTTGCAGATGGTAATGTTGCAGTGTTGTGCCAAAGATTTCAACTGAGATATGTGCTTTGGAATAGATTCTTATGGAAGTTGGTTTCTCGTGTGAAACTTATAGCACTCCTGAATCACTGAAGGTGCAGGTTCTATATGGTCTTTCACTGTTTTTACTATTTCATCGAAAGTCATGTCCTCTGGCTTCTGAGGGTATGCTAGGTCTGTGATGAGAGCTGATTACTCAGATCCAACAAGACCCAATAGGTAGTTCATTCGCAGATTGTTTGGAATGATGTGCATGGTTAACTTATTTTTCATAACTGAGATATACACACCCCACTGTATTTGTTTGGATAATTTGGGCATCACAATGCCACTAGGATTAGCCACAGATGCTGTAATCATCTTTGTTGCTTGTGTTCACTGTCGGTCTCTGACATGCTGCAGTCAGTGGCTAATTTGGATAATTTTTCCGACACACCACTATATCAGTTAAAATTTATACACAAAGGCAATTACAGTGAGTTCCACATTAATTTCTCATTGCTAATTTTAGGCTTTGTATTGGATTACTCAGTAGTACATGAATACAAAAACTGCACACTTTATTTCACTAACTGCATGTTTGTATACATACGAAAGACTACAATACAGATGACAACATCATAGCAAAGAACATACTTTACTTTACTTTGCTATATCTTCGTCATTTACCAGCCATGGCTGGACAGACTGTGTCACAAATACAATGCTTATCAACTAACATTTATGCAACACCATATACAAAATTTATATTACAAATAAAAGAAAATATTTATGCAGTGCACAAAAACACATAGAACATAGCAGGAATGAAATATAACTAAACAGGAAAGTAAAACTTCATAGCAGCAAATGAAAATACCATAAAGCAAAATGTCACACACACAAAGTTTCATTTTGGCAAAATATGTACTTTAAGTAAAGCACAAAATTGAATGTGTAGTTAACATAAGAAGAAGATTACATTTAGGCAAAATTATATGTAAAACATAACAATATTTATTATTTTGTCCATTCAGTAGAACCACTGTTGAAAAACTCTTCCAATGAATATAGTGGATGTTGTTTCAAGTCCTGAGCAATTTTTTTCCGAAATAATTCAGATGGCAGGGATTTCATTTCTGGAGGCAGTTGATTGTACATTTTTAGGGCGACTGTTGGAAAGCTGTCTTGTGTACTTGATAGGCGACACCTTGGCACTTCAATGTTCCTCTTACAGCAAGTGTCATGATTATGTATTTCTTGTCTTATGCTAAAATTCCCTTGATTTTAGGAAGGAAGCTTAAAATTAGGTACCTTTGCCAGCTTAACTAGCAGATGCAACATTATCCAGTGACTTCTAGTGGGTTTTGCCTTTTTCTATTTGGTCCTTTGCTGCCTTCACTATTTCATTATGGTACAGATACTCAAATAACAGTTCAGACAACAATAAGCATAACATCTGTAATACATAAATTAAAGAAATAAAGTATTATTAGATGCTACCTGTACACATTATGTGCAAGTAAAATAATACATTTAAGGAATTGTGTTGTTGTTGTGGTCATGCAGCTTCGCATGTTAACTTATTCTGTATAGATCTCTTCATCTCTACAACCTACATCCATTTGATCCTGCTGCTTGCTGCATTCGAGCCCAAACTCTCTACAATTTTTATCCCCCATACTTCCCTCATTACCAAACTGACAATTCCTTGCTGCCTCATGAGGTGATGTGTCAACCAGTCTCTTCTTCTAGTCAGAGTGTGCCATAAATTTTTTTTTTCTCAATATGACTTAGTAGCTCCTCGTAAGACATTGAATCTAACCATCCAGTCTTTAGTACTCTTCTGTATACTGTATTTCAGAAGCTTCCATTCTCTTTTTCTGTAAACTGGTTATGTTCCAGACTTTATTCGTAGTATTGCAAATTTGCTTTTTATATTGTCTCCACTTCATTCATTGTGAGTTATTTTGCAGTCCAAGTGACAAAATCATAGGTTTTAGATGTCTATGTTCCCTTTTGCTTGCATCATTAGCTGCAAGTTTGTATTATTTCTTTCATCCGTTTAATTCAGTATCTCATGTATTATCCAGACTTCTACTGAGCTTTGTCTTTCTTATTATTTGCTCCTCTGTTGCCTTCACTATTTTGTCCCTCAAAGTTACCCATTTGTCTTCTGTTGTATTCATTTTAATTGTTTCAGTCAGTTGTTGCCTAATGCTTCCTTTTAAACTCTCAACAACCAGTGCTTCTTTCAATTTATGCAGGCCTCATCTCTTGATTTTTTTACCACACAGTCCATAACCAATAAGTTACGGCTAGACTCCACATATGTGTCTGGGAATGTTTTGCTGTTTAAAATCTGAATTTAGACCTCTGTCTTACCATTATATTTAATCTATCCGGTGTCTCTGGGTTTCTTCCGCTTGTATGAGAGTATGTTGAAAAGTAATGCTTTCACATTTTTTATATGACAACACCTAAAGCTTTCTAAATAAAACAAATGTTATTAACATTATACATCTTTATTCCTCATATGTAAGTACATATTTCTCAACACTGTCACCCTGCCGATGAGCATATTTCTCACAAGGGACCAGTAATTTGATACTGCCACTGTAAAATGTTTGAAATTGTTGACAGAGCCACAACCTCATCTCTGCATTCACCATTTCATCAGTATCAAATTGGAGCCCTCAAAACTGCTCTTTAAGCTTTGGAAACAGATGAAAATTAGATGGGACCAAGCAGGACTGTATGGAGGATTATTGATGACAGTGAACCCAAAGCATCCATCAGATTGTTGCAGATATCACTGCACTCTTGGGTGGTCAGGCTTTGTCTTGCTGAAGGAGAGGGTGCGGCATCTGTGGATGAAATTTTCGAATTCAGTACTAGATTATAGGACACTGTTTCCCAGGGCTGCGAATAAGAAGACATGAGAAATAAAGATATAGAATCAGGGTTGCCACAAGTTCTGGAAATCAGGGAATATCAGGGAATTTGAAATGTATCAGGGAAATCTGAAAAAACACTGGGAAAACCTAGTTTTTCTCTCAGTAGATGAAATGGCTTGTTTACTGAGATGTCACACTTTGTCAGTGGCTGGGAGCAGCTGAGGACATGCCCCACTTCCCTACTCCCTCATTCTTGCTGCTTCTCCCCTTTTTACCACTCCCCTCTGCTTGCTGTCAGTGCTGCCAGCACTTCTTGCTGCTAGCATAGCAGCTGCCAATGAGAGGCAGGGAGGCATGATAATTGGTTTTTCGGATCTAATCCTCAGAGATTGTTGATGCAGTGGCCGGAGATGGCAGTCATATTTGCATGAGTTGTCTGAGTAATTGTGTGAATAGATGTGCACTCTCATTTTCTGACAAAGGCTATGGCCAAAAATTTAGTTGTGAGAATGTGATTGTCTTTTGTACGTGCTTGTCTGTGGTGCAGCAACCGTCTTTACAGGGAGTTGCTACATATCCTCATTAGTAGTGATTATCAGAGTATTTGTGCCAGTTATCTGTTGCATGGATTGATCACCACGGTCTCATTTTATCAACATGGTGTCTGTGGAATATGAGCAGAGGAGAACATGAGTGGACTTCCATGACGGGCTAAAACCGCAGACCATTTCTGTGGGTATCTCTAACGGATCGGGCCCATAGTTTCCCACGAATGTGCGGGCCCTGCCTGTTGGATCTAGTCTCACTGATCTGCCTACAGGCCAGGTCTGTTTGTGTGTGGCATAATGTGGTGGATTTACATGGTTTATCCATGGACCCAGGACTGTGGTGCTCCTCAGCAGGCCAGATGGCATGAATGATGGATTTCAGGAATTGCAACTGTCTCACAGCAAGTACATTTTACAGTGCGGCATTTTATAGACATTTTATATATTTTAGTGCATTTTGGCACTTCAGTAGTAGTTTTTATATTAGAAAGTATGGACGATAAGAAGAAGAAAATTGTGGCAGTCATTAGCAGTTTGTATGCTATGTACTCGTGTATGTCTTGAAAGAAAAATCACACAACACAATACCTGTAAAATAATAGACATAACAAAGTGGGTAATAACTGACAGTAACGAACATAGTAGAACCAAAATTTTATTTGTGGTCACATATAGTGTTGGCTTACTCAACTCTTCCCCACTTTATACCCTTCTTTCAAGAGGTCTACTTTTTTGAGGTCATTTCTGAAATCAGTGAAGGTCTTTTAAATCTGTCTTACAACTCCAATGAAATGCGTATTTTTGTCACCAGACGTGTTTAGTTTTATTGAAATAAAGGATCTAGCGGTTCTGGCACTGCAGTCCGGAACCGCGGGACTGCTACGGTCGCAGGTTCGAATCCTGCCTCGGGCATGGGTGTGTGTGATGTCCTTAGGTTAGTTAGGTTTAAGTAGTTGTAAGTTCTAGGGGACTTATGACGTAAGATGTTGAGTCCCATAGTGCTCAGAGCCATTTGAACCATTTTTGAAATAAAAGAACCAGTGGTCTTAATGAAACACATATACCATTTAGCTTTCTTTCTTTACCCAAAAACAGTTCATTACAAAAGATGTTGATGTTAGTACTTCAGATTTTTGCTCACATGTTTAGAAATGCAGAAGTCCTTACATTTTTTGTCAACTTATGCCTTTACTTACCCTTGATATCTCAAAATTTGTCAGGGAAAAATGCTATAACTTGTCTGGAAGTCAGGGAAATTTCACTTGGGGAAACTTGTGGCAATCCTGAGAATCCCAAATAATATTTAAAAGACTTTAACAGTTTTCACATTAAAAAAATCAGACACACTTTTTTTCAGTATCCCTCATACAATCATCCTTCATGATTCCTAAACCAAGTGTTTGCAATGGTTAAATTGTGCTCTGTGTAAAATTCTACTAGGGAGCTTCTTCTTTTATTCCTTTCACCCAGTCTTTATTCTCCTACTATTTTTCATCCACTTCCCTTTTCTAGTGCCAAGTGACAGTTCCCCAATATAAATAAATTTTCATCTCCTGTAATGATGTAAATAATTTCTCCTGTCTCATCATGCTATCATCTTCTTTGTCACATGTGGAGCTAGTAGGTGAGTGTTGGTTTTGAGTCTATGTTGTGTACGATAATGTTTCCACTATGCTGTTCATTGCAGCTTACTCGTGTCCCTATTTTCATATTCATTGTTACACTTACTGCTGCATCACCCCTTGTTTGTGATGACCATTTGCTCACCTTACAAGAAGTTTTGTTCCTTCAGAAATCTCACTTCACTAATTCGCTCTGTGTCTAACTTCTTCTTACCCATTTTCCTTTTCAAATTCTCAATTTCTCCTACCCACTGAAGGGATCTAACATTCCACACTCTGAGCTGTAGGATGTGAGTTTTATTATTTCTGATGATGACATTCTTCTGAGTAGTCCCCATCTGGAGATCTGAATCGGGGAATCTTTCCTTTGGAATATTTTACCAAAGAGGATATCACCATCATTAGGCTGCATAGTAGAGCTGCAGGTCTCAGAAAAATAACATCTATATGTTTCCCATGATATCATCCGTTTGCAGGGCAAACATAGTAAGTCCATGTTGACTAAATATTGCCAGCCTATATCAATCAATCATCCGGACTGTTGCTCCTGAAACTGCTGAAAGGGCTGCTGTCTCTCGTCAGAAAATACATATCAGTCTGGTTTCTCCTCAGATACCCCACCATTGTGGTTGCACTTACCATATTCATATGTGTGAGCCACACAAGCCATCCAATCTTGGCATGGAGTCCATGGTTCATGGGGGAAAACAGAGAGTACCTATGCTTTATAGAATTCTTACAGTTCATCAGTTGTACCTTAAACCAGCCCTGGATATTTTATTGTCAAAATGCTCCAGTATGCAAAACTTGTCAGTATCAGCAGGTATGGCAATCACTGTGATAAATATCCCTAGTATTTTCATGGGGAATGTTGTAAGACAGACTATATGCAGAATGGTGTACGTCACATGCATAGAGGCATTACTCTAGCTATACAATGCTGGGAAAAGAGCAGCAAATCTTTAAACTTCAGAAGCCATCACCAAAACAGTTAGCACAATTTTGATCAGCAATTTACAGTAGTTATGTTTGGCTAGATCAGAGGACCAGATTTACACACAAGCCTCCAAAATCAGTGAAAATATTTAGGAAATGATGCAAACGTAGTAGATTCAGCCTAAACATCTGCAGTAGTTTCAGTTCTTCAGAGGCTATGGACAAAAGCATGCAGATTGCAGACCATCCTACAGGTTCAGAAGTGGTGCAAGCTCAGGCTATAAAGGGAAGGATGAAGACCAAGAATGTATTATTGCTAAATTGTAGTCATAAGATACCAAACTCTTTGGGTGACAAGATAAACAGTATTTTAAAAGTGTGTGCAATGCTGAGTGATGTCTCATGATGAATCTTGGCAAAAAAGGTTACGTGTTAGGATGTGTAATAGTAGGTGCACAGCCACTGGTTTGCACTGTAATGTCAATTACACAATCAATGATGAATCAGATCCATTTGCTCAGGCTCCTTGCACTTTTGGGAAGATTATGTGATTCTTTCAGTAGTATTATAAGCCCTTGGTGAAGCATTCTATGGAATGCATTCATCCAGAGATTGGTTAATTGCTCTGGAGACAGGGGCATTCACACATGGGTATGATTAATACATTACCTTTTTTTTGGTCGCATATGAACATTGAGCTTTTCTTCCGAAAGATTCTGGTAACAGGCTATTTTGATAACTGGTTGCAAGAAGCATTTATAAACAAACCAGCATTCATCCTATCTCCAGTCATTTCCAAAGTATTCTATGTGCAATATTTGAGAAGAACTCTGTCAGGAAGCAAAGATGCAGAATAAATATGGTTTCAGTTGGAACAACTAGCAAATCAGTATACTGTGACTTGAAAACAAAGCTGTGGATCATAAAGAACCCTTATTTTGTGTCTGCTATCAGAATACCTCAAGCCTCATAAATAAACATTGAGTTTTGTTAACAATAGCGGAAAAAAAATGAGCATGCAGATACAATGTCAGCAAAAGTGTAGTACTTATCCAAATATTTCATGGAAATTACTGTAATTAGGCATATGTATGTTGCTAGCAGAAGCCAGTAGTATTGATAGATTACCAGCCACTGGCCGAAAATGCCTTATGATACACGAAGCAGCTGTAGACAGTGTTAATGGGATTATGCTGTCTGCCAAAGTACACAAATTTTGTTGTAGATTAAGGTTAAAGAAGATAAAAAGAAATAAATGCAGTTATGTAACTGGTGAGCATCTAGACATATTTTTACACAGAAATTATATCATATTTCTTAACTTAGTCCTGTTACACATCATAGTGAATTGTACAAAAATGATGCATGGAACATACAAAAAGCAACAAAACCAAACCAAAGTAAAAATTAGACAGAATGGGGACAAGGCATGGATAATTTCTGAGCTCTAAGCATCTTGTACGTAAAGAAGACTCTATTTCTGAGTGCAAGCTGTAGTCAAGAGTAATATGTAGGGCCACAGTTTTGTTGTCCCATAGCGGAGCGTCAAGGAGATGCCGAAAAATCTGAACTGGTAGGTGCTTGAAGTTAGACACTGCTGTTCCATGAAAGCCTACTCAAAAGCATCAAGAACCATCATTAACTGGGAAATCCAGGAATATACTGTGAACCACAACATATCACCTGTGTAGGTAGAGTGGAAAGTAATCTCTACCATGCACTTTGCAGTCATTTGCAGAGTACAGATGGGGGCAATAATAATAAAGTTATTGTTACTAAATATCCATGTAAGTTCAAAGTAAAACTGAGGTTGTTAAAAGCAAAGTGGTGTAAGTTTCAAAATATGGTTGTGAATGTTTGCCTTTGTTTGTGTGTCATGGTCCCATATTTTCTTCTTTTATGGTAAACAAATCTCAAATAATATTGGTAATCTCCACTTTTTTAATTTTTATATTTTTGAAGTTTCCGTGTTGCTGAACTAGAGACCATGTCACAATTTCAAATTCTTTTCCTCTGTTCTTTTCTTTTCCTCCAGCAATCTTTCATCTTTTCATCATGTTTACTTCAGACGACATTGCATGTGTTCTTTTATTGCTTCTGCCTTGGAATCCTAAATTTAACACTTGCTTCTAAAAATATCCCCTCCTGCTGCTTCTTATACTTTGACATCATGTATTTTTAAATCTTTTTTAAATTCTCAGATCCAGCTGGTTACTAATTGTTTTTCCCGGAGGTATTTGAAGAATTGTTTTGTCTGCCTCTTTTCATTCATCCTGAATAAATGTCCAAAAAATATAATTCCTCTTTTGCTTATTGTTCCTGTTAGTTTTTCTATATTTTGATATACTTAATACCTGCATCTTAATTTCCAGACTTCTGTGCTTCTTATTCGGGCTAAAATTTTCCTTGTGTTTCGTCTCTCTAATATTTATAGTTCATTTAATTTATAACTCAATGTGAGGCATTCACTTGCGTAGAGACATTCTTGTTTCAACGCCATGCTGTAATGCTTGTTTTTGCATTTTTGTGTGCACCGTGTATTGTAAATATTTTTTCATTATTCCATATGGCCTTTCGATCTTGTGTTTCCTTTCATTTATGGCAGATTTTTCTAAACCATAATTTTCTTGAGTTATTAATTCTAGATACTGGAAATTTTTGTCCTTTTCTATTTGACAAAAGTCAGTCTGTATAATTTAGGTACATCTTTTATGTTGCTTATAAATATGATTTTCTCCTCAGTGATTGTTAAACCTGTACTACTGGCTATTGTTCCAAGAAACTGATTTGTATTTGTTTGTATCTGCTAGAGGAAAAAAGAACATACCCATGAAATTACAGATGCATCTCTATAACATCGGTATGCTGCAGAATTCTTTAACATATTCTAATTTTGATACAATGAAATTCCTTGAGACAGAAAAGGTTCTGTCCACAAACCAGCACAGCTTTAGAGAGTATTTCTGTATAAAACTCAGCTTGCCCTTTTCTCACATCATATCCTGTGAACCTTGGATGAAGGGCAAGAGATTCCTAGACTTCTGAAAAGTGTTTGACATGTGCCCCACTGCAGATGGTTAATGAAGTTGCAAACACACAGAATAGATTCCCAGGTATGTGAGTGGCTTGAAGACTTCTTGAGTAATAGAATCCCATACATTGTCCTGAATGATGAATGTTTATCAGAGACAAGGGTATCACCTGGAGTAACCTAGGGGAAAGTGTGATAGGCTGCTCTTTTTCTCTGTGAATAGGTGTACTACATTTCTTGGGTCTAATCCAGGACATATTACTACATTCTTGAGATCCAACCCAGAATATAGTTTTGAAATTACTTAAATATCTTAACACTGTATTGAAACATTAAACTTTATTTATTCAGTTGTACTTTTCACTATGTAATCTACCCCTTTTTTTTGGTTATTTTTTAGTCCAGTTGGTTTCATCTTCTTGTACTGATGAATATCATCAGGTCTCCCATCATTTGCACCAGTACTTGAAGAAGCAGTGGGGTCAAATCCTAAGCGGTTCGTTCCAAGGCTCATCTGTGTTTTGAAAGCAATATATGAAGACTTTCCAACTGGCTTGCTAGGCCTAATGCAAGAAAGGATTTTCTGTTGGGGTTGTCTCCCTTAGCCGCTGGAGTTTCTCCTCCACCACAAGGCAGTGGTTCCCTTCTCATTTAATCCCCAGAAAGGAGGGTTGCCTCATCTGCCAGCTACGCCGTTCCGAAGTCTTCCTTCTCCGCCGTCGCTGCCATTAAGGTCTTCACCCGTAACCCTAGGCATGGGTTCCGTGTTATACCCCACGGGATAGGGTCCCTGCCTGAACTCAGCCATCCTGGCACTCCGGCCTGCTGAAGTGTAGGATGCCCACTCCCGCGACGTGGACGCGCCAGACAAGAATTACCCCAATGGAGGAATAGGGAAGGGCACCCTACCTCCCTGGAGCCAGGTTAATGATTGTGTATGGTGCCACAATCAACTTTTTAATGTTGTGATGGTGGGAATGAATAGGGCAGTTAAAGATATAGTAAAAGAAAAAGACAAAAAGATGATTTTTGCAGATGATATGGTAATATGGGGTGATAAAGAGGTAGATGTACAGTTACAGCTTGATGCGTGGAAGGAAGTAATGAAAAGGTATGGATTAAAAATAAATAAAGATAAGAGTGAAGTAATGGTATGTGGAAGAGAGAAAGGGATCAACGGAAATATTACCTTGAATGGAGAACCCCTCAAAGTGGTAGAAAGTTTCACTTATTTGGGGAGTGAAATATCTAGGGATGGAAGAATAACTAACGAAATTAATAGGAGGTTACAGAAGGGAGGCAATTTCTACCAAACAATAAAACACCTGATTTGGAATAATTAAGTTTCAGAAAGAGCAAAACTCCTTATGTATAAGACTTATTACATCCCTATTGTCACCTATGGTGGAGAAACATGGACAATGACAGAAAGGGACTGGAGCAGACTGCAAGCAGGGGAAATGAAATTACCTCAGGTTTGGTTCTAGCATATGAAAATTTTGGGTTCTATATGTATTTATAGTACAAGTGTATGGAAGAATGGATAAACCTGCTGAAGGAAGATAACAGAGGAAGTAAGAAAGTACTATATCAAATGGTCAGAAGTATGAGAAGAGGTTTGAGAGAGGGTGTAAGAATGATGGATATAAATGGGAAAGAGGTCGATAATAAGGAGGCACTGAAGATAGTGAGGAAGGAGTACTTTGAGAACCTGCTAAATCCAAATGGACAGGAGATGAGGATAATAGACCAAAGGATTAGAAGTAAACTCAGCAGTGGCGGGGAGGTGAAGTAAGAAGTGGAAATGGCACTGGACAAGATGAAAGGAGAAAGACACATTTATGGATGAAGTAAGTTTCAAAATGGTAAAGGCAACAGGGGGATTAGGAAACTGTGGCTGTATCATATGATCAGGGTGGTGTGGAATCATAAGACAACTCCAGAAGATTGAAGGAGGGCACTAATTGTCCCTCTATTCAAGAAAGGGAGTAAGAAGGATTGTAGAAACTACAGGGGAGTCCAACTGATACCACGTGTGCTCAGGTATGTGAAAAGATGCTGGAGACCAGAATCCAAACAAGGGTCAACAGAAAATTGAGAGAGGAACAGCATGGCTTCAGACTTGAGAGGCCAACTGTTGACGTCATATTTGCGGTGAGGCAGCTCTAGGAGCACCGGTGTGGATCTGGGCGTTTCTTGGTATAAAAAAGGCATTTCATAGCATATGTAGAAGAAAGGTCTGGGAAGCACTAGAAAAGAAGGGAGTGGAAAAAGAGACAACAAGCAGAGTGGAGAAGATGTGCAATGGAAGTCTGAATTGTGAGAGAGTGGGAAATGAAAGGTTCCAGCAATGGATGAGATAAAGACTAAGGTGGCATAAGAAACTGGAGAAGACAGGATGAAATAGTTGATTTTTATGGAGAGAATGAAATTTGATGTAAACAAATGTGTAATCCTGGTTACTATTAGAAAGAAAGATAGACCAACTGGTGAAATAAGGATCAGAAGTGAGCTGTTGAAAAAGGTGTAGTGTGTCAAGTACATGGGAAGTGTGATAGGGGAAAGTGGAACAAATGAGAAAGAGGTCGGTGAGTGTATCAGACAGGCAGAAGCATTCCTGTGAAATTTTAGGAGTGTGGTTTGCGACAAAGGTGTCCCACAAAAAGCAAAGAGGTTATATGTAGAAGTTAAAAAAGATATTTAACCAGATTACAGGCATGTAAAATGAAGTTCCTCAGAAGTAGGGTGGGGGTAACAAGGACAGATAGTGTGAGAAACATAAGGGCAAGGGAAATAGTGAAAGAGGAACCCTTGTAGAGTAGGATAGAAACATCAAGTGCAAGATGGTATGGGCACTTAAAGAGATTGGAAAACAAGAGGATATCTAAGAAGATAGAACAAATGGTGATGTGAAGGAAATGACCAAGAGGAAGAACAAGGGATAGATGGCTGAAAGATGTTGAGGAGTGTTTTGAAAAAAAAAAGAGGCAAGCACTGGTGCAGGTGACCATAGAAAGATGGTGAGAAAACAGGGCAGATGGTGAGGCTTATGTTCCAGACAGACCCAGTCTGGGGCTGGCAACCATTCAAGATGATGATAGGTGTTTAACCAGTGCAGTCTGATGTTCTGAAACTGAATTCACATGTAAGCGGGTGGTATGAAAATGTATCATCTTTAACAGTATTCTCCTGATCACAATTCTCATCTTTGACCTAAAAACCTCTATTGTTTGGTGAAGCAGTCACATTAATAGCACTCCTATGTTTAGCCATTTTCATGTGATCTTTAATATCACCTTTTCCTTACTGTGCAATAGAAAATTCTTCAATAGATTGTGTGCAACAGACACATTCATTGCTACTGTCTTTACACAATTTAAAAAAATTGTATTCCTGTTGCAGGTTATAATTAAACACACACTATAGTTTATCCATTCCTACACACACAGACAAAAAATGAATAGAGATGATCGATAACATGTGTATGAATCACTTCACACAGAAGAACAACATAAACACATTGCCCCTGTTGTGTTACCAAATGACAAACATAAGTGAAATGTTGTGGTGCAAGCAGTAGCCACGCCTCTGCATTGACAACAGCACTTGCTCCAAGATTGCCTGAGAGAGGCACGACTGTAAACGTATGTTTAAAAATGTGGTGTAAACATACAGCCTTAAAATTTAAAAAAAGATCCTTGTCAGTCATAAAATTCTCAACTCTCAGACATTTTTACAACCACAGACGTTTGTCCAGATGATGAAAAGACTGTTAGATTAGATTATATTAGTACTTGTTCCATAGATCATGAATACGACACTTTGTAATGATGTGGAATGTGTCAGGTTAATAAAAGGTGTCTATACAAGATATTATATTACACAAAATATTACATGACGCTCAATATTTTTAATATTTTTTTTTTTTTTTTTTGTGGGGTTTGGGAAATTACCCACTTACTATATCCAAAAATTCATCTAATGAGTAAAAGGAGTTGCCATTAAGAAATTCTTTTAATTTCCTTTTAAATGCTATATGGCTATCTGTCAGACTTTTGACACTATTCGGTAAGTGACCAAAGACTTTTGTGGCTGCATAATTTACCCCCTTCTGAGTCATAGTTAGATTTAACCTTGAGTAGTGAAGATCATCCTTTCTCCTAGTGTTGTAGCCATGTACACTGCTATTACTTTTGAATTCATTCTTATTGTTAATAACAAATTTCATAAGTGGATATAATGGAGGGAAACATTCCATGTGGGAAAAATATATCTAAAAACAAAGATGGTGTGACTTACCAAAAGAAAGCGCTGGCAGATAACCCGGATGGTGTAACACTGTGCCAAGATGTGCTGGCCGTGCACCTTCCCACCACCACCTGCTCCAGTCCTGTAACCCGGAAGGTGTACACGATCAAAGGCAGAGCCACGTGTGAAAGCACCCACATGATTTACCAACTAACCTGCCTACACTGTGAAGCTTTCTATGTGGGAATGACCAGCAACAAACTGTCCATTCGCATGAATGGACACAGGCAGACAGTGTTTGTTGGTAATGAGGATCACCCTGTGGCTAAACATGCCTTGGTGCATGGCCAGCACATCTTGGCACAGTGTTACACCGTCCGGGTTATCTGGATACTTCCCACTAACACCAACCTGTCAGAACTCCGGAGATGGGAACTTGCCCTTCAGTATATCCTCTCTTCTCATTATCTGCCAAGCCTCAACCTCCGCTAATTTCAAGTTGCCGCTGCTCATTCCTCACCTGTCTTTCAACAACATCTTTGCCTCTGTACTTCTGCCTCGTCTGACATCTCTGCCGAAACTCTTTGCCTTTACAAATGTCTGCTTGTGTCTGTGTATGTGCGGTTGGATATGGGTGTGTGTGCGAGTGTATACCTGTCCTTTTTTCCCCCTAAGGTAAGTCTTTCTGCTCCCGGGATTGGAATGACTCCTTACCCTCTCCCTTAAAACCCACATCCTTTCGTCTTTCCCTCTCCTTCCCTCTTTCCTGATGAAGCAACTGTTGGTTGTGAAAGCTTGAATTTTGTGTGTATGTTTGTGTTTGTTTGTGTGTCTATCAACCTGCCAGCATTTTCGTTTGGTAAGTCACATCATCTTTGTTTTTAGATATAAATTTCATAAGTGAATATATATATTGTGAGGCTACAGTGAAGATTTCTAGCTCTTTAAATAAGTGTCTCCAGGATGATCTTGGATGAGCTCCAGTAGTTATTCTGGTTACATGCTTTTGTGCAATGAACAATCTTTTACTCAATGATGAGTTACCTCAGAGTATGATGCCATACGAAAGCAGAGAATGAAAATAGGTGTGGTAAGCTAATTTACTCAGATGTATATCGCCAAAATTTGCAATGACCCTAATAGCATAAGCAGCTGAACTCAAACATTTCAGCAGATCCTCAGTTTGTTTTTTCCTGTTCAACCCCTCATCAATGCATACACCTAGAAATTTTGAATATTCTACCTTTACTGCCGATTTGTGATCGAAGTCTATATTTATTAATGGTGTCATTTCATTTACTGTGTGGACTGTATATACTGTGTTTTGTCAAATGACAATCCTTCTTACTCCCTTTCTTGAATATAATAAGAGCCCATTTGCAGAGAACCACTTAATGATTTTCTGAAAAACATCGTTTACAATTTCACCAGTTAATTCTTGTCTGTTGGGTGTGATAGCTATACTTGTATCATCGGCAAAAAGTACCAGCTTTGCATCTTCGTGAATATAGAATGGCAAGTCATTAATATATATTAAGAAAAGCAGAGGACCCAGGACCGAACCTTGCGGCATCCCATTCTTGATTGTTCCCCAGTTTGAGAAATCACCAGTGTTTTGTATATTATGTGAACTGTTTATTTCAACTTTCTGCACTCTTCCAGTTAGGTATGATTTAAACCATTTAAGCACTGTCCCATCCATACCACAGTACTTGAGCTTATCTAGAAGTATTCCATGATTTACACAATCAAAAGCCTTTGATAGATCACAAAAAATCCCAATGGGTGACTTCCGGTTACTCAGAGCATTTAATATTTCATTAGTGAAAGTATATGTAGCATTTTCCATTGAAAAACCCTTCTGGAAATCAAACTGACATTTTGTTAAAACGTTATTTTTACAAAGGTGTGAAGCTACTCTACAATACATTACTTTTTCAAGAATTTTGGATAAGGCAATCAGAAGAGATATTGGGTAGTAGTTGTTGACATCAGACGTATCCCCTTTTTTATGCAGTGGTTTAACAATGGCATACTTCGGTCTATCTGGGAAAATACCCTGCTTCAGAGAGCTATTACATATGTGGCTAATAATCCCACTTATTTCTTGGGAACAAGCTTTTATTATCCTACTGGAAATGCCATCAATTCCATGTGAGCTTTTATTCTTGAGAGAGTTTATTATCTTCCTAATTTCAGTAGGAGAGGTGGGTGGAATTTCAGTTGTATCAAATGGTGTGGGTAAGGCCTCTTCCATTAACTGCCTTGCTTCTTCTAATGAACATTTAGATCCTATTTTCTCTACAACATTTAAATAATGATTATTGAAAATGTTTTCGACTTCCAGCTTGTTGTTTATCAAGTTTCCAATCGCTTTGACGGTGATGCCGTCATCCTGTACTCTTGGTTGCCCTGTCTCCCTTGTAATAATATATGTGTGACTGTTCAGGCTAATCTTGGATGTATGGCAAGCCAGTCTATATATATAAATGATTTGATGGAAGAGTGAACAACCACCTGTGACAGTTTGCTGATGATGCCATTAGTAATGCATCAAAAGTGAACCCCGTACTATATGTGATAAATGCTAGGGAAAAGGAAGATAATCTGCTAGATTTTCAGAGAGTACAGCATAATTGCTGACACATGTCATGCAGTTTCCTTCAGTACGCAGCTTCTTTCTTCCAACTTTAATTATTGATACGTGATACTGTTTTAATTTTTCGTTCAGAATCTTTACTATTTCTTCATACACACAGTTTAAGAAGACTGGAGATAAGTCTTTCAACTGTAATTATTTAAATAATAGAAATTTTGCACATGAACTTTACTTTTGAGACAGTGTCTGTAAGCATTTCACAGAGTACATTTGCCAATTTATTTTTAACATCAAATTCTGAAATTTTGTATCTGGAATTTCCCTATCAACAGAGTCAAATGCCTACATGAATGAAACCCACAGATATTACAAATATGTCTTTAGAGTTCAGAAGTCAGTGTCAGATTATGAATTTCAAATTGAATGTATGCTCCAAGCTGAATCTGCCTTTTCTAAAGCACCCTAGAAATTCCTTTTATTGTTGACTGTGATTTTTTTCAGAAGAATTTTTATAAATACTTGATAAGCAAACATAGTTATTTACTTCTTTGTTTTCACCTTTCTTATGAAGAGGATTTATTAAGGCAATTTTCATTTCTTATGGGATCTTTTCCGTTTTACAAATTTATTCAAAAACCCTTTGCAGATATTTTATAATATTTGTTGACTATTTTAGAAGTGCAGCTGTTATGATAGTTTCTTTGCCATTTTTAGTTCATTGATGGTAAAATGTGTAGGTTATATATCCAAGAGAATTTTCTGTTTGGTTAATGTACTGTACATGTTGATTCATTACACAGTACTGAAGATCATTGAAGGTTCTCTCTCATGGCGGAATTTACAGAAGATGATAAATGAATGAATAGATGAATGTACATAATGCGAGTTATTTCTAAGAGCACAAAATGCCAAGTCAAGATCATCAGTTTATTTACTGGTGACCCTGTAGGAATTCATTATCCTGCTACCAGTACACTGCAACAAATTTTACACATAGCTACGTTTAGTATATGACGTTTAATATCTGTTTCTATGTGTTGTGAGTTAGCTGTACTCAGCTATCATCAGATCTACTGGTATATATTTTATGGTTGTGTTTGGGCTATATATTAGAAAGCTTGTGACAGTGTCAAACATTATAGTTTTTGAAAAATCCTTTGAAATTATTGGAAGACCCTGAATATAAGTTCAGAATCCTAATAATCTCAGTAACCTTGTGCAGCTCCACATTTTATGGCTGTGTCTCCCCCTCCTTTTTCTGAGTTTACTTTCATACCAGTGGTACAGTTTGTAAATGTGACACTTCACTTCTCATTCTGAAGATATGACTCAAGCCATGCAAGATGAATGGATGGCTTTATTTACTCAACATTTTTGCTTACCAAGCAAACTTTTTGGTCCACTCTATGAAAGACCATTATAATTTCACAAATACACCAACAAGATGTGATATCAAATAGGGTTGTCACTACAGAAATTCCTTTGATGCAGTTAAATGGAGAGGCAGTTAACAAATTAAGCTTTGAAAAATGAATGAGCATTCTACTGTGGGCCTCTTCTTAAAAAAGGGCCTTTTTCCAAAAGAAAGGGACTCTTTCTAAAAAAAAAAAAAAAAAAAAAAAAAAATGTTGGATGAAAAGGGGATGAGTGAACAGAGTCTACAGTTATAGGTGATGCCTTCTATTCCTAGAAGCTGAAAGGTCTGGGCATCAAATCCCAGTCTGCATTTTAGCCTAGCATTTACCTCTTATTGATGTGGAAATTCATCAGAAATAACACATGGTTTGGATTCCACATAAAACTGTCAGTCCTCTTTCCCCAGTTGGATAACTGGGTTAGTTTAGGGAGAACCAGGTCACCAGAGTGGTGTCCAATCAAAAGACTTGCACCAGGCCATTGAGATACACAGCATTATTATTAACCGGTAACATCTGATACCACAGTGACAAATTAATTACTGAATTTGGTGGTTGATATGTGTCACTTTTGCAATATCTGTTGCCTGAGAATTTGTTTCCATTTGCTTCAACATTTTCAATGGTTTTTTACTTAACAATGTTCCAAACATTTTGCTGTCTTTAATTTCTTCTAGTTTATTGTAGTGGAGTTTTAACTTATTGATATAAATTCATTATACAAAATTTCTATCAAGTACTCACTTTCATGAAGTGAAATTTTTAGTATTTTTGATAGACACATATAAAAGTACATGTAACTATCCTAGCTTTTGGAACTATTAATCCCTTCATTGGGGAGAGAAGACTGATAGGTAATGGAAGGTTAAAATGGAAAACACCAAGGTGAAATAAATTGACATGCTATGAGGATGAGGGGAGACAAAGATGAAGAGGCAACAGAGAGTATAGGATGTTAGGATGTCAAAGACAATTAATTGGTAAGCACAGTCCAATCCAGCAATAGAGCACAGTAAGAAGTAAATATGGATTAAGTGGAAGAGAAGTGAAACGAATGGTGTAATTAAACATAAGCGGTAAAAAGGAGATGGGGACTGGTGATGAGGGAAGTGAAGGAGAGGAGAATGAAGGTGAAGAAGTAAAAAACAGTAAAGAAAATAATGAAAGGTAACCAGGGTGTATACGATCCGGGACAACTGAGCGATCCGGGAAAAACCCGGGATTTTTTTCATCTGGGAGAAAACCGAGAAAAACCCGGGAATTTTTTTAAAATTCCGGGAATTTTTCATTATTGTAGTTTTCAGTTAAATTTTTGTGATTTTGGCTGGTAAGAACTGATACTCTAACAAAGGATATTACTGTATCCTGCTACTGCAGAATAATTCTGCAGCAACAAAACATGAACAAGAGAAAAAAAGAAAATGGAAATGAAATTTAAGTTGCAAAGGAATTGCGCCATATACAACAACAAAACACAGTGCTCAGACGAGCGTCTGCCAACAGCAAAGTGTGTCAAAGGCTTTAGAAAGACAATGCTTCATAACAACAAATTGCCTCCGATGAGTGTGACGTGACAACTGTTTAAATTAGATTCGTTTGAGCAGTTACGGGTGGGCTCTTAGGCATACGCAGTTGCTTCTGGTTACAGAAATGTGGCTAGGTGCCACTATCTAGTATTTTCCTGGTTCGGAAATATCGTAGATCTGGAGCTGATGCACAGAGTAGTCTGAATTGTGGTGGGGTGGTGGGTTGTCTCTAAGTGACCTGTGTTTACGTCCAGTCATTTTGCTGTTTCCTCTTCGTTTATTGCTCTCATGTTAAATGTAAACAAAATGTATTTTTGTGGCCGGGAGCTAGCAAATGAATTAAAATAAGTTCGCATACTTACGGAAGGCTAAAATATGTTATTTGTTTCAGATTTTATTTCCACCTTTCTGACAGTCCAGTGTTAATCACCTTGCAGAACAATGAAATTAATTTTGTCAGTTTGCTAAAGAGATTTGGCTTTTGTTAAATCTTTTCCACAGAGGCAGTCAATTTATTTAAAACAAAGTGTTTAATTTCACACTGTTGGCTAGTTTCAACCGTTCACTGCATTTAAAGTGCACACATGGCATTATTCCATAATAAAGAACCAAACATGAGATAATACAGTACTGGTACACCAAGAAATCTGGACATACGAATATGCAATTTAAGCCGAATTATGCATTTTAGTATTGTTCATGAAATTCTGATGCTCTTGAAGTACCCTCTGATGTCTTGTTTCTTTTATGTCATAATGTAAGATCTTTTAATATTTTACACATAGGAATATCGGGTTTCCTGCGTCATCGTAGCTGCGCAAGCGCGGTGACGCCTGTTATCTGGCACTCTTAGGCAACCGCTGAAACAAACCTATTTCTAACAGGCCGCAGGGAAATGTTATGATTGGTGATTGGAAAAGCGTTACATTCCAAGTAAATTTCCATTTACGCAAGCTGAACTATGTGCGAGAATGTACGATGAATTTCTTAAATCACAAAGCATTTGACTCTCATTTAAAAATCAACTCTTTGAGGACGACCATTTAGAAGAATTTCAAGCCCAGAAGATCAGACATTTACATCGTTATTAAAAATTTACTGGCATATTTGTGTGATGTATCTTAAAGTGTAACATCTACAAAAAAGATCAACATTATATGTGGAAGCTTAGCTTCCCTTCCAGCTTATTAATCTTGTTATGTGAATGCAATGTCTATTAATTTAAACCATTAGCTTTCCTTATTTGTGTGCTCGCACTACTTAAGAGTGATCTTGCTACTGACTGACTGCATCACGCGTCTTATGCTGTCATCAGCTGGTGAGATCACGTGACGTGAGCTATGACTGGCTTACAAAAGCGCATCGCAATCTCGATTTCAATGCTTAGGAAAGTGACATGTGGTGTTTGTTGGAATTCTGGTTTATACCTTCATAATACAAAAATATGCAGCGTACATGTTGCTACACATCAAAGGTCTTTCAAAATGTGTTTTCCCCCCTGAGTTTCGTTTTCTAAAGTGCCGGGAAATTCTACGTAGGTATATAAAACCATAAACATTCAAAGAATTGATTAGTTTTACAGTGCTGAGGAAGAGTATACTGTCACTTAACACAAAAAAAGAGTATTTTCACCCGGGAGCAAGTGTATTTTTAACCGGGAAATCCGGGAAAAATCCGGCAATTTTTTTTCCTTGTCCACATATACACCCTGGTAACATAGTAAATAAATAAAATGCCATGAAAATATAGAGAAGTGAGGATTATGTATTATTAGACAATAAGTGCAGGGGATATTGGAATGCAAGGATATACTGAAGAGGAATTATCACATCTGGAGTTCAGGGAAATTTGAACTGGATGTGAGGATCTAAAAAGTTTGTGTAGTATAGTATGTACTTAGGTCTCTTGGATCATGCTATAGAGCATGTTTGGCAGCTGTGTACTGGCGTCCCCAAGAGAGAGGATTCTCACATGCCCATTCATTTGCCCAGCCACAATGGGAGCCATTTCCAAATAAAATAATGTGCATTTGAGACGCTTTAGTTGGTGAACAATGTGTGTTTTTGCAGGTCACTCACCTTTGATGCATAGCATTCATCACCTGTTGGTCTGGAGTACGTGGTGTAATGGGTGTGTGCATGGGTCAGGTTTTATAGTGAGGACAGTTGCAGGGGTAAGAACCGTGGAGTAGTGATAATGGTTTGGGAATGTTATATGTTGACAAGGATATTTTGTTAGATCGGGAGGATAGAAGGTAACAGTGGGTGTTGTGAAAAGGATAATCAGCTCTTAACATGAGAGGAAGGTATTGTACAGGAGATTTGTGCAGGAAAAATATTTGTGGGCTAGTTGTGGGAGAGAAAAGCCAGTTATTAACTGTTGGCATAGGTGTTGGATAGATCCAGTGGGAGGGGAGGAGGGCTAGGTTCAAGGGAAGGAAGCTTTTGTTGTGGATGGAGTATCAGCTTGTTAGGACTGACATAGACAGCATTAATTGTATAGTATTTCTGGAAGCTACTTGTGCTCACAAGGAATTCTCCATAACTTACATATGTGCATTAGTCTTAGAGCATATCAAATAATGGAAAGTCCAGAATGGACTAACGATATGGAAAGGATAGATTGTTGTTTTTTACCACATAGACAAGGTACTGAGTCACAGACACACACAACTGAAAAAAATGCTAGAAGTATTTAAGCTTTCAAACAAAGTTCTTTGTCAGAAATGGAACTCACATTTTCCACAACTCACACATACATGGTTACTGACTTTAGGCACTAAGGCCTGATTCCAATCACATCTGACATACAAGTCTGAAATATGAATAGACAGTGCATACCCCTGTCTCTGTTATGTTGAGCTTTGAAACCAAGATAAAAATCCTGGCTGATTGCTTTGTCATTGCAAGTATGTGGGGTAGAACTTTTTCTCATTTATATCTCAAACTCAGCCTTGATTTTAACAACTGAACAACCTACTGTATCAGCCTTACATATATAATATTATCATTAGTGTAATTTTTGTAAAATAGTGAATACTAATGTGATAGTTATAACTTTAACAATCAACTAGATGAAAATTTGGAACTTTATTTTATAGTTCTTTCTGTATGTGCATTTTACAAGGAGCAGAGTTACATATTCTTCAATGAATTGACCTTTTCACGTATGGTGACTCAAAGTATTAGCGTACGATAATTCAGAAATCCACATATAATGTTTTTTCTACTGTTACCAGAAATGATGCATGCCTTTATCCATTTCATCTGTTTTAAACAAAATATGTGTTTACATTCTATAGCTGTTACTAGTCCACTTCAGATACTAAACCAATATATCAAAATGACATATCTTGTGCAGTAAAGATAACAGAAATTGTGCATTTAATACTAAGCACCCTTTGAGTTTAATAAGTCAAGCCATCAAATCGTTATAACACATAGGAACTCTAAGGTTTGTTTTTGTATTGAAGCAGTATCATATTTCATTGTGAGTCTAATTCAGATTTGACTTTGCTATATACCAAATAGAGTAAGTGCAAATTGAGAAGTAGGAGCTAAATGTTTTTCTTTCGAGCACAGTCTAATACATGTTAGACTGTGTTTCAAGTAAAAACGAACAATTATGACTAATCATACAACAGTTACCCATACTACAACATTATTGGTCAAAATTGTTTGAAATGGCGGTTGGCATTCCACATCTGCATCTACATCTATACTTTGCAAACCACCATGAAGTGCCTGGTAGAGGGTTCATCCATTGTACCAGTTATTAGGGTTTTTTCCTGTTCCATTTACATACAGAGCCAGGAAGTTTGAATGCCTCTGTGCATGCAGTAATTATTCTAATCTTATCCTCATGATCCCTATATGAGTGATACATAGGAGGTTGTAGTATATCCCTAGAGTAATCATTTAGAGCCGGTTCTTGAAACTTTGATAATAGACTTTCTTGGGATACTTTACATCTGTCTTCAAGAGTCTACCATTTCAGTTCCTTCAGTGTCTCTGTGACATCTCCCATGGATTAAACAAACCTGTGGTCTGTTTACATTCAATATCCCCTGTTAGTCTTATCTGGTACAGGTCCCACACTCTGGAGCAATATTCTAAGATGGATCGCACAAGTGATTTGTAAGCAATCTCTTTTGTAGACTGATTGAACTTCCCCAGTATTCTAACAATAAACTGAAGTCTACCACCTGCCTTATCCACGACTGAACCTATGTAATTATTACATTTCATATCCATACAATATGTTACACCCAGGTATTTGTATGAGATGGCCAATTCCAACAGTGACTCACTGATATTATAGCCATAGAATACTAGTTTTTTTTCATTTTGTGAAGTGCAGAATTTTACATTTCTGAATATTTAAAGTAAGCTATGCTTTCTTCCCCAACTAACACTCTTCTCCTGGAAGCAACAGAAACATCTCCACATATTTGCAGAACAATGCTGTGTAATTATTATATTCTACAAGGAGAGGCAGATAGTTATCATTCACTGATAAAAAATGAGAAAGGCTCTCTCAAACTGGGAATTACATAAATTTGAGGAAACAGCAGTTTTATATCTACAACTGGTCTGAACTCTTGAAATGTTTACAAAACAATATACACTGACCTGAAGTCCATCCAATGTTCCTAAATTAGTATTACAGCTCTTTTCAGTATTCCTGCTACATATGTCGATTGTTCTAGCAAAGGAAAAGGGTATGACTTGTTTTCACCTACTTTGTAACTGTAAGAAAAGTTGGCAGGATTACACAAATCTTATACAGTTGGTTGAAAAATGGACATGAAAGATTATACAGGTTGCACTTCCATCTTTCCACAGACTGCAGAAGAAAGGAAGTTTCAACTACCATGGGATGCTTCAATATTTCTAGCTGACACAGACACCATTATACAGACAATAAAATACACAGGATTCCTCAAAATCCCCAGGGCAGTAATACTCACTGACCCACAATGCATTCTGAAGTCAATAAGTTACAGCAATTATAACAAAAAGACTAGTGTGTGTGTGTGTGTTGGGGTTTATGGGCGCTCAACATCGAGGTCATCAGCGCCCTGACACACAGTAAAAGGAACGAATGTGGAGAGACCTAATAAAACTGAAAAACACACTCAAAGCAGGAAAAGAGGGAAAATACGACCTGAGAAGGTAAAACCTAAGGTAAGGGATAACATAGCGACAAGAATGACATAGGAAACCGTCAGTGTCTGGCCACTTACATAAAATATGGGCGAGCTTGTCACACAGGAAACAAGTTAAAATCCCCTCCCTAAAATCTTTGTAAAAACATTCGACATGGCACAGAACTTTAAAACTTTAACCACATTCGTCCGAGTGTTGCCTAAAAGAGTTGGCAGGTCCGCTGGCAAGGCAGCCGCGGCCCGCTGGTCAGAAAATAAAACGCAATCCAATAAAACGTGGCGCACAGTGACCTGGACGCCGCAAGCACCACACAGTGGAGGGTCCTCCCGCCGGAGCAGGAAGCCATGCGTCATAGGGCTGTGGCCTATTCGAAGCCGAGTGAGGAGAACCTCGTCCCGTCGATGGGGCTGAAAGGAAGTACACCACACACGCGTTGTGGGCTTGACTAGACGGAGCTTATTGTCAGTCACGTCCAGCCACTCGTCCTCCCACCGACACATGACTCGGGAGCTCAACAGCGAGGTGAGTGCGTGCAAGGGGATAGCACACTGAGATACGTGTGGATCAAGACACGCTTCCTTGGCTGCGAGATCTGCCCCTTCATTCCCAGCAATGCCAACATGCCCCGGAACCCAGCAGAAAGCTACAACCTTCCCCAGTCGCTGTAGTCGGAGGAGGGCATCCTGGATGGTCTGGACTACTGTAACTGCCGGATACAAATGGTGCAATGATTGAAGGGCACTGAGGGAATCGGAACAGACAAGAAATTTAGGAGAGGAAGAATGTCTCATCTCCTCCAGCGCCCGCAAGATCGCAGACAATTCTGCATCAAAGACCGTGAAAGGCGGAGGCAGTCGGACCTTAAGGACACGATCCGGAAAAACAACGGAGCAGCCAACGGAATCCCCTTGTTTCGACCCATCCGTAAAAACCGCTACATAGTCGTGGTGCTCAGATAAAACAGCAGAAAATGCTGCATGAAAAACGGTGGCAGGAGTGCAACCCCTCTTGTACTGCAATAAATCTAAAATCACTCTGGGCCTCTTCAGTAACCAGGGTGGCAGGTGGTTAAAACCCTGGATTTGGGGTTGTACAGACTCCACACCGAGCGACTCTAGAACACGTTGCACACGGATCCCAAATGGCAACGTAGCCCGGGGACGGTGGGAAAAAAGGCGGTCCAGAGGTGGATGGGCAACAAGGCGGTGAGCAGGCGAGCTGGGAGCCGCAAGAAACTTACAAGCCTGGCGCACCAGAAGGAGCTGCCGCCGGATGGTAAGTGGCGGTTCGCCAGCCTCAGCACAGAGACTTGGTATGGGACTGGTCCTATAAGCACCCGTGGCCAGTCGAATCCCAGCATGGTGGACAGCGTCAAGGATCCGCAAATAAGACGGCCTCGCTGACCCATATACTGTGCACCCATAGTCCAGCCGCGAACGCACAAAAGCCCGATAAAACTGAAGGAGACGCGCCCTGTCCGCGCCCCAAGACCTGTGGCTGAGGCACTTGAGGATGTTGAGTGCCTTCAGGGATCTGGCTTTCAAGTCACGTAGGTGTGGCAGCCATGACAACCTGGAGTCAAAAATTAGTCCCAGAAACCGCACTGCGTCTCTAAAATGTAGGACAGCATCCCCCATATGCAAGGCAGGCAAAGTAAAAAGACGACGAGAACGATTAAAATGAACACAAACACACTTATCGGCAGAAAACCGAAAACCTGTCTTTGCAGCCCACTCCTCTAACCGCCGCACTGTTAGCTGCAACTGACGGCTCACGGTTGCAACACTGGAGGAGGAACAGAAAACAGCAAAGTCGTCCACAAACAAGGAGCACTGTACTGGACTCCTCACTGTAGACGTTATACTGTTTATGGCTATGGCAAAGAGGGTAACGCTTAAAACACTGCCCTGGGGGACACCGTTCTCCTGCTCAAAGCGATCAGACAGTGTGTTACCAACGCGGGTCCGAAAAAACCGCTGAGACAGGAAAGACCGAATGAAAATGGGGAGGCGGCCACGAAAGCCCCATTGATGCAGTTGTGCAAGAATACAGTGTCTCCAAGTAGTATCATATGCCTTGCTGATATCAAAGAAGATACCGATACAGTGATGCTGACGGAGGAAAGCCTGCTGAATAGCCACCTCGAGGAGTGTCAGGTTGTCGACTGTGGACCGAAATTTTCGGAATCCACACTGAAAGCGGCTAAGGAGCTGCCTGGTCTCTAGCAGCCAGACCAGACGACGGTTAACCATTCGTTCCAGGGTCTTTCCGACACAGCTTGTCAAGGCAATACTACGATAACTACTGGGACATGTGCGGTCCTTGCCTGGTTTGAGGAGAGGGATGAGGATTGCCTCCCTCCACGAGGTGGGGAAAACTCCCGTCCGCCATATGAGATTAAAACATTCGAGGAGGATTTCCTTTGACGCCGCTGGCAGATGGCGAAGCATGGAGTACCGGATGCGGTCGTAACCTGGTGCGGTGTCAGAAGCCGCAGTAAGTGCCGATTCAAGTTCCCACATGGAGAAAGGGGAGTTGTAGGCCTCAGAATTGTTCGACCGAAAGTCCAGCTTCGCTCGTTCGACAGTCGCACGGTAGCGACGAAATGCTGGATCCTGGGTTGCAGTGGCAGTACTTTGTGCAAAATGCTCTGCCAGCGTCTGAGCAATGGCTCTGGGTGTTGTTTGGAGGCATCCCTGGTTCAGGACTGCAGCTATTGGTAGACGGCTGCGTTTACCGGAAATCCTCCGGATGGCTTCCCATACTTTTGTGGAACAAGTGGAACGGTTGATGGAGTCCAGGAACTCCTGCCATGACCTTTTCTTGCTCTCTTTAATGACACGGCGTGCCCTGGCTCTCGCGATGCGAAAGGCGGTAAGATTGACTGCTGTTGGGCGGCATTTAAATCGGCGAAGAGCCGCACGCCTGTCCCGGATGGCTGAACGGCACTCATCCGTCCGCCAAGGCACAAGGCGCCGCTTAGGAGGGCCAGAAGACTGTGGCATGGACAGGTCAGCAGCATGATGGATCACAAGTGTGATGTGATCCACCCATTCCTGTACGCTGTTGTGGCGTTCAAAGACAGCCAATCGAGTGAACAGAGGCCAGTTAGCCCTGCCAACCATCCACGATGGCGGCCTCTGCTCCAGCAATACACCATCCAGGAGATGAATGAGGATGGGGAAGTGATCGCTGGAATGAAGGTCGTCAATGACCTCCCAGTGAACAGAGTCGGTGAGGGTTGGAGAGCAGAAAGATAGGTCAATGGCTGAGAATGACCCTGTAGCAGTAGAGAAATGAGTCGGAGTACCTGTGTTGAGGATGCACAACACTTGAGATGTGAGGAGGCTCTCCAAAATTCGACCTCGAGCGCAAAGAGAAGTGGAGCCCCACAGGACATGATGGGCATTGAAGTCTCCCAGGAGGAGAAAGGGGCGCGGGAGTTGGTCGATAAGATCTGTGAGAGTGTCTAAGGTCATTGCATCCAGAGGGGGTAAATAAAGGGAGCAAACAGTAAGCCTTCGACGGGAATGAATTGCAACTGCAACTGCTTGCAGGTCAGTATCCAGGGGGAGAGCAGAGGAGTGGTGGTCATTAGTGACAAACACGGCGACTCCGCCTTTGGCTCTGTCTCCAGTCAGGTCATCTTTGCGATACAACGTATAGCCCCTGAGTACAGGAGCATCAGAGGGTTTTAGATGTGTTTCCTGTAAACACAAGCACAGGGGGCGTTGCCGTGCTAGGAGGTGCAGTTCCTCCACATGTGCCCGGAATCCATTCATGTTCCACTGTATAATGGGAGCCATCGATCAGGGTGGGAGGACCTTCAGTCGCACTTTCTGTCGGGGAGGAGAGGCCACAACAGGTGGAGGCTCAGTTTTGGGGCGAGATGATTGCCCCAGTCTGACATCAACCTCCATCGCCTCTGAAGAGGAGTCGAGAGAGACGTCAGAAAGAACGACATCAACATCAGCAGACTGTAGAACTTCAGTCTCCTTGAGCGGTCGAGTCTTCACCTTTGGTTTGGGCTTCGATTTTCTGGCCAGAGGTGGCAGTGGAGCCAAAACCTCAGAAGCAGTAGGGGGTGTAGCAGCGCTGGGCATTGCACAAGACTGGATCTGGGAAGGGGCAGGAGGTTCCATGACGTCAGCGACCACGGCCCGGTCAGAAGGCCGGGGAGGAGCAGCAGGCTTCACAGGAACAGCAGCAGCACACGTACATTGACAAACGCAGGTGCTAGTGCTGACAGTAGCAACCTCCGTTTGTGTAGCGGCATCAGTTTTCAAGACTGGCTGTTTCAGAACAGAAGAAAAGGAAGCAGCGAACGTGGGCGGCTGCAGGGACTTGTAAATTTTCTTTGCCTCACCGTACGGGATGCGTTTGGTGGTTTTAAGTTCCTGGATCTTCCGTTCCTCAAGGAAAACTCTACATTCCCTACTCCACAAAAAAAAAAAAAAAAAGACTAGTAAATAGACTCTCGACATATTAGAACTTTATCATCAAGCAGAGAATACTGGTTAAATTTTAGATGATTTTGTATTGATTAATCTCATTCTGGCATTAAATAAGTAGACAAAGCTGATCTGTGAGTAAGAAATGCAATTAACTGTGAAAGACATATGAAAATAAAACTACCATACACAGGTTACATCCCTAAAATATTTAATTAATTTATTGATTTATTGTGACTTTTGGCCTGAAGGCCACACAGCCATCTCCTATTATTTTGGGCATTTACAGAGTGAGGTTGTATATTTATCAAGAAATTTCAAAATTAGTTTTAAGACTGCTATATTGTTTTGATGAAGGAGAGGTGGTATAGTAATTGGTAATGATTGATGACACTGGATTAGTTGCTGCATGAAATCAGTTTGCTGATATGATATAGCTTACATTCAAAAAATTCTCAAGCATGTATTCAGTGAAGATGGCTAGGGAATGGTCCATGAATAAATCTCATGCATATAATGGAGCTTACAATTTGTTTTAAATTCATAACATTCAGTGATTCTTTCACAGCAGAGGGAAGAATCCTAAGCAGTTAAAGCTATGCAAATATACAACTGTGGTTTATAAATTCTAGACATTCAAGGAAAATAATAGCTTTCATTGTGAGGATGTGTCTCAAGTCACAAATCTTGCCCTGGCCCCTTTCATAAAAATGCGAGCTGGAGACACCTTAATGTTAACATGATGAAGTAACAATTGCTGATGTCAATCACATCCTGTTTCAGTGCAAGCACTGTTAGACTGTTAGAAAGGCAGAGTCAAATTATTAAAGGAGGTTCGATACCTGGTCACTGCCAGTCACTTTGCACTATCCGAATTCTTGGAAATACAATTAGAAGTTCACATGATGTCATAGCCAGGTTTATAAAACAAAATGCATCAAAATGTAAGAGAAGTGATAGCCATTGAACTTAATTCATGGACAGAATTAACTGCTTTAAATAAATGAGTGATTAGATGTTAAAATACTTTAAGTGAATACATACATCGTTTACAGTCTGAGGATAAATTCATGAATGTATGTTCCAAAATGTATGCATGGTGAAGGTCAAATATTATGTTGCTTTATTGTCAGTCATTTTAAATGTTGATGGCTAAAAAGTGCGTATGCTAGAAGCCAAAAATAAATAAATAAATAAAATACATAATCTTTGAGATACTGACAAAAAGCAATGGTATGCAAACTACTAACAGCTTATAACTGCTAAATACAAGACTAGAACCTTTCAATATAAATGAATGATTTTTATAAGTATAAACAAATTATGTCCAGTGACAACTTACGCTCGATTAATTTCTTTGAATGTACAGTTTGGTGTTAGATTCAGAACCCCATAATAATCAACTTCCTTCTTCATTTCTTACTAAATTCTTGATTCCTAGAAGCACTTATTCACAGTTACACAGTAAATTCTCAGCCAAGACAAGCTCAAAAATCAGCCACCTTTCCAAGACAAAGAGACCTTAGAAAACAATCGCAATGGAGATGAACATTTTTATAATGCATAGTTGTTTATATATGATTGTGCTCAGTTAATTTCCTAGCACTGTAAGAAATGAAATTTATTTAGTTTTGTGTAATGAAGATTATTATTCTTTAAAGGATGAGCTTGTCTTATGCATGCATTTTCCTGTGAGTTTCTTTGAATATATAATTCAAAGAATAATTATAATCAGATAATAATTCTACTTAGTGAGCTCAGCTGATATTTTTCATGCCTTCAACTAGGATTGAGAAGTGGATGTGAGATAAAGGAAAGAAAATTTTTTAGGATATCTGAACAGAATGATATCAAGACATGAACTGAGCAGTTTTACATTTTGTCTAATTGGTAGACATGGCCATGCTATCAGCATTTCTCTGTGCAAGATACATCACAGAAGAAAACAAAGTTCAAAACCAAAATAAAATTGAGGAAATTTTCTACATGACTAATGCTTAATATTAAGTCTGTTATAAAAGAATTTGCCAATTTGCGTATATTAGATAAATGATAGCTGGTGGAGTAAGAGTCTGTTTCTAGACATCTCTGTAAGTCTGTTTTCCTGTACCCCAGTCAAATGTCAAGAGTGACTATTTAACTGTGTGAGATGTGTAACACCTGTTTGACATTTGTAATTAATGTATCTACTCTTATATCTAATCTAGAGTGAGATAAAGTTATCAGTATACTACTCTGTCCTTGCAGAACCTGTAGCAGGATGTTTCATTCAGTACTGAAGTTTAATGCTCAGCATACTGTTCATATCAACTGTGCTTGGTGCAAAGTTCTCAGGTGAGTTTTTGTTTTCTGCTGTTTTCATAAACAAGAACATTTTTGGGTATATGTCTGTATCAGAGAACAAAGGCACTAAGTTGTAGACAAGACTGATTACTATTTTAAAATTCTTCTGAAATTAATACCACTATCAGAACACCTCCTTCACACAATAAACTATATCCCCTATTTTTTGTTGTTTGTGATTGTAGAAATTCACTGAAGCAGCACAGTAGAGAAAAGTTCACAAAGTAAACTAACTCAGCTCTCATGACACATTGAATTGGCAGTGTTAACCACACAAAGTAGTAATGGGAAAACACGGGCTAGAACTTCTATCACTCTGTAAATGTAACAATCATATGAACCCATGCACTGTTAATTCCATTAACACCTTCTTGATGAAGAAATTGAGTTTCTTTGAAACCTGCAATAATTTGTACAAGCATTAGTTGTAATGTTAAATAAAATTGAGTTTATAGAGCAGTTATATGCACAAATGAACATAAATTTAAATAATTTCTGTGTTTTCTTCATTGTGTATAGCATTTTGTTCTTTACTTTCTAAAGCCATAAACTGGCTAGAGACAATAAAACCCAGTGGCTAAAAGTAATAAGTAATGAACAGTTTCCCATATTTTTAATACATGAAAGTTATTAATTTAAGTTGATATTCACAGTTATTAAACTGTGATCCTAGAAAATATCATTCTGTTCTCAGTGTGATATCACGTTCCTAAAAAATTAAAGCCCCTGTCTCATTTTATGACCACATATGCTACATAATAGAGAATAAATATTTTCCCATGTTATCATCAAAACTATTAGTATTCAAAGTAACACATAAGTAAATAGTCTGCAGTATTCTTTAAACACTGATGTTGGATGTCAAGTTGTTAGCTTGACCACATTTGGGTCCATCATTTGTATGGTACATTGTCCTATAGACCAGCAGAGGATGGACACAGTTAAACATTTGTAATGACAAAGTGAGACCAAACTCACAATAAAAAAAAATTGTTTATCTTATTTTCATGATCAGTTCATTTGTGTGATAATATTATTGCTAGTAATATGTATAAATCATAAATTGCTTTCTGAAATGGCCTGAAGCTACTTTTTGTAGATTCTTCAGCTGTTGTGAACCTTCACAACTATGGACCTGATGCATTTTTGTCTTGGTAATGAGTGGAATAGACTTGAGCAATACTTGTTCCCTGATATTATATAGTTTATTTAAAGAATGAGCTGTGGCTGCACTGAATTTAGCTTTGGTTAACACCAGACTAGTTCAAAATAAATCACTTTTTAGGTACAATTTTGCTTTGCTTTCAATGTAATGTCAATGTTTGTTGATTTTGCACAAATATAAGTTTGAAATAATATGTGTATTTAGTAAATAAAACACCAAATTTTTGAAAATATGTTATATGGCAGTTGTCTGGGTTCAATTTTTAAAACAATTGCAACTGTATGTCTGCAATATTAAGAATATGTTTATTGACCTCAGTTGTGCATCAAATATTTCTATTCTTAACTGAAATTGAAACAGAATGCATAGGTATCTTTACACTATTTACTGAAGACATATATTCAAATGTAGTAGCAGATAATCTCTTGGCCAATGGGTTTGTGTGCGAGTCCTAGTTCAGGTTATTCTGGATTCTTGTTTTCAAGGATCTTACCTGGTTTTTCTTAATAAGTCTCTACGTCAGTGTCTGCTTGTTTACCGTAGCTAGAGTCCATTATAGGAGTCTTATGGGCACTTGCAAATAGACATCTTTCGTTACAGTACTGGCTGTTTCTTTTATGATCAAATCTCTAATCCGTGATACATTCATACATTCAGTATTTAGTATAACAGAAACAGTCAGTCTAGATTGCATCTGATATTTATTTAGTCTGGTAACTGATTTCAGTCAAACATGACCATCTTCAGACCACTAACTCTTGGTGACGTGTGGAGCTGATACACAGAGGTGCTGTATGTACCAAAAGGTACCACTCAACAACTGCAACCTTTCGGTATGTACAGCAGCTATGTGTAATGGCTCCACATGTCACCTAGGAGTAAATGGTCAGAAGATCATGTTTGACTGAAACCAGTTACCAGAATAAATACATATTAGTTGTGATCTAGACTGACTGTTTCTGTTATACTTAATTCTATCATTCGTCCATTCATTCATTCATTCATTCATTCATTCATTCACGCACTGTCTTCCATAATGTTATTTCAAATGGAACCTTCAGGGACATGGAATGCATCAGACTATACATTAGCAGGCAGAAGCAATCGATTTAAGCTGAACATTAAAATTACAACTAGTGCAGATCTTGACTGGAATTTGCGTACTTGTTGCAGATATTGTGATGAATTATTGAAGGGGAAGTTAATGATGTGCTCTTTTCCCATATTTATGAGTAGCTGGTAATATCCAATTTCCCACCTGATGTCTCCTGGCAACCTATTAAAGATTTTGGCACCAGAAAATAAACATGCAAATGACTTTCACTCCCAGGATTGTGCTTGTGAACTTCACTGTTTTCCTAGATGTCATTTTCATTATTAACCACAAATACCATTATGGAGTGAGTATAGTGGCACATGAATGTAAGAAGCTCAAGTTATCTGAAGAGTTCTTTGCAGTGTGCTAGGTATGCAATATTTTTACTATGTGCTTTTGAAGAATAAATATTTATTTAATCTTAGCTGTATTTCCACGCAAAGATATGCCACAGGTTGGTATATTAACTGAAAGTATGCAATCCAGACTGGAAGGCAGCACAGTGAAATAAATTTCTAAGTGCAAAGCCAACAGAACTGAGCTTTTGGTTCATTTCTGTGTTCTGCTACCTTCTCAGGTTGTTACCAGTCAGATATCTAGAAATTTCACATATGGTATTTCATTTAGTTGAATGCCCATTGACCTCTACTCTAAGTAATTTCTATTTGCTTGGAATGACAGTGTATGGGTTTCAGTAAGATTAAATACTATAGAGTTTGCTACCAACCGTTTGTCAACCTGTATCACAATCCTCTTGGCTTTGTTTAATATGGATGTGGTTGGACACTTTACCAGTATATTGAAATCATCAGAAGACTTGACAGCGTCTGAAGAGTGTTGCAGTGTCTTTGGTAAACCATTTGTGTACATGAAGAAAAAGCATGGGCTAAGCACCAATGTTTGTGAGACACCAAATTTCGAGTTTCTCCACCTTGAAGTTAGTTCTGTCCCCTTATTAATTAATTAACATGATTTTCTCTTTTCTGTTTTATACATTTGTTTGTAGAAGCCATCCCTTTTATAATTATAGGCCATATGCAGTATTTGTCTATACAGTCTTCAATAAAGCATGCACTTATGTCCCTGTTGATGCTTTTCTAACCCATTCTGTATCTCTCCATGCTGGTTCTTTATAAGAATGACTACTGTATAGATGATATCATGCAAAATCCTGTCTTATTTGGTTTCAGCTTCTTGTTAACAACACATAGAAAGGCTCTCTTGAAATAGTAGTTTGATTGTGCTAAATATCATACATTCACCACATGCTATGGTTTTTTTGTATTCCTGTGCATCTATTAACTGCAGATAGGTTAAATAATTCTTCAAATATCAGACAGGGCTGCTAATCTGCATAGAAGAGGATGGATTGCAACAGGCTGGTAATGCATGTCACCATTGAAGTGTAAAATTGTGAGCATTCCCTTAAATATGATGAGTGTCACATTTGCAATTGTTAATGCATAGATTCTGTTCATCTGAACTGTTCTTAATATTTACATTTAATATTTTATGTTCTTCTCAGTTCTTCCTGGTTAATAGGCTTCAGAACAACTTCAAACATTAAATCGGTTATCAGTAGCCACCCATAGATGTCACGATCTGTTGCAGACTTAATGTACCATTAGTTTAAGATTCTAGTTTGAATCATTAACCAAATTATTTTACAGCCATGACTCTTGGCTACCACTTTCAAAGCAACTAATTATCACTGTTAAGATATCACCAATGCGATTAAAGCACTTCTTTCAATGTAGTAAGTTATGAGTCACTTCCCTAAGCTATTAATATTTCTCATTAATAGCTTTTGAAAATTGATTGCCTGTGTAGAATAAGTTCATAAATAAAGAAATTCCTTTTAAAATCACTCACTAATAGAGTTGTGCAGGGTCAATCAGTTTCTAGTAAACTGGAAAAAATATTTATTTTCTTGCCATTATAGAGGTGGTACTCTTCTTAAAAGATGTACTTGAAACAAGTTAATGAAGACACACTGTTATTAATCACACACTGATTGGTGTTACACAAATCACTACAGTTGAAAGACTTTTTCCAGATGATTTAAGATTGATAGGTAATTCATAATCTTTCTTGAACATTTTGTTATTAATAGACAGCATAGTAGCTCAAGACAATAAATACATCTACATCTACATCAATACTCCACAAGCCACCTGACGGTGTGTGGCGGAGGGTACCTTGAGTACCTCTATCGGTTCTCCCTTCTATTCCAGTCTCGTATTGTTCGTGGAAAGAAGGATTGTCGGTATGCTTCTGTGTGGGCTCTAATCTCTCTGATTTTATCCTCATGGTCTCTTCGTAAGATATACGTAGGAGGGAGCAATATACTGCTTGACTCTTCGGTGAAGGTATGTTCTCGAAACTTTAACAAAAGCGCGTAAGCCAGACTTCCGTAACTGAAGGAGGATACGATAAGGACTTTGTAGAGCGTCCCTCTTGCAGTGTCTTCCAATGGAGTTTATCTATCATCTCCGTAACGCTTTCGTGATTTCTAAATGATCCTGTAATGAAGCGCGCTGCTCTCCGTTGGATCTTCTCTATCTCTTCTATCTTGGAGTCTATAAGGATCTCATCAATATCCCATTACCATGCACATGAAGTCAGCATCAATGAGTGGCAAGGGTAGACTGGGTTCACTTTTGTGGCACTTGTATCCTCTAGCTGGGGGAAGAATTCAGTGATTTGGATACTCCAGATGATGATGGATATGCAAAACACAGTTAAGTACAAGCTGTTGGTGTCTGATCCATAAAGAGTAACCCTTGGCTCTGTCAACAGGCTGCCAACAGGGCTTGTCTAAAAATCACCAATCAAGATTGATCCAGCATTGGTAAACCAGGACCAAGCCACAGCACTGATGGACCAACCACTATGTAAGCCAGACATCCGTAACTGAAGGAGGATACGATAAGGACTTTGTACAGCTATAAAAGCATGGAACAATCCACACTCTTGGAGGTACTACTCAGGTAGCATAGGGTTTTGAGTTTTAACTAGCACTTCAATAGGAGATAATATACATGTGAAATGGCACAGTTAGTTTGATGCCAAAACCTAGCTCCATAAAGTACTTCTTGACTAAACTAGGTATATCTTAGTGTTGTTAGAGCTCTTGGTGCAGCTGTTTACTCTGTTGCAAACTTTTGGTGCCCTTTGTTCAGTGATCCACACTGCCAATTGCTACATTGTTAGAGCACCACTGGATTGCCTTGCCAGGAACTTGCTCATTCAATATGAAACAGACAAGAAACAGGCAACAAGAAAAAGATATTTTTAGTATACACATTACATATAGTGTACATTACATAAATGAACAATTAACACATGTTACATACTTGATGTCACCCAAGTTGATAATAAGGACAGTGCTGCTCCTTACAGTTAGGAGCACTGCAAACTCCACTCACTTAAGGGGAATCATATTAATACTGTAATGACGTACCCAGTTAAAGGCCTTAGAAAGCTTACAGGAAATGCAAATGGATTTATTTTTCTTGTTTAGTTTTATTAGAACTAATTTTCTGACATCATACATTGTTTTCTTTGTAGAAAACCTTCATGGATCGCAAACTGAGCAGTTGTTAAAAAGGTTGATGTCAAAAATGTGGTTCCATATTCTACTTCTACATCCATTCTCTGCAACATACATCCTTCTGAGTCTGCTTAGGGTCTTTATTCTTGATCTCCCTCTACGATTTTTACCCTCCACACTGCCCTCCAATACTAAATTGGTGATCCCTTGATGCCTCAGAACATATCCTTCCAACTGATCCCTTCTTGTAGTCAAGTTGTGCGACAAATTCCTCTTCTCCCCAATTCTATTCAGTACCTCTTCATTAGTGACGTGATCTACCCATCTGATCTTCAGCATTTTTCTGTAGCACCACATTTCAAAAGCTTTTTGTCTAAACTAGTTATTGTCCAAGTTTCACATCCGTAGATGGCTACACTCCATAAAACACTTTCAGGAAAGACTTTCTGACACTTAAATTGATACTCAATGTTAACAAACTTCTCTTCTTCAGAAACACTTTCCTTGCCATTGCCAGTATACACTTTATATCCTCTCTACTTTGACCATCATCAGTTATTTTGCTCCCCAAATAGCAAAACTCATCCACTACTTTAAGTGTCTCTTTTACTAATCTAATTCCCTCAGCATCACCTGATTTAGTTTGACTACAATCCATTATCCTTGTTTTGCTTTTGTTGATGTTCATCTTATATCCTACTTTCAAGACACTGTCCATTCCGTTCAACTGCTCCTCCAGGTCCTTTGCTGTCTCTGACAGAATTACAATGTCATCGGCGAACCTCAAAGTTTTCTTTTTTCTCCATGGATTTTAATTCCTACTCTGAATTTTTCTTTTTTTTCCTTTACTGCTTGCTCAATATACAGATTGAATAACATCGGGGATGTCCTACAACCCTGTCTTACTCCCTTCCCAACCACTGCTTCCCTTTCGTGTCCCTCGACTCTTATAACTGCCATCTGGTTTCTGTACAAATTGTAAATAGCCTTTCGCTCCCTGTATTTTACCCCTGCTACCTTCAGAATTTGAATGAAAGTATTCCAGTCAGCATTGTCAAAAGCCTTCTCTAAGTCTACAAGTGCTAGAAATATAGGTTTGCATTTTCTTAATCTATCTTCTAAGATAGGTCATAGGGTCAGTATTGCCTCATTTGTTCCAGAATTTCTACGAAATCTAAACTGATCCTCCCTGACGTCAGCTTCTACCAGTTTTTCCATTCATCTTTAAAGAATTCATGTTAGTATTTTGCAGCTGACTTATTAAACTGATAGTTTGCTAATTTTCACACCTGTCAGCACCTGCTTTCTTTGGAATTGGAATTATTATATTCTTTTTGAAGTCCAAAGGTATTTCACTTGTCTCCTACATCTTGCTCACCAGATGGTAGACCTTTGTCAGGGCTGGATCTCCCAAGGCCTTCAGTAGTTCTAATGGAATGTTGTCTACTCCCAGGGCCTCATTTTGGATTATGTCTTGCAGTGCTCTGTCAAATTCTTTATGCAGTACCATATCTTCCATTTCATCTTAATCTATGCCTTCTTTGATTTCCATAACATCGCCCTCAAGTATATCACCCTTGTATAGACCCTCTATATACACCTTCCACCTTTCTGCCTGCCCTTCTTTGCTTAGAACTGGGTTTCCATCTGAGCTCTTGATATTCATTCAAGTGGTTCTCTTTTCTCCAAAGGTCTCTTTAATTTTCCTGTAGGCATATCTATCTTACCCTAAATCCTTACATTTGTCCTCTAGCCCCTCCTGCTTAGCCATTTTGCACTTCTTGTCAATCTCATTTTAGTTACATTTGTATTCCTTTTATGCCTATTTCATTTACTGCATTTTTAAATTTTCTCTTTCATCAGTTAAGTTCAATATCTCTTCTGTTACCCAAGGATTTCTACTAGCCCTCGGCCTTTTACCTACTTGATCCTCTGTTGCCTTCACTATTTCATCTCTCAAAGCTACCCATTATTCTTCCTCTGTATTTATTTCCCCATTCTTGTCAGTCGTTCCCTAATGCTCTCTCTGAAACTCTTTACAACCTCTGGTTCTTTCAGTTTATCTGGATCCCATCTCCTTAAATTCCCACCTTTTCACATTTTCTTCAGTTTTAATATACAGTTCATAACCAATAGATTGTGGTAAGAGTCCACATCTGCCCCTGGAAATATCTTACAATTTAAAACCTGGTTCTTAAGTCACTGTCTTACCATTATATAGTCTATCTGAAACCATCCAGTGTCTCCAGGCCTCTTCCATGAATACAACCTTCTTTCATGATTTTTAAACCAAGTGTTAGCTATGATTAAGTTATGCTCTGTGCAAAATTCTACTAGGTGGCTTCCTCTTTCATTCGTTATCCCCATTCCATGTTCACCTACAACTTTTCCTTCTCTTACTTTTCCTACTATCGAATTCCAGTCCCCTATGACTATTAAATTTTCATCTCCTTTCACTATCTGAATAATTTCTTTTACCTGATCATAGATTTCTTCAATCGCTTCATTGTCTGCAGAGCTAGTTAGCATATAAACTTGTATTACTGTGGTAGGCATGGGCCTCATGTCTGTCTTAATTACAATAATGCATTCACTATGTTGTTCATAGTAGCTTACCCATCCTCCTATTTTTTTTATTCATTATTAAACCTACTGCTGCATTACCCATATCTGATTTTGTATTTGTAGTCCTGTGTTCACCTGACCAGAAGTCTTGTTCCTCCTGCCACCAAACTTCACTAAGACCCACTATATCTAACTTTAACCTATCCATTTCCATTTTTAAATTTTCTAACCTATCTGCTCAATTTAGGGATCTGACATTCCATGCTCCAGTCTGTAGAATGCCAGTTTTCTTTCTCCTGATAATGACATCCTTCCTTCACAATAACTAGAAAGCAGTGTCCAGTGCGGAAATGGCAGTCAACTGCACTGCATTTAACACAGAGTAGGGACACAGCTGTCTGTTTTTGACTGCATATGCTCTTATGTTACATCATGCAGTTGGTAATGAGAGTATTACGTTGTTCGCAGCACCAGGTCAGCATTTTTCTTTGAACATTGAGTGTAAAGTATTCTGCAAGCATAGAATACAAGAGATTTTAAAAGAGCATCTGATTTATTGGTGCCATAGTCCAGTGGTCAATTTTACTCACTGGCAGTTTGTAGGGTTTCAATTTTTTCATCTTATGTTATTCTTCACAAGTTAAACTGTTGGTTATAAAGTTTAACCCTTTGGCTTCTACGTGCTCTCTTCAGTCTGTCCAAGAGAGTGGCTTGTTGCTGCTGTACTGCTTGCCTAATGCTGTTACTTGTGCTGAGAGACAGTGTTCTGGCTGCTGCGAAATACTTATCAACCAATTTTAAGAAGATTATTTAGTGAGAAAAATTTGACTTTTGCACACCTTACAGTTTGATATTTTCACTTGATAAAGGGCTGAATTTCTTTTTGCTCTTTGTCACAGTTACTGTGGTGTGTGAAATTAAAAAAAGCATTGCATGAAATTATTAAAAGTTGGTGGAGATAAAAATGCATTGCATAAACTTTGTGTATGGTTGATTTTAGCCCATACATTGCTGTGTATGGAATTTAGATAAAATATTGAAATTTTATTTAAAATTGAGAGTGGAACAGTACCTCATTTTGTTCATGAGTTATTGGCTTTTAAATCCATCGGATGGTCGCATACATCCCTGCTCATCAGTAATAAAGTTGTCATAACAAATGTTATACTTCATAAACGGTTCAAGATGGCAAAATGAGTTTTTTTCTTCAAATGACAGCATGCAAATAGACACATGTGTTAAATACTTGAAACTTTGTATTCACTTGATAAAATGGTAGTAACTCATCCACAGCAGTGAGAGCGTTGGTGGGATGGGCCTCTTAAACATGTCAATAGTGTTTAAGTTCTCTAAAAATTTATGCATAGAATATAAAGGACTTTTGAGCAACAGGCACACCGACTGCCAATTCATTGGCTCTGGTTCATTTCCTGCTAACATTGTTGTTGTTGTTGCTTTTTTTCCACAATGTTAAACAATTAATTATAAAATTTAAAATGTTTAAACATGTCAGTTTATAAAAATTAATATAATCAATTTAGTTACAGTTACTATCCTTGTAAGTCAAATGGCTATAGGACACCACACTATAAAAAACTGGTAAAATTTTGTATGAGCCACAGCTATTATTGTATACTATTTTTTCTGCAGTTACTGACATTTGTTTTTGACACACACTAGATAACTTGGCATAAAGTAGATTGCATTTTATTCATTAAATGATCTGAACAGTAAAATCTGGTTTGTAATAATTCAGTAAAATATGTAACTCATAAAAGTTATTTAAAATCTTTATACAGTATCTAAAGAAGAAAATAAAAATGAAGAGACAGTGTAAAGAAGAGACAGTGCTTCTGTCCGAAATATATTATCATAGGCACTGGAACTGAAACTTTCTGATCCAGAGCTTCTATATAAGCAATGAATCATTATAAAGTGCTCAGAAAAGAAAGGGGAAGATTGCAGGGCACAGTGCATTGGTTTCAATTGACTGTCATAAAGTATCATGTAGTGGCAGCAGAAAAAATGCAACTGCTTGAGAAATTAACAGTCCACTATACAAGAGGAGTTTTTATCTCATTGCAGAACTGTGACAAAGAGGTAAGAAAGATGTGAAATGTATTATCAGAGAAAGAAAGAACTAACAAGTATATTCGGATGTAGTCTGAACATCAGGAATTGAACATGCAAAGACAATAAAAAATGAACAATAAAATTATTCTTAGCATTCACAAGAATGGCATAAGATTATAATTTGACATCATTGTGCAGAAAAAAATACTGGCCTTATCATTTTTCAAACTTTATTACGGTATTCTTGATATGTTTAGAGTCAAATGAGAAAAAAGTAAAAAGATGTGCAGAGAAGTTGTAACTTGTTTGTCATCCTTACTTTCCATGTGGCATTATGAAAGGGAAGGGTGAGCAAAAAATCTGTAAATTAAGATGAACACATAACAAAAGTAAAAGCAAGCAATGATAAGTAACAGAATGTATGAAGTTCAACTAGTGTTAATTATTTACAGCACAGAGCAATTAAAGAAACAATATATTTCCAGATACTAAAGGAATAAAAAAGGGAATGGGTTGAGAAAGACATATAAAAGGAAATGAGACACTGTGATCTACACTGAGTGCATCAAAGCACTGTCTGTGTTGCACTATGGTTATATCTTTTAATTATAGTCCAGTTAGTAAGAATGTTAAAGTATTAGATCTAAAAAATAAATGTGAGAAAATGATTGTTATGGCATTAGAAAAAAAAATCACACCACAGTCAGCCACAAAGGTCATCTGTATTTTCTCACCACTGTTTCACTAAAGGAATATTGTCTTCCCTCCCTGGATTTCTGTTAGAGTGCTTGAAGCATCTCTGTAACACTCATATGTTGACAAATCCTACTGGTAACAAATCTAACAACAGACCTCTGAATTGCTACAGTATCTTCTTTTAATGTGAGCTAGTGTGGATCCCAATTAATTGAGCAGTACTCAAGAATGGAGCCACATGAGTGTTCTATTTGTGGTCTCCTGTGTAGATGATGTACACTTTCTCAGAATTCTCCCAATAATGCAGAGCTAAGCATTCACCTTCCCTGCTTATGACCTTGAGTGTTTAATATTAATTGATGTGACTGTGTCAAGCTGCATAACACTAATACTCTATATAAATACTGCAGAATTGTTTTTCCTAACTGTCTGCGTTAACTTACATTTTTATACATCTAGAGCAAGGTGTTACTCATCACTCGAAATAGAAATGCTGTCTAAATCATCCTGTGTCCTTGCATATACAAAGAATTGTCCTGTCACACTTCTATGGGACATGTCTGATGATTTGCTTGTCTCTGCTGAACACTGATCATTCAGGTCAATGAAATCTTTGAGCCACTCACAGATCTGAGAACCTGTTCCAAAGTCTTGGACCTTCAATATCAGCATGCAGTTGGGCACCGTGTTAAATGCTTTCTTGGAATCTAGAGGTATGGAATTTACCTATTGGCCTTCAACCATGGTTTGCAGGAATATCATACGAAAAAAGAGGAAGCTGTGTTTAGCATGACTGATGCTTCCTAAATCTGTGCTGATTTGTGGACAGACTTTTTCTGCCTCAAGCAAATTTATTATGTTTGAACTCATTGTATGCTCAAGAATTCTGCAGTAAACAAATGTTGAAGACATTGGCCTGTAATTTTACTGATCTGTTCTTTTGCCATTCTTATATACAGGAGACATTTGAATTTTTTTTCCAGTCACACAGGGCTATGCCCTGGGTGTGAGATTTTCTATAAATGCAACAAAAGTAAGGATTCAATACAAAGAGTATTTTTATAAAACCGAATTAGGATTGTATTGGGAACTGGTAACTCATTTGTTTTTAATTCTTTCAGTTGTTTCTTAATGCCAGAGGTGCTTATGTCTACATCCTCTACACATTAGTCTGTGTGTCAGTTAAATGATTATATGTTTGTCTGATCCTCTTACATGTAAAATTTATTAAAGGTACAGTTTAAAACTTCAGCTTTACTTTTGTTGTTTTCTATTGCCACACCAGACTGGTTGATGAGTGACTGAGTTGAAGTCTTTGATGCGCATAGTAATTTTATGTAGGACCACAATTTTCTTGGGTTCTTGGCAAGCTCTTCCATGAATTTATGACTGTGGAAGTTTTTATGTCCTACTGCTAACTCTTGCGTGTTGACATTTCCACAGTCTTTTTTGAACTGAGAATGCAACAAGCTTTGCTTTCTCAGAACTTTTATGGTGGGTCTTTTCCATCCTCAGTCCACTTACTCAGCATATACAATCTCCAGCGCATGATTTACAATAAGTTTAAATGTTGCTCATAATTCCTCTATGTCCATTATGTTGGAACTAAATGATGCACATTCATTGTTGAAGTAGGATGCTAACAACTGCTTATCTGTTCTTTTCAGCATAAAAACTTTCCTCGTGTTCTGATGGGTTTATTAACCTTAGTAACCATCATTACTACCATGGCATCTTGAGTGCTAATATGGAGTCAAAGTGAACTTAACTTTTTATATGTTGAATGTCACAACTTGACTGCGTAGTTTTGTTGCAACAAAGACATACTAAAAAAAAAAAATAGTTAAGTAATGGAGAGATGTCATAAATGCCACCAAAATGCTACAATACTTGGAAAGTAGAACTCTGCTGATAACATATTGTGATGTTTGAAAGATGTACTTCGATTTCCTGTTCAGGTGATCATATAAACAATCATCAATTATGATGGGCAATATTGAATTATAAGCTGTGACAAAGTATTCAATTTTGAGACAGTTCATCCAAATGGACATATCAAAAAGACCTAGATTCAATATAAAATATTCTTATCCTTTGTTTTGAATTGTTAAAAACTTGGTTCTGGATTTGAATGTATGGAGCTCTGATGATGATGAGCAGTCACAATATCCAAAAATCTATGTGGCTGATAAGATTGTGGCTAAAAATTACAATGCTGTGTCGAGTATTTGCTTATTGGAGGTACACTACCAGTAGCTTTATGCAAATATCTCAAAAGGCAATATCTACCACAATTTGCATGAAATTTTGGTTGTGACATAGCTTTCCACATGATGGTTGTTGTTTCTATTGCCCATAGACTAAAAAAGTTTTTTAATGAACATTTCTCAAGTGTTTAGGCATGTTTCATTTGTAATGAGTTTCTCTTAAATTTTGCTATAGTAGATGAAACATATTTACATGCCAGAGATTAGGGAACATTTAAAATGATATATGACAAAAAGTGAACGTTCACCAGAGAAAGCAAGAAAGTATCATCTGTAGGTAGAGTCATATCTACAATTTTATGTGATTCTTAATTCCATGAGGGCAGAATCATCAGCAGACAGTATTATACTGCATTACTGGACAAAGGTGTTATGTAGGCTAAATATTCACAACTTACATAGAGGAATGTTCCCTTCCACCAAAACTTCAAGCCCTTGCACTAACATTTGATTCTGGAAAAACTATGTGACCTTCACTTTGAATCACTTTTGCATCCACTATGTTTACCAAATTTTTGATCCCATCAAAAATACCTTTTGTTCCCAAACTGAAGAAGATGTGCAAAACAAAACTTGAACTCTGGATTTTGCCTTTCATGGGCAGATGTCCTAACAACTGAGATACCCAAGCACAACTGACAACCCATCCTCACAGCTTTACTTACACCATTGCCTTGTCTCCTACCTTCCAAACTTCACACAAGTTCCCCTGTGAAACTTGCAGGAGTAGCTCTCATGGATTAATGATATTGCAGTGATGTGGCTTATTCTCTCTTCCAGAATTGTTAGTCCTGTAAGTTTCACAGGAGAACTGCTGTGAAGTTTGGAAGATCAGAGGTGAGGTATTGGCAGAAGTAAAGCTGTGTGTCATGCTTGGGTAGCTCAGTTGGTAGAGCATTTCCCCCCAAAAGGCAAAGGTGCCAAACTTGAGTCTCGGTCCAGAACAGAGTTCTAATTTTATATGACTTTCATGTTGAAGTGCTCTGCTTCCACTGACTGTGTTCACCAGATTTTTGGTCCCATCTATTACCTTTTGTTCCCAAGCTTAAGATGATTTATTTTAAATGATAAGTTCAAAAGATGTTTGTTTTGAATGTTTGGGTGAATGCTATTTTTACTGATGGTATTACAAATTTGAGAAGCTGTTGAATTTTATGTTTTTAACTGGCAAGATGACAAGTTATGTTGAAAACAAAATTAGTTCTTTAATCTCTTGTTTTCGGTCTCAGACTGAGAACTTTTGGAACATTCTTCCTGTATGCGAGAGATCAGTTTTAATATTCAATCAATAAATGTACGAAGGAAATAAAGTGATTAAAGCAGTATATGATGTAACAGCACCTCCTCAAACCCAGGTAACCAAAAGAGTGCTTTCCTGGTGTGCTGCAGTATGCGGAACATTGACTCATGTTCAAATAAGGATCAAGGGAAGACATGGGAAAATATCGACATATTTCTGTTCTTACAGTCCTGTCAAAATTGCCAAAGATAGTATCTGTATTCTGGATTCAGAATTGTGTTGCAAGAAATGATATTATTTTAAATAACCAGTTTTGATTCCAACAGCAAAAAAATACTCTGGATGCTGTGGACAAATTCATTGATAAGATAAGCAAAGCATCAGATTAGAGGATTAAAGCTAATCTTAGAAATGCCTTGCTTATCTACAAATTAGATAAATATGCTCTGTAATGACTGCGTCATATCTACAGAACAGGAAACACAAGATGACTGTCACTTCAAGTACAGTGAATCATAATTCAAAATGGAGTACTGAATCGCAAGGATTGCCTTACGGCTCAATTTTAGGGCCAGTGCTTTTCCTATTCTGTGTAAATGACTTACCCGTAAATATCAATTCCCCATTAGTTCTGTTTACAGACGATACTTCTGCTTTAATAGAAGCTGATATTTCCAAAACAGTTCCAAGCTTTATTATGAGAATACTGAACACTCTAGAAAACTGATTCCAGTTGAATGTGATGTACCTGAACATTGAAAAAACCCAAATAGCACATTTTGGAACCAAACATTCAGAATGTGTTGAGTTTAAAATACAGCATAACAATCAACTGATAGATGTTATTTAGTCAAATTTCTAGGATTAAATGTAAATAGTAACTTAAGCTGGAATACACAAAGTGACATCCTATTAAAATAATTAAACAGCTTTCGCATTTACTGCGTAATTCTTGTATCTGCTACTGTTCTGAGTTCAGAAGAAAGGCATATCATAGTTGTTTTGAATCTGTCATTAGGTCTGGTGTAATGTTGTGGGTACTGTGGCTGCAGAAGAAAATTGTCAGATACATGTGTCATTCGCTAATGCCTGTAAAAGTAAATCCAGTGGTCATGGAAGTGGGTTGTTTTTTAATTTAAAATATGTACTACACAGATATTTCTCTACAATAACAAAAAAATTCTAAAACTTCTTCTTGTGCTAAAATACTAAGAGGAGAAACAGTTAATTTCCAATTAATGTAATTCCTGATATTTTTAAAAGCCTTTTATGAAAAATTTTTGTTATTATATCTCCAAGACAGATCACAATTAATAGGGAAAACTGACATTGTGAAAAATATAAGATAACAGAAGAAAAATGCTCCGGTAAACATGGGTCCACAAACAAGCCATTTGGAAGAATTGCTAATGTGCGGTTACAAGCTGCCACCGCCTTGAGTATTAAATATTGTCCTAGTTAGTACAAATGTGCTTGAAATGTCAAATTTCACTCATGGCCTATCCTATTTTGCACAACATTGCTAAATGTGATACATCTACACCTGTACTCAAAATGGCAGCTGATTGTGTGTGGCAGAAGGTACTTCTGGTACGTCCTCTTCCCTGTTCCATTTGGAAGTGGCACTTGGAAAGAAAACCTCAATATTAGCTATAATTTCACAAATTTCCTTGTGATCATTTCCTGAGGCATATGTGGGAGGAAGTATTGTGTTGTTCTACTCTTCTTAGAATGTATTGTCTTAGAGTTTCAATCGTAAAGTTCTCTGTGATACACAATGCTTCTCTTGTAATGTGTGGCACTGAAATTTGTTGAGCATCTCCATAATGATTTTGCACTGACTAACCAAAAACAGATAAAAACTGACTAAACAAACAGATTTTTGTTGGATCTTGTTCATCACTTCTATTAACTCAACTTGGCAGGAGTCCAGATTTATGAGTAACAGTCAAGAATCAATGAACAAGTGTTTGGAAGCCACTTTTTTCATGTCTGAATTACATTTCCTTAAAGTTCATCAAGTGAATCTCAGTCTGTCATCTGTATTTATTACTATTTATTTCGTGCTCATTCTGCTTATGGTTACTCTTAGCTATTTTGCAGCAGTTAATATTTCCAGCAATTTGTCACCATTAGTGTAATTGTACACTCATCAATTTCTTCTCCTATGTATGCACAATATGTTACATTTATTACATCATGGTCAACTACCAGAGCCTGTACTGCCCATAAATCCTGAACATGTTATCCTGCATTTCATTGCAGTCTTCTGACTTTGCTATCTTCTTACAGACAACTGCATCATCCACAAATGGCCTAATGGAGCTTTCAGCATTATCCACTAGATCATTTACATAAATATTGTTAACAGTAATGGTTCTGTCACACTTTGCTTCTGCTTATGGTTACTCCTAGATCTTTTGCAGCAGTTAATGTTTCCAGCAATTTGTCACCATTAGTGTAATTGTACAGTCGTCGGTTTCTTCTCCTATGTATGTGCAATATGTTACATTTATTACAGTCATGGTCAACTACCAGAGCCTGCACTGTTCATAAATCTTAAGCATGTTATCCTGCATTTCACTGCAGTGTTCTGACTTTGCTACCTTCTTACAGTCAACTGCATCATCCGCAAACAGCCTCATGTAGCTTTCAACATTATCCACCAGATCATTTACATACATATTGTTAACAGTAATGGTCCTATCTCACTTTGCTGGGGTACTTCTGACATTACCTGTACATCTGTCAATTGTCTTGCATTAAGAGCAACATGTTGAGTTCTATACACAAGGAAGTCTTTAATCCAGTTAACAATCAGATCTGGTACTTAATAAGCTCATATCTTCTTCATTCAGTGGCATTGTGAGACTGTACCAAATGTCCTTCTGAAATCAAGAAACACAGCATCAGTTTGAAAGCTGATGCCTACAGTGCAGTGAATCTCAGGAAGGAATAGAGCAAGCTGAATTTTGCAATGTCTGCATTTGTGTAACCCATGTTGATTTTTATAAAGATGATTTTCACTCTACAAAAACTTGTAAAACATTCCATAACTTTGCAACTAATTGACATCAGTGATATAGGTCATGATATAGGCTGATAATTATGTGCAGCTATCCTACAAACCCACTTGAAAAGGGGAACGACTTGTAATTTTTACCAGTCACTAGGTTCCCTTTGTTTCTCCAGCAACCTATGATGAATTGCTAATAGATGAGCAGCAAGTTCTTTCACACAGTCTCTGGTCCAGGTGCCTCCTCACTACAAAGTGATTATAACTGTGTTTCTGTTCCTCAGTCCCTTACCTCAATATCTGCCAATTCAACATTTGTGCAGTCATTGAAAAGAGGGACCATATTATGCTCTTCCATGGGGAAACAGCTTTGGGGGACTGGATTCAGTATTTTGGCCTTCTCTCAGTAATCTTCCATTTTGATGTCTGTAGGGTCACTGACTGTCTGAATAGGTCATTTTTGATGTGCTTACTGTCTGAAATCCAGCTCTGTGGATGTTGAATGCCCAGCAGAGGAAATTGACCTGGGTGGCTGCTGGAGGGCACAGTCTCATGACAGTGCTGTACTCGCAGCATGAGTGTCTCACCACATGAATAAATTGGCTAATAGTGTACTTTTTGGCTGATACAAATTCAGCCGCCCAGTGAATGGTCAACCAATTCTATACCCATATCTGATATTGTAAGTTACTATCGTCAATGTACAATGGATATTCAATAACAGCGCATTTGGCACTTGGTGTTCCTCTCTGGTCATAATTCAGATTGTCTCTCCATTTGCTCTTGGCTTGTTGGCACCACTGTGATGAAGGTTTTGCACATTGCACTTTGTTGTTTACATAGATTGCTTTGTTTTTTTCTTTGTCTGTGTCCTGTCTGCCACCAGCCAGCAGAGTTTAGCTTGGCACCAGTTGGTGTTGTGTTCTTTTCCACAGGCAGCCTTCCAGCTTGCAGCTTCATGTGTTTCTCTCCTGGGTTTCTATGCATGTGCTGATACCTGGTTACTCACAATATAGCATTGGCGAGAAGAAAAAAGGAAGTTGCTCTGTTGCAAGGATGCTAAATTGATTTGCCTGCTGGAGCAACAGCAGCAGCTAATGCAACATCAGCAGCTTCAGACAGACTTGTCACAAAAGTTAATTCAGCTTCAGGCAGACAAACTCCAAGCATGTGAGGCTATGTTGCTCAGGGCCTCATTGCTCCCTATAGTCAACATCCCACTCATCCCGTGTCATTTCCACCTCTTAGTGACCCTATGGAGGAGTGGGATACATGTTTCCAAATAAGCAACATTTAACCGTGTATCAAGTCACATGATTTATTACAGTGATGGTTATTTCTGTCTTGGACATCGCTGGAATATTTTTTCTGCTCCATAAATTGGTGGCTCTGTCTGACCCTATCACACTCTCCTTTTAGGAGATATGTGCTCTGTTAACTAATAATTATTCCCAGAGATTTAATGTGGTTGTTTCCAAGCACAGGTTGCACCAACACCATAAACAGTCTGGACAACTATACCAGTCCTGGGTCACTAATTTGTAAGGCCTCAGCCACAAATGAAATTTCACTTATGCCAATGAAGGCTGAAAAGCTTCATGCATGGACTCCTTGATTCATGATGTTGTGGTTCAGCTGACCCCGAGGTTCACAGAGCAGCACTGAAAATGGGTAACCCATCACTGGAGGACATTTGCATATTGCACACTCATTCACTCATTCAAGATGGTACAGACTGTTAACAAATGACTCATGGAAAGGTTACAAGTTGCTACAGTTAACATGCCACCACGCACTACACCCTAGCATTGCAGGCATAGGGTGATCCTCAGGTTGCAGCAGTAGTATGATTCATCATTGTCCAGTATCTCTATGGTGTCTGAGCCTCCAGTTGCCCCTCACTGATAGCTATGTGTATTGTTCCCTTCATGACCACAGTATTTTCCCATTCACTCTCAAGCATACTGGACAGATCACTGGGGATGTTGCATGCACTGAGTTACAGAGAGGCATCTCTGCTAAGCTGTGCAACCTGCTCCCATCCTGCCCCACAAGTGCACGAGGACACCATACACATGCTGCAAGACATCTGTTTCCAGGTGGACAGGGGGCCACTGTTTCTTTCATAAATCAGGTGGCATACACACACCTGGGTGCACTTGAATTGTCTCAGTCCTCATGGCATTTGGTGGCCTGTGGGGACTCACTACAGCTTGCATTGACCATTGACGAACCATCTACAACCATCATTTTGGCCTTGACATGTATACAATGCTTGAGGTTTCAGTTCTTATGAAATTGAGATCATATCAACCGCAGTTCTTTTCCAGGAAGTGTATGATCTCTACACTGCATTTGCATCTCTATATCAGCCAGATCTGGGGTATGTCTCAGACTTTTAGTTGGACATTACCCTACAGCTGGAAGCCATGCCTCGCTTTTATTGCACCAGACCAATTCCAGTTACTTTATTTGCTGATGTGAAGCAGAAGTCGATCATCTCCATGTTGCTGGGGTTATTTAGCTGATGGAATCTAGTGCATGGTCTACTATCCTAGTCATCATCAGAAATCCCAAGGGTTCACTCAGATTGTGTGGAGATTTCTTTGCTGTAATCAATGCTCAGTTACAGGTGGAAACTTATTCTATCCCCTGCCTGGAAGACCTCAGCAAACTTATTGTAGGGTAATGCTACTCCAAGATCGAACTTTCTGGTGCTTATCCCCAGTTACCCTTACAAGGGGAGGCCGCCAATTGTGAAATTCAGATTCGATTCATACTGCGCATAATAAAAGCTCATGGCCAGAGGTGTAATGTGGCACTTCTCAGCCGTTGTCGAGAAAATCGACAGTTAAAAGAAACTGTTGCAGTGAAATACTCTCTATGATTAATGATTTTCCACAGCGTCGTGGCGCAGCGGTAAGCGCTCTGATGTGTAATCCGAAGGTCGCCGGGTCGAATCTCGCACCATGCAATCTTTTTTTTTTTTTTTTAGTATTTGTTTTTTGTAATTCAAATGTACACACACACACACACACACACACACACACACATATATATATATATATATATATATATATATATGGTTATAATAGAGGGAAACACTCCACGTAGGAAAACTATATCTAAAAACAAAGATGATGTGACTTACCAAATGAAAGTGCTGGCAGGTCGACAAACACACAAACATACACACAAAATTCAAGCTTTTGCAACAAACTGTTGCCTCATCAGGAAAGAGGGAAGGAGAGGGAAAGACGAAAGGATGTGGGTTTTAAGGGAGAGGGTAAGGAGTCATTCCAATCCCGGGAGCGGAAAGACTTACCTTAGGGGGAAAAAAGGTCGGGTATACACTCGCACACACACACATATCCATCCACACATATACAGACACAAGCAGACATATTTAAAGGAAATATATATATATATATATATATATATATATATATATATATATATATATATATATATATATATAAAAACAAAGATGAGGTGACTTACCGAACAAAAGCGCTGGCAGGTCGATAGACACACAAACAAACACAAACATACACACAAAATTCAAGCTTTCGCAACAAACTGTTGCCTCATCAGGAAAGAGGGAAGGAGAGGGGAAGACGAAAGGAAGTGGGTTTTAAAGGAGAGGGTAAGGAGTCATTCCAATCCCGGGAGCGGAAAGACTTACCTTAGGGGGAAAAAAGGACAGGTATACACTTGCACACACGCACATATCCATCCACACATACAGACACAAGCAGACATGTCTGCTTGTGTCTGTATGTGTGGATGGATATGTGCATGTGTGCAAGTGTATACCTGTCCTTTTTTCCCCCTAAGGTAAGTCTTTCCGCTCCCGGGATTGGAATGACTCCTTACCCTCTCCTTTAAAACCCACTTCCTTTCGTCTTCCCCTCTCCTTCCCTCTTTCCTGATGAGGCAACAGTTTGTTGCGAAAGCTTGAATTTTGTGTGTATGTTTGTGTTTGTTTGTGTGTCTATCGACCTGCCAGCGCTTTTGTTCGGTAAGTCACCTCATCTTTGTTTTTATATATAATTTTTCCCACGTGGAATGTTTCCTTCCATTATATTGATATATATATATATATATATATTGCAACTGATTGCCGGGAATTCAATCAGTTTATATATATATATATATATATATATATATATATATATATATATATATATATATATATATATATATATAATTCCCGGCAATCAGTTGCAACAATAATAAGTTGTTGAATGTCATTTGTCATGGAAAAACTGGCGACTTCGAACATCATTATGTTTTCCGCAAACAAAGTTGTATTTCACAAATGTTATTAATTGTCTTCATAATGTTAACCACGTATAGTTAACGGAAGACGTAGAAACGATATTCCGAAACGAATACGTATAGCATAAGTCAAACGTTCGAATTAGAATAGAGACCCCACAAACACAAATTCGCTGTGGCAGGTATGAAATATAAACTCCGTTACTCGCTCGTTACACTTGAAGGACAGATGTTGAATGGGCTGAAACGAGCCGCCGCATAACGGAGTAGTTGCCTGCTAACTTCGAAAGAAGGTAGATGCGGTGCCTAGCGCAACATATAACATTGGAGAGCGATCCGCCTTCACCAACATGCGTAAGCAATTCATTAATATATATATATATATATATATATATATATATATATATATATATATATATATATATATATATATATTTGAATTACAAAAAACTAATAATAAAAAAAAATTGCATGGCACGAGATTCGACCCGGCGACCTTCGGATTATGAACCCAAGCGCTTACCGCTGCGCCACGACACTGTGAAAACTTTTTAATCGTAGAGAGTATTTCACCGCAACGGTTTCTTTTAACTGTCGATTTTCTCGACAACGGCTGAGAAGTGCATCTTGGTGCTTTGCCACATTACGTCTCTGGCCATGAGCTTTTATTATGCGCAGTATGAATCGAATCTGAATTTCGCAATTGGCGGCTTCCCCTTGTTAGATGAAGAATTAGAACATCACTGTTATTGATATGTCTTTTGATTGGTACAGGTACAAATAGTTACCATTTGGTATCGCTTCAGGCCCCACAGTATATCAAATGTTTCTGGGACACCTTACGCAGCGTATTCCAGCTTACACGAATTACTTGGATAATCTCATTGTCATAGGACCATCCCACCAAGAGCATTTACAAAATCTTCATATACTTTTGATCATCCTGCGGGATGCAGGCCTGCATTGTATAAGAGACATTCAGGTTTTTTTCAGTCAGAAATGGAGTGTTTGAGGCACGGGTTCACCAAAGAGGCAATCAGGCCAACTGATTGGAATCTCGCCATGATAGACTCCTTACTCCTTACCTGAAATGGTGGTGTTTTTGGACAAAATCAGCTATTATTGTAAGTTCTTACTCCATGCAGTGCACATTGTGCAACCTCTCAATCAGTTGTGTAAAAAGGCTGTGCCCTACAACTGGACCTATGGCATTATTCAACTCACACTGCAGTCTCCCAGAGTAAACTGTCCAACACTTCCTGAAAGCATACAATTACACCACACAGTACAAGCACACATCACAGCATCCCAATGCATATATCTTACTATGTCTACTTGCTGGCCCAGACGCTGGTTTGAAACAATGAGAGGTGCTCAGAAGGTCCTACTCTACAAGACCCATGACTGGCCAACACCTCATCTGCTGGATGGCAAACGAGTTCAGCTCTTGGGTACATACTTCTCACAGACTTTCAGTTGTCAATGATGTCATTCTTTTGGACACTGAGATGGGTGGTAATCCAGGCATACTTACGTCACGGGTGTTGAGCTTGTTGCGCTGGGAGCATTGAGGGAGGTCCTGCATGAAGGCGCTAGCTTGCTGACATGTATTGGCCAGAGATAAATGGCGAGATTGAAGCAATGGTCTGTAGCTGCACAGCATGTGCATGGCACCAGGCAGTGCCCCTACAATTTTTCAACCCCTGGGATATTCCCCACCTCCCCTGGGACTGAACCCTCTAGATTTAGTGGGCCTATTTTTGAGATCAATGTGGTTGCTCACTGTGGAAGCTTACTCAGAGAACCCATATGTTGTATACATGGTGTCCACTATGACTAACACCACCCTACCACCTTGTCGAAGGTTTTGACCATTGAAAGGCTGCCTCGCACATTGGTCTCTGCTAATGGGCCGCAGTTCACTGCATCTACTTTCGAAGATTTCTACAAGGGTAGTGGCATAAAAGGTATCTGCAGCCCTTCATTCCATCCTTGCTCAAATGACCTTCAGAGCCTCACTCCCATCCCTCCAAGCATTATGCGCATGGTGCAACTGTGTGGGTCCAATCCTGTGGGAGTACTGACACTTGGACACTGGTGATGGTAGAGAAGATCCATGGGCAGCAGATTATGTCAGACAGAGGGGTCTTGAGTGCTGCCGCCACAACCAGCTGTGGCTGTGAGTGCAGGCATTGCATCCACTGCCTCGTCCACCGCCTCCTGGTGACAATGTGACTCCATGATCAGCATCTCTGTCAGGAGCCTGCGAGTCTACGCTATTGTGCCAGTGATCTCTCCCACATCCACATGGGTTGGTGAAACTCCCTGGCGTTCCCATTGCCAGCGATACCCTGATGAACACCACCAAACACCCTCCTTTCCTGCAACTGGTGGTTGAAGGGACTGGGTCTTTGCCCATGCTGCCATTTCACCCCCTATGGCACCGTCCAGAGTGTTTTTACCCGTCACTTCTGTTTAGTTGGAGGGATCTGGTATCCACCTCCACAGTAGTTTAAAGCTTGCTGAGGAAATGGACATAGATGGCTGTTAGAGGGCACAGACTGATCGCAGCAATGTGCTCACCGTGTGAATGTACCACTTGTCTTGCCACATGAGTACGCCACCCAGTAGGGTTCCTCATGATCAATATAAGTACGACTGCCCAGCGGATGGTTGGTCAGCTCTGTACTCTTGTGTGATATTGTTAATTAATACCACTGATTTTCTGTGGACTATTCAATAATAACCTCACTTGGCACTTGGCCCTTCTTTCTGGTTGTGATTTGGATTGTGCCTCTCTTTGCTCTTGCCCTGTCGGCTCTTTTGTGGAAAAGGTCTCTGCTTTGCAGTTTGTTATTTACATAGGTTGTTTTGGTCTTGTCCTTGTATGTGTCCTCTCTGCTATTAGTCAGCTGGGTTTAGCTTGTCTACCACTTGGTGTTGTGTTCTCATCCACTCGTGGCACTTCTGCCTTGTGGCTTCATGTGTTTCTTTCCTGAATTCTGACACCTATGCTGATATATGGCTACTCACAGATATTGCATATTGGTTTAATGTAAGACCAAAACTTCTCAGCAGCTTTAGTCAGATTGGCTGCAAAAATTTTCCTTTCAAAGTCATTGCATGTTTCTCTCATTGCTTTCCTTATGCTCATTTTCAATTCATTTGGCTGTTGGCATTCACCTATATTTTTACTTGTGTAATGTGCATTGAAGAAAGCTTTTGAATTTTATCCATTTGTTCTCCATATCTTTGTTTCCAGATACCCCGTATGTTGTATTCTGTCATTCTTGCTTTAAAAAAATTCCTTCCTTAACACTCCTTGTAACATTCATAGTCATTGTGCTATCATACGTTTATGATCACTGAGGCTGTCTTCTGTGTTAACTGATCGAAAAGTTCAGGCCTTTTCCTTGATAGGTTTAAGATGTTATCCCCATGAGCTGGTTCTGCAAATGTATCTAAAGCAATTTTTTTGACAAGACATAATGACACATGAATCTGTCTCTGGCATCAGTTTTGATTGCATGACTGTCCCAATTATATAGCTGGCAAATTGAAGTCTCTCCCTAGAGCAGTAGCATGATCAGGAAACTTACTGACACAATTCTGCAAGTTCTCTCGGAAGAACTGTGTCCCTATAGCTCCTGATGCAGTTACCATGTTTGACCCACCTTTGGTGCTTCACTTCATCCACATTATTTCACATTTGGAATCTGTAATAACCTGTCTAGGTACTATCAAATTCCTTACTGCAATAAACGTGCAACCAGTAGTGTCTAACCTGTGCTTATAATATATATTCCAGTCTGTATTTAGGATTTAATTGCTATTCACTTCAGGTTCCAACCAACTTTTTGTTACTGGTACTGTCTGGACAGTATTAATTTAATAATCAGACATTATCAAGGATGCTTTTGCTGTTTAGTATTATCACATTAAGCTTTTCTATTTTTGATCTGTGAAGATGAATTTCTTTGAGAATAATATGGCTGATCTATCTCCAACATCGACAGCTGATTCATCACTAATCCCAAGGGCGGGTTCCTGTAACTTAAAAAAAACCATGAGCATGCCCTACCTGGTTTGCTCCCTACTAGCCATTTCCTTGCTATAGCACATACCTGTCCTTTTGAGAGGGCCACTGCAGCTCTCGACTCGATAGCTGAGGTTGATGAGAAATTTACTTCCAATACTATCTCAGAATCATCTGAGTCTCATGTTTAGGCCTTCCTGTCTGCTCCAAACCAGTGGACCATGATCAACCCTTGGTATGATGCTGCTATTAGTGAGCTAGTTGCCTTCATCAAATTAGCCAAATTCTGAAAGGAACTGAAAATGACCTCAGAACCCAAGTGCCAGGCATCATTCCTCCATGTCTCGGGTCAGACCTCCTGGTAACCTTACTGGATACACACTGACATTCTTTCCTAACATGCCTATTATTTTTCAAGGGACATCATTACCTGTCTAGTACTGGAGCTTCCAGTGACTAGCATACCTGCCCTCTACAAACAAAGGAAAGTTCCTCTTTCTGGCCCTAGACAGGCTAATTGGGCCCAACCAATCACCATGTCATTCAAGGGTGTATGTGCCCCAGGAAATATGGGAAAAACCTGGGAATTTTTTCATCCGGGAAAAATTTGGGATACATCTGTGTCTACATCTACATGGTTACTCTCCAATTCACACTGAAGTGCCTGGCAGAGGGTTCATCAAACCATTTTCATACTGCTGCTCTGCCATTCCACTCTCAAATGGCGCTTGGGAAAAAAGAACACCTAAATCTTTCTGTTCGGGCTCTGATTTCTCTTATTTTATTATGATGATCATTTCTTCCTATGTAGGTGGGTGTCAACAAAATATTATCACATTTGGAAGAGAAAGTTGGTGATTGAAATTTCGTAAATAGATCTCACCGCAAAGAAAACTGCCTTTGTTTCAGTGACTGCCACCCCAACTCGCGTATCATATCAGCGACACTCTCACCCCTATTGCGCGACAACACGAAATGAGCTGCCCTTCTTTGCACTTTTTTGATTTCCTCCGTCAACCCTACCTGGTAAGGATTTCATACCGCACAGCAATGTTCCGGCAGAGGACAGACAAGTGAAATGTAAGCTGTCTCTTTAGTGGGTTTGTCGCATCTTCTAAGTGTTCTACCAACAAAGCACAGTCTTTTTTTCGTCTTCCCCACAATATTATCTGTGTGGTCTTTCCAATATAAGTTGCTTGTAATTGTAATTCCTAGGTATTTAATCAAATTGACAGCCCTTAGATTTGTGCAATTCATCGTATACCCAAAATTTATCAGATTTCTTTTAGTAACCATGTGGATGACCTCGCTCTTTTCTTTGTTGAGTGCCATTTGCCATTATTTGCACCATACAGAAATTCTCTCTAGATGTTTTGTAATTGGAATTGATCGTCTGATGATTTTACTAGATGGTAAATTGCAGCATCGTCTGCAAACAGTCTAAGGGGGCTGCTCAGATTATCACCTAGATCATTTATGTAAATCAGGAACAGCAGAGGGCCTATGACACTACCTTGCAGAATGCCAGATATCACTTCTGTTCTACTCGATGATTTACTGTCCATCACTACAAACTGTGACCTCTCTGAGAGGAAATCATAAATCCAGTCACACAACTGAGACGATACTCCATGTGCATCCAATTTGACTAATACTTGCTTATGAGGAATGGTATCAAAAGCCTTTTGGAAATCTAGGAATATGGAATCAATCTGAGATCCCTTGTCAACAGCACTCATTACTTCATGGGAATAAAGATCTAGTTGTGTTGCGCAAGAACGATATTTTCTGAATCCGTGTTGGTTGTGTATCAATAAGTTGTTTTCTTCAAAGTGATTCATAATGTTCGAGTACAATATATGCTCCAGAATCCTACAGCAAATTGAGGTCAGTGATATGGGCCTGTAATTCAATGGGTTACTCCTATTTCCTTTTTTGAATATTGGTGTGACCTGTGCTACTTTCCAGTCTTTAGGAACAGACCTTTTGTCAAGTGAGCAGTTGTATATGATTGCTAAGAAAGGTGCTATTGTGTCTGCATACTCTGAAAGGAACCTGTTTGGTATACCATCTGGACTGGAAGACTTGCCTTTCTTAACTGTTTTTTTTTTTTTTTTTTTTTTTTTTTGCAACACCTAAGATATCTGCTTTTATGTAACTCATGCTAACAGCTGTTCTGGTTCTGAATTCTGGAATATTTACTTCGTCTTCTTTTGTGAAGGAATTATGGAAAACTGTATTTAGTAACTCCACTTTAGTGACATCATCATCGGTAACATTTCCATTGCTATCGCGCAGTGACGGTATTGACTGTTTTTTTTGCCACTGGTGTACTTTACATACGACCAGAATCTCTTTGCATTTTCTACCATATTTTGAGACAATGTTTCATTGTGGAAACTATTAAAAGCATCTCACATTGATGTCTGCACTAAATTTTGAGCTTCCGTGACACTTAGCCAGTCTTGGGGATTTTGCGTTCTTCTGAATTTAGCATGCTTTTTTTCATTGCTTCTGCAACAGTGTTCTGACGTGTTTTGTGTACCATTGTGGATCAGTCCCATCTCTTATTAACTTATGCGGTATGAATCTATCTATTGCTGTCAATACTGTATCTTTGAATTTAAGCTATATCTGGTCTACACTTACATAATTAGCTCGGAAGGAATGGAGACTCTCTCTTAGGAAGGCATCAGGTGAATTTTTATCTGCTGTTTTAAATAGATATATTTTACATTTATTTTTAGTGGTTTTGGTTGATATGGTTTTAAGCATCTCTACAATGACCTTGTGTTCACTAATCCCTGTATCCATCATGACGCTCTCTATTAGATCAGGATTATTTGTGGCTAAGAAAAAAAAATGGCTCTGAGCACTATGGGACTTAACTTCTGAGGTCATCAGTCCCCTATAACTTAGAACTACTTAAACCTAACTAACCTAAGGACATCACACACAACCATGCCCGAGGCAGGATTCGAAACAGCGACCGTAGTGGTCACGCGGTTCCAGACTGTAGTGCCTAGAACCGCTCGGCCACCCCGGCTGGCTGTGGCTAGGAGGTCAAGTGTGTTATCGCAACCATTTACAATTTGTGTGGGCCCATGAACTAATTGTTCAAAGTAATTCTCAGAGAAAGCATTTAGTACAATTCCGGAAGATGTTTTCCATCTTCCTCCAGCTTTGAACATGTATTTTCGCCAACAAATCGAGGGTAGATTGAAGTCTCCACCAATTATAACTATATGAGTGGGGTACTTATTTGTAACGAGATTCATGTTTTCTTTTAACTGTTCAGCCATTATATCATTTGAGTCACGGGGTCGATAGAACGAGCCAATTATTATTTTGGTATGGCTGTTGAGTATAACCTCTACCCATAGTAATTCACAGGAACTATCTATTTCAACTTCACTACAAGATGAACTACTACCAAGAGACACAAACACACCACAACCTACTCTATTTAATCTGTCCTTTCTGAACACAGTTTGCACCTCTGTAAAAATTTCGGGAGAATTTATCTCTGGCTTTAGCCAGTTTTCTGTTCCTATAATGATCTCAGCTTCAGTGCTTTCTGTCAGCGCTTGAAGCTCTGGTACTTTTCCAAAACAACTATGACAATTTACAACTGCAATAATGACTGATGCTTGGTTGATTCTTGTCGTTTCTTTGCACTGTACCCTTTGAGACTGTAGAGCTTTCTGATCTTTCTCGAGACTGTCTAACCTAAGAAACAACCCAGTCCACACCACACAGCCCCTGCTACCCATGTAGCCGCCTCCTGTGTGTAGTGGACTCCTGACCTATTTAGCAGAACCTGAAACCACACCACCCTATGTCGCAAGTCGATGAATCTGCAGCCTACACTGTCGCAGAACCATCTGAGCCTCTGATTCACACCCTCCACTCGGCTCTGTGCCAAAGGTCTGCAATCGGTCCTATCGACAATGCTGCAGAGGGTGAGCTCTGCCTTCATCTCGCTAGCAAGACTTGCAATCTTCACCAACTCAGATAACCACCGGAAACCAGAGAGAATCTCTTCCAATCCATAGCGACACACCTGCAGTGGGCTGTGACCTGTACCCTTCATGGCATCCGGAAGGACCCTTTCCACATCTTGGATGACTCCCCCCGTTATGCACACAGAGTTCACATTGGCTTTCTTCCTGTCCTTAGCTGCCATATCCCTAAGGGGCTCCATTACCCGCCTAACATTGGAGCTCCCAATGACAAGCAATCCCACCCTCTGCACTTGTCCGGACCTCACAGGAAGAGCAGCCGCTGATGCAACAGGCAAGGCCACCCTTGCTGGCTCAGAAGTACAGCAGTAGGCAGTACCTCATACCTGTTATGGAGGCGTAAGGGTACAGCCTTGCAGCCAGCACCAACTTTCACCTTCCGCTCAGGGATTCGCGACCCTGCCATGATTCGCCAGTCACTGTCAGGGATGTCTGAATCTGAGGGCGCAGTGGCATCAGAGATCCCAGGTGATGCTACAGGTTCCAGAGGCACCAAAGCGCTTGCCTCTGGTGTCCCGATGTCACTGTGGTCTAGGGCAACAGCCTGGAGCCTGTCGACCACGGACAACACAGCTTCCAGTTGTTTCTGGACGGTGGCCAATTCCCCCTGAATCTGTACACAACAGGTTCAGTCCCTATCCATCCTTAACAATTTTTTCCCTCTCTTTTATCTCACAAGCCATTCAAAACAAACAGATGACTGATGACTATGTGAATTTACACTATACGGGTACTAAAACATGATGCTACAACTCTCAAATACTAGAATATGCCAGAAATTTATGAATTAAACTATGCAAGTACCCAAAAGCACGCAAAGAAATTAAGAATTAAACCATAATACAAATAAGTGAGCTAAGAGCATGACTTCCTGCTGGCTGCTGCTTATACAAGGGCGGCAGGGAGCTCACTGGCTATGAACAACCGACACTGGCCATTCAAAACAAAAACAGATGACTGACAACTATGCTAATTTACACTATACAGGTACTAAAACACAACGCTACAACTCTCAAATACTGTAATATGCCCGAAATTTGTGAATTAAACTAAAAGCATGCAAAGAAATTAAGAATTAAACTACAAAACAAATGAGTGAGCTAAGAGTGTGACTTGTTGCTGGCTGTTGCTTATCCAGTGGCAGCAGGGAGCTCATCTGGGAATGTTTTAGGATTCCAGGAATTTTTCATTATTTTATATTCCAGTTAAATTTATGTAATTTTGACTGGTAAGAAATGATCAACAAAGAATTTGCTTTTAGCCTGATACTGCACATTAATACTGCAACAATAAAACATAAACAAGAGAATAACACAAAAATAAAACTTAAGTTGCAAAAAAGAAAAAAAAAGAAGAAGAATAAGAAGAAAGAAAGAAAAGAGAGAGAGATATGCACCATTTACAACAAAAAAAACACAGTGCACACACAAGCTTCTGCTGGCAGCAAAATGTGTCAAAGACTGTAGGATGAAGACTATGCAATACTTTGCAACAACAAACTGCTTTTGATGATCATGATGTCACAACTTTTTACATTTCTTACAGGTCTTGGGAAAACATTGCAAATGATGGTTTGAGAAGATTTACTTTTGCAGTAAATTTTCTTTTATGCAGGATAAGTTATGTGAGAATGTATGATGAATTTCATAAATCACAGATTGTTTGACTTGCATCCAAAACTTAAAACTTTGAAGACCAACCACCTAGAAAAATTTCATCACGTAAGACTAGCCATTTAGGTCATAATTTAACATTTTATTGGCATTTTTGTGTTTGGTATATCTTAAATCATAACACATCCTAAAAAACCACTCTTCAAGGTTAGTTAATCATATGTATTATAGCTCTTTTGTAGATTAAAAATCATGTAATAATAATGGCAAAAAGTACAATTGTCCTTAAAAAAAGTGCAAGGTGAGTTATTGAGCAATTTCACATGTAATTGGCTATTCTATGGAAAAGTAGAAGTGCTCGATGGAACATGTATTTAGCCAGGCAACGCACGAAATGTTTGGTGCACAACAACAATATTTACAATCATGCTTGTCAAAAATATTCAGCTGCTGAAATTTAAGCTGTGCTCTTAGGATCCTGCGTGATCTCAGGCGCGGAAGAAACAGTAAAATACTTTTGATGACCAGTGTTATAAGTGAAGGTTTAGCTTTTCTTGATGAAAAATATCATCTACTAGTTATATTTCACAAAGCCAGAATACATATTATCATACCATATTTTCCCAAACTCGACATTTACTGCCAGGGCAATTGGAGCATTACTATGGTCCTTGTTCCACATCGCACTTCTTGACAAAGGCCTTGTTGGCTGAATGCTCTTTTTGTGACAATCTATTTAATGTGCATATCTGCAATTCACATCTCCACTATATGGTGAGTAACAATTATCCTTCAATAGTATTGTTACATTCCATCATGGATATTCCATTGTTAGAGGAAAAGAGTAGGCGTATCTGTAGAAGGAATGATCGATACATTAGTTAGGTGAAATGTGGGAGGAATGACCTGCACCATTTAATGTAAGCTAGGTAGGATGGGTCACAATTTCTATAAGAGCTAATCCTGTTGACATATGCGGTAATTTATTACGGATTACTTCAAATTCTGGCACAAGTTGTGCCCAGGTAGTGTGCCTCATAGAGCAGTACGTTTTACACACTTTACTTCCTATCAAACTTAAATTGTATTAGTTATTGATCTCATCCTTCAACTCTTGAGCCAACGCGTTCAAAATATTTTTTAGTTTGTTTTTGTATTTTCTACCTTGACAGACAGTTCATTATGTTTAGACTCAACTTTGTCAGATAGGTCCTTAATATTAGAAACTACTTTCTCAGATAATTGCTTGATATTTGTTGCAATAATTCTTTAACCCATTCTGGAGTCTCTGCAGCCATTCTTCTAGTAAATACGGGCATCAACGCAAGTATCCTCTATTATGTACCCTCTATTACTGCAGCATTTTCTTAACCCTCGAGCAGGCATGACTGTGTATAAAGTGTGCCAACCAGAAATAAAATGATTTTGTGGAGTTCCATTTTTGTTTCACCACTGCAAACCTATACCAATTCCTTCAGTATTGCTTCAGGTAACACAGTGATAAATGGTGTTGTTGTAAGTCCAAGTGAGCAGCAGTAATATAAAATACAAACCAAGCTAGGCGAGAAAAAATTTACGATCAGCTCAAAAAAATGACCCCAGTTATGAAATAGCAACATAATCCCACATTGAGGCATTTGTCTATGAGATAATCAGTAATCAAATAAGCAGCTGACCATGATCTGAGGCAACTGCACTGCTCAATGCTTCGAATGTGTCATTACGTCTCTTTAACACCTGTTCTTAGCAACAGAGAGTTATAGTGAAAATTTATTTCATTATTGAAACTTCCTTGCAGATTAGAACTGTGTGCCGTACCGAGACTCGAACTCAGGACCTTTGCCTTTCGCAGGCAAGTGCTCTACCAACTGAACTACCCAAGCACGACTCACGCCCTGTCCTCACAGCTTTAGTTCTGCCAGTACCTCGTCTCCTACCTTCCAAACTTTACAGAAGCTCTCCTGCGAACCTTGCAGAACTAGCACTCCTGAAAGAAAGGATATTGCGGAGACATGGCTTAGCTACAGCCTAGGGGATGTTTCCAGAATGAGATTTTCACTCTGCAGTGGAGTGTGCACTGATATGAAACTTCCTGGCAGAGTAAAACTGTGTGCTGGACCGAGACTTGAACTCGCAGGAGAGCTTCTGTAAAGTTTGGAAGGTAGGAGACGTACTGGCAGAAGTAAAGCTGTGAGGATGGGGCGTGAGTCGTGCTTTGGTAGCTCAGTTGGTAGAGCACTTGCCCGCGAAAGGCAAAGGTCCCGAGTTTGAGTCTTGGTCCAACACACAGTGTTAATCTGCCAGGAAGTTTCATATCAGCGCACACTCCGCTGCAGAGTGAAAATCTCATTCTGGGTATTTCATTATTGTTTAATAAAACAGTAGTTTAGCTCATATTATGTTAGTTTATTTTCTCCTTGTTTAAATAAACTAAGATTAAACTGTGATAAATGACTTACCTTGGTAACATAAGGAAACCTATTCTTTTCATGTGTAGAAAGTACACTGTGCGCCTGCTCGTATTATGTAAAACGGTGCGCCCGCTCAAGGGATAAATGAGATAACGCTGAAACACTGTGTTACTGTGTAGACGAAAACAAAATTTTCAACATGGGTTAGCTTATCCTTTACTTTATTATAATTACTAGATTTTGACAATACAAAAGATTACTAGGTATCAGACCTTCTTGTTCTCTTGTTAACTCTCAAGAAGTATTCGGCTATGCATGTTAGCACACTATCAGTTTGTCTTCCATCTCCTACTTGAACTCTTCTCCCTTACAATGTGTGGCTTGACTAACATGTGTCACCTCCTTGCAATGTTAATTTATAGATAGTTTTATTGACTAAGCTCATGGCTATCTTCGTAAATGTAGCAATGCAATTATTATAGAATAAACACTAGATGCTTTGTGTCCTGGAGTTGGGGGCATTATTAAAAGATAATAGAATAGGCAAAGAAGATAGGAACTGTTCCTGAGAAACTAAGATAGAAATACGGAAACAATTTAACTCGGATGGCAGTTAATCCACCAAATTTGCAAAGGACATGAGCTCTTCTAGGGCCTTAAATCTTGTAATCATATCTATGTTGTATAATCCTTCATCTTGCCCTGTATCAGGGTCTATTAGATATACTGCTTGTGGATGCAGTATATTCTGAACTTTAGAAGGGCCACCATAATGCTGAATAAATTTGCTTGTTTCCTTCTTAAAGTCAAGGTGTGATGTAAATGCTGTACTGATACCAAATCATCTGTTTGAAAGTATGATATAATAATCTTGTCATTAAAAGTTCTGACTCTTGTGTGTGTGTAAAATCAATTTCTCTTGTACCTTCTCTTGCAACTTTTCCAAGTTCATCGCTGGTGGATTAGGCCATGTAATTCCAACAAGGGCACTCCTGAAAAGTTTTATTCATAATTTCTGCAGGAGTTATTTTTTACATATGCAGTAATTCATTAAGATTACTCAAAATTCTGGCTCTAGTTGTGCCCAGATAATGTTCGTCATAGAACAGTACATTTTATGCAGGCATCCTAATTCCTTCATAGCACATTCACAAGGATTAGTTTGTGGACTATACTTTCCTGTAGTTACGTGTCTTACCCCTTCTCAAGCCAAGAATTCCTTAAAATTATGGCTAGTAAATTATGGGCCATTATCATTTAATAGACATCGTAGTTAACCCATATCTTGAATATACTCCTCCAAACTATGCATTACTGTATTAGTATTTGCTTGTTTAGTGGTATAAAGTTTAACATAATTTGACTAACATCCAGCAACTTCCTTAGAGATAATGTTAGTATTATGCAATTCTACTTTCTCTTTTCTGGTAGGATTTACAAATTCATGGAAATGGTCCTCCAAATTAGATATTGTTTCAAGTGTGTTACCCATTTCTATAAATTCCTGGCAATGTTCTAAAACACTTTCGTGCTCATTTGCCTCTGAGTTTTGCTTTTTTGCCTTTTCGCAAATTAAACTGTATTTGATATTAATCTCATCCTTCAACTCCTGAGGCAACTTGGTCAAAGTATTTGCAATGTTAGTTAATTTAGCTTATGTTTCCTGTTTGACATGTTCTGTTATCTCTAATTTTTGTTCTTCTTTTGTATTTTCTACCTTGACAAAAAATTCACTACTTATGGATTCAGCTTTGTCAGATAGTTCCTTAACATTAGAATCTACTTGTGAGATAATTCCTTGATATTAGAATCTACTTTGTCAGATAATTCCTTAAAATTATAATTCATTTCATCAGACATTTGTTGCAAAAATCCTTTTAACCCTTTCTGGAACCTCTGCGGCCATTCTTCTAGTAATGACTGGCATACAACACAAATATTCTCTATTATATGCCCTCTATTAATGCATTGTTTTCTTCAACATGATAACACTGAAACACTATGTCATTGTGTAGATGAAAAAAAAAAAGTTTTCAACGTTGTATTGTATTTATTGGTCCAGTAAATCTTACATGTACAGTACAGCACATCAGATATTGGACAGGTCAAAGTATATCTTACAATTAAAACACTTTATAAACTAGAAAATTATGTTCACAAAATTTTACAGCACTTCATATACTGGGCAAGTCAATGTGTAAGTTATAATTAAACCACATTAGAAACTTGAAGTTTACAATTGAATACATGTATAAGCCAATATTAAAAATTACAGTATTTGCATGATTCTCACTTAAGCTCTAAGGATTTTTGAGGAACTCTTCTACACTATGAATTGACATGTACACTAGAGAATTACATTCACAGAATTTTACTTCATATACTGGGCAAGTCGGTATACAACTTATACTTGAACCCCATTAGAAACTTGAGAATTACATCTCAATGTATTTATAAGCCAGTATTAATGGTTACAGTATTTGCATAATCATCACTTAGACGCTCGAGGATTTTGGAGGAACTCTTCCACGCTATAAAAGCAATGTGTCAACAGATATTCTTTTAATGTTGCTTTAAAATTTTTTTCATCAGTCTTTACTTTACTTTCTCTTGGCAATATATTGTAGATAATTTTTCCATGGTGTAATGTTCCTTTTTGGCACAAACTGGTTTTTGTATGGAGTACATGAAAGTCAGTTTTCTGTCTTGTATTATGATGATGAACATTTTCATTTTTGGGGAGGATACTAGGATTTGTTATTGTATATTTCTTTATAAACATTGCACTTTCAAATAGGAAAATACATGGAAGGGGAAGAATCCCCATCCTTTTAAACAATGGTCTACATGGTTTGTTCCTTTTTATTCCAGCCATGATTCTCACTATACTTTTTTGCATCCTGAAGAGTTTTAGGCAGGATGGTGAGTTACCCCGGAAAGTGATCCCATATTTTAGGACAGAATGTATATTAGAATAGTAAACTGTCATTAGACAGTCTTTATGACAGCAGTTTTCTTGCACTCTCATTAAATAACACATGGTACTTAGCTTCTTTAATATGTTGTGAATGTGAATTTCCCATCTAAGATTATTCTGTAGCCAGCCCCCCAGAAATTTTGTATTAGGCACACTTGCAATATCTGTGTCTGACATCTGAATTCTTATATCCTCTTCAGTGTTTCTCTTGACATTATGAAAATTTAATGCTATTGTTTTACTTTTATTTATTATTAGTTTGTTTTGGTTGAACCAGTTTACAACATTTGTTAATGCCTCAGACAGTCTTGTCTGTAGTATCTCTGCAGTCTTCCCACTGACTAATATGCTTGTGTCATCTGGAAACTGGGTAGTGCTATGGTACTGGTTGGTTGAAGTTAGGTCATTTATATATATATCAAAAATAGGATGGGGCCCAGTACCGAGCCCTGCGGTACTCCATATTTTACTGCTTTATAATAAGAATAGTGTCTTGTTGATTTATTTTCTTTGTCAAAATGTATTTCTACTACTTGCTTGCGGTCAGTAAGATACGATCTAAGCCAGTTGTTAGGCATACCTCTGATACCAATTCTTTCAAGCTTCTGCAGCAATAGGGTGTGGTATATGATGTCAAAAGCCTTACACAGATCAAAACATATGCCAGTTACTTTTTGTCCACTATCAATTTTTTCAAGTACTTCACCCAGAAATTCATATATTGCTGTTTCTGTTGATTGGCCTTTCCGGAAGCCATGTTGGGTTGTGGATAACATTTTGCACTTTTCTAGAAAATCTAGCAACCTCTTATGAAAAATTTTTTCTAGGATTTTTGAAAATGTAGATAGCACGGCAATAGGTCTATAATTGGCTATGTCTTCTTTCTTACCCTTTTTGAACAGTGGTTTCAGTTTCACTGTCTTTAAGCAGGAAGGAAAGACTCCATTTGTTAATGAACTGTTGAAAATGTGGGCTAATGGTATTGCAATGAGGTCACCCACATTTTTAATGACATAATCTGGAATCTCATTCGCACCTGTTGAAAATTTTGTTTTTAACACTCTAATTGGTAGTATAATTTCCTTAGGGTTGGTTGGAGTAAGAAATAGGTAGTTGCAGTTTCTATTTTGATTTGATGGTGTTGTAGCAGGATTTTTATTTGAAAATTTTATGTCAGAGAGTAATTTTTCACTAATATTTGCAAAGTATGTATTAAAAGCATTGACTACTTCTTCTGGATTAGTAATTTTGTTGCCATATTGGATTACCTGGGGATTTACATTTTGAGAGGTCTCATTTCCTACTTGTTCTCTATCTTCCACATGGCTCTCATTTTGTTCCTGGCCATTTTTATATGGTGAGCATTTGTTGTTTTTTTAGCTTCTTTTATGACTTTGTGAAGCACTCTCTTATAATTCTTGAAATACACCAGAAATTCTTCTGTGACATTTTGTGTTTTTGAGATTTCATAAAGTCTCCTCTTTTCAGCACGTGATATTTTAATGCCTTTCGTCAGCCATGCAACATTTCTTTTTTTTAGTTTGTAATGTTTGGTTTTTAACTGGAAAAGAAATATTGAAATAATGGGAGAATATTTCCATGAACATGTCAAACTTTTTACATGTGTCCTCATAGTTCTATATCATTCCATGTTTCTTTTTTTAGTAAGTGCCTGAAGTGTTCTAGGATGTGCTTGCTAAAATTTCTACCTTTTCTTGTCATTTGTTGTTCAGTATTTCCTGCAGTCTCTACTGGGAATTCAATAAACTGTGCATAATGATCACTGAAACCTGTATTCATATTTCCAGATTTGTATAAATATGTATCTGTATTAATTAGTATCTGATCTGTAGCACTGCTTGACGATTTGGTGACTCTGGTGGGGGATTTGATAGTTGTATGTATATTGTAGGTTTTTAATAAGGCCTCAAGGTTTAATCTGTCTTTTGAGTTCTTGTTGAAATCTATATTAGTCACTACATATACTGGTTGTTTTACTAACTGTTTTTATACTGTTAAGTGCCTTCTCAAGATTTTCAATGAAAGTAGTTACGTTTCCATCTGGGCTTCTATATATGCAAATAACAATTATATTTAAATTTGTCAGTTGTGTAGCATAAATTTCGAAGTTTTGCTCTTCCCCTAGCTGGTTAGTGAACTTTAAATTATCGTGTTAAAAAATGTTCGACAGCTGCACATGACATATCATTTTTAACACTTTTACAATTGAAGTTTTCTTTCCAGAGCGATGTTTTATTGCAGTATTTTCTGAATAGCTCACCCTTTCCAATCAACTGCAATCTCTTGTCATGTAGCCACTGCAACCATGTGTATGTGGCGAGTACTGCGACGATTTTCACCACCTGGTGTAGCCAATGTCTTGAACACAGTGATAGGTGAACTGTACTGTGACATACACCAGCACCCCTGCAGTCTTGCTCAGCTACCACTGCATCCCTACAAATGTCCAGATTTGAAATCTTCTTCTCTGAACTGCCAAAAAATTCTACTCCTCCAGGCCCACTGAGAAATTACTCTGTCATAGTTAAAGCATTATTTTATTCATATGTCAACATTGTTTACTTGACACATAAATTTAATTGAAGTTGCCATAATGCTTGTACCATAATTGTGTAAGTATGATTTGTCCTCAGTTTTCATGAATTGTTCTGATATTTCTTTTTGGTTTCTTGTTAATGGGTCATTACTGAGTTTTATGTCTGTTCACTTATAGTTCCCCTTTTTGTTTAATCCTTGCTGCTTGTAGCAATGCCGTAATTTATCACTCATTGAATTTAAAGATTTTGCAGATTTATAGTTCTTTATTTTCTCCTTTTTGCTCCAGTGCTCTGCATCATGTACAGTGGCAGCCAAATGAAGTGTTTTTCTTGTTGAGTTAGGGTTTTATGTTGCCTCTGGATCACTCCTTGTAGTTGAAACTGAGTCATAACACTTCATGAGTAATATCTGATGAATTTACCTTTTTACCTTTAATCCGGTTGCCATCTGATTCTCTTGAAATAGAGATCCTGCTAATCAGTGTCTCTGAAATACCATGCATAGCCAAGGAAAGGCCTGACTACTTCACATTCTGCAGCTGTTATTGGAGCAAAAGAAGATAGCTTCTACACATAACACAAAAAAGCACATCCACTACTTTCCTTTTACAAACATATATTTCCTGAAATGGGTGTACAGATCATTAGTGTGACTCATAAATTTGAGTAGAACACTACTTGTCATACTGCATACACCTCGAAGGCTCAACAGGACAATCCAGATTACAATATATTTTATTTGTCACAAAACCACATTATCTTTCGTTTCCATTCTTGTAGAGTGTGGTTGCTCTTTGACAGTCAAGCCACCACCAAGCTGCAATACCAAAATGTAAAAGACCCTGCCCAAAGCAGGTGAAGCCATTTCTCGCCATCTCTTGCCTTTTTCTCATATTCCACACCTCCCATTTAATGTCCGCATGTACAAAAACAAATACCTATGCACAGTATATGTCCATGATTTACTCCCTACTTAATATTATTCTGTCACGATTATATTTCTCTCCTTAGGGGTTGAATTGCCAAAACAGTGAAACACATATTTTTTTAAATTTCTAGTGGAGAAATCAAATAGCAGTTTTCTTAGATGTAGGTTTGAAAATACTTTAGTAGTTTTTTAAAAATGATTTATTATCAAAAAAGATTTCACCTGATATTTTACTCCATTAGTGGTTGAATTTTCAAAAATGCAGATACGCATACTTTTTTATATGTGAGTGAGAAACCAAATGCCAATTTTCATAGGCCTAGCTTAAAAATTGCCCTAAAAGCAGTGTATTTTGAAAAGGCTTTTCATCCTCTACATCACCCCATTAGGGGTTGAGCTTTCTAAAACACTGAAACACTTCCTTTTCTTTTCTTTTCTTTTCTTTTTTTTTTTTTAAAATCTGAGAAACCACATTCAAATTTTCATTGATTTAAGTTAAAAATGTTTTCATTATGAAATGTTTCATAAAGCATTTCATCCCTTATTTCACCCTCTTAGGGGTTGAATTTCTAAAAGCACTATAACATGTATTTTCAAAAAAATTTCAGCCACTATTTCATCCCCAAAGGAGTTACATTTCCAAAAATGCTGGAACACATAGTTCTATATTTCTGACTGAAAAACCAAATACCGATTTTTGTAACTCTAATTTCAGAATTGTCTCAATAGTACATATTTCCAAAAAAGCATTCATTCTGTATTTCACCTCCTGCTTAAATGATACCTGCAGTGTAAAATCAATAGCCACTGCAAATTTCAAATTTCTGTCTTTAACAAATTTCCAGGAAATGCAAATTGGCTATGCAGGAGTCGCCAGAGGACAAATACAAGGATATAGAACTAAATATCACTAGGGGTAAGATAGATACTACTTACAGGAAAACAAAAGAGGCAAGTAGCCCTATGAGTATTGACTGCTCAGATGGGAAGACAGTACTAAGCCAAGAAGGGAAAGCTAAAAGGTGGAAGGAGTATAAAGAGTGTCTATACAAAGGAGATGAACTTGCAGATAATATTATAGAAGTGGAAGAAGACATAGATGAATAGGAGATGGGAGACATGATACTGCGAGAAAAATTTGACGGAGCAGTAAAAGACCTAAGTCAAAACAAGGCCCCAGGAGTAGACAACATTCCATCAGATGTACTGATAGCCTTGGGAAAGTCAACAATGACAAAACTCTTCTGGTGTGCAGGATACATGAGACAGGTGAAGTACCCTCAGACTTCGAGAAGAATGTATTAATACTAATTCCCAAGAAAGCAGGTGCTAGCAGATGTAAATACTAATGAAGTGTCAGTTTTATATCACAGGTTAATGAAAGGCAAACTTACATTTATGGCATCTGTAGAGTTGGAAAAGGCTTTTGACAGTGTTGACAGGAATGCTCTCTTTGAAATTCTGAAGGTAGCAGTGGTAAAATACAGGGAGCAAAAGGCTCTTTACAACTTTAACACAAGTGAGACGATAGTTATAAAAGTTGGCAGGCATGAAAAGGATGGGAAGGGAGTGAGACAGGGTTGCAATCTGTCCCCGATGTTATTGAATCTGTACATTGAACAAGCAGTAAAGGAGACTGAAGGAAAATCTGGAGAAGAAATTAAAGCTCACGGAAAAGAAATAATAACTTTGAGGTTTGTGGATGACATTGTAATTATGTCAGTCACAGCAGAGGACTTTGAAGAGCAGTTGAACAGAATGGACAGTGTCTTTAAAGGTGGGTATAAGATGAACATCAACAAAAGCAAAAACTGGATAATGGAATGTAGTCAAATTTAATCAGATGATGCTGAGCGAATTACATTAGGAAACAAGACACTTAAATTAGTAGATGAGATTTGCCATTTGGGCAGCAAAATAACTGATGATGGTTGAAGTAGAGAGGACTTAAAATGTAGACTGGCAATGGCAAGAAAGTCATTTCTGAAGAAGAGAAATTTGTTAACATCAACTATATATTTAAGCGTCAGGAAGTCTTTTCTGAAAGTATTTGTATAGAGTGCAGCCATGTGTGGAAGTAAAACATGGGTGACAAACAGTTTACACAAGAAGAAAATACAAGCTTTTGAAATGTGGTGCTGCAGAAGAATGCTGGAAATTAGATGGATAGATCACATAACTAATGAGAAGGTACTGAATAGAACTGGGGAGAAAAGAAATTTGTGGCACAACCTGACTGGAAGAAGGGATTGGTTGGTAGGACTCATTCTGAGACATCAAGGGATCACCAATTAGACTGGAGGGAAGCTTGGGGGATGGGGCTAAAAGTCATAGAGGGAGGCCAAGAGATGAATACAGTAATCAAATATAGAAGGATGTAGGTTTTGGTGGTTACTCAGAGAATGAAGAGGCTTGCACAACCTATCGTATCGTGGAGAGCTGCATCAAACCAGTTTTTGGACTGAAGACCACAACAAAAACAACAACATCCTTAGAAGTATGGGCTGGGTGGTGATGGGTCAGTGAGTGAATCTGTTGGTTGGGACATTGACATTTGTATACAGAGACAATATGTAAATCAGTTGGTTCCCCACTGAAATTACTGGAACTTGGTCACCAGTGCAGTTGGTAGGCTTCTTTTAAACTGCACTTTTATGGCAGTGAAAGAAATGTGTGTATCTGAACCATGGGCACCTTCTAATCCTTGTTAGATTAATCTTTATCTTGGTAAGGATTCAGTGAACTTGTACCACTAAAATTATGAGTGGAATAATTATTAGTGTCAGTGGTGTTGAGAAACTGCTAAAGTTGAACAAAGCTCCAGGCACTAATGGCATCCCTGTCAGATTCTATACTGAGTTTGTGGCTGCATTAGCTCCTCTGATAACTATAATCTGTTGTAGATCCTTGGAACAAAATACTGAGGGCTAGTTCTCGGGAAAAAAGGCCTAGTTCTCAGGAAAAAAAAACACATGTCACACTTGTCAACAAGAAATGTACTGAAGTGATCTACTAAACTACCACTTAATATCCTTGACATTGAATCTTAGAACAGACTGTGAGCTCTATTGTAATGAGGCATGCTGAACAGAATGACCTCCTCCATGCAGACCAACATGGATTTGAAAAATGTGTGAAATCCAGCTCTCACTTTTTTTACATGACATACTCCAAGCTGTGTATCAAGACAGTCAGGTAGATGCAGTATCTCTTGATTTCTGAAAAGCATTTGACTCATTACCACACCTATGCTTACAGCCAACAGTACAATGATATGGGGCATCAAGTGAAATTTGTGACTGGATTGAGGACTTTTTGTAGGGAGGATGCAACATATTATCCTGGATGGAGAGTCACCATCAGTGTAGAAGTAACTTCAGATGTGCCCCAAGGATGTCAGACGTGCCCCAAGGATGTGTGTTGTTACTGTTGCTTTTCATGTTGTATGTTAATGACCTTGCAGACAATAGTAACCTCAGACTTTTTTGCAGATGATACAGTTATCTATAATGAAGTACTGCCAGAGAGGAGCTACAAAAATAATCAGTCAGATCTTGATAAGATTTCAAAGTGGTAAAAATACTTGCTTTAAATGTTAAAAAATATAAAACTTTGCACTTCACAAAATGAAAAAAACATAGTATCCTATTATTATAATATCAATGAGTCACTGCTGAAATTGGTCAACTCATACAAATACCTACGTGTAACACTTTGTAAAGAAATGAAACGGAATGATCACATAGGGTCAGTGGTAAACTTTGGTTTGTTGGCAGAATACTGGGGAAGTGCAATCAATCAACAAAGAAGATTATTGACAAATTACTTGTGTGACCCATTCTAGAATACTGCTCAAGTGTGTGGAACCCATACCAGATAGGACTAATGGGGGATATTGATCATTCACAGAGGAGAGCAGAATGAATTGTCACATGTTTGTTTGACCCATGGGAGAGTGTTACAGTGATGATGAAGAAACTGAACTGGCAGACTCTTGAAGATAGATGTACAATGTGCCAAGAAAGTCTACTTACAAAGTTTCAAGAACCAGCATTAAATGATGACTCTAGGGAAATACTAAAAACTCAGACATATTGCTCACATACTGATCGTGAGCATAAGATTAGCATGATTATAGTATGCACAGAGGCATTGAAACAACCATACTTCCTGCACCCCATATGTGAATGGATCAAGAAGAAATCCTAGTAACTGGTACAACAGGACATACCCTATTTCATATTTTTCACAGTGATTTGCAGAGTATAGATGTAGATGTGTTGCGTAAGTCTGACAGCTGAGTTTTTCTCTGAAAAGATGAAGTAATACGAATAGTGAAAAACAATTATTATTTTACCAAGTTGTTTCAGCAGGGTTCTGCATGAAATTCTAAATCTACTCCACAAATAATTCATAACAGTACATTTTCATTCTGAAAACTGTACTTTGGCTTTATTAATTACCCAGAACTGTAATACGCTTTCTAAAATTATGCTTGATTCACTACTTATAACAATGTATGTGTCAATGCAGATGGAATAAAGTTTCCATCTCCTAGTGATACTGATGAAAGTTCATTAACATATATGTTAAAAGATAAGTCCCCTTAGATGGAGCCTCGTGGGAACCACATGTAATTAGTTTTCAGTTGGATGAGGACTTACAGCTTAACAAAGACTCTTTACTATTTTAATGGTGTATTTCTTGTTAAGCTCTTTCACTGCTAGGCTGGGAAATTTTGGCTTTTCACTGATTGCAAAGCTGCTGCTTCTTGTAGACATTGGACTTTTGTAGTGCTTTTTTGCATTACATTAACTACCCCTGCCACAATAAATCGCTTTCTAGCTTCTGTTTAATTCATCATCAGGTTTGAATAGATTGATTAATGAAGATCACTTATTTTTCTGTGATTTAAATTTTCTGCACTTGTACTTGATTCCAAGCTATAATGGAAAGATTACAGTGTGACACTCATGGCTAACAGTATGAAATAACTTACTTTTACTGATTACTGTTGTTGTGGCTGTCCAAAAAGGTTGTATAAATATGTGCATCCGTGACTGGTGCAATACCTATAAAAGCTTTTTAAATAAAATTTGCTGTATATGAATATTTATAAATTAGTTTATTTTTATAGAACATTACTTCACAAATTTTCTTTTTACTTAATGTTTTCTGAATATTTCTCTTTCTTACCAATAGGAAGAAATGGAAACAGCACCAACTTTCAATGATGGCATCCGTTTGATTGACATGGTTCTTGTGTACAAAAATGATGAGAATTCAAGAAAACCTCTCATTTATCGACAGAAATATGAAGAAAACTTAATAAAGCATGGATTACAGTTGGAAGATGAGGTTTGTATTCTGTGATAGAGTAAATTCATAATTTTTTTGTCTTTATAACAAGTGTGTCCTTGCTTATTTTATGGTATTTTAAGTAATACCTGAGTGGTAACAGAGAAATTGAGTGACAATTGAGAGATCAGTGACAACTGAAAACTGTATTCCTCTACAAAAACATAGAACAGACCACACTGTTAAAATAACTGTTCTTTTGTCTCCCTTCTATATTTCAATCTGTGTTAAACTCATGAGGGTGGATCCCTATGGAGCTTGTTATGCGAGCTATTTGTATGTGCTTTATTGTATCAGTTGGATTATTTGGAGAAAATACATTGCTAATCATAATGGATCACAAACAGCATTAGGAATGCAAAGAAATAATCAATATAATGTCATCAGACAAAAAATTAGTTACTCTTAGAGAAATCATTATAAGCATCATTTAATACCATGTTCTTCTCGTCACCTGGTGAGATGTCGAGATTGTGCAGGCATCCGATATATGCACCTGAACAGCGGATGCATCTCCCCATCCTTATCCTCTGGCACAGGGACCAACAACCAGCAGTAGGTGGCAGACCATGTCTCAACTATTGGTGCATTCAGTCTTGCGCAGACTCATGTAACTATATGCTGAGATTGCACTTGTCAATTGATGCTTGAAGAGTCTGGGAAAGACATGATTAGTGTTTCCTTCATCAGTGAAACTAGGCATGATAATGCAGTGGTTAGGACTTCAATTTGGGAGGATGATGGTTCAAAACTAAATCTGGGCATCCAGATTTAGGTCTTCTGTCATTTTCCTACATCATTCCCAAAGCAAATGCTGTGATGCTTCTTTTTACGGGAAATGGCTGATTTCCTTCCCTGTCTGTGAAACATTTCAAACTGATGCTCTATCTCTAAAGGCCTTGATGTTGAGTGGAAGTTAAATTCTGATCTATCTTCCTTTCTTTTCTCCAGTGAGAGGATCAATTAGAGTATAGTGTCCTGAAATGACCAAATAATGTTTTGATAGAATTTTAGCTTTTCTCAAAATATATCAGATGTTTTCTAAAGCTTTTTCTGAGCTCCCACATCTGAGTTCAAGAGACTAGCAATTTATTCTTTTCAAAACACTAATTCTAACCAAACAACCATAAAACATTTTCAGTTAGGGAGGCTTCCATAATATCTTTTACTGTATTTGATACAATTTGTGTTTATTCATATTATTATTATTATTCTAAATCACTGTAATAATTTTGAATTGAATTTATTTGTAGTTTCATTTTATTTAATTTTTCATTGGTGATAATGACCACACAGTCTTGCATGGCACCCAAAGATCAACAGTAGTGTGTTCTGACAGCTCTATCAATTTGGTTGTCTTGCATTTTATCTTCTATTCCTATTGAGAAATTGACTCATGTGAAAAAACCTGTAATTTGTTTAAGGCTTAAACAATGATCTATATAGCTCAACATTTATTCTTCAACATTAGACAGTTACTCCTGACTCTTTACACAATAAATGTGTTTTAATCATGTAAATGTTGCTAACTGGAGTTTCTAACTCCAGTGCATGTAAAATTTATACTATATATTTCTGTGCCCAATCATTATGTGACCAGAGCAGATGAATATTTTCTCACTAGTATATAAATCTATAACCCTGTTCATTTATCAGAGAAAATGTTTGTTACCTTCAATTTTTATTAATATTGCAGATCACAGAAGAAAATGGCTTGGTGTTTACCAAAGTACACACACCTGATGCAGTGCTTGAAAGATATTCTGAGTCAAGTGGGATAAAGAAGCCAGCATTACTTGTAAGTAATACCTTACATATGTGGGAAACAAATTAAAAATCTTTTCATGATGATGAAAAACTTCACTTTGTTCCCCAAGTGTGCAAGCATCTGTGTATTTTTCAAATGGAGGTTATTCATTATTCTTCAAGACTAATGTTGAAAAATAAATGTTGAGCTATATAGATCAATGTTTAAGAATAAATACCCTGACATATAGGTGTAAAAACCACATCATGCTTTAATATTAATTCATTTATTTATTAATTCATTATGTTTCACAGATTCCATTATGAAGGAGAACGTTCAGGGATGTGGAATAAATAAGTTATACAGTAACATAAAACAGATACATCATAGAAATTGTATTAACAATAAACTATCAATGTAGTGCTTAATGTTATTCACAATTATGCCATCTAGATTTAATCCAATAAATTAGTAAAGAAGCTTATTAATAAAGGAAATAAATTTTGTGAATGAGTCTGAGAACATCATGGATATGTCATGCATAAAACTATTCAGATCTTGTAATATAGTGCTTTTATTTATACCATTGTTTTGGCCACTGCAATCATTAGGTCTGTAACTGAGATTAAAGGGACATAAAAATGAGAGATGTTTGTTGTGCATTATCAGGATACAAGAGATGAAAACTTAAAAGGTTAAAATTTTTAGAATTTTCCTGATCAATACTTAAAACTTGTAGAAACAATGTTTGGTGTTAATCAGTCAGTAAAAATTGACAGTTGATGCCCCACTTGGGCATAAGTTTTATGATTAACACTGATTATTGTTGGAAAGTTTTTACCTTTTATGTTTTCATGTGTTGCAGTCTGATAATGTATAGTGATCTCCTCTTATTCTTACGTTCCTTTAATCTTAATTATAGATCTGATGATAGCAGTAGCTTAACTACAGATCTGATGATAGCAGTAGCTGAAGCAACATAAATAAAATATCAAACAATCTAGACTATTTGAGTCACAAAATAAGTTAGGAACTTGATAATCTGGCATGATCAGGGTCTGTCAATCCCAGATTATCAAATATGCTGGATTATTAAGGTCGTTTTTAAAATTCAGCTATAAAAAAGGCATATAAGCAATTCTATAATTTTAATGTACAACAGCAAGTAGCCACTATATTGTTAAATGCAGCAAGAGGGAATACAATATAAAAAGTCAAGAGTACATATTACTTTTTCATAAAAACTAAACTTTTTTAAAAGCCAAATACTGTATTGTTCTATTAAATCAGTTTAAGGTTCAAAATTTTAGAAAAGTTCAATATACATAAACCTTTCTTTTTGCACCAGTTATGAAATAAAATAAATTCTGTGATATGGAAATATCAAGGATGAGCTAATTAATAAAAATTGTTACCAAGAATTTTGTGCAGTTTATTTGGAATCACTATCTTTAGGAATAGCATGGATATTAGATATTGTCAGGGGCATGGAATATATTGGACTGGTTTCTAGCTCTGACAGTTCAGCTGAAATTTCCTTCTTAGACCCCTGGACATCACAGGAGTACAACTTATTTCTTGTATTGAGCTCGTTTCCGACAAAAAAATTATTTTGTATGAGGTGCAGATTTGTAACTTCAAAAGCACTGTATTGTTGACTACTCTTAGCGAATTGCACAAAGATATTTAAGGCTTGTGGATCCTCGGCCCAAGACATTTGAGTTATAGGCATTTCTTCTTCATCATTCCATGTTTCTGATGTATCCTGTAGTTTAAAATACTTTTTAATATCACATCACCAGCAGCTCTTGTCTACAGCTAAATATTTGTCATTGTCAATCAATTTACCCACTTCTTCAGCTGAAAATGCACTCAGTTCATTAATGTATGCAAAATTTATCACTGGTACAATTTCACAGTTATCAGTTATGGACTCGTCATTATTTACATTGCATTCTATCTCTGCTTCTTTAACCGGTTTAAGCCACTGAACATATAATTGCTCAGTGATACAGACAGTTGTTACTGCTGAGGCACTGTGACAGACATTTCCAATGTTTCTGTTCTGCAAACAGTGCAAAGATAAATATATGGGAGAATTTCTTATGTGTGCCAGATTATCATGGTCTTACTGTAGTAAGAAAACTGCTACTTTGAAAACAGCTGCTGCCACTTTAGTTTTACATTACAGCTGCTGTTTATTAGCCATCAGTAGATTGATATTTACTTGCTTACAATGGTATTTTTAAGGAAAATATTTTTTTTGCATCTGTAATTACTGAGAACTTTTTATAATGCATTATTTCTTGTCATACATCTTTATAATAAGCATTGCTACTTACCATGTTAACAGAACCTTTCAGTCCTTGGGTATAGATAGTCAGATAATTTGTAGAATGACTGGCTATTAAGGTTTGTTTGTTATTTTCTTTTGAATTGATAGATATTCCTGTTTCCTTGCTGTATGCTTGATGGGAAGTTACTGAGTATTTTATTGCCACAGTATATAACTTCTTTCTGAACCCTGGACAAACAGGCACAGTCTACATGAAAATTATTTTTCTGTCTTGTGTTGTGACAGTGTATATCACTGTTCACTTGAAACTGATTCCTATTATCAGTAATAAAGACCATTAAGGAACAAATGTACTAAAAAGTGAGTGTAAGAATTCTGAGGTCTCTAGGAAGGCTTCTGAAATATCTAAGGTTATCTTCTTTACGTAGTATTCTTACTGCATATTTCTGCTGAACAAATTCCTTATTTACTTTAGGTGAGCTGACCCAGAAAATAATTGTATAAGACAACAGAAGTGAAAATAAGGCAGCACTCTTGTCTTCAGGTCACATCAATGAAAGATTTTTCTGAACTGAGCTTTGTGATTAATTTAGATGTGTGTTGACTCCATTTTAACTGGCATCCAGCTAGACCCCAGTGAATTTCATACACTATACTTCATTGAGTCTATGGCCATTAATGTTTACCTCTGGTGATGAAAGATCATTATTGTGTGTTTAAAACTACAAAATATGAGTGTTTGTGCAATTAAGATTTACTCTGCTAACAGTGAATCTCTTGAAGGTCTGTTCAGCTATCATTGGAGCTGTGTCTGCTAGGGTGAAGTTCGGGGCTTTGATTGGTATGCTTATGCCACCAACAAACACAAAAATTTTCAAAATGCCATTTAAAGTCGTTACCAGATCATTTATATAGGGTAGAAACAAGAGTGGTGCTGTACCCTGTTATGTTACCACTTTCCAAGATTTCCATCCGTGCATAATGCCATAACATATTAGTTTGCCAAGTAGAATTTTGTGATCCACACAATCAAAGACTTTGATGAGCTTACAAAATATTCAAACAGGATAATTTTTCTTGTTCAGCTCTGCTTGCACTTTATTCGTGAAATCATGTATTGCTTTTTGTGAGGAGAATCCTTTGTGAAAACCAGACTGAGAGGCATTTAACAAGTTATGCTCATGAGAGAATGCTCAGACTTGTCGCATTGAAACCAATGTTGATTTTTTTCCTGCTCTTAGTCAACTTTGAGGAAAGTCCACACACAAAATATTTGTTAACAAAAATTCACATGGTTTGCATGCTTGAAACTGCCTATTGTACAGCCCTAAATCCTCTCACTCCATTATACCAGTGTCACCTAGGGACAAAGTGGCAATGACTGTGTGGCTCTCTTGCCACACCAATGTGAGTGCTGATTCACTGATTGAAAGCAATTGACAGTTAACTAAATATTTGTAGAATAATACATTATAAATTTTATCCATAACTTTGTTAATAAATTGGTGTAATGTGTGTGCATATAATTACAAAAATTCCAACACATATACATTAATTTTATTTCTTCTATTCTTCTAACTATTGTAGAAATGTGAAATATTGATACAACGTTCTAAACATAAATTTTTTTGTATTTCCTAAACATAAATTAAGTAAAATAACTGAATGCTCCCTAACTATCAGACACATATCAATATTCTAATTGAAATCTGGGCCATAGAAATAAGCCCTGTCTAATATTAACATATTTTGTGGGGTGCTCTGCATATTTAGTCAGATTTTGAAAGCAAAGAGAGGAAAAAATTGTGTTCTAGTGACTGAGTATTGTCATCTTGGTAGACTGAAAAGTGTTGTGGAACATTTTACTTGCTGGGGAACATTTTACCCACTGGGAACCATCACAATAAAGCCTGGGATTAACAGCACTGCTAACTACAACAAAAACCAGAAATGGAAGGACAATGGTTTTGCTGTAAACTGTGATAATAACATTTTGATGTGGAATGTAAAGCATATAACAAATAATACTGAAGATCTAAGAATACCAAATGAAAGAAGAAAGATAATGCTTTGATAACAGAGACTAAAAAGAAAGTGAAAGGATGCATATACCTAGGAGGATATTCCATCATATACAATGGCTTATCACAAGAAATTAGAGCCTCAGCATGATTGTTAGTCTTAATAAATGAAAAATGGAGAAGTAAGATACCCTCATACACATGGTAGAGTTAAGAGCAGACAAAACATAAATGACAGAATTGGAAGATATGCTACAAAATATGATAACCAGTTAGACTCCAGGAAGTAACAACATAAGCACCAAATTCATCGAGTATGTGCTTACTCTTACGAAATCTATGTTGCTTCTCTCTCTGAGTGGGTGGGGGGTGGGGGGATGCTGGATAATAAAAGAAATCCCAAATGGCTACAAATTAGCCATAATAAAACTTATATGTAAGAAAGATGGTAGGAAAAGTGAAAATTAGCATGTAAAATATTTTTGAGGACAATAACACAAAAACTCACAGTATTTTACAAAATATCTTGCTGCAGGGACAAAATAGTTCAGGAGGAAAGGTAGGTCCTGTTCAGGTAAAACATTTGTCATCAGATAAACAATTGGAAAACAATTATTATTTAATAAGGAAATACATTTGATAGTTATTAATTATGGGAAAGCTTTTGACAGAGTAGATTGGAGAAAATTGTGGGCAATACTAGAAAGGAGGAGCATTCCACATCACTTACCATGAGAACTACAAGAGATTAAAATTGCCATTGCAAGGAATGATAATATTTAAGTAACAAAAAATTTAGGATTATCACAAGGATGCAGTTTACACTAAGAAGGAGTTGTGCGACATAAACAAAGTTGGTTGTCTTGTTTCTATATCCAGAAGATGATGTCTATTTAGAATTTGTGCCAATCACATATGATTGCCACTGTGAGGATGCAGGTTTGCTTTAAATACATGCCGTAATGCTCATGAGCAATAGTTACTTTTGAGACTGGACATTGTGAGCTGTTAGTCAAGACTGCCTTTAAGGTGACGAAGATGCCACTATCAGCACCTCACTGAATTTGAATGTCATGTAACTGGGCTATGAGAAGCTGGATGTTCCTTCTGTAGTACTGCAGAATGCCTTGGCAGGAACTAGCCACTGTACATGATTGCTGGCAATGATCGCCACGAGAATGTAAGGACACAAGAAGTCCGGGCTCCAGATGACCACATAGCACTACACAGAGGGATGACCATTGTGTTCAGCATATGGCTCTGGCGCATCATACTGCATCTGCAGCAACAATCTGAGCAGCAGTTGGCACCACAGTGACACAACAAAATGTTACAAATCAGATACTTCAACAACAGCTTGGAGCCAGACCCCTGTAGCATGCTTTCTACTGTCCCCAAACCACCACCGTCTGTAACTTCAGTGGTGTGAAGCAAGAGCTCATTGGAGCACAGGGTGGAGGTCTGTTGTGTTTTCTGATGAAAGCTGATTCTGCCTCAATGCCAGTGATTGCTGTGTGTTGATTAGGAGGCCAGTTGAAGCCCTGTAGTAATTAACCTAACATTTTACTCTTGATCCCTATGTGAGAAACATGTAGGGGGTTGTAGTGTATTCCTAATGTCATCACTTACAGCCGATTCTTGAAATTTTCTTAGTAAACTTTCTCAGAATAGTTTGTGTGTATCTTCAGGAAACAGGCAGTTCAGTTTCTTCAGCATCACTGTAACACTCTTCCACAGATCAAACAAACCTGTGATCATTCATGCTGCCCTTCTCTGTACACGTTCATTTAAGAAGGGATTTTTTTAAATGGGCATGTAAGGTATTTTGGAAACATGACGCTGTAATGGCAATTTTGATGTTAGATCTACAAAAATTGATATTTGGTTTCTTGGTCAGATACAAAAAATTACACATTCCAGCATTTACATGTTCAGCGTATGGCTCTAGCACATCATAATCCACCTGCAGCAATAATTCAGGCGGCAGTTGGCACCACAGTGATACAATGAACTGTTACAAATTGGTTGCTTCAAGGGCAAGTTTGAGCCAGACAACCTGTAGTGTGCAATCCACTGACCCCAAATCGTCGTATTCAGTGGTTTCAAGTGGGAGCTCATTGGGGCAGGATGGAGGTTTGTTGTGTTTTCTGATGAAAGCTGGTTCTGCCTTGGCGCCTGTGATGGCCATTTGTTGATTGGAAACAGGCCAGTTAAGGGCCTGCAACCAATTTGTCTGCATGCTAGACACACTGACTCTGCACCTGGGGTTAGTAGTAGTAGTAGTAGTAGTAGTAGCTTTATTCATCTATTGATTTCTTTTTACAGGGATATAGGACATGTTAAAGTATTTACAAGTTTAGACCAATTTAAAATAAGCTAATTCCTGTACAGATATATTTACAGGCTTCTAGTTAGAGACAGTCATTAGATTTACTCCTGGTATACAATACTTTTTTACAAATAACTTATGTAATAATGTAATGCCACACTGTTCACTCATATCTCACTATCAGTCACTGCACACACTATAAACACATTCTTTCAAAACACTTCACTCACTACTGTAAACTGGAGTGAACAGGGACAGACTTTCAGGTTTTTAAATAATAAATCCAGAAAGACAATCTGAATATGAGTCTTTAATCATTAAAGTGGAAGATGGTATAGTCATTCAACCTTGAAACTAGGTGTATTTGGTATTGCTTAATATAATTTGTAGTAATTATAAAGTGTCCCTATTTACCCCTTGGTAGGGGTCAGTAGGGACAGTGGTAAATATAACTCACAGAACCCTATTGCAACAGGCACAGGGGTCAAAAGGGACACAAAAATGGTTTTTAAAAATACAAATTAACCTTTAATACTTTAGAATATTGTAACATCAGTTAAACATATGTCTGCCTCATCTTATTAACAGTTCTTTCATGACTTGAATAACTTCAATAGAATCAAATTCAGATACATCTTCTACAACTGGGAAAACATAAACACTATTGTCTTTGGAGTTTTGTCTCAAAAATGATGCCACATATGTTTTCCCTTCAAGCACAACTTCGGTAATTCTACCAATTAAAATTTTTGGAGCCCCCTTTATGCTCTCAAATTTCACTTTCATCCAATCCCCATCCCCAACGTGTAACACCCTATCAGTAGACAGTTCTTCTGGTTTCTGAGTAGGTATGGTATCTTCTCTCTCTTCATAACTGTGATCACTGTTATCATCATCACTATCTTCTTCTGATTCATTCACTGAATTCAACAAGTCATATGCATGAACACTCCTGCCAGGTGGTACGTTCAGTTTCCATTTTCTACCTGGTTTTGGCAACTTATGATCAGGCCACCTTTGATGCTGTAAGAATTCTACCAGGCTGTCATTAACAGTGCCGGTGCTGCAACAAATGTTTCTTTCTATGGTTGGTGATAGCATGTCAAGGGTTTCTTTCAAAAGTCAAGGAAAGTACTTCTTATCAATTCCTAAATATTTGTTGTTAGTTCTGCTTTTCCAATTCTCCAGAACCTTTTGCCAAGCCTGTTTCAATGGGCTAAACATTGCGACATTTAGAGGTTGTGCAAGATGAGTTGAGTTCTGTGGTAAGAAAACACACTCAGTGTCATGTTTTTCGCACAAATCAATGACAGCTGGAGACAGATGAGAGCTCAAGTTGCCACCAATAATGACTTTTCTTCCCTCAAAACAACGAAAATAAGGTATCACTATAGACTTAAACCAATCTAAGAAACAGCTGCTGTCCATCCAGCCTGATTTACTTCTGTTAAACCTTGCCCCAGCAGGACCACCTCCACTCCACATATCGTACAGGTGTTTTGCTTTATATATCACATAAGATGTCAATAGTGTGCCATCGCCTGTAGCAGCAAACATCACGCTTACATTGGATTTTGTTTGATTCATAACCCTGTCAGGATATTTGCAGCCTCTTTTGTACAGAAGTTTTTTCCTTCCAGGGTCATCTACCAGGTTTGTCTCATCATAATTTAATATTTGCTCTGGGGGAACACCATTAAGAGCTATTTTCAACTCTTCAAAATAACAAACAATATCCTGTGAGGTAACTTTAGCCCTCCTTTCAGATATATTTTGACATATTCATGGAGAAATAACAATGTGTCTCTTGATGAAAGATTGTGCCCAATCTGGACCTGGAAGATTGTTTTTAAATTGTTTTATTATTCTTCCTTCTCTGTCCAAATAGTAGTTCACAAGACATTGTACAAACATGCTTAGTGGATATCACCATCTTCCACAGATAACAACACTTTCCACAATCTTCACTTCAGTTGGCACACCAAGAGCTGTTTGTCCTCCATTCTTATTTCTGTTTTCAATTTCCTGCTTAGACATTTTGCTGTACATTTGCAATGCAGGTTTCACAATTTTAAAATTTTCTGAAGCTTTCTGGAGTGACGTCCCTTTTCTAATGGCTTCTATAACCCTTTCCAGGTCCTCTTGTGTAACATGTTTGTGGTGATGACCTCTAGGATCATGCTGATATTTCCTAACCATGCTGTCCCTATTCACCCCTGAAAGTTAAAAAAGGTTACAGCATAAGAAAAAATATATTACAATTTTTGCAAAAACATGATTGTGTCATAAATCTCTGAGCATGTCTCTTGTGTATAGTGATAACATTTACCTGGAAACTTTTGAAAAGATTCCTCAAAAGTATGTAGCATGTACAGCTGAAGTTTTACTGCCAAAATAAAAACAACACAAAAGGATGATGAGTTTGAACAAGGCTGCCAACTTCTGAAATAAGCCAAAGATGATGATAACCAAGTATTTCAGAGAAACAAACTCATAACATGTTTTGGGCATCAGATCTTACTACAGACAAATGATTTTTTGTTGCATTAGTAACACATAAAACTTTTTCCTGAACTGCTGTCACTACTCATTCCTGAGTCCCTATTCACCCCAGTTTATGGTACACACACACACAAACACACACACACACACACACACACACACACACACACACACACACACACACACACACACACTTACACTGGTGATCTCTGGGCCTTTTTCTATACCGCAACTTCCCATTTGCTATTCTGAAAAACTGAGTCAGCGTCCCTCCATAATGTGGTAGATGTTGAGCTCAGAAAGAGGAAGAGGTGTTAGTATTTTGCTATGCATAGCTTGGAGGTAAGTATTTCTAGAAAGGAAAAAAGAAGGGAAAAAAATATAAAGTGAAGGTGTTATGTGGAATGTTGGTTGTTTTATAATCATCATCATCATCATTATTATTATTAGTATTATTTATTTGTATAATTTTTTTTCATCCAACCCCTCCTCTCTTTCAACTAAGTAATCCTTCAATGTATAAATTGTACTGCATAATAGGTACTTTATAGCTGCCTTTTTAAATAAGTGTATTTTTGCAATTTCTTTAATCTCTTTTGGTAATTTATTGTACAGTTTTATTCCTTGGTAGAAAATGCTGTTTTGAGTTTTATGTTTATTTTTTCTTGGTAAATGTAAGTTGAGTCTATCACTTGTAGCATGCTCATGGACAGAGCTGTTTGTACAGTAATTGCCAATGTTATTTTTGATGTGTACAACTGACTGGTAAATGTATTTACATGGAGCAGTTAAAATCCCCAGTGTTTTGAACAGATTTTTACAATGATCTCGACTAGTATTTTTGGTTATTATTCTTATAGCTCTTTTCTGGAGTTTGAAAATTGTGTTAATATTTCGTGTATTTGCTTCCCCAAAAAAGAATGCCCTGGCTAAGAATTGAGTGTACATATGAATAATATGTAACTAAAAGACACTGCATGTTACACACTAATGATAGGATTCTTAGCATATAACATGCTGATGACATTCTGTTTGCGAGTACCTTTGTGTGTTCACACCTCTTCAACTGAGTATCAATATTCATTCCAAGAAATTTTGCATTTGTTACACAGTCTATAGAGGTGCCATCTATATTTAATTTAACATTGTCATTTTTCCTCTTCAAACAGAAATTCATGGCATTAGTTTTCTATATAATCAATGTCGCTTTATTGCTTATTGACCAATCATAAACTTCCTTGAGAGTTTCATTTGCTTTCTTGGCAAGGAGTTCTCTTGTTTTCTCAGTGACTGTAATACTGCTGTCATCAGCGAAGAGAATATTTTCACCATGAGTAACACTATGGGGAAAGTCATTGATGTATGTCAGGAACAGTATTAGTTCTAATGTGCTACCTTGCAGAACCCCTACATTAATGTATTTTAGTTCCGATAAGTGTTTTACTAAATGTTTAGATCTATTTGAAGTATATGTTATCTCTACTCTTTGTACCCTATCTGCTAGGTATGATCGAAACCAGTCATTAGCTGCCCCTCTAATTCCTAATGCTTCTAATTTATTTAATAGAATCTTGGTCGACTGGAAAGATCCAAAAATATGCCTTGACCCTATATCAAGAGCATCAAGTACAACTTTTGTGAATTCTACTATGGCTGACTCGATATTTTTGCCATTTCGGAAACCAAACCGTGATTCGCTTAAAAGATTGTATTTATTCAGGTAATTCATTACTCTGTCTTTCATAATTGCTTCTATTATTCTTGAAAATGCTGACAGCAGGGAAATGGGCTGGTAATTTTCTATGTCTTCTGCATTACCTTCCTTAATCAAAGGTACAACTCTTGCCTGTTTTAACTGCTCTGGAAATGTCCCTGATGTGAAGGATTCATTTGTTATATTTGTTAAGGGGCTTTGTATAACGCCTATGCATTGTTTCAGCACACACATTGGTACTTCATCTAAGCCTACTGACTTTTTATTTTTTAGTTTTTGAACAATTTTATTGACTTCATTCTCTGTGGTTGGAAGTAACATCATTGTATTTAGTGCAACATTATTTACAAGTGTTACATTTGTTTTGGGGAATTTTTTCTGTAACTTCTCTGCAATACTTGAAAAATGCTCGTTTACATAGTTTGCTAAGTGTTGTGAATCATTTATTATCTTATCCTCCTCCCTTATTCTGCATTTGTTTGCCTCTCCCCATTTTCTTTTTTTCTAACATCCCAGACTGCTTTTCTTTTATTCTCGGCATTATATATTATTTTGTCATTAAATGACTTTTTGCAGCAATCAGCACCTTCCTATAGATCTTTTTGTATCTATGATAGAAATTTAAGAATTCTGGGTCATTGTGAATCTTTTTCATGGAACTGAGATGTTTAAGTGTTTGGGAGGACTTCTTAATACCTGCTGTTACCCATCTGTTTATGTGAGATGTTGATACAGGCGTGCATACTTTTGGAAATGCCTTTACAAAGTTCAGTTTAAACAATGTGGAGAATTTAGAGAATTTCATATTCACATTGGTTTCCTTATACACTTCATCCCAGCTTTGTTTTCCTAGTTCTTTTGAAAAATTGTTTATTTTGATTTCAGATAGATGTCGTTAGTAGGCTTGTAGTTTAGGGGATGATTCAATGCCTGATTTTACTATTGTTATTTGACAGAGATGATCTGATAGTTGGAGATTTTTTACAGCTACATCACATTTTTCCCTGTCCATATTTGTGGCCACATGGTCAATTATTGAATCAGTCATTGTAGTAACCCTTGTTGCACTATTGACCAATAGGGACATGCCAAAACTTTGAAGGATGTTTATTAAGGTGGTGCTGGATCCGTTTATGATATTAGTGTTGATGTTAAGGTCCCCACATAGAATTATGTTGACCTTTGTGCTTGAGACTTTATCTAGAACTTCTGTTAATTTATTGAAAAAAGTGTCCGCACTACCACTGGGAGATCTATACACACACAAAACGAATAATTTCTTGGTGATATCAAATCCTGTTAATTCAATAGCTGATATTTCAAATTGTTTGTCTTCACTTACTATACTGAGATCATGTCTTGATTTGAACTGTGTTCCATTTCTGATATAAATGCATGATCCTCCACCCCTTGAAGTAGTTCTGCAGTAAGAATTTGCCCTTTTATACAATGATAATACTACATGTTGGATTTATGTGTTTCTACACTAGTGCTCAGTAATACAAACTACTGTGCAGTTCAAAGACTGGAGCTGAACTTCTAATAGTTGTATTTTATTTTTTATTGATTGCGTGTTTTGATGGAGGACTGTTAAGTCTGTGAAATGCCTCATGTTACTCTTTCCAATGGTTTGTTTTTCTTTATGACATATGGTGTGTGTGATATTTGAAGTGTTAAAATCTGTCTTGTGAGTAATTGTTTCAGTATTTTTTAAACTGCTAGAGATACTCTTTAGGTAGGGGAACCTGTTGTCTGGATTTATCCTAAAAAAGACCTACTTTTCCTACCTCTGACAATAGGTATTTGACCATGTGTGGCCTGAGATCCACCCCCTATACTTTCATGACTCAGCTGGACCAGTCTTCCCTCCCCAGTCATGTTTAGGTGCAGGACATGCCTAGTGAAACCCCATGTGTTGATAGTCCCAACGGCCACCAGGGAAACATGAGCGAAGTTGGCTGTCCTCAAAGCCATCCCTAACCCCACATTGATTCACCTCATAGCTCCATCAAGGTGTGGTCGATCATGATGCCGGAACAGCTCAACAAAGTGTACGTTGGTGCCGTGAGTCAGGGAAGCTATCTTGTCCAGGTCAGCAGCTATGTCATATGCCCCGTACCTGTCCAAACTGTTTCCCGCCCCACCCAATATCACTACATGGTCCTCTTTTGTGAAGTTCTTACATAAAGATCCTAGCTCCTCTATCACATGACTTAGCCCTGCATTTGGCTTGAAGATCCTGGTGGCCTGGTACTCCTTGTTCTACCTGAGGCTCTTCTCCGCTTAACTCTGACAGTGGTAGATACCTGTTTTTGGTGTTGATGATAAAACTGTCAGATCGTGTTCTCTTTCTTCCTATCCCCTTACCAGCCACCAGTTCCCAACCTCCCTCCTCCCCCTATCTCCCTCAATCCTTATGAGCTCCTTCTTTGCTTCCTCCAACTGTGCCTGAAGGGCACAGATTTTTCTTTCCTGTTTCCCAATCAAAATGTTCCTACTGCATACTCTGCAGTTCCAGGAGAGAGCCTCTTCTGTTCTCCAAACATTCTCCTCACTGCCTCCCCCCCCCCCCCCCCCCCCTCCCGTCCAGATAAAATATTTCCTACAAGATTGGCAACAAATCCCTCTACTCACACCCTATTACAGCTCCCACATTTCTCACTCATGGTCAGTTTCGAAAGAATAACTAAGTTTAAAGAATTTTTAAATTTTGTCAAGGATGCGAGTTTGGCTATGTGTAAACAAAAAACGACACAAAGGTCTTATGTGCGGTGGCTGTTATTTTTGTACTGATTTATGGATACAATGACAGAAGAATGAATTTGTAATTACTTTGCTTTTAGAGAATTTACATTATCAGTCATGTTTGGTCAGGTTTTTAAACGTTTATAACTTGGAAAATTTAGGCCTAGATCACGTCTATCTAACTAGTAAACAATACGAAATGTATTAGTTAAATACGATTTAGAAATGTTTAATTACACTTTTATTGTGACAATAGAAACTGATGAAACTAGTAGCTGTCTTTTTTAAACGAATTTGGCACTATCAAAAAAACTTGAGTAGAATGTTTTGTATTTATGTCATGCAAAATTTCGGGTTATGTCGCAATTATCGGGATTTCAGGTAAGGAACAAGTTTTTTCAAGAACAAGCTCTGCTGGGATGCTAATACTCAGTTGTGTGACAAGAACGGACACTACAGCAAGTATACAAAACAAAGAAAATTTATATTTGACACTGTTTCCTCTTAAATAAGTTCTTTTAGTGAACGAAGAAAATACCTGTGATCTCACTCGGTGGCCATCTTGGATCCAAGTTATGGTCTGGGTTTTGATTTCATATGAGAGCAGGAGCACTCTTCTTATTATCCCATGCACCATGACTGCAAATTTGTTTGTCAATCTGTTGATTTGGCCTGTTGTGCTGACATCCGTGAACAGCATTGCGAGGGGTGTTTTCCAACAGGATAACACTCACCCACATACCACAATTGTAACTCAACATGCTCTTCAGTGTGTCGACATGTTGCCTTGGCCTACTGGATCACCAGATCTGTCACCAATCGAGCACATATGGGACATTAGCATATGACAACTCCAGTTTCATCCACAAACAGCATTAATCGTCCCTGTATTGACGGACCAATTGAAAGAGGCATGGAACTCCATCCCACAAACTGACATCCAGCACATGTATGACACAAAGCATGCGTATGTGCATGCTTGCATTCAAAATTCTAGCAATTACACTGGTTATTAATGTATCAGCATTTCACACTTGCAATGGCTCATCTTACATTAACCTGTGATCTTGCAATGTTAGTCACTTAAATATGCTACCTAGACAGATGTATTTCTAAAATTTCATTACTCTCCACCATTTATTAATTTATTGCTGTTGTGATTTTTCTATCTGTGTATGCTGAGACACCGGCTAAAATAAATAGTTTTGCACCCATAAATTCAACCAATGAAATTATATAATGACAACACTCCTTGTAGATGGTCAACTCCCTGTAGCTGACAGTGGGGACACCCTTCGTAGATCATTTGTAGTTTACATATTACTGCCAAGGACTATAATTTAAAAATCTCAGCCCAAAAAACAAAAGCCAATGCTCTTAAAAGCAGGGTGTCTACGACCCGGGACAACCGGGAGATCCGGGAAAAACCCGGGAATTTTTTCATCTTGGAGAAAAGCGGGAAAACCCGGGATTTTTTTTTAATTCCGGGAATTTTTCATTGTTTTTGTTCTCAGTTAAATTTTTGTAATTTTGACTGTTAAGGAACAAAGGATATTACTGTAGCCTGCTACTGCAGAATAATACTGCAGCAATAAAACATGAACGAGAAGAAAAACAAAAATAAAACTTAAATTGCAAAAGAAATGCGCCATATACAACAACAAAACACAGTGCTCATACAAGCGTAAAACCAACAGCAAAATGTGTCAAGGATTTTAGGAAGACTGGTCTAGGGGTAGCGTCTTTGATTCATAATCAAAACGTCTTCGGTCCCGGGTTCGATCCCCGCCATTGCCTAAATTTTGATAAATAATCAGCATTGGCGGCCGAAGACTTCCGGCATAAGAAGTCAGCCTCATTCTGCCAACGGCCTTGTCAAAGAGGGCGGAGGAGCGGATAGAGATTCAGGGCACTCTCTTGTCCTAGGGGTGGGAAACTGCCCCTAAAGGCTGAAGAATCAGCAATGATCAACAACATGAGGATGCAGAAGGCAATGGAAACCACTGCATTAAAGACACGTAACGTGTATCCACAGGACATGTGGCCTGTAATTGAAGAAGTGTCATGATGATCTCTCCATTGGTAAAAGATTCCGGAATAGTCCCCCATTCGGATCTCCGGGAGGGGACTGCCGAGGGAGAAGTTACCATGAGAAAAAGATTGAATAATCTACGAAAGGATAATGTTCTATGAGTCGGGGAGTGGAATGTCAGAAGCTTGAACGTGGTAGGGAAACTAGAAAATCTGAAAAGGGAAATGCAAAGGCTCAATCTAGATATAGTAGGGGTCAGTGAAGTGAAGTGGAAGGAAGACAAGGATTTCTGGTCAGATGAGTATCGGGTAATATCAACAGCAGCAGAAAATGGTATAACAGGTGTAGGATTCATTATGAATAGGAAGGTAGGGCAGAGGGTGTGTTACTGTGAACAGTTCAGTGACCGGGTTGTTCTAATCAGAATCGACAGCAGACCAACACCGACAACGATAGTTCAGGTATACATGCCGACGTCGCAAGCTGAAGATGAACAGATAGAGAAAGTGTATGAGGATATTGAAAGGGTAATGCAGTATGTAAAGGGGGACGAAAATCTAATAGTCATGGGCGACTGGAATGCAGTTGTAGGGGAAGGAGTAGAAGAAAAGGTTACAGGAGAATATGGGCTTGGGACAAGGAATGAAAGAGGAGAAAGACTAATTGAGTTCTGTAACAAGTTTCAGCTAGTAATAGTGAATACCCTGTTCAAGAATCACAAGAGGTATACTTGGAAAAGGCCGGGAGATACAGGAGGATTTCAATTAGATTACATCATGGTCAGACAGAGATTCCGAAATCAGATACTGGATTGTAAGGCATACCCAGGAGCAGAAATAGACTCATATCACAATATAGTAGCGATGAAGAGTAGGCTGAAGTTCAAGACATCAGTCAGGAAGAATCAATACACAAAGAAGTGGGATACGGAAGTACTAAGGAATGATGAGATACGTTTGAAGTTCTCTAACACTATAGATACAGCAATAAGGAATAGCGCAGTTGGCAGTACAGTTGAAGAGGAATGGACATCTCTAAAAAGGGCCATCACAGAAGTTGGGAAGGAAAACATAGGTACAAAGAAAGTAGCTGTGAAGAAACCATGGGTAACAGAAGAAATACTTCAGTTGATTGATGAAAGGAGGAAGTACAAACATGTTCCGGGAAAATCAGGAATACAGAAATACAAGTCGTTGAGGAATGAAATAAATAGGAAGTGCAGGGAAGCTAAGACGAAATGGCTGCAGGAAAAATGTGAAGACATCGAAAAAGATATGATTGTCGGAAGGACAAACTCAGCATACAGGAAAGTCAAAACAACCTTTGGGGACATTAAAAGCAACGGTGGTAACATTAAGAGTGCAACGGGAATTCCACTGTTAAATGCAGAGGAGAGAGCAGATAGGTGGAAAGAATACATTGAAAGCCTCTATGAGGGTGAAGATTTGTCTGATGTGATAGAAGAAGAAACAGGAGTCGATTTAGAAGAGATAGGGGATCCAGTATTAGAATCAGAATTTAAAAGAGCTTTGGAAGACTTACAGTCAAATAAGGCAGAAGGGATAGATAACATTCCATCAGAATTTCTAAAATCATTGGGGGAAGTGGCAAGAAAACGACTATTCACGTTGGTGTGTAGAATATATGAGTCTGGCGATGTACCAACTGACTTTCAGAAAAGCATCATCCACACAATTCCGAAGACGGCAAGAACTGACAAGTGCGAGAATTATCGCACAATCAGCTTAACAGCTCATGCATCGAAGCTGCTTACAAGAATAATATACAGAAGAATGGAAAAGAAAATCGAGAATGCGCTAGGTGATGATCAGTTTGGCTTTAGGAAAAGTAAAGGGACGAGAGAGGCAATTCTGACGTTACGGCTAATAATGGAAGCAAGGCTAAAGAAAAATCAAGACACTTTCATAGGATTTGTCGACCTGGAAAAAGCATTCGACAATATAAAATGGTGCAAGCTGTTCGAGATTCTGAAAAAAGTAGGGGTAAGCTATAGGGAGAGACGGGTCAACAACCAAGAGGGAATAATAAGAGTGGACGATCAAGAATGAAGTGCTCGTAGTAAGAAGGGTGTAAGACAAGGCTGTAGTCTTTCGCCCCTACTCTTCAATCTGTACATCGAGGAAGCAATGATGGAAATAAAAGAAAGGTTCAGGAGTGGAATTAAAATACAAGGTGAAAGGATATCAATGATACGATTCGCTGATGACATTGCTATCCTGAGTGAAAGTGAAGAAGAATTAAATGACCTGCTGAATGGAATGAACAGTCCTAATGAGTACACAGTATGGTTTGAGAGTAAATCGGAGAAAGACAAAGGTAATGAGAAGTAGTAGAAATGAGAACAGCGAGAAACTTAACATCAGAATTGATGGTCACGAAGTCAATGAAGTTAAGGAATTCTGCTACCTAGGCAGTAAAATAACCAATGACGGACAGAGCAAGGAGGTCATCAAAAGCAGACTCGCTATGGCAAAAAAGGCATTTCTGGCCAAGAGAAGTCTACTAATATCAAATACCGGCCTTAATTTGAGGAAGAGATTTCTGAGGATGTACGTCTGGAATACAGCATTGTATGGTAGTGAAACATGGACTGTGGGAAAACCGGAACAGAAGAGAATCGAAGCATTTGAGATGTGGTGCTATAGACGAATGTTGAAAATTAGGTGGGCTGATAAGGTAGGGAATGAGGAGGTTCTACGCAGAATCGGAGAGGAAAGGAATATGTGGAAAACACTGATAAGGAGAAGGGACAGGATGATAGGACATCTGCCAAGACATGAGGGAATGACTTCCATGGTACTAGAGGGAGCTGTAGAGGGCAAAAACTGTAGAGGAAGACAGAGATTGGAATACGTCAAGCAAATAATTGAGGACGTAGGTTGCAAGTGCTACTCCGAGATGAAGAGGTTAGCACAGGAAAGGAATTCATGGCAGGCCGCATCAAACCAGTCAGTAGACTGATGACCAAAAAAAAAAAAGTAAAAAAATGCAGTGCTTTGTAACAACAAATTGCCTCTGATGAGCATGACGTCACAACTGTTAACATTAGATTTGTTTTAGCAGTTACGAGTGGGATTATGTGCATGCATGGTTGAGTAGTATCTTCTTCCACTTCTGACTACAGAAACGTGGCTGTTGGCTTTGTAAGCAGTCGCAGCAATAAAAAAGCAGCTAGGTGCTACCGGGAAAAATTTTACTGACGCGCCCAAGCTGGCAGATTCATGCACACACAGCAGCCCTGGATCTCGGAGTGGGGACAAAATTATATTCTTGAGGAAAAAACCTTGTTTCACAGAGTGCCTAGCATCCAATGCAAGTTGGTCTATCGATTATTCGTATGACTGTGAAACGTATCCCTGTCGGTTTTTGAACATTGTTGAACATATTCTAAGTTGATTTCTGAATGAATCATAAGTTGATCTGTGAATGCATGCATAGTGTACGTGATGTCTCTGTCAGTGGAATCCTCGTCACATATAGAAATAAACTTTCCTGTAGACAAAAGGGGCTATATGAGCTGACCAGACCATAGCCGAATGAAAGAAAGCCGACCACTGTCTGATTATGTGGTTGATTGGGTTTGCGAATGATGAACGTTGATTACCAGCGAAATCCATAGATTCAGACTACCAGAATGCATATAAACGACTAACAGGAATAACAGGTAAGAATTACTATGTATTATCTTCTCGATGTATCCAAGAAAATGAAATTTTGACAGAAAATTTTTGGCCAGATCGCTATACTAGTAAGGGCTAGTTGTACAGTCTCCGGCTAGCAGCCGCCTTAAGGTCTATTCTGGAAGCAGCACGGAAAACGCGTTGTATGAACATGTAACAATGCCTAACTGGAGAATAATTGCGGGATAACTAAACTGGTGATTCTAGCAGAGGTAGTGAAGTGAAGTTAACCGGCGATTAAGCTTTGACAATGGCAGGAATAGATACAGAATTAGTGATGAAAAGACCGTTTGTTAGAACGAGGAAGGAGAAGAAAAGGGGACATCACTTAAATTATGGAAGAATAAGATGATTCTAAATTTATATAAAAATTTCGCACTCTACTTTTCGATCTCGTACTTGAGAAACTGGAGCGTATGAATGAAGTGTAAAACTGTTTCGTAATGGTAAGCTTTTTTCTTGTAATAGGCCTAATAGGCATTTGGTATTGGTACTTTGTTAATTATATTCTGCCGTGTTATAAAAATGGCCATTTGTGCCAAAACAGTTTCATTTATTTGGTGTGTGTTACAAATGGTTCAAATGGCTCTGAGCACTATGGGACTTAACTTCTCAGGTCATCAATCCCCTAGAACTTAGAACTACTTATACCTAACTAACCTAAGGACATCACACACACCCATGCCCGAGGCAGGATTCGAACCTGCGACTGTAGCAGACACGCAGTTCCAGACTGTAGCGCCTAGAACCGCACAGCCATCCCGGCTGGTGTGTTACAATTGCTACAGTATTAGAAATGCCTATTTTGTTTTATCTTGCAGGCAGTGACAAAATACATGTAATCACGTCGAGAAACCACACCAGTCTTGGAGCCTATTTATATTAACAATTTTTTCGGTATTAGACAACGACATTTCGATTTTTCATGTAGCAAAACGTTTGACGAAGTTTGATGAGGTAACAGATTCTTTCACAGAAAGGAAAGCACCCCATGTAAAGCTATAGCAAGATTAGAGAGAAAAAAATTCTGCGAGCTAAGGGTTGAAGAAATGTGTACTATCTTGCTTGTCTCTTGTCTTTACTGGTTTTACGGTATTGTTGTTGTTCTGGTCATCAGTCCCCAGACTGGTTTGATGCAGCTCTCCATGCTACTCTATCCTGTGCAAGCTTCTTCATCTCCCAGTACCTACATCCTTCTGAATTTGCTTAGTGTATTCATCTCTTGGTCTACCTCTACGATTTTTACCCTCAATGCTGCCCTCCAACACTAAATTGGTGATCCCTTGATGCCTCAGAACATGTCCTACCAACCAATCCCTTCGTCTAGTCAAGTTGTTCCACAAACTCCTCTTCTTCCCAATCCTAGTCAATACCTCCTCATTAGTTATGTGATCTGTCCGTCTAATCTTCAGCATTCTTCTGTAGCACCACATTTCAAAAGCTTCTATTCTCTTCTTGTCCAAACTATTTATCGTCCACGTTTCACTTCCATACATGGCTACACTCCCTTGCAAATACTTTCAGAAATGACTTCCTGACACTTAAATCTATACTCGATGTTAACAAATTCCTGTTCTTCAGAAACGCTTTCCTTGCCATTGCCAGTCTACATTTTATATCTTCTCTACTCCGACCATCATCAGTTATTTTGCTCCCCAAATAGCAAAACTCCTTTACTACTTTAATTGTCTCATTTCCTAATCTAATTCCCTCAGCATCACCCGACTTAATTCGACTACATTCCATTATCCCCGTTTTGCTTTTGTTGATGTTCATCTTATACCCTCCGTTCAAGACGCTGTCCGTTCTGTTCAACAGCTCTTACAAGTCCTTTGCTGTCTCTGACAGAATTACAATGTCATCGGCGAACCTCAAAGTTTTTATTTCTTCTCCATGGATTTTAATACCTACTCCAAATTTTTCTTTTGTTTCCTTTACTGCTTGCTCAATATACAGGTTGAACGACATCGGGGAGAGGTTACAACCCTGTCTCACTCCCTTCCCAACCACTGTTTCCCTTTCATGCCCCTTGACTCTTATAACTGCCATCTGGTTTCTGTACAAACTGTAAATAGCCTTTCTCTCCCTGTATTTTACCCCTGCCACCTTTAGAATTTGAAAGAGAGTATTCCAGTCGACATTGTCAAAAGCTTTCTCTAAGCCTACAAATGCTAGGAGTGTAGGTTTGCCTTTCCTTAATCTTTCTTCTAAGGTGAGTCGTAATGTCAGTATTGTTTCACGTGTTCCAATATTTCTACGGAATTCAAACTGATCTTCCCCGAGGTCTGCTTCTACCAGTTTTTCCATTCGTCTGTAAAGAATTCGTGTTAGTATTTTGCAGCTGTGAGTTATTAAACTGATAGTTCGGTAATTTTCACATCTGTCAACACCTGCTTTCTTTGGGATTGGAATTATTATATTCTTCTTGAAGTCTGAGAGTATTTCGCCTGTCTCATACATCTTGCTCACCAGATGGTACGAGTTTTGTTTTGTCAGGACTGGCTCTCCCAAGGCTGTCAGTAGTTCTAATGGACTTGTTGTCTACTCCCGGGGCCTTGTTTCAACTCAGGTCTTTCAGTGCTCTGTCAAACTCTTCACGCAGTATCATATCTCCCATTTCATCTTCATCTACATCCTCTTCCATTTCCATAATACTGTCCTCAAGTACATCACCCTTGTATAGACTCTCTATATACTCCTTCCACATTTCTGCTTTCCCTTCTTTGCTTAGAACTGGGTTTCCATCTGAGCTCTTGATATTCATACAAGTGGTTCTCTTTTCTCCAAAGGTCTCTTTAATTTTCCTGTAGGCAGTACCTGTCTTACCCCTAGTGAGATAAGCCTCTACATCCTTACATTTGTCCTCTAGCCATTCTTGCTTAGCCATTTTGCACTTCCTGTCGATCTCATTTTTGAGACATTTGTATTCCTTTTTGCCTGCTTCATTTATTGCATTTTTATATTTTCTCCTTTCATCAATTAAATTCAATATTTCTTCTGTTACCCAAGGATTTCTACCAGCCCTCGTCTTTTTACCTACTTGTTCCTCTGCTGCCTTCACTACTTCATCCCTCAAAGCTACCCATTCTTCTTCTACTGTACTTCTTTCCCCCATTCCTGTCAGTTTTTCCATTATACTCTCCCTGAAATTCTGTACAACCTCTGGTTTAGTCAGTTTATCCAGGTCCCATCTCCTTAAATTCCCACCTTTTTGCTGTTTCTTCAGTTTTAATCTACAGTTCATAACCAATAGATTGTGGTCAGAGTCCACATCTGCCCCTGGAAATGTCTTACAATTTAAAACCTGGTTCTAAAATCTCTGTCTTACCATTATATAATCTATCTGAAACCTGTCAGTATCTCCAGGCTTCTTCCATGTATACAACCCTCTTTTGTGATTCTTGAACCAATTGTTAGGTATGATTAAATTATGCTCTGCTTTCATTTCTTCCCCCCCAATCCATAATTACCTACTACATTTCCTTCTCTTCCTTTTCCTACTATTTGAATAATTTCTTTTATCTCCTCATATATTTCTTCAATTTCTTCATCATCTGCAGAGCTAGTTGGCATATAAACTTGTACTGCTGGAGTAGGCATAGGCTTCGTGTCTATCTTGGCCACAATAATGCGTTCACTATGCTGTTTGTAGTAGCTTACCCGAACTCATATTTTTTATTCATTATCAAACCTACTCCTGCATTACCCCTATTTGATTTTGTATTTGTAACCCTGTATTCACCTGACTAAAAGTCTTGTTCCTCTTGCCACCAAACTTCACTAATTCCCACTTTATCTAACTTCAACCTATCCATTTCTCTTTTTAAATTTTGTAACCTACCTGCCCGATTAAGGGATCTGACATTCCACGCTCCGATCCATAGAACGCCAGTTTTCTTTCTCCTGATAATAATGTCCTCTTGAGTAGTTCCCGCCCGGAGGTCCGAATGGGGGACTATTTTACCTATGGAATATTTTACCCAAGAGGACGCCATCATCATTTAATCATACAGTAAAGCTGCATGCCCTCGGGAAAAATTACGGCTGTAGTTTCCCCTTGCTTTCAGCCCTTCATCCTATACTTAATTTTATGTCACACAAAGCAGCAAGTTGTAGCTAATAGAGAATAAAGAGTGGAAATTTTCTGAAGAGTTTTTTTTTAAAAAAAAAACTGGCTGACTGGAAGCAGGAGAGACACTATAGGGCATTTTAATTTCCACTGTCCTGAATGTAGTTTAATGGTATCCATTACAAAATACACGTTTCAATTCTACAGACCGAAATACAGTGACGTGCGATAGGAGAATGCTGTGTGCAGAGGTGTGGCACTGCACTTTGGCACACTTAAGATCAAATAACATGTCTTACAATTCGTCGGACACATATGTTTTGTGTATCAGACTCTACAGAATGATGTGCGCTACAAAATGAACTTATTTTTGAAAGTTCGATTTTTAAAAAATTTTTGATGTCCTATCTCAAACGCTCGAGGGACGCCACTGTCTGCTATTGCCCTGGTTCGGAAATATTGTAGATACGGGCTGATGCGCAGAGCATTCTGAGTTATAATAGGGAAGCGGGTAGTGATTTTGCTGTTTCCTCTTTGTCTACTGCATTCACGTTAAATGAAAACAAAATTGATTTCTGTGGCCGGGAGCTATGATATGAATTAAAATACATTCACGTAATTACGGAAGGCTAAAATATGTTATTAGTTTCAGATTTTATTTTATTTCCACCTTTCTGGCAGTCAAGCATTAATTGCCGTGCAGAACAATGAAGTTATTTTAATCGGTTTGCTGAAGATATTTTCTTCTACTAATCTTTGCCACTGAGGCACTCAATATATTTGAAACGAAGTGTTTAATTCCACAATATTGGCTTCTTTCAACTGTTCGGTGCATTTCAAGTGTACGTTTTCATCTTCTAGCATGTATGGCATTATGCCTTAACAAAGAACCAAACGAGATAACAAAGTACTGGTACTCAAGGAAATTTACATCCCGAAAACCACATTGAAAAGCTTAATATCAGGTCGAAGCCTAGTTCACTGGGAATCTGTGGCTCATTTAAACATCAGCTCTTTGATGACGAGCCAGTTAGAAGAATTTAGATCCCAGAAGATCACACATTTATGTCGTTATTTGTGTGATATATCTTAAAATGCAATACGCGCATAAAATACGAACATTATATGTGAAACCTTAGCTTCTCTTGTAGCATATTGGCCTTAGAAACCAATATTGTATGTGAAAGCTTTGCTTTTCTTGTAGCAACATCATAAATATTAATTTAAACCATTAATTTTTCCTGTTCATGTGTTTGTGCTACTTAACAGTGATGTTGCTATGGGCTGAATACACCACATGTCCAAAGCTCTGAATATCCACTGTCATCGGCTGGCAAGATCACGTGACATGAGGTGTGACTGGCTTACAAATACGCATCGCAATCGTGCTTTCAATGCTCCGGAAAGTAACATGCGGTGTTTGGTGGAATTCGAATGTATACTTTCATAATACGAAAATATGCCGGGTACATGTTGCTGCACATCAAACATCTTTCCAAAAGATGTTTTTTTCCTCCTTAGTTTCATTTTCTAAAGCACTGGGAAATTCTAAGCCCGTATGTAGAACCATAACCATTCAAAGGATTGATAAGTTATACAATTCTGAGAGAAAATACACTGTCAGTTAACAGGGAAAAACTATGTTTCCATCTGGGAGAAAGTGTATTTTTAACCGGGAAATCCGGGATAAATCCGGGAATTTTTTTTCCTTGTCTGCGTATACACCCTGAAACGCCAGTACTCAGTCCCTAGCAAAATTCTAATAAACAGATTGAAACAGAGGGAGTGAGTGAAGCTGACTTTATGAAAGCTACTAACTCCCTCAAAAAAAAAAAAAAAAAAAAAAAAAAAAAAAAAAAAAAAAAAAAAAAATTAATTGGATAGATAAGAAATCTACTCACCAAGCTGCGACAGAACACACACAAAAGACGGTTGTAATTACGCAAGCTTTTGGAGCCAGTGGATCCTTCTTCAGGCAGAGAAGTTGAAAGGGAAGGAAGAGGGATGGAGGAAAAGGACTGCAGAGGTCTAGGAAGCGGGATAAATTTCGGGAAAGTCACCCAGAACCACAGGTCAGAGGAGACTTACTACATGGGATGAGAAGAAAAAGACTGATTGCTGTGGACTGCATGGGATGAGATTTGAAAACCTGAGAGCTTAAAGGTGGAAGACAGGGTAATATGCAAGGCAGGGTTATTACTTAAGCGTCATGCATGAGCTAATAAGAGTGAAAAGATAACTGCATTGTACATAATAGAGGTGGGAGGGGTGACGAAAAATAGACAGGTTCGACAATGAAATATGTATGAAACTAAAATGTATTGAAGAGACTGTGAGGAATTAATGAGATCGAAGAAATTAACATAAATTAAGGCCATGTGGGTGGTGAGAATGAAACACATGTTGTAGTTCTAGTTCCCGCCTTGCGGAGTTCTGAGCCTTGCGGAGTTCTGAGGAAATGGGGTCTGGGGGAAGAATCCAGATGACGCGTGTGGTGAAACAGGTGCTGAGGTTAGGATTGTCATGTTGTAGAGCATGCTCTGCAACAGCGTATTGCTGGTTGCCAGTATACACCATCTGCCGCCCATTCATCTTAATTGGTAATTTGGTGGTAGTCATGCCGATGTAAAAGGCCAAACAGTGTTTACATAACAGCTGGTATATGACAAGTGTCATTTCACATGTGGCCCTCCCCATGATAATACAGGGTGGTCCATTGATTGTGAATGGGCCAAATATCTCATGAAATAAGCGTCAAATGAAAAAACTTCAAAGAACGAAACTTGTCTAGCTTGAAGGGGGAAACCAGATGGCACTATGGTTGGCCTGCTAGATGGTGCTGCCATAGGTCAAACGGATATCAATGGCGTTTTTTTAAATATGAACCCCCATTTTTATTACATATTCATGTAGTACGTAAAGAAATATGAATGTTTTAGTTGGACCACTTTTTTCACTTTGTGATAGATGGTGCTGTAAAAGTCACAAACATATGGCTCACAATTTTAGATGAACAGTTGGTAACAGGTAGGTTTTTTAAAGTAAAATACTGAACGTAGATACGTTTGAACATTTTATTTCAGTAGTTCCAATGTGATTCATGTACCTTTGTGAACTTATCATTTCTGAGAACGCATGTTGTTACAGCGTGATTTCCTGTAAATACCACATTAATGCAGTAAATGCTCAAAATGATGTCCGTCAACCTCAATGCATTTGGCAATATGTCTAACAACATTTCTCTCAACAGCGAGTAGTTCGCCTTCCGTAATATTCACACATGCATTGACAATGTGCTGACACATGTTGTCAGGCATTGTTGGTGAATCATGATAGCAAATATCCTTCAACTTTCCCCACAGAAAGAAATCCGGGGATGTCAGATCCAGTGAATGTGCGGGCCATGGTATGGTGCTTCGGTGACCAATCCACCTGTCATGAAATATGCTATTTAATACTGCTTCAACCTCATGCGAGCTATGTGCTGCACATCCATCATGTTGGAAGTACATCGCCATTCTGTCATGCAGTGAAACATCTTGTAGTAACATTGGTAGAACATTATGTAGGAAATCAGCATACATTGCACCATTTAGATTGCCATTGATAAAATGGGGGCCAATTATCCTTCCTCCCATAATGCCACACCATACATTAACCTACCAAGGTCGCTGATGTTCCACTTGTTGCAGCCATTGTGGATTTTCCATTGCCGAATAGTGCATATTAAGCCGGTTTACATTACGCTGTTGGTGAATGGCGCTTCGTCTCTAAATGGAATGCGTGCAAAAAATCTGTCATCATCCCGAAATTGCTCTTGTACCCAGTGGCAGAACTGTACACAACACTTCATCTCTAAATAGAATGCATGCAAAAAATCTGTCACCTCCCGTAATTGCTCTTGTAGCCAGTGGCAGAACTGTACATGATGTTCAAAGTCATCACCATGCAATTCCTGCTGCATAGAAATATGGTACGGGTGCAATCGATGTTGATGTAGCATTCTCAGCACCGACGTTTTTGAGATTCCCGATTCTCGCGCAATTTGTCTGCTACTGATGTGCGGATTAGCTGCTGTCACAGCTAAAACACCTACTTGGGCATCAGCATTTGTTGCAGGTCGTGGTTGACATTTCAGATGTGGCTGTTTCCTTAAATAATGTAACTATCTGGTGAACGGTCCGGACATTTGGATGATGTCATCCAGGATACCGAGCAGCATACATAGCACACGCCCATTGGGCATTTTGATCACAATAGCCATACGTCAACATGATATCGACCATTTCTGCAATTGGTAAATGGTCAATTTTAACATGGGTAATGTATCATGTAGCAAATACCGTCCGCACTGGCGGAATGTTATGTGATACCACATACTTATAGATTTGTGACTATTACAGCACCATCTATCACAAAGCGAAAAAAGTGGTCCAACTAAAACATTCATATTTCTTTACATAATACATAAATATGTAATAAAAAAATGGGGGTTCCTATTTAAAAAAACGCAGTTGATATCCGTTTGACCTATGGCAGCGCCATCTAGCAGGCCAACCATAGCACCATCTGGTTTCCCTCTTCAAGCTAGATGAGTTTTGTTCTTTGTAGTTTTTTCATTTGATGCTTATTTCGTGAGATATTTGGCCCGGTCACTATCAATGGACCAATCTATATATGTGTTGCCAGTTACAGGGCTGCTGAAGGTGGTGGTAGGAGCGTGCATAGGGCAAGTCTTGCAGTGGGGATGATCACAGGGGTAGGAGCTTTAGGGGAGGTAGATGGGAGCAGAAGGAGTTTAGGGTCTGACAAGAATATTGTGTAGATTGGGAGGACAATGAAAACCCATTGTAGGTGTGATGGACAAAATCTCAGACAGACCGGATCTCATTTCAGGGAATGATTTTAGGAAGTCATGGCCCTGTCGAAGTAGCTGATTAATACATTCCAGACCAGGATAATAATGAGTCACCAGTGGTGTTCTCTGAAGTTGTTTTTTTTTGAGGGACCAGCAGTACCAGGATTCAATGTGATGGCCCAGGGAATCTGCTTTTGAACTAGTCTGGTGGGGTAATTACACACAGTGAAGGCTGAGGTGAGAATGGTGGTGTATTGCTGTAAAGTGTCTGCATATGTTTGCCTCAGATGGTGAGGCTGTATGGGAGAGAACATTTGACATGGAAAGGATAGCAACTGTCAAAATGTAAGCACTGTTGTTTGTTGGTAGGTTTAATATGGACAGTAGTGTGTAGCTGGCCTTCGGTAAGGACGAGAGCAACATCAAGAAAAGTGGCATGGGATTTGGTACAGGACCACGTGAAATTTAATTGGGAGAAGTATTCAGAGATTCCAGGAATTTCAACAGGTCAGCCTCACCATGAGTCCATATGGTAAAGATGTCATCAATGTATCTAAACCAAACCAAACTCAGGCTTATGGAGCCCAGGAAAGACCCCTCCAAGCGACCCATGAAAAGATTGACATAGGGAGGATCTATTCTGGTTCCCAAGGCCGTACCCCTGATCTGTTTGTATGTCTGCCCCTCATAGGTGAAGTAGTTGTTCGTAAGTATAAAGTTGATTAAGGTGAGTAGGAAGGATGTCATAGGTTCGGAATTTGGTGGGTGCTGATTGAGGGAATGTTTAGCAACAGACAGACCATGTGTCTGGGGGTTGTTGGAATAAAGGGAGGTGGCATCAGGGTGACAAGCAAGGTGTGTCGTGGGAGTGGGATGGGCATGGATTTCAGATGATCTAGGAAGTGGTTGGTATCTTTGATATAGTAAGGGAATCTTTGTGTTATGGATTGCAGGTGCTGATCAACTAAGACAGATATACAGTCGGTGGGTGTTTAGTTGCAGCAGTTATGAGAAGTTGAAGAGACTTTCCCAGGACAGACTAGTGTGGAGAGATGCATCAAACCAGTGTTCAGACTGCAAGACCACATCATCATCATCATCATCAACAACAACAACAACAGCAACAACAACAACAAAGGAACGCAACCTGGTCTCAGGTGTGCTTGAGTTACATGAAAGCAGTACAGAAATGTTGAAAAAACTGAATTGGCAGATCTGTGAAAATGGACACTAACAACCTCATGAAAGCATACTTACTAAGTTTAGAGAACTGTTATTAACTGAGGAATCCATTAATGTTGTACAGCCACTTATATATCATTTCTATAGTAAATGTACAAGGGCATTTAAACTGTAATTCTTCCTGCATTACACACCTGAATGGTATGGTAAGCAACTTTAATGCACAATGCTAGCCTCCATTTTGACCTTGTACCAAATCAGTGGCGATCTTCAATTTTTTTTTTCTCCTAAGCACTGAATGACAAACTTCTCTACATAAATTTTTTCCAGATTGTATGCATAGTTGTTGGTGCATCACATTTGATGTTTGTTCTGTGCGCTGGTGAAATTTTGAAATGTTCTGGCAGATGGCGGAGCCATAGTTCAGCATCAAAATGGTGTCTACATATCACTCATGTTACAAGCAGTGTGCAGTTTTTAATTCTTGTGTGCACAAAAATAAACCATGGAGACACCCATAAAGATTTGTGTGCAGTATATGGTGATGCTCCAGTTGATAGGAGTACCGTTGGGTGATAGGTAAAGAAAGTAACAGCCTCAGGAAATGCAGAAACAGAGCTCCATGATAGCCATGCTCAGGACATCCTGTCACAGCCACTGCGCCAAACATGCTGAATCAGGTGGATGCTATTATTCATGGTGACCAGTGCATTACAACTCGAAAATTGCAGTGAAACGCAGGAAGATCTGCAGCGGATAGGCACTTGGTGCAGGGAGTGGCAACTGACCCTTAACCTAGACAAATGTAATGTACTGCGAATACATAGAAAGAAGGATCCTACACTGTATGATTATATAATAGCAAAACAAACACTGGTAGCAGTTACTTCTGTAAAATATCTGGGGGTATGCGTGCGGAATGATTTGAAGTGGAATGATCACATAAAATTAATTGTTGGTAAGGCAGGTGCCAGGTTGAGATTCATTGGGAGAATCTTTACAAAATGTAGTCCATCAACAAAGGAGGTGGCTTACAAAACACTCGTTCGACCTATACTTGAGTATTACTCTTCAGTGTGGGATCTGTACCAGGTCGGGTTGACAGAGGAGATAGAGAAGATCCAAAGAAGAGCAGCGTGTTTCATCACAGGGTTATTTGGTAAGCGTGATAGTGTTATGGAGATGTTTAGCAAACTCAAGTGACAGACTCTGCATGAGAGGCGCTCTGCATCGCGGTGTAGCCTGCTGTCCAGGTTTCGAGAGGGTGCATTTCTGGATGAGGCATCGAATATATTGCTTCACCCTACTTATACCTCCGGAGGAGATCACAAATATAAAATTAGAGAGATTCGAGCACGCACGGAGGCTTTCTGGCAGTCGTTCTTCCCGCGAACCATATGCGACTGGAACAGGAAAGGGAGGTAATGACAATGGCACGTAAAGTGCCCTCTGCCACTCACCGTTGGGTGGCTTGTGGAGTATAAATGTAGATGTAGATGTAGATGTAGTTGGCTCTACAGTTGTCGGGCAGCATTGGAAGTGCATCTGCAATGATCAAGACTCTCGGATATTCAAAGAGGTGCTCACAATGAGTTCCACAAATGCTCACAGCAGACCGCAATATTCAGAGAAAGGCCATTTTATCTGAATTGCTGGAGCATTTTGAGACTGATGGAAAGACCTTTCTGTTATCAATCATTACGGAGGACAAAAGCTGGGTGCACCACTTTGTGCCAGAAACAAAAAGGCAGTCCATGGAGTGGCATCATTCTCATTCAACATAAAAGAAGAAATTCAAGACAACCCCCCCTGTTGGAAAAGTCAAGTCATGGTGACAGTCTTCTGGGATTGTGATGGCATCATTCTTGTGGATGTGATGCCAAGAGGGTCAACCATCAGTTCAGAGGCATACATGAAGAATCCGAATAAACTCATGAACTGTTTCTGACATGTTGGATCAGACAAGAATCCAGCAGAAATCTTGTTCCAAGACAATAATGCACTCCCACACACAACTCTTAATAACCCAGGAATATAACCCAGGAACACATAACCAAATTGGGTCAGACATCATTGCCTCATCCACCCTACAGTCCAGACCCGACACTCTTGGACATCCATCTCTTTGGGCCACTTAAAGGCTCCCTTCAGAGAACACACTCTGAAGATGATGAGAGTGTTGGTCATGCAGTGAAAACATGGCTACGCCTACAGGACAAGAACTTTTACCAGCAGAGAATACATGGTCTTCTACAATGTTGGCATATGCCCACAGAATGTGAAGGAGACTACATAGAAAAATAGGACATGGACAAGACATGTGGATGTATACTACCACCAAATTCTGACTCTTAATAATAAATATATCTGAGAAAAAAAGTGTGGGACATTACTTATTGAACGATCCTCATACATACATAAAAAGCTTTGCAAGTACCGGTAAAGAAAAAACCGTGTGAGAGAACGAGAAAGAAGGAAAGAAAATGGAAAAAATAAGACAACCAACATGAATATTGTCATATAACAAAAATAGAAAGTTATGGAACCAAGTGAATCCAGTCAGTGGCTACTACACTCAAATAGCTGAAATTATCATGCTGATGAATTTCAGTGCAAAATTTCTACATCTACATACCTACTCTGGAAACCACTGTGAAGTGTGTGGCAGAGGGTAGGTCCTATTATATCAGTGATTAAGGTTTGTTCCCATTCCATTCACGTTTGGAGCATGGGATAAATTATTGTCAGTATGCCTGTGGATGCTGAAATAATTTTAATCTTGTCCTCATGATGCCAATGTGAGCAATCTATATGAGGTTTTTGTATATTGCTAGAGTCATCATTTAAAGCCAGTTCTTGAAACACTGTTGGTAGACTTTCTCAGGACAGTTTATGTCTATCTTTAAGAGTCTGCCAGCTCAGTTTCTTGAGCATCACTGTAACACTATCACTTGGGTCAAACAAACCTGTGAATATTTGTGCTGCTCTTGTCTGTATGTGTTCAAATTCTGCTGTTAGTCATATTTTGTATGGACTCCACACAATTGAACAATATTCTAGAATGGGTCACACAAGAGATTTGTAAGCAATCTCATTTGTAGATTGATTGCACTTCCTCAGTACTCTACCAATGAACTGAAGTTTACCACCTACTTTACCCACAACTGAGCCTAAGTGATCATTTCATTTCATATCCTTACAAAGTGTTATACCCAAGTATTTATTTGAGGTGGCCAATTCCAACAGTGACTCATTCGTATTATAGTCATAGGATACATTTTTCTGTGAAGTGCACAATTTTACATCCAAGATAACGGGATGTGCCCTCCCTGCCAAAAAGTCCTCAATCCAGTCACAAATTTCATTTGATACCATATATGATTGAACTTTTTACAATATGCATGGGTGTGGTATTGAGTAAAATGCTTTACAGAAATCAAGAAATACTGCATCTACCTGACTGCCTTGATCTGAAGTTTTTATTATGTCATATGAGAAAAGTGCGAGTTGATTGGAATCCATGCTGGTTGGCATGGAGAAGGTCATTCTGCCAAGATACCTCGTTATGTTTGAGGTCAAAATATGTTCTAAGATTATACAGTACATCGACTTTAGAGATATTGGATGGTTTTTTTGTGGATCACTTTGACTACCCTCTTTGTAGATGGGTGTTACCTGTGCTTTCTTCCAACTACTGGGCAAAGTTTTTTGTTTGAGGTATCTACAGTAGATTATAGTTGGAAGAGTGGCTAACTCAGCCATAAATTTGGTACACAATCTGACAGGGATTCCAACAGGCTCTGGAGATTTGTTCAATTTTAACGATTTCAGCTGTTTTTCAAAACCACTGACACTAACAGTTATCTCCCTTTCAGTGGTATGAGGATTAAACTGGCATTTCCTTTGTAAAGGAACATTTGAACTTTAGTTTATATTTTGCCAGCCTGAAATTCAGTTTCTGTCTCATTCACTAGGGACTGGACATTAACACTGGTGCCTCTGGCAGCCTTTACATATGACCAGAATTTCTTTGGGTTTTGTGAAAAATAATTTGACAATATTCTGGCGTGGTAGTCATTGAAGGCTTCATACGTGGCTCTCTCAACAGGCCAACCCTGTTTCATTCAGTATCTCTTGTTCTATGGTCCTAGTCTTTGTTTTACACCTGTTATGCAGTAGTCACTGTTTATTTAGAAGATTTTTACAGTGTCAGTATACCATGGAGGGTCCCTCCCATTATGAACTGTTCTACTGGGTATGTATCTATACAGTTCATGGTCAACTATTTTTTTTAAACTTCAGCCATAGATCCTCTGCATGCTCCTGCCCTGTGCTGAAAGTTTCAAGTTCCTCATTGAGATATGGCACTACTGGTTTTTTATCTAGTTTACTGAATGTATATATCTTTTGGTTGTTTTATTTACTTGCCCTTTGTACTTTAGTAAGATTATTGCCACAATAGTGTCATGATCACTGATACCTGTTTCAATGTGGATATCCTCAAAGAGCTCAGGTTTATTTGTTGCCATTAGATCCAATATATTTCCATCATGAGCAGAGCTCTGACCTATCTGTTCTTAGTAGTTTTCAGAGAAGGCACTTGGTAATGTTTCAAAGGATGCCTTACTACACCCACCACTAGTAAAACTCTAATTTTCCCAGTTGATTATTGGATGATTAAAGCTTTCACCAATGATTACAGTATTATTGGGGATCTTATATACTAGTGAACTGAGGTTTTCTCTAAAATTTTCAGTTACATGAGGGGATGAGTCTGGTGGGTGGTAGAAGGATGCAAAAAAATTGTTCAAATGGCTCTGAGCACTATGGGACTTAACATCTATGGTCATCAGTCCCCTAGAACTTAGAACTACTTAAACCTAACTAACCTAAGGACAGCACACAACACCCAGCCATCACGAGGCAGAGAAAATCCCTGACCCCGCCGGGAATCGAACCCAGGAACCCGGGCGTGGGAAGCGAGAACGCTACCGCACGACCACGAGATGTGGGCAGAAGGATGCAGTTATCATTTTATGCCTGATCCTGATACTGAGTCTTGTCCACACAATCTCACATGCAGCTTAATTTCAGTCTCAGTGGATCTGAGTTTCTTGTCTACCGTGGAAAATACACCAACTCCATTTCCCATTAGCCTATCTTTTGATATATACTTTCATTTTCCCCAAGAAATCTCACTGTCATCAATATCAGGTTTTAGTCAACTTTCTGTACCTAGCATTACACATGTTTCACTGCTTTTCAGGAGTGCTTCAAACTCTGGCACTTCATTGCGAATACTTCGGCATTTAACCACTAGGATTTTAATACTGTCACCTATGGGAGGCATTTCTTTCACTCTTACACTGACACTTCTTGGTTTCCTACAGCTGTCATTATCTGTATTGGATGGAGAGTCACCTAATCCAAAAATCTCTTGTGTGTACCATACTCACAGTCAGTAACCTGAGTAGCAGTCTCTGATGTGTTATGCACATCACCCATTTAGGAGCACTCTTCAGTTCTCAACCCTTTGGCACAAGTCCAGGAAGTCACAACCTAGCTAGTTACAAAGCATTCGAAGTCACTGGTTCAGGCCTTTCACTTGACTCAGGGCCAAAGGGCCATGATCAGTTCTGGGGACACTGCTGTAAATTGTGCACTGTGTTGAAACTCTGTGCATAAGGCTGGTCTTTTCAACCTGCTCCACCAGTCGCTGGAATGATCCAAGTATGACCTCAAAACCCAGATGACTTGTTCCAACTTATGCCACATTGTGCAGTTGCTTACACCCTGTTCCCTCAGCGGCTGCTGGAATAGCCTCTTCAACCTGTTCAGTGAGGTTGCCAGGCATATGCACTGAGTGAACTTTGTGACCTTTCCTGTCCCTTGCTGCCATTTCCCTAAGGGGTACCATCATTCATCACATGTTTGATCTGCCGACTATTAGTAGACTCTACCCTTTTGTGCTTGCCTTATCTTGATGCCGGATGAAACAGGTTTACCCAAACCAGATGAATTGAGTTCTGCTGGCTCAGATTCAGTTTCAGTGAAAGACAGCACCTCAAACTTATTGGTTAGATGGTTTGGTGCAACACCGTGGGATGCCTAGATCTACTATTGAAATGCCGCTTGCAGTCAAGTGGGCGAGTAATGTCAGGTCCCATTTTTTTCTGCAGAGGATACAAGATACGTGGGATCTTTGGTACCAGCTCTTCCAACATACTGATCCAATCATTTGACAGTACTCAGGAGGATTTCCAGCTACTTATGAACACCAGCCAACTCATCTCATGTTCAAGGACAGTGTTTACAGTGGGGCTGCATTTTGGCTAGTACAATGTATTACAGGACAGTGAACAAGTAACTTTAAACTAAGCCTGCTGATTATCTTTTATATCTATTGAGCTAAAAAATTTACGAATTCTCTATAAGAATTAGGGCAAATATGAAAAACAAGATTTCTGTTAAAGCAATAGAAAAACCAGTGACAAAAATCACTATTTCGTAAAACTTTTTGAAGTTAATTCTAATTATTAGAAAACTTGAAAATAGAGTTAATTTGTCATAAACGTAGGAAATATACACTGCTCTTTAAGGGAAAACTAGATGTAACACAATGTATTAGAATTTCAGCTTCAGTAACTAAATTAGATTATGTACATGATATTGGTTACTTCTGAAAATTCTCGAAAATGCACGTTTATTTGCATTGAGATACAATGAAATTTGTGGTGATCTATGCTTTGGCAGTGACTGTGAATCACAAACACTGATTTGCTATGAAATAATGTATGCAAAAACACTCATACCAGTAACTTCTACATCTACATTTACATTTATACTCTGCAAGCCACCCAATGGTGTGTGGCGGAGGGCACTTCACATGCCACTGTCATTACCTCCCTTTTCTGTTCCAGTCGCATATGGTTCGCGGGAAGAACGTCTGTCTGAAAGCCTCCGTACGCGCTTGAATCCCTCTAATTTTACATTCGTGATGTCCTCTGGAGGTATAAGTAGGAGGAAGCAATATATTCGATACCTCATCCAGAAACGCACCCTCTTGAAACCTGGCGAGCAAGCTACACTGCGATGCAGAGCGCCTCTCTTGCAGAGTCTGCCACTTGAGTTTGCTAAACATCTCCATAACGCTATCACGTTTACCAAATAACCCTGTGACGAAACGCGCCACTCTTCTTTGGATCTTCTCTATCTCCTCCATCAACCCGATCTGGTACGGATCTCACACTGATGAGTAATACTCAAGTATAGGTTGAACGAGTGTTTTGTAAGCCACCTCCTTTGTTGATGGACTACATTTTCTAAGGACTCTCCCAATGAATCTCAACCTGGTACCCGCCTTACCAACAATTAGTTTTATATGATCATTCCACTTCAAATCGTTCCGTACGCATACTCCCAGATATTTTACAGAAGTAACTGCTACCAGTGTTTGTTCCGCTATCATATAATCATACAATAAAGGATCCTTCTTTCTATGTATTCGCAATACATTACATTTGTCTATGTTAAGGGTCAGTTGCCACTCCCTGCACCAAGTGCCTATCCGCTGCAGATCTTCCTGCATTCCGCTACAATTTTCTAATGCTGTAACTTCTCTGTATACTACAGCATCATCCGCAAAAAGCCGCATGGAACTTCCGACACTATCTACTAGGTCATTTATATATACTGTGAAAAGCAATGGTCCCATAACACTCCCCTGTGGCATGCCAGAGGTTACTTTAACGTCTGTAGACATCTCTCCATTGATAATAACTTGCTGTGTTCTGTTTGCTAAAAACTCTTCAATCCAGCCACACAGCTGGTCTGATATTCTGTAGGCTCTTACTTTGTTTATCAGGCGACAGTGCGGAACTGTATCGAATGCCTTCCGGAAACCAAGGAAAATAGCATCTACCTGGGAGCCTGTATCTAATATTTTCTGGGTCTCATGAACAAATAAAGCGAGTTGGGTCTCACTCGATCACTATTTCCGGAAACCATGTTGATTCCTACAGAGTAGATTCTGGGTTTCCAAAAACGACATGATACGTGAGCAAAAAACATGTTCTAAAATTCTACAACAGATTGACGTCAGAGATATGGGTCTATAGTTTTGCGCATCTGCTCAACGACCCTTCTTGAAGACTGGGACTACCTGTGCTCTTTTCCAATCATTTGGAACCTTCCGTTCCTCTAGAGACTTGCGGTACACGGCTGTTAGAAGGGGGGCAAGTTGTTTCGCGTACTCTGTGTAGAATCAAATTGGTATCCCGTCAGGTCCAGTGGACTTTCCTCTGTTGAGTGATTTCAGTTGCTTTTCTATTCCTTGGACACTTATTTCGATGTCAGTCATTTTTTCATTTGTGCGAGGATTTAGAGAAGGAACTGCAGTGCGGTCTTCCTCTGTGGAACAGCTTTGGAAAAAAGTGTTTAGTATTTCAGCTTTATGCGTGTCATCCTCTGCTTCAATGCCATCATCATCCCAGAGTGTCTGGATATGCTGTTTCGAGCCACTTACTGATTTAACGTAGGACCAGACCTTCCTAGGATTTTCTGTCAAGTCGGTACATAGAATTTTACTTTTGAATTCACTGAACGCTTCACGCATAGCCCTCCTTACGCTAACTTTGACATTGTTTAGCTTCTGTTTGTCTGAGAGGTTTTGGCTGCATTTAAACTTGGAGTGAAGCTCTCTTTGCTTTCGCAGTAGTTTCCTAACTTTGTTGTTGAACCACGGTGGGTTTTTCCCATCCCTTACAGTTTTACTCGGCACGTACCTGTCTAAAACTTATGAAGATATAGTTTTGTAAGCCTCCAAAAATTCTCAAAATTAACCTATTACTTACATAATTGTAGAATGAAATGAGAGAACAGTTGGTTTGAATGAGGATATCCCTACTGTTCTTAAAAATTTTATAAGAGTCCAATGAGTTTAAGCCTACAATTGACAATAACATTAAAGATTTATTGTGACACCGACAAATGTTCAAAATTTCACAATATATCGCAATACAGATGGGTACTGATACAAACAAAGAAAGATTATGCAAAAGTGATGTAAAAGTAAAATATGGAAATCTGGAATTGGCACATGAATCTTGCACAAACAATCTCACACAAAGGAAGATTCCAGTCAGTTTTTTATGTAAAAATCAACTTGTTAAATGCATGAATATTTTACTTAGCTGTTTTTGTGTCAACTTGTCCACTGACATGCCAAAGAAGAACTGCAGTGTGAGTTTATCTCAGTCAAAATCTGGAAAACTGTCCAGCACTAACTAAGCACATCTTCTGCCTGTTACAGCTGACAATACTCTGTCAGCAACCAATGAAAAACAAGATCAGCTTCAATAATTTATCAATGGTTGTTGGTAATTCATCTTGTTGTTGTAGTTCTCTTTTTGTCTGTGTTTGCTTTGTTATGTATAGTTATGGAAATGTAGTTCTGCTGTGAGCAAACAAAAATCCTTTTTGTTTAATACCCAAAACATGTTTCAGAGAAGTTTTACCATCGTTAGTTGATTCATTTATTCTCTTAGTATTACATACTGTTGGTTGTGTGGCTGTTTGACATTTGCAGTGCAGATGATATTTTGTTATTTGTTGGTAACATTAGCAGAGAGTCAAAGCTGTCAAAGAACTAAAAAAACTTGTAATGAGCAGGAACTGATGGCATACTCTCCAGGAACTCACAGCTCTGCCTCTAAAATATGTAGAGTTGTTCCCCTCACCATCTACAGGGTTATTCTGTAAATTAATGACAATGGCCACTGAGCAGCAGTCCAGTCACCCCGCATCTTGCTCTTGTAATGGTGGTGCATGGGTGAGGTTCTAAGCTAAGCAACACACTGGGCAAGAGTTGCATCTGAGCTCTGAGGGAGTGAGGATCACACAAGGCACAAACTCTGCTTTTGATTTTTTGTCACGACAGAAAAGGTGAAAAATGGAGCATTCACTAGAGCAGTGCTACATTATTAAATTTTGCTTTCATATGGGCCAAGTCAATCCCAAGACTTACAGAGACAATGCCCTGTCAATGGCCCAGGTTTTTCAGTGGTTCTGGGAGTTCAAGAACAGATGGGAGACCCTTCAAGACATGGAGTGATCTGGACACCCCTCAGTGACGGGTTTGAATGAAAACATGGCCAGAGTGAAAAAATTCTGGGCTCTGTCATTTGAGTGTAAGATTAATCACATCAATATGTGCAAAACAATGGTTCAGAAAATTTTTTCTGAAAATTTGAGAACATGAGGAAAGTTTTTGTGAAATTGGTGATGAAAGTGTATAGTGGTGAAGAAAAAGAATGAGTTGATATTTCTTGTGAGATCTTGGACCAGTTAGAAACTAAATCAAACTTTTTAGACAATATAATAACAGAAGACACTTTACGAGTGTACCCGTACATCCTCAAAACCACCAGAGCTTGGAGTGGCACGCTTTGAACTCCTCGCATTTCAAGAAAATGTGAATGTCAAAGTCCAAGATAAAGACAACGGTCATTCTATTTTTTGACAAGTGTGGGCCCCTTCACACAGAATTTGTATCTCCAGGATGAACCAACAATACTATTTTCTACAAAAAAAGTACTTCTGTGCCTACACAGATCTCAAATGGAAACAACTGGAGGTTTCTGCTTGCTAGAGGTTGTACCATGGCAGTGCTCCAGCCCATATTGCCTTACTTGTGACCACCAACCTGCCACAGACAGGGGTTGCAACTTTGCCAAAGCCACTGCACAACACCAGTGTGTGCCCACCAGACTTTTTTCTATTCCCAAAGCTCTAGAGAAGCCAGAAAGGTCACAGTTTTGATCCAACAGGCTGTCATGGTGTCTTAAAGATGTTATCACAGCTGAGTTCCATGGATCCTTTATGACGTGAGAATTGCATTGACAGTGGTTCATCGATGCCCAAGGAGACAATTTTGAAGAACTTTGACAATATGTGCCAATTGGATCAATAAATTCTCATTACCAGACCCAGGTTCACCACTTTATGGACAAACCCGGTAAGTATCTACTCACTACAATCATGCATATTTCCCAAAATGTTAAAAATCATCGGAAGTGGTACCTATTTTCAAAGCTGATGAGAAAGATAAATTGAAGAGCTATCATTTCATTATAACAACCTCCTTTTTAAAAGTATTTGAAATTGGCAAGTTTCATAAACAATACTTGTTGAATGTGAACTAGTTGCCAACATTATTTTTGCAGGCAGAAGCCAACTGAGACAGCTATATATGAGTGTGTAACCCTATTAAATAAAACAGTGGATCTATTTTTAGACTTAACTAAAACTTTCAACAAGGTAAATCATAGAAATCTCATAAGAAACTTGAATACTGTGGTATTATGGCCCTGCTAAGCAAATGGATTTATTCATTTTATATTAATCCAAAGCAAAAAGTAAGCATAAGGAATGGAAAAGTAAATCCATATGTAGTCTTAGAATATTTCCCAGAAGAATACCGAATCACCTATGGGGTACCTCATGGATCAGTTAAGGGACCTCTTCTCTTCTTGATGTATATTAATGGTCTGTAAATGCACTTGTGATGACAAAACATTATTAATAAAAGCAGCAAAAAAGAAGATATCCAATGTGTAATAGACACTATCAAAGTCAGCCCAGTAAATTATCAGCAATAATTCAACTCCTAATAAACCATAGAAAGACAGCATCTGTAAACTTCCATGGCTGTCAAACTAGCATCTCCAATTATCCTAATGTCATATCAGCAATCAGCCCTTTGTAAATAAAGAAGTGACAAAGTTATTAGAAACTGGGTACAAAATGAAGTAAAATGAGCAAAACATGTTGAATCCATCAATTCCAAGCGGAATACAGACTGTTATCTTTTAAGGGTCCTAAAAGAATGCACAAATGATCATTCACTAATAGGCTCTTACTGTGCATATTACATACTTAGTAAATAGGCTCCATATTCTGGAGAAATTCCCCAGCAGCAAAGGGGATGTGAAGAATCTAAAAGAGTGCCATTAGAGTTCTTACAAGGAATGGAGCTACTCAGTAATGTAAATCATTAGTTAAAACACTGAAAGCACTACCATTACCATGCATGTGTGTTACAGACACTTTAATGTATATTTTTGATAAAAAATTGAGTGACAATTAAAGTAGTGTGAGAAACAACTGTGAAATACACTGTCAGAATAAAGCATTAAATTAAACTTAAATATAATCCCAGATAATACAAGTTTGTGTCAGAGAGGTACATGCTATATGGGAATAAAACTGTTCCACAAGTTACCTGATGGTTTAAAATATATATTAAATATACACTACTACTCACCCTGTAGAGTACTTTTTGAGCAACATTCAGTCACAATTAGGAGGGATCTATTGGATATTATTAAGCTATCGGACAGGCTAGTGGAGATACAGAAGAGGTGAAAAGTGGGATAGAGAATGGGACGGATAGCAGTGTAATGACGGGGGAACATGCATTAATACTGCCTATGTGAATATGCAGGGAGATGTGATGAGCTGTGCTGGGTTTGGGGGGGGGGGGGGGGGAGGAGAGAAGCAGAGAAGGGAAAAATGATACACAGGTGTGCTGATGAGATGGAAGTCTTGTTCATTGGGAGCAGGGATGGGGTAAGAGGAAGGCTGAGGGCAGGGACTAATGTAAGTTGAGACCAGGGATGTTATTGAAATGAAGAATATGTTGCAGTGAGTGTTCACACATGCACAATTAGGGAAAGACTGAATTGTTGGAAAGAACCAAAATGGCCCATTGTGTGGACCAGTTGCACACCAGGATTGTGTGGCATGTTCGCCAAGCAAGAGTTTGGTCCAGCTGTTTATTGGCCACATTTTGGTGGTGGCCATTCATGTGGATTTTGGTGGTGGCCATTCATGTGGACAGCCAGGCTTGTTAGTGGGCATGCCCACATAGAATGCTGCGCAGTGGATGCAGCTAAGTTGCTAGAACATATACTGCTTTCACAAGTGGCTCTGCCATCCCTTGGTTAAGGAATGTCTGTGACTGGACAGGAGTAGTTATAGTGGAAGGATGTATGGGACTGGTCTTGCAGGTAGGTCTTTTACGTGAATATGAGCCATGGGATTTGAGAGGATGGGGTTGGGGGTTAGAGATGAACAAGGATATTATACAGGTTGAGTTGCCAGCAGAATATCACAGTGGGTGAGTAGTTATAACAATTCTTCTTTCAGAGCATGACAAGAGGTAGACAAAACCCTGGTGGAGAATGTGATTCAGTTGCTCCAGTTTTGGATCACGAGGGTATGCTCCTTTATCACCAGTCTGTGGGTATGTGGGGAATGGTATGTGACTGGGAAGATTGACGCATTAGAGATGTTTTTCTGGACACTGTGAGAAATGTAATTTTGGTCTGGGAAGACCTCAATGCATATCTGGAGAGGGACTGCTTGTCACTGCAGATGCACTGAAAATGGGTGGCTACATTGTATGCAAGGGACTTCTTGATGTGGAATGGGCAACATCTGTCAAAATGGAAGTATTGTTGGAGGCAGGGCCAACTGTGAAAGCAGCAATGTAGTCTACTAGCAGAAACTGTGTGGCATTCTTTATGGATGTGACCAAAAACAAGTTGTCTGCATGTGTGATTAGCCACCATGAAACTGTGGCTAGAGCATGCTGCATGACAGTGTGCTTGACTTCAGTGACTCACACACCATTTATGCCATTTGCATTCTCCCCACCAAACATCACCTTTTCTGAATTGCACAGGTGGGAACTCTGCTTGCAACATACCTATCCTACTTTTATTGTTGTTATTCCATTCGAGATGTCCATTGTTGCATTAAATGTGAATGTAATTGAAAGTTATATAAGAGCATCTCTACACTACCAATGCTTTTATTCAGTAAGTGACTTCAATATATGTACATAAATACATGATTATTTTTCTTTGTAAACTGTAGATTTAAGTCAAGTGTAATCTAGTACATCACACTGCATTTGACCAAATGAGCTAAATTAGTAAACAAATACTGTCAGAATACATATGCTTCTATTATCATTGCAGAATGTTTCTTTAACATGCTTTTTTGTTTCTAGTTTGGGAAGAGTGAAATGAGAGAACTGCTGGATGAATGCCGGAGGAGAGGCAATCTGCAGTAAGTAATGTTTCATAGCTTTGCCTGGTTTAAAAGAATAGTTAGTACAAACCATTTCTTTTCTGTGCAGGTTTTAACAACAAAATATTGTTTCTGATCGAAAAGGTCTTCATGATTCCATAGTCATGAACTAATGAATGAATGCTTGAGATATCATAACAGTATATAGTTCTCAGAAATATTATAATACAACATTATGAAGTGGGATACATTACTACTCATCACATAGAGGAGTCATTGAGTGGCAGACAGGCACATTGAAAGAGAAGTGTTTAATATTATTAGCTATCGGACAAAGTCCTTTATCAGCTGTGAACAAAATACATGCAGGTATGCACATGCACAACTCACACTGATGTTGACACACATCTCTAGATGCTAAGGCCCAAATGCAACTGGTGATGACATAGGCCATGTGTATGTATGAATTATGCGTATGTGAATGTGTGTGTGTTTTGTCTACATCTGATGAAGGTCTCAGTTTGATAATATAAAGCACTCTTCTTTTAATGTGCCTCTCTGCTGCTCAGTGTCTCCTCTACGTGATGATATATATCCTATCTCATACGCAAGAGGATGTCGTTATCAGGAGAAAGAAAACTGGCGTTCTACAGATCGGAGCGTGGAATGTCAGATCCCTTAATCGGGCAGGTAGGTTAGAAAATTTACACTAACCAGATTCAGAAGGATGTAGGCTGCAGTACGTACTGGGGGATGAAGCAGCTTGCACAGGATAGAGGAGCATGGAGAGCTGCATCAAAGCAGTCTCAGGACTGAAGACCACAACAATAACAACAACAACAACTGTCGTCTTCCATCTTGATTGATTGGTTGGTTGGTTTGGAGGAGGGGACCAAACAATGTGGTCATCTGTCCCATGGGTTTAGGGAAGGATTGGAAAGGAAATCGGTCATGCCCTTTCAAAGGAACCATCCCAGCATTTGCCTGAAGCAACTTAGGAAAATCACGGAAAACCTAAATTAAGATGGCAGGACTCGGGATTGAACTGTCATCCTCCCAAATGCGAGTTCAGCGTGCTAACCACTGCACCAACTCGCTCAGTCTTCCATCTTGAATTTTTCATTGTTTGATCTCAGAAACTGTGTGTGTGTGTGTTTTGCTCAAGTCGAAATTATGCACACAACAATGAATTTTCATGCACAGCATTGTTGTTAATTACATTGTTAAACAACGGTTTACATATTTGAAATTGTGGCTATCTTTGCAGTTCAGTAGGACTTCTAAAGGGAAACACATAACAGTAGACCTCAAAAGAAACTTGAAATTTTAAATAAGTTGAAATGAGATTCTTTGTAGAAACACATCTCTTTTGAGTAAAATGTCGGATGTTATGAAATAAAAAAGACGAAGATGATATTTGATAGTATGCTACCCAACCGAAGAGTGAATTGAAAAAAGGAAGGTTATGTGAAACACTGAGAATGATGACATGGACATGGCTGTTTATAGATGGTTCATAGAACAACACTGTAAAGGAATGCTAGCCATGGCCCAATAGTAAAAGACAAAGCAGTTGCATTTAACTGACAACTTGTGAGATTTGGCTGTCAGACTGGAAAAAAAGACATAAAATGTGACAGCTGACAGCCACTGGAGAGAGTTTCTCAGCTAACAAAAGAAGATGCAGAAGGGAGAGCTGGAAAGTAATAGAGGAAGAAGATTCAACTGCCGATGCTCTGTACAATGCTGATGAAGCTAGTGTTGTTTACAAGATGCTACCTTCAAAAATATTAACTGCCAAGAATGAGAATAAATGTCATAAGTACAGGGTCCGGCATGAAAAACTCCCTGATTACAAAGTAACGTGCAGCGGACAGTAGAAGGAGCAGAGTGTTGGGGGGCGCGTCGTTAAGTAGCTGCCTACGTGCCGTTTTCAGTGTACGCCATGGCGTGGTCTGGTGAACATCGTGCCTTCGTAGTGGAAGATTTTATTCAAAATGGCGAATCGCCTATTAATACTCAACGTGCTTTTCGCGTTCGCTTTGCGCTCGGACGACGGGACCCTGTTCCCGATAAGAAAACAATTTATTCTTGGGTTGCTAACTTTCGTGAGACAGGTTCCGCATTAAAAAGGAAACCACCTGGACGACCACGGACTGCAACAGGCCCCGGAAATGTTGATGCAGTTAGAGCTTCAGTTCAACAATCTCCTCGACGATCCGCTAAAAAGCATGCGGCAGCATTATGGATATCTGATCAAAGTGTGAGAAGAATCTTGCATCGAGATCTTAAAATGCATCCTTACAAACTTGTAACTACACAGGAACTGAGTGAACGAGACTGTGGTGTCCGTGTAAGTTTGTGCCAAGACCTTCTTCGGAACATTCGTCCCAACGATATTGTGATTTTTTCTGATGAAGCACACTTTCACCTTGCCGGAACAGTGAACAGCCAAAATTGCAGGTACTGGTGTGAACACAATCCCCAAGAACTTCATCAATGACCACTTCATAGCCCTAAAGTAACAGTATGGTGTGCTGTTTACAATTCCGGAGTGATCGGTCCTTACTTTTTCGAAGAAAATGACAGGAATTTAACCGTCAACAGTGAACGCTATTGTGCCATGCTCCGCGACTTTCTCCAACCGCAACTAAGGGAGCTTTTTGGTGAAATAGAGAACGTGTGGTTCCAGCAAGATGGTGCTACAGCCCACACAGCACGGCAGTCACTGGCATTGGTGAAGGAAATGTTTCCTGGACATGTGATCTCGTTGCGTGGAGACATTGGCTGGCCCCCACGATCGCCGGACTTAACGGCCTGTGATTTCTTTCTTTGGGGCTATTTAAAAGCAAAAGTTTATGAACAACATCCACAATCTTTACGAGCCCTGAAAGAAGCAATTACACAAGAGGTTGAAGCTATTCCACCTGAAATGACTCAAAGAGTAATGAATAACTTCAGGGAAAGACTCAATCAGTGTGTCGACAGTGCAGGAAACCATTTAAGGGGTGTTTTATTTAAAAAGTAAGACCGTAAGAGTATTTTCTAAAATGGCATAATATGTACTTTTATTTAGTATAAATAAAATTGTTCTACCTTATTTGGTTTTGTTTTTATTAGCTTTCCTTAAAGGGGAGGTTTTTCTGCCGGACCTTGTACAAACAACAGAAACAGCAAATTAATGTTTTGTTGTAACACAAATGAAAGTCATAAACTACAACTCATGGTGATTGGGTGAATTGTGTGAACTGTGGTTTATTTGTCTTATAATGTAGATAATCTAAATAATTTGATTCAGATACAGGAGACACAACAAATTTAGGTAAAATTTCACCATTCCAATATCCACATTTCTTTCAGCACAGTGACAGACATACACCTCAAATGCAAAATTGTAATCAGGAGTAACTGTGGGAGGACAGAGGAATATTCTCTTCGTGGTTCCATAAAACATTTGAATCAGCTCTGAGAAAAGAGCTGAAGAAAAAAAAAGCTTCCACTGAAAGGTATCCTTCTACACTACTGGCCATTAAAATTGCTACACCAAGAAGAAATGCAGATGAGAAATCGGTATTCATTGGACAAATATACTAGAACTGACATGTGATTATATTTTCACGAAATTTGGGTGCATAAATCCTGAGAAATCAGTACCCAGAACAACCACCTCTGTCCGTAATAACGGCCCTGATACACCTGGGCATTGAGTCAAACAGAGCTAGGATGGCATGTACAGGAACAGCTGCCCATGCAGATTCAACATGATAACACAGTTCATCAAGAGTAGTGACCGGTGTATTGTGATGAGCCAGTTGCTCGGCCACCACTGACCAGACGTTTTCAATTGGTGTGAGATCTGGAGAATGTGCTGGCCAGGGCAGCAGTCGAACATTTTCTGTATCCAGAAAGGCCCGTACAGTACCTGCAACATATGGTCGTGCATTATTCTGCTGAAATGTAGGGTTTCGCAGGGATCGAATGAAGGGTAGAGCCATGGGTCATAGCACATCTGAAATGTAATGTCCACTGTTTAAAGTGCCATCAATGCGAACATGAGGTGACTGAGACGTGTAACCAATGGCACCCCATACCATCACGCCAGGTGACACGCCAGTATGGCGAGGGTGAATACGCACTTCCAATGTGTGTTCACCATGATGTCACCAAACACGGATGTGACCATCATGATGCTGTAAACAGAACCTGGATTCATCCAAAACAATGACGTTTTGCCATTCGTGCACCCAGGTTCATCATTGAGTACACCATCGCAGGCACTCCTGTTTGTGATGCAGCGTCAAGGGTAACCGCAGCCATGGTCTCTGAGCTGATAGTCCATGCTGCTGCAAATATCGTCGAACTGTTTGTGCAGATGGTTGTTGTCTTGCAAATGTCCCCATCTGTTGACTCAGGGATTGAGATGTGGCCGCACGATCCGTTACAGCCATGCAGATAAGATGCTTGTCATCTCGACTGCTAGTGATACGAGGCCATTGGGATCCAGCACGGCAATCCGTATTACCCTCCTGAACCCACCGATTGCATATTCTGCTAACAGTCATTGGATCTTGACCAACGCGTCCAGCAATGTCGCGATACAATAAACTGCAACCATGATAGGCTACAATCCGACCTTTATCAAAGTCAGAAACGTGATGGTATGCATTTCTCCTCCTTACACGAGGCATCACAACAACATTTCACCAGGCAACGCTGGTCAAGTATGAGAAATTGGTTGGAAACTTTCCTCATGTCAGCATGTTGTAGGTGTTGCCACTGGCACCAACCTTGTGTGAATACTCTGAAAAGCTAATCATTTGCATATCACAGCATGTTCTTCCTATTGGTTAAATTTCATGTCTGTAGCACGTCATCTTTGTGGTGTAGCAATTTCAATGGCCAGTAGTGTAATTGATAATGATTCCAGTCATCTTTATGATGCAGCTATGAAGTCCATTGGTATAGAAGCACTCTTTCTTCCACTCAGTGAGACAGCCTTGATTGAGTCTATGGTCCAGGGAATTCTGAAATCAATTAAACATCATGATCAACATGCATTTCTCATAGTCTTGCTTAACAAATGTGATAATAACTCCACTGAGGGTATGTCGAAGGCATGGAAAACAGTCAGCTTATGTGATGTTGTTTTGCAAACAGCAAAAACATGGGACCAAGTGGTGAACAATACCATAATGGAGAGCTGGAGAAATGTGTGGCCATCAATTGATACTGAGTTGGGGCCAGTACTCAGTGAAGGTGTTGAGCCAGCAAATTTGGAATCATCATTTACTGACACGTTATGCATTGACATGTCCCACAAGATTCCAGGATGAAGAGAAAACTTAAAGAAAATGCTGCTAAGCAGCTGAAGAAGGAACACTAAGATGACCAAACCTCAACAGATGAAGAAATAATTAAAAGTGCACAAGAAAGTAATTATGCAAGTGATGAAGAACAGAATGAAGGAGGAAAGAGCATGAGGGTTTCTCACACTGCTGATGTTGAAGCTGCAGACATCTTCCTGAAATATATTATGCAACAACAAAATACATGCTTGTAAAGCAGTGGCTTGAAAAAGGAATGCTACATGGTAAGGCCAGTTTCTAGAGAGAGAGAGAGAGAGAGAGAGAGAGAGAGAGAGAGAGGTGCAACATAATTATGATCAGACACCATAGAGGGTGCACACAACATGGACTATGTTATGCTTTCATCTTACATCATCCAGACGATTCTTTGATGCCATTCCCCTGGTAACAGCAATTTTTTTTACAACTAAGTAGTGTAAGAGAACTCACATGTGTTTACTGGGCCTTGATAGCTGTTCTTCATGAAATCTCTCCTCCACTAATTATTTGTTTTAGTTACCTGATTGTCAAGTTACGGATACAACACCTTGGAGGTGTTGAAATCTTTTCATATTTGTTGATTGTAAGAAACATTAATGATATGATATTGCTAATGGTTTTATGTAGTTCACGTAACACAATCCAGAACCTACGTTTAATATGTCTTTAACAGTAGCAGCATAGTCACAGAACAGTTGCATTCTCGAACTTGGTAACACAGCCACTGTGCTTATTAGATGTTCACAAATCACACTTCATATGATTCTTACAAACACTTAACAGAATATTTGAATGGAATCATTTAGCTGATCAATAACGTGTTTCACTTTTGGAGCAACTGCAAAATGTTAACTAGTTGATTGAGCATATAGGACCAACTGAAAGACGATTCACAAAAACATGCACACACAGATGTTCACATGCTGATAACTGATCCGGGACTGACTAAGGCATTGTTCATTATGCGCATTTGTAGACTCATTTATAAATGATAATTAAAATTAGGTATTACATTTTTATTTACAATAATGAAGTTAGCTAAATTTGGGGTTATGGAATTATAGTGAATCAAGGAGTAATCTGATTTAAGCTTGCTTTGGACAACTGGATGATTGACCCAAGTTATAAGAACTATATTGTGAATACTATGTGTACTCTTATGGAGATTCACAACTCCCACCAAAAATGGTGAAAATATGGAAGTCTCTAGAGTGAATAATTAGCAAACTAACAAGTTTTTCTAATGAAAATGGGCATTTTTGTAAGCAGAAAAATTGGGACTATGAAACTGTCATACTGGATTTCAGAAATAATCGTCAACTGAGAATTAGAAGTTTTGCCGTCTCTGAAGAGCTCGATGTTGATGGGAGGTAAACCCTAATCATACTTCCTTCATTCCTTCAAACATTCAGGAAGACAAAAAGTTTAATTACTGATAATTTTTGAAATATGACGTTTTTAGAAAATGTAAGATGTATGCTAAGAAGATCAGTGTGCTGGCTTTCAAATGAGATTACTTTTTCAGTAAAAAACCACTTAATTTGCCTCAAATTCTATCTTCACATGTTTTTGGAGCATTGTAAATTACTGACAGCCACTTTCTGTAACAGTTGTACATGTGATATTTATACAACCAGATCAAATAAATAAAACAAAATCTTTCTGTCAGAAAAACTATAAGAACAAGTGGTTGTTTCTATTCTATTCTATTCAACTATCTCTGTTACTGCACTCAGACAGTGCTCATGGTGATTTATCTAATGAACTTTAAAAAAAAATTTTCATGCATAATCTTCACACTCAAGGTATTTAAACTATAATTTCTTTTAATAAATTATTATAAATTGTTGCTAATCTGTGTTACCACTATTTTTTATGGTTTGCCTAAATCGATTTAACCCTGTGATGAGGGTGTATAGTTGTTGTGTGCAATCAGACTATCTCAATAACAGCAACCACTTTCAGTGGTAGGAGGATCTCTTCCTTCACACGTTTATGATTAATGCCAAGAGCATTTGGAGAATACAACACTTTTGTTCAGTTATCTTATAAGGTGCCATATTCTTGAGAAAGTGTTTGCATTCATGAATAATATTCTTAATCCAGAAAAGGGCAGCTTCACTATGCAAACTTGTTGTAGGTCATTGTTTTGGTGTCATAGAATTTTAATGCTGCCATCTCCATACATATACTACATCACAGTTTTCGTTGTTGACAGCATTGACTCATTCAGAAGAATGTGCAACATTCATTCAGTAAATACTAGACAGAAAAATGAATGCAGCTGAATAAACTTCCTTAACAGTAGGACAGCAGAAGGGACCAAAAGGCAATCCTCAACTTTTGTTTCCATAGTAATGAACTCATTTTTTTTTTCATCTTTCCACTAAACTTCATGATATTTCCTTGTTTCTTCTAGTAGTAGTTTTTGCATATTCTTGCTTCATGTCTGTTGTACTTCACATGGTTTAAGAATTCTGCCACTGAATAGAAGCAGTGATCAAATAAGTATGCCCTTAGGGATTTGTGAAACAGAGAAAATGAAGAAATAACTTTAATTTTATGTGGCAGACTATTGTACATTTGTATTGTGCTATTTGCACTGGAAGTTTTAAAGGCTGTTGTCATTACTGACTGAACATGGATTTTGTCTTTTTTCCTGGTATTATGTTCATGAACAGTACAGTTTTTATTTATCTCTTTCATATTTTTCCTCACATATTTACAATTTTCTAGAATAAAAAGATGGGGAGAGGAAAGATGGAAGACTTTTGAAAGAGGGACCTACATGAGTCAGTCTGTTTTGCATGGTGCATTGCTCTTATAGCTCTTTTTTGTGCCAGAAAGATTACTGAGCTACCAGGTGTGGTACTCCAGAATATAATTGCATACTGTAGAATACTGTGGAACTGGGCAAATTATGCAACTGTAACAGTATGGAAGCTTACTTTGTGTGGAAGTAAGCATAAGCTGAAGCATAATTTTTTTAGTGTCATATTTGATTTTGTTGTATGTGTTATATAATTATGTGTGTTATATAATTTGACAATAGTGCACTGCAGTTTGCTAAATTTTCATGATTTCATGGAAATTTCATGAAGTGTAAGTGGAATAGGGAAATAGTGTGAAAGTGGTTCAGTGAACCCTCTGCCAGGCACTTAAGCATTAATTGTCATGTCAAATGTATATCTAGAACAGTGCAAGTGGTCAGTAAACCCTAGTGTAATTCCTTTTTAGAACATACTGTCCTCATAATGACAAAGGTACTTAAATTGCAGTTTGCTTTTATCAACAATTTCTGCCTCAAATGAAGATATATGCATTGTCAGCCAAGTGAGGTGTCGCAGTGGCCTACACACTGGACAATGATTGAAAGTTCTATCTGGCCATCCAGTTTAAGGTTTCCCAATATTTCCATTAACGCGTAAGGCAAATGCCAGAACGGTCCCTTTGAAAGGGCTTGTCCAGCTTCCTTCCCCTTCCTTTCCTGGTCCGTGCTAGTGCTCTGTTTTGAATGACCTAATTGTTTATGGGATGCTGAACACTAATCTTTCTTCCTTTCTCCGTGCATTGTTGGAAAGGTTTGCATGTTCGACATTGTGAAATACCTTTTAAGTAGTATTTCATGTGTTGTTGTTATTTGTCTGATCAGTTTCGTAGTGTTTTTGCCTGTAAAAGATGTTTACAATAATATTGTGTCAGCATGGTCTCACTAATGAAGAGATTTTATATATTCTAGAGTATACTGAATCAGAAAATGACTTATCGGATTCATGTGGAGGTTTTCTGCCAGAGACATCTGGCGATGAGGATAATGAGACTGAGGAGGATTTATCGTCCATAGACATCTTTTCATTGCAGTTCTTTCCACTACAGTCTCAGGAGGCCACTGACACAACAATGAAGAGGCCAGCTAAAGATTAAAAGGAATGGAAGGTCACTAACATGTTACCTGAAAGAAGGGCTGCGCTGAACATCCTGAAGAAGTTTGGAGTACCAACTTTGTATGCTTGGCACTGTCAGTGCTTTCTGACCCCATTTTGATGAATTAGCTCTGCATGTCATAATAAAGCACGGAGACTCAAATGCACTATGTGAAATAAAAGGTACCACTTGTAGCATATTGTTGGAGGAATTTGAGGCAATTATTGGTATCACCCACACCAGGGAAGTTTTTTGTGCTGAAGATATTCACTTGGATGACCTTTGATCATGTTCTTGGGGGTCTTATTTTAGGAGGGTTAGAATGATGGGAGTCAGATTCAGTGAACTTTCCAGATTGCTCTGCTTTGATGAGGAGTCATGCTGAGCTCAACACATTCTTCTCAGCAAGCCTGGTTTTATTTCTGATTTATGGAAGTTATTGTGAAACTGCCTCCTCTGTTACAACTGTGGTGAAGATATTACACTGTTAATGACTAATTCCAAATAAAGCAAGTTACAGGTTTACCCAGTTTATCCCAGACAAACCTGACAAATACAGGCTCAAGTTATGGATAGCTACAGATGTGGCATCCAAGTGTACTTGCAATGCCTTCCAGTAGCTTGGGAAGGAGGAAGGCCGACTGGACAACAAGCCATTGGGACAATATGTTGCTCATATTGATGGAGCCATTTCTAGGCCTTGGAAGGAACATGACAAGAGACAACTTCACACTCTTTTTTTGACAACAGACAACTTCACACTTTTTTAACAACAAACAACTTCTTCACATCCCTTCAGCTTGCAAAGAACTTCAGCAGAATAAATTGTTGTTAGTGGAAACAATGAATGAACTTTGCTGAGAAGTCCCCAATGGTGCAAAGAAGAAAAACTCTATCCTACATTCCACAATTATCTAGTAAAAGGCTGATAATCCAAAGTGCTCCCTGACAGTGTACCAAGGGAAGAACAGTAAGAGTGTCACTATTTTCAACAAGGTACATATTGAAGTAGTAATGAACAATGAAGGAAAGAAGGAACAAGAAACTGTTATCTTCTGTAATGTCACAAAGTACTGTTTGGATATTGTTGATCAAATGATTCATAAATATTCAACTGAGGTTGCTTGTGGGATATTGTCTATGAATGTCTTTTACAGTATCCTGGACACGGCAGCAATAAATGCAATGATTATCTGTAGTCAAATAACTTGAAGAGGAAGGGGTTCATTCTTCAGCTGGAAAATGAACTTACAAATGGGAAACAACAAAGAGCAGTACAGGAGCATAAAAGCCAGTTGAATAAAGAAGCTACCATAGGAGCACACAAATCAGAAAAAGCAAGAGAAATGTCAATTTAAAATGCACTATCGAAGAAGATGACATCTGTGAGAAATACGTAAAAGCCATCTGTGGAAAAATGGTTATAAAAATACCAACACCCTACCTAAACTGGTAATTTAATGTTTAAAAACAAACAAATGAAAGTAATGAAGAAATGTGAGAAACTTCAGAAATGGATTACATTTCTGCAGAGACTTGCAAAGTTTTGTATTCAGCGCACTAGCCTAAAAGCGTTAGAATTTCAAGGTAAGATTTTGATTGAAATTTGTCCATGACATACAAATGAATGGAAAAAAGATAATTCTTATTTTAATCATGAAGTGAATTTTTAATGCAAATCTCATTAGTGGTCAAATGACCCCTTCTTGGTGTTCTAGAGATATCATATTTGCCATTGTTCTAGTGTTACACATTGTACAGAAAGGTGTATATTATCCAGAAGGCTTCCAGCACAACTCAGAAAAGGAGTGATAAACCCCAAATCTCCAAATGTAAAGTGAAGAGTTTCCTTGTAGTACACTCATGTTCTACACAAGAACTCCTCAGAGTAGTTTAAAGCTTTCCTGTGTAATGTACTGTTTACTCATTTACCTTTACAAATTTGCTCTGGTTTTATTATTTTGTTTCATTACCAAAAGCTTGGTCATATGGCACATGAGGAGGAAAGAAAAGATATATTTTCCATGTTTTGAACAGATAGGTGATTTTGGTGTTACCTAAGTCAATTCACTAATCATTGGCACAATTAAATCTTGCAGAGGTCGTCAGCATCATTGTCAGAGTTGTTCATTTTTAGCTGTTTGTCTATTAGGACAAAATTTAGACACTACAGACCATATCCTTGTAAAAGCTTTTGTAATTGAGGGGTAATGAGGTAAGTTTTGTTTGTATTTTTTGCCTAAGAAATTTGTGGCAGTCTGTTGTCTAAATAAACTTAATAACTTTTCACTTGTTGTCACAAGAATGACTTGGAGGTGTATTCAGCATAAGCTTTTCAAGTTTTTTCTAGAAGGGATTTGGAAGATTAATGCTAGCATACAGAACTGAATCTAAAGATGGATATATAAATGTTGAAATCTTTTTGCATACTAATGCTCTAATATGGAAGTTATGTATTCTTCATGTTTGTGTGAAGTGTAATTGAAGTGGAAAAGCTTATTCACACCACTCAGAAAAAGCCGAGGTTGAATCAAGACACCATTTGCCTCTGTTATGTGAAAGTTTTGACTTATTATTTAACAATTTTCTTATTAGGAAGGGACACAAAACATTAGCTGATGTTAAATATTTACTCATCTAAACAGTGTCTTCTCTTTGCTACGTGAATGGGCCTAATGTGACATACAGACTTATTATAACCCCTGAAATCTGAAGTCTACCTAGTAACCTGGCTAGGTACTTAGTTACAAACCTGAGGCAAAACCATTTTTTTAAGTCCATTGAATCTCAGAGCTTTTGTGTGCCTTATAATAAAATTTCATAGGTTTTATATGGAGGTGGCTACGTGACAGAACTATATTTGTACACATGTCACATCATGATTTTTCCTCCCAATAACACACAAACAGGTTGGTGTAGGAGAGTGGCATACCAGTTCCATGGCCAAATTATGGGCAAGAGCAAAGTCAGCCAGCCGGTTGCACAACATACAGCTGAACATAACGTGCTTGATTTCAGTGGCTGCTTCACAACCTGGGCCAGCTGGATCCTCCCCTCTACCAACAGGTTTTCTAATTTCACAGATGGGTGTTATCCTTAAAACCCACTCTCCACTCCCGAAATCATCTCAGTCTCAACCTACAGTAACCTAATGTCCCCACACTCTTCACCTAACAGTTTCCTCTCCTTCCATCATATCACCTCTGAAGAACTTATCTTCACTGTTCACTGTTAGTGATCTTCTCTAGTATTTTTTACTCTATGTAAGAACAAGGAATGCCAATTTCATCACATATATGAAATCTGCTCCAGAAAAAAGAAATGAGAATAATGCTCTTATCATGAAATCTGGCAAATTGTTCACTGTAAAATGAAGTTGAAAATAGAAATAAGAGACCATAACAGGAAACACACATGTACACTTTAACTAAGCAGCCAGAAATTTTAGCAGATAATGGCAGGTTTGGATGGGAATTCAATTCTGAGACAGCTACTCTCTTAGACACAAGGTATTCATTCCACAGAAACTTGTACATAAGATAGTAGCTTTTATACATCCTCATATCTCATGTTGGCAACTGTGTGGAATGTTAAGCATACTAACAATAGCTCCACAGTAGATCTGCCCACTCATGAGTCTTGTTCTGAAGAACAGCTCACAAACTAAAAATAGGCTGCATTTAATATTCTGTTGAAGTCTATTTCATAAAAATGAGAATTCGATGGTGACACTCATGAAATATGTAATTAAGGTTGTGTTAAATACATATCACTATTTATTTGTGGTCCTTTGTAACATTTTGTGATTTATTCAACAATATATAGGTAAACTTTTCTGTAGCACTCGGGACTTCACAAGTGGACACAAGTAAACATAAGATGATACAGTAAATCCAAGAACTAATCTTGACCAGGAAATTTTTTATGCTATTATTTGAAAATGTCAAATTAGCAACTATAATTTTCTGTTTTTATTTTATGTGTTTACATGTTTATTGAAACATAAGTTGTCTTCTCAATTTTATATAGGCTCAGAGGAAGGAACCGTGCAAGTTATTTCAGTGGGCAACAAAGGACCTTCATAACTTGGCAGCTAATGACAACAGCTTATTTCTCTGATAACGATGTGAGTATATAATGATAAGAAATGACCTTTGGACCTCATTTCTTCATGAACCAAAATTTTGTTAAATTTTGTGTGTAAATCAGATCCTTAAGTCATTATTACACACAGACCACGAGGAGACATCAGACAGACACGGGGACAGCTGCAATAAATACATAGAAATAACCATCAAAGGAACTGAAAATCATGTCAGAAACTGTAAATGAAAATACGGCACTTGCAAATTAAAATTTAAAAACTTCCTATCTTATAAAGATAAAACATAAATAGTTACGTCTGTTGATGATCCAACTACAATAAAAAAAAAAAAAAAAGGAGAGACAAAGTAGTGCAGTTATCACAAAAAGTATTGATTTGTCTAAATATTTGAATTTCCTGAGATTGCATATTGAAAATAAGTCTTATTAAACTTAACAAGTGTTGAAGTTGAGTAACATTTTATCATTATGTAATTGCTGATTTTGATGGTGAAAGTGTCAGAAAGTTAACATATTTTGCATACATCCATTAGTTCAAGTCATGCAGAATAATATTCTGAGACAGCTACTCTCTTAGACACAAGGTATTCATTCCACAGAAACTTGTACATAAGATAGTAACTTTTATACATCCTCATATCTCATGTTGGCAACTGTGTGGAACGCTAAGCATACTAACAATAGCTCCTCAGTAGATCTGCCCACTCATGAGTCTTGTTCTGAAGAACAGCCCACAAACTAAAAATAGACTGCATGTAATATTCTGTTGAAGTCTATTTCATAAAAATGAGCATTCAGATGGTGACACTCATGAAATATGTAATTAAGGTTGTATCACAATACATATCACTACTTATTTGTGGTCCTTTGTAACATTTTGTGATTTATTCAGTGTTCTTTCCCCATTCACACGTCAGCTGGGAAAATCAACATAGTGGCTGGTATAAGAACCAGGGATACTGTGTTCTGGCAGAAGAAAGCAAGGCTGTGAAAACGTTAATGGAACAGTCATTTAGATCACTGGGTCATGGAAGGCTTAAGGATAAGATGTAAATGAGAAGTGAATTGCTAATATTAGATGAGTTGTGGAAACTTGAGACCTGAGGTGGCTGTCAGTATAAAAGGCTAGAAGTGATTTTACATTGTTGATACATGAGATAAATTATTTCACATTTGACTCTCTCTTTGACAGAATAGGTCTTTCCAGAACCAATGCAAGTAGTGCACATAGTGTTAAAAAGGTGTATAAAATGAGACTTACTATGGGTACTGGTACTGTCATAGGGATAAGAGCTGTGAGGAAAAGAAAGTACTTCAAAAGGAGCAGGGAGTATGACTAGGATACTGCTGATTTATTTCTAACCTTGTAAAATCTTACTAGTAACTTGAGGTGTACCCTGGTGTTGGTGACAACTGTCTGTTGTGATGTAGGAAAAACCATTCCTCTTCTTTGATGATGTGGATTATGCTTAAGCCTGAATGTTTGCTTAACGACATAAATGTACTGTTAAAACACCCAGCCAATGCACTGATAATTTGACATATTTATATGACATGACTATTTTCAGTCAATGTTCACTGGTTGTACAGTGAAAACTACTACATTTTTACATTCATGAACTATGCTGTTTTACAATTCTGCTCATTTGAGTTGGCTACTGCAAGCTCCTTACCAGTATTTATTATTGTAATTCATCAAAAATTAAAAATGGGACAAGTTGGCGATTAGAGAAACTCACATCCATTGATTGCATTTGTCTCTAACAATGAGAATGTGCCACAAACAAATATGGTCAAAGTTAAATTACCAAAGTAAAATTCTGTACCATTGTTTGGGAAAAAATTGGAACAAAAAATTTTCAGTTTTAAGTAGCACTATTTTTGAATTTATGCTGAAAACGTCAGTTAAATGATTCAAGAAGCTTACACACATACAGTTTAGAAGTAATGATTTATACACTTTATTCAGATAAGCCCATTGTGAAGAGGAACTGATTTGGCAGTTCTTCCAAATTAATTTACTTGAGTTTACTGTGCTAACATAGTCAAAAAGTCCAAGATTCCTCAACAAACACATCTGTCTTCATTATATGTGCCCACCTCAGATAAGATTTCAATTAAATCCAATAAATTTTATCTCCCTTCAATGTTTTGGAATACTTGGCAATTCTTATCTCAGTAGAAAGCTGGGTTTATGCTAAAATTACAATCTATATTGAATAGTCATGCTTTTATTACATGCATATACTATGTAGTGTCCATACCATTGAGCACACGTCACAGATTCCCATCTTATAATGTTGATCACGTCTAACTCAAAAACCAACATTGTCATTCTGTGCAATGAAAATACCTGCATTATTGTTAACTGAGTGATATCCCAAGGAAAATTGCAGATGAAAAAAGAAGTATTTTAGGACAAATTCTCTTTAAGTTGTAGCTTAATACTGAGCAGAAAGTTTGGCAACTTTGTTTTGCATCTTGGTTAACATTATTTCACTCTTGTCTTCTGCTTTCAGTAATAATTCAAACATGGTCAGATGTTCTAGGCTGATACTTAATGCAGCTCTGTTTCTGAGTAATGGTCTGCAATGGCAGTGTTTACAACTTGTACTTTTTTGTCCTGGTATACATATGAAATTACTCAATCCATTATAGTACTATATTTGTTTCTTTCTGTACATGTATTTTTTTCTGTGGTTGTAACTGGGTATGATAACTGTGTACAACAACATGTAGATTTTTAATGCCACCTTTTCTCTGATGTTATTTATTGGGAGATCACATGTGTGAACTCTTTTAAGATTTAACAATTATGAAAAGGATAGATTGCTACTCACCATAAAGATGACATATTGAGTTGCAGACAGGCACAGTGAAAAGTCCGGCAGTCATGTGTGTAAGGTATGCCTGCTTGTGTGAATGTATATGTTTTACTTTCTTTTCTGAAGTAGTTTTTGGCCAAAAGCTCAGTGTGTAATATTCTTTTTATTGTGACTGTCTGGAACGCAATGTGTCATCTTTATGATGAGTAGCGATCTATCCTTTTCATAATTGTTGATGTACCAACCTGGACTTTCCATTGTTTTGTTTTAAGATTTTATATTGTAACTGGTGTGAAGATGCTGTTCGTTATAGTGCACAGCAAGCAATACATTTATGTAATGAGATATTTTCTTGAGGAACATTAGCTGTATTTGAAAATCAAGTACATTAGATTTAGCTTACTCTGTTGCTTTCATGGTGATCATGCTCTATTGCAGTGGGAGAGAGGACAAATGAATAAAGGAAAATGACTTTTATGCTGAGTCTTGCACGTTTTGAGGTTCAGGTTTAAGTTTGATAGGGTATTCAGACTCATCTATTTCTCCAACACTGAGGGTACCAAACAAGCTGCTTGTTCAGATACTCTGGCTTTTTATTCCTTCTAATGATTTCTCTTGTTTCTGCTCCCTATGAAACTTGTTGCACCCATTGCTCTCATTGATTGCTATCTTCTGTATAACGAGCTACCTAGGTATTTTTTAAACCTAAAATGGTATCCAGCACACCTATTATCATTAATTGGAATAAATGGCAATCACAAAATAAAATAAACTTCTCACACTTTAAAAGGACAACATAGTATAGTGATATCTGGCCAAATGTAGATGGAAAACTTTGAAACTGGAAGAATAATAAAAGCAATTATATTACTTATAGTCTGTTTTGATTATTGTCCATTTTACATTATTATTGACTTTTCCTCATTGACAAAGACCAAAAGACCTTTCAGAAAATTCAAAACCAGTAATCTGGAAATTTTAAATTAATATAAGACACATTTCATATTTAGTTTAGACCACTTTAATGGGAAGTTTTAGACACCAAAAGCTGGGAGAGCTATCTCTAATATTAATTAAAATTTGTTTAGTACTCAAAGAATTAGTTACATTTTCTATTATATAAAAACTAAAAAAAATGTACACCTCCCTCCACTCATTTTACACAAATCAAGAGTATACTTCATGACCATTTATGAAAAGTAGTACATTAATTCATTATCAGCACTTTTTTTCTACTTGCTAATTGCGCTCAATTTTGACTCAGTTCACAGATCCTCTTTGACACATCTCCACTGCCTCTTCTTATTCTTTCAATAGCCTGGCCCATTCCTGATAGCTCCATGTCTCCCAGCTAAGCGATCTTGTCCGTCATGTCCGCCCCGATAGTTGAGTGGTCAGCGTGACAGATTGCTGTCTTGGGTCGGGGATTTTCTCTGCTCAGGGACTGGGTGTTGTGTTGTCCTCATCATCATTTCATCCCCATCCGGAAATATGAAGTTGCTCTCCAGTGGCAAAAATGGTAGTTACCCAGGTGTGTCTTATAAACTTACTATTCTGTTTCGGATATAATTATTAGAGGGCAAATTTAAATAATCTGAAAAGTTTGAAGCCAGTGGGGAACATAATAGAAGACAGGGGCAAGGAAGGTAAGGAGGCTAGTGAAAGGGGTAGGGAAGCCCATGGTTTCATGCAGAGTGTAAGAAGCCTGGTCTAGAGGAAGCATTTACTACCAAAATGCAGACAAGTGTTATAGTAACCATTTTATGTTCCAATACTTGTGTGCATCAGAAAATGAGTGGTATTTCAAAGAAGCAGAATAGAACTTACTAGAAATGATAGAGTAAGTTATGAGATGGTGAGAGTAGTAGTGAAAGAGAAGCCCATGAAAGAGACCATAGAGGACAAGATTAAGATGGTATGAGCATGTTAAAAGTGTAGGAATTGGCAGGATACGGAGACAGGTGCATGAAATGACAACAAGAGGCAACAAACCCAGCCACATCCTGGAAACTGTAGAAGGTGTTGATTATGATGCTACATTCTTAAAATGCAAACTTCTTGATAATTTTGTGTGTTAAGTTTTCCTTAAACATTCACAAATTCTTCAATGGTTGGTTGTAATAGCCAAGAAATTAGCAAATGTCTGAATGATGGATTTAATGAAAGCAGATTTAAGTATTAAATCTGTAAACATTAGAAGTTTAAATGTAATTCATGTACATAATTTTACTGTTTATTGACTGAGGATCATTAAAATTAATGAAACTCAAGTTTTTCTAATTACATTTTTGTAATGTGTTTATCTGACATGTTCCACACCCAGGATGATTCCCTCTTTTACAGGTCTATGGAATGAATAATTAATCTAATCTAATCTAATCAATAACATAATATCACCAGCTGTTCATAATATTTGTTTTTCATAGTCATCAGTGTATTTAAGATTTTCTTCAAATAATATTAGAATTCTAAGCTCAATAAATTTGTTAATCTGCGGTTACGTAATAAAAGTGTAACTGTGAAGCTTTGTTTTCTCCTTACTGCCTTATGTTTATATAGTTAACTGTGTTTAATAAGACGTAATGATGAGTGCCACTGAAATGCAACTTCTCTTCAAGTATATTATGCTTCTGTACTGTTGTTCACAAATTAAAATTCTGTGTCAATACAAAAACTCTTTAGCAGATAAGAAACATACTTTAAAAAAAAAACTGATATTATAGTGACTATGGCTTCATGCACATACCATATTACTCTTATGAGAAGACATAAGTTTCATATTGGAGATGTCTTTCTGTATTTGTGTCTGTAACTGCTTGTTTAATTTTCCAACATCTAAGAAACATTTTTTGAAAAGATGTATACTAAATTAAGACTTTCTTGCATGTGCACAGAGGGGCATACAGAAACTTCTGAGTAATGGGACATATGTTGCCGCATACCCACTGCATGATGGACTGTACAAATCTAAGACAGTTAAGCAAGACAGCTGTAAGAGAGAGGTGAGTACCTACGACATTCAAAGGTTGTTCATAGTTGTAGGTGTATATGTGGTTCATTGCAAGATACTGATTACACACATTAGATTAATTGACATTGTGCATCAATAGTTGGATATTACCTGAGAATAGTGGAGGTTTTTCATTGGAATTGTTTTTACATCTCCTCAACATATCACACTATGCGTTAAGACCTACTTGTAATATACTAAACATCAGAACAATAAAAATATTGCGTGAATGTGATAGCTTGATTTATGTATGTCAACCAAGGATATGTCTATTGTGTGAGCATAAAGACTCATATAATTATGTCTCTTGTACAGTATTATCTGTCATTGTACACAGGAAAAATTCTGTTTTAGTAAATGCTAGTGTTAATATCAGTTTTTTGTGACTTCTTGCTACAATAATACATCAGTTCTTAGTGTATTAAACTACTAAAAGATCTAAAAACCCATAATGCATAATGATGACACAAGTATTTTGATATTTAACTGCAACTCATAACTAAAAAGTATAGTCACGGAAATAATACAAAAACTGTTACTAAGAAATTCCAAAGAGATAAAAATGACTGACAGCTACTAAAAATAGAGATTAATGAGTACCCACTAAATGAAACTCTTTGTGTGAAATTCCTAAGCACCTAAATGGATATATGGATAAGTTAACAAAAATCTCTTTTCTGCTTGCTTTGCACCTAGGTTTTCTTCAAGTTCTATTCATGTGTGGAGTTTGTTCTAGATGGCATGGAGAAGGTAATTGTGTTTGAGATACCTCATTATGTTTAAGCTCAGTATATGTTCTGTGATACTGTAACAGATTGAAGTTAAATATATTGGGTGGTAGTTTTGTGAATCACTTCTACTACCTTTCACATAGATGGATGTGATCTCCACTTTGTTCCAACTACTGGGCACAGTTACCTGTCAGTGGTGTTACCAAAACACCTCCAAAACTGATTCTTCATGTGAGGTTTCTGCCACTATGTTCTGAACCTGTGACACATAAGAATGTGTGCAATTTGCTGCATTCTGATGTCCACTCTTAAGTCACCCTCCCAGTTTATCCAAGCAATTTTAGGTCACCTGCTATTGCTCTATTGTTGTGTCTGTTAGCTTTCAGAACATTTTTCCACAGATTTTGGAAATAATCAAACCCTAATTTTCTGAAATGGTGATAATTTGAACCATATCTCTTTCATCTTTATTAAGTTGTTGTTTCAGCATCTTATAACCTTTAATTTGTTTCCTATGTACATCATGTTCCATTTCACTCAGAAAACATATCCAGCTTTGTTGTTTTATTTTTTTTGTCTTTTTTTTGATCGCTGCTGTGTGTCACTCATACTTGATATAGTCTTCTTGTTTCTTTTATTGGAGATGTTTCAGGTAGGCCTGTTGCTCACATTTTGTATTTTGAATATGAACATTTATTCAAACAATGGGAAGTCTAAGATGGAACAACGGTATGAAATAAGATAGATTGCAGCTCATCCCATAAAGAAGGCACTGAGCAGCAGACAGGCACATTGAAAGAAGACTGTTAGATTTTATAAACTATCATACAAGATTTTATAAACTATCATACAGAATCCTTCTTCAGATGTAGACAAATACACACACATTTATATGTACATGACTCAAACACATGACCACTGTCATATTCAAACACTCTAAAGCCTGACAAGCTAACCTCAGCTGGGAGGTGTAGTGGAGGAACAGAAGAGGCATGATGTGGGGAGGAATGGTAACATGGTAGGCGTGGAGAAAGATGCTTTAGTGCTGCCTATGGCAGTGTGTGAGAGTATGGTGGAGATGGGAACTGGATGGTGGGCTGCTAGATGCAGCATTGGAAGAACTGTGCTGGGGGGGACAAAAGGTGTGTGTGAGTCTGGAGTGTGGGCAGGGAAGGGGATATATGATGGTGAGGGACTGAAACTAATGAAGGAAGGTGAGTTTTGTGTGTGGTGAATACATATTGAACATACTTTGTGTTGTTGTTATTCCATCCTAGGTTTTTACTCAGTTATTTAATCTAGAAAGCTTACAGCATAAAAAAAAATGTTGCTAAGACTTGCCATATAGTGTAACAAAAACAAAGTAATAATGAGAAACTATCTTTCAACTGTCACATTGATATACTTCCATCACCTCACCCAGAAATTTGTCCAAGGAAGTTAAGAAAACAAAATTATACGAATTGTAAGTTTGGCAACATTTCTGAGCCTATGCATTGAGTAGCCTTGAAATAGAATACAAATGTAAAAAATTTGTAAACAGAACTCTCAACAGTGTACAATAGAATATTAAATCTAATGGTAAACAAACAATGATGCCAGCATTTTGTGGTCATTTTCATTCACTGCTTCAAAGTGGAATCATTTTCTGGAGATGTGCTACTTATATCATTAATATATTTAGATTGCAAAAAGAGCAATGACAATAATTTATCACCTCAAAAACTGAGTTTGCAAACTTTACTAAAAATGAGCTCAGTCTTCTATTTGTCACTTGTTTATTCATCAATAAAAATGTGTAATTTACTACCACATAGACTTCCTCATGAAAAATGGCAAACAAACACATCATCATATCAGAAGACAGTTAAATAATCATGTAATCTTTTTCAGAACACCATCTTATGAAACAAATGTTGTTCACTCTCATGCCTCCTTATACAATAATATGCCAATGTGTGTTCTTTGACCTGACAAACCGGACAGAGGTTGGCCTGCATTTACCTAATGTAGGACAAATGACGGGTAGCATACTGGAGATGGTGGAAGTACTACATCTCACCTCTAAGGGCTAGCAGCTTGATAGTTTAGAAGAGTTAGAGGTATATAAAAGTAAGATCACAAACGCAAACAAGGTGCTCAAAGAACAAGTAGACTTTAGGTGTAACTGGTTTCCTGCAGGAACTCTAGTTTGCCCAATATACAATTGACATGGAAGCTGATCTCTTATGTAGATTGTCCATGTCACAAGTAATAGTAAATGTATGAGCAAATTTTGCATTATGGTTTCCATATATCTTGCAACAAAAGTTTGTGAATTTGTGGGCATGCAGAGTTCACTGATATGAAGGTTGATGAAGGTAGGGATGGCCATAACAAGCCTATCCTACCCCATACTAGCAATTTATTATCTGTATTAAAGACACAGCTTTTCACTGTGTAATTTAATTGTGTGTTTCATTTCAGATGATGTTAACAGCTTCTTGAGAAAGGTACAGATATTCTCATTATTCTATGAATTATTTCATAATAATTCTTGTATTAGATGATAAGGTGTATATTATCTACCACAAAGGAAATGTTTTGGTAATGGAAATTTGTGGTAAGGTCTTATGGGACCAAACTACTGAGGTCATCAGTCCCTAAGCTTACACACAATTAAATTTAACTTAAACTGACTTACACTAAGGATGACGCTCACACCCATGCCCGAAGAAGGACTTGAACCCCCAATGGGGAGAGCCGAACAGACCGTCACAAGATGCCTCAGACTGTGTGGCTACCCTGTGCAGCAGGAAATGTTTTGGTATAGGTTTTAGTGTGACTACTTGTTGTGTAATCTGTGATGCTATGGAATCTTTTATGAACACTTTGGAGATATTTTATTCAAATTTTATTTATATTATTTCTAAATTGTATATAAAATTGCTTTGGTGAGGGTAATTTTCACTGGAACTTGGGAATAAAACTAGCAAATCACACCATATGTGGTGCTAAATTTTTGTATGAGTTATTGTAACTTTAATGGATTTTGGGTTGATTAAGTACCAAAAATGGTTGCATTTTATTTTATTTGGTATTATATTGATGCAGAAGAAGTTGAGTAGCACAGTTGCTGTAGTGTAGTGGTTATGAGACTAGACTGTTACATTGAGGGTCATGGGTTCAAAACTCACCTGAACTGAAAAATTTTAATTTTTATATTCTGTTCTAATACATTCTAGAAGTATCCACAAATGGCAAGAATCATTGTACTGGAATGTTCTGTAGTTGTATATATACCGTACGTGTTCTGACCGGAGGCAGTTCGCTCCGTGCTCTCGTATGTGCAAGTGCTGAATAAACATTCGTTAAGAGAAGTTAGTGTTCCTCATTCATCTACTTACACCTTCTTCTACATGACATTATTCTGGTGGAGGTGCTGGGTATTGGAACTTGTGATACCGAATATTATCGACAACACAGTGGCTCCCATCAGACCATGACAGAGCCACTGTTTACGTATCGAGAATCCCGAGTTAGAGCCATATTCAGCAGATCGCAATCTATCAGAGACAGAAGAAGAAGAGGACATTACAATGACAGCAACTGTGTGCCACCACATGAGACATCTTTCCTGGTTCTCTGGTGACGATGGCCAAGATCCAAACAAGTGGCTGAACTGAAGGTATATGAGCGTATAGCCAGATTTAACAAATGGGATGATGCCGTGTGTTTGGCTAACATATTTTTCTATTTGGAGGGCACTGCCAAGCAATGGTATGAGAACAACGAGGAGAAGTTCACAAGCTGGGAAGTATTCCAGGCGGAACTGCACAAGTATCTTGGCGACACACAGAAGTGAAAGGCTGAAGATAAATTAAAGTGCAGGGCACAGCGTCCAGGAGAAACGACAGCATCCTACATTCAGGATGTCTTGGAGCTGTGTAAAATAGTGGATCCTAGATTGAAAGAGGAAGATAAGGTTGTACATCTCATGAAGGGTGTTGCTGAGGACATGTATCAAGTCCTACTCCTGAAGGAGGTTTTGACAGCAGACAACTTCATAAAATGGTGCCAGTATATCAAGACAATGCGTCAAAAAAGAATTACACACAAGAAGTTTGAACTGCTCCCAAATGTGATGGAGGAAGAAACTGATTTCACAAGTGTTCTTCGACAGATAATGAGAGAAGTTCAGAAGGCTCTCGGATTGCACGGTGGGCAAAAAACTGGAACGCTTCAAGTGATCTTAAGGGGGTAAGTGGAACAGACATTGAACACAATCTCTTGTCCTTCATTTCCCTTTAAAATGGTAAAAAAAGTCAAGACCCAGGCAAAGTTATGTTCCTACAATCCCGCATGAGGAACCTGTTTGGGCACCAAGGAAGAATGACGTCTGGAGGACCCAGGATAACAAACCAGTATGTTTCCACTGCAGATGACTGGGACATGTGGTGCCCTATTGTCGAGAAAGGCAGCAGATACTTGATGATACCCAAGCCAGAAGACAGCAGACTGATCTTAGCCGACGCCAACTCCCGGATGACGAAAATGAACAAGAAGTTGTGGGTCCAGGATGATGTAGGTCACTAACGCCGCTAGCTAACTGCTGGAGAGAACACTGCCCAACACACCAATCAAGGTCTCCATCGCCATTTAGAAGCTCCAGCTGATCACGTAGCCCCCGCAACTAGTAAAACTAAAGGGTGAGGTGAGGCCGCTGAAGAGAAAAATCCTGCACCATTGATCACTACAAAAATGATAGGAAACAACTTTGATATCCTCGTGGATGGCTGACCAGCCCAAGCTCTTGTGGACTCTGGAGCATCATATTCAGTCATTTCAGAGAAGTACTGGCGCCAGTACTGTCGCCAGTTGCAGAAAACCGTATTCGTCGACAGCAAGACATCTCTGCTGAAGGTGGCTAATGGGAAATACATAAAACCTACAGGAAGATCTGTCATTCATGTGGGTATAAGTGGCCATAAACAGCCCTTAGAATTCATCTTCTTACAAGAGTGTAGTCGTTACGTCATTCTCGGATGGGACTTTTTGAAAGCTTGCGCATCCGAGTTTGTGAAGACTATGTGTGCTGGACGAAGTGATCATTCCTGCATTCAGCACTAGAAAGGTAACTGTCATGTGTCATGCCATGCATCAACCCATGGATCTTGTAGTGGAATCTAAGAGAAGCATACCACTGAAGAATAACTTGGTCTCTGTCGTCTCATTTAAATATGGATTCGGTGAATTGTGGATAGTTAACTGTCACCGAGAACTGCAGATTCTTCCAAGATGCATGTGCGTAACAAACACTGAGCCATTAATTGCAGAACAGCTGAGCATCATAGAAACCTCCTGTGCCGAGTCTTTGGGCATAATTAGTGCTACCATCACGAGACAAGATCTTCTAGCTCAACTATCACCAGATCTCAGTAAGGAACAACAGAGGAAGCTGCTTGCCATTCTTCAAGAGTCAAGTGCTTCAATCCACAGATTAAGTGCAAATTAGACAAATCGATGGTGAACCACCGGATTAGCACTGGAGACCATCAACCAATAAGCCAGAGAGCATACTGTGTGCCGGCAACAGAACATCAAATAATTCGTGATGAGGTAGTGAAAATGATGAAGAAAGACATCATTCAGCCTTCGCAGAACCCGTGGTCATCACCAGTGGTTTTAATCAGAAAGAAGGATGGCAGTTGGTGCTTTTTTGTTGATTACAGAAAGTTTAATAAGGTAACTAAAAAGGATGTTTACCCTCTTCCACGAATTGACATTACACTAGATTGTCTGAAAGGGGCTAAGTTTTTCTCAAACATGGACATGTACTTGGGATACTGGCAAATTGAAGTAGCTGAGGTTGATTGTGAGAAAACTGCATTCATCATTCCTGAGGGCCTGTATGAGTTTAAGGTAATGCCATTTGGTTTGTGTAATGCACCAGCAACTTTTGAACGGATGATGGATAATATTCTAAGTCACATGAAGTGGATGATGTGTCTTTGTTACTTATAGAGGGTGGGCCATTGATAGTGACCAGGCCAAATATCTCACGAAATAAGCATCAAACAAAAAAACTACAAAGAACGAAACTCGTCTAGCTTGAAGTGGGAAACCAGATGACGCTATGGTTGGCCCGCTAGATGACACTGCCATAGGTCAAACGGATATCAACTGCATTTTTTAAAATAGGAATTCCCATTTTTTATTACATATTTGTGCAGTACGTAAAGAAATATGTATGTTTTAGTTGGACCACTTTTTTCGATTTGTGATAGATGACACTGTAATAGTCACAAATGTATAAGTACATGGTATCACGTAACATACTGCCTGTGCGGACGGTATTTGCTTCATGATACATAACCTGTGTTAAAATGGAACGTTTAACAATTGGGGAAATGGTTGATATCATGTTGATGTATGGCTATTGTGATCAAAATGCCCAATGGGTGTGTGCTATGTATGCTGCTTGGTATCCTGGATGACATCATCCAAGTGTCCGGACCATTCGCTGGATAATTACGTTATTTAATGGAACAGGAAGTGTTCAGCCACATGTGAAATGTCAACCATGACCTCCAACATATGATGGTGCCCAAGTAGGTGTTTTAGCTACTGTTGCAGCTAATCCGCACATCAGCAGCAGACAAATTGCGCGAGAATCGAGAATCTCAGAAACACCGGTGTTGAGAATGCTACATCAACATCAATTGCACCCGTACCATTTCTATGCACCAGGAATTGCATGGCTATGACTTTTAACATCATGTACAGTGCTGCCGCTGGGCACAAGAGAAATTACGGGATGATGACAGATTTTTTGCACACGTTCTATTTAGTGACGAAGTGTCATTCACCAACAGCAGTAACGTAAACTGGTATAATATGCACTATTGGGCAACAGAAAATCCACAATGACTACGACAAGTGGAACATTAGTGACCTTAGTGGGTTAATGTATGGTGCGACATTATGGGAGGAAGAATAATTGGCCCCCATTTTATCGATGGCAATCTAAGTAGTGCAATGTATGCTGACTTCCTACATAATGTTCTACCAATGTTACTACAAGATGTTTCACTGCATGACAGAATGGCCATGTACTTCCAACATGATGGATGTCTGGCACATAGCTCGCATGTGGTTGAAGTGGTATTGAATAGCATATTTCGAAACAGGTGGATTGGTTGTCGAAGCACCATACCATGGCCCGCACGTTCACTGGATCTGACGTCCTCGGATTTCTTTCTGTGGGGAAAGTTGAAGGATATTTGCTATTGTGATCCACCAACAACACCTGACAACATGCATCAGCGCATTGCTAATGCATGTGCAAACATTACAGAAGGCGAACTACTCGCTGTTGAGAGAATGTCATTACACGTATTGCCAAATGCATTGAGGTTGGCGGACATCATTTTGAGCATTTATTACATTAATGTGGTATTTACATGTAGTCACGCTGTAACAGCATGTGTTCTCAGACATGATAAGTTCACAAAGGTACATGTATCACATTGGAACAACCAAAATAAAATGTTCAAATACCTACATTCTGTGTTTTAATTTAAAAAACCTACCTGTTATGATCTGTTCATCTAAAATTGTGAGCCGTATGTTTGTGACTATTACAGCGCCATCTATTGCAAAGCGAAAAAAGTGGTCCAGCTAATACATTCATATTTCTTTATGTACTACACAAATATGTAATAAAAAATGGGGGTTCCTATTTAAAGAAAAAAATGCAGTTGACATCCGTTTGACCTATGGCAGCACCATCTAGCAGGCCAACTATACGCGATCTGGTTTCCCCCTTCAAGCTAGACAAGTTTCATTCCTTGTAGTTTTTTCGTTGATGCTTATTTCGTGAGATATTTTGCCCCATCATGATCAATGGACCACCCTGTATAAGGTTATAGTGTTCTCAGAGACATTTGATGAACACATAAAAAGCCTGAGGGCCATTCTTAAGTGTCTCCAACAAGCCAGACTGAAACTTAATGCAAGAAAGTGTCTCTTTGGAGCAAAAGAAATCAGAATACTTGGACACCTTGTGTCAAATGAAGGTGTGTGGCCAGACCCAGAAAAGGTGAGATCTATAACGGAGTTTCCTATTCTTAAAAGTAAAAGCGATTTGAGAACCTTCCTCGGATTATATTATTATTAGTGGCATTTTATCAAAGACTTTTGTATCAAAGCCAAGCCACTCCAAGGGTTGTTAAAAGCCGATGCCAAATTTATCTGGGGTGGTGCTCAACAAGATTCTTTTGATGTGCTGCAAAAAGCTCTGATGACTGATCCTGAACTTGGTCTGTATGTTGAGAGAGCACTTACAGAACTACACACAGATGCCAGTGGGTATGGGATTGGTGCTGTTCTGGCACAAATTTCGGATGGAAAAGAGAAGGTTATAGCCTATGCTTCTAGGACACTTAGAAAACCAAGAGAAAGTACTCAACAACTGAAAGAGAGTCTCTTCCTGTGATCTGGGCCATATGCAGATTTTGACAGTATCTCTATGGAAGGCCTTTCACAGTTGTCACTTTGTTGGTGGACAGGTCTTAAGGATCCAACAGGATGACTCACCAGGTGGGCACTACATCTTCAAGAGTATGACATTACCATATTGTATAAAATCAGAAGAAAACACCAAGGTGCCAACTGTCTCTCAAGAAACCCTGTGCAAGACCATCAAGACTTTGATGAAGATAGTGGTGACTGTCTCCCTGCATTCCAGGATCTCTGTTGGGCAGAAGAAGGATGCCAAGATATCTCAAATTATGCTGACGCCAAGATATCTCAAATTATGCTTGCCTTAAATCGGTCAGAGGATGTGAAAGGACAATTTAAGGTAGTTAACGGATTACCTTGCAAGAAATACTTTGATCTGTTTGGAAAGAGGTGGCTACCAGTGATTCCTAAACATATGTACTTAGATGTTCTACAGAAATACCATGACACACCTGAGGCCAGACATTTAGGATTTATTAAGACGTATGATAGGATCCGCTAGAGATTTTTCTGGCCGGTTTTATTTAGGAGTGCCTTGTCACTATGTGTTGCACTATTGACAGTGCCAGAGGAGAAAGGCTGTTCCTCTGAAACCACCTGGCTGACTCATACCAATTCCACCAGCCAAAACGCCTTTCCAGCATGTTGGGATTGACCTTCTCCGACGATTTCCAACGTCTGCTAGTGGCAATAGATGGATTATTATTTGCACTGATTATCTGACACACTATGCCATTACAAAAGCTGTGAAAACAGCCGAAGCATTTGAGGTATTCAAATTCGTCATAGAAGGCATTGTATTAAAACACGGTGCCCCAAGGTTGTTAATTACAGATCAAGGGAAAGTTTTTCAATCAAATCTTGTGACAGATAAACCGTTGGTGCAACATTACTCATCGCAGGACGACTGCCTACCACCCGCAAACTAATGGGCTTACGGAACACCTTAATAAGACCTTGGCCAACATGTAATCAATGTTTGTCAGTGTTGAGCAGAGCAACGGGATGAGGTGCTATCTTTTGTGACGTTTGCCTACAACACTGCCAAACAAGACACCATAGGATTTACACCATTTTTCCTGGTGCATGGGTGTGAGGTAATGACAACAATGGACACTGTGTTTCCGTTACATCCTGATGACATGGATGACGACTACATCTGCCAGGTGTCAACCAGAGCTGTGGAAGCTTGGCAGTTAGCTTGACTCCGCATGCAGACAGGCTCAAGAAAATGATCGCCAAAGGTATGACATGAGCCACCACCCTGTAGTTCACCAGCCTGGCGATCTTGACTGGATCTTCATTCCTGTTTGGAAGGTTGGTCTCTCTGAGAAGCTCCTCAGGCACTACATTGGACCTTATAAGGTTGTAAGACAGTTGTCTGATGTTACTTATGAAGTTGAAGATTTCGACCCCTACACGAGACAACGAAAGATCATTGATACGGTCCACAACCTTTGAATGAAGCCCTATGAGGATCCTGCAACCCAGGGTAAATTCGAAGCTCCAGTGACAGGCAACAAGTGGAAAGGTGACGAAGAACATAGCGGCAAGGGAAGTTCTAAGAAGATCACTGCCAGGGTGAACATCAGTCATCAGGAGTCGGAGTATGCAGGACTGATGACTTATTCCCAGATTAGGGCAATGTAACACCGAGATGCTGTTGTTTTAAGGGGGGAGCAATGTCAGCAGAAGTAGCTGAGTAACACAGTTGCCGTAGTGTAGTGGTTATGATACTTCTGTAGCTGTACGTATACCGTATGTGTTCTGGCCAGAGGCAGTTTGCTCTGTGCTCTTGTATGCGCAAGTGCTGAATAAACCTTCGTTTAGTGAAGTTAGTGTTTGTCATACATCTACTTACACCTTCTTCTACGCGACAATATTATTAGTAATGATAGTATTACAATGGAAGAGTGCTTGTTTAAAGAATATGCATTTTAGCCTTTAGCACAGTGCTATTAGTGGCCCCTAGTTGTCAGTAGACTCATTCCAATTACTATTGATATTTCACTATTTCATTATTATTGTTACTTCATATTAAGTTTTTATGTTATGACAAGAAATATGCTATCTCTTACCCTAGAAAAAGTTTTTACAAATTTTATCGTGACTACATGTTAGGTCATCAGTGAAGCCATATATATTATATACTTGCAAAAAATTTGTTTTGCCTCTTGGTGATTTGTATTGTAACGTGGCTACATATTTGCAAGTCATGCCAGATGTGGCACTATATTTCATGCAGTTTGTTATTTCTTTAATGGAGTTTGGGTTGATGGTAACTAATAGGTGGTTACAATTCATTTTATTTTTTCTTGATGTAACTTGTAATGTCAACATTACAATACTAGAAATTTTGAATTAGATGATTAATACTGTAACAATATTATGAGAAGGAAAGTTGCTAGTCACTGTATAGTGGAGATGCTGAGTCACAGATAGGCACAACAAAAAGATTTTCACACTTAAAGTTTTTGGCCAATGGCCTTTGTCAATAACAGACACACACAGACACACACACACACACACACACACACACACACACACACAAGACTACGGTCTCAGGCAACTGAGTAATAGTAAATGTAGGAGCAAATTTTGCATTATGGTATCAGTTGCGTGAGACTACAGTCGTGTGTGTGAGTTGTGTTTGAGAGAGAGAGAGAGAGAGAGAGAGAGAGAGAGAGAGAGAGAGAGAGAGAGAGAGAGAGAGAGTGTGTGTGTGTGTGTGTCTATTGCTGACAAAGGCCATTGGCCAAAAGTTCAGCCGCTTACAAAACAGTATGTAATATTTATTTCATGTACAACAGGAACTACTGTCAATATCCATGCCTTATTGGCATAATTATTATAACATCGTCTGTAACTTTGTTTTTGTAGGATAGTTTGATAATTGACACAATGTCAGAAACTAGTCACCACCAATAAATAAAAGATATTTCTTATTGCAGCTTATGATGGAATTCCAACCATTTATTTCAGTCAGTTGATATAGTTTCTGAAGGATTCAAAGAAAACTTGGAGTCTCATTTCAAATAGGTACCCTACTCATACAATTATAGTTGGTGGTGACCTCAATCTACCTTTGATATGTTGGTGAAAATACATGTTTAAATTCAGGGGTACTTACAAAATATCATCCAAAACGCTTTCTCTGAAAATTAGTTTGAGAATATAGTTCAAGAGCTCACTTGAAGTATAATGGTTACGAAAATATTCTTGACACCTTAATAACAAATAATCCTGAACAAATAGTGAGCATTGTGTCAGATACAGGGATTAGTGACCACTAGGTCATTGTAGTGAGATTGAATATGGTAACATCCAAATCTACCAAAAATAAATGCAAAACGTACCTATTTGAAAAAGCAGATGATATTTATCTTTTTGTTGTTGTTGTTGTTTTAGCCCTCAGTCCAAAGATTGGTTTGATGCAGCTCTCCATACCACTCTATCCTGTGCAAGCCTCTTCATCTCCAAGTAACTATTGCAACTTACATCCTTCTGAATCTGCTTACTCTATTCATCTCTTGGTCTCCCTCTATGATTTTTAACCCCCACACTTCCCTCTAGTACTAAATTGGTGATCCCTTGATGCCTCAGAATGTGTCCTTGCACTGATCCTTTCTTCTAGTGAGGCTGTATCACAAATTTCTCTTCTCCCCAGCTCTATTCAGTACCTCCTCATTAGTTACATGATATACCCATCTAATCTTTGGCATTCCTCTGTAGCACCAGATTTCAAAAGATTCTATTCTCTCCTTGTCTGTCCATGACTACACTTCGTACAAATACTGTCAGAAAGGACATCCTGATACTTAAATCTATACTCAATGTTAACAAATTTCTCTTCCCTAGAAACACTTTTCTTATCATTGCCAGTCAACATTTTATATCATCCCTATTTCGGCCATCATCAGTTATTTTCCTTCCCAAATAGCAAATCTCATCTACTACTTTTAAGTGTCTCTTTTCCTAATCTAATTCCCTCAGCATCACCTGATTTAATTTGGCTGCATTCCATTACCCTTGTTTTGCTTTTCTTGATGTTCACCATATACCCTCCTGTCCATTCTGTTCAACTGCTCTTCCAAGTCCTTTGATGTCTCTGACAGAATTACAATGTCATTGACAAACCTTAGGTTTATATTTCTCCTCCATGTATTTTAATTCCTACTCCAAACTTTTGTTTTGTTTCCTTTACTCCTTGCACAATATACAGATTGAATAACATCTGGGATAGGCTAAAACCTTGTCTCACTCCCTGTCCAACTACTGCTTCCCTTTCGTGCCCCTTGACTCTTATAACTGCCATCTGGTTTCTGTACAAATTGTAAATAGCCTTTTGCTCCCTGTATTTTATCCCTGCCACCTTTCGAATTTGAAAGAGAGTACTCCAGTCAACACTGTCAGAAGCTTTGTCTAAGTCTACAAATGCCATAAACATAGGTTTGTCTTTCTTTAATCTATCTTCTATGAGAAGTCATAGGGTCGGTATTGTTTTTTGTGTTCTACGTTTCTCAGGAATCCAAACTGATCTTCCCTGAGGTCGGCTCCTATCAGTTTTTCCATTTGCCTGTCAAGGATTTGTGTTAGTATTGTGCAACCATGATTTATTAAACTGATACCTTGGTAATTTTCATGCTTATCAGCACCTGCTTTTGTTGGAGTTGGAATTATATTCTTCTTGAAGTTAGAGGTATTTCGCCTTTCTCATACAACTTGCTCTCCAAATGGAAGAGTTTGTAATGGTTGGCTCTGCCAAGGCTACCAGTAGCTCTAACAGGATATTGTCTATTCCCAGGGCCTTGTTTCAACTTAAGTCTTTCAGTGCTTAGTCATATTCTTCATGCAGTATCATATCTCCTTTCTCAACTTTATCCACGTCCTCTTCTGTTTCCATAATATTGCTTTCCTGCTTTCCCTCCTTTGCTTAGGACTGGTTTTCCATCTGGGATCTTGATATTCATGCAGGTGGTTCTCTTTTCTCTGAAGGTCTCTTTAATTTTCCTGTAGGCAGCATCTACCTTACCCCTAGTGATATATGCTTCTACATCCTTACATTTTCTCTCTGGCTATTCCTGTTTAGCCATTTTGCACTTCCTGTCAATCTCATTTTTTAGACAATTGTATTGCCTTTTGGCTGCTTCATTTATTCCGTTTTTATATTTTCTCCTTTCATAGATTAAATTCAATATATCTTGTGTTACCCAAGGGTTTCTACTAGGCCTCGTCATTTTACCTACTTGATCATCAGCTGCCTTCACTGTTTCATTTCTCAAAGCTACCAGTTTTTCTTCTACTATATTCCTTTCCCCTGCTCTTGTTAATTGTTACATAATGCTTGCTCTGAGACTCCCTACAACCTGTGATTCTTTCAATTTATCCAGGTCCCATCTCCTTAAAATGCTGCCATTTTGCAGTTTCTTCTGTTTTAATCTGCAGTTCATAACCAATAAATTGTGATCAGAGTCCACATCTGCCCCTGGAAGTGTCTTACAGTTTAAAACCTGGTTCCAAAATCTCTGTCTTACCATTATATAATCAGTCTGAAACCTTCTGGTGCCTCCCAGTCTTTTCCATGTATACAGCCTTCTTTCATAATTCTTACACTAAGTGTTAGCTTTTATTAAATTATGCTCTGTGCAAAATGCTACCAGGTGTCTTCCTCTTTCATTCCTTTCCCCCAGTTCATATTCACCTACTGCTTTTCCTTCTCTACCTTTTCCTACTACCGAATTCCAGTCCCACATGCCTATTCAATTTTCATCTCCCATAATTATCTGAATAATTTATTTTATCTCAACATACATTTCCTCAATCACTTCCTCATCTGCAGAGCTAGTTGGCATATAATCTTGTACTACTGGGGTGGGTGTGGGCTTCATGTCTATCTTGCATACAATAATGCATTCACTAAGCTGTTCGTAGTAGCTTATCTGCATCCCAAATTTTTTATTCAGTATTAAACATACTCCTGCATTACCTTTGTTTGATTTTGTATTTATAACCCTGTGATCGCCTGATGAGAAGCCCTGTTCATCCTGCCACCTGACTTCATTAACTCTCACTACATCTAATTTTAACCTATCCATTTTCCTTTTTAAATTTTCTGACCTACCTGCCTGATAAAGGGATCTGACATTCCATGCACCGATATGTAGAATGCCAGTTTTATTTCTCCTGAAAACGATGCTCTCCTGAGTAGTCCCCACCCACAGAGATCTGAATGGGGGACTACTTTAGTTCCAGAATATTTTACCCAAAAGGATGCCATCATCATTTAACCATATAGAAGAACTGCATGCCCTCAGGAAAAATTACGGCTGTAGTTTCTCCTTGCTTTCAGCCATTTGCAATATGAGCACAGCAAGGCCATTTTGGTTGATGTTACAAGGCCAGATCAGTCAATCATCCAGACTGTTGCTCCTGCAACTAATGAAAAGGCTGTTGCCCTTCTTCAGGAGCCACATGTTTGTCTGGCCTCTCAACAGATACCCCTCCATTGTGGTTGCACCTACGGTACGGCTATTATATTGCTGAGGCACACAAGCCTATGTCCACATTTGAACACCAGCAACTGCTAGGTTTGCTTTGTTCTTGAGGCCTTGAGGCCTTCCAAGCTAACTATGTAAGCGTAGATCAGAAGTGACTTAAATTCAGTGAAATAGTATCAATGGCAATTGAGAGATTTATACCAAATAAAGTAATAAGAGATGGAACAGTACCTCAGTGGTACACAAAATGGACAAGAACACTGGTGCAGAAGCAATGAAAAAGGCATGCAAGATTCAAAATAATGCATAATCTCCAAGATTGGTGATATTTTACAGAAGCTTGAAATTTCACACAGACTTCAATATGAGATGCTTCCCACAATGATACACTGTCTGAAAATATGGCAGAAATTCCAAAGAGATTCTGGCCGTACATAAAGTACACTAGCAACAAGACTTAATCAGAAGCTTTATTATTTGACTAGCTTAGTGCCCAGTGCTTCGCTGACGTGGAATATATGGCCTGCAATGATTTTTTGTTTATTTAATCAAATTTTTATGTTGTTCACAAATTACAATATCTTCCATGATTTTCATGCTAATTAAGGACTTGTCAGAATGGTCTTTTCTGAATCTACTTCTGACCAAAAAGCGATTCTGGTAGCTGGAGTCCTAACCTCTTTTAATCATGCCTTTTGCATTCTTGGAGAAATATTTCCTTAGCAACTTTCATCCTCTAACAGATATTTTTGTGTCTAACATCTAACTAGAAGCTGAATTACCAATTTTCATAAGTTTAGCTTTAAAATTTTTGTAATGCAAAGAAATATTTTCTTAAAAATTTTCATCCACTATTGCACTCTCTTAGGGTTTGAATTTCCAGAAACACTGAAACACATATTTTTCTTGTTTCTAAATGAGAAATCGAATACCAGTTTCCATAGATGTAATCTTAAAAATTTGGTAGTTCTTTAGTAATTCTTTATTTTCAGAAAAAACTTTCATCCACTATTTCACCCTCATAGTCCCCCCCCCCACCCCCCACCCCAAAAAAAAAAACTTTCATCAACTATTTCACCCTCTTAGTCATTGAATTTCCAAAAATGCTGAAACATGTATTTTTTATTTTCTGATGGAGAAACCAAATATTCTTAGTTCTGGCTTCAAAATCCCATTAATAGTGGCTCATTCAAAAACATTTCACCCCTCTTTCACCTTCTTAGGAGTGTAATTTGGACAATTTCTACTTATATGTTACCTACAGTATAAGACCCACACCCTCTCCAAACTTCAAGTTCTAACAGTTTTGGCGACAAGACAAGCAGTGCAAAACTTGATTGCGAAGTTCCCACTTCTCTTACTACAGTTGACTTACTTGAAACGTTTAGCCAATCCTCCTCTCTGGATATGCAGCTGCGTTGATCTCCATAACTTCTTCTCTGAAGAAATAATGCTGGTTAGAGAAGCTAAAAAATTACTATCTCTCTCACTGGAAATAACTCAGTACACTCATAATTTCAGTTCAGCTCAGGTGTATTTTCCTTTCCACAAGTTTCATATAAGCATACAAACTCTTGCAAGTCAACTACACCAATACCCATTAGATACAATTAAATATAATCACAATTGCATGGTTTTAACAACCAGATAATTTATAGACATCCAATGCATCTTGCTTCGTTCAGAACTAAGTTCAGAAGTAAGTTAAAAGTCTATAGTCAAATGTTCATTTTTTTTTTTCAACAATCACATTCAGTAACACAGCAAAGGATAGCATTTAGTTACTCCATGTCCCCTCACACAGCATCTGTGGCTCTTGTGGCAAACACTTGTCAGTATCATTTGACTGTCCCGCTTATTGTCGTCTCATTACAAACTTCCAGCCTGCACACAGAAACCTGCGGTGCAGTAGATACGTTTCTGCTCTCTTACCTAATTTTAAAATATTGGGTGTTTGAGTCAGTGGAAGGCTGAGAGCCTCTAGAATTTTCACCGAAATTCTTGAGTCACTACAAAGTTTCTATCTGTAGTGGTTTGGACTGGCAGTTATGAGTCTGTAAATCAGTCTGATTCTGTTTCCCCCCTTTGAGGTTGAATTTACGAAAACAGTGCAACTCGTATTTTTTCATCTCCAACCAAGAAGCCTAACACCAATTTTGAAAGATTCAGCTTTAAAAATGATTACGCAGTGAAATATTGTCATAAAACATTCCATCTCCTCTTTCACCTCCTTACATGTTGAATCTCCAAAAACATGCATATGTTTTCTTTCTGACAGAGAAGCCATTTTTTTTTTTTTTTTTTTAATCTTGAGGTCAAATACCAGTGTTCATAGGTGTAGCTTTAAAAATACTTCAGTAGTTCTTAAAATAATGTTGTATTAAAAAAAAAGCTTTCACTCACTGTTTCCCCTCCATAGGGTTAAATTTCCAAAAATGCTGAAACATGTATTTTTCTATTTCTGACCAGGAAACCAAATACCAATTTTCATAGGTCTAGCTTCAAAATTGCTTTAATAGCAACATTTTCAGAAACCTTTCATCCCTTATTTCACCCCATTAGGGTTGGAATTTTGAAAACTCCCTTCTTAAATGACTTCTACAGTATAAGATCCACACCTTCTCATCATTTCAAATTTCTATCCTTAGCAGTTTGGGCTAGGTGATGCTAAGTTAGTCAGTCAGTTAGGACATAGCTATTAATGTTAATGTTACCAATGACAGTTTTGGTAGACATAGTTTTTCAAAATTCCATCACCATTAAGTAGAAGTAGTCCACTGAATTACAAACCCATATCACCGATGTCAGTTTGCATTAGGATTTAGGAACAAGTACTATGTTACAACATTACAAGTTACTTTGAAAAATTGATATATTGGCACATAGTCAGCATAGATTCAGAAAATATCATTCTTATGAAACACAACTAGCTCTTCATTCAAACAAAGAAATGAGTGCTATTGACAAAGGATCTCAAATTTATTCCATTAACTAGCTCTTTATTCACTCAAAGTAATGAATGCTATCGACAGGGGATCTCAGATTGATTCCATATTTACAGATATTTAGAAAGCTTTCAACGTTGTTCCTCAGAAATGATTTCTAATTAAATTGTGTGCCTATGGAGTATCGTCTCAGTCAAGCAACTGAATTAATGACTTTCCGTTGGAAAGGTCACAGTATGCAGTAATTGACAGAAAGTTATTAAGGAAAACAGAAGTGATTTCTGTACTTCCCCAAGGTAGTGTTATAGGCCCTCTGTTGCTTCTGATCTATATAAATGATTTAGGAGATAATCTGAGAAGCCCCCTTAGATGTTTACCAATAATGTTGTCATTTACCATCAGGTAATGTCAGCAGGAGATTAAAACCAATTGCAAAATGATTTAGACAAGATATGTATATGGTGCAAAAAGTGACCATTGCCATAAACAATGCAAAAGTGTGAGATCATCTTCATGTGTACTAAAAGAAATCCATTAAATTGTGGTTATGTGATATATTACACAAATCTAAAGGCTGTCAATTAAAATAAACACCTACAGGTTACAATTATGAGCAACTAACATTATAACTTGGATTGGAATTGTGACATAGAAAGTGTTGTGGAGAAGATGAATGAAAGACTTCACATTATTGGCAGAACACTTAGAAGATGCAACAGATCTACTAAAGAAATGGCCTACATTTTTTTCTTGCTTGTCTTCTTCGGGAGTATTATCACTGGTATGGGATCTTTACCAGATAGGACTGACTGATGAGACCAAACAAGTTCAAAGAAGGGCAGTTCATTTTGTATTATTGTGAAAAAGGGGAGAGAGTGTCACAGATGTGATACACAAATTGGGGTTTCAATCACTAAAATAAAGACATTTTTCATTGAGGTTAGATCTTTTCACAAAATGTCAGTCAACAACATTCTCCCCTGAATGTGAAAACATTTTGCTGATGCTCACATTCACAGGCAGAAATGATCATTTTAATAAAATAAGAGAAATCAGTGCTTGCGTGAAAAGATTTAAGGGTTTGTTTTTCCCACATGCTCTTCAAAAGTGGAACAATAGAAAAGTAGTCTGAAGGTGGTTATGAACCCATTGCTAAGCACTTAAGTGTAAATTGAACAGTAGACATGTAGATGTTGGTATTGAACATCTGTGCCTCGTCACAGGGCATGGAGGTAGGATGCTTCCCTAATTTGTAAAGCAATCTGTGGCAGATCTGATAACACAATACAATTCTGGTTCATGCATAAGGCTTTTGGAGCACATTGTTTAGCATGCATTGCTGAAGATATGGCTCCTCATTAGACAACATCTACTTGTTCCCATGTTTACTCAATGTCATAACCAGTTATGATAGCAGTGAGCATGGTATCAGTAACATTGGGCCTTGGATCAAGGAAAACATGTCATGTGGTTGGACGAATCATGTTTTTTGTTGTACCAGGTCAATGGTCATGTCTGGATAAGATGTATTGAAGGTGGAGGCATAGCAGGTGCAGCCTGCTATGGAGGGCATTCATCCGTGATTCCAGGTGACCTGTGGTAGTAAAAAGACACACTATGGTAATTATGGAGTATAAGAACACTCTTGCAGACCACCAGCATCCCTTCATGCCTGATGATTCTGTCATCTGCAAACAAAATTTTTTCATTTTAACATATCATTAATCTAATAAATAATAATGAATATTTGTTAGATTGTTCATCTCCTGTGTATTCCTGTAACATTCATCCTATTGCGATGAAACTTTTTGTGAGGTTTTGTGTGCATGCCTTTGGAGGTTTCTGAAGGGGTAAGAATAACCTACCTCCCATAAGTGTAGGGGTGGGGGTGAAGAGGGAGAGGCATAGCAGCACAAGTCAGGGACATCTGGAGCAATTTCCATCAAACTTTGTACATGTATGATGCATTATTTACCTAATTAAATGTACAAAACTACTGAGAAGCATTGACATGTAAAAATACTTGATAATAACCTTCATTAGTATTGAATCCATACTTTTCTGGGATGCTAGGCTCATTGGTGAAAGTTCAGATACATTAGCAGCTATAGTAGTGGAGGGTGTGTGAGGTAGGGGTTACATAAACAGTGATAAAAATTGTTCAAAAATCACCTGTTGGTATTCCCCATGCCCCCACCTCCAAACACACACACAGGCAAAACACTAGACCAAATATACCTTATATCTCAAAGAGCTTGAGTGAACTCCATCAAATTTAATTTAATGCACAAAACATCATTTTACATGTGAATGTGTCTGCCTTGTATATATGTACAAGCTTAGAAAGACAAAGAGGCATTGCAATGCATGTTGGCACCACAAGTTTTTATTAAAGACAGGATTGATTGTAAAGTACTTCCTTGTGGGTCACCTGTTTTTAGGTTTCTGCTATTAGATGAAAATTTGTTAACTATTTTTAGATCTTTTGAACATTCAGGAATTTGTACTTTTTTTGCCTGGTTGTTCAAATAGGATCTGACCCATGTATTGGCTAATATGTTACTCCCAAAGCGTCCAATCTATGGAGTAGGACAACTTGATCAACTGTATCAAACACCTTTGATAATTTTAGAAAGATATCAGTTAATCGTACTTTGTTGAGTTTATAAATGCATTTTTCTATGCTTTTACGTGCTCATATCCATACTGGGATTTTCTGAGAATTTTGAACGTGTTTAAGATTCCTGCCAACCTCTCCTTCATAAAAGTTTCAAATATTTTGGAGAAATAGTTCTTAATGTTTTAAGAACTACTTTTCCTGAAGAGGGGTAAGGCTCTTACAAGTTTTAGATACTCTAGAGAAATCTCAGTTTCTAATGACCCATTGACTATATGGCCTAGAACTACTTTCATACCATGCATACTTACTTTCGGTACATAAATGAAGACTTCATCTATCCTTTGCGATCTTTTATTTTTTAGTTTATGTATTATGGTTACCATCTTTGTCTCCATTACTGAAAATAATTGATTGTATGTTGATTATAATAGTATGTATAAAGTATTTTGTTTATTTTTAATGTCTTTTTCCAAAGCTGTTTTACAGAGGAAGACTGCACTGTAGTTCCTTCTCTAGATTGTCGCACAGATGACAAAATGGTAGATATCGAAATAGACGACAGAGCGATAAAGAAACAACTAAAATCGCTCAAAAGAGGAAAGGCCGCTGGACCTGATGGGATACCAGTTCGATTTTACACAGAGTAGGCAAAGGAACTTGCCCCCCTTCTTGCAGCAGTGTACCACAGGTCTCTAGAAGAGCATAGCATTCCAAAGGATTGGAAAAGGGTGCAGGTCATCCCTGTTTTCAAGAAGGGACGTTGAACAGATGTGCAGAACTATAGTCCTATATCTATAACGTCTATCGGTTGTAGACTTTTCTGGAGACTAGAAACCTACACTGTAGGAATCAGCATGGGTTTAGAAAAAGACGATAGTGTGAAACCCAGCTTGCGTTATTCGTCCACGAGACTCAGAGGGTCATAGACACGGGTTCCCAAGTAGATGCCGTGTTTCTTGACTTCCGCAAGGTGTTCAATACAGTTCCCCACAGTGGTTTAATGAACAAAGTAAGAGCATATGGACTATCAGACCAATTGTGTTATTGGATTGAAGAGCTCCTATATAACAGAACGCAGCATGTCATTATCAATGGATAGAAGTCTTTCGAAGTAAGAGTGATTTCAGGTGTGCCTCAGGGAAGTGTCGTAGGACCGTTGCTATTCACAATATACATAAATGACCTTGTGGATAACATTGGAAATTCACTGAGGTTTTTTGCGGATGATACTGTGGTATATCGAGAGGTTGTAACAATGGAAAATTGTACTGAAATGCAGGAGATCTGCAGCGAATTGACGCATGGTGCAGGGAATGGCAATTGAATCTCAGTGTAGACAAGTGTAATGTGCTGCGAATACATAGAAAGAAAGATCCCTTATCATTTAGCTACAATATAGCAGGTCAGCAACTGGAAGCAGTTAATTCCATAAATTATCTGGGAGTACACATTAGGAGTGATTTAAAATGGAATGATCATATAAAGTTGATCGTCGGTAAAGCAGATGCCAGACTGATATTCATTGGAAGAATCCTAAGGAAATGCAATCCGAAAACAAAGGAAGTAGGTTACAGTACGCTTGTTTGCCCACTGCTTGAATACTGCTCAGCAGTGTGGGATCCGTACCAGATAGGATTGATAGAAGAGATAGAGAAGATCCAACGGAGAGCAGTGCACTTCATTACAGGATCATTTATTAATAGCGAAAGTGTTACAGAGATGATAGATAAACTCCAGTGGAAGACTCTGCAGGAGAGACGCTCAGTAGCTTGGTATGGGGCAGGAGAGACGCTCAGTAGCTCGGTATGGGCTTTTGTTCAAGTTTCAAGAACATACCTTCACCGAGGAGTCAAGCAGTATATTGCTCCCTCCTACGTGTATCTCGCGAAGAGACCATGAGGATAAAATCAGAGAGATTAGAGCCCGCACAGAGGCATACCGACAATCCTTCTTTCCACGAACAATACGAGACTGGAATAGAAGGGAGAACCGATAGCAGTTCTCAAGGCACCCTCCGCCACACACCGTCAGGTGGCTTGCGGAGTATGGATGTAGATGTAGATATAGAAGTAGATCTGAACTATATTCTGAATTGTCTGCCATTATTCTCCACAGTTATACTTTGGAGGCTGTTTAGTTTCAATACGTTCGACAAGTCTGCACATTGCCATGATTGGTTATAATTTTGTTTAGAATTACCCAGGATTTTTTGGAAGGTCAAAGCCAGTCAGTTTTTCAGAGATAATTCGGATTTTCTTGAGATTTGCAGCTACAGTACTTTCCCAGGCTTTTTTCCAATATCAAACACTATCAGAGTTAATATTTGATAAGTACAGTGGAACCTTGATTAACGAGCACCTTCCATAATGTTCAATTCACATAACGAGCAAAACAAATAGTAAAAAAATGACTCACTTAGTGAGCAATGTTTTGCATAATGATTGATGAAGATCCAGTGTAACTAGATCACTAGCCCGTTGCATGCGACAGTGGAAACATTCAACAGTATGAACACCTTTCATTGTCAGCAGCAGCATATGAACAATGTCTTAAGAACATACAACAGTCTGGGTTTAGCACTTTTTCTGGTACCATCTTAGTACAGCTTGTGATCACACATTTTTCTAAACTTGCGTTCACACCGTGTTTTTTGTGTGCAAATTTTAGTAATCTCCTTAAAAATGTCCCCAAAGATAAAGCTGCAAGAAGACAACCATAAGAGAAAGAAAATGACCTTAGAAATGAAACATAAAATCATTGAAAAATGCGAACATGATGTGAGTGTTTCTGATTTAGTATGCACATACAATTCATGTACATCAACTGCTGGCACTATTCACAAGAACAAGGACAAGTTTAAGGAGATAGATGCTTCAAAGGGAATGACAAAATTATATAAACAATAGTTTTGTGTTGAGGATGATGTCAAAAGGTTGCTCCTTATTCGGATAAATAAAAAGCGATTGCAACTAATGAGAACATCATTTGTGAAAACATGAGAGACCATCAGCAGCTGAAGAAGTGTTTAAGGGAAGCCATGGGTATTCAAGAAGTTTAAGAGAAGAATCAGCATCCACAGCATTGTGAGGCGTGGCAAAGCAGCCAGTCTTCACACAAAGGCAGCAAAGAACTTCATCAGCAACTTGAAGATGCTTGTAGAATCTTAGAATTATCTGCCACAAGAGGTTTTTAATTGTGATGAGACAGGTCTATTTTGGAAAAAGATGCTGAAGCTTATGTTTATAACAGCAGAGGTGAGCGCATTGGCTGGTCACAAGCCTATGAAAGACTCTCTCACACTGCTATTCTGTGCCAATGCAAGATACATTTAGAAATTAAACTCCTTCTTGTTTACATTCAGAAACTCCACAAGCTATCCGGAAGTATAAAGTCTAGAAGAGCAGGTTAAATATGATGTGGAGGTGCAAAAACAAGGCTTGGGTGTCACGTGATCTTCTTTGTGGTTGGGTCAGTGAAGTGTTTGGTTCTACAGTGAAAAAATATTTGCTTGAGATGAATCTGCCACTTCCATGTCTTGCTTGTTGTGGACAACTCTTCTGCCCATTCCCCAGGCCTACAATAACACATCCTTGAAGAATTCAAGTTCATCAGGATCCCCAGTTTCTGCCTCCCAACACCATTCCATTACTCCAGCCTATGGACTAGCAGAGTATTTCTAAATTTAAGAAGTTCTACACTAAAGCAGTCTTTGAGCATTGTTTTGAGTACACTAAAGCTACCAATCTCACTCTCAGAGAGTTTTGGAAATATCACTTCAACATCATTGCCTGCATCAAGATAATCAAAAAGGTGTGGGAAGGGGTTAGTGAGAGCAGTCTCACTTCTGCTTGGAAGAAGCTTTGGCCGGAGTACGTTGTCAAATTTGGCTCTGAGTCATTAGAGTCTATACCTGTGGAGCCTGTAGTCAACGAGATTGTGTCTTTGGCCCAGAGCATGGGACTAGAAGTGGATAACAATAATATAATGATATTGATGAGCTTGTGGAAGATCACAGCCAAGAAATGACACCGAAAAACTTATGGAGTTGCAGTGTGTTTTACAGCAGGAAGTTGTGGAGAGGAGTTCAGAAGAGGAGGAGGAGGAGGAAGTGATAACAGCAAAGCAGCGATCTTTTGGTGCAATAAGAGAAATGCTGAACGCATGTCAATCGGTTGCATTATACATTGAAAATCATCACCCCAATAAAGCAGTGGCTACCCACGCACTACAAATTTATTTGACGATAATGCTGTGTCACATTTACACCAGATGTTGAAGCATCAGCAGGAACAAATGACTATAGATACCTTCCTAGTAAAAGAGAATTAGTTATGTATCATGAATAATAAACTACATAATATTGAATGTATAATTTTCTTTGAATAAATGGCATTAATAAGATAAAACTTTTGGCACAGTTTCTTTATGGAATGCATTATCATATTTTACATTAATTTATATGGGATACATTGTTTTGCTTAACGAGTGTTTGGAATTATGAGTAAGATTCTGGAACCAATTATGCTCACTATGCGAGGTTACACTGTATACAGCTTCCATAAATGATGATTTGCAAGAATGGAGCTGTTTAATGTTTATTTAATCAGAGACAAATGAAAAGGAAATTGTTGATTATTTTGATTTTTTCTAAATTTTATAAGAAGTGCTTGTTGTCTTCATAGTTGTTGTGGAGGTATATGATCTAAGACTGGCAGCCAGAAGATGGGAGTGTCTTAATCATGCCTGAAGTCATTAACATTGTGTGTTTTAGTTCAGTGTGTACCTTCTTGATGTGGGCCTGTTAAGGCAGATGGGCCACCAGTATTCTGCTGCTGAATAAAGCATGGCTAAAACTGTTGTTCATAATGTACATGCTGAAGAGCCCCATGTGGTGCCACATAAATTTTGGTTGATGTTATTCCTTGTGTGGTGTTTTACAGCTGTCTTTGTCAGCTGTTCCTTACAGCTTAACTTACAGCTTAACTCTCTATCTAAAGTAACTTCTTGAGACTTAAGAGGTTTATTATGAGCTAAGGTGACATTGTTAACTTCGAAGTTTGCAAATTTGTTTTTCAGATGAAGGAAAGATATCAATGTGTTAGGTGAACTGTTCTAGAGTCTCCATTTATGGAACCAATTATCCTTGCAAATGAGTCATTTGTTAGGACATCCTCTGTTTTCTTAATTTCCTTGTTGCTACTGTGCCTATCTGCATTGTCCATTAACCTGTCAGAGCCTCATTGATCAATGTCTGATTGAATAACTGTAAACAACCAAGGTGTGGAGATTAAGTTTTGGTTTGATGGAGGTCTCTTCACTCTGTAAAGACTTCATTCACATCTTCATGAATAAAGACATAAAGTTGCATATCAAATTCATGGTATACAGAGATATCATTTCCACACTTCTGTATGGCTGTGAAACTTGGACATTATATAACTGTGATATGAAAACACTAGAGTGCTTCCATCAACAAAAAGTGAGATATATCTTGAACTTTTAAGTGGGAAGAGTATGTAAACAACACTGAGGTTCTAAAGAAAGCACACCCCTTTGAGGCAACCTTCATCACTCATCAGCTGAAACGGTTAGGCCATGTTCACCATATGAGTGATAAGAGGCTTCCCTGTCAAATCTGCTATGGCAAACTCTGGTCTCCCAAAAGAATGTGTGGTTGATGGAAGACCACAGCACCCACCACTGCCAACTTGTTTCAAGGACAATGCCACAGACATGAAGAAATCAAGTGACAAGCAACCAAGCAACGAAGTGACAAGCAACAAAGCTCCATCAATTTCAACCGCACCCTCCTCCAAACATGATTGTGCGGGTGCGTGCGTGGTGCGTGTTTTATGCCAGGATTGGTCTGTTCAGTCAGCAGAGACAATCCATAAGTGGAGTTGAAATGATCACTCTATGCAGGAAAAAATCATGCATACTCCGAAACAGAACATGGAGGTGGGAGGCTTGGCCACTTTGTAAAGCATGACAGGCATATGGCATGATAGGCATGTATCTGTGGCAGATGTGATAACAGATAACAGAGTATTATTCTGACGCAGGCATAAGGGTTTTGGAACACATCGTTTGGCACCCATTGTTTGGCACCCACTGCTGAATATGGGACTCTGAGTTGCAGCCACTGCTGCTACCGATGATGATGATGATGTCTAGGAATTGTGCAAATGATAGATTTCCAAGTAACATGACTTTCTTCACATGTATTACCACAAAAACACTAAGATAACCAGATTTGGCTGCATGTAAAATGTTTTTAGGCAAGTAGACACCTGCACTCTCCTAAGACAAAGTACTGCAGTGGCAGATTCAGTCATCTTCTGAAGCTACTGTCCTTTCTAGACACAATATTTGCAGAAATGATCCAAAGGTGGCTATGAACCATGATTAATTAGTGTTGAACGTCCATGCCTCATTACAGAACATGGAGGTGGGAGGCTTGGCCACTTTGTAAAGCATGACAGGCATATGGCATGATAGGCATGTGTCTGTGGCAGATGTGATAACAGATAACAGAGTATTATTCTGACGCAGGCATGAGGGTTTTGGAACACATTGTTTGGCTCCCACTGCTGAATATGGGACTCTGCAGCAGACAATGTCTACTTGTTCCCATGTTAACCCAATGACATAGTCTGTTACGTTTGCAATGAACAGGGGATTGTCTGCCCCCAGTTGCTGAGGGGTCAGCACGACAGAATGTCAATCCTAAGGGCCCGGGTTCGATTCCCGGCTGGGTTGGAGATTTTCTCCTCTCAGGGGCTGGGTGTTGTGTTGTCCTAATCATCATCATTTCATTCTCATCAATGCACAAGTCGCTGAAGTGGCATCAAATCCAAAGACTTGCCCCTGGGAAACGGTCTACCCGATGGGAGGCCCTAGTCACACGACCCCTCTCTCTCAACAGGGGATTATGGACACCGGGGCAGGGATCAAGGCATCAAATGTTTTATGCAAGTAGACATCTGCACTCTCCTAATACACAGCACCACAGTGGCAAATACATCACTGTCATAAGTTACATTCCTTTTTAGGCACAGTATTTGCAGAACACAATGGTTGTAAAGTATATATGCAGTGCCCACACTCGAGTTTTGAGACAGTCAGTGAGGTAATTGAACATCAAGTTCATAACATGATACCAGTTCAAAATGAAACACATTCATTAGCTCAAAGGACTTAACACTGTCACTACTTGGTAAAAATATATCAGATATACACCTGTACATGCTGGTCATGTATTCAGCATCCAAGGGTTTTCATGGAAATGTTTATAAAGCTCACAAATAGTCAATAGTCATATGGATGTCAGTTTCATATATTATAAACACTGTAGAAATAGAATAGAAATTTCAAAACTGACTTTAAACATAACTCAGGTTTGCCTTAGTTTCTTGAAATATTGTACAGGTTACCTGTAAATTGAAGGTGGAAAGGGGAAGAAAGGAAAGGAAAGTGGCGGGATCACTGTTGTCAGCTCCATTTGGGACATTATGTGTAATTGGTGGCGACGAGTGAAAATGTGTACCAGACCACGATTTGAACCTGGGATCTCCTGCTTACTAGGCAGGTGTGGTGACCACAGTGCCATCTGAGACACAGTGTTATCACAACTGCATGGACTATCTCGGCTCACCTCATGGCTGATCCACACTCCTGTCAAGCACCACCTATCCATAGCTCCTGTCCATTTCCTCCATATTCACTCTTCTGAGATTCCCACAGGAGGTCAGATGTATTTGTTCATCTGCACTGAAGAAGATGGATTCATTGCCTAGCTAGGCCTATCAAATTATATAAATGTGTGCTGTCTGTTATTTCAGATGTGTCTGAAAGAATAGCCACCACACATTCATATCTTCCATAGGTGTTGCACAAGTACTAGCAGGTAACAGACCCTTTGGACATAAGTGATACTTATTTACTTACCCAACCAGGGCTCTCATAATAAAGTCGTGCACAGATGTTACTTGTTGACATTGTAACTGAAGGTTTTTTATGGGCTAGTTGTACACAGATGTTACGTTTGGTATATAATGAAAATTTTGGGTGATATATGACTTGGTTAAGAACATATTGTGATTTTGAAAACTACATAATCATTTGAAAACTGGCTTGGTTAGATTTTTTCCTACTCAGAATGAACTATAAGTATTAACTGTAACTTTTTGTATGAAATATGTGGTGGTTTAGAAAATTAGAAAAGTTTATGAAACTATTTTATGCATTTACATTGAGAATACTCCATTTACAAGTACCATATTGAAAATTACAGTAAATTAAGCAAAAATCTTAATAACTTAATCAATCATCTTGTGCATAAAAATTAGATCTAACAAGCACAAAGGCAAAATTCACAGTAAAAAATGTAAGTAATCACAGATTCTGATGTTAATTATCTTGTATGTTACTTAGTTTAACAGAAATTGAAATATGTTACTGAAAAGTTGGAGTGACAGTCTTTCCAGTGAGTGTGATACAGAATTTGCAAGGTCATACTGTAGTTAAAGTTCAGTTATTTATATTTTTTAAAACATATTTTCCAATAAAATCAGATGCATCGTTGGAATCAGCACTCTGAATATTTTATCACAAATAATTGATATAAGTCAGAAAAATGTTAGTTAAGGTTTTGAAATATTTGAGCATCTATTTCATATGTTGCCTAGAAAATGTATGAAAATTGAAAAATAAATAAAAAAAAAATTCATAGCAGAGGTGCAATGAGCACAGATGGGAGATTCAAGCTTACTCTGTCTCATTGTGTTGTATAGCCAGTGCCCCATTATCAGTATATCCAAATTTTAGAGATTTGATTGCAAGGTTGTCAGCAATATACATTCTAAAGAGCAGAGGAGCTAAGACTGAGCCTTGAGAAAGACCATTATTCAGTTTCACATGCTTGTGACTTGTATTCACAATAATCACTTGGAATGTTCTATTGCTGAGCATATTTTTAAGCGGAGATGGAATCAAGTGACAGAGAGAACTATAAATGAAGTCACATATTAATCCTTGTCTCCTTATGGCATCAATGCTGCTGTCAAATCTAAAAATACCACAGATGATTTTAGTTGTTTTTTAAATCCATCATAATATAACCTGTGTTACGACGTGCGCCGGTACTTGTTATGACTTCTGCTCCACTTGTTAGCAGCAGACACAGTGGCTGTGCTAAAGACTGAGATGGCATGGAGTTTTACAATTATTTATTGAACTTTCTTTACAATTTCTCCCTCGTCGTCACTTCCCAGACTTTTGGATCCCTCCACCTGCCTGCTGCAGTGTAGATTCTTCGACAATGTGTGGAACACGTGCTGCTGATTGCACTCGGAAGCCTCAGGCCACCAGTGCTCCGCTGAAGCCAGGATGCCCTGTGGTTGAGATGAACTCGGCGCCGTGAGGTCAGCTGCCGATGCCTGCTGCACCGGCAGCTGGGAAGCCATTAGTCACAATGTTCGCAAGGTCTCGTCATGGACGGACCACGCGCCACGTGGCCGGGTGGCCGTGAGGTCCGGGCGTCAGTCCCCGGCAGCACCTGTGACGAAGACCTCGCTGCGGCCGGTCCTACTGGAAGTTCTCACTGTAGTTAGTCAGCCATGGTGCTGACTGCACTCGGGCTGACCTCCAGAGCTGAAGTTGACATCTGACGGTGAATGGATGACTCCTGTGAGCTGGAACAGACTTCCGTAATCGTCACTTACGAAGATTGAACATTCAGACACGGACCACGTCCGTCCTCAGATCCGAACTGCTTCCCAATGGCTGCTGTCTGTTGCTGCCTGAACTCCACTATTTATATCCGGCAGGAGGAAGTTTTTTACCTTTGGTGGTAGCTTTTTGTTATTACTCCCGCAGTATATTGCAGTGTATCTTAGCGTGCTGACCTCACTTCCCCTTACTCAGCACTCTCCAGGCTTCGCTCGGCGCTCAGTCTGTGTGTGTCCTTGTGTCAGCCTGTTGGTAGACTGCTGCTGTCAGCAAGGCTATCTGTGCATGCTTACTTCACAACGCCTCGGTCCCCGGCGTGCCTCTGTTTTGCCATTCTCCACTGTGAGAAGCAACACTTACTACATGTGGCCGCAACACCTGGTTTGAGCAGCTTCTGTTTGTTTTCATGGCAACTTGTTCAGGAAGAACTAATTCCAGTATTTTATGGGAAAGCCTATTGGGTGATTCTTTCTAACAGTTTGTAGATTATGCTGAGTAGGGCAATTGGAGACAGCTTTGAGATCTGTTAATTTTCATTCACAGGTTTTAATATGGCTATAATTTTTTACTTTTTTGCTTGTTGTGGTATGTTTCCTGTTAGCAGTGTATCGGAAGAGTCTAGTGAGCTATTTGTTTTGCATACTTCCCACAGTAATGAAGATATTCTGAGAGAATGCCATCATAGCCTAGAGCCTTACTGGGCTTCATTTCCTATATAGCCAAAGTAATTTCTTTTAGTCTTAAAGGTTCAGAATATCTTGAAGATGTTAGTTTCAGTTGTTTGAGTTTTCCTTTAACTTTAACAGTAACTAAGAAGTCTGCTCAAAATCCTACATGATAGTATATGTGACACTAACTTTCCAAAGAAACTCAAAGGCTGTCTGTTGGAAAAGAAACTTTATGGTATTAAAGACTATGTACCCATTAAATAAAATATTTACTCAGTAAATTTGGGATAATTGTTTGGATGTTACACATTTGTGTGATCAGAATATTGTGATTTAATTTGCTGGATCTTGTTTGCATCTTTATATTTTTCCAGATTACTTTTGACTTATTTTTAGAGTTTTCAATAATTTTGTTATTGTACAATTTTTTACAGCGAGCAATACTTTTCTCTATATTTTCCTATAACTGTGATAGTAATGTGTAAAATGTTGAGTAGTTTGTCTCTTTATAATGAAACTAAGATAGTCTGTGATCTCAGATAATACTGGAAAATCTTGTGATACCCAAACACATTTATTTCTTTTTTGTGGCTGACCCCTACGCTTTTGGGAATTTTTCACCATGTTGCAATTTCAATATGGTAGGAAAGTCATTGACTATTTCACTTGTATGGCATACCGTAGGTGCAACCACAATGGAGGGGTATGTGTTGAGAGGCCAGACAAACATGTGGTTCCTGAAGAGGGGCAGCAGCCTTTTCAGTAGTTGCAGGGGCAACAGTCTGGATGATTGAGTGGTCTGGCCTTGTAACACTAACCAAAATGGCCTTGGTGTTCTGGTACTGTGAATGGCTGAAAGCAAGGGGAAACTACAGCCGTAATTTTTCCCGAGGGCATGCAGCTTTACTGTATGATTAAATGATGATGGTGTCCTCTTCGCTAAAATATTCCGGAGGTAAAATAGTCCCCCATTCGGATCTCCAGGTGGGGACTACTCAAGAGGACGTTGTTATCAGGAGAAAGAAAACTGGAGTTCTACGGATCGGAGCGTGGAATGCCAGATTCCTTAATCGGGCAGGTAGGTTAGAAAATTTAAAAAGGGAAATGGATAGGTTAAAGTTAGATATAGTGGGAATTAGTGAAGTTCGGTGGCAGGAGGAACAAGACTTTCGGTCAGGTGAATACAGGGTTATAAATACAAAATCAAATAGGGGTAATGCAGGAGTAGGTTTAATAATGAATAAAAAAATAGGAGTGCGGGTTAGCTACTACAAACAGCATACTAAATGCATTATTGTGGCCAAGATAGACACGAAGTCCACACCTACTACAGTAGTACAAGTTTATATGCCAACTAGCTCTGCAGATGACGAAGAAATTGATGAAATGTATGATGAGCTAAAAGAAATTATTCAGGTAGTGAAGGGAGATGAAAATTTAATAGTCATGGGTGACCGGAATTCAAGAGTAGGAAAAGGGAGAGAAGGAAACATAGTAGGTGCATATGGATTGGGGCTAAGAAATGAAAGAGGAAGCCGCCTGGTAGAATTTTGTGCAGAGCATAACTTAATCATAGCTAACACTTGGTTTAAGAATCATGAAAGAAGTTTGTATACACGGAAGAACCCTGGAGATACTAGAAGGTATCAAATAGATTATATAATGGTAAGACAGAGATTTAGGAACCAGGTTTTAAATTGTAAGACATTTCCAGGGGCAAATGTGGACTCTGACCACAATCTATTGGTTATGAACTGTAGATTAAAACTGAAGAAACTGCAAAAAGGTGGGAATTTAAGGAGATGGGACCTGGATAAACTGAAAGAACCAGAGATTGTACAGAGTTTCAGGGAGAGCATAAGGGAACAATTGACAGGAATGGGGGAAAGAAATACAGTAGAAGAAGAATGGGTAGCTTTGAGGGATGAAATAGTGAAGGTAGCAGAGTATCAAATAGGTAAAAAGACGAGGGATAGTAGAAACCCTTGGGTAACAGAAGAAATATTGAATTTAATTGATGAAAGGAGAAAATATAAAAATGCAGTAAATGAAGCAGGCAAAAAAGAATACAAGCATCTCAAAAATGAGGAAGTGCAAAATGGCTAAGCAGGGATGGCTACAGGACAAATGTAAGGATGTAGAGGCTTATCTCACTAAGGGTAAGATAGATACTGCCTACAGAAAAATTAAAGAGACCTTTGGAAAAAAGAGAACCACTTGCATGAATATCAAGAGCTCAGATGGAAACCCAGTTCTAAACAAAGAGGGGAAAGCAGAAAGGTGGAAGGAGTGTATAGAGGGTCTATACAAGGGTGCTGTAGTTGAGGACAATATTATGGAAATGGAAGAGGATGTAGATGAAGATGAAATGGGAGATATGATATTGCGTGTAGAGTTTGACAGAGCACTGAAAGACCTGAGTCAAAACAAGGCCCCCGGAGTAGACAACATTCAATTAGAACTACTGACAGCCTTGGGAGAACCAGTCCTGACAGAACTCTACCATCTGGTGAGCAAGATGTATGAGACAGGCGAAATACCCTGAGACTTCAAGAAGAATATAATAATCCCAATCCCAAAGAAAGCAGGTGTTGACAGATGTGAAAATTACCGAACTATCAGTTTAATAAGTCACAGTTGCAAAATACTAATGTGAATTCTTTACAGACGAATGAAAAACTGATAGAAGCCGACCTTGGGGAAGATCAGTTTGGATTCCACAGAAATGTTGGAACACGTGAGGCAATACTGGCCCTACGACTTATCTTAGAAGAAAGATTAAGGAAAGGCAAACCTACGTTCCTAGCATTTGTAGACTTAGAGAAAGCTTTTGACAATGTTGATTGGAATACTCTCTTTCAAATTCTGAAGGTGGGAGGGGTAAAATACAGAGAGCGAAAGGCTATTTACAATTTGTACAGACAGCAGATGGCAGTTATAAGAGTCGAGGTGTATGAAAGGGAAGCAGTGGTTGGGAAGGGAGTGAGACAGTGTTGTAGCCTATCCCTGATGTTATTCAATCTGCATATTGAGCAAGCAATAAAGGAAACAAAAGAAAAGTTTGGAGTAGGTATTAAAATCCATGGAGAAGAAATAAAAACTTTGAGGTTCGCCGATGACATTGTAATTCTGTCAGAGACAGCAAAGGACTTGGAAGAGCAGTTGAATGGAATGGACAGTGTCTTGAAAGGAGGGTATAAGATGAACATCAACAAAAGCAAAATGGGGATAATGGATTGTAGTCGAATTAAGTCGGGTGATGCTGAGGGAATTAGATTAGGAAATGAGACACTTAAAGCAGTAAAGGAGTTTTGCTATTTGGGGAGCAAAATAACTGATGATGGTTGAAGTAGAGAGGATATAAAATGTAGACTGGCAATGGCAAAGAAAGCATTTCTGAAGAAGAAAAATTTGTTAACATCGAGTATAGATTTAAATGTCAGGAAGTTGTTTCTGAAAGTATTTGTATAGAGTGTAGCCATGTATGGAAGTGAAATGTGGACGATAAATAGCTTAGACAAGAAGAGAATGGAAGCTTTCGAAATGTGGTGCTACAGAAGAATGCTGAAGATTAGATGGGTAGATCACATAACTAATGAGGAGGCATTGAATAGAATTGGGGAGAAGAGGAGCTTGTAGCACAACTTGACTAGAAGAATGGATCGGTTGGTAGGACATGTTCTGAGACATTGAGGGATCACCAATTTAGTATTGGAGGGCATCGTGGAGGGTAAAAATCGAAGGAGGAGACCAAGAGATCAATACACTAAGCAGATTGAGAAGGATGTAGGCTGCAGTAGGTACTGGGAGATGAAGGAGCTTGCAGAGAATAGAGTAGTATGGAGCTCTGCATCAAACCAGTCTCAGGACTGAAGACCACAACAACAACATCTTCCAACAAGTACTTCATGCAAATTCTCAGTTATGTATAAACTTTAGTATGTATGAATTTTTTCTGTATATTTTAGGCGATGGTGAGTAGTCTTTTACTGTATTCAACTTTATGCTTTGGCTGTGGTGAACAGAGAGGCCTAGCTTTTCAACACATATATCACATGAATAAGCTGCTACATTTGTTATTACATGGTCTGTTGCTGAATCTGCTAGTAAAGACACTCTTGTTGCACATTCATTTCTTGATGAGACATCATAGCTGCTTATGATATTTAGAAAACTGTGATATTGATTTCTGATGTTTTTTCATTAATATTTACATCTACATATGGCTAATTTTAACATAACTTGAAACCTACAGAATAGATGTGGAAGAGTAATTTATTTATACTTGAAAATTTTTCTTGAAGTAACACAATTATTGATTTACAATGGAAAATCAGAGATGGAATAACAACAATTTGAAAATGATAGATTACTACACACCACATGCAGGAGGCATAAAGTGGCAGACAGGTACACTGAAAAGGATGACTACATATTATTCATCTGCCAGCAGTCTTTCTCAATTTGCCTATATGACACTCAGTGCCTCCTCTATGTGATGAGTAACAATCTATCCTTTTTACTTTTGAAATCAGTTAGAAATTCAAAATCTGTTAGGTGCATAGACTAATGTTGTTTATTTTTGCCCTTTATAGATGCTGTACAGAGACTGGGCATCTCCAAAAAACTGGTATAGGAAGCAACCACTTCATGAAGTGAGAAACTACTTTGGAGAAAAAGTCGGACTGTACTTTGCCTGGCTTGGTTTCTATACAAAAATGCTTATACCAGCATCAGTATTTGGATTCATATGTTTTCTATATGGATTAATTGCTCTCCTTTGTAATTCTGAAGATTCTTTCCCAAGGTCAGTAAATTTCGATTCAAAGAAAAACAGATTTAGTTTAAAAAATGAGTATATACATGATAATAGAGCTAGTAGCTGATAATGATAAGTAAGATTCAGAAGTATGCAAATTTCTGTGGAAGTGATATTATGGTACTGTGCTTTGGATATTCATCTGACAATCCTTTCCAGGGCCTATTGACATCTGATTTAGCTCTCTTACATGACTGTTTTGGCCCTTTTTAATGCTATTGTTACTTCTGTTCCTGTCAGCTTTTAGGCTTCATTTCACTTCATGATATCTTTATTGAATCTTGATGAGAATGTAGGACACAAATATTACTTCTTGGGCCAAGTGTATTTCACAATTTTGTCCTGCCTTTCATTTTCATCTTATGAAAGCTATATTTTACAATATACAGAACCCTCTCTGAACTTGAGACAAGGAAGCAGAAACTAAATAGAAATCATGTTGTATCTTGTTTTGCTACTGTGTGAATTTCAGTGCAACTGAAGTTGATCTTTATTGTTAACAACAAATACTCTGCATAACAATTGCAAGATGTTTCAATAAGTCTTTGTAAGATTTGTATCATCTACTTTCCACAATTTTCAAACTGATGAATAATTATTTCCTTTTGTTGAATTATCTCAGAAGATAATTTCATGAGACAGTGGGAACTGAAAGCTTGCAAACTACTTAGCATCATAGCGTTTAAGTCGATGCGAACAAGAAAATTTGAAATGCAAACTGTGGAATACAGTGCTTCTTGACTAATTTTTCTTAGATTGGTATACAGCTGGACCCAGAAGAATTTAAATACAAAACACTTGATTTATTTTATCACTGTTAATATACACTCCTGGAAATTGAAATAAGAACACCGTGAATTCATTGTCCCAGGAAGGGGAAACTTTATTGACACATTCCTGGGGTCAGATACATCACATGATCACACTGACAGAACCACAGGCACATAGACACAGGCAACAGAGCATGCACAATGTCGGCACTAGTACAGTGTATATCCACCTTTCGCAGCAATGCAGGCTGCTATTCTCCCATGGAGACGATCGTAGAGATGCTGGATGTAGTCCTGTGGAACGGCTTGCCATGCCATTTCCACCTGGTGCCTCAGTTGGACCAGCGTTCGTGCTGGACGTGCAGACCACGTGAGACGACGCTTCATCCAGTCCCAAACATGCTCAATGGGGGACAGATCCAGAGATCTTGCTGGCCGGGTAGTTGACTTACACCTTCTAGAGCACGTTGGGTGGCACGGGATACATGCGGACGTGCATTGTCCTGTTGGAACAGCAAGTTCCCTTGCCGGTCTAGGAATGGTAGAACGATGGGTTCGATGACGGTTTGGATGTACCGTGCACTATTCAGTGTCCCCTCGACGATCACCAGTGGTGTACAGCCAGTGTAGGAGATCGCTCCCCACACCATGATGCCGGGTGCTGGCCCTGTGTGCCTCGGTCGTATGCAGTCCTGATTGTGGCGCTCACCTGCACGGCGCCAAACACGCATATGACCATCATTGGCACCAAGGCAGAAGCGACTCTCATCGCTGAAGACGACACGTCTCCATTCGTCCCTCCATTCACGCCTGTTGCGACACCACTGGAGGCGGGCTGCACGATGTTGGGGCGTGAGCGGAAGACGGCCTAACGGTGTGCGGGACCGTAGCCCAGCTTCACGGAGACGGTTGCGAATGGTCCTCGCCGATACCCCAGGAGCAACAGTGTCCCTAATTTGCTGGGAAGTGGCGGTGCGGTCCCCTACGGCACTGCGTAGGATCCTACGGTCTTGGCGTGCATCCGTGCGTCGCTGCGGTCCGGTCCCAGGTCGACGGGCACGTGCACCTTCCGCCGACCACTGGTGACAACATCGATGTACTGTGGAGACCTCACGCCCCACGTGTTGAGCAATTCGGCGGTATGTCCATCCGGCCTCCCGCATGCCCACTATATGCCCTCGCTCAAAGTCCGTCAACTGCACATACGGTTAACGTCCACGCTGTCGCGGCATGCTACCAGTGTTAAAGACTGCGATGGAGCTCCGTATGCCACGGCCATCTGGCTGACACTGACGGCGGCGGTGCACAAATGCTGCGCAGCTAGTGCCATTCGACGGCCAACACCGTGGTTCCTGGTGTGTCCGCTGTGCCGTGCGTGTGATCATTGCTTGTACAGCCCTCTCGCAGTGTCCGGAGCAAGTATGGTGGGTCTGACACACCGGTGTCAATGTGTTCTTTTTTCCATTTCCAGGAGTGTATATTTTACGTACTAGCAGAACATTTTTAATCTGCAGTTGCATTATACATGCCTTTGGAATTATAAGACTAATTTAATATTCCCTGAGGATCTGCTCATTGGTGGCATATAGAATCGAATCTAATATATTTAAATATTACAGGAAAGTTCTGGTAGAATCTAAATTCCCTTGGAGTAAAAGAGACTAAAGTTTGCCCATGTAGGAAGGCAGTCCAATTTTCGGCCATTCTGCGTATCCCACTCCCCTGGCCACTGGTAACCAATAACATTCATTCTCTTTCTGAGCAGCTATCAGTGAGTTACAGCTAGACAGCAAGAATCTTGCTTCTAAATGCTGCACTGTTGCCGTTCTTTGCGACAACTGAATTATTCATTCAGCTGTCAGTTTATTTTATTTTTTCCTTTTCTTTTCTTTTTTTTCTTGTAGAAGTATAGCCATGAATTTGTATTTGTAAATGTTTAAGTGTGATTTAAAAAAAAAAAAAGTTTGGTGTTGGCAATAAATGTGAATTGCTTTGCAAGCAGGAGAGGGGAATTATTTACTGCATTTACAACTCTTTCAAACGTGAATTTGAAAGCTGGTCTCCCACTGTTGACATTTGAAGACACAAGAATGGACTACAGAACCATGTGGTGTCGACAAGAAAACTGCAAAGAGAATTGTAAGCAAAAGTGTCAGAGCTGTAGGAACCGTAGAAAAAATTGGTTGTGTGTTGCTTGGAAAGCAGTGAAATGGCAAGGAACTTGTAACACAAATGGATGGTTTTAACAATGATGTTTTAAAGTGCTCCATGTGAATGATGAATGCCTGACATCACAAAAATGTGTTAAAGCTATGCAGGAGAAAACTGGCTTCAATGGTAAGAGCTTCGTCAATGTAAGGAATTTTAAAATACGTTGGTTCCAGGAATCTTAAGAAAAGATTTTAGTTCAAAGAAGCGACATAGGTGCAGCACAAACTACATCCTATACAAAGGTTCATGATACAAGAGAAGGATGTAGTTCATCAGTGTATTATCTTGATGAAATATAGATCAATTAGAAACATTCCAGGAAGATCTGCTGGAAGATGGTTCTGGCGGTTTTAAAGTGCTCGTAGGAATAGGTTCTCGGATAATTATTGTGCATGCTGAGTCTTCTTCTGGTTTTGTTTCTGAGAATAAACTTGTATTTATGTGTAAGAAAAACAGGAGTGACTACCATTCAGAAATAGATGTTCTCAGTTTCGTGATATGATTCACAACTGTTGTCATACCTTGCTTCGAAGTCGGTCATTGCCAGTTATAATTCAACTGTTACAGAGAAAACACCAAGTACAAAGACCAAAAAAGTGGATATCTTTCCCTGACGTAAAAAGTATATATATTAAGCACAGTATAAATAGATGCATGATGATCTCCTGGAGCTCGTTAACTTATACAAGTCACATGACAGAATGTACAAACTTGACTTCCTTGCACATAAGTTTTACATTTACCCACGTGTCACTGTCAGTGTCGCCCCATGGAATTAATTTGGGCAAAGGGTTAAGGCCATGTGGGAGACAAAAACAAACATTCAAGATAACATACACTGAATCTCTTTTGAATGAGGCAGTAGACAACATCCTACCTATAGCATGGGCACATTCTGTGTGGCATGCTGAAAAGCTTCAGAAAGAAGAATTTGACAGGGAAGTGATGATGGCTACAAGCCTTGAAAATATTGTCATAAATTTACAATCAAATTGTTCAGAAACACACCAAAATAGAAGTGGCAGTGGTATTATAATATAGACTTTGGAACAAATTAATAATATTTCTTAGTTTTAAAGACTCATGGTTTAAAAAAATGTGGTTATCAATATATCAGTTGCATACATAATAATGAGAACTTCCTAGCCTTGAGCGTGGCTACTTATCCTGGTGGACAGCTGGTTGGTAATCATACCAGAAAAGCTGTGCAGTATCTGCAGCAGAGTTGGTGAATGACATGGCTGCTTTCCTTTCTTTTGTGTTTACCTATTGATGACTTAACAGTCTCCTTCAATCCAAAAGTATTTACTAATACATTTTGAGTGTAACAGGAAATATGCTGTGGCTCACTGCCTGTTTACACAAGTATTCAATGGTGATCCTGTCAAATAGGTTCAAATAGCTACAAGACTTTAATACATTGATAGATGTGCTGTCATATCCCAAAGACTAATCACTTTTTACCACATAAAGTATTTCTGTAATTTACTTGGAGGCTATACTTTTGAAATTCTAGACTCTTGGTCATGTAAACAGTGTTTAATGGAGTAAATTAAATGTATGTGTATTTTGATCTTTATCATGAAGTGTAATGTTTGATTCATTTGTTCATTCCTTCACACATCATTTGTTCCATGAATTTCCTGATCCCCTGATGAAGGAGAGTTTTCAGGGGTGTGGAATGAGTTAATTTATACATTAGTTGCTCATTGTAGTGTATTTCTGTAATACATAATACTTGGCAATTTGACAATGCTAATCAACTAATATTACTAATTATTGGAAATACTTCTAAGTTACTTTTTACATGTTTTTGTATGTTAGGAGAATAACAGCTGCTTTGAAAAAATCCACTGCTCCTCCAGTTCTAGTACTGAGCTGCTGTTTTGATCTGATACATCAAAACAAGGCATTAATTTAACCTTCATGTAACTTAACATAGATCTGCCTATATAATGGCAGAGTCAAGATCAGTTTAATATAAACTTCATAGTTACTTTCATTGCTTAAGGATATTATACTCTAGAACACAGTTTTCTGAACTGTGTATCCTGACACCCAGGGACACCTGCAAGACTTGCAAATTCAGAAAGTAAAACAAATGAACAATATGAAACATCCATCTCTTCATTCAGTTTAAACATAGGTCACATAGTAAATGAATGATTGGTCTGTTTAATTCCACTATTTTCTGCATGTAACACCCAACTACAGGACTAGACATCTCTCTTCTGCTGCTGTACACATATGCTTTTTATTGATCCATGTCTTAGCAAACTCTTCGATAGTAGGAGTTTATACAATTTTTCTTCAGTCTGATTCTTTTGTTTGTGATGTGTCATTATTTTGCTCCTTCAAAGTGATATAGTTTACACAAATAAATTTATTGCCAGAAAGTGACCTTTGGCAGTTTATAGAAAGTTAGAGCAACAGATAAGCAATGTGTCTGAAAGTTCAGTAGATACAGAACAAAAACTAAAAAATGTTTCTCAAACCCATGTTTATTCCATGCCATCAAGTAACAGCAAGAACATCACAGTTAGTTAATGAATTAGTAGTGATGCTATATAATGAAGAATACTTAAAAATGGGGTTCACATGATGTGGAGATGAAAGATGTCCTATGCTGAGGTGTGTGATATATGGAGAAAAACTTTTCAATGAAAAAATAGTACTGAATAAATTGCTGAGCCATATTTCTGTGTAGCACTAACAAGAACAAGGGAAAATTTTTGTCTGTTCAGAGAAATTCTAAGACAGAAGAATCAGTATAGTTCTTTGTTTATTAAAATATTTAAGACCTCTTGTAAAGCTTAAGAAGCTCGTTATCTTATAACTGAGATTACTGCAAAAAATAATTAACTCCTGTAGTTGCAGAGAAAGCCATCATTCCAGCTTATCATTCTATAGTGAAAGCAATGTTTGGCCCTGAATATGAATGTGCTGTGAAAAAAATTCTGTTTACTGATAATACAGTTGGGGGACATATTCAGAATATGTATGAAACAACAAACATTCTGTTAAAACTGGAGTTGATGAAATGAATTTAATGTTTGCAATTAAGCTACATGAATCTACCAATGTAAGTGGCCTATCTCAACTCATTTTCGTTTGTTTTGTTGATGAAGGTAACGTAATTGAACAGTGTGTCTGTTGTAATGATACTCCCTTCACTGCCAAAGCCAAAGACATTTTTGAAGTAGTAAACAGATACTTGTCGTGGAAGAATTGTGTTGGTATGAGCACAGGTGGAATGTGAACAATGACAGGTTCCATCACACTGGCAAAATGACGAAAAAAAATTTTTTTGTTCGCAAAAAGTCTCTTTTAAATTGCTTCTAAATCATGTAATTGAGTTGGACCTGGTTACCACCCCAATATTTATGTAGTGAGATGTGGGAAACAGCCTAAAAACCACATCCACACTGTCTGGCACACCAATCTTTGTCAATAATCTACCAGGTGGAATCAATCCAGGCCTGGTGCAGCTTCCAGTTCTACAAGCAGCACTTTAACATGCATGGGCTATGCAGGCAGGTAATTATTAATAATGAAATGTTGTCTGCAGGAAACTGCGCAGATATCCAGTCAGATCTTTCTAACATTTTAAAGTGCAGCAAAGATTGGCAACTTCTCTCTCTCACTCTCACACATATCACAGAATATGTCCTGTAACTACAGCAACAGTGAATCACACCTGGAATCAGTCAATTCATACAAATACCTGGGTGGAATAATATGAAACTGAATGATCACAAAGGCCCAGTAATAGGTAAGTTAGGTGCCAAGTTTTGATTCATTGGTGGGTACCGGGAAAATGCAGTCAATTTACAAATCACACTGCTTACGAAACACTTGTGTGATGTGTCTCAGAATATTGGTCACGTGTGTGGAACCCTTATGAGGTAAGGCTATCAGGTGACAGAGAGCATACAGTATACACACAAAGCTCATAGGTTTGTTTAAACCATGAGAGCCTCGCAGATATGATGAAAAATCTGAAATAACAAAAGCTTGAAGATAGACACCAAAGCACACTAAAAATATCCAAGGACCAACATTAAGAAAGGAATTTAGGAATATATCACAGCCTCCTAGAAATTGCTTGTAGGGACCATGAACACAAGATTAGACTCATTACAGTGGGTGTAGAGGAAATTAAGCAATCATTCTTCCCACACTCCATAATAAAATGGAATAGGATGAATCCCTTATAAATAGTACAGTGGAAGATGCCCTCTCTCATGCACTTCATAGTGGTTTTCAGTGTCTAAATAGCCTGCTGTACCTGTGCAATTTGCCAAACCCACATTGGATTGGCGAGGTCACACACATAGTGCTGCCTCCCGGTTCGAGTGACGTCACACCTGCATCAGCCATGTCGCAAACGACTGCATGTTGCCACGAACTCCATGAGACACTCACTGTACTGCTGATAATAAATGGACTATGCCCTCCTTTATGGTGCCAGGACCTCATGTACACTCTCACATGCATTTTCACCTCTCTCAGATGTCTGGCAGTGGGAACGTCATACATACTGTGTCGGCTGTGGAACTTCATTCACAACATAACCATTCTTTGAATAGCCACTTGAGTTCTACGCACACTGCTGCATGACGTCACTCATACCACAACATGACTAAACTCATCATGTGCCTCTCTATGTGGAGCAAATGCAGCTCCCACACCGATGCTCCCGTACTGTGCCATGCCCATCTCACAATCGCGCCTTACAGTCAAACCACTGATGGCCATTCTACCGCCCACCACTATCCAAAACTAGCATTGTTCAACACAGATTCTCCCTTGATGTGGTTTGCCCTCTGTGAGTGTTTGATGTCAGCCAGTGGTATCATTGGGGATAACGAGAAGTTCATCACTCCTCTTGACTACCTCGGAGACAGTGCAGACCTTATTAGTAACTTGATGTGTTGTGGTCTAATATCTCTGGTAGATGCACGTCTACGAAGATCTCACCAAGTTAAGTGATTAATATTGAGATAAGAACTAATTTAGTTAATATTACATTTTAGACTAGTGCATTTACTTCTTCGCTAAGCTGTCTTTTGAAGATTTTGCTTTTCTGAGTGTATTATTTTGTAAAGGCTGATAGACGCTTATTTTGTTTACATTTTAGGCATAAATTTCGTGCAAGTGTAGATCTTTATTTTTTTGACAAGACTTAGAGGTTCAAAATTAAATTAATTTGTGTCTATCATCTAGAATTTAGGTAGTTAATTAAAACTTTTGAAAGTAAGTTTAAAAGTTTGTTTATGTTAGTGTTTAGCTATGTATTAGTGCAGGCTACAAAAATTCAGTGCTCTTGTGACAAGCTATTCTCTGCTTTTGTGTAAATTTTGTGTAAGTTTTTCTATCAAACCATGTGTGATGAATGTTGTGGTTGTCATAGAAATCTGAAGGAGGGGGTGTTCTGTGAAGACTGTAGATTGTGATTTCATTGGGGCAAATGAAGAAGTGAGGAAATTGGGGTAGATAATGAGGCTCTTCCATGGCAATGTACTTTATGTAGAAAGGACAGAAAAATCATTGAACAGGAGACAAAAATTTGTGCCCTTAAGGCTGAATTAAAAATGTGAATTAAGAATTATGTAGGGTATCAGAGGAAAAAGAGATGAAGTGCTGGGAAAAGGTAGCAAAAAAGGGAAACTATTGAAAAAACTTTAGAAATTCAGTTAGTAAATCAGTTTGGCTTGCTATCTGAAGCAGTGTAGGAAGGGCCTTATCTAGATGTATTTGAATGTAGGTTGACGCAGAATATTAGGTTAAAGAAAAAAGACTGGTCAGGATCAAAACAGAATAGAAAAAGAAGAATTCTGCTTCTAGGTAGCAGTCATGGGAGGGATGTAGGCCAGCAGCTTCAAGAGGAATTAGGTGCACGGTACCACATCACAAGTTTTGTAAACTAAGTGCTAGACTTAGCCAGGTGACAAAAATCTTAGGTCAGCTATGCAGGGACTTTGAGAAGAAAAATAAGGTAATTATAGTTGGGAGAGCAGGAAACAGCCTGGCTATGAATCCAAGATATAGTGTTTGGGATGACATGAACAAAATAGGAGCAGAAACTGGGCACACAAATATGGGGTTTGTGGAGGTCTTTCAGTGCCATGACCAGCCATGGGTAAACACTGCTGTAAGGTATGTTAACACTGAGCTGAACAGGATGCCCCAGACACTGGCAAAATCTCAGATACATGTTGTTCAAGTTGATGCTATTGATAGATGGGGATACACTACACAGGGCCTGCACCTAAATAGAAAGGTGAAAGATACGTTAGCTACTGGCTACTGGCAGATACTGTAAGGGGGGGCCACAGTCATACAAGGGATGATCCCTGTGGTTAATGGGACCAGGCAGACAGGTTTTTTAGGTTAAAGCCAAGGTCCAGACAGACAACAACCAAGAAAAATGGAACAAAGGAAGCTTCTTGTGCACTAAATAGGGATAAAGCTAAGAGTAGTGTTGGTTTACTTCACTAAAATATCAGGAGAATAAAAAATAGAGTAGATGAGCTGTTAGTGTGTTTAGATGATCTCAAAAATAAGAAGGATATTGATATTCTTTGTCTGCCTGAACACCACGTAACTGTGGGGATGGAAAGTGTGAGTGCAAATTCAGATAATTTAGCAACTTACACTTGCAGATCTTGCATGGATGGAGTTGCCATTTACACAAAACAAGGGTATAAGTAAAAAAAAATGTAGAAGTAAGAAAATTTTGTGTCGATCAGCACTTTGAAGTTTGTGCATGTGAACTACAGCTAGATAATGTAGTGTTGATATTAGCAAAGGTGTGCAGGACCCCATTAGGAGATTGAGAGCTGTTCATGAAAAAGTTTGTCTCCCTATTATACTGCCTGCCAGACAAAAAGTAGAAGTTATTAATCTGTGGTGATTTCAATGCAAACTTTTTAAGCAATTCTGATAGTAAAAGTGAACTAGAAGTGTTATTAATGACATATAATGTAGAATCAGTGATCAACTTCCCTACACATATAGCTCAAGACAGCAGCACTCTAATAGATAATGTATTTGTACAGCAAGAGGATGTAAGACTAACACATGCTTTCCCTGTGATAAATGGATTATCAGATCATCATGCACAGTTGATTAACTTACAAAACCTAGCAGAGTATACAGTTCAGAAACCATCAAATAAAAGTGTAAGGCTGGCCAACTCTGTATCTATTGAGCGCTTCAGAGGAAGTTTAAGAAATATTAAATGGGGAGATGTATAAAATGAGCCAAATGCTAATGATAAATACAACATATTTCTTGACAAATTTATGTCCCTTTTTGAATACTGTTGCCCCCAAAAATTACTAAATGTAACACCAAACACTTTTCAAAGAAACCTTGAATTACTACAGGTATTAAAGTGTCTTCAGAAAGAAAAAGAAAATTATATTAGACAGCAAGAATTAGTAAAGACCCAGAAGTGATTTTACACTATAAAAAATATTGTAACGTATTGAAAAAAGTTGTGAGAAAATAAAAAATATATAAACATTAACTACTCAGGCAATAAAATCAAATCAATATGGAATGTTGTTAGATGAGAGACATGCAGGATCCATGGATTCATGAGGTTGTCTCCATACCTGTACATGTCCATCTGCTCGATACAATTTGAAATGAGACTTGTCTGACCAAGCAGCATATTTCCAGTTATCAGCAGTCCAATGTCAGTGTTGACAGGCCCAGGTGATACGTAAAGCTTTGTGTTGCGCAGTCAGGAAGGGTACACGAGTGCGCCCTCAGCTCCGAACGCCCATATCGATGATGTTTCATTGAATGGTTCACACACTGCACACGGACACTTGTTGATGGCCCAGCATTGAAATCTGAAGCAGTTTGTTGGAGGGTTGCACTTCTGTCACGTTTAGTGGTTCTCTTCAGTCATCATTGATCCCATTCTTGTAGGGTCTCCTTCCGGTCACAACAATGTCAGAAATTTGATGTTATACCAGATTCCTGATATTCACTGTACACTCATGAAATGGTTATAAGGGAAATTCACACGTCTTTGCTACCCTTGAGATGCCGTGTCCCATCACTCATGCGCTGTCTCTAACACCACATTCAAACTCAGTTAAATCTTGATAACATGCTATTGTTACAACAGTAACCAACAACTGCAACAGACATTTGTCTTATACAGGTGTTGCCTACCACAGCGCTGTATTCTGCCTGTTTACATAGCTCTGTATTTGAATACAAGTGCCTATACCAGTTTCTTTGGTGCTTCAGTGTATTTGTCAATGGTGTTATACCATTTACCGTACAGAACTGTATATACCATGTTTTCTCAAAATTTAGTGAGAGTCCATTAGCAGAGAACCACTTAATAATTATCCGAAAGACATTATTTAAAATTTCCTCAGTTAAGTCTTGTCTGTTTTGTATAATTACTATACATGTATATCAGCAAAAAGAACTAGCTTTGCATCTTCTTAAATATAGAGTGGCAAGTCATTAATATATATTATCAATGCTTGATTCAAGACTAAACCCTTTGGAATACCATTCTTGACACTTCCCCAGTTAGAGGACTCTCCTGATTTTTGCAGACTATATGTACTGTTAATTTCAGCATTCTGCATTTTTCAGTTAAAAATGAATTAAACTATTTGTGCACTGTCTCACTCATACCACCGTACTTTAGCTTATCTTGAAGAATTTCATGATTTAGTCAAAAGTCTTTGAGAGAGCACAAAAATCCCAATAGGTGATGTTCAGTTATTCAGAGCATTTAATATTTGATTAGTGAAAACATGTACAGCATTTCATGCTGGAAAGCTTTTCTGAAAACCAACTTGTCATTTTGTTAGTACTTCGTATTTACAAATGTGTGCAGCTACTCTTGAATACATTACTTTTTCAAGATCTTTGAATAAAGCTGTCAGAAATAGGATTAGGCCATAGTTGTCAGCATCAGACCTGTCCCCCTTTTAATGCAATGGTTTTAACAACAGGATGTTTCAGCCTTTCCATAAAAATACCCCGTTTCAGTGAGAATCATAATTAACTGCTGGGAAGAAGTTTTTACTACTCTGTTAGAACTGCCATTAATTCCATGCATGCTTTTACTTTTGAGTGAATTCATTATTTTCCTAAATTTCAGTAGAAGGGTTGGAATGAATTTCAGTTTTATCTAATAGCATAGATATTACCCCTTCCATACACAACCTTGCATTTTCTAAAGACCAGCTGGATCCTATTTCTCTGCAACACCTAAGAAATGAGTAATCATCTAGTTATTATTAAAAGTATTTTCTACTTCTGACTTTTTCTTAACTTTGTCATCCTTTGCTATCAGTTGCCCTGTTTCTCTTTTAACAATGTTCCAAATTGTTTTAATTTATTTATCAAATGTGCTAGTCAGCAGTAGTTTTTATAGTGCTTGACTGTTTCTAGATCATAACTCCTTCTAGCTATAGGATATATTTTCCTTTTCTGTTCACAATACATTTTTATCCCTTTAGTAAGGAGTGGCTTTTTAGATGATTTCTTATGATTATGTTTCACTGTTATGTTAAGGAAACTGTTTTCAAATATACTCATAAAGGTATCATGAAATAGATTAAATTTAAAATCAGCATAAGGTTCCCTGTACATCTCATCACAGTCTAACTGTTGCAAGCTTTCCCTAAAATATGCAGTTAAATTGTTAATTCAGTGCACTATTTTGGAGGACTGTTTTGCATTACTGGATGTAGCTACATTATATACTGTAACTAGCTGTGCATCATGATCAGAAGGGCCATTCTTCACAGGAAAAGTTTTTATTTGATTAAATATATCTTTGTCTATAAAAAATATTATTAGTGTGCTGCTTTCCTGTACTACCCTAGTAGGAAAATCGATAACTGGTGTCAAATTGAGAGAACTAAGTAATACTTCAAGGCCATTATTTCTCTCAGGCTGTTTCAGAAAATCTACATTGAAATCCCCACAAACAATAATTTTCTCCTCTCTGGCTGACAGGTAGCACAGCAAAGGATCCAAGTTTTTCAGAAATAGCTGATTATTTTCCTAGTGGGGACCTATACACGTCTACAATTATAAAAGTACCAATATTTATGTTGCTGTACACAGCATTTTTTAGCTTCTAGATTTTTCACATTGTGATAAATTTTAACATATATGGAAATTTTAACATATATGTAAATTTTAACATATGGCAATTCCTCCTCTCTCCATAATGTCTCTACTTACATGTGCTGAAAGCTTATAGCTGCCCATGAAGTATTACAAACTTAATGCTCTACGATTTCAACTTCTTCTCACATACATTATGGAAGCCGCTATATAAAAAAGTTTTTTATGAATAATAAGTACAAGTTAATTTATCACAGAACTCAAAAAGTGCATCAATTGTAATGTATCGCTGCTATACATATGTCAAGAATACAGCTGAAAAGAAGGAACATTAAGTTTGATACTTCTGATTAAGCAATATGGAGAAGAAAAGTTCATTATTTCAAAATCTAGACAATATGGTCAAGAAAGAAGAGATACAACATCCTGTCCATAAAAGATGTCGGAATAATTTTCCTCATGCACCAAAAAAAAAAAAAAATTGTTGCACAAGGACTTCGTAAGAAAATACAAGAAACTGTACACACCTTTAATGAAAGACATGGATTCCAAAAAATGACTCTGGAATCAACTGTAATGAATTTTGCAACATACATCTAACTTTCTGAGGGCAGTCACACCATTGTATCATCACCATTACCACTATACTGTATAAATTACAGTACAGTGGTGCCTGTGCTTCACAGGGCCTGTATAAAATTATAATTTTTGCCTTTTATTTGAATCCCACAAGAGTTTTGACCTTGTAAAGACAGAAGTATTAACATTGTGAGAATAAAATTTTGTAGAATTGTTAGAAGGTAAATATAGTAATGCGCTTATTTGCTATTTCAAGAGAAAACTTTCTGATGTATGTAAATGTAATATATTCATGTGATAGTGATAAGAAGAATCCCAGAAAAGACCTATAATTAAAGAATATAATAATCAAAATAGGTGTAAGTACTACAGGCAATGACACTTATGAACATAGTCATGTTTAGAATATGGGAATAAAAATTCAGTTGATAATATCAACTGAGTCATACCTGACACATTTATATCCACCTCTACAACTCTTTTGGGAGCCTATTCTTAATACTTTTACTAAAATAGTTTTTCTTTCTTTTGTACAGATAATTTCACTTATTAGAATAGTGTATTACATGTAGTGGGAGATGCATAGCCATTTGTATTGGTTTTACATACCAGCTGTAGATAGAAACCATCCTGTCAGCAGACTACTCATGTACACTGTAATAAATAGTATCTCGTAGTAGATATAGGCATCACTGATAGAATTTTACTATGGATGTGAATAATATTACTGAAAAACCAGATGAAATAACACAGTTTGGTGCAGTTAAAGTAGCAGCAATTTTTTTTAATGAATCACTAATGGAAGCTTCAGTGACACAAGAAAGCACTGACAGTAGGACAAATGATAATCATGTTTTAAACTCAGTACAAATAATAAACAATGATTTGTCAAAAATAGATCATACAATGATAACTTAAATAAATGACTGCCTGGATCGATGCCCACAAATCCATCCTTGTGCAGTAGTTTTTGATTTACTTTAGTCAAATATCTTTCTTAGTCTGCAAATAGTGGAATAGGAAATTCCCATTGAAAAAGAACAACAGAAAAGAGTATGGAATTCTTTCTTTCCAACGTCTGCGGAGTTGTGGGAGGGAGCGGGGGGGGGGGGGGGGGGGGTGTCGTGGCAGTCCTAACTTTCAATATCTAGAGCAGTTTAAACAAATATTGTCTAAGCAGTTCAAACGAATATGTCAAGTAGCTTTGATCAGAAATTTTTCAATTTAAAAACAGAATTTTCCAGTTAAAAAATAGAATTTTCTAGTTTTGAGCAGAAGTTGCAACACAAGAGCAATGAAAAATTTTTGAAACTTTTAATTGAACAGAGGAATAACACTCACTGGTTAGATGAGCTTACCTTAAAACAAAATAATTTGCAGATAGGACATGATAGCTGAGGAAAGGTGTTATCTGTGATGAAAACTAGCATGTTGGATTTTTTCAGCCCATATGATGACTCACCAAATCAAGTACATAAAATATCAGAGAATATGGGATTTCTTAAATTACAACAGAAACACATCAGTAATGACACACAAAAATTATATAGTTGTACTGAATTTGGGTAATTTGACAGTGATACTACACTTGCAGAGAAGGTGGTAGAGCAATATCACACTCATTTTGTGGAAGTGGAAAGGATAGTAATTGAGATGGAGGATAAGATTCTTAACAAACTTGATACTGATTTAAAGAATGCTATTCAACAAATACATAATGAAATAGGCATGGGAAGCCTGGGTTCCAATGAACCATTTGTCATTAATAACAAAAGGATGAATGGTATAACAGCAAATAAATAAAACAAGAGATTTTCACCTAGTATTATGCATAATGCAAGTGAAGGACAGTATGGGGCATATGAGCAGTAACTATACCACATAAACATGACAATACACCCTGCTAGTAGATGATCTAGATTGATAAAGGCCTACTGAAACATAGCTGAAACATAGTTCCATGTATTTTGTACAGAGACAAAGAAGGTACATTCCATAGTATTCATTAGATCTTTTTGAGATATTCTACTAAATATTAGAATGAACAGCAGAAGATTCACTATGTAGTAGGATATACGTAAGAGGTTGCTTTGCTGTGGGCTGCGGATATAGCTAAGCATTATGAAACCTATGGTCAATTTCCGCAGGCTTTTCTTGCTAAGTGTTGGTCATCTGGAGTACAAGAATGACTCACCCAGAACCATTTAATAATAAGTAAGGGGGACTAAGGAAGGATTTGGAAAAATATCAGAATACGACTCATTGGCGCGAAACCTATTTCACATTTAGATGTTCAAAAAATTTAAAGGGTAGATTACCTCTACACATAAATGAGAAATTAGTCTCTCTATCACAAATGATTTAGAGTATTTTTCTGTCTGCGGTTGATGCCATTGACCTCATTTATAAAGGGGAATGTATGCAAACAAGAAACACAGGTCAACACTAGTTTTCATAGTAGTGCTATGGCAGGTCATAGCCATAATACTAACCACCAACAATGGTTGCTACAGCCAGTAACACTAGACAATAGACTCAATAGCCATAATTTTAAAGCAAATGGAAACACGCAGAAAAGGGGATGGAATAGATATGAACCTGATGCCCACAACATGTAAGGTAATGGTAATAACCGAAACAGACAAAATTGATATAGTACAGCCTATAATGAGGATCTACACAGTAGCAGTGACTATCATGGAAACTCAAACAGTCACATGAACCCTGACTCAGGTAATAGCATTAAACAAGGAGAATCAACATTCCACAGTAATCAAAACAATAATTGGCGTTCTCACGAGCATCGAATTCAAATAGTTGAGGTGGTTAATAGCAATGAGATTATTCTGATGCCATCACAGAAAATGCTAGCCTGCCAGATCCTCTGGATTTAAATGGGGTGCAGTCAGTGACTATTCATGTTTTGAGGTATGATGAGGAACAGGATTTAAGAGAGGAGTTACGTTCCTATGAGACAAAGAAGGATGAAGAGGAAGTGGTACAAGTAATAATATGCACAAATGTAGGCAATGTACCAGTACATAAAATTCTGGATACAGGTGCATGTTTAAACATTTTGTACAAGTGTTTGATTGACATAATAACAAAGGATGTGCATGTACAAACTTTCCCTGCATAGAACTGCAAAACATCGAGAGCTATAGGAAACAAGACACAAAATGTCAAGCTGCAAGCATGCACTTCTATTACCTTATAATACTATGATCAAATGCAATTTTCTTCTGGTCCAGAAATTAATATAAATTGTATTCAAGTGATGGAGGTTCTGAGACAGTTTAAGGGAAACCACGATGTGGGTTTTGATAAATGCTGCTTGCAGGTGGACAAAGAGATTATATCAATTAATCTGGTCACAATGAAGGAAAATGATACTCAAAATAGCAATAAAATAAATTTTCTTCTTATATATCCTGAAATATTTTTAGTAAATGAGCAATACAGTGTGGAGGGATTGGATATCCTGGTACCACATGTTATCAGTGAAAAGGTTGGAGAGTCTAGTTATTTAAAGAAGGCAGAAAGAAATCAGCCATGTAAAATACTCATACATTAAGAACATGTGTTAAAAAAACAGGTATCATAAAAATTATATTTACAAAATGGATCTATATTCACATTAAAAATTTCTGTCATGATTATTAACCAATCCCTTGGACAAAGAAAGAGGCGGTGAATAAGGAAATAGAAGGAATGTTAAGTTGGCAAGTGACAGAACCTTCAAATTCTCCATATTGTAGCCCACTTTTGGATATCAGTAAGGCAACTGGTACTATTCGATTAGTATTTGATGTGTGATCCATTAATGAAATCATTGTTCCTATATGGACAAAATCTGAAAATATCAATGATCAACCCTTAAAATTTCATGGTGTTAAGTATTTAACTCCCGGGATCTGTGCTATTCATACTGGCAGGTGTTATTGGATCCAAAACATAGTAAATACATTGCATTTGTATGTTCTGACCGTATTACCATTTTTGTGTATTCCTTTTTGTTCTCGGTGTTAGTGTGGATGTCTTTATAGCAGCATTGGATGCTGTATTGAGACCAATGCTGCATAACAGAATCACCCTGTATGTTGATGATATATTGATCACAATGAGCTCGGAACATTTAGATTTGTTAGAGGAGGTACTTAAGAAATTTCTTGTATGTGGCATTGTGGTTAATTTACAAAAGTTCAAATTTGGAAGAGAAAAAATAAAATTATTGGGTCACATTATCTCTCCCACAGGTATTTAACCTGATCCCGGGAAGATTTGGGGCTATCAAACACTTTTCTACACTACAGAACAGAAAACAGTTAAAGGCTTTTTAAGACTGATTTCATTCTTTAGGTAGTTTGTACCTAACAGTTGTTAAATAGGGAGCCACTCCTGAACCTGTTAAGAAAAAATAATACATGGTTATGGACTGAAGATGGCCAAAGATACTGCCAGGCCATAGACAAAACAAATGGAAATATTTTACACCATCCAAACATGACACAAGATTTTTGTTTAAGCATAGATGAATTGTTTCAGGGTCTCAGTGCTTGTCTGTTTCAAATTAGAGAGATAGCTGGAAAGAGCATGAGCTGTGTAATTAATTTTGCTAGCTGAACATTCACCGAGTGTGACAGATCATACTCAGCTACTGAACTCAAAGTATTAGCCATAGTGCAAATACTATTGTGACCACCAACCGTTATCTCTTTTGTTGACTTGCAAGGTGTAACACAAGTGAATTGCTCATTGGTTGTAATTTTTGCATGAATTCAGTTTTAAAATAATACAAATAAAACAGGAACAAAACATTGTAGCTGATGCACTCTGTAGACTCCCACAAGGATTAAATGATTTTACAGAACTAAATGAACAGACCTCATACTTTAGAATTATATTAATACAAGACGAAAATTGTAGACTCTAGTATTGTAGAACTAAATGATCAGATCTCAGATTTTTGAATTTTATTAATACAAGATGAAAATTGTGGACCCTGTTACTTAAAACTGTGCCAAGAAATGGGCAATTTACAAGAAAAGGATCTGAAGTGGAGAAAGGTAAAGGAGAAACTGAATAATGAGGAAGATGGAAGTCTAGGGTAAGTATTACATAATGTGCAAAGGTGTGCTATTTTATTGGCAAATGCTGGAACTGAACTTTTGGCACATCTGTGTAACTGAAGATTATGCAGCTGATTTTATTTTGGGTTTACATACAAATGACCGAGATGTGATGAAATTAGAAACAATTTTTTAATCACTTCAAGAAGGAAGCCCTAGTGGGTACCAGTCTTCAGGAACTGGAAAGAAAGCCCTTTGCAAGTCTGACAGCTAGCCAACCAATGTTCAAAAACAAGTTAAAAGAATTTCTGAATGACAACTCCTAATCAGTAGATGAATTTTTAGATACATTCCACATCATTACGAAATGTCATATTCATGATCTGTGGAACAAGTATTAATTTATGTATTTATGTATTGATTCTGTGAAAGGTGCATCACACATTGGAAGACTATGAAATAAGGTGACAATAGTGAATTCGCATAACATTTAAATACATTCCTGCTTTGTTCACCAGCAAAATTGACAAGGATGTGGTTGGCAGAGATGAAGATTCCCAGAACATCTATGCATTGCAGGATGAAGAAAAACGTTACTGTTCATCTTGATGCAGCAGCATCAGTGATTTGAAACATCACATTGTTCATGTGAACAATTACTTGCAGCTTTTTCAACATCTTGATGAAAGACAATGCCCATTAGTATGAAGACATTAACCAACACCTGTGCGAGCAGGTGCATATGGCATTGAATCCAGTTCTGTGCCCAGAATGCACTGAGAAAGTTTGAAATATGTAAGAAGTATGTAAGAACATATGTTTCTGTCTTATTCCATTCTTATATTTATCTTTTTCTGTTAAATACAATTCGTGATAGCACTAGCGAACCGATATGGGTTCTTGTTTGCCTTTCGTGCTGCTTCTTGTTTCAATATAATAACATTAAACATTTCCAATTGTGGCTTAAAAATGCAAATAAGTCTTTGTTCTCATTGAATTTGATCTATGTGGTAGAGATATGGAAAATCAACAGCAAAAACCAGCCAAAAGCATTACTAACACTGGAGAAAAAAAGCTGTCATAATTACTTATGATGCCAAACCTGGAGAACCACATTGAAACTTGTTTTCAAGATTGGGTGTGCTTATCGTTATAAATATATATGCACTGAAAATAGTACTGCATGCAGAAGCAATGGATCCAAACTTAAGCTGAGACTTGTACACCAGTACAGTAGTAAACAAAAATCAAAATACAATGCAAATAGCTGCAGAATGGCATTGTGTGAAAAAATGCACTTCATGCTGGATGCACTTCATGCTGGGCTCAAGCTAGACAGTGGCCTACCTAATAATCACACAGCCCTTTCTATCACCAAATAAAAACATCATCTTAAAATAATACATTTTATTCTCTGCGTGGGTCCTTCGTCTTCATGAAAAATAAACAGAAATGTTATTGTCTGTCAGTATTTCAGGCTCACAGTATTATGTTACTAACAAGCATTTAATGAACAATTCTGAAGCAGCTTCTTACATATTGACAAATTTAAAGTGTATTAAAATGTAAAATTTATTGTTATATTCAAAACTTTGGTTTATGAATTGTAAACAACAATACTCTTATCTGATGTATTCAGAAGAATAACTTGTGTCCTAAAACTGTGTTGTTCTAGAGATTGGATCGATTTGGAAGGGAGGAGGGAGGGGGTTCATGTCCCACCCTGGAAAAGATAGTAGAGCACATTAATAAGCCGTATGCCAGCATTGTTTCCAAATTGAAAAGTAAAAGTAGATTTTGAAGCAGAATATAACACAGCAAATGGAAATAATAATGTTTACAAAATGTAATGACTACAGAGAAAAATAGAGAAATTAGTGGAGGAGAAGGATAAAAAATAAATTAATTAATTAAAATAAATCAGAACAGCACAAACATCTATGGAAGAAGTGTGAAAGTGTGCAGGCATTGAAAGTAATTCTGGTTGAACCAAGAGGGATGATAAGATGAGAGAACATGTTGGAGAAAAAGTTCCCATTTCTAACATTCAGGGATATAGGTTCTTGGTCACAGAGCCCAAATGGCCTTTGTCGTATAATGGAAACTCAGGCAAGTCTGACTCATTCCACATCATTACTATTTATCGTGCAACATGAAGCTAACCAACTAACTAACTGTGGCAAACCCTGAAATGACATTATCTGTCCCTCATATCCTCCCCACATCATCTGTTGTCATATTCCATTTCCCTTTCAATCTGTGCAACATCCTCAGAAACATTATTTCCTCTGTTTCTACTGTAAAATCTACCCATTACTGCTCTCCCCCTTACATCCTTCTAAAGCTACCCAATGGAAAAATGGATTGAATCAAAAGCTATCACATATGAAACTACTCATATCCTTAACCGGGTGAGATATTGCTACTGCATGGCTTTCTAAGTGTGTATGACCACCACCAACCTAGAATAGCTTACAGATGAATGGATGCAGCTGGTTTGTCCACATTGGAAATGTTCAGTTCTTAGTCAATGAGCAAGACTCAAACTACCTGAGTACCTGGAATATCAAATGAACCATTTGGATCTTCCCAGCAACTATTAGTTCTTCTAAACTCTGACCAGTCTATGCTGCTGTCAGCTGTAGATGCTCTGTTGATGTCAAACAAAAATTTATCAATATTCTATACAGTTTGCTTCTTTACGATCAGAAATTCCTTGACAATCTGCTACTTGTAATGTATATGACTTACAGACACCATTTTGAAACAGAGCTGCAGCTGTGAGCCATGTTACCTTTTGGAGGGAACGAAGATTTGATGTGTGCACTCAGGAAATTTTAAAAGAAAATCATACTTAATGTTTTGCATAGGCAACATTGTTGTTGAAGGAGAACAAAATGTGGTGCATTACTTTCTGAGCAATGCTCATAAATCTTTTCCTAGCTTGTGATTCATCACTACTGGTTGCTCAACAAAGGGCAAGTGACTTCAGTACAGCAACTGAGTCAACTTATGCTGTTGGCATCCCCTTGTTCACTTTGTCTGACAGTACTGAATAAGAAACCAGTATCTTTTTAAATTAACAAATTTCTAATCTGCTGAGAAGAGAAGCTTATGAAAATAAGCTGTTGAGATGGACGTTAACCAATCAGAGTGTATGTTGGAAGACAGACTCTTTGTGTTTTATGTATCAATACAGTATCAACAAGGGTATGTACCACATCACTATTGTTATTCACCATGCCATAAAAATTCTTATTTTCATGTTGTGCATTCAGCTTGAGATAATTCCTGAAGAAAGAAGAATATTGATCAGCAATTATGCAAAACTGACTGACCTTAAGCATATTGAAGACAGACTGCTTTCACTTCCCTGTGTGATATGGCCCAGCCAACAGCAAAATAGTCTTGTTATAGAACATTTAATGGCAGCCATACCAGTATCTAGCTCCAGGAAAGAGTCCACATCAATTTACCAAATGTTTCTGTATGCAGAAATGAGATTCAGCCTTAACTGAAACTATTAATACAACTGGAGACCCTAATTACGTTGGACAAAAGATAAACTCTTTGATATTTGCAGTAAAATATGTTTACAAATGTAGTGCCCAAACTAATGAAGGGGACTATTCCAATTATCTTCTGAAGTCACTTTATCTTATAATTGTAACAGACTGTCACTCACAAGCTATATAGGTAAAATTCTTGTATGTGAATAACTGTGTAATGTAGGTTCTAGAAATCAAAGAATCTATCAACAATTTTTGTCTAGAATATTACCACACCTTTTTGATAATGCTAGGATGTTATGCTGTATGGCTTACCAATATATCCATCACAATAATGATCAAATTATTCAGTTTTAGAGGGAAAAATATCTACTTTGAATTTGAAGGAAACATTCTTTATGTGCTTCTTTTGCTCCCTGTGTTTTACCCCTGCCACCTTCAGAATTTGAAAGAGAGTATTCCATTCAACATTGTCAAAAGCTTTCTCTAAGTCTACAAATGCTAGAAATGTAGGTTTGCCTTTCCTTAATCTTTCTTCTAAGATAAGTTGTAGGGTCAGTACTGCCTCACGTCTTCTAACATTTCTACGAAATCCAAACTGATCTTCCCCGAGGCCAGCTTCTATCAGTTTTTCCATTCGTCTGTAAGGAATTCGCATTAGTATTTTGCAGCTGTGACTTATTAAACTGATAGTTCGGTAATTTTCACATCTGTCAACACCTGCTTTCTTTGGGATTGGAATTATTATATTCTTCTTGAAGTCTGAGGGTATTTCGCCTGTCTCATACATCTTGCTCACCAGATGGTAGAGTTTTGTCAGGACTGGCTCTCCCAAGGCTGTCAGTAGTTCTAATGGAATATTGTCTACTCCGGGTGCGTTGTTTTGTCTCAGGTCTTTCAGTGCTCTGTCAAACTCTTCATGCAGTATCATATCTCCCATTTCATCTTCATCTACATCCTCTTCCATTTCCATAATATTGTCCTCAAGTGCAGCACCCTTGTATAGACCCTCTATATACTCCTTCCACATTTCTGCTTTCCCTTCTTTGCTTAGAACTGGGTTTCCATCAAAGCTCTTGATATTCATGCAAGTGGTTCTCCTTTCTCCAAAGTTCTCTTTAATTTTCCTGTAGGCAGTATCTATCTTACCCCTAGTGAGATAAGCCTCTACATCCTTACATTTGTCCTCTAGCCATGCCTGCTTAGCCATTTTGCACTTCCTGTCGATCTCATTTTTGAGACGTTTGTATTCCTTTTTGCCTGCTTCATTTACTGCATTTTTATATTTTCTCCTTTCATCAATTAAATTCAATATTTCCTCTGTTACCCAAGGGTTGCTACTAGCCCTCGTCTTTTTACCCATTTGATCCTGTGCTGCCTTCACTATTTCATCCCTCAGAGCTACTCATTCTTCTTCTACTATATTTCTTTCCCCCATTCCTGTCAATTGTTCCCTTATGCTCTCCCTAATACACTGTACAACCTCTGGTTTAGTCAGTTTATCCAGGTCCCATCTCCTTAAATTCCTACCAAAAAGTTTCTTCAGTTTTAATCTACAGTTCATAACCAATAGATTGTGGTCAGAGTCCACATCTGCCCCTGGAAATGTCTTACAATTTAAAACCTGGTTCCTAAAATCTGGTTCCTAAATCTCTGTCTTACCATTATATAATCTATCTGATACCTTTTAGTGTCTCCAGGGTTCTTCCATGTATACAACCTTCTTTCATGATTCTTAAACCAAGTATTAGCTATGATTAAGTTTTACTCTGCGCAAAATTGTACCAGGTGGCTTCCTCTTTTTATTTCTTAGCCCCAATCCATATTCACCTACTATGTTTCCTTCTCTCCCTTTTCCTACTGTCGAATTCCAGCCACCCATGACTATTAAATTTTCGTCTCCCTTCACTACGTGAATAATTTCTTTTATCTCTTCATACATTTCATCAATTTCTTTGTCATCTGCAGAGATAGTTGGCATATAAACTTGTACTACTGTAGTAGGTGTGGGCTTCTTGTCTATCTTGGCCACAATAATGTGTTCACTATACTGTTTGTAGTAGCTTACCCGTACTCCTATTTTTTTATTCATTATTAAACCTACTCCTGCATTACCCCTATTTGATTTTGTATTTATAACCCTGTATTCACGTGACCAAAAGTCTTGTTCCTGCTGCCACCAAACTTCACTAATTCCCACTATATGTAACTTTAACCTATCCATTTCCCTTTTTAAATTTTCTAACCTACCTGCCCGGTTAAGGGATATGACATTCCATGCTCCGATCCGTAGAACGCCAGTTTTCTTTCTCCTGATAACAATGTCCACTTGAGTAGTCTCCGCCTGGAGATCTGAATGGGGGACTATTTTACCTCCGGAATATTTTACCCAAGAGGACGCCATCATCATTTAATCATACAGTAAAGCTGGATGCCCTCAAGAAAAATTACAGCTGTAGTTTCCCCTTCCTTTCAGCCATTCGTAGTACCAGAACAGCAAGGCCATTTTGGTTAGTGTTCTAAGGCTAGATCAGCCAGTCATCCAGACTGTTGCCCCTGCAACTACTGAAAAGGCTGCTGCCCCTCTTCAGGAACCACACGTTTGTCTGGCCTCTGAACAGATACCCCTCCATTGTGGTTGCATCTATGGTATGGCTATCTCTATCGTTGAGGCACGCAAGCCTCCCCACCAGCGGCATGGGGGGGCTTGAAGATATATTTCAGCCAAACAACCCTCTTGACCTCACTTTTAACAAGTTTTTATCCTTACAGCTATGCCTGTGCCTTGTCAGTCCAATTTTCCTCCCTTGTTCCCAGACAACCACTGTCATTCTCCTTCCTCCTTGTTAACTTCAAAGTTTCCCTTTCACCTTACTTTGATACTCTTGATCTTCTAATGTCCCTATGCAGTTTATTTTTAGTAAGCTCTATCATATACAACTCTATTACTTAGTCTGCATACTAAACAGTTGTATTTTCTTATGTTTTTTTCCACATTTGATCTAGGATTAGAAACTAACACAAAAATTATTTGTGTTTCTTTTCCCATGGTGCTTCATTAAAGTGAAACTGAAATTAAGTTTTCAAAATCAGCCACTAATACCACAAGAGACTAGCTTACTGATGTGTCATTGAAAGTATTTCATTGTTTTTGGAAGAGGCCTCAGAATGATAATTTTTATTAATTTTACATAATATTTTCTGTTCAGTCAGGAAATTTGTGATGAGAAAGGAGCAGGCAACAAGACAATGTGCTCAGCATGCAATAGGACTTGTACCTACACACGACTTTATGAGTCCTGTCTATACAGTCGGGTCAGCTACGTTTTTGATTCTCCTGCAGCAGTTGCCTTTTCCATATTCATGGCCTTCTGGGGTAAGCTTTTATTACATTTAAAATTATAGATATCTCAGTTTGTAAATTAAGATAAGCATAAATCTACTGCAAGAAACTTCTTCTTTTGGCAACATAGTCAACTGTAATTAGAGATAATGTACTATACTCCAGTTTGCTTTTGTCCTACAATATTGCTTTTATTGCTAACAAGTTTTCGGCTACAAGGCCATCTTCAGACCTTGTAAGCCAAAAACCGGTTAACAATAAAAGTAATAGTGTAGAACAAAAGCAAACTGGTGCTTTTCATTTCTTATAATGTTGTTCTACCAAGAACCGATGGAAGGTTCTGTTAACACACTGTACTCCGTTGGAAATTAATATCTGACAGAAATGTCTGTAATCAGATTACCTTCGCACCAAAATACTGAATCCCACACTCAACACCAGGCTGTTGTTGTTGTTGTGGTCTTCAGTCCTGAGACTGGTTTGATGCAGCTCTCAAAGCTAATCTATCCTGTGCAAGCTCCTTCATCTCCCAGTACCTACTGCAACCTACATCCTTCTGAATCTGCTTAGTGTATTCATCTCTGCTTAGTGTATACATCTCTTGGTCTCCCTCTATGATTTTTACCCTCCACGCTGCCCACCAATGCTAAATTTGTGATCTTTTGATGCCTCAGGACATGTCCTACCAACCGATCCCTTCTTCTAGTCAAGTTGTGCCACAAAACTTCTCTTCTCCCCAACCCTATTCATTACCCCCTCATTAGTTACGTGATCTACCTACCTAACCTTCAACATTCTTCTGTAGCACCACATTTTCAAAGCTTCTATTATCTTCTTGTCCAAACTATTTATTGTCCATGTTTCACTTCCATACATGGCTACACTCCATACAAATACTTTCAGAAACGACTTCCTGACACTTAAATCTGTACTCGATGTTAACAAGTTCCTCTTCTTCAGAAACGCTTTCCTTGCCATTGCCAGTCTACATTTTATATCCTCTCTACTTCGACCATCATCAGTTATTTTGCTCCCCAAATAGCTAAACTCCTTTACTACTTTAAGTGTCTCATTTCCTAATCTAATTCCCTCAGCATCACCTGACTTAATTCGACTACATTCCATTATCCTCATTTTGCTTTTGTTGATGTTCACCTTATATCCTCCTTTCAAGACACTGTCCATACCGTTCAACTGCTCTTCCAAGTCCTTTGCTGTCTCTGACAGAATTACAATGTCATCAGCGAACATCATCGTTTTTATTTCTTCTCCCTGGATTTTAATACCTACTCCGAATTTTTCTTTTGTTTCCTTTACTGCTTGCTCAATATACAGATTGAATAACATTGGGGATAGACTACAACCCTGTCTCACTCTCTTCCCAACCACTGCTTCTCTTTCATACCCCTCGACTCTTATAACTACCATCTGGTTTCTGTACAAATTGTAAATAGCCTTTTGCTCCCTGTGTTTTACCCCTGCCACCTTCAGAATTTGAAAGAGAGTATTCCATTCAACATTGTCAAAAGCTTTCTCTAAGTCTACAAATGCTAGAAATGTAGGTTTGCCTTTCCTTAATCTTTCTTCTAAGATAAGTTGTAGGGTCAGTACTGCCTCACGTCTTCTAACATTTCTACGAAATCCAAACTGATCTTCCCCGAGGCCAGCTTCTATCAGTTTTTCCATTCGTCTGTAAGGAATTCGCATTAGTATTTTGCAGCTGTGACTTATTAAACTGATAGTTCGGTAATTTTCACATCTGTCAACACCTGCTTTCTTTGGGATTGGAATTATTATATTCTTCTTGAAGTCTGAGGGTATTTCGCCTGTCTCATACATCTTGCTCACCAGATGGTAGAGTTTTGTCAGGACTGGCTCTCCCAAGGCTGTCAGTAGTTCTAATGGAATATTGTCTACTCCGGGTGCGTTGTTTTGTCTCAGGTCTTTCAGTGCTCTGTCAAACTCTTCATGCAGTATCATATCTCCCATTTCATCTTCATCTACATCCTCTTCCATTTCCATAATATTGTCCTCAAGTGCAGCACCCTTGTATAGACCCTCTATATACTCCTTCCACATTTCTGCTTTCCCTTCTTTGCTTAGAACTGGGTTTCCATCAAAGCTCTTGATATTCATGCAAGTGGTTCTCCTTTCTCCAAAGTTCTCTTTAATTTTCCTGTAGGCAGTATCTATCTTACCCCTAGTGAGGTAAGCCTCTACATCCTTACATTTGTCCTCTAGCCATGCCTGCTTAGCCATTTTGCACTTCCTGTCGATCTCATTTTTGAGACGTTTGTATTCCTTTTTGCCTGCTTCATTTACTGCATTTTTATATTTTCTCCTTTCATCAATTAAATTCAATATTTCCTCTGTTGCCCAAGGATTTCTACTAGCCCTCGTCTTTTTACCTACTTGACCCTCTGCTGCTTTCACTACTTCATCCCTCAGAGCTACCCATTCGTCTTCTACTGTATTTCTTTCCCCCATTCCTGTCAATAGTTCCCTTATACTGTCCCTGAAACTCTGTACAACCTCTGGTTTAGTCAGTTTATCCAGGGCCCGTCTCCTTAACTTCCCATCAAAAAGTTTCTTCAGTTTCAATCTACAGTTCATAACCAATAGATTGTGGTCAGAGTCCACATCTGCCCCTGGAAATGTCTTACAATTTAAAACCTGGTTCCTAAATCTCTGTCTTACCATTATATAATCTATCTGATACCTTTTAGAATCTCCAGAATTCTTCAATGTATACAACCTTCTGTTATGATTCTTGAACCAAGTGTTAGCTATGATTAAGTTATGCTCTGTGCAAAATTTTACCAGACGGCTTCCTCTTCCATTTCTTAGCCCCAATCCATATTCACCTACTATGTTTCCTTCTCTCCCTTTTCCTACTGTCGAATTCCAGTCACCCATGACTATTAAACTTTCGTCTCCCTTCACTACCTGAATAATTTCTTTTATCTCATCATACATTTCTTCAATGTCTTCGTCATCTGCTGAGCTAGTTGGCATATAAACTTGTACTACTGTAGTAGGCATGGGCTTCGTGTCTATCTTGGCCACAATAATGCATTTACTATACTGTTTGTAGTAGCTTACCCGTACTCCTATTTTTTTTATTCATTATTAAACCTACTCCTGCATTACCCCTATTTGATTTTGTATTTATAACCCTGTATTCACCTGACCAGACGTCTTGTTCCTCCTGCCACCGAACTTCACTAATTCCCACTATATGTAACTTTAACCTATCCATTTCCCTTTTTAAAATTTCTAACGTACCTGCCCGATTAAGTGATCTGACATTCCACGCTCCGATCCGTAGAATGCCAGTTTTCTTTCTCCTGATAACAATGTCCTCTTGAGTAGTCCCCGCCTGGAGATCTGAATGGGGGACTATTTTACCTCCGGAATATTTTACCCAAAAGGACGTCATCATTATTTAACCATACAGTAAAGCTGCATGCCCTTTCCTTACGTTTTACTTTCTTATGTAGCATTTTCCTTCTTTTCCTGCTTTCTTTGAGTGTGTGTTTTAGTTTTCTTAGGTCTGCCCACATTCGCTCCTTTTAATGTGTGTCAGGGCGCTGATGACCTCAATGTTGAGTGCCCATAAGCCCCAACACACCACGACCACCACCACCACCACGGCTGTAGTTTCCCCTTGCTTTCAGCCGTTCGAGTACCACAACAGCAAGGCCGTTTTGGTTAGTGTTACAAAGCCAGATCAGTCAATCATCCAGACTGTTGCCCCTGCAACTACTGAAAAGGCTGCTGCCCCTCTTCAGGAGCCACACGTTTGTCTGACCTCTCAACAGATACCCCTCCGTTGTGGTTGCACCTACGCTACGGTTATCTGTATCGTTGAGGCACGCAAGCCTCCCCACCAACAGCAAGGTCCATGGTTCATGGAGGGAGGCAACACCAGGCAGGAAATGTAGAATACAGGAGAAACTATTTCTGTTCTTGTCTTGCCGCTGTCTATAATACATTTTAGCTAAAAATGATGATTATTATTTGGCGCAATTATAGTAAAGAGAAACAATTCTAAAATCTCTGAGTAGTCCCTAGTTTCATACTTATTTATCTGCTTTGTGCACAATTCTTAATGATCTCTCTTATGAAATAAATATGTTATTGAATTTAGCTTGGTTGCTTTGTTCAGATTAGTGAAGAAAATGTCTGACTACGACATAAACTTTTTGTCAGAATACATGATCTATAATTAACACATATTGATGAAAATGTTCTTCTGTTGAGTGTCAGTATCTCCCCTTATGCTAAAACTCAAATCTAGTATTCTTAAAATATTTTGTATAGCATTCTACATGTCTATATTTCATTACACCAGATTTTAATGCCTTAAGAATCTGATAATTGATCATAGATATCAAAGAAACATTAAGAATTTTGTGGATAACTTGAGATCTCATTTTGTCTATCCTGCAGATAATGGATTGTCAAATTAAGATCCAGAACTATTCACAGTGCATATCTTTGTAGCATATATCAGAAACACTTAAAATGGTGAGGTCAACTAATGACAAAAAATGTAAGGGTTAGTAGAAAGGCTAAAAATGTTGATTTGGTCTGATGCTTACAATGAGCTTAATGCCAGGACTTCATTCAAGAAATTTCTTTCCATTTATGAAAATAGTTTTGCCAATAAAAAATGTAAGACAATGAAGAAATTAAAGAGATTTACAAGTAAGGATATTTCTCCAGACTGGAAATGGGATATTTACAAAGTAGACAGAATGAGTAACATTGCAGAAATAGTTCCATATTGCTAGCACTGCTGTGACCTGTTTTCAGTATTTAAAAAAAATTATAGGTAAATGCACATCTTGTATGAAATAAACATATCAGCTGATAAAATCAGAATCAAAGTGGAATATTGTTTCAATAAACAATGAGACATGTAAAAGAAGATGTTAAACATAGACCTGATGCAAGTATCATAAAACACAGTTCACATGCATCATATACATTTATTAATTATTACTTTTTTTTAAAATTAGATGATAAACTTGGTGATAATATTCTATAAGAGGAAGCTACACAGTACACTTCCCAAGTGCTATTGAAAAAATTATGATACATTAAAATTTTCGATACTGGAAGCTGCACAGTACACTTCCCAAGTGCTATTCAGAAAATTGTGATACACTAAAATTTTCCATACCAGTCCCTTCCTACACAATTTCTTCAAGCCACTCCAAAACAAGTTGCCAATGTTTACATCACTTCTAAATCTTATCACGATCTGACTGAATATTTTTACAGTTTCCTTCATGCAGTACTTCATTACAGACAACTGCATTAACTGCAAAAAGTATAAAATTACTATTGCTATTGCATCCATGGTCATTAAAAAGATCATGAACAGCAAGGTTCCCAGCACTCTTCCCTGGGGTACAACCAAAGTTACCTCTACATGCTAAATGATACCTCTAGATGATAACCTGCTATGTTCTCCCTACCAAGAAATCCCCAATCCAGTTTCAAATTTAGCTTGCTGCACTATATGATCATACTTTTGACACTAAGCGTAGGTGTGGTACTGAGTCAAATGCTTTTTCAGAAATCAGGAAATACTGCATCTACCTGACCACCTTGATCCAAAGCTTTCAATATGTCAGGTGAAAAAAGTGTGAGTTGGGTTTCACTTGATGGGCTGAAAGTTTTGGGCCGCTCCTATAATCAAAGTTTCTGCAAGGCCATTGTACAGGAGAGCGAGATCTCTGAGAACATTCACATTTTTGGTCATCTTGTGAACTCTAAAATGTCTGTGGTTCCTTTCTGTGGATTGAGCGGGCAATATGTAATGTTCTCAAGGTATGTATGGGATTCTTTGCATCTCTGGAAGTGGTATCACTTTCAACTGATGACCTGATGAAACATGTATAAATGCGTATGAAGCTATTGATGTGTTATGTTAATGTGATGATATTATGATGTATACTGTTGTAGATCAATGTTTTCTGAATCCTTGCTGGTTGGTATGGAGGAGGTCATTCTGTTTGAAGTACCTCATTATGTTTGAGGTCAGAATAAGTTCCAAGACTATACAACAAATCAGTGTCAAGTATATTGGATGATTATGCTGTGGATCACTTCTGCAATCCTTCGTGTAAATTAGTGTGACCTGTGCTTCCTTCCAGCAGCTGCGCTCAGTTATTTGTCCAAGGGATCTATGATAGATTATAATTAGAAGATGGAAAGGTAAACGCACATGCATGCACATGTGGATGTTGGCATGGTGTGCAACTATCAGTTGTATGGAATCAACGCTTGAGGTGGATTGCCAACTAGACATGGCACAACAAGAAAATGACCTATTTTGTTTGAATATGCTCATGATTACACCTTGAAACCCATAAATTTTGTACTTTTGTTGCTGATAATTTGTGTGCTACTGAGTCAAATGGTCTGTGGAAGTCAAGTAACACTGCTTCTACCTGAATGCCTTGCTCTTTAGCTCTTAAAATGTCTCATGGGAAAAGCATGAACTACAATTGGTATGACTGATATTTCAGTAATTCATGCTGGTTGACATTCTGTTTGAGATACCTCATTGTCTTTGAGCCCACAATATATTTCAAGATCTGCAACCGATGAATGTTAGTGATACTGGAAGATAGTTCCATAGATCACTTCTGCTCTCATTCGTGTAGATGGGCATGACTTGTGCTTTACTCCAAGTACTGGGCACAGTGTTTTGTTCGAAGGATGTACTACATATTACAGTTAAAAGGGGGATGTAACTTAGTTTTCATATTTTACACAGAACCTGACAGGAATTACACGGGACTCTGAGGCCTTGTTCAAGCAACTGCAGCTGTTTCTCAACACTGCTCACATTAGCGTCTATTCACTCACCTTTTATTTAAAGTTCCTCATTGAGTTGTGACACTCCTGCCTACTGCTAATTAAACATTTAAATCTTTCTACTTGTATTAGTTAACCATTGTATTTTGGTAATCATTGTTACTGCAGCCACTTCATGCTTGCTGATACCAGTTTCATTGTGGACATTGTCAAAGAGGATAGGTCTCTTTGCTGCCATTAAATCTAACACATTTTCATCGTAAGCCAAGGTGCTTATCTTTAGGTCAACACAATGAGGGGTGCTTCTAAGCTCATAATACACTGAACTGAGTTTCCTATTAGTTTATCCATATGTTGATTTCTTTTTAACTTGTTATTCAACTGTCTGGACCTAAGTAATTTTATAGAGTGTTTCATTTAGCATGAAAAACAATGTCACCAAAACACTTAAACTCAACTGGTTCGTCCACATGGACACTCATAATGCTAGCATAGGGTGGCGCTACACATAAAAGGCGCACAAAATCTAACATAAATACAAAATTCACTCATGCCACGCATAAAGAAAGTCTGTACAAAGCATTTAAACTGAACTGGTTAGTTTGTATTTATACTTGTAATGCCATCATAAATGTGGCTAGTGTCATGCATAGAAGACATACTAAATCTAACATAATTACAAAATGCAGCATGTGCCACCAATGAAAAAATAGTTTAGCAAATATTGCCTGACTGTGGTTACTGCCGATAGTTGTGATTACCAAAATGCTTAGTCCAAAGTTATTCTGATCTAACTGAGAAACAACTAGGGTTTTTGTGTGGAAAAATACATTGATTAACATTCTGATCTGTGGCGCTGAAAATGTGATAACTAAGGGTCCACCAGAGTCAAAAAGCAGATTCTTCAAAGTGACCAGGAAAGGTCAAAAGACACTGCTGCAGTTGAACTGTTAAACATAGGAAAACCTAGCTCTGTGCCAGACAGCTGCCTGTTTATTTATTATTTATTTATTTCATTCATGTTCTGTAGACCCATTAGCGATAAATCGCTTGGGTGTAGAACGTGTCATTTACAAGGATTTGGGACATTTGTTTATAATAATAGGTTGAACAATGAATAATATATTACCTAGAAAAAATGTTTACAAGAATTGTTTTTTTGTAAAAAGTTGCAAATTACATTGAACAGACATACAATAGATCAAAATCAGTTCACATATTCTCATACATAAATTCGTCCAGTGAATAAATGGTTTTATTTAGAAGATGCTGTTGAAGTTGATCTTTAAAATTAGGTGGATCAGTAACTGACATTTTTATTGCCTGAGGGAGAGCATTAAATATTTTTATGCAAGAGTAGTGTACTCCTTTTTGCACCATACTTAGATTCTTTTGCTCAAAATGTAGATCATTTTTTACCCTAGTGTCATAGTTATGATACATGCTGTTCATTTCAAAAAGGGAATGGTTTTTACACAAGAAACACATGAAAGACAAAATGTACTGAGATACTGTTGTGAGTATTCTCAGTTCTTGGAAGAGTTTCCTGCAGGAATGTCTGTAATTGACACCACACAGAAACCTAATAACTCTTTTCTGAGCTATGAGGATTTTGTTTGCCTTTGGCTGGTTTCCCCAGAATATAATTCCATAGGCCATCAGGTCATGAAAATAACCAAAATAGGCAGCTTTCAAAGTATTCAAGTCACTGAAAGAAGCAATTGCACGAATAGTGTAAATTGCTGAGTTTAGTTTTTTTTATATAGGTAAGGAATGCGTAAGGACCAGTTTAGATTGCTATTAACAAGTAGACCCAGGAACTTTGTTGACTCCACTCTTGCTAAATTCCTATCATTGTATTTAACATTAAGCTCACTTTTTATATTTTATCTTGTATGGAATTGAATCAATTGAGTTTTTTCAAAATTTAGTAGTAATCCATTAGAGGTAAACCATTAAAGGTCTCCTGAAAAATTGCATTTACTGTGATTTCAAGATTAGTATTTGTTGAATTGTCTACCGGAATTGTTGTGTCATTGGCAAACAGAGTAAATTTTATCTTAGCCCTTGTACACATTGGAAGGTCATTTATGAAAATAAGGAAAAGTAGAGGATCCAGAATAGAGCCCTGTGGGACTCCACAGTTTATTGTGCCCCAAGAAGAGGACACTGGTTCCCAATTAGTGTCGTTTAACATGACTTTCTGTTTCCGGTCCTTTAAAGAGGAGGCAAGCCACATCCCTGCTTCTCCATTTAACCCATAAAATTCTGCCTTTCTCAGAAAAATCTCATGGTTCATGCAATCGAATGCCTTAGAAAGATCACAAAAAATTCCAGTTGGAGACGTTTTATTATTGATTGATTCAAGAATTGCATTGGTGAAAGAATATATTGGAGCTTCTGTTGAGATAGTTTTCTGGAAACCGAATTGACTTTTATTGAGATTATTGTATTTACTAAAATGCTCAAGAATCCTTCTCTGTACAAGTTTCTCGAGAATCTTGGAGAAACAAGTTAAGAGTGAAATAGGACAATAATTGGTTACTTCATTTCTGTCACCCTTCTTGTGCAATGGTTTCACCACTGCATATTTAAGTCTATCAGGGACAATTCCTAGTCTCAGTGATTCATTAAAGATGTGGCACAGGACTTCACAAATGAAAATGTGTGCGTGTTTCAACACTTTGATGGAAATACCATCAATACCAGTTGAGTTTTTGTTTTTCATGGTCCTTATTATCTTCTTAATTTCCTCAACAGTGATAGGAGGCATGCTAATCTGGGGTGTTGCACTAAGTCCACTTCTTTGTAAAAGGTTCAGAGCCTCATTTATAGAACCATCACACCCTCTTTTATCCGCTGCAGTCAAAAAATGCTTGTTGAAAATTTTTGCAACATTTTAATATTTATCAATGATATTCCCATTATGTCTAACTTCAATATTTGAGTAACTACCAATTTCTCTTTTAATAATACCCCAGATGGTTTTCATTTTGTTTCCATAATTATCTATTTCTGATTTGATGAACATACTTTTTGCCTTTATCAGAACTTCATTTAAGATCTTGCAGTACCTTTTATAATGAGCTCTTATTTCAGGATCATTTGTATTTCTGGGAAAACATGTAGCAGTCTTTTACTCCTACCTGATGTTTTTATTCCTTTTGTGAGCCACTGTTTGCTGGTATGGCTCTGGTACAGTCAAACTAATTGCCTCAAAGCAACATAAATCTGACTTCCTGAAAAGTTTGCTCAAGGTCATCAGTGTAGTGTTTAGGCCCTATCTTATAGCACGTATGTTCAACCAAGCTGTAAAGCTCTTCCTACACCAATTCAACATCACTAGCACACCGGAAAGGCTGCCTGCCTTGCCTGTGGATGGCAGAAATTCATGGGGACCAGTCCCAGTAGTGGGGGAAGACATTTGTACCACCTAGGATGCCTCCCGCAGCAAGAGTACCTTGGAGAGTGTCCAGATGACTAGCTTCTAAAAGACCATCATTATCTAGAGCAGATTGGACTGTGGCGATGAGCAGTGGTGGCATGCGGTGGTGCTGGTTGATTAGCAAGTGGGTGACTGGCAGGTCTGTGGCACTGCTGACAGCCATTGTGATGAGAACTGGGTGTCATTGTGGCGGGTGTCAAGGGCATCTGATCATTGCCAGTGGCTGGGGTGGTGCAGTGATGGATTATGATAGAGGCGAGCAGCCTCTGCATGAGTCAACCCCTGGTGGCCGTGGCAAGGTTGGTGTTGGAGTGAGTCGGTACAGGCGGCATGCTTTGTGAAGTGGTGCGTGGTGGCTGCCCGGAGGATGGTGCCCCAGGTAGCATGGCCAAAGGCACACCATGTGAGGTGCAAAATGGCTTGGTCTGAAACTTGAAAAAGGAGGCACCATGTGGCACAACTTTGGGCTCTGAAACACATCGGCAGCACGTGGAGATACTATGTTGCACAGTCTTGCTGAGCACAAGCTGGTGTGAGGTCACCCAGGCATGTAGGACATGTATGGCAGTGTTCTGTGTGGCTGGCACATTTGATGCAGTATGTGCTGAAGTGCACTGGCATTGGCTACTGCTGCTTTTGTTCTCTGACAGAAGCCCTAGTAAAAGACTGGGAAGGCAGTGGGTTGTAACATTTACCCCGGCATGCTGTAGGGTGTGTGTGGCACTGGGGCAGAGGCTGCAGGTCTGCTGGCATCACAGGCACTTGAGCAGCATTGGTGGCGGAAAGAGTGGTGCCTGTAATTGTGTCAGGTGGTGGTGGCGAGGCTTCAGTCTCTGCATTGAGCTCTGCGTCAGGTGTATATTTTCTGTGTCAACATCTGCGTACTGAGTACCAGCAGTAAGAAGTAAAATAAAGGTGAGGGATGTGGCTGTGTCTGTGTCCCAGGCACCAGTCTGCACTTCAGTGGCAAAGCTGTGGGTGGTGCTGGCAGTGTCAGGGTTGTCAACATCGGTGGTTTCATCAGCAGTGTCAGCAGTCAACAGTGAGACCCCAACTGCTAGCAGCAAATATGCATCGTGCAGGGTGAACGCATACTCTGGTTTGAGTCTCAACAGAAAAAACTGAAGGGGTGCTGCGGAGATGCACTACAAACGTATTGTCAGCTCTCTTCAGGGTGACACCAGGAACCGAGTACTGTGGGTGAAGTAGGGGCTTGCAAGCACTGATGTGTAACATGGCTCTGTGGAGGCATCAGTCATAAACGCATCATGTAATTTTGAAAATACCGTATGTAGGCTGGGATACAGGCAGTAGGTAGAGGCTGTGGGTTGATAAAATCATGTGGTAGACATAGTGGCTCTCTGTAAACCAAGTCAGTGGCAAATGTCTGCATGCCGGCCTTGTGTGCTACTCACAATCCTAGCAGAACCAGTGGCAGGGTGGTAGACAATTTTGTGTCATAAAAGATGAGGCCTGTTTTCAGTGTCTGGAAATGTTTCACCATACTGTTGGCAGCAGGACGACAACTAGTAGTGAAATGAACAAGGATACCACAAGTCGCTTTAAGGGTCTTGAATAGACAGGACATGAATTGGCAACCATATTCTGATGTTATGTGGTGGGGCAGTAGAAGCGAGAAATCCAGGAATTATTTAATGCCATAGCAACAGATTGAGTTGAAATTTCTGAGATGGAAATGGCTTCTGCCAGTGCATGAACTAGTCTCTCATGGTTAGCAGATAGCAAAAGCTATTTGATGATGGAAGAAGGCTGATGATATCTTTTTCCACATGAGAAAGTTGATCTTCAGCTGTGAGAAATGAACCAATTGATGTGTGCAAATGTTGGCCTACATTTGCATGCTGGTGTTGTAAGCAGGCAAGAGCCCAAGTGTGACAGTCCAATTGGATACTGGGCCAGAAGAAACATTTTTGGACAAGGGCACAGATGAACAGATGTGGAGGTGTGCTGTACTTTGTAGATGATGAAATACTGCTTTGTGGAAGGTGTGGTGAAAGTAGGGGCAGATTCAGTCTTTAGAGCCATCAGTGTGCTCAGGATCTATTAGAAAATCACATCAAATGTGCAGGTCTTTACTAGGGGCTTTTTGGAGTAGGAAGGTAAGATTGGTATTCACGTCCTGATAGAGTTTGGGTAGGGTGGGGTTGGTGGATTGGGCCATTGCTGGGACCTAGCAGTCTAAAGGAAAGCTGAGGGCATGGGAGTGGCTGAAACAGTCTGTGACAATGTTCCCCTGATGCTGGATTTGTGCAGTTGAAAATTATGCAAATGTATACTGTTTGCAGAACTGATGGGTCATAATTTTGGCACTGCCTTTTTGATAAAACCCTGTTGTAAGAAGGTAGTCGTCAGTGAAGATGGTGAAAGAGCATTGACCAACAGAAGAACTGAAATAATTCACCACCTCATAGATGGCGAGTAATTCCCTGTCATACATGGCCCATTTGCACTGGGGTTTGGAGAACTTTGCTGAGAAGAAAGCCAGTGGCTACCAGGTGAACCCAACTTCAGTTGAAGGATGACACTAATCACAGATTGTCGTTGACAATAGTGGGCAAGGCAGTGGGGTGGGAGTGTGTCTGAAGGGCTGCATTAGTGAGGTTTTGAGAGCTAGCTGTCACAAGTGGTATCCACCACATGTGCTTGTTACTTATAGTTCATTGGCTTGTAGTGAGGGACTTCTGAATGGAAGCCACATTTTTGGCAAATTTTCTAAAATAGTTTGGTATGCGGAGAAATCTGAAGTTCCATATATGTCATGGTGCATGAAAAATCGAAGACCACTCTAAGTTTTTCAGGCGGGGATCAAGAGCTGGAAGCAGAAATGTTTTGTCCTAGAATTTCTATTTCAGCTCTTCGTAAAATACATTTCTGCAGATTAAGAATGATTCCTCCTTTTTTGAGGCAGGCAAAAATTTCCCTGAGAAGCTTACAGGGGTCAATCAGGTTGTCATATAAGTATGCAAACAGCCCGGTGCACCATGAAGGTCATTGTCTGGAAACATTTCCAAGTTTGCACTACATTATGGAGGGTGAATGTCATAAATTCACTATCAAGGCCGAAAGGTGTTACTATGGCTGTTTAGTCAATGTCCTCTGTTGCAACTGGGATCTGTGCAAAGGGTTTGATGTAGTCAATATTGCTGAAAATTGTGGAGCTGTAGCTGCATAATAATGGCACAGGTTGCTGATTCGGAATGGTTCTCACACTGAGACACTGATAATTGCCTCAAGAGTGCCAGGTACAACTGTAGCGTGGAGGACGAGGTGTGAAGAGTGAGATATCAATGTTCTACTTCCCTGGCCAACAAAAGTGTTCGCAAGTTAATGTAGTTAATAAGTGAAAAGTACCACACTCCTGGGAGTTGTTTTATGGCCTGTGCAGATTAGAGTGATACAAATCCTGTGCTGTTGGCAAGGCAGATCATGAACTGGCACTTCTACCTAATGAGTGGAGTTTTCTGCTCTGTGGTCCATGGATGAAGGGCATGGAGCAAACGTGATCTCCATGATGTCAGAGAAATGCTCACCAGAGAACAAATGATACTGAAATATATTTGTATCAGTTTTCAGTGCCTTGATGGACTCTGAAAGATACACATTCGCTTGTCTGACTGTGATAAATGCAGATGTAGACAATCTGTCATCATCTAGAATTGTTATTATAAGCAGCACATCAAGCTAATACTATCTTGGTGTGTTATTTCTGTGGATACATCAAACAACAGAAAAATCTTTCAGCACTTTTCAATCTAAAAGTAGAAGAAGTTCACTGAGAAGAGCTGATCCACAGTTAAAGGGGCACTGGTAAGCAGAATTCTTACAGCACAAGAAATACAGTGTCTGATAAATATATTGCAAGTACTTTGAACAGTGAGCCTACAAAATTTGTACAGGTTGAATAATGAATTGTTTTACCTATCAACACTTATTACTAAAATACAAAAAGCAAGGAGAAATATTTCAAATGCTTTCAGATGGACAGAGAATCCCAGAGCCAATGTAGGCTTCAATTTCCACCTATAAAAAGTTGCACTTGTACAGCACAAGAGGATGAGTGCAGCTGTAAAATGGCAACCCCAAATTGGTTGCAATATAATGCACTGTGTTGTGGTGCAACTCGTGAGGGCACTGGAAGGATGTGTGAGGAGCACAAATTCAGAAAGCCAATTGGCAAAGGGACCAGAGCAGGGGAGTTGTTTGATGGTAAAGTGGATTACAGGGAGGGAAGTGTTGGGGATGGAATGACCGAATGTGCCATCGACTAGGTAGCACTGTGTGAGGTCGAAGACAAGGTGAAATTGCGAAATGAAATCAGTGCTGCATATTAGATCGGTGACATTTGCCATGGTGAACATCCAAGGGAACTCCTTACAGAGATCGAGATCGATGTAAGGGCTGTGGGTTAGTTGGATGGTTAGTTGCATGTTCCATTGATCAGTCACACAGTACAGAAGCCGTTATGATGTGGAACGTGTCAAGTGCACAATAAATGCACATATGAAACAAGATTTTTTAATAAATATATTACAATACAGAGTTAAAGATTAATATTTCTATTCCAGAATGAGATTTGTCACTCTGCAGCGGAGTGTGCTGCTGATATGAAACTTCCTGGCAGATTAAAACTGTGTGCCAGACCCAGACTCGAACTCAGGGTCTTTGCCTTTCTTAAACCATTTGAAATATTTCTCCTTGCTTTTCCTATTTTAGTAATAAGTGTTGATAGGTAAAACAATTCATTGTTCAATCTGTACAAATTACTAGGCTCACTGTTCAAAGTACTTGGTACTGGTGCAATTAAAGCTGTGAGGACGAGTTGTGAGTTGTGCTTGGGTAGCTCAGTTGGTAGAGCACTTGCCTGCAAAAGGCAAAGGTCCCGAGTTTGAGTCTAGGTCCGGCACACAGTTTTAATCTGCCAGCAAGTTTCAATATTTCTATTATTTACCCCAGTCCCATAAATGGCACAAAATGCATATACTATATTTATAGATTTATTTATTCCTATTCAAGGATGGGAACAGTAAGTTGTTATTACAGAGCCTTCTGTAGTGATGAGGAGGAAGGGAGAGGGTGGGCTGAATGAGGATGAGAATTTTCAGGGGAAGATAGATAAGTTCGTCCCAGTGTAGATCAGGCCTTGCCTCCACTACCGAACATTACTACATTTCCCAGTGCTGAACTGACTCCAGATATGCAACCTTGTTCCTTGTCACCACGACTATACACTCGATCGCAATAGCTTCATCTTTGGAGGCGTCACCTGCAAAACAAATTCATGGTACAGCAATGGGCATCTGCTGGGCCCCACCCCATGCCAACCTATTCATAGGCCACTATGCACTAAGCCTGTCTGCTCCTCAACATCCACTCTAAAGAGTGCTGTGCTCATTGTGTAATTACCACTCCCTGCTTTAATCTCTTTTTCTATTGAAGACAAATTGTGTACCTCCTCATTTAATACAGACAACACATGTCCTATTTCTTGCTTTGTATTCTCTTGTGGCTGTTTTTATCCTTTCATTTATTCTTTAATTTGCTTAAACATCTCATCCATATTTGCTTCCATGTTGACTATTTGTTGTACACTAAACCAAGTCAGTTCTATTTGAATCTATACCTATTCCAGTATTAGTTCTTATTACTTCTGCAACTATTACCACTAAAAAATATTAAATGGTTCCATGCTTGAAAGTTCAATACCAAGCACAAATTAAACCAAAAAAATTGATTACTCTCTCTACGATAGCCTCAACATTCGATATTATTGAAAATGAAAAGAAATAAATCGCTAATCACAGACCAATCTGTTATTGTCTGCAACAGCATATGTGTGTAGACATTTGATATCTGACATGGTACCATCAAACTACAAACATAGGATGAAAGTAGACTCCCGCAGCCCAATTGCCATGGTGCGAAGTATGTATCCACTTATCCAACTCATCCTTGTTGGTACACATTGCCTGCACAAACTTTACAAGTATATAAGACCAAAGTAATGATAAAATATCTTGCCATTTCATTCACAGTTTTTGTTTTATTTTTATCAAGCAAACATTATATTGCAAGAAAACTGCCAAGTGTATCAGCTGTTTTTTTCTAAAATCCAGGCTGGCATCTTTACATGTTATCAGGTACCATATGTTTCTTTTCTTTTATTTCCAAGTACTGAAAGTAGCCATGACGACAAAAGTCAAACATGTCTCATCATCCCAAAATAATTTTGGACCTGTACTACTTTAATATAGTGGTATCTGACTTCCCTGTGGGGACAGTTATTATTATATTTGGATGTTTATTGTTGCTTTTAATACAAGACATGCTGACAATGTGTGCACTGCATTCTCATTGAAATTCAGGATTCAGAAGGATCTTTGTTATGAAATATGCTTAGTGCCATGTGCCCCATACTTACTATTCAAAAACTTTTAGAACAAATCACTAGTTAGGTGGCAAGGTTATACTTTCTTTAACTTCTAAAGAATGTTATGTACCATCAAATCAAATTAATTCTTTATTATGTGGTTAGCTGCCCTAGCCATATCTCTGCTTTGAAGATATTGATGTGCAGACAATGGTACAAGAGAAATAATTTCATTATATTTTCCAAAAATTATAAAAGAAAACTCTGTATTTTAAAATGATTCACATCTGACTATCCTTTTTAATAATGCTGTTGCTTGACTTATTACTTTTGAATCTTGGAAAATATGAACAAGTATACTGATATCAAAAGAGGATTGACAGTAATATTTAATACTTTTTACTACAATGAACACCAATTAGTGAACCACTGTTTTTTTTATATATTTAACAAAATTAGAACACTCATTGGCGTGGTACCATTTCTACTCCTATTTGACGCCACCACTTTTCACGACACCCACCATTTTTTCTCTACACGTGTTGCCACCTATCTATTATCAGAGCTCCTCTGTTATGTTATTATCCAATATTCTACCAATCATATTCAAACACCATGTGTAAACTGAGAATCAAAATTCACTCCCGTTAACCCTCCGTTGCACACACCGCGGACTGTGAGACCGCAGTTTTATCTTTCCATCAACAATCACTTATAAATTCAAGATTTCCATTAGCGGCTTTTCTACCTTCCCCTCCTTCCATAACAAATTATTGGCAATAATTGAAGTTAGTCATTATTGCCAGAAGCAGTCATTATTGCCAGAAGCAGCAGTCTCGTGAGGTGCGGAGTGTCAGTCCGCGTGTGTGCATTCGTGTGACATGGTTCTATCATCAGTTCTTTTACGATGTATTGCAGGTAAGGAGGTTTCTTCCTTTATAATATTACAAAACATAGACAGTTACGTTTAGAAACTTTTTTTTATTTATTATCTAAACTGTCATACAATTATGAGCCTTTTCATTGACCAACATCAATTAGTGAAATAAGTTATACAATTTTTTTTCAGAAGAACGGTCTGGATGATGATCAGCTTTTGCAGTGGTTGGATGAAGAGCTTGGTAATGAAGAAAGTAGTGATCTGGAGTCAATATTCGAAATTTGATCACTATTCAGATAGTGAACAGTCGCTGGACGAAAGTGATTCTATCGAAAAATTTGACATGTATTTTGGGACAGATGGTATGCAATGGAGCCATCGACCTCTAATCCAAAACAGAAGAGTAAGAAGTCCTCAACATAACATTGTCAAGCATTTACCAGGAGTCATAGGCGAAGCAAAAAATGCCAAGCGTCCAATTGATTGTTTACAACTTTTCTTCACAGATGATATTTTAGAAGAAATTGTTTGCTGCACTAATATTTACATTGCTACCATCCATTCTAAATATTCCAGAGTACTTCAGACTTTCAATGGGCATAAACCGTTTTCGTTTATGCCAACATGTGTGAGATTTGATGACGTCAGAAACAGAGCTCATCGGAAGGAAACAGACATATTAGCTGCTGTCTGATTCTTGATAGATCAGTTCAATGAAAACTGCAAGAAACATTATAGTTTATCAGAACTAGTTACAGTAGATGAAATGCTGGATGCATTCAGGGGCAGAAGTGGATTTATACAATACATTCCATCAAAACCGGCAAAATATGGTATAAAAATGTTTGCACTTACAGATGCAAGGATGTTCTATACCAGCCATTTAGAAGTATACTGTGGAAAGCAAGTGAATGGGCCTTATCTCTGTGATAACACACCTCATGCTATTGTCAAAAGAATGGTGAAATGCATATCCAAATCTGGCAGAAATGTAACATGTGACAATTGGTTCACATTAATTCCACTTGCGGCTGACTTGTTGGAAAATGACAAGCTGACAATGGTTGGAACAATTCGAAAAAATAAACTGAAATTCCTCCATTTATGGCAGTAACAAAAGATCGTCCTGTGGAATCCAGCATTTTTGCATTTAGGAAGAATATGACACTGGTTTCATATAAATCTAAGAAAGACAAGGTTGTTCTGGTACTGTCTGCTTTACATGATGATGACAGTATTGACAGTGATTTGGAAAAGTGCAAACTGGAAATAATAACATTTTACAATGAGACTAAATCTGGTGTGGATAAAGTTGAAGAGATGAAATGTACATACTCTGTGACAACAATTACCAGAAGATGGCCATTTATAATTTTTTCCTCTCTTCTAAATATTGCAGGAATCAATGGATACATAATTTACAAGAGAAATTTGGATTCATCAATTCCCAGAAAAGATTATCTAAAAGTTCTTGCCAAAGAACTGTTGCATGATTATATGACAGTGAAGGTCAATCATCTAAGTACACCGGTGAACATCAAGAATTGTATCAAGGAAATTTTGGGATTACCAACAGCTGAAGCTCTTTCTAGACCTCCACAAACAACAGATCGAGGAAGATGCAACTTCTGTGATAGGAAAAAAAACAGACCGACGAGATTTTCCTGCAACGTGTGCAATAAATTTGTATGCCTGGAACATGTCGGTGCATATCTGTGCAGTGAGTGCAGTGAAAATGACAACCACCATGAGTGATTTACTCAAATTGACAGTGAGGCTGTCAACTATAGTTTTCTGAAAAATATTCTGAACTAATTTACTTAAGATAAGTGTTGGTTAGTATTCATTTTGAAAAACAGTGAAAAAACAGAATGAACGTAAATTTCAGCGAGTACAATAAATGTTCTTATTGGTTTGTGGGTAAATTATGAGTTAAAATATTTTAAGTACACTACTGATGATGAAATACATTGTGTTTATGAATTCATTGTTTTATTTATGTTATGCAGACTCAAATATATTATATTTGCCAACTGTAATGTCAGAATGGTATAAAATGCAATGCGGACTCTCAGTCTGCGCGCATGTAGTGGAGGTAAAAAAATCGCGCGTGTAGCAGAGGGTTAATATCTTCTCACGTGTTGACAAAGGTGTATGCAATCTTAATTGTTGAATTTTCCAAGTCTCTGATTCATGATCAGGACAAGTGACAGATTCTGTGATCTAAGTTATCCCTTTAGGCGGCTCTGCTGTTGCCACACCTGGCTGAGACAGTGTATGATATGTGTAACATGACAATTACTCCCAGTATTAATACATGTTTATAAGCTGAAAGTTTAGCCTTTCCATAATATTCTCAAAAAAGACTTTGTCAGCAGCTCAACATTCTAATGTACAGATATGTTATAATGACACCCACTGAGATCATAGCCAATTTGGTGATTTGATAATGTGACCTCTTTGAGTCGGCTTGCAATATAGTATCCCTGCAGGTTATTTCATTTCTGCTGATCTTAAGCTTCCCATTACCAGTTCCATCCAACTGTCTTTCTTAAGTGTCTGTCCCATCTGTCCACTAGTGTTCCCCTTGGTCTCTTTTCATAATTTAGGCTCCAGTCTAGAACTTGTTTTGACCACCTGTCATCTTTTCTTCGAGCCACATGACCAGCCCATTGCCATTTCAAGTTATTCACTATTCCATTATGTCAGTGATCTCTGTTGTCTGCTTGATATCAACTGCTTCCTTTCTGTCTCTCTTTGTGTAGCCCAAAATTGATGTTTTCATTCCTCTTTGGGTTACTATTTGTTTTCTCACAATGAATTTCTTTAATGTGGATGACTTACAGCCATAAGCTATTACTGGCAATATACTTTAGTCAAAACCTGTTTTCCTCAGCTCAGCTGAAATCTTTGACTAAAAAAACAAATTTGTATAGTGAATACATACCTGGTTTCTGGGTTTACTCTTTTGTCTGTGTTTTATATACTCCATTTCACCACCCTAGACAGTAATCATTATAACTGACTTACCAATATCTTATTGTAGTTATTATTTATTACCACAGATTTACTCATTAGAAAACTTAGGTTATCCAAAAAAGGTGATTTCGTTGCTGCTACCTATCAAAAATTTCTCTTCATGAATTTGTATTCCTGGTAAATTTTTCCAAAAACACATTTTTTTGGGGAATAACTAACAAAAAAGAAGAGTGGCACTATGATGGAGGACACAACCACCATGCAAAAAGGGAAGTAAGAAAGGAAACAAAACTCTGCCAAAGTGACTCCATCCGAGAAGTCCAACATAACCTCCAGTCCCTGCTGAAATCCTTAGGCCCTTCCCAGAACCTCTCCCTTGAATCGATCTCCCTGCTCATTCCAACAACAGCCTGCACACCCACCTTCTACATGCTCCCCAAAATCCACAAACTAACAATCCTGGGCACTCTATTGTGGCTGGTTACAGTGCCCCCACCAAGAGAAAGCCAGCCCTTGATCACCAAAATCTGCAACCAATTGTCCAAAACCTAGCTTCCCACATTAAAGATGCACCGACTCTCTACCATCCCCTCACCCTTACCTCCTGGGACCCTACTCATCACTGGAGATCCAACCTTCTTATATACCAACATCCCTCATGTCCCCTCTCCCAACACCCTGCAGATTCCCAACCCACTACTTCATGCCTCACACACCTAACCAATTACATCCTAACCCATAACTACATCACCTTTGAAGTGAAGGTATATAAACAAATTTGAGGCACAGCCACGGGCACCTGCATGGCATCCTCCTATGCCAACCTCTTCGTGGACAACCTAGGGGAAACATTCCTAGCTTCCCAAATCTCCAAATTCCTGGTATGGCTCAGGTTTATTGATGACATCTTTGTAATATGGACCTAAGCCCAGGGCACCTTATCCTCATTCCTTCACAATCTCAACGCCTCTCCCATCTACTTCACCTGGCCCTCCTCCATCCATTGTGCCATCATCCTTGATGTCATTTGCCTCCTCTCAGATGGCTTCATTCACATCTGAGTCCACAACAAACCTGCCAATCACTAGCAGTACCTGCATTTTGACAGCTGCCAACCTTTCTGAACCAAAAAATCCCTCCCATACAGCCTGACCACCCATGGAAGATGCATCTGCAGTGATAAGAACTCCTGTGCCCATTGTACTGAAGGCCTCACAAAGGCCTTCGCAGACAGGCAATACCTCTCATATCGCCTCATATTGCCTGTGCCATATCCCCACACTCACCTGATTCTCACATCCATCCCAAGAACCAACAACAAAGAAGTGCCCCCCTTGTCACCCTATATCACCCAGGACTGTCACGACTGAATCACGTCCTTCATTAAGGCTTTGATTATCATCATGCCTTGAAATGAGAAACATGCTACCCAAGATACTTCCACCCCATCCAACAGTGGTGTTCCGCCACCCACCCCACCTCCACAACATCCTAGTCCATGGCACTTCCACTCCCAATCCCCTGTCACTATGATCATATCCTTAAGGAATACCCAGATGCAAGACATGTCCAATTCACCCAACCAGCACCTCCTACTCCAGTCCTGTTGTCAAAGGCTTAACCTACCCCATCAGAGGCTGGGTCATCTGTGAAAGCAGCCATGCTATATACCAGCTTTGCTGCAACCACTGCACAGCATGCTACATTGGTATGACAACCAACCAGCTGTCAACTAGGATGAATGGCCACCATCAAACTTGACAAAAACAAGGTGGACCAGCCAGTGCCACAACATGCAACAGAGCATAACATGCAAGATTTCAGTGGCTGCTTCACAACCCGTGCCATCTGAATCCTCCCTACCACCATCAACTTTTCTGAGCTGCGCAGCCTAACTAGCTTATGGATGACTCCTCTCTCTCCCACAAGGTGCCAGAAGCTCCCCCCCCCCCCCCCCCCAGACCCTCTTCTCTGCCTCCCACCTCTTTCCGTCCCTCATCCCACTCTACTTTGCACCACCACCTCACCCCAGTCCACTAATCGTGGGCCAGGAAAGAGCTGGTAGTTGAATGAGCACAGTGTAAGCAGGTGTGTACATGTGTGTGTGTGTGTGTGTGTGTGTGTGTGTGTGTGTGTGTGTGTGTGTGTGTGTGTGTGTACATGTGTGTGCACCCTATTTCTCCTACAGCTTGAGAAAGGAATTTCATTCTGAAAGCTAACAAAGCAATTCTCTGTACCTTTTGTTTGCATATCTGTCGACGACGCAGCGCTTTTGCCTTTTGATGAGTCATCTCTTTATTCATAAATTATTATTGTTTTTATTCATTATTCCTGTGTTTTACTCCCCTCTTTTTCAAGTGACCATTTACAATAGATTTTGGTTGAGTGAGGGCTAGTCTTTTCCTGTATGAGAACCTACTGTCCTAATGTTACGTTCTTGAGCCTGGTCCCTGCCTAAGAATGTGCATTGGTTTTCGAAGATGAGTATACAAGTGTCCTTTCCACTGAAAGCCTATTTGGATACAAAATGTGCTCATTGTTAATGTTAAAACCCTGATTCCTATTACGCCCTGGGTTACTCATCCTATTATTATTCTATTTTATAGCTTTGCAATATTTTGTTTCACTTTTATGTTGGAACTGGCAAGGATAACAGTTCCCGTTGGTATTGTAAGTTCTAAGTTTTCGTCTTGGGTATAGTCTCTGTGTTCCTTATTTGATGTGTCCAGTCCCTCTGTAAATGACTAACTCATTCATATTTTCCCATTCATAATCCTGTGGTGACCCAAATGGTATATTATTAAGACAAAAAAGTGTGGAATGTCTTTGCTTTGACTGATAAATTTACTTTCTTTCCATTTCCTGCATTGTCTTTATATAATTCACTTGCATGAAGTGTGTATTTTTGTGTATTAAATGCATATCATCAATAGTTCAATAAAATGTATAATGTTAACACTATTCTTATTAAAATGTGCATGATTGTTCCCACAAGTGGTGACATCTACAAACAGCATGGCAGATGACAAACATGTAAAAAGTAATCACCTCTTCAGGACAGCAGTTGTGTGCATCAGAGGAAACTGTTACTGTTCCACAGTCAGTGTTGAATTTCAGGCAAGTGCCATGCATTTCGCATACTCTGCAGCTCACAGATAATTCCCTGACAACCTGTGTCATGTCTACACTGGAGGGAATATTTGTCACATCACTATACATGCCTCATCAACTATATCTATCCTTCTGTCCCCTGGAACTTTCTTTTGAAGCCTACAATATCTCAGATGACAATCTGTAATTCATCTTGACAGTCAGAGAATTGTAATCTCAAACCTTGTTGCTGTCTGACATGCATGACATACTACATGTGAACAAATACACAAATCTCAAGCACAAGATACTTTATTAAGTCAGTAAACCAACAAAACATTGAATTCAACAAGTTCTGACAAGTGAAGTTATTGGCAACATATCACCTTTTGCATTCTGGCATCATCTTCGATCCCTGGTGACTGAAGCTGAAATACCTGACACAATGCTAAAACTGTTGTGGTTTAAGCAGTTGCCTTTTGCAGTGAAAAGTGGTGTGGTGTCATGCAGCACCACCATTTTGGACTTGTAGCTTCTTATTGCTAACCAAACACTTAACATACTGTTCTGTAATAATGCTAGCAGGGCCCAACAAACTGGACACAGCGGTTCCTGCTAGAGTGTAGAAGCTTCTACTAACAGAATGTATTACTTCTACAGTGCGACTTCAGTGCTCTCCAGTGACAACTCTGACAAGGTCTGACACCTCCCAAACAGGACAGTGATTGGATTAGTCACAGCCTACCACTCTGATGTAAAGTGCCTACACAGCACTGAAAATTTCATCATAATATGGCTCATCATTTGCTGTGAACTGTCAGTCACCAAAAGGTGAATCTCATCTTTATATCCAAAATGAGACTTTGTTTGGTACATCTGACAGACAGTCTGCTGTTCACAACTTAGCTACATCACACTGTTTGTATGTTCAGAACACCTGCATGCAGGAAAGTATTTAATTGAAACAGGATCAGATGTTAGATGCTAATGACAATGTTCAAAGACCCCTCTTTAGTTGCATCTTGGCTCACAGCCACAAACAGCTCTTGAGTGCTTACTTGTGGACAATGCATTGAGGCAGTAATGAGTTTGGGCGTCACACAAAAGTTCAGTGGATCTTCCTGATTGCAGATGTCATGGAGCCTGTTCTTGGTGCAGGCTTTCTATTTCATTTGCACAAAAGCTCAGACACTTTCCTGTGTGTTCCTTTGTGGATGTGAAATCACTGTCGTTAAATGAACTTCTTACCATTGTGGACAACAATGTGTTGTGCATATGCATAATGACTACACTGCTATACTCATGATGTCTCGGGTTCAAGTAAGTAAGTTACAAAGTGGTGTTATTCTTACAATTACCTTGGATGACATGAGACAGCAGTCGAAGTCATTGTCCGGTATATGACAGGACACTACCCACCACATTATTACTTCACGTGTACTGCTGGTTGCTTCCAAGACCCAATGGTTGGCTCTGCAACATACGCTGCAACGAAGGAAGGAAAGAATTAGAAAAATTACTGATTGCAAGGATTATTCGACATCAGGTAACTCATGAGCATCCTCAATCCATGTAGTAAAGAAGAAAGATGGTCCTGGTATGTTCATGGGGATTGTTGTGCCTGACATCCCATTCTACATCTCCAGAATTTTACAGCCACCCTAGCTAGCGATCTGCTGTTCAGCATGACTGATTTTCAAAAGGGAGGCCACCAGATTCCAGTCACGCCAGTGGATATATAATAGAAAGCAATAATCATGTCCTTTGGCTTCTTCAAATATACCAGAATACCATTTGGCTTGAAGAATGTGGGTCCAACATGGGAGTGATTTGTTGATGAAATCCTTTGTGGCCTGCCCTTCTGCTTCGCTTATCTCAATGATTTGTTAATCTTTTCTGCCTCTGGTGCAGAACCTAACAAACACCTGCAAATTATTTTTGATAGAATTTCTTGTTATGGACTACAAATTGGCAAAGACAAATGTGTGCTTTGACAAAAAGAAGTGGAGTTTTTGGGACATCGGGTTAGCCCCTCAGACATCTAGCCTTTACAAACTGAGGCTGACTTGATTCATTTGCTCCTAGCACACCCTAGTGCTTCTGCATCACTAGCTGTTGTTGTTGATGCCAGCCAGATTGTGATTTGAGCACCTCTCTCCCAAATAATTGCAGTTTACATAGGAACTGACTTCACACAAAATTGCCATGGCATGAAAAACTGATGCAGATGTACCGTAGTTTATCAAAAAATCAAACGCAGGATTGTGTCTCTAGAAGTTATCAATGACTAACTTCATTGTGTGGTGTGAGGTTTCCCAAAACAGATGACTGTTTGTCACATTGTGTTCCACTGTTTTTGGAAACAGATTTTTAGTGCCAACCATGGACTCGTGCATTCTGAAACTAATACCACTATAAAAATGGTGACAGACAGATTCATGTGATTGGGTGTGCAGCATGATTGTTGGCTATGGATTGAAATTTGTTTGCCTTGACAATAAGCTAAAGTGGGAAGTCATGTTCATAATCCAACTGCTACATTCAAGACCCTACACAATGTTTTTATCATGTATATATTGACCTTGTAGGGCTGGCCATTCATGTGCAATTGATAGTGGGGGGTATAACAATGAAACAAATAATTAAAATAAATGATTGTGTGGATAGTGTGATTTGGGTGCGCCATGGATGTGACAACAGATCAGGACCATCAATTTGAGTCAACCTTGTATTTTGAACTGGCAGGTGTGTGGTTTTATACATCATTGTATGACCAGCTACCACCCGACCAGTAACAGTGTGGTGGAACATTGGAGCCAGGCCTCCAAGTTGTTCCTAAGTGTCACAACTCCCTTTAGTTGATGGTCCTGCCCCTGTAGAATTTACATGTTGCATTCAGTCCATCCCTTGGTGCTTCAGCAGCAAAATTTGTGTACAGCAAGAATAGTAAGCTTCCCTTGGAATTTTCCATCAGCAATAAGACTACTTTCTTCCAGACCCACCCTTCTTAGTCCTGTTACATTAAAAACTGCATTTCCAATTTCTGTCTATCCTCAGTGTCTTGCCGTGTGGACCCTCCCATTTTTATCCATCATCTGATTTAAGACCTGTCTACATACATTAGTAATACTACGCACACACACTTCTTCATATCCCTTTACAAGCATCTTATACTGGTCCATACTGAGTTTTGGATCTTAGTAGCCACACAGTCATGATGATCTTAACTAACAATAAACCCATCAATGTTTCTGCTGAGCATGTAAGGGTAGAAGGGTGGTCTACCTGCTTGAGACAGTCAATGTTGCGGTCCACTCTCTATGTTGTAACCTGATGCCTACATTTTTGGAGTGCTGTCCGTTTTCAACACTGTCCTTGTATAATTCATTTTTATGTGTAACATGTATATCATCAGTAGTTTAATAAAGTGTTATGTGTTAACACTGTTCTTATTTAATTGTGGATTGAAGTTCCCACAGTATCACATCTCTGGTCTTACATGCTAGGGCCATTTACGAACTAATACTTGTATTAAATGACTTTCCTCTATTGGATTGTCTAAATATTTGGATCTTATTAGATGCTGTTCAGTATACTTCTTACAGCTACCCTAACTATTATTGTAATATCTAAGGTCCAGTAATTCAAGTACTACATTTTCCTGAGTGATTGATGATCAACATTTCTTTTTTAATTTTTCTTTGAAGTTACTCCAGTTCATAAATTCCTCAGACTGTACCCTTCCCTATTCAGCTGCATTCACTCCTAAATAACTGCAGACAAAACCAGTCTTCTTCTAATCATCGCAACATTTGGGCAGTGACCTAGAAAATAGCCTTAAGAAATATGTTGGATGTGCATCCACTTCTGGTTTGAACTTGCTCTAAAACATTTAGTTTGACTGTAGTGCCTGACACTTGTTTATGTACCTCAGTAAATTCCTGCTCAGTGAAATTTTTAATCTTTTTGGAATTCTCTCTTCATGTCTCTAAATTGTTCTTTAACTTCATTCCTCACCAAGTCACACTGCTTAGTAATTTCAGCATATAGCTCTCCTGTTAAAGTTGAAATTGCAGATTGTAATTTTATTTTATTGTATTTTATTAATATTTCTTGGCCTGAATAAATAATATACCCCTTTAATTTCCGAGCACACTTATCTATTTTCTCAGTATTTGAATGTGATTCTGCCTTTAAGTTGGCATTACTTTGACCTTTTTTCTCATTAGTTGTATCTAGGTTAGCTCTTAATGTTGCACCTTGCATATCTGTTTTCATATTCAGTTCAGCACCTTGAGTCTTTTTGTCAGTATTTAACTTCTTTAGATCTCCTAATTGTTCACTAAAGTTTCCCAAAATTTCTTTGAGATGCTCATCCATTTTTTCTAGCCAGCACTGGCATGTAATTAAAATGACAATAAGTTTTACAATAACTTTTTCCCAAATTGTTAATTGTAACGATGTGACTAATTTCGTAAAAAAATTCTTACAAGCACCATTTGGCTTCTGTACAGCTCACCAAACTTAGTTGAGGAACTCATCACATGGAGATGAGATGATGAGCTGGGCAGCTGCAGTCAGTGAGACCTGTTTGTTATAGATTCATGCGCAACTGCCATTGGTACAGCTATGTGATGCGTTGATGCCAAAGACCTAATGAATACAGTTGTCGATCTTAGTAATGTCAGCCATCAGTCCTCCATATCTGCAACATATGTTTGTCCAGTAAATTTAATCATTATTTGTCAGTGAAATTATTTTCTTTTTAATGTTTGTCTTTCCACAAGTGGGTTTAGGTGTGCACATAGCATTCTGTTGTTTTCTCAGATGTCACTGATAACAACAAGAACTTCCACGTAAGATTTCAATTAAATTTTTAGATTATTGTTGAATAAACCACTTTCTCCAGTCATTGTTGACATTCCTCATGAGTCTGATTTAGTCCCAGTATTTATTGTTCCAGGTCCTATCACCGGAGTAACAGAATGCTGTGTTACCCACTTTGAGAATGATGAGTTTTCCAAGTTTTGGTATTCAGCTGAGCAAAAATTGTGGAATATTGTTTAGCTCACTGCAGTTATTGACCATTGCTGTGTAGAATCTTCAGACTTCTTGTCTTCTGCAGCCTGGAATGTTGCTAGAAGTAAAATGCTTTATCACAAGATTAATGTAACTAAATACGATGAGATTTGTCTGAGTAATTTTCCTTATATTCTTCAAAACATTATAGTGAACTCTTCTAAACAAGACTTTCTCAACATAGGAAAATCACATATACTACTATTCCATATCCGAATTATTACAGTCATCGTGGACTTGGCAGCTTAATGTAATGCAAGAGAATGAATAAAGTGTACAGTCTTTGCTGCTTCTTTATGCACAATTCCCAGAATTGTTACTCTGTGTGCATTTATGCTGGGCTTGACATGCTACACCAGCCTCAGGCAATGGTGCCTGGACTGTGGACAAACTCCCACTGCGATTGCCACCCTACCTTGAAGACATGTGGTGCTCCTCAATGTACTTGGTACATGCAAAAATATGTGCCACAACAGCACAACAGTAGTGCATTCCTAAATATTAAATAGTTACACTTATAGTTTGTGAGCATCAAAATGGCTCTGAGCACTATGGGACTTAACTTCTGAGGTCATCAATCCCCTAGAACTTAGAACTACTTAAACCTAACTAACCTAAGGACATCACACACATCCATGCCTGAGGCAGGTTTTGAACCTGCGACCGTAGCGGTAGGGCGGTTCCAGATTGCAGCGCCTAGAACCGCTCAGTCACCCCGGCCGGCTTGTGAGCATCATTTGTTGGCAAAATAGATTAAAGGTTAGATGTAACTAACTCTTCCAGAGTGATATGTAATACCACATCCCCCATTCTAAGGTAAATTTCATATCTCAGACAAGGCCTGTTAGTGAGACCCTCTGATTTCTGCTCCAAAAGTAAGCTCCATCCATGCTAGAGGGATGCTGTTAATGAAATAACACTTTTGTTTTCCAAGTATAATTTTGTGATCCACACAAATACTATGGAAAGCTCACGTAATATACCAATGGGATAACTTTCCTTGTTTATTGCTGCTAATTTAGCATATTTGTGAGGGTTTGTATTGCTTTTTCTGTGGAGAATCGTTTATGAAACCAAAACAGACAGCCAGTTAACAAGTTATGCTCAGTGAAATCAATTGATATTCTATCATAAGTCACTTTCTCAAACACTTTTGTAGGTCTGTAATAAAAGGTGATTTTCTGCTCTCCAGTTCTATAGATGAGCTTTACTTCAGTATCTATAAGTCTGTTAGGAAACATCTCCACGGTCATTGATTGATTACTAAGATAGATTGAGGGTAAACCTGTCAGGAATGCAGGAAAAGAACAATTGTTGTTAAGTCTCTATTTGAGCCAGAATCTCTTCAATTTTACCTTCATGTTCTTTTCATGAGATATACTTAGGAGGAAGCAATATGCTGGTTGATTCTTTTTAGGAATATATTCTTTCAGAATTTTAATAGTAAACCATACCATGATGTCCAACATCTGCCATGTAGAATTTGCTTCTGGGTTGGGTCATCATCTCTGTAATGCTTTTACACATATTAAACAAGCACATTGCTCTTCCTCGAATTTTCTTTATTTACTCTGTCAATTTTATCTGGTGAGAGTCTCACACTAACAAGCAGATCTCAAATACTGGTTGATAAAGTATTTTGTAAGTTACCTGCTTCATGGATGGACTACAGTTCTTGAGGATTCTTTCACTTAATGTTAGCCTGGTGTCTACCTGTCTTACAATTAGTTATATGTAGTTCCTCTCTAAGAGACTTCTTGCTGCTGCTTCCAGATATTTAATGGATATGACTGCCTCTGGTGTCTGTTTGGCTGTTGTGTAATCATTTAATAAAAAGGTCTTCTTCCTTACTTATGCACAGTACATTAGAGTTGTCTGTGCTTAGAGTAAGTAGTCCATCCCTGCACCAAGCATTGATTCTCTGGAGTTCTTCCCACATTTCATTACTATTTTCTAGCACAGGGACTTGTTTATATACAACAGCATCATCCACAAATGGCCTCATGATTCTTCCAGTATAATGTATTGGGCCAGTTATATGTTGTTGTTGTTGTGGTCTTCAGTCCTGAGACTGGTTTGATGCAGCTCTCCATGCTACCCTATCCTGTGCAAGCTTCTTCATCTACCAGTACTTACTGCATCCTACATCCTTCTGAATCTGCTTAGTGTATTCATCTCTTGGTCTCCCTCTACGATTTTTACCCTCCACGCTACCCTCCAATGCTAAATTTGTGATCCCTTGATGCCTCAGAACATGTCCTACCAACCAGTCCCTTCTTCTTGTCAAGTTGTGCCCCAAGCTCCTCTTCTCCCCAATTCTATTCAATACCTCATCATTAGTTATGTGATCTACCCATCTAATCTTCAGCATTCTTCTGTAGCACCACATTTCGAAAGCTTCTATTCTCTTCTTGTCTAAACTATTTATAGTCCATGATTCACTTCCGTACATGGCTACACTCCATACAAATATTTTCAGAAATGGCTTCCTGACACTTAAATCTATCCTCGATGTTAACAAATTTCTCTTCTTCAGAAACACTTTCCTTGCCATTGCCAGTCTACATTTTATATCCTCTCTACTTCGATCATCATCAGTTATTTTGCTCCCCAAATAGCAAAACTCCTTTACTGCTTTAAGTGTCTCATTTCCTAATCTAATTCCCTCAGCACCACTCGGCTTAATTCGACTACATTCCATTATCCTCATTTTGCTTTTGTTGATGTTCATCTTATATCCTCCTTTCAAGACACTTTCCATTCCGTTCAACTGCTCTTCCAAGTCCTTTGCTGTCTCTGACAGAATTACAATGTCATCAGTGAACCTCAAAGTTTTTATTTCTTCTCCATGGATTTTAATACCTACTCCAAATTTTTGTTTTGTTTCCTTTACAACTTGGTCAATATACAGATTGAATAACATTGGGGATAGGTTACTACCCTGTCTCATTCCCTTCCCAACCACTGCTTCCCTTTCATGCCCCTCAACTCTTATAACTGCCATCTGGTTTCTGTATAAATTGTAAATAGCCTTTTGCTCCCTGTATTTTACCCCTGCCACTTTCAGAATTTGAAAGAGAGTATTCCAGTCGACATTGTCAAAAGCTTTCTCTAAGTCTAAAAATGCTAGAAACATAGGTTTGCCTTTCCATAATGTTTCTTCTAAGATAAGTAAGGTCAGTATTGCTTCACATGTTCCAATATTTCTACGGGATCCAAACTGATCTTCCCCGTGGTTGGCTTCTACCAGTTTTTCCATTCGTCTGTAAATAATTCGTGTTAGTTTTTTGCAGCTGTGGCTTATTAAACTGATAGTTCGGTAATTTTCACATCTGTCAACCCCTGCTTTCTTTGGGATTGGAATTATTATATTCTTCTTGAAGTCTGAGGGTATTTCGCCTGTCTCATACATGTTGCTCACCAGATGGTAGAGTTTTGTCAGGACTGGCTCTCCCAAGGCTGTCAGTAGTTCTAATGGAATGTTGTCTACTCCCGGGGCCTTGTTTCGACTCAGGTCTTTCAGTGCTCTGTCAAACTCTTCACGCAGTATCGTATCTCCCATTTCATCTTCATCTACATTCTTTTCCTTTTCCATGATATTGTCCAAGTACATCGCCCTTGTATAGACCCTCTATACACTCCTTCCACCATTCTGCTTTCCCTTCTTTGCTTAGAACTGGGTTTCCATCTGAGCTCTTGATATTCATGCAAGTGGCTCTCTTCTCTCAAAAGGTCTCTTTAATTTTCCTGTAGGCAGTATCTATCTTACCCCTAGTGAGATAAGCCTCTACATCCTTACATTTGTCCTCTATCCATGCCTGCTTAGCCATTTTGCACTTCCTGTCGATCTCATTTTTGAGACGTTTGTATTCCTTTTTGCCTGCTTCATTTACTGCATTTTTATATTTTCTCCTTTCATCAATTAAATTCAATATTTCCTCTGTTGCCCAAGGATTTCTACTAGCCCTCGTCGTTTTACCTACTTGATCCTCTGCTGCCTTCACTAATTCATCCCTCAGAGCTACCCATTCTTCTTCTACTGTACTTCTTTCCCCCATTCCTGTCAATTGTTCCCTTATGCTCTCCCTTAAACTCTGTACAACCTCTGGTTTAATCAGTTTATCCAGGTCCCATCTCCTTAAAAGTCCCACCTTTTTGCAATTTCTTCAGTTTTAATCTACAGTTCATAACCAATAGATTGTGGGCAGAGTCCACATCTGCCCCTGGAAATCTCTGTCAATTTAAAATCTGGTTCCTAAATCTCTGTCTTACCATTATGTAATCTATCTGATACCTTCTAGTATCTCCAGGATTCTTTAATGTATACATCCTTCTTTTATGATTCTTGAACCAAGTGTTAGCTATGATTAAGTTACGCTCTGTCCAAAATTCTACCAGACGGCTGCCTCTTTCATTTCTTACCCCCAATCCATATTCACCTACTATGTTTCCTTCTCTCCCTTTTCCTACTCTCAAATTCCAGTCACCCATGACTATTAAATTTTCGGCTCCCTTCACTACCTGAATAATTTCTTTTATCTCATCATACATTTTATCAATTTCTTCATCATCTGCAGAGCTAGTTGTCATATAAACTTGTACTACTGTAGTAGGCATGGGCTTCATGTCTATCTTGGCCACAATAATGCGTTCACTATGCTGTTTGTAGTAGCTTACCCGCACTCCTATTTTTTTATTCATTATTTATATGTATCGTGAACAATAATGATGGTATAACAATGGCTTGTCATATGCTCAAAGTTTCTTTTATGTCTGATGATGTCTTTCCAGTAACAATAACATGCTTTTCCTTACGAACACTTCAATACAATCACAAATTTTGTATGATATTTTGTGTGTTTGTATTTTATTCATTAGCCAACAGTTTGACAGTATCAAAAACAGTTATGAGGTCAGTGAACGTAGCATCAATGTGGGTTCTTGTCTATGCTACTTTTTGGGTCTCATGAATGAACAGAGTGCATTGAGTTTAACAACATTTTTGTTTACAGAATCCACGTTCAGTACTACAGCAAAATGCTTTGTGTATAGGACATGAGTATAAAATTCATTCAAAAATACAAACTTAAAAAAAAGTTTTGCATCACCCTGGTTCCCAGAACTCCTGAGAATAGACGTTGACTGTGGATTCTGTATCACAGACACAGTCCCTTTGACTGTTCAGAGATGTCACTAAACCTGCCAAAGATGTAAACAACCATGCATGAGGCAGAGGGGGTCCAACAGCTGATCAGTTCCAGTCATTCCACCAGGAAGGAGGCATACGGCTTGTGTTGTCTGTAGTTCAACCATGCCTAGATGGTCAATACCACGGTTCGATCAAGTCCACATTGTTACTTTGTGCCAGGAAGGGTTCTCAACAAGGAAAGTGTCCAGGCATCTCAGAGTGAACCAAAGTGATGTTGTTTGGACATGGAGGAGATACAGGGAGACAGGAACGGTTGATGACATGCCTCGCTCTAGCTGCCCAAGGGCTGCTACTGCAGTGGATGACCACAACCTATGGATTATGGCTCGGAGTAACTCTGACAGCAATGCTACCATGTTGAATAATGCTTTTTGTACAGCCACAGGACGTCATATTATGACTCAAACTGTGCACGATAGGCTGCATGATGTGCAACTTCATTCCTGACATTTATGATGACGTTCATCTTTGCAACTACGACACCATGCAGTGCGGTACAGATGGGCCCAACAACATGCCGAATGGACTGCTCAGGATTGGCATCACATTCTCTTCGCCGATGAGTGTCACTTATGCCTTCAGCCAGACAATCATTGGAGACATGTTTGGAGGCAACTCTGTCAGGCTGAATGCCTTAGACACACTGTCCAGCGAATGCAACGAGGTGGAGGTTCCCTGCTCTTTTGGGGTGGCGTTATGTGGGGCCGACATATGCCGCTGATGGTCATGGAAGGTGCCGTAATGGCTGTACGATACGTGAATGCCTGCTCCAACCGATAGTGCAATCACATTGGTAGCATATTCGTGAGGCATTCGTCTTCATGGATGACAATTCGCACCTCCATCATGCACATCTTGTGAATGACTTCCTTCAGAATAACGATATTGCTTGACTAGAGTAGCCAGCATGTTCTCCGGACATGAACCCTATCGAAACATCCGTGAGATAGATTGAAAAGGGCTGTTTATGGATGACGTGACCCACCAACCACTCTGAGGGATCTATGGTGAATCGACATTGGGACAGTCTGGAGCAACAGTGCCTTGATGAACCTGTGGATAGTATGCCATGATGAATACAGGCATGCATCAAAGCAAGAGGACATGCTAGTGGGTATTAGAGGTTCCGGTGTGTACAGAAATCTGGACCACAGCCTCCGAAGGTCTCGCTGTATAGTAGTACAACATGCAATGTGTGGTTTTCATGAGCCATAAAAAGGGCAGAAGTGATGCTTATGTTGATCTCTATTCCAATTTTCTATATGGGTTCCGGAACTCTTGGAACTGAGGTGATGCAAGACTTTTTTTTGGTGTGTGTGCTATGGTAGACTGATGTCAGTGATACTAGCCTATAATTATGAGCATCTGTTTAATGATCCTTCTTGAAAACAGGAATGAGCTACACATTTTCCAATCAATTGGAACAATTTGCTCCTCCAGCAGCCTATGGTAGACTACTGCTGGAAGAAGAGCAATGTCATTCATAAATTTAAGTAGAACCATATAAGTATCCCATCAGGTCCGGTTTCACTTTCTCTGTAAAGCAATTTCAGTTAATCTTCTATCAAAAAGTTCACTTATTTCAGTATCTGCCATTTTGGTGTTTACACAAAGATTGAAAGGAGGAACCACAGTATGACCTTCCTCACTGAAACTATGGTGAAAGCTGAATTTCAGTATCATTATGGGCACTTACTGTTGGCACAGGTGATATTGACCCATTTCTGAACATAGGCTTAAAAAACTTCTTAGGTTTCCTGGCCGATCGATAGACAGAGTATTATCTGGATACTCCACGCATGACTATACTAATTTTGGCTTCATTCAGTTTTTGTTTGTCAATGATGCTTTGGCTGCATTTAAATCTGTAATGAAGTTTACTTTGCTTTTAGAGCAGCTTTCTAGTATGGCTGTCAAATCATGGTAGTTCTTACCCATCCCTCTCAACTTTAATCAGCACATAATTGTCTAAGGCATATTGTACAGTACTCTGGAAGTTTGTGCATTTATACTCAGTGATGAAAAATATGGGATGGAATAATGTCAATACAGTAGGGCCGATTGTTACTCACCACGTAGATGAGGCATTGAGAAGCAGATAGGCACATTTGAAGTAATTTTAAAAGGAGACTAAGCTATGCACATGTTTTGCAAGACAGAGAGAAACACAAAGAGACAAATTCTCTCTCTCTCTCTCTCTCTCTCTCTCTCCCCCCCCCCCTCCCCCTCATCTCTCTCTCTCTCTCTCACACACACACACACACACGCATAATTGACAACTGTCATCTCCTGGCCTTGAAGCCAGACTGGAGGTGGGCAGCAATCTTGGATAGGGTGTGTAGTAAAGAAAGGACTATACAGATGCTCTGGGTTGAGACAGAAGACGTATGGGACTGGAGTGGGACCAGGAAAAGAAACAGAAGCAGAGGGGACAGATATTATTGAAGGCTGAGACCAGGGCTTACAGGAATGATGGATATGTAATAAGAAAAGTTAGCACTGCACAGTCCAGAAACGCTGGTATTGGCTGGATGAATCCAGATCACACAGGCTGTTAAGCAGACGAAGTGAAGCACCCTCTGCAGGTCCAAGAGTTAGAACAGGCCCGAGGTATTCCTGCCTGTCATAAAAGGTGACTAAAAGGAGTTTCCCACTTTTCAGCCCTATAAGTTCAGGTCCCATTTTATGGTTTGACCTCCCACTTTCCAAATTCTACAGAAGTGCAGGTCAATTGGGGAAGGACACCTTACGTGATGCAATTAGATTCAGTCTCCTTCATCTATTGTTGTCATGGCTTTGCACCTCCACCTGCAGTTCAACTATTTGGATGAGGACACCTTCCGGGGACATCATCTTCTTCTGTTGTCTCCTGTCCTCTTGCACCCCTATGACAATATTGGATTTCTTGGCACCCAACATCCAGCACTGTAGCCAGTCCATTGTGATGGTCCATTGATGTACCCATTTGGTGTTAGCCCCCTAACAATACAGGGCTTGCACTGCTGTTGCCTGAGCTGTGAACTCCCCACACATACCGAGGAGTAGATGCCCATCTTCTTGGGGCATTTGGACTCCTGGCAACGGCTATCATGCCAGGTGGCCTTTACTGTGGCTGGGTTGCACCCGTGGGAAGAACCCTGGATTGGAGTGGGGGGTATCACGTTGGATGAACTGCATTGAAGGAGACCAAGTTACCTTTTGCTGGGGACCGAATGGCCCCAAAAGTCTCCAAAAAAGGAAAAGGTGACTTTAATTCTGAGAGATACAACCCCAAATCATTCCCTTCCCTAACCACACCACTGGAGGAACATAGAGGTATGGATAAGAGAAAGCATTATTCTCCAAGGTATTTTATCTGCAGCAGAATGGATGGGGACTCCTTTCTGGCTACAAAGCCTCAATTCTGTGTCAAACACCTGGACGACAAATTTGGGGAAGTGGCTGCACTGTCAAAAATGAGAAATGAGGTAGTTGTCATACAGACAGTATCCCATTCCCAGTCCTGGGCATTACTCGCCTGTGACCACCTGTGTGATATTCCCCTCTCCATCACTCCCCGTAAAAGCCTCAACATGGTCCAGGGGATTATTTTCCACCATGACCTCCTCTTGCAATCTGATGACAAGCTCCATGCCAATTTAGATCAGTGGAGTATTCATTTCATCTGGTTCATCGGTAGGCGACCCAAAGACAACAGGTTTCCTACCGGTGATTTCATCTTGGCATTTTAGGGTGATTCATTGCCTGAAAAGGTCAAGGTGATGATTTACCACAATGATGTCAAACCTTACATCCCTCCCCCTATGCAGTGCTTTAAGTGCTGGAAATATGGGCACATGACTTCCTGCTGCAATTTCAGCGCCACATGTCGAGACCACGAACATCCACTGCATCCAAATACTCCATGTGCGCCTTCTCCCACTTGTGTCAACTGTGCAGAACACGATGTCCCCTGCGTGCCAGACTGCACAGCACTCCAAAAGGAGTGGAAAATTATGGAGTACAAGACCCTGGACCAACTGACTTACCAAGAGGCTAAACATAAATTTGAACAATTGCACCCCATTCAGTTGACATCCACATATGCTGCAGCTACATCAACATCACCCCCTCAAGTGGTGGTTGTTACACACTCTCTGCCACGTAAAGTGGACTCTTTGGGCTGCCCGAATACATCGTCCCTCTTGCTGGTAGGGGTCACATCTTCTTCCGTTGCTCCCAAAGCACCTACTTCAGGAGCATCCCCCCCCCCCCCCCCCACCACCACCAAATGCTGGAGTCATCGGTCCAAACCCCAGCTCCTCCGCTGGCTCCTCTCATGAGGAAGGGATCCCATGGGACTCTCCCTTCCGAGGTCTCCACTAATGCCACAACAGAAGCTCGCCAGTGGCTAAAGGAGCCACAGGCTGCTGGATGAAGAGCTTCACGGTCTTCCTCCATGTCTGACACTACTACAGAGAAGTCCTCCCAGCAAGCCCCTAAAGAGGTGTGAGAGGGCAAGTAAACCAAGAAGAAGTCTGCTAAGAAACAGGACCCTCTGGTAGCCCCAACACCACCAGTCCCAACCGTTTCTGCATCTGAGGATGAGGTGGAGATTGTAGATTGTAGCACCCCCTAAGGAGCTGGATCTCACTGATGCCTCATCTGCAATGGCAATGGATACAAATGCTCAGTCAGTGGCAGCAGGTGATACTGAGGCATAACCTGCCTCCATGGTCACTGTGTGCCTTCCCATATTCCAGAAAGTGTCATCAACCAGTGGAACTGTGGGTTTTATTCCCACCTAGCCGAGTTACGACAACTCGTTAAGTGTTACACATGCTTCTTTGCATTGTCCTTCAGAAAACCTGGTTTCCCGCAATGCAGACCCCCACTCTCCGTGTCTATCAGGGGGTACTGCAGAAACCATACTGTCTGTGACTGACCATCAGGTGGAATTCGTATCTTTGTCCTTACCTTTACTTGTAGCAAACCTGTGCCCCTTCAAACACCTTTAGAGGCTCTGGCTGTCAGGGTGAAGACAACACAGGAAGTTACCATCTGTAATGTCTACCTCCCTCCAGATGGTGGCAAACCACCCCATGTATTGGCTGCACTCATTTTGCAACTCAGCCCACCTTTTCTACTTCTGGGTAATTTTAACACCTGTAACCCTTTGTGGGGTGGAACCAAGATACTGGCCATGGTAAAGATGTCGAGAACCTACTAACTGAACTTGACCTTTACCTCCTAAATACAGGTTCCCCCACACATTTCAGTATGGCACATGGCACATACTCAGCCATTGATCCTTCAGTTTGCAGTCCTGGCTTTCTCCCGTCTATCCACCGGAGAGCTCATGATGACTTGTGTGGCAGTGACCTCACCCCAGCATCCCTCATCTTGACAATTGCCCAGATGGGCTCTTCCCAAGGCTGAGTAGGACACTTTCACCTCCACTAACATCGTTGTATCTCCGTTGCATGCCACCATCAATGAGATGATCCACACCATCACTACTACTATTATTGCCACAGCTGAATCAGCAATCCCTTGTTCCTCTGGTTGTCCCTGGCAGAAGTCAGTGCCTTGGTGGTCGCCAGAAATAGCTGCAGCCATCGTAAACTGCAGGCGGGCCCTCCAATGTCATAAGTGCCACCCATCCCTGGAGAACCTCATTGCCTTCAAACAGCTCCATGCCCAGGTCTGCCTTCTCATCAAACAATGGAAGCAGAAGTGTTGGGAATGCTACATCTCCACCACTGGAACATGAACCCCCGTTTCTCAGGTATGGACCAAACTCCGATGACTTTACAGCTATCAGACCCCTGCAGATGTACCTGGAATTTCCACAAATGGAGCTGTCTCTGCCAATCCAGACATAATTGCAGAGCGTCTTGCCAAGCATTATGCTCGCACCTCTGCAGCTGAGAATTACCGCCCTGCCTTTCATCTCCTAAAATAGCGCGTGGAACGGCAACACGTCCCTTTTGCTCCATGCCACTCTGAGCCATATAATGCTCCCTTCAGTGTGTGGGAATTTCTTAGTGCCCTTGCCAACTGTTCTGACACATCCCTCCTCGACTGCATCCATTCACATTCTGAAACATATGTCAGTGGATTCCCAGTGCCACGTCCTTGCCATCTTCAACCACATCTGGAGCGATGGTGAGTTCCCGTCGCAATGGCAGGAAAGTATCATCATCCCAGTGCTATCATCCCATCAGCCTCATCAACTTTCTGTGTAGGCTGCTTGAACATATGGTGAGCCAGCGGTTGTGTTGGCTCATTGATTCTCGGGGCCTTCTGGCTCCATTCCAGGACGGTTTTCACCAAGGATGCTCCACCATCAACAATTTGGTGCACCTGGAGCCTGCCATTCAATTGGTCTTTTCCCTGGACCAACACCTTATTGCCATCTTTTTCGACCTGACAAAGGCCTACAATACCACTTGTCGATGCCACAACCTCGCTACTCAGCATGAATGGGGTCTCCAGGGCCTGCTCCAATTTTTATACAGAACTTTTCATCGCTCCACACTTCCAGAGTTCAAGTCAGTGCTTCCCACAGTGCACCACATATGTAAGAGAATGGGGTCCCACAGGGCTCTGTCCTGAGTGTCCTACTCTTTTTAATTGGCATCAATGGTCTCGCATTAGCAGTAGGGTTGTCAGTATCTGCCCTCCTATACACTGATGATTTTTATACTTCCTTCTGCTCCTTTTCTATTGTTGTGTCTCAGTGCCAGCTGCAGGGAGCTATACAGAAGGCACAGTCGTGGACCCTCACTCAACAGCTTTCAATTTTCAGCTGCCAAGTCTTGCATCATGCACTTCTGTCATCTTCATACTGTCCACCCCCGTCCATAACTTTATCTCGATGACCAACTACTGGATGTAGTGGAGATTTACGACTCTTTGTGACTGATATTCAATGCTCACTTAACTTGGCTTCTCCATCTTTGTCAGTTTAAGGACAAGTGCTGGCAGCATTTTAATATTATTCGATGCCTGAGCCACACCAACTGGGGTGCTGATTGTCGTACACTGCTTCAGCTACACAAAGCCCTTGTATAGTCCCTTATTGACTATGGGAGCTTGGTGTATGACTCAATGTTGTCCTCCACACTGCATCTGCTGGACCCTATCCTCCACTGTGGAGTTTGGCTCGTGGCAGGAGCCTTCCGAACGAGCCCTCTGAACAGCCTCCTTGTGGAAGCTGGCATTCCTACATTGCAGCTCCAGCAGCAACTACTGCTTACGAACTATACCACCCACATTCATAGTTCACCTTGCCACCAAAATTACCGTCTCCTTTTCTCTAACATGACAGATGCGTCTCCTGCAAGGCAGCTTAGAACTGGGAATCCCCTCACTGTCCATGTCCGGTAGCTTATTAATGAACTCAACACTTCCCCTCTATCACCTTTCCTGTGGGTCCACTTATGTACACCTCCATGGTCCTTACCTCAGCCACAGCTTTGGCTGGAGGTGTTGCCCTCCGCCGGCAATTTCTCTCTCTTCTCAGCGAGTTTGAGGGTTCAGAAATAGTCTATACAGATGAATCAATGGTCAACAGTCTTGGTGGCTTTGCTAACACTCAAGCTGGCCATACTGAACAACGCTCCTTGCCGGACGGGTGCACTGTTTTCATTGCAAAGTTGGTAGCCTCCTATTGCACCCTTGAGCATATCTGCTCCTGCGCTGGTGAGTCCTTCGTCATCTGTAGTGACTCCTTAAGCAGCCAAAAAGCTCTTGACCAGTGCTTCCCTCGGCATCCTTTGATGCATCCTAGGAGTCTTTTTATGGACATTCAGTAACCTTCATTTGGACCCCAGGACATGCCGGACAACAAACTTGCTGACAGCCTGGCCAAACAGGCTACTGGTAAACCAACTCTGGATATTGGCCTGTAGGAGACTGATCTCCACTCGGTCTTCTACCACAAGTTTTTCACAATCTGGGATACTGAATGACGTAGCCTCAGTACCCCAAACAAACTCCATGTTATCAAGGAAATAACAAATGTGTGGTGGTCATCCATGCGAGCCACTTGCAGGGGCTCTGTTGTCCCGTACCAGTTCTGCATCGGCCATACTTGGCTAACACGTAGTCACCTCTTCCGTAGCGAGGAGCCATCTCGGTGTCACTGTGGTTCCAATATAACTGTCATCTACCTCTTGTTGAACTGCCCAATTTTAGTCACTCTGTGATGGATTTTTAACCTTACCAGCATCCTGCCTATGGTGTTGGGCGAAAATGCCTCAACAGCCAATTTAGTTTTACATTTTATTTGTGAGGGGTAGTTTTTATTGTACTATCTAAGATCGGGCATGTGGTCTTCTGTCCCAGGCCTCCAGCCTCCTTCCCTTTTACTTCTTCATCATTTTTGCTTTGCATTTTGTTTGCCTTGTTGTTCGTCTTTTCCCTATGTGTGTTCTTCTCACCTTGTCTTTTATGCTGGCGATTTTAGTATGTTGCAGACTGGCTGACTCATCCTTTCTTTTGTCCTTATGATCAGCCAGCCCAAGGCATCTGCTATATGATTTTAATACCTTTGCTTTCAGTGTATGTTTAGCTGGCCGCTGTGGCCGAGCTTTTCTAGGCGCTTCAGTCCAGAACCGTGGTGCTGCTACGGTCGCAGGTTCGAATCCTGCCTCGGGCATGGATATGTGTGATGTCGTTAGGTTTAAGTAGTTCTAAGTCTAGGGGACTGATGACCTCAGGTGTTAAGTCCCATAGTACTCAGAGCCATTTGAACCATTTTTTTAGTGTACATTTCCCCCTTTGGTTCACTTCTTTCATTTTCTCTTTTGGTGTGGTTCCCCATTAGTTTTACCCCCTTTACTTCTCCCAACTCCTTTGTTTTTAATTGTTTTACCTTGAGGCTTGTTTGCTTATGGAAAAAGCTACTGATGAACCTGTAGTTTGGTCCCTTTGTACCCCAATCTAACCAACCAAAGTGAAGCACATTTTGTTGGATAGCATGCTTAGAAACTGGCGATCAAGCTGTTTCTTGTCCACTGTTTGGTGATGGCCATTCATGTGGGCAGACAGACAGCAAAACATTGTGTAATACTAAAAAAGTTTGTGAATACATAGGTGAAATAAAACTGTACAGTTGAAAATCAAAAACTTTTGTAGCATTTTCATTTCAAAGAGTACAGACGTACAGTCCATTTCCTCTCACTTCCTCTATTTTGATTATAGCATGCATCTTTCTGGAATTGTGGAAGAGGCGGCAGGCTGAATTGGCATGGCTCTGGGATCTTTCTGAGAATGAAGAAGACTTCAACCTGCGACCAGAATTTGAAGGTTCTGTCAAGACAAGAAAGTTTAATGTTGTTACTGGTAGGGAAGAACCACATCTCACATTCTGGAACAAATCTGTGCGTCTTTTCACTTCTGCATCTGCTGTTGCATTTATGGTCAGTGAAAGGTAGCTTTCTTCAATAACTATCATTTAATATTTACTCTGATGTTTGAGAAAACTGCAGCATAGTAAAAGAACTGCTTGAAAGAGTACAAACTGAAGGTATGTGTAAAAAGAAGCAAAAACAATAACTGATTTAAGTTTGCAGGGAAATGGCGTAGGACCAATCTCTATTGTGATATTTAAAGCAGAAAAATTATGAATCAAAGTGAAAACAAATACCAGTATTCATTATAGACATAAAAGCATGTGAGTGAGTATCCAAGTGTAGACACAAAAGTGAGTGAATATTCAAGTGACAGGAAGATTGGTGTTTAGGTTGCTGTCATTGTCATAGTGTGATATTTTGACTTGCTGATAGCATACTATTATGACAGTGTTTGTGTGTGTAGAGTCAGAAGGTAGAAAAAGGTTGAATGAAGCAGGGGGGGGGGGGGAGGGGGGGGGGAGGGGGGGGGGGGGAGGGAGAATGGTCTTCACAAATTCACAAACAAAAGTGTGTCCTCTCCCACCACACAGACGGATTTACCAATTTAGTATCAGTTTGGAGAAAGTCAGAACATGTGATAGATATTGACTACCAGCAAGGGTACTTAGAGGTATTTACTATGAAATTTTTTTTTAATAAAAATGGTGGGTCAATGCTTCTCCTTGTAACTAAAAATGTTGGATGGGTATGGATTCTAAAAGCTCCCAGTGGCACTGTAAATGTTACCCAGAAAAGAGAAAACTACAGAAAATGTGAATGTACAAAGTATTTGTGTGTATCCAAACATTACTTACCTAACAGCAAAATAATGTGCATAAATCTCACACAAGTTATACTCTATGAATTAAGTGTACTGTAGGAAGTAGATACTTATCATAAACTGGTAGCATCAGTATGTTTGGTAACAGACAAAATTTTTCAATAGTTTTGATTTCTATTTTGTAAGACTTTGTACCATGTTTCCCGCATTCCTCACTGTCCATGAAAGCAGTATGAGGTACCCCTCTCCTTCCGTTCCTCCATGTCCATTTCCTCAGTGCACTCTAGGTAGTGGTGCATGCAGTGTGACTTCTGCACAGTCTGACTACCATCATGTTTTTACAGCTACAGTTGACTGTGTCATAGCACTATAATTGCCATAGACCTGTCTGGGTAAACAAATCACTGCAATGTATTGCATGCTGGTGTTACATGTATCATTCCTTTTGTGTCCATTGTGTAGAAACCACTAATGCTTCAGACAGCAATGAACATTGTCACTTCCATGGAAAGTGGTTAAATGTATTGTTTTCACTCGAGCCCCATTGATCCCTTGACAGCCACATCTGTGTTAGGTGCTGTTGTGTAGACTGAAGTCTGATAGTCTGGAGTGTTGAGCATCATAACAAGCAAATATCATCTGAGATGATTTTGGACACCACTGGATGCAAAATGGAATGCCAGTGTGGACAGGTACTATATCAGAGAGATACTAGAGCTCAAGGCGTTACTCCTATTTCAGTTAACTCCAAGTATTATGCTTCATTATGTCAGTTTCCAGCCACATGTGGCAAGGAACAAACAATTATTCTTTGGGGAATGATACATAGCTCTGCATTCCACACCTACATATTCACCGTGTTTGTTAGAGACTATGACTGCAACACATAGATGTTTCACACCATAATGCTTTTTCAAACTCATATCAATCTAATGTTCTGTAATTCAGTTGTTTCTATATTACCAATTGGCCAATGAGCTGAATAAAATTAATTTCAGTCTAATGTATGTTTCTTCATGCTGCAGTTTTCACAAATATTAGTGTAGTATTTATATAACAACAATGGGATTTTGTGTTGTAATGCAGTTATAACAGTTTACTCATAACTTTTGTTGTGAAAATATTAATTAGAAGCTAAATGTTACTTCACTATGTCTTATTTCTAATTTTAGTAATTTTCATTACTTATTGATTATTCCTTTTTCCAGTTACATGAGTGGTCACCTTAGTCTTCATTTATCTCACTTCGCTTAAAAGACAGTAATATTTTGCAGTAGAAAATCATTGACTTTGCATTTCAAAATCATGTCCCAGTCTTGTTGAAGTACGATTCCTGTTTGTTACCAGAATAGGTTAGATGCATTCCGGGGCTATTTCATAAACAAAGCAATAATCAGTTAAACCCCATTCTTTTTCAGTTGTGTTAACACTCTATACTTAACCAGGTTGATAAGCTCTCACAATCTTTCTCACCCGGCAAGACATATTCTGGGAAGGGGGGAGGGCTGTATTATTTCGCAGTGCAAATGTGTTGTTTCCTAGGTATATTAATTTTTCTGCAGAAACTAAACTATCATTACATTACAGTATTCAATTTTTGATGAGCAAGGTGAAACTCTTGACAATACAGTTTGGGGTCTGCTAGCTACAAATTTCAGAGATAATGCTCTTTTGGAAATACTTTCAAACAGATTACAGTTAATTTTCATTCATCCACTGATCATATTCTGAAGATTCCATCAAGAAGGACAGCCTTTCAGATGTGATACAACTCAAGGAATACATTAATAAAAGACAAGCAAGTTACAGAAACTACATCATGACAAAATTTTCACTACAAGGCTTAACACTATTCATGCTTACACCAGCTAAATGTAACCTAGTAAGTTAGAAAGAAGGGTATGATTTTGAAAAATGCTGCTGTCTCCTCAGCTATAATGATCAAACAGCTGCTTATGTACTATTGGTAACTGAATATTAACTTGATCACACTGAAATTTTTGAAAGATAGTAGTAGTAGTAGTAGTAGTTTATTCATCCAGAGACAATTTACATTGCACGGATTTCGTCAAAAAAATACATAGCATATATATATAATGGAAGGAAACATTCCACGTGGGAAAAATTATATATAAAAACAAAGATGAGGTGACTTACCGAACAAAAGCGCTGGCAGGTTGATAGACACACAAACAAACACAAACATACACACAAAATTCAAGCTTTCGCAACAAACTGTTGCCTCATCAGGAAAGAGGGAAGGAGAGGGGAAGACGAAAGGAAGTGGGTTTTAAGGGAGAGGGTAAGGAGTCATTCCAATCCCGGGAGCGGAAAGACTTACCTTAGGGGGAAAAAAGGACAGGTATACACTCGCACACACGCACATATCCATCCACACATACAGACACAAGCAGACATATTTAAAGACAAAGAGTTTGGGCAGAGATGTCAGTCGAGGCAGAAGTGTAGAGGCAAAGAAGTTGTTGAAAGACAGGTGAGGTATGAGTGGCGGCAACTTGAAATTAGCGGAGATTGAGGCCTGGCGGATGACGAGAAGAGAGGATATACTGAAGGGCAAGTTCCCATCTCCGGAGTTCGGATAGGTTGGTGTTGGTGGGAAGTATCCAGATAACCCGGACGGTGTAACACTGTGCCAAGATGTGCTGGCTGTGCACCAAGGCATGTTTAGCCACAGGGTGATCCTCATTACCAACAAACACTGTCTGCCTGTGTCCATTCATGCGAATGGACAGTTTGTTGCTGGTCATTCCCACATAGAATGCATCACAGTGTAGGCAGGTCAGTTGGTAAATCACGTGGGTGCTTTCACACGTGGCTCTGCCTCTGATCGTGTACACCTTCCGGGTTACAGGACTGGAGTAGGTGGTGGTGGGAGGGTGCATGGGACAGGTTTTGCATCGGGGGCGGTTACAAGGATAGGAGCCAGAGGGTAGGGAAGGTGGTTTGGGGATTTCATAGGGATGAACTAACAGGTTACGAAGGTTAGGTGGACGGCGGAAAGACACTCTTGGTGGAGTGGGGAGGATTTCATGAAGGATGGATCTCATTTCAGGGCAGGATTTGAGGAAGTCGTATCCCTGCTGGAGAGCCACATTCAGAGTCTGGTCCAGTCCCGGAAAGTATCCTGTCACAAGTGGGGCACTTTTGTGGTTCTTCTGTGGGGGATTCTGGGTTTGAGGGGACGAGGAAGTGGCTCTGGTTATTTGCTTCTGTACCAGGTCGGGAGGGTAGTTGCGGGATGCGAAAGCTGTTTTCAGGTTGTTGGTGTAATGATTCAGGGATTCCGGACTGGAGCAGATTCATTTGCCACGAAGACCTAGGCTGTAGGGAAGGGACCGTTTGATGTGGAATGGGTGGCAGCTGTCATAATGGAGGTACTGTTGCTTGTTGGTGGGTTTGATGTGGACGGACGTGTGAAGTTGGCCATTGGACAGGTGGAGGTCAACGTCAAGGAAAGTGGCATGGGATTTGGAGTAGGACCAGGTGAAACTGATGGAACCAAAGGAGTTGAGGTTGGAGAGGAAATTCTGGAGTTCTTCTTCACTGTGAGTCCAGATCATGAAGATGTCATCAATAAATCTGTACCAAACTTTGGGTTGGCAGACTTTAACCAAGAAGGCTTCCTCTAAGCGACCCATGAATAGGTTGGCGTAGGAGGGGGCCATCCTGGTGCCCATGGCTGTTCCCTTTAATTGTTGGTATGTCTGGCCCTCAAAAGTGAAGAAGTTGTGGGTCAGTATGAAGCTGGCTAAGGTGATGAGGAAAGAGGTTTTAGGTAGGGTGGCAGGTGATCGGCGTGAAAGGAAATGCTCCATTGCAGCGAGGCCCTGGACGTGCGGAATTTTTGTGTATAAGGACGTGGCATCAATGGTTACAAGGATGGTTTCCGGGGGTAACAGATTGGGTAAGGATTCCAGGCGTTCAAGGAAGTGGTTGGTGTCCTTGATGAAGGATGGGAGACTGCATGTAATGGGTTGAAGGTGTTGATCTACGTAGGCAGAGATACGTTCTGTGGGGGCTTGGTAACCAGCTACAATGGGGCGGCCGGGATGATTGGGTTTGTGGATTTTAGGAAGAAGGTAGAAGGTAGGGGTGCGGGGTGTCGGTGGGGTCAGGAGGTTGATGGAGTCAGGTGAAAGGTTTTGCAGGGGGCCTAAGGTTCTGAGGATTCCTTGAAGCTCCGCCTGGACATCGGGAATGGGGTTACCTTGGCAAACTTTGTATGTGGTGTTGTCTGAAAGCTGACGCAGTCCCTCAGCCACATACTCCCGACGATCAAGTACCACGGTCGTGGAACCCTTGTCCGCCGGAAGAATGATGATGGATCGGTCAGCCTTCAGATCACGGATAGCCTGGGCTTCAGCAGTGGTGATGTTGGGTGTAGGATTAAGGTTTTTTAAGAAGGAAAAACCTTAATCCTACACCCAACATCACCACTGCTGAAGCCCAGGCTATCCGTGATCTGAAGGCTGACCGATCCATCGTCATTCTTCCGGCGGACAAGGGTTCCACGACCGTGGTACTTGATCGTCGGGAGTATGTGGCTGAGGGACTGCGTCAGCTTTCAGACAACACCACATACAAAGTTTGCCAAGGTAACCCCATTCCCGATGTCCAGGCAGAGCTTCAAGGAATCCTCAGAACCTTAGGCCCCCTGCAAAACCTTTCACCTGACTCCATCAACCTCCTGACCCCACCGACACCCCGCACCCCTACCTTCTACCTTCTTCCTAAAATCCACAAACCCAATCATCCCGGCCACCCCATTGTAGCTGGTTACCAAGCCCCCACAGAACGTATCTCTGCCTACGTAGATCAACACCTTCAACCCATTACATGCAGTCTCTCATCCTTCATCAAGGACACCAACCACTTCCTTGAACGCCTGGAATCCTTACCCAATCTGTTACCCCCGGAAACCATCCTTGTAACCATTGATGCCACGTCCTTATACACAAATATTCCGCACGTCCAGGGCCTCGCTGCGATGGAGAATTTCCTTTCACGCTGATCACCTGCCACCCTACCTAAAACCTCTTTCCTCATCACCTTAGCCAGCTTCATACTGACCCACAACTTCTTCACTTTTGAGGGCCAGACATACCAACAATTAAAGGGAACAGCCATGGGCACCAGGATGGCCCCCTCCTACGCCAGCCTATTCATGGGTCGCTTAGAGGAAGCCTTATTGGTTACCCAAGTCTGCCAACCCAAAGTTTGGTACAGATTTATTGATGACATCTTCATGATCTGGACTCACAGTGAAGAAGAACTCCAGAATTTCCTCTCCAACCTCAACTCCTTTGGTTCCATCAGTTTCACCTGGTCCTACTCCAAATCCCATGCCACTTTCCTTGACGTTGACCTCCACCTGTCCAATGGCCAACTTCACACGTCCGTCCACATCAAACCCACCAACAAGCAACAGTACCTCCATTATGACAGCTGCCACCCATTCCACATCAAACGGTCCCTTCCCTACAGCCTAGGTCTTCGTAGCAAATGAATCTGCTCCAGTCCGGAATCCCTGAATCATTACACCAACAACCTGAAAACAGCTTTCGCATCCCGCAACTACCCTCCCGACCTGGTACAGAAGCAAATAACCAGAGCCACTTCCTCGTCCCCTCAAACCCAGAATCCCCCACAGAAGAACCACAAAAGTGCCCCACTTGTGACAGGATACTTTCCGGGACTGGACCAGACTCTGAATGTGGCTCTCCAGCAGGGATACGACTTCCTCAAATCCTGCCCTGAAATGAGATCCATCCTTCATGAAATCCTCCCCACTCCACCAAGAGTGTCTTTCCGCCGTCCACCTAACCTTCGTAACCTGTTAGTTCATCCCTATGAAATCCCCAAACCACCTTCCCTACCCTCTGGCTCCTATCCTTGTAACCGCCCCCGATGCAAAACCTGTCCCATGCACCCTCCCACCACCACCTACTCCAGTCCTGTAACCCGGAAGGTGTACACGATCAGAGGCAGAGCCACGTGTGAAAGCACCCACGTGATTTACCAACTGACCTGCCTACACTGTGATGCATTCTATGTGGGAATGACCAGCAACAAACTGTCCATTCGCATGAATGGACACAGGCAGACAGTGTTTGTTGGTAATGAGGATCACCCTGTGGCTAAACATGCCTTGGTGCACAGCCAGCACGTCTTGGCACAGTGTTACACCGTCCGGGTTATCTGGATACTTCCCACCAACACCAACCTATCCGAACTCCGGAGATGGGAACTTGCCCTTCAGTATATCCTCTCTTCTCATCATCCGCCAGGCCTCAATCTCCGCTAATTTCAAGTTGCCGCCACTCATACCTCACCTGTCTTTCAACAACTTCTTTGCCTCTACACTTCTGCCTCGACTGACATCTCTGCCCAAACTCTTTGTCTTTAAATATGTCTGCTTGTGTCTGTATGTGTGGATGGATATGTGCGTGTGTGCGAGTGTATACCTGTCCTTTTTTCCCCCTAAGGTAAGTCTTTCCGCTCCCGGGATTGGAATGACTCCTTACCCTCTCCCTTAAAACCCACTTCCTTTCGTCTTCCCCTCTCCTTCCCTCTTTCCTGATGAGGCAACAGTTTGTTGCGAAAGCTTGAATTTTGTGTGTATGTTTGTGTTTGTTTGTGTGTCTATCAACCTGCCAGCGCTTTTGTTCGGTAAGTCACCTCATCTTTGTTTTTATATATAATAGCATGTATATACATACATATAGGGTGAACAATACTATACAAAATACAGATGTGCATAGTAGACTACGTAACATCAGACCACATTGAAATAGCATGTACAACTTTGATTATTTACATTGATGTATGAGAAAGACTTTTTACATGGAAGACACAGTTGATATTTAGATATAACACATACAATTCTAGCACTTTTGTACATATTATTTATTTAAATCATAGCAACAGTCAGATAAAAATTACTATTGGCACAGAGTACATAAATATAATTGTTTAGTATGGAGCTATTCCAGGTATTCTTTTACACTATAATAGCAGTTGGTCATTAAAAATTTGAATACTGCTTCTTTAAATGAAGACAATTTTTTTATTTCTTTTATCTTTACTGGTAGTTTGTTATACAATCTACTTCCTTGTATGTTTGTTTGTTTCTGCGCCAAAGCCTTGTTAACTCTTTTTATATGAATGTCATTGCACTTTCTTGTGTTGTAAGTATGTAGATCCGAGTTGGATTGGAAATTGTTAATATTTCGTTTTACATTAATTACGCTTTTCTGTATATAGAGGCACGGTAGGGGTAGAATATTCAGCTGTTTAAATAATTGCTTTGAAGGAGTTAGCCTTGAACTGTTGGTAATTATTCTAACAGCTCGTTTTTGTAGATTGAAGATGGTTTTGAGATTTTTCTTACTATGACCCCAGAAGATGAGGCCATAGGTAATAGCAGAATGTATGTAAGCAAAGTAAACAGCTCTGCTACATTCCCTACTACATACAAAGCTAATAACGCGTAAAGCAAAGCAGAGCTTAACTTATGTGAGAGATACAGGATATGGGATTTCCAGTCTAAATTTTCATCTCTATGTACGCCTAAGAATTTTGTGGTAGCAACTCTCACAATTTCTTTATTTTGTATTCTGAGATCTAGATCAGAGTGTGACTTTGCTTTCCTGTAATGGATATAATTAGTTTTAGAGATATTTATGGTTAATTTGTTCACTTCAAACCAATTTTGCAAATATTCTGTAACTCTGGTTGCAGATGTTGGCAATTCCCGGTTTATGTCAGTTAGTACAATGTTTGTGTCATCCGCAAACAGGGTTATATGAGTACCATTTACTGGAATCTTGATATCATTTATGTAAAGAAGAAATAGGAGAGTACCCATATTGGCACAGTCTGAATATCTGATCTGTAAACAATACTTTGGTTTTTACTGTTTGTTGTTGCAATTTCTACTACCTGTTTCCTATTATGGAGATATGACTGAAACCACTTTTTAGCTACTCCTCGTATACCGACATATTCTAATTTGTCTAGCAGGATACCATGTTGGACAGTATCGAATGCCTTTGAGAGGTCCAAATTTATTCCTATTGTACTGGTGTTGTTATCTAGCTCCGTTACAATATTTTCAATGAATTGGGTGATGGCTGACTCTGTACTCATTCCTTTGCGGAAGCCGTGTTGGTTTACAGACAATAGATTGAATATCTCGAGGTAATTTGTAATTCTGTTTTTCATGACTGTTTCTATTACTTTTGAAAATACCAATAATAAAGCTATTGGTCTATAGTTTCCCACTTCATGTATATAGCCCTTATTATACAATGGTTTTACTTTTGCAATTTTTAATCGTTGTGGAAAGACACCTTCTGAAAATGATATGTTTATGATGTGTGTGAGTGGTTCTGATATGACACTAGCACATCTCATCATGACTGAGCAAGGTATCTCGTCAATCCCTGAGGACATTTTATTCTTCATTGTTTTTATTATTTGATTAACTTCCAATTTGTTTGTGGGAGGTAGCAATAATGAATTCACACTTTGTTCTTCTGGGATTGATGTTCTACTCATCTTAGGACAATTTTTATGCAGATTGATTGGACTATTTATGAAGTAGTCATTAATGTAATTTGGTAAAGTACGATTTCTGACTAGCACACCTTGATCATCTTTTAAAACAAAGTCATCTGGATTTCTAACATTTTTGCTTGGGCCTATTTCTTTTTTTACTACATTCCATATAGCTTTTGATTTGTTTGCTGACCCAGCAATTACACTGTCATTGTGCATTGTCTTGGCTTTTTTGATCACCTTCCTGTAAATTTTCTTGTATGTCTTAACATAATCTGTGAAGTGTTCATCTTTGTTATCTTTTTTGAGTTTACTGATATGTTTTAGTGTTTGACTAGATACTCTAATAGCAGGTGTTATCCACTGGCTTGTGTTCCTAGGCATGACATTGATCTTTGTGAGCTTTTTTGGGAAACACATCTCAAATAGGGACATGAATGTACTAGAAAAAGCATTGAAAGATTCCTCGGTTGTAGTTTGTGCAAAGACATCTTCCCAGGTTTCATTAGCTAACAACTGGATGAAAGTGTTTACTTTTTCTGTATAGAATTGCCTTTTGTATCCCCACTTATATTTTACTGCCTTGGGGATAGAGTAATTTATGTATGTTAATAGTGTATTGTGATCCGAAAGACCTAACATTTTGAATCATGTGCCATAGAGTTAAAAACTGAGGAGAAGAGTGAAAAACTAGTTGTCATTACAGTATATAGATCTCCACTGGGTGACAAAAACATATTCTTCAAAAAGATAGAAGCAGCATTAAACACTATGAAGTGAAATTATTTTTATGTGGAGATTTTAATATTAACCTGTTAATTGAAAGTGATGTAAAAAGACAGCTTTTGAGTATACTCAGCAGCTTCCACATGAAACCACTCTTTACAGATACCACCAGAATAACAGAACTGTCATCTTCTCTTTTAGACAATATTTTCTCAAATATGGAGAATGGTATCACTGAGCCACTAAAAGTAGTTACCAGCTTTTGTAACAGCAGAGGCCTGTTTGTAGTACACTACTACTTTCTGTGCAGGTTGTAGGACTAATGAACACTGTTACTTGCCATGCATGTAAATTTAATCTTTGAATCCAGAAAATCATATCAAAGGAATACCACACAAGATAATAATAACTTATGAGACTCAAATGCTGGCCAATCTTTAGTTTTATGAGGCAAGATGTTTACTACTGCCAATAAACACACATAAAAGTAAAAGTGATGACACAGTCCTAGCTTTTGGAACTGTTAGTTCCTTCTGCAGGAAGGAGAGAGGGATAGGTTGTGGGATATTAAAAGAAAGGGCAAATCACTCAGATCCCAAGATGAAGGGGATCTACCTGTAGGGGTGTTGAAGTTTACACTATCAAGCACACTGTCATTAGAAGCATTAGAACTTTTGTTTCACCTGAGGAGATAACATCTCCAAGTTTATACTCAAGCAGGACCAGTATATCATCTGTGTTAGAAGAAATACTGGAGGTTGGTGCAGACCAATTCACTGGCCACTACTAGAGTCATAAGCAAGCGTCTTTGCAAATTCTCAAGTACTTGTTCAAAAAGTATCCAACTTAATTTTTTGTTGTTGTAACAAACAATGGTATCAGGATATGTGCATTCTCTGTATTTGTATGCATATATAGTGTGCATGCTGATTTTTTCCACAACTGCAGAAACAGCCAGTTGCTGGCTAGACATCGACAAATGAACACATGGATTGTTTATTGAATAAACAGCACTGTTTGGTGTCCTGGTCAGAATGAAAGTAGCACTGTTGTTAGATTTCTCCACCCTTTGAAAATGTACACCATTATTCCCCTGTTCATGGGCATTCTCTTTCATGCCATGTGATTGTGATTTTCGTGTTATAAAGAGGAAGATTCACACACCAACCAGAATCTGTTCACTGTGAATGCATAGAATTAATTAGGACTAGATTTCAGAAAAGGGAAGACATTGTGCAGAATTTGACAGAGTTGGTGCACACTGTACAAAAAGAGACTTTCCAGTGATACTTTCAGTAGTAGCAGCATCTACAGCTATAATCTGCAAACCACTATGAGGTGCATGACAGAGAGTACATCCCACTGTACGAGTTATTAGGGTTTCTCCTGTTCCATTCATGTATGGGGTGAGGGCAGTATGATTTTGTGAATACCTCTGTATGTGCCATAGTTATTCGAATCTTATCCGCACAACTCCTATGTGACCAATACATAGGAGGTTATAATGTATTTCTAGAGTAATCATTTAAAGCCGGTTCATGAAACTTTGTTAACAGATGTTCTTGGGATAGTTTTCATCGGTCTTCAAGAATCTTCCAGTTCAGGTCCTTCAGTACCTCTGTGACACTCTCCCATGGGTTAAAAAAAACCTGTGACCATTTGTGCTGCCCTTCTCTGTATACGTTCAAAATCCCTTGTTAGTCCTACTTGGTACAGATCCCACACACTTAGCAATATTCTAGAACTGGTGGCATGAGTGATTTGTAATCAATCTCCTTAGTATATTGATTTCACTTGACCAGTATCCTACCAATAAACTGGTTTACTCATGACTATGCCTATGTGATCCTACAAAGTGTTACACCCAGGTATTTCTATGAGTTGGCCGATTTCAAGAGTAGGTCCTTGGAATTATAATCATAGGATACTACATTCTTTTGCTTTGTGAAGTGCATGATTTTATATTTTTGAACATTTGAAGCAAATTGCCAGTCTCTGCACCCCTTTAAAATCTTATCAAGATCTGACTGAATATTTATACAGCTTGTTTCAGATAGTACTTCATTACAGATAATTGCATCACCTGCAAAAAGCCTGATTTTACTATTAATATTGTCTGCATGGTCATTAATGTACAGAATGAACAGCAAGGAGCAAGGGTCGCAACACCTGATGTTATCTCTGCATCTGACAATAACTCTGCATCCAAGATATCATGTTGCATCCTCCCTCCCAAAAAAAAAAAACCTCAATCCAGTCACAAATTTCACTTGACACTCCATATGATCATACTGTGGTGTGATACTGAGTTAAATGCTTTTCATAAATCAATAAATACAGCACCTACCTGATTGCCTTGATCCAAAGCTTTCAGTATGTCATGTGAGAAAGGTGGAAGTTGGGTTTCACATGATCAATGTTTTCGAAATCCATGCTCGTTGGCATTCAGGAGGTCATTCTGTTCAAGATATCTCACCATGTTTGTGCTCAGAAGATGTTTTAAGATTCTACAACAAATTAATGTCAAGAATATTGGATGGTAGTTTTGTGGATCACTTCTACTACCCTTCTTGTAGATGGGTGTCATGTGTGCCTTTTCCAAGAACTGGCCACTGTCTTTTGTTCAAGCGATCTTTGATAGATTATAGTTCGAAAATGAGCTAACTCAGCAGCAAATTCAGTATATAATTTGACAGGGATTCCATTGAGCCATAGAGTTTTGTTCAATTTTGACGATTTCAACTGTTTCTCAATACCACTGACACTAATACTTATTTCATTCATCTTTTCAGTGGTACGAGGATTAAATTGGGGAAAATTCTCCTAGCTTTTCTTTTGTAAAGGAACATGTGAAACTGGTCTTAAGCATTTCAGCTTTTTCTTTGCTACACTCAGTTTCAGTTACTGTCTCATTCACTAGGGATTGGACACTAACTTTGGTGCCTCTAACAGTCTTTACATGCAACCAGAATTTTTTTGGGTTATGTGAAAGATCACTTGACAACATTCTGCTGCAGTAGTCACTGAAGGCATCACACCTTGCTCTCTTGACAGCCAAACACATTTCATTCAGCATCTCTCTATCTATAGCCATTCACATTGTTTTACACATATTATGCAGTAATGTCTGTTATTTACAGTGACTGTATACCATGGAGTTTTCCTGCCATTATGAACTGTTCTACTGAGTACATAGCTATCCAGTGTATGGTCAAATATTCCCTTAATCTTGAGACAGAGTTCCTCTACGTGGTTTACTGAACATATATGTCTTTCCACTTAGTTTAGTTGTTCTTTGTACTTTGGTATTCACTGTTGGCACAACCACGCAATGTCAATGATGCCAGTTTTGATGTGGACATCATCAAAGATGTAAAGTCTGTTTTTTGCCATCAGGTACAATATAAAAACCATCATGAGTGGGCTTCCTAACTATCTGTTCTAGAAAGTTTTCAGAGAAGGCATTTAGTAAAGTTTCACAGGATGTCTTATCATGCCCACCACTAACAAAACTGTAATTTTCCCAATTAACTGTTGGATGATTTAAGTCTCCATTGATGATTACAGTATGAATGGGGAACTTACATACGAGTGAGCTAATGTTTTCTTTAAAGTTGTTGGTCACATCAGGAGATGAGTCTGGTAGGTGATAGAAGGATCCAGTTATCGTTTTATGCTCACCCCTGACACTGAGTCTTGCCCAAACAGTTTCACATACTGCTGCAATTTCTACCTCATGAACTTGAGTTTCTTGTCTACTGTGACAAATCCACCCCATCTATTTCCCATGTGCCTATATTTTTGGTATACATTTAAATTCTCCCCAAGAATCTCACTGATTTCAATTTCAGGTTTCAACCAGCTTTCTGTACCTAGTATGATGTGATCTTCACTGCTTTTCATGAGCACTTCAAACTCTGGCACGTTTTTGCAAATGCTTCAGCAGTTTACCATTAGGACTTTAATGCTCTTTATCTGTGGGAGGCATTTCTTTCAATCGTACACTGATACTTCTGGATTTCGTACGGCTATCATTGTCTGGATCAGATGCACCCCACACACAGTTAGCTATGCGAGTAACAGCCTCTGATGTTTAGTGCACACCTGACCCATTTAGGGGGACCATACAGTTCTCAACCCTATTGTGCAAGTCCAGGAAGTCAGAATCTAGTTTGCAGCCCTTCCACTAGACCCAGAACCAAAGGCTCATGATCAGTTCTCAGAACAATGATGGAAATTGTGAGCTTCATTAAAACTCTATGTGCAAGGCCGGTCTTCTCAACCTTCTCTGTCAGTTGCTGGAATGATCCAAGAATGAAGTGAGAGCCCAAATGACAGGCACCACAATTTGAAGTTGGTTGCACCCTGTTACCTCAGTGGGTGCTGGAAGCACCTCTTCAGTATGTTGAATGAGGCCCCCAGGCATATACACTGTGTGCACCTGGTGTCCTTGCCTGCCCCTTCCTGCCATTTTCCTAAGGGGTACCACCATTCACCATATGTCTGAACTACTGATGGTTAGTAGACCTGTACACTTTTGCATGTGCATCCTCTTCACACCAGACAGAACAGGTTTCCCCATAACAGGCGAAGTGAGTCCCACTGGCTCAGATTCAGCTGCAGTGAAAGACAGCATCTCAAACCTGTTGATTAGGGGATCAGTACCACACCTCAAGTCATCCCTTGTCCACGTCCATCCTGTACAGGATGCCTAGATTTACCACCAACCACCAGCAGCATACATTGGCTCCACATTATGCCACCCCAAAACAGCGTGGATCTCCACCTTGCTGCACTCACTGGACAGTGTATCTGATCGGGTTGCCTCCAAACACGTCTCCAACAATTGTCTGGTTGAAGGCATATGCGACACTCATTGTGAAAAGAACATGATCCAATCCTGAGCTGTCCATTCAGTGTGTTGTTGGGCTCATCTGTTCTGCGCTGCATGGTGTTGTGGTTGCAAAGATGGACCTTGTTGGGAGTGAAGTTGAGCATCATGCAGTCTATTGTGCAAAGTTTGATTCATAACATGACATCCTGTGGCTGCACAAAAAGTGTTATTCAACATGGTTCCGTTGCTGTCGGGGTTCGTCCGAGCCATAATCTGCAGGTAGAGGTCATCCACTGCACTAGTAGCCCTTGGGCAGCTCGAGTGAGGCATGTCATTGACAGTTCCTGTCTCTCTGTATCTCCTCCATGTCCGAACAACATCGCTTTGATTCACCCCGAGACACCTGGACACTTGCCTTGTTGAGAACCCATCCTGGCACAAAGTAACAATGCGGATGCGATTGAACCATGGTATTGACCATATGGGCATGGTTGAACTACAGATAACACAAGCCACGTACCTCCTTCCTAGCGGAATGGCTGGAACTGATCGGCTGGTGGACCCCCTCCGTCTAACAGGTGCTGCTCATGCATGGTTGTTTACATCTTTGGACACGTTTAGAGACATTTCTGAACACTCAAAGGGACTGTGTCTGTGATACAATATCCACAGTCAACGTTTATTTTCAGGAGTTCTGGGAACCAGGGTGATGCAAAACTTTTTTTGATGTGTGTAGTTGTTAGCAAACTCGAAAACAGAGCTAATTTATGATAAATTCAGATAATACATATGGCTACTCCTAATAAAGGGGAAACTAGATAGAAGGCAATATGTTGTTCAGAAAATCTGCTACAGTAACTAAATCACAAGTTCCGATGTACTACAAGTTACTTATAGATTATGCAAAAGACATGCTGGCTTCCAAAAATTCTAAAAAATGCATGTTTATTTGATTTTATTTATAATGAAGTACAGGGGTGATGTATTCTTTGCCAGAACTGTGAGCCACAAACACTGATTTGTCATGAAATAAATTATGTATCCAAAACACTTGTACTGGTAACTTACAAATATATAGTTTTGTAAGCACCCAAAAATTCTATTTCTCATGTAATCATACAATGAAATTAAAGAACAGTTGTTTTGAAGAAGGATAGACCAACTCTTCACAAAAAAATTTAAAACCATAAATAAGTGCAAGCCTACAATTTAGAATAACAGAACGAGTTTATCATGGCACTCATAAATGTTTGAAATGTCTCAATAAATCACAATACAAATGGATATTTTTGGGAGAGGTGTTTAGAAGCTGAAGGTGACTAGCATCAAACAATTGTATCTGAATAAAGATTGATTTTATAAATAAAAGTTCATATTTTGAAACTGTTAATGGTCTAAAGAAAATTATAACTTCTGAGAGAAACTGTGATGCTATGAAATTCATTCCACTTCTGTCTGGTTGCAGTGATGGTTAACGATACAGAAGATATAAATGGTGTACAGATTTACTTGTGAGAATTGGCACTTGCAAAGACCATATACACAGGTGATAAAACACCCATATGAGAAGAACCATAACAGTCATGTGATGCACAAAGAAGCTGATTGTCTGGTTACAAGGCATGCTCAAAACTATTACAGAAGATAAACTTTCAAAAGTTGCTATAGCATTGGATCATCAATAGAACACCATATGATCCTATATTTCACCCAAATGGCTGTAACAAGAGGCATCAGAAATGAGTATAGAATGAAGAATAAAATATATTGTCACTAACTGGTGGCAGAAATTGTAGACATATAAACTAAGAGGTACCTGCAGAACACTGGTTCATGAAGAGGAGTGCTGCGAGGAGGTTATATGCAATAACTATTTGTATGAAGTACAGGCAACCACTCACCACATAAATGAAGTGTTACAAAAATGACTTTTAAAGTCCTCATCTACAAGATGAGTCATTATGTCTATTCTTTCCATTATCTGTGCTCCGTCCATGAGTTTCCAGTATCATATTACTTTGACAATGATTAACCATGGTTGTTAAGGAAATACATACTTGAGAGAAAACAGACATTGCAAGTTGTGAATGCAGAGATGTGGAGGACAAAAATCACATTGGTTTTGGTTGCTACTTGAAGAAAATGAATATAGATAATCTCTTGAAACAGCTTTATGGTTTGCTTGTCAAAATGTCCTTACTGGTCACAGCTCTTTTAACAACAGAAGATTTAAGAATCTGCAAATTCTTCTTCAATTTCATAATGATCTGGGTGTCTCAGTATTATGCTGGATGAACCAACATTTTACTCACCAGTCTTAGTGAAATGATTTTATGTTTAGAAATGAGGTTTATTTGTTACTTGTCAGAATACAAGTGTAACCAATTTGAGAGTCACAAAATACAAATAATAATTTTGATGACACACCATTGTAACATCATGACATCCTTAAATCAATTCATTCTAACAACTGGAAATGTCATTACTGAATACAACTTTGGTCCAAATAAGGTTCATTTCATGCCACAATATGTAACCTGTCTTTTTGAGATGTTACAGACATGAGAATAGTTAAAATCAGTCTGTCTTGTACACAAGCAAAGCTGTTTTTTTCATAATTACCAACCCAGAGGCAATTCTACATATGCAGTTGAAATCAAATATCTTCTTCCAATGTAGTACGTTGCTGTCTTGATCCATACATGAGTACCTACTTCTAAGTAAATGAGATTACATTTGTCTTGATTGAATTACTTTCACTATAAAGAAGCACATTTTTATACTGCTGGTAATAAATTGCTTCATCTTGCACAGTTTTAGACATTTCACTATAATGGATATAAATATTACCTTCCTTGCCTAGAATTTCTTGATTTCACCCATAGTCCCAATGAGATAATTTTATTTTTCAGAATGAGTTTTAGTTGCTGCTTGTCATTATACAAGTATACCCAATTTGAAAGTCACAAAATAGTAATAATAATTGTGATGACACACCTTTGTACCATCATAACATCATTAAATGTGCTCATGCTAGCAAGTGGAAATGCAATTGATGAAGTAAAACTTTGGTCCAAATAAGAAGGATCATTTCATGCCACATTATGTAACTTATCATTTTGGGGTGTTACTGACATGAGAATAATTAAAATAAGCCTGTCTTGTAGTATACAAGCAAAGCTCAGTTGTTCGAAAATAGCCAACTTTATATACTGAGATGAAATCAAATATCTTCTGCCTTCATAGTATGTTGCTGTCTTGATCCACGCAGAAGTACCTATTACACTCTTTGAGATAATGTTTCTGTAACTGAAGAAAGAAACTATTTTAACAAGGTCATGCATATTTTGCCTTTTTTTATTACAGATCTCTTCATCAGAGCTCCTGCTTCTAAGTAAATGAGATTACATTTGTCTTCGTCGAACTACTTTCGCTAGGCACATATTTGTACTGCTGATGACAAATGTCACCATCTTGTACATTTTAAAGTATTTTGTTATAATTATATGATCACATGCACATTAATCTGTTACAGGTAGCAGTGGCTGTGACTGCAACTCTTGGTGTAATTGTCTACAGACTGTCTGTTGTAACAGCAATTTATGCTGCTGGTGGTTACATAAAAAAATACTCAAAACTGATTACTTCTGCTACAGCTTCCCTTATAAATTTGGTTGTCATAATGCTTTTGACACAGGTAAGAATAAGAAACATTTAAGTGTGAATTGCAAAGTAATCATGCAGGTGTAGATGTAAACTACTTCAGTGTATTAAACTGATTGCAATTATTGTAGGAGCGTTAGCTAGGTGCTTAACTTAATGTTGTTTTGTTGTTGTTGTATGTGTGTTGCATAATGCTGTTTCGTTGTTGTTGTTGTTGTTGTGGTGGTGGTGGTGGTGGTGGTGATGGTGTGGTGATGGTGGTGGTGGCAGCGGCAGTGGTGGTGGTCTTCGGACTGATTAGATGCAGCCCTCTGTGCTAGTATATCCTCTGCAAAACTCTTATCTCTCAAGAACTACTGAAACCTACATCCATTTGAACCTGCTTACTGTATTCATACATAAGTCTCCCTCTAGAATTGTAATCTCCACACTTTCCTCCATTAACAAATTGACTGTTCCTTGATGCCTCAGAATGCATCCTGTAAAATAGTCCTTTTTTCTAGGCATGTTGTGCCATAAATTTCTTTTCTTCCCAGTTTGATTCAGTAGCTCCTCATCAGCTATCTGATGTAATCCTCTAATCTTCAATACGGAATTCTTATCTGTAGCACCACATTTCAAAACCTTCTATTCTCTTCTTGTCTTAACTGCTTATCATACACTTTTAACTACCATAAAAGGCCACACTTCACATAAATACCTTCATAAAATACTTCCTAACATTTAAATTTATATTAGATGTTAACAAATTCCACTTTCTCAGAAATGCTTTTTGTTACGTTTGTCAGCGTGCATTTTATGTCGTCTCCAAATTGGCCATAATCAGTTATCTTACTGCCCAAAATTCATTTATTTCTTTTTGTAACTCACTTCCTAATCTGAATCCCTCAGCATCACCTGATTTAATTCTACTACATTGCATTACTGTTGTGTTATATTTGTTGCTGTTCATCTTATAGCCTCTTTTTAATATGCTATCCATGCTGTTCAACTGCTCTTCCAAGCCCTTTGCCATCTCTAATAGAATTACAATGTCATTAGCAAACTTGTCTCACTTCCTTCTCAGGTACTCTTTTCATGTCATGTTCTGTGACTCTTATAACTGCAGATGACTTTATATACAAGTTGCAAATAACCTTTCACTCCCTGTATTTTGTTCTTGCTATCTTTAAAATGTTGAAGCCCACAGTCCAGTCAACATTGTCAGAAGCTTTCTCTAAATGTACAAATGCTATAAATGTAAGTCAGCTTTTCTTCAACCTATCTCTTAAGGTAAGACATGAAGTCAGTATTGCCTTTCATGTTCCTATATTTCTTTAGAAGCCAAACTCATCTTCTCCTACATCAACAGGTTCCATCCTCCCAAGAGTAATATAACTAGACCTGACCAAAAAGTTGTCACCAGAACTCTCACCACAGAACGGGTTGTCAGGTTTTGTGAGACCTTCACTGACAGAGATTGGTTTGGCCAATGCTATGGTGACACATATTTTACTTTAAGTCAAGGTTTGTCAGCAAAAATGATAGGTTCTTTTAAAGCATTTTGTATATGAATTTGATGAAATAAATTCAAAATAATCGACAAAGGCTTCAGAAATCGGTATATCAACAGACAAAAATCCATGATATACTAAAACTCCATCTGAACAGGCCTTGAAGACCTAATGGTACTAACTGTCTGCATTGCCATCCTCAGCCCATAATGAACGGAAACTATATTTTCACTGTTCATGCAGTAAAACTTCAGCATCAGACAAGACGTTTTACTTTATTACTTCTTTACTACTAACTCTAGTCACGACACATTATGCCAGTGGCAGATACAGAAAAACCTCAAGGAGGGGGCGCTAAAGATATCTTGAGCTACCTTTACATTTACCGTAATAAAAAATAAGCAAGTCACTTGCAAAGTTTAAGAAAGTTTTATTTAAACTGATTATACACAAATGCAAGACAATGCCATATTCTGATATAAAAAAGTTACAATTGTGGTTCTCTTCCTTAAAATGATGAATTCTATGTGCCTATTCTTCCTGGCAAATTGGTTAATTACATCGCTAACAGGACAATCAATATCAGGGTGAGTGTTCAACAGAGCTAAACCATTAAGTAGATCCTCCTTCATTGTCAACCTCAGCCATGTCTTTGTACGCTGCAATGTTGTAAAACTTCTTTCAGCTGTAGCAATAGATGCAAGTAGACAAGCAAATAGTTTGTACAGCATGTGAAAAGTAATATAGTCAGGTCTAGGACAATAATAGATTCACGATCATTAAAGGCCTTTATGCTCATATTATGAGTTGGATATGGGAAACTGTTGTTACATTATTATTACAAATATTGTTAGGAGTCTCATAACAATATTTTTACTGAGAAGTTACTGTTGTTGTTGTTGTTGTGGTCTTCAATCCTGAGATTGGTTTGATACAGCTCTCCGTGCTACTCTATCCTGTGCAAGCTTCTTCACCTCCCAGTACTTATTGCAACCTACATCCTTCTGAATCTGCTTAGTGTATTCATCTCTTGGTCTCCCTCTACGATTTTTACCCCCCACGCTGCCCTCCAATACTAAATTTGTGATCCCTTGATGCCTCAGAACATGTCCTACCAACCAAACCCTTCTTCTAGTCAAGTTGTGCCACAAATTTCTCTTCTCCCCAATTCTATTCAGTACCTCCTCGTTAGTTATGTGATCTACCCATCTAATCTTCAGCGTTCTTCTGTAGCACCACATTTTGAAAGCGTCTATTCTCTTCTTGTCTAAACTATTTATCATACATGTTTCACTCCCATACATGGCTACACTCCATACAAATACTTTCAGAAATGACTTACTGACACTTAAATTTATACTCGATGTTAACAAATTTCTCTTCTTCAGAAACACTTTCCTTAACATTGCCAGTCTACATTTTATATCCTCTCTACTTCGACCATCATCAGTTATTTTGCTCCCCAAATAGCAAAACTCCTTTACTACTTTAAGTGTCTCATTTCCTAATCTAATTCCCTCAGCATCACCCGACTTAATTTGACTACGTTCCATTATCCTCATTTTGCTTTTGTTGATGTTCATCTTATATCCTCCTTTCAAGACACTGTCCATTCCGTTCAACTGCTCCTGCAAGACCTTTGCTGTCTCTGACAGAATTACAATGTCATCGGTGAACCTCAAAGTTTTTATTTCTTCTCCATGGATTTTAATACCTACTCTGAATTTTCTTTTGTTTCCTTTACTGCTTGCTCAATATATATATATATATATATATAGAATAACATTGGGGAGAGGCTACAACCTTGTCTCACTCCCTTCCCAACCACTGCTTCCATTTCATGTCCCTCGACTCTTATAACTGCCATCTGGTTTCTGTACCAATTGTAAATAGCCTTTTGCTCGCTGCATTTTATCCCTACCACCTTGAGACATTGTCGAAAGCTTTCCCTGAGTCTGTAAATGCTAGAAATGTAGGATTGCCTTTCCTTAATCTATTTGCTAAGATAAGTCGTAGGGTCAGTATTGCCTCACGTGTTCCAATATTTCTGCGGAATCCAAGCTGATCTTCCCCGAGGTTGGCTTCTACCAGTTTTTCCATTCGTCTGTAAATAATTCACATTAGTATTGTGCAGCCATGACTTATTTAACTGATGGTTTAGTAATTTTCACATCTGTCAACACCTGCTTTCTTTGGGATTGGAATTATTATATTCTTCTTGAAGTCTGAGGGTATTTTGCCTGTCTCATACATCTTGCTCACCAGATGGTAGAGTTTTGTCAGGACTGGCTCTCCCAAGGCTGTCAGTAGTTCTAATGGAATGTTGTCCACTCCTGTGGCCTTGTTTCAACTTAGGTCTTTCAGTGCTCTGTCAAACTCTTCACGCAGTATCATATCTTCCATTTCATCTTCATCTACATCCTCTTCCATTTTCATAATATTGTCCTCAAGTACATTGCCCTTGTATAGACCCTCTATATACTCCTTCCACCTTTCTGCTTTCCCTTCTTTGCTTAGAACTGGGTTTCCATCTGAGCTCTTGATAGTCATACAAGTGGCTCTCTTTTTTCCAAAAGTCTCTTTAATTTTCCTGTAGGCAGTATCTATCTTACCCCTAGTGAGGTAAGCCTCTACATCCTTACAATTTGTCCTCTTGCCATCCCTGCTTATCCATTTTGCACTTCCTGTCGATCTCATTTTTGAGACGCTTGTATTCCTTTACTTCATTTACTGCATTTTTGTTACTATGAATTATTATTATTAATACATCACAATCAACTGGTCACACTCACCCTTGATTAATCTTCACACTTGCACGTGCTACAACTAGGACTTTTTACTTATTCATTCTTCAGTCTTAATATTTCTGCTTTTGAATGTAAACTAGCTTCCTATTCCACGAATAGTCCATATGTATAACGCTGTGTATCAAAGGTTGTCTGTACTACAAGAAAACAGTAGAATATTCACTAATTTTCTCAAACAAATGCCAGAGAGAATAACGTATCGAGATCACTAGAATGGCCACAACTTTTCTCGTTGGTATGTGTTAGCTTTCTGTGTGTCAGACAGAAATGTATAAAGTATGATGATGTGGATGTGCATGCTACATAGGAAAATGCAACTACCCTATAACTCTATTCAGACCAGTCGACTGATGAAAGAATTGAATGAATAGCATGCAGGCTGACTGGCGGGAGTTGCATGGGTGGCAATGCAGGTGGCCCTGAAAGGCAGGGGAAGGGGGGGGGGGGGGGGTCGGTGGCACGTGCCCACCCCTGATATGTATCCACCACTGCATTATGCATCATATAGTATCCACATATACTACTCAACGTGATTGCAAAGGTACAGGATGGAGCAGAGGAAACACATGTTTTTTAACTCAGCAACCATTGGCAGACAACTCAGTCAATGCAAGTTCAGTCGCTATGGAGTGTTGGAGCATAGACGATCATGTGTTCACAGTCAGACAGTTCAGAAACAATGATTCTGTGGTCACAGTTTGATGTCTTTTCTGTCAAAAGTTTAGTGTTGGACATTGAGATGCAGTCTCACATTGAAACACTGTACTCTGAGGGGTGGCAGCATTTAGGTGTACTGGAACTCTGATGAAAAACAAACCATTTGGTATTCCTCATTCAGTTTGAACTCCAGGAAATGTAGATAGAGTGAGAACATTATCTGCTAGGTGACAGGCTGTATTGCTGTGTGTGCCACATTGTCTGCTTCATCATATGTTACACAATGATCTGAGATTTCACTCATACAAAATAATTATTGTCCAGAAGCTAAGTGAGATAGATTTTGTGCAGTGCAGAAAACTTTGTGGCATAATGGATGCTATTCTTAATGGAAAATGCAGATGTCTCACTGTTATGAGTGATGAAGCTGATTTTCATCTGAATGGGTATGTTAATGTACAGAAATGTTGGCACTGGGCATCTGATAACCCACATGCACTACACCAGAAACTTCTCCAGAGCTCAAAAGTAAAATCTGGTGTGGTATCTTCAAGATAGGGATTGTTTGACCTTACTTTCTTGAAGACGGAGAAACCACAGTTACTATGACATTAGCATGCTACATCAAAATGTTAAACAACTTTCTTCATCCAGGATTTGAAAGGCATAAAGTGAACATGAGAGAAATGTGGCTTCAACAGGATGGTGCCGCAGCTCACATGGCGAGAGCATCCATGGAAAGAATTCAACAAACGTTCACAGGACGTCATTTCACAATATGGTTATGTTCCTTTGGCGCCACACTAACCCACTCTATAAATCTGTCTCTTTTTTTTGTGGTCTCTTTGAAATTGAGAGTGCACGTGAAAAAGCTCTGCACAATCGATATTCCAAAGGTTTCCATTTATCAGGAAATTGAAGCTGTACTGAATGAAATGTTGGAGAGAGCCATGTGTAACTTTCAGGAGAGGATCCAAACTTGTGTCTGGCTAGAAGAACATCATCTCAACAACATTATTTTCTGAACCCAATTAAGGTATGTAGATTTCAGAAATGCAATAAAAGTACTACAGGGTGGGACAAGTAAAACTGGCATGGTGAACAGAGTTCCAGAGCACAAAGAACCATAGTAAACAAAAGGAAATATATTACTAACCTGACTATACCAGATATTGAAAGTTACCACCATTCATCTCTGCGCACTTTTGGGCCCTAGTCAGCAAGTTGCTGAAGATAGATCGAGGCTGGACTGCTGGGATTACTGCAGTCTCATCCGAAAAATTGTGCTGCAGTTCTTGTTGCAATACACCTTAGACTTGAGGGCTCCCCACACAAAGTAATCGCACACTGACAGATCGTGTGACCTGGGTGGCCTGAAGATTGTGTAAATGTGCTGCAAGGTTTGGCTGACTGTATGGGAAGTTGCTCCAGCCTGTTGGAAGACAGTTAGTTTTTGAACATCTACTATAGTCAGATTATTTCTGTATTTATTTTCATCTGCTGTGTTTCTTTGTACCTTGGAACTCTGTTCTCTGAGTCACTTTCATTTGCCCCACCCCGTATTTTTGAATGCAAGATTTTTTATATACGTTCAGGAGGTATGATGTCATAAACATTGAGATGTGTGGAAAGCTAGGTTTTCTTATATATATTATATTTTTTATATTATGAGATTATGCACTGTTTTTTGTGTCACAAGTACTCACCACCAAACAACAACCCAAAATGCTTAAACTGTTGCCAGTTAAAGAATTAAAATAGGTAGAAAAGACCCATCCCTACAATAACTACAAGGCTCAAAGAAATTTAAAAATAGGTCTAAGCATAATGAACTATAAGTGGCTGCACTGTCACAACATTTGTTGCAGTTTACTCATATGACATTTCTGCCATGATTGGTACTTGCCCCTGAAGACAACCCCACCAAGTGATATGGTTGCTGAATTTGAGGTGTCACCTAATGGGAGCATGTTCCCGTACTGTCTGTTGGGCTGCCCAAATCGCTGTCATGCCATTATTCAAGAGTTAATACAGCACAAAAATGTGGAAGTTATTAACTTAATTTTTATTTTGCTTTTCCATCTTTTTATTTCTTATTTTAAATATTTATGTTGCAGATGTACAAATCGTTATCAAGAGTCCTCACTAACTTGGAAAACCCCAGAACAGCTGGAGAGTATGAGAAGAGCATTACATTTAAAATATTTGTCTTCCAATCAATCAACTTCTATGCTTCTCTCATATACATAGCATTTTTTAAGGTACAGAGTATTATAATTCTATGTGTCACCAATTTTACATGAAAGAATTGAAAAATGATTAGTAATAGGTCATTAAATCATATGAGTAAAATTGCCATAGCCACATAATAACCATAGCATAGTAACTCCATTGAAAATGCTACATACAATTAATTTCATTTATTGCTGTCATGTGCACCATCTTTATTTTTCCTTTGTTTAAGGAAGGTCTGTAGTAGATAGTAAATGTAAGATGTAAACTCAAATAATGCTGTCATAAACCAAGAGATTGGTTTTGACAGTGCAGTATGTTTATGCATGATTCTATTGGAGTTGGTATGTCCTTTCTTTTCTCTGTTTTGGAAATTGATTCATCCATTGTGTTGTAGAGTGCCCTTCAGCGTAACAAACAATTAAAAATTTAGTGTTGGTTAATTTTTTCACTTAGCAAAGAATTCACAGATAAACACACATCAAGTTCTTGAAACATCCTGTAAGTTTGTATTAACCTTTAAAATATTGCCACTCTTACAAATATCTGGATGTAACACTTTGTAGGGACTTGAAACTGAGCAATCACAAAGTCTCAGTTGTAAGTAAAGCAGCTGACGGACTGCAGTTCATTGTTTGAATACTGGGGTAATGCAATGAGTCTGCATAGAAAATGTGCATGTGACCCATCATAGAATGTTGCTTAAGTGGATGAGACTTGTACCAAATGGGTCTAACAAAGGATGGCTGCACAAATGGTCACAGGTTTGTTGGACCCAAGGAGGAAAGTCACAAAGATGTTGAATGAAGTGAACTGGCAGATCTTTCCTACACAAACTATCCTGTGGAAACCTACATAGAAAGTGCTGAATCTAGAACTATACTACAATCCCAGTGTTTCACTCCCATAGCAATTGTGAAGACAACATTAGACTAATTACAGCACTTTCAGAGACATTTAAGCAAAACTAAAATTGTGGCAAGACTGACGCAATATGTGTACTGCTGTAGGTGCCTGTATTGGTTCCCACAATTCCAAAGCTACATTATGCCTTGTTTAAACTTAAGTTAATTGAATTTTCAGTGATGATTTCAATGCTTTTGCAAAACTGGTTATGGAATTTGGCCATACAAAATCACTGCAAGTTTTCTGAAAGAGTTAGCATGTTGAGGCTTCACAGTTTTCACTTTAAAGTGAAATGTACATCAGTAACAACGTCTTATTTATGTTCATTATTTTACAAATACAGTGTGACTTTTGTTCCTAAGATAAATTTTGTGTCTTTACATTTGGATGCTTTGTAATTACTATCACTTTTTTATGTATAAATTCCATAAATGAAGAATTAGGCTTTTTTGTATTATTTTTGACATATTTTTCAGTTGGTTGTTCAGTATACATATAAATTAATTAGAACTCATCTTAATTGACCACAATGCATCTTAAGGCAACTTATTCTCATTAGTACAGTAATTCAACAACATTACAATTCAAGCTTTTGCATCTATGTAACTTCACGTAAACATCATGTTGTAGTATTGCGTTATTTGACATGTTTGGAATCATACTTTTCATTAAATATTTTCCTATTCCACTACATTAGATACCCCCACCCCCAAAGTATCACACACACATGTAATATGGGCAAGATTTTTCTAAGGGCGTGCATGCAACAGAATAGGAAGTTTGTTATGCAAAATGATTGTAGTGTCCATATCCATGACAAATTCTATTCTGTTACTTACATTACATAGATATTAATGAAACCTTCTTGGTTTGCAACCCATGTCACTATAAACAAAACACTCGAGCTTTCAATAGCTGTCCCTGCCATCGTTATCAGGAGTTGAAATCACTGACTGCTGGCACGGTTTAGAAAAACTGCAGAAGAAAATATCATATCTGTTGAGTTCTTTAGCATTTTTTCAACAATGCCAGAACAAGGAGGTAAGTCCTCACTTTCCTGTAGTCAAGCACCATATTTGAACTGTTGCAGTGGACAGAATTTTGAAGAAGACTAATGGGTGAAGTATGAGCTTGATATTAATGCCAGAACCCTGCTTGATTGTCATTTACTTCTGGCGTTAACCTTGTCACTATTCAAGTGGTAGATGTAACCACAGCAGCCAAAACAGCACATGAGTTTGTGTGAGATAATGTCTCAGCAGTGTTCCAAGTTTTTTTTTTTTTTTAAAAAAAAAAACAGTTGTTAGTCTTTCCATCCAAGAGCTGGGTGTTGGATCTGTTGCAGCACTGAGTAAAGACCTTAATTTTTCTCCAGACCCCAAATGTCTGCCAATGTTGGATATTGTTAGAGGATCAGAGAGCACTGTATTAGGTATTCCTCGCATGATGAAGACATCAGACAAACTGCTAGCCATATCCTAGTGAAAGCTAAGCCACTGAAACCCAGTATTAGCCAGTACACATACTGGAAGCTTAGTCGTGATCCAACACAGACCATCTTCAGAAAGACAAGGAAGTTAATAAGGAACTCTGGTATGTAAAAAGAAGTGACAAAAAAATTCATGCCACAAGTTGCCAGATCTCCAAGGCTTTAAGGATTGCTGAAGATACACAAGGAAGGTCCTCTGAGGCCTATATTTGATGCAGTCAGTTCACTCACTTGCAGACTGATAAAACACCTGGCAGGGTTATTAGCACCAAAACTGGTGCACTGTGAACATCATATTGTTAACTTGCAGTCATGTGTTGAAACCCACAGGGAAATAAAGATAGGCCAAAATGACATAATGGTTAGCCTGGCTGTTGTGTCTCTTTTTACAAGGGTGCCAGCAGAAGACACACTGGATCTTTTGGACCAGTGGATCTCTTGTCCCTTCAGTTTCCCTGAGATTGTTAAGCTGTTCTGCTGTACTTTAATGACAATTTACTTCTTCTACCACAACAAATATTATGAGATGACAGATGGCACAGCTTTGAAGAAAAAGCTCCAAACTTACAGAGATTGTGTCCATTTTGCCTCCTGCAGTATGTCAAATTTGCTTCCTACAGTATGTCAACGACACCTTCTTGATATGGCCTCATGGTGAAAAAGCAATGTGGTTCATCAGCCACATGAATGGTGTGTGTCCCAACATTAAATTTACTGAGTTCAGGAGGAATGGCAAGCTTCTGATCTGGATGTTTTAGTTGAGTGGAAAGCATGAGCTTGGGCATTCAATTTACAGGAAATTTATGCATACTGGCGCATACTTGAATGCCAACAGTGTTCACCACATTACACAAGAAAGCAGGTGTCACCAATGAAAAATGCCTCATGAAGCTGCGAAAGAGGTCAAGCCAATTGTGTTCCTTCCACACTACGGAGCAACGTCTAGCAAGACAGGGTGCGTGCTGAAGAGATGTGAACTAAGACCAGTATTCTGGCACCATATCCAAGATAGGAGATAGGTTACACCCTGTTAAATACAATATAGGCCTTCAAGTCCCTGGTGTGTATTGTGTCCCATGTGAATGTGATAGCTTTTACATAGGTCAAACCATTTGTACTGTTGCTAAGCATTGTGCGGAACACTTGCAACATATTAAACAAAGGAAACTTGAGAAATTGCCTGTGTTGAACATTGCCTAGAAAATGGGAATAAAATACAATTTGAAAATATGAGAGCTTTGATTCAAACATCTCCATAGTGGGATTCTGTTATGAAAGAAGCTGGAGATATTAGAACGAGCAGCAACAATTTTAACAGTGATCAGGGGTACACACTTAGTAGGGATGGTCGTGGGTTTTGGACATTGAACAAAAGCAAGGACGGAGGCTTGGCACTTATAGGCAGTTTTGGACATAGAACTGGCCTCTGGCAGTGTCTGATCTCACTTGGATCTGTGTAAGGATGGAGCTGCTATCAGTTGCCCAACTTGCCTTCCATGCATGCGTCACTTGGGCCCTCTTTGGAAGATTCCAGACATTGCCATTGCATCTATATAAGAAGAATGTCATGCCATCCCCAGCAGTTATTAGTTTTAACTGTTTATAATGATGGTGGAGACAACTGTTGAAAGTTCAAGTATTTTACTCAGAATTACACGGTTTGTAAACCAAGAAGATTTTATTGAAGCATGCCACTGTGAAAGACTTCAAGGACACATTACATAGATATTTTATACAAAGAGTTGGTGTAATATGTATGTATTGTTAGATAAATTATTAACATACATTTCTTTACCTGAATGACTTCTCAATGACCTCCCCCTATTTCCTGAACTTGTAAGCACTGTAAGCACACCTCTCAGTGTCCCACTTCTCCTCAGTTTCATTCAGATGCTTTGTCTTTCTCTGAAATAACACCCGGAAAGGTAAAGTATTGAGTTGCTGATAGGCATACACAAAAAAAAGAAAACTTGCTATCTTTTGGAGCTACACTTTTACAAGATAGAGTAAAACAAACACACACACACACACACACACACACACACACACACACACACATGACTCTCTCTCTCTCTCTCTCTCTCTCTCTCTCTCTCTCTCTCTCTCTATGCCCATGCTGGATACTGTCTTGGCTAACAGTTCCAGTGATGTATTTTAGCAGGTGGACTGGTTGAGTTGGGGTTAGTGTTGGATGGGGTGGTAGAGGGACAGGGAAATGGGAGGCAGGTAGAGGTATCAGGGATGGGTGGTTAGTGGCTTGGCAGGAGGCATCTGGTTTTCCAGATAGGAATTGGGACGGAGGGTGGCAAGTATACAGACTAGACATGTTATGCACAATCGTAGGGGCAGGTGGGGAATGGTGCACATTTAAGGTTATGTGGGGATGTGAATGTGGATGGGGTGACAGGATGGCGGTAGGAGAAACTGTTGCATGGAGGTTGTGGGAACACTGGGTTACCTGAGATGGAGGCCAGGATGGTTACAGGTGTGGACAATGTTTTGTAAGGATGACTCCCATCTGTGTAGCTCAGAAAAGCTGGTGGTGAAGGGAAGAATCCAAATGGCCTGGGCCGTGAAGCAGCCACTAGAATAAAGTATGTTGTGCTCAGCTGTTGGTATACGACATGGCTGCTTTCATAGGTGGATTGGCTTCTATCAGAGTAGGATAAGCTTGTGACATGACTGGAGTAAGAAGTGCTGGGTGGGTGGACTAAGCAGGTCTACAATGTGATTTTCTTTTTAACTGCATCCCCCATCAAATGGGAAACAAGTAGTTTCTCACCTTGCAGTACTTATAGTGTGTAGTGTGCAGAAAAGTCCACTTAAAACGTGTGGTCTGATATCCATGCCAGATGTTCTAATTTTTGTTCCTGCACTTCTTTTTCCTTCATAAATTCAGCAAGAGCAATTAAAAAAGAAATCGTTCAGGCCATGTCCCTTGACTTAGCCAGCACACTTTGCTGTAATATATAGTCTCCATACTCTTCATTCATTTCTATTGAAAACTGTTACAACTGACAGTGGAATAATGTGCGTGACTTCAGAAATGTTGCTATTTTTACCACCAATTTCTTCATGTGTTCCATACCAGCTAGTTTAGCACAAAGTGGTTCTTGATGTGCAGAACAGAGAATCTCGCCTGTCAATTGTTGCTGTTTTTTGTTCTTTCATTGTCAATCAAATTTTTAAATTCTTTCTGCATAGTATTGTAATGTCGTTTCATAGCAGATTTTCAGTAACTGTTCATAACGCCACTGTATAATAGGTAATAAGAAATCTTATCCCTCTCTCCTGTCATTCAGATCATTTTTAAGGGCTTGTTATGATACATTGCTAGACTGCCTCTTTTTGTGGAAACATACCATTGGGGCTGTGAATGTCCTTCATACCATGAACAAATAGCAGAAGGTAAACTGACACCACAATTCTGCCAAACTGAAGAGAGTTATGCTGAACAAAAAATTCCACACCTCAATACTAAATGAAAAGTTGCGCTATACTGTGTACTTCCGAGCAACCTGAGACAGGCTGTCCCACATGTGGCCCGCACATCTAATTAGCATGCAGTTTGGCACACTATGGCCAGTCCTGTTTTAGAGTGTGTTAACAGTATGAAAGGTAAAGAAATGTGAAGAAGTTTACCTCTACAGAAAAACAATTTCTCATTGGGTCTGAGATATGGGCACAGATGTGGAAAACTAACTGAAGGAGAAATATCAGAATTTTGATGCTTATTCATTAAAACTTGATACACAGCTTGCAATATTTGTGCTGCTTGTTCACTTGGAAGTATAAGTTTTGAATGTACTGTTAGATGTTATGCCTATGCATTATACAATCACAGGTTGTGATATATTTTAGATGGTACATGAACCATTGAAAACATATTTGCCACAGTGTGTTATGGCAGTGTGATGAAGGTGATGGTACAATGTGTAAATTTTATAAGGCATCATGGCCAAATCAAAATTTTGTTGCAAGACCTGGAAGCAACATATGGTGATGTACCCTATCATTGTGCAGCATGAAGCCTTAGTAGAAACAAAGTTCTCACCACATTTTTTGCTACTTGGAAGGAAATTGCCCTACTTATGCAACTGAAAGTAGAGATGCAGCCAGCACTCAGTGATGAGAAATGGATTTCAAACCTGGTCTTTCTCACTGCTATCACAGTACCCATAAATCAAATAAATTTTTCACCCAAAGAAAATGACACATATGATAGAATCAGTGAATTTTTGGAAAAACTAAATCTTTTTGACAGGCTGATTGCTACAGGAAACCTAAATTTTTGAAAACCTTTCATTGCTACAATTATCTTCAGACTCATGCTTTGGAGCTTATCAACAAAATATTTTGAAACTCTGTCAATCTTTTCAGACCAGGTGTAAAGACCTGTGTAGCGTACAAAATGAATTAAAACGACTTAGTGCCGGCCGGTGTGGCCGAGTCATTCTAGGCGCTTCAGTCTGGAACCGCGCGACCGCTACGGTCGCAGGTTCGAATCCTGCCTCGGGCATGGATGTGTGTGGTGTCCTTAGGTTAGTTAGGTTTAAGTAGTTCTAAGTTCTAGGGGACTGATGACCTCAGATGTTGAGTCCCATAGTGCTCAGAGCCGAAACTACTTAGCATGCCCAATTTCTGCTGCACCATATACTGTGCCTTTGGAAATGCAATTAGAACTGATTCATCTGCAAAACTGCTTTTCATCTGCAAAATTGCACTCTGCTCAAGGGCAGATATTACAACACAACCAGTTTGTTAAGATAGTAGTTCATGATGCTCATGCAGAAGCATTTCTGAAGCTGCATAGGAATGCAATACTATCTATGTTTGGCTCCAGTGGTGGCTGCTGTGTAACAGCACAAGAGCATGTGAACACCATAATTTTCAACACCTTGCAAATTTATTGGTTATTTTTGTTTGAATGCTGTTAAACGTAACATAGATGCTGCAGTCTGAAAGATAGTGGCACTTAAATCCACCATGTTACTGCTTCTCTAGACTCTATGAATCTTGGCATTAGAATCATGAGCACACCTTCAGTTGTGCACAATTTAAAGAGCTCTTGCACATGCACATCTCACCTGACATTATTACCTTATGGGCGAAATTGGTAAACAGTATGCACGGTTCATGGTGTGTGCAGCTAGCCCTTGCCACTCAACTAGAAATTTATCTTAGTGCCACCAGATGGTAGCTCAAGGCGGCAGACTTTTATTCCCATTTGCTCAGCATAAATCCTGCTGGATGACACCACACTCCTCAGATATACTAACTCACTCACTATATACTGCAGTGAAATTAGATTGGACATGAGTGTATTTTAAAGTTGTACAGTAAACTTGTTTTATGTGTTTCTGTATGAGTTATATGGTATATTAAGTTGTGGTTTTATCTGTGCTGATGAATCATTTATTCATACTTCTGAAATCTGTTGATCTTAATGGTGAGTCAGATTTATATGTGCTGTAGGCCCACATTGTATATATGAAAATTCATGTAAAGCTGTTTCATTGGATTCTCTGATTTTCACTTAAATGTGGGGTTGATGGTGGTGTGCTTTAGGCCCTTATGGATCTGAGTGTCTCATTTGTATTCTAGCCGAGTGACCATGTTTGTAATCATTACTGCTTCAGTTTAATCATTTCCACATTTGTGTTTGGAGTTGGTTGTTTACCGTGCAGGAATTGGCTTTTGTGTGCAATGTAAACATGGGCTCTGTCGAGTCTATTTTAAATGCTAACAGGAAAGTAAAGCTGTGAGGATGGGTCATGAGACATGCTTGGGTAAATCAGTTGGCAGACCACTTGCCCACAAAAGACAAAGGTCCTGAGCTCGAGTCCTGATCAAGCACCCATCTGTAATCTTGCAGGGAGGTTTATATTAGCACTCACTCCACTGCAGAGTGAAAATCTCTTTCTGGGAACAGAAAAGTAAATTACCAGGAAAAGTTAGCTGCGAAGGAACTAGGGCCTCCGAGAACAGATTCCTTTGCTGTGAGCATGATGAAATCAAATAAGCATGACTACAAGTGAACATTTAACAAGGAAGTGTACAGTTAGCACAAGTTGTTATGTCACTGCAGTGTAAGAATATCTGATTTTCAGCCCAGAAGTAAATTTGTGAACTAATGTATCTGTTGGGATCTTGTACGTTCGTCCAAAAAAATGGGAAAGCATGAAAACTCCCACTTATACAAAAATCCAAAATGGAGAATTGTGAAAACTTACACATTATTTCATCCTAAAATGTACTTAATTATGTACAAAACCATAAAATCCCACAAAACAATTATTTCTTTTGTCAGATAAGTTATGCATCATCATCATCATCATCTTCTGCTTATTATTATTATTCATTCTTTCTTTACTTTCTCAGACGTTAAGTCTGATTAAAAATGGAAAGTGACACGGACCTTGATCAAGCGTCACTTCCTTTTAACTGTATGGTATGTGTTATATTGCATTTAGGAACTTTCGGGTAATTGAACATGTATCAATAATTACAGATTTCTGTAGTTGTATATATAAGTTTGGATGTAGCTGTATTACATTGATGTACTGGTGGATATTGTGTGGTATGACTCCTGTAGTTGATAGTATAATTGGTAAAATGTCAACTTTATCCTGATGCCACATGTCCTTGACTTCCTCAGCCAGTTGGATGTATTTTTCAATTTTTTCTCCTGTTTTCTTTTGTATATTTGTTGTATTGGGTATGTATATTTCGATTAGTTGTGTTAATTTCTTCTTTTTATTGGAGTATGATGCCAGGTTTGTTATGTGGTGTTGTTTTATCTGTTATAATGGTTCTGTTCTAGTATAATTTGTATTCATCGTTCTCCAGTACATTTTGCGGTGCATACTTGTATGTGGGAACATGTTGTTTTATAAGTTTATGTTGTAAGGCAAGCTGTTGATGTATTGTTTTTGCTACATTGTCATGTCTTCTGGGGTATTCTGTATTTGCTAGTATTGTACACCCGCTTGTGATGTGATCTACTGTTTCTATTTGTTGTTTGCAAAGTCTGCATTTATCTGTTGTGGTATTGGGATCTTTAATAATATGCTTGCTGTAATATCTGGTGTTTATTGTTTGATCCTGTATTGCAATCATGAATCCTTCCATCTCACTGTATATATTGCCTTTTCTTAGCCATGTGTTGGATGCGTCTTGATCGATTTGTGGCTGTGTTAGATGATACGGGTGCTTGCCATGTAGTGTTTTCTTTTTCCAATTTACTTTCTTCGTATTTGTTGATGTTATGTGATCTAAAGGGTTGTAGAAGTGGTTATGAAATTGCAGTGGTGTAGCCGATGTATTTATATGTGTATTATATGTATATGTGTATTATATGTATATGTGTATTTTGCTAGTTTCTGCTCGTTCTAGAAAGAATTTTCTTAAATTGTCTACCTGTCCATAATGTAGGTTTTTTATGTCGATAAATCCCCTTCCTCCTTCCTTTCTGCTTAATGTGAATCTTTCAGTTGCTGAATGTATGTGATGTATTCTATATTTGCGGCTTTGTGATTGTGTAAGTGTATTGAGTGCTTCTAGGTCTGTGTTACTCCATTTCACTACTCCAAATGAGTAGGTCAATATTGGTATAGCATAAGTATTTATAGCTTTTGTCTTGTTTCTTGCTGTCAATTCTGTTTTCAGTATTTTTGTTAGTCTTTGTCTATATTTTTCTTTTAGTTCTTCTTTAATATTTGTATTATCTATTCCTATTTTTTGTCTGTATCCTAGATATTTATAGGCATCTGTTTTTTCCATCGCTTCTATGCGGTCGCTGTGGTTATCCAATATGTAATCTTCTTGTTTAGTGTGTTTTCCCTTGACTATGCTATTTTTCTTACATTTGTCTGTTCCAAAAGCCATATTTATATCATTGCTGAATACTTCTGTTATCTTTAGTAATTGGTTGAGTTGTTGATGCCAGTAGTTTTAGATCATCCATGTATAGCAGATGTGTGATTTTGTGTGGGTATGTTCCAGTAATATTGTATCCATAATTTGTATTATTTAGCATGTTGGATAGTGGGTTCAGAGCAAGGCAGAACCAGAAAGGACTTAATGAGTCTCCTTGATATATTCCACGCTTAATCTGTATTGGCTATGATGTGATATTATTTGAATTTGTTTGGATATTAAGTGTGGTTTTCCAATTTTTCATTACTATGTTTAGGAACTGTATCAATTTAGGATCTACTTTGTATATCTCCAATATTTATAGTAACCATGAGTGGGGTACACTATCAAAAGCTTTTTGGTAATCAATGTATGCATAGTGTAGCGACCTTTGTTTAGTTTTAGCTTGATATGTCACCTCTGCATCTATTATCAGTTGCTCTTTACATCCTCGTGCTCCTTTGCAACAGCCTTTTTGTTCTTCATTTATAATTTTGTTCTGTGTTGTATGTGTCATTAATTTCTGTGTAATGACTGAAGTTAATATTTTGTATATTGTTGGTAGGCATGTTATGGGGCGATATTTAGCTGGGTTTGCTGTGTCTGCTTGATCTTTAGGTTTCAGATAAGTTATTCCATGTGTAAGTGTATCAGGGAATGTGTATGGGTCTGCAATGTAACTGTTAAATAATTTAGTTAGATGTGAATGTGTTGAGGTGAATTTCTTTAGCCAGAAATTTGCTATTTTATCTTTTCCAGGGGCTTTCCAATTGTGAGTAGAATTAATTGCTTGGGTGACTTCATGTTGCAAAATTATCACTTCAGGCATTTGTGGTATCATCTTGTACGTATCTGTTTCTGCTTGTATCCACCGTGCATGCCTGTTATGTTGTACCGGGTTTGACCATATGTTGCTCCAGAAGTGTTCCATGTCTTCTATGTTTGGTGGATTGTCTATTTTAATGTGTGTGTTATCTATTGTCTGGTAAAATTTCTTTTGGTTTGTGTTGAATGTTTGGTTTTGTTTCCTTCTATTTTCACTTTTTTTGTATCTTCTAAGTCGTTTGGCCAACGCTTGTAATTTCTGCTTCTTTTCATCTAATTGCTCTATCACTTCTTGTTGTGAGATCTTACCTAACCTTTCTTGTTTTTTTTCTGACATTTCATTTCTTATAAATTGTGTTAGCTGTCCGATGTCTTTTCTCAGTCTTTCTATTCTGATCTGTAGCCTGTGTTGCCATGCTGGTTTTGTGGGTTTCTTCTGTGTGTTGGTTGGTTCTGATCTCTGCCTAGTGTGTATATTTAGTGTAGTGAGTGCTCCTATATAAACCAGTAGTTGTAACTCTTCCATAGTTGTGTTTTCATTTATTTTGTTGTGTATGATTGTGTTGATAGTTTTTATTGTTGTTTCGACTTGTGGGTTATTTGGCGGTCTATGCAAGAATGGTCTAATGTCTGTATTTGTGTCTTTGTATTCTATATATGTCAGCTGAAATTTTTCTTCTATATCTAACATGTGTGTCACTTCGTGTTCTATTTGTGCTTGTTCTGGTGGCTGTCTTAAGATTTTGTTTTCCTCTGACTGTTTAATTGATGTGTAATGTTCTTTGTTTGTTTGCTCTGGGATGTTCGAGTCCATTGCTGTATTTTCTTCTTCTTCTGATTGCACATTATTTTGTTCCAGTATTTGTTGTACTTGTTGTTTGATGTTTTCTAATTCTGACTGGGGTATCCTGTTATTTTTAATTATTACACGGATCTGATCAGCTAGTCGTTGTTCTGTTAAAAATTTTAATTCTGGGTATCTGGTAATAAATGTTGTGTATACTTGTGATCTGTATCCAGTTGTGTTGGTTCCTAGGTTTGTTGCTTGGTAATAACAGAACATGAGGTGTCGATTAACTTCATCTGACCATCTCATCCTCTGTCTTTGTTTTCCTTATAGGGTGGTTGCAGGAAGCATATCCTGCAAAACGCCTCTATTTGGATTTGAATCATTTTCCAGTTGGCTAGCAGTGTCATTACCATTGTGGGCGGGCATAGGGTTCAAGCGTCATCCCCAACCATGACGGCGCTTGTCCGAGGCTTCTTTAGTTCTGTCCTGAACCAACTAATCACACTAAAAGGGGGGTTAGCCCTATTAGTGGTTTGTTGTTTTCGTCGCCTTTTACGACTGGCAGAACATACCGGAGGCCTATTCTTTTCCCGGGCCTCCACGGGAATTATTATTATTATTATTATTACTGTTGTTATTATTATTGGCATTGGCTTTAGCTGTATAAACTTGTTGATAAGCATAACCCTTATACAGCAGATGCTATTAAGTTCACACTCTCAGATTTATCTGGTACACTTACAAGCCACCACTGTTTGGCTCAACATATTGTTGTCAACAACTGTTTTCTGTTATGTGGAAGATAAAAACATTGAAAAGTCCCAGCTCCACAACCCAACATTGAATAATATTCTGCATCTTATGACAGCAAGGTGTCTCACTCCTTATTTTTAGTCTCTTGTAATCAAAATGAAATGTCTTGTGTCACAAACATAATAAAATATAAGTATTTTCACATTTTTCTGTTAAACACATCCTGTTACAATGCATTTGCTTTGGTCATGGTCTCCTCACTACCTGATACTGTTATGTGTCATGTTCACTACTCACACATGACCTGTTAGTCCACCCCTGTCTGCTTACAGCAGGCTCCCTGACTGCCCCCACATGTGCAGTTTGCACACCACTGCCTGGCTGTGTCTGTGAGCAGCAAGCTGCCCACATGTGGGAATGCCCACTGGAATAGTGTAATCTGTGGTATTCTTCTGGAATGTATCAGGCAGTTCCTCCACAATTACTGTGTTTCTGAAATGAGAAGGAGAATGGTGATTAATATTTCTGTGTATTCAGAGGAACCTGTAATTTTCCCCTCAGCCTTGTGTTCCTCTCTACTGTTCCCTTTACCTTTCTTTTCTCTTGTTTTTTCTTCATCTCTGTTTATCTATGTCTTCTCGCATTCCTTTCTTCACTTATCTCTGACTTGTGGACAGCCTTCCATACCACTTACCATGTCTCGGATTTTTCTGATTTTAGTTGATTTGTCTATAGCTGATTTCACTCTTTGTTATGTTGCTATGATGGTTTGCAATGAGTTGAGAGAGATGTACCTGAGTAAACTTTTAAAACATCTAAATAACTTGCTATGTTTTGCCGTCTTTATATCTTCGTTGATTGTCCTTTTTGTCAACATACTTCATTGCTACACCGGTTGAAAAATGAAGTTTGTAAATAATGTAGCCAACAGCTGCACAGTTGTGTTTCACAGTACTTTAATTTGACTGTTTACAACCCCCCAATAATACGCAGTTATATGGCCAGTGCACTATTTTTAACTTGCGATAAGCCTCATTAACAGTTTTCGGGCAAACCTCCATATACTGGTACAATAGTTTACTATTGAACATCTATGAGCAATAAAAACCTTACCACAAAGCTCACAGTTCTTGAAGAATAGAAAGGTACGTATGGAGCAGAACTGTCATTGTTTTAACACAGGGCCTAATTGTGTAACACTTATTTCACAGTTAAGTAGAAGCATTGTTGTTGTTATAACCAACACAGGTTTCTCATCTGAAACTCGGCTGTGGACTGACTGCCTCATGACCAAAAATTGGGTCCTTATACATCCTCACAATAATAAGTACTTAAACTACACATTGTTTGAAGTTAAATTATTACAAAAATTACAATTAAAACTTACCTCATTAAATTAACTGAATACATTGGAAAATTCGTTCCTTTCAACAGTTTCTTCTACTACAAGGTTTAGGCCAAATTATTTGTTTATATCATGAAATTAACAAATATCATTATGCAAAGAATACTTTGGACAAAACTGTTAATTACTTCGTAATTAATTAAGGGCTGACTTTGCTAACATGTTTTTGAATGGAGCCAAATAGATCCTTTGAGAAAACAATTAGTTGTTCCTCCAAATTATAATAATTAGTTCAGAATTTATATTTGTTTATATGCCAACAATAGAATTTAAGTTACAAAATAATTACTGATTTTGACCTATATTGAAAGATACTAACTAGGAAGAGTCAAAATAAGTTAGAAAATCAATTACATACATAAAACTAAGCACAAAATTAGATATGGTGTTATATTCTTTAAAACTGAGGGCCAATCTTTCTCTTTTCTGAAAATGCAGATTATACTCACATATGTTAATGGTAATTGGTTAAAATAAAGAAAATGAATTTAAGGAGACAGATGACAAAACAAGAGGGGAAGTCAAAATATCCCAGCGTGCTTCATCACAAACTGTCATCTATGTTCTTTCTAGTATTCCTCTAAACAAAGTAAATTCTTGATTCCAGTGTCCATTGCTTCCCATCATTCACTTTTATTTGATTCTATCTCTTGCTTCATGTCTCTTGGCTACCAATTTTGGTATTATTTTTGTATTTTCATTTAAAATGCATACATTTCTTTACCATTGTTCTGTATTCACTCTTTTCTCACAGAAGTTGTCTCCATTGTTAATGTCATGATCTGTGTACAACTACAAACCTGCAATCATTTATTTCACTTTGTCTAAAATATATTCTCTCTGTCAAGCCTGCCTTAATTTTATTTGTAATTTTTATTTCTTGATTGAATGAAGAGTATTTGAGACACTATTTATTACAGTGAATGTTTGTAAATCTTACAGGGACGATTTTACACTTACCCAGGAGATGTGGAGATATGGGAGTCACCAATCAAAACTATGAGTGCTGATATCTGTGGACCAACTGGCTGCATGTCAGATTTGCTTATCCAGCTAGCAATTGTAATGGTTGGCAAACAAGTGTACGGAAACATCATAGAAGTCCTAACGCCGTAAGTAATTACTGCTTAAAATTCATACTGTCTAAAAAGTGAAGTAAAAACTGAAAGTTATGAAGATAAATTGAAGAAAATGACACAAGAGGGATGAAGTTGGTGGAAATTATGTGATGTAAACTGAAATCTATCTCTGGTTGGTAATTATAACAATAGTGTGAATCATTGAAATGCAAAAGATGAAGATACAATATGACTACTCAACATGATTGAAAGGGGAGGGAAGCTAAGAGATATGAAGCACATAGACGAGACAGACAAGATGTGTGACTCTGGGATTACAGAATAGTAGTAATTTATGGAGGAACCAAAGACAATTCATGGATGTGTGTGTGTGTGTGATATGGTATTGCAGACTAGGTTGGTGAAGGTTATGAACTAATGGAATTCAAGCAGATGCACACCCCCATGGCAGTTAAGGTTGCATCTGTAAATAAGACATTTGGGAGTGATGAAATTGGAAGAGGAAAAGAGAGGGAAATGCTGGGGGCTGTATTGTTTATGTGCCTATCAGCAGTATTAAATATTTCACTTCCCAAAATTAAGTTCTGACCAGCAATTTTGTCTTATTTTTAAAAATAAAAAATAAAAAATAATAGTAGTATAGAATAAAATTAGTGATAAAAACTTGCGCTGTTAAAGTTTGTTCTGTGACTGGTGAAAAGATTAAATTTGTGGTAAAAAATAAAAGCCACATAGCTTAAGAACTATGCATTGAGGGACAGGAGGTTGAGATGGGTATGTGCAGAGCATGTAAACAGTTGTGTGGTCACTATCAGGTAAATCACACTCTGGAGAAGTATATGCTGAGTAAATGGATGAATGGAAAAGACCCACTGTTGTTTAATAGCAAAATTTCAGAAAAGCTGAGGAAGCACAGACTGTTGTAACCTTAGACAGAAAAGGGTATAAAAGTACCCACAGGGAAAAGTTAGTACAAATTCATCGATATAAAAAAAATTTTAAAAATCGATGCACAATTTCCACCATCATATGTTAGCAAAATATCTTTCTGAGAACCTGAGAAAATTTTGGTCCTATGTAAAATCACCAAGTGGGCTGAAGGTCTCTATACAATCACTTGTCAACTAGTCTGGTGCGGCAATATAAGGTAGCGAAAGAGAAGCTGCATTTTTTTCTGCATTTAAAAAGTCATTCATGCTGGAGCAACATACAGACATACCATTGTTTCACTATCACACGGACTGCTGTATGGAGAACATAGAAATAGGCATCCCTACCATGGAGAAGCAACTGAAAGTGTTGAAAAACAGTAAGTCACCGCTCTGGATAGAATCCCCATTCAGTTTTACATAGCATACTCTACAGCATTGGCCCCTTTCATACCGAGCTGGTTTAAGGCCCAAGCAATACAAGTCACCACTTGTGGTGCGAAGCTGAGAGGGGCACCAGATGCACGACAGTCAAATTTCTACATGGTTGGATGACAGCTAGTAGTGGCTGCATGGAATCACAAGCTGAGATTTGTACAGAGTGTGTATCAAAGTTAGTATCAAAAACTGATAGGTGTGAAATTGTATGGCAGAAAAGAGGCAGAGGGGAGAGTAAATGTTTGTGACAAGTATTCACCTAGACAGTCTCAATACGTTGAGTTCATAATCCAGTTCATGACAGTCATTCACTGTGTAAAAGGTGCCAAAAATTTAGTGGCTAACTACATGTCATCCAACTACATTTCTTGTACTCTGGGGTTAGCAGAGTTTATAAACTACAAAGAACTCACTGCAGAGCAGGGCATGGACCTGCAGTTATGACAGATGTTAAATGAATTGCCTACAGGATTAAACCTTGAACAAATTTCTGTGCCCAACTCTAAGCCAAAACTGAGGTGTGAAGTTACCTGGGCAAGGCCCGATCATATGTTTTTAAGAAGTTCAGAAAGACAGCCTTTGACAGTGTCCATAACTTACCTCACATGGGGGACAAAATTACAATCAGATTACTTACATTCTACTTTGTGAGACCTTGTACGAGGCAAGAAACACGTGTTGGCATGTTCATGCATTCCATGTCAACAAAGTAAACTGGGCCATCATGTACACACCAATATGGCCAGCTTTCAAGGGGCACCAGCTACATTCACACACATTCACATTGACTCGACCGGTCCTGTTTCACCATCATAGGAGATAGGTACTTACTCACAGCAGTAGATAGATGTACACAATGAGTGCAAGCAATCTTGATTACTGATGTATCATGTGAAAATAATGTGAAAACTATTATGTGTAATTCATTGCACATTTTTGGTGCCCCCTTCCCATTACAACCAATCAAAGCCAACAGTTTGAGTCCAATTCATTCCAGGAACTGGCCAAACTGTGCAATTTTCAATAGCACCACACATCCAGCTGTCACCCTGCTAGTAATGGTATGATAGAACATTCACACAGGATCTTAAGGACATCGCTAACATGTCACAAGGGAAAGTGGACGGACTTCCCTTAGTTCTGTTAACCCTTTGAATGGCATGTGTAGCAACCAAGTAATACACGAAACTGATCCAAGTAACACAAATATGGTTTAATTGATAAACTTCTGAACAATAATGGAAATAAGCCTCTTGTGACCCCACATCTAATATGACATCAGAAACATACAGAAGATGCAACATAAGCAATACACAGAACAACTAATGTGAGCGTTGTAAACTAAAAGAACATAGTGAGTGTGAGTCAGCACTGCTCTGCTTGCATGTGGGCATGAATGGCCAGTAGACAGCATGACAGAGACCATGCCATGTGCACGCTTCTTACAGGCAGCCTCCATTGGCTGGCCCTTGCTGATACAGTGGGCAATTGATTTAAGTACACATGCATGGTGATACTACACTTGGTGCACTCACACTCACATGCACTAGTAACAGGATACCTCTCCCTCACACGAAGAGGATGTCCAGGCAACAAGAGACACATCCATTGGATCCAGAGTGGTGGCAGCCAGTGCCAAAGGCGGTGCGGACGATATGCCAAGAGGACAGTGAAGCATAAAGATGAAATGCGTGGAGACATGGGCAAGCATGGGGGCAGTGGGCCAACACGGTGCCTGATGACAGCATGGTGAGGAGGGTGCCCTTGCCATATCTGCATCATCATCAGCAGGCAAGTCCCAGTGCAGAGGAGACAGGGCTGGATACGTTGGTAAAGATGGCTGAGGTGATGATGGTGAGGGACCCACTGGAGGTGGCCCTACTTGAACAGCTGGCTGCAGCAACGGATCCAAGGCCAGAGATGGACTTGTACCCAGTTCTGGGAAGCTGAAACCCCAGGGTTCTGCACCTGGAGGAGGCAGCCAATGTATGTGGGCACCTGCACAGCAGGCAAAGACAGACTTTAGGCAGAGGGTGTCAGGGTGGGCTATGGTGACAAGGGCCACATTCACAAACTGGTAGCTTCCGGTGGATAGGGAGGGTGCAGATGATCGAAGTGGCATGCCACCAGGCCATTGGCAGTATTGACATCACAAAGATGGCATCACCAGCGGCGGATAACAATGTGTGATATTTGTTTGGGCTGGTGACCAAACCCTTGCACCCGACTGGCAATCCAGGCATGAAGTGGTGTATGAATCTGACCGTGGCAGGTGTGGCACAGGCCACAGAAGGTGGAGGAGCATGCACGGCTGTTGGCTGTGCAGCAACTCAGCTGGGGTCCCCACTCCCCATAGGCATGAACTGATGGTGCTAAGGAAATGGAGAAGGGTGTCATCCGGCGAACTATCCATAACAAACCTTCCCTCATTTGGAACTTGAACATACACACTAATTGTTCCATCTCACCATTTGATTGAGGGTGGAATGGTGGAGCCATAACATGATGAATGCCGTGACAGGAACAAAACAATTGAAAGGTGTGAGAAATGTACTGGGGCTCATTATAAGAAACTAAGGTACAAGGCAACCACTCAGTAGAAAAAACCCTCAAAAGCATACGAATTGTGATCTTACCACCATTGACGCATACCCAATAATGTAAGGAAACTGGGAAAATGCATCCACAACCAAGAGTCAATAGTAATATAAGAAAAGACCCACAAAGTTTACAGGAATGCATTCCCGTGGCTGATGTGGAGTGGGGTGTGGGACAGAGACACCTGGGAGCTGCTTATTGTTGGCCACACTGCTCACAAGTCGCAACAAAATGGACAACTTTGCCATCAATCCCTGGCTGAAAAACATGTCTTTTAGCCAATAGTTTACACTGCATGTATCTCCCCAATGGCTCTGGTAAAGAAGGCATAGAACATCATGCCATATCACGACAGGAATGATTATTTTGGGAGAGAGGTCTTTCAGGGACAACAGCAAAACACCATCAAAAAAGGAGGCGACACTATAAAAAACAGAGGCAACACTGTAAGAAAAAATAGTTGCACATGGGATCCAACCGACCCAGTGATTTATTTGGCCAGACATTAAACAAACCAAATCACCTGGTGGAGAACCAGTGTGAAGTCAACAGAAGCTACTATGTGCGAGCTTTCAATTGGAAAAGCCTTGACTACAGGCTGCATTTTGGAATCAAGATGGAAGCAAAGCAATTTTTCATGATCAAAGTCAAGATCAGGACCCACAGGAAGGTGGACAAGGCGCCTGCATTGGCATGTTTAGACGTAGATTAAAAATGGATTTCTTAGTTGCAACAAGACAAGAACAGCATCCTTGCATTATAGGCTTTGTGCTACGTTGTCAGGCAAGGAAGTGTAGGGGTTAAACAAGTGAACCATGGGTTTATGGTCAGTGATAAGGTGAGACTTGGAGAAAAAAAAAAAAAAAATCTGGAGAGCATCGATTATGGCAAGAGCCTCTTTTTCCACCTGAGAGTAATGCTGGGCTGGCATGAGAGATTTAGAGGCAAAAACAACAGGTTGTTCAGAGCCATCAGCTAGGACCACACCAAGACTATATTGTGAGGAATCAGTCACCAAAACTAGGTTCTGGTCTGGAGAGAATGTAGCTAAACAAGGGGCTGAGAGTAGTTTGTATTCAACATTGGAAACGCATGTTTGCAATCTGGACTCCAGCAAAAAGTTACATTTTTGCATACCAAGGCGTGCAATGGATGGGGCAATGTACCTGCCACTGAAAGGAATTTATGGTAGTAGGCTATCTTTCCTAAGAAGTCCTGAAGCTCCTTCAAGGAGTGAGGCGTAGATGTAACAGGGGAGGTGTGGTCTGGCAGACGGCAAACCCCATCCTGCAAGACCTTGAACCCCAGATAGACAATAGAAGGTAGAAAAAAACTGATATTTCACAAGATTACACCATAAGCCTGCAGACTGCAAGATAGAAAACAAAATGCACAAATTTTTCAAGTGATCAACCATGCAGGAGCACGTGACAACAATATCATCAAGATAATTAATGCAATAGCAGGTGTGCTAACCACACCAAAAAAAAGGCACAAATATTGATAGAGACCACAAGGAGTATTCAAAATCAGAACTCTCTGAGATTCTTTGTCCACAGGAACCTACAGATATGCTTCAGACAGATCAATTTTAGAAAAGTGCTGGTGACCCAATATATTTGACAACAGTTTCTCGTGGCATGGGAGAAAATACTTATCCATGATCGATTGTGCATTGACAGCAGTACTGAAATTACCTCAGGGGCGAAGTTTCCCCAATGGCTTCTGAACTAAAACAGTAGAGATGACCATTCCCTATGCATAATTGGTTGCACCACCCCTAGAGGTTGAAGGCTGTATAAATCTGCTTTCACTTGACCTATCAGGGTGACAGGAGTAGGCTATGCGTGATAAAAACAAGGCAGAGCCTTGGATTTCAAAGAAATGTGAGCAGAAAACTTCATAGCACACCGTATACCTGCCTGAAACAAGTCCAAAAACTCCTCAAACAGTGTCTCCAAATGGGAATATGGTATATGATTGGACACAAGTTGAAAAGCATTAGCGACAGAAAATACAAGTGCCTTAAATGCGTCCATCCAGAGCAAGTTCTCAACACTGTCATCAGCAATCACCAAAAATGTAATGGAATGAACCTCTGACTTGTAAAAGGCAGATACCATAAATTGTCCCAACAGCACAATGTTCTGTTTGTTATAAGTGACCAGATTCTGCATGACTTGCATCAACAGCAGTGAGTGTAAACTCACATGAGTTTGAGAATTCAATAGCATTGCTCCAGCACCTGTGTTGACCTGTTGAGCTGGAAAACATGGCGAAAAACATGTAGCTTGATAAACAACTTTGGAGAAGTCACAAGCATTGGAGCTGCACAGTGTATGTCCATGTCCATATCCTGAGCAACCCTCAGCATACGACACATGTAGGTGATACGGCCTTTCTCCTGGCAAGCGTTACAAGTAACCCAGTGCTTAGGGCATGCCAAACTTTCATGCTGCACAAACAGAAAAGACAAAATGTAAACAGAGAATGCTGACCCTAGTGCTGTGGCAATTGTGGCTGCTTTGACCAGTCTTGGTCTGCTTGACGCTGGACCAGCATGTTTACCGCCACCACTGCTGCTTCCTCGTGCAAGCCACCTGACTGGGTACATCTTGTGATACTACTGCCACCTCACCCCACACTTCAACTTGGTCACCCACTGCCCGAGAAACTTCAAAAGATTGTACTATTTGCAAGATTTCTGGCAATGATGGGTTTTCACAGAGTAAAGTCTTGTGGCATACCTCTTTGTCTGTAGCTAAACAGATAATTGTGTCATGCACCATAGAGTCTGCACAAGAGTCATTGTGGGCATCAGTAATTGATTGACACTTATGGCTAACACCATGAAGTTTGGTTGCCCAGGCCCTGTATGATTGGTTTGGTTTCTTGCAGCGTTGGTAGAATTCAACTTGCACCCCTATGACAATAAACCATACATGTTATCAAAAGCTGTAAGTAATTGTAAAGCGGCGAGCTGTCACAGTAATTGATACACCTTAGATGGAATCCATGACAGGAACACCAAAAGCCAAAAAGTGCTGACTGAGTCTTTTTTTGTAACCTTCCCAATCCTTGGTTGAATCATCATACAGAGGAGAAGTGGGTGGATAGACCAGTGGAACAGTTCCCTGCTTGTTAATGGAAGCAGAAAAGTGGTCACTGCCAAAGTAAGCTGTTCAATCATGGCTGATAACACGGCATCCATAATGACTAATCCTGAGTAAACCGCACTTAAAGACTCCACATTCGGGAACTGTTCCAAACTCATTGTCAGTCATGTGGTAATCAAGTAATACACAAACCTGACCCAGGTAACACAAATATGGCTTTATTCAGAAATGTCTGAACAATAATGGAAATAAGCCTCTCCTGACTCCACATGTAACAAGACAAAAGAATCATTGAGAAGGTGCAACATAAGTGATCAACTGCTGCGAGTGGTACAATCTAAAAGACCATAGTGAGCATGAGTCAGTGCTGCTCCGCATGTATATAGGTGCAAGTCACTGGTAGATGACATGGTGAAGACCATGCCGTGTGCATGCTTACTACAGATGGCTGCTAGTGGGCAGCCAGTGCTGATATACTTGGCAGTTGATTTAAGAACACATGCATGGCAACACTACACTCAGCGCACTCACAATCACACACACTAGTAGCAGGATACCGTAGCATATAAATGAGACACTGGTGCATCTCCAACAGAGATGGTTTATTGTGAGCCTCTATGAATTCCAGCTGAGTACGTAGTGCCAACAGCACTGTCAGACACAGAGGGACTTTCGCAGTTGGTTCAGCCATTAAATCACCACTACACCAGTATGCATTGTGTATGCCATACCTACCATGGCAGTCATCAAGTCTTTGTACACAGAGACTCATACAGCTGCTCTCGTTTGATGCTGCAAATGGACTCTAGCACATCGCCACCACAGCCACCATATACTGGCCATTTCCTGGTGTTGAGTAGAGGCAAGCATACCACAGGCATATTGTACATTGACACACCACTTAAAGTATTTATTGAACTCGTCAAGACAGCATGCATTTTACATCCACAAGTGTCAGATGCCTCGCCAAACAGTCTGGAGCAACCAAATTGTACTTCTCAGATGCCAGAGTACACTGTCCTACACTTCAGGGCCACACCAGTGCAGTAACCAGGGCCACGCCAGTGCAGCAACCAACAACTGGCACTTTGCTGCCTCCATGATGTTCGACCAGCACAAGAGCTGTTCATTGGATTAAGTTGAAGCTCCAAAATGTAGTGGATGCTGTGCACTATAGCATGGGGAGGGGGTGGGAGGGGGGGAGGAATGTGAGGGCGGGGGGGGGGGGGGAGGGGGGGGAGGATTGCTGTGTGGCAGTGATACATTTTCGTGGAGTTGTGCATCATAAGAGAAGCAGGTGGTACAGTAGATCTCTCTGGCATGTTTTGTGTGTTATTTTTGCCATATTATAGAATTTCCTGTTTTGGAGTTTAAGTTTACTTCTGTATCTTCTACCTTCAGAAAGAAAAGTAACTTCTGTACATCCCAGAACTATGCACAGTTATTTATGTGGACAAATTACGAGCTCACAACTGTTTATTCTACTGGTAGACACTATTTGTTTCCAAACACACACTCTTTATAGAGTTTATGAAACGCTTTACAGCTGAGCCAGGGTTTCCAATAGAGTATTACAATCTTTTACTGACTTTATATTTATTTACATTGATTATTGTCTGCAGTCATCAGATGATGACTTTTGCAAATATCATATGATGTACAAGGTTAATAGGTGTTATTTTTATGTATGAAGGTTTAATACCATACATATAATATTTGTCTACAAAGTTTAATACATTATGTATATAGCTTATAATCCTTCAGTTAATGAGACATTTATTTGCAAGAAAAGATTTTAATTTTGTTCTAAATACATCCTCAGTATGTGCCCTTATAGGGTGTGTAAATTTGTTGTACCACATTGTGCCAATGATACATGGACTGTGGTCTGCTATTTTTTAGTTTTGTTCTTTGCCTGTTGTAACTGTGCTCATTTGTGCTTTGTGTTGTAATTATGTACATCATAACATTTGGGTATGTCATCCTGATACGGTTTACAGAAAAGTGATGTGCACGCATACACACACACACATACACACACACACACACACACACACACACACACACACACGGACACACACACGGACACACACACACACACACACACACACACACACACACACACACACACACACACACACACACACACATGCACGCACACGTACACAATTAGATTTTTATTTTAGATAAGAACATCATGACAGGTCTCCTTGTACTTCAGACCTTGTGTCAACCTAGCAGCTGTCTTTTGTAGCACTAGCATTCTGTTCAAGTGCACATTGACAGCACAATTCTGCTATTCTAGTACATAATTTAAAAATGGGAAAATTTTCCAATAGTATACTGTTTCCACTGTTCTATTACATACTGTATTGGATAGCTGACAAAACAAGTACATTGTGTCCATACGGGAATGCCCTGCTATAGATTTTAATAGCATAAAATGTAGGCATTCCAGAGTGTTGATTCAAGTCACAATTAAAGAGTAACTCAGTTTTAGATGTTGTTGTTCTCCTGCTTGCAATGCAATGCAGGCCACATACACAAAATGATGACTCCTGAGCTTAAAGGGTTTTGTGTTATGCCGTTTGCCATGAGCGAATCTTTAATTTCAGTTCAACATTTTCTTTTTTTTAAATTTTAGTTTTTTCTGTGATCCTCAATGTGGCAAAAACATCCATTACTTGTATAGCCAGTTTGAAATGGCCAGAACAGTGTGTAAAGGGAAAACCATGGGACAACCAAAAGAGTCTAAACAGGATGTTGACTGTATCAGACCATATTACCTTTGATGTCCTAAAAAGTCTATTCAGAAAGCAAATCTTCATGTACTTCTACTGCCAAAGATGACAGTGTGGGAGGTTCTAAAAAGTATTTACACGTGCGTCTATACTGATTACAGTTGGTACATCCTGTAAAGGCAGGTGACTATGCTGTACGTTATAACTTTGCAAGTGAAGTGTTGCAGTGGAAAGATGACTTTTTAAGTGTTCAGTAATGAGGCACCTTTTAATCTAAGTGGTAAAGCAAATACCCATAATGTTCTTATGTGGGATCTGACACCGTGATGAACTTGTACATCATCAGAGAGATTCCCCAAAATTAAATGTTTTCTGTGCTGTGTTCTGACTTTGCTGAAGCTACCATTAAAGGGATGGCTTATCAGAACATATTGCAACAATGGCTCTTTCCTCAGCTAGAAGGTGCACCTGAAAAATTTATTTGGTAACAAAATGGAGCTCCTTCCCATTGTCATGTCTTTGTATGAAAGTGATTGAACATCTCTGACTGTTGGATTACCTGTAATGGCTAATACAAGAGAGGGCATCCACATTCACCTGATTTCACATCATGCAATTCTTCCTTTACAGCTTTATAAATTATTGTTTCTTCATTCTGCCACTATCTAATGATATACCAGGGTTGAGATACAAAACTGAAAAGACTACTGTTATTTCTATTGCTTACTCAGATTCGTTAATCAAAGTTTGGGAAGAATTGGATAAGATTGGACATATACTTGGGCATGTTATGCCATCAAAACTGGTGCCAGAGACAGGGAATCATGTGGCATTGTTCTGGATGTCTTGTCCGAAAATTACTGTGAGCAGATAGTTAGAGTATCAACTCGTGAAGGTAACATCTTAGACCTCCTGGCAACAAACAGACCTGAACTTACCGAATCAGTTAAAGTAGAGGAAGGTATCAGTGATCATAAGGCTGTGACAGCATCTATGACGATGGGTCCTACAAGGAATATTAAGAAAGGTAGGAAGATATATTTGCTCGGCAAGGGTGACAGGATACAAATTTCAGAATATATCAGCAGTCAGCATCAAATATTTGGTGATGAAGACAAAGATGTGGAAAACAAATGGAAAAAATTCAAAGGCATCATTCAATATGCCCTAGACAAGTATGTTCTGAGTAAGATTTTAAGGGATGGAAAAGATCCACCATGGTTTAATGGCTGTGTCAGAAAAGTGCTACGTAAACAAAGAGCCCTTCAGCTCAGATTCAAGAGAAGTAAAAACCTAGTTGAATGAAGCAAAAATGAGTGCAAGGAGAGCAATGAGAAAAAAATTCAATGATTTTGAAAGTAAGACATTGTCAACCAACCTGAGTAAAAACCCTAAAAGATTTTGTTCATATGTAAAATCAGCAAGTCATCTATTCATTCTATCAGCGACCACACTAGCACCGAAATGGAAGCTAACAGAGAGAAGATCAAAATACTGCATTTGGTCTTCCGAAGTTGTTTCACCGCAGAAGATCATAGCACTGTCCCTCCTTTCAATTGCCGTACAAACATAGAAATGGCAGATATTGAGACTACAGAATTGAAAAGCAGCTTCACTCACTTAGTAGTGGAAAGGCTTCAGGACCAGATGAGATACCTGTAAGATGCTATAAAGATTATGCAAAAGAACTTGCTCCCCTTCTAGCAGTAATTCATTGTAGACTGCTTGAGAAAGAAAGGTACTTAACAACTGGAAAAAAACAATGGTCATTCCCGTTTTTAAGAAAGGTAATTTATCGTAGATCGCTTGAGAAAGAAAGGTACCTAACAACTGGAAAATAATGATGGTCATTCCCGTTTTTAAGAAAGGCTGTAAGACAGATCCACACAATTATAGACCTATATCATTGACATCAATCTGTTGTAGAATTATGGAACATGTTGTATGTTCAAGAATTATGACATTTTTGGAAAAATATAAAAAACAACATAGATTACACAAACAGAGGTCCTGCGAAACTCAGCTCACTCTGTTCCTCCATGAGATCCACAGTGCAGTGGACAATGGTGCTCAGGTTGGCGCCGTGTTCCATGATTTCAGTAGGGCATTTGACACTGTCCTGGATTGGCGTTTAATGAAAAAAATACAAACTTACAGAGTATCACAGCAGACCTGCAATTGGATTCAAGACTTTCTTGCAAATAGAACTCAATACGTCACTCTTAACAGAACTAAATCCACAGATGTAAAGGTAGTATACGGAGTACCACACGGAAGTGTGATAGAACCGTTGCTCTTTACAATATATATAAATGATCAAGTAGAAAGTGTCGGATGCTCTTTAAGGCTGTTCACAGATGATGCAGTTGTCTATACCAAGGAGCAACACTAGATGACAGTAACAATTTACAGAATGTCCTGCAGAGAATTGATGAATAGTGCAGGCTCTGGCTGTTGACCCTGAGCATAAATAAATGTAACATACTGCACATACATAGGAAACAAAATCCACTACTGTACAGCTACACTACTGATGACAAACAGCCTTTAGACAGCATCTACTGTAAAATATCTAGGTGCAACTATCCAGAGTGACTTTAAGTGGAATGACCACACAAAACAAATAGTAGGAAAAGCAGATGCCACACTCAGATTCATTGGAAGGGTGTTAAGGAAATGTAACTCATTCATGAAAGAAGTGGCTTGTAAGGCACTTGTTTGCCAGATTCTTGAGTATTGTTCATCTGTCTGGGATCCCTGTCAGGTAGGACTGACAGAGGAGATAGAGAAGATCCAACGAAGAGTGGCGCATTTCGTCATGGGACAGTTTAGCTGGCAAGAGAGTGTTACGGAGATGCTAAACAAACTCTACTGGCAGACATTACAAGAGAGGCATTGTGCATCATGGAGAGATTTACTATTGAAATTTCAGGATAGCATTTTTCAGTATGAATCAAACATCATATTACTTCTCCTCACGTACTGACCATGAGGAGAAAATACGAGAAATTAGAGCCAATGCAGAGGCTTACCAACAATCATTCTTCCCACGCACTATTTGTGATTGGAACAGGGTTGGAGGGATCAGATAGTGGTACCAAAAGTACCCTTTGCCACACACCATTAGGTAGCTTGTAGAGTATGATGTAGATGAAGATGCTGTATAACTAAAGATGCACATACTTAACACTTCTAAGAAAAGGTATGGTAGTTTATCTTCAGTTTGATGTATGATTTGTCTTGATTAATAATCTTAATTAAACTGTTATAATGTGCCATTGAAACTGGAACAGTCTTTTGTTGACACCCTGTACAATGCACTACTTATTTTATTACATACAAAATTAACATGACAATTATTATTGATTTTTCCATCTAAATCTTGCTGCAATTAATAAAAGAGAGTCCCATACCAGATGCATTTCACTTTTATATACAAAACCTCTTCTATGGTCATTCTGGAAATATGGATACATAATATGTTTCTACCTTTTTGTATATATAGATTTAAAACAATATTTCTTTATAAAGTTGGCTTGCAGATTACTTACAGTGTTTCTGCCTCTTATTTACATATTCTGCATACCACAGCTTTTTCCTTTGTTGTTGGTGGAGGTTGAGTACAAAAGAAACTTGGTTATACATTGACTTTTGGAAATTTTTTGCCTAGTTTGAAATAACTTTTTGTTAGACTGCATTAGCACTATTTGCACTTCACCTCACTTTACAGAACTTCATAACAGAAATAGAATAAAGTAGTGGGTACTACATTACTGAGCTTAATATTATTTTTATCAGATTTGTTAAATATTACATAGCCTATCCTACTGGAGGGTAAATCTGTTACTGTGGTGTCTGAAGTTACTGCATTTGCAATACTGTATGAATTTAAGACACCTGATAATTTTAAATTACTAATGACACAAGAATTTGCATCAGTCAATTCTAAAGCTTTGTAATGAGTCAGTGACTCAGGGGATATTTACTGACAGATTTTAATAAACATTAGTAACATGCATCAGTGGAAACAGAGATAGTGAAACCACCTCCATTTACAGGCCACTCATGCCTGCCTGAATTTTCAAATACTCTTGAGGAATTGGCCTACAACACAATGTTGACTGGTTTTTCCACTGGATAACTTGAAGAGTACCTCTCAGTTTGGTTTTCATTCAGGACTTTTTACAGAGAGAACTACATAAGATCTCACAGATGAGATCCTTTCAGAATTTGACAACAAACTCTAACTTGTTGATGTATTTAATGTCCTATAAATTGCCTGTGTTTATGAGGGCCACAAAATTCTGCTTGTTATCCAAGAGTTATGATATTAAAGCACAAAAATCTTCATAACCAAATGTGGAGGCCCATGTTCACTAATTGCACCATAGGGCTGAAAATATAATCACAATTGGTGTGTATGTGGTGGGGGTGGTGGTGGGGGTGGGCAATAAATTCAAAAAAAATCAGTTTTGGAGTCCCAGAAGGATCGTCATTCTGCCTATGATTACATAAATGACCTACCAGTGGCTTTAATGGATAGGTAAAAACTGTGATGATGACCAGTGACACTAAATGTAAACAAGGACTCAAACACAACAGTACCAAACTAACCAAACAGGCTAATAACCAGTTTTAAGTAATTTTCCCACAAAAACCCATATTATGGAAACAGAAATGAATGTAAATGGACTGCTGATACCAGAAATATATACTAATAATCATTAGCTAAGTGTGTGTTATATTGCCTTGACCTCTGGAACAAGCAGTGTGACATAGTGTTTAGTATCACTGGTCAATGTGTTACAGCCACTAGTTCAAACCCAACTGCCAGTAGTTATTTAATATTTATCACATCTGGCAGATTCTGAAAGTATTTTATGGTTTTATTCTTTGTATACACTGTAATAATTGATGTTTATATAAATACAATAATAGTGGCTCCAGTTAGGCAACATATAAGCCATTGCTTACATGGACAGGAACCAGAATGCAAGTAGTACATAGTGCACAGCATCCATATATCCAGGAGACAATTGGATACTAAGTCAACAGTAAGTCAGCTGCACACAGGCATCCATCAGTATCTGACTGAATGGAATCATATGATGTGTTTGGCAAATGTGTGCTTTTATTTGTATGGCACAGTACAACAGTGGTTCAAAAAAAGCAAAGAGAAGCTCTATAGCTGGGATAAATCCCAGACCAAATGGAATAAAGAATTTGGTGAGAGCCACCAGAAAATCCACTTAGTGGAAGAATAACTGAACAGGGCTCAATATTATGGAGAAATGACACAATCCTAACACTACATCTTTTAGTTCTATGCCGTATTGTGAATATGAATATGTCAAAAGCTGACAAAATCTCTCACTTGATGCAAGGAGTTGCAGAACACATATATCATGCTCTACTGGTGAAGGATGTCACAACAACAGTGAAATTCATCAAGTGGTGCAACCCATAAAGGAAATGCAACAGAAAAAGTGTTGCATGAAAAAGGTGTGCTTGAATTATGAATGTGGTCCCTATGGCAGTTGTGGAAGACTGCTGTGGCATGCCTCTCTCATATGCCAGGTTGTCAGTCAAGAGATACAAAATTTTACGACAGCCAGAACTGACAGACCAAGTAAGCAAAAGGTGGCAGCCTTGGAATGTCAACTGCATAAATCAGAAGGTAAGAGAGAAGCAGAGCTTAATCAGTCTGTAGGACCAATTTCCCTACCAGCTTAATTCACCAGTAAGAATAGACATGGCTAATTCAGAATTATGACTCAATGGAAAAATGATAACACTATATCCCCACAATTTTTTTTTGTTTTTTATGGGTATATTAGTTGTGATTATTGTGGAATTCAGTGAGCTGAATTCAAATATACTTTTAGATTTTTTTTGTCAGGCACAGTTTTTGAATAATTGTGATTTTAGCTTCTTTACCTGTCACTGTAATAAAAAACATCAAACTCTTAGTGTTTTTAAAAGTTGTTGAAGGCATATTTCAACCAATAAAAGAACTACTCAATACATCCACCATTATACACAGAGCTTAAAAAATTAAAAACACAATAAAAATGCACATTTTCTTACCATTATACTTTATATGTTATACCATTTATACTTTTATTTCTTCCCTTTATGGTGAATGTCCTTGGAGTCTCGAATTATATCCAGCAGTAATCAGTCAACAAGGGATGTGTCCATTACCATTTTTAGTGATGTTCTAAGGTGATGACGTCTGTATGGAACCTGTCTTTATGTTCATCAGACACATCATTGCAGCTTTCTGGGAAGTGATCCAAATGAGAATGCATGAAATGCACTTTGAGGGACATCTTGTATCCCAATTTTTTGGTGTGCAACAAACATCTCATTTAGAGAAGGAAAGTTGCTACTCACCATATAGCTGAGTCGCGATAGGCACAACAAAAAGATCCACAGAATTATAGCTTTTGGCCATTAAGGCCATTGTCAACAACAGACACACTTACACACACACACACACACACACACACACACACACATACACACACACACACACACACACGTACACAACTTCGACACACGTCTGTAGGCTCAGGCAACTGAAATCACACTGCAAGCAGCAGCACCAATGCATGATGGGAGTGGCAACTGGTTTTTGGCAGCGTGTTCAGCTACAGAGTGGGCCACTTGTTTTTTGGCCACAGTTTGTCGGCTGTCTGTCCACATTGCTGAATTTGTCTAATTTGGGGGCCAACAAACACACCTTCCTCTATCTTTGCCCATGTAATACAAGGTAATTGATTTGAGAGGTACACAAATCCTCTCACACTTTTATCCATTGCCTTAAGAAATTGCTTCATTAAGCTTAGTCTGATGTGAAGTGGAGGAAGAAGCACATCTTCACTAGTTACCAGTTTCTTACACAAAAAATCTTTTTCTCTCAGTTTTTATTTTTGTAGCTGCCATATTTTTTTCATGTAATGGGAATTTCTGTCTCGATTACCCCCTTGCATATGAAACATCCATATATGGTGTAGCCTTGCTGCTTGTCTAATATTATGGCTATGATTTTGACGTTACCACATTTTTTCCATTCATATTCATTGTATTTCAGACATGCGAGCATGTATTCCAAAATTTTATCTGGCTCTTTAGCCCTATTGGCATAAGCAACTGGGACAGAAGGAATCACATTCCCATTGTGGAGCAGAATTGCTTTTATACTAGTTTTGGAGGCATCTGTAAAGAGTTTCTATTCCTGTGCACTGGAAGGAAAGTTCTGTTTCTATTCCTGTAAAAAGTTACATTTATATATCATTTTAGAATATGATGCTCTTTTAACCTAGATCCTAGCAGTTCAGCCTTTTCAGCCTTTTTTTTTCTTTCTTTTTCTTCCCCCAAATCATCGACTAGATGATTAAGGTATGCCTGAGTTAAGAAACATGGGTCTTGATCACTTATATTGCATCACTTCTTTCAGGAGAAGATGTCAAATCCTGACCAACATTTTCTTCTTCGCTATCTGTGTTCAAAACATTAGGCGGTCTTGGAAGGCACTGGATCGCTGGCAGAGGGGTGGCACTGATCTGATTGCAGAAAGCAAATTTGGGTAAACTATGTGTCTGACTTCCTTCTTGTAAAGCCTAAAACATTTGTGAGAACAAAGAAAGAATCTGTTACATGATCTTGTTGCTGTCTCCAAGACATGGGTGCTGCAAACAACATGGAATTTTTACCCTTCCAACAACTTGTTAGTTATGTATAACAACTAGCACAAAACATATGTGGTGCCCATCCTTGTCCTGGTCTCCAAGTTCCATTCTGAAGTAATACATGTTGGGCAAATTTTTTTCCTATGCATTTCAAATGTGTACCCCCTGCAGACATAACAGAAAGAGTCTGGATTATCCTGGCACATTTCTTCCTAGGAAGAAAACAATTGTATGAATGTGATATGGTAAAAATAAACACTAAGTTATTTTTAAGTACAAAAGATGAGGGGATTTTTCATTTGTGCCAAGAAGGAAAAAAACATACTTGATATGACAGAGGACTCTGTAAACTAATAATTGCTTCTCCAAAACTGGAAGCTGTCTGGTTCTGCTGTAGTATGTCAATGATTTTTTTTCTAGAAAAAGGGAAAGGTTCCTTTCAGCAAGTTTTGTCAATGCCAACCAGATTAATAGATGCATTTCTGTAGATAGAGAAATACGTATTCACATGAGAGATAAAACATTTTAATTGATGTATCACAAACTCAATTCTCAACCCCTAACAATGATTTGTGCATTACAAAATGTGGCAGAGATTCAGAAACAGTGATCCCAACTGCAGGTTCATGATAACGGCAAAGACATAACCTAAAAGCAGCTAACTCATACTTTTGCAATTAAATTACAATTGCTAAATCACTATGTCAGCAATGTTAAACGTATAATTTCTTGTTGTGACATTAACACTGAATAAGGCTAAAATTAGCCTAACAAGACAATACTGTGCTGAGATAGATGCCATTGTTTGGATATTAAAGTGAGCAGAAGTTGATGTTGCCAACTAATTTTAGTAAATTTAACCTTGTTTAGAAACAATATTATTTCTGAAAGTTAAATTATATATATTTTCATGTAACTAAAAAACTGTGTCTGACGGGGAAGTCCTGATTTCAGTTTTAAATTCTTCATGCAAAAATGCTTTACGAACACTTATTTCCAATTTGAAAATTTTCGTTTGTAGAACAGTGAAACCCAGCAACTGACCAACACAGGTACAATTAATTCCTATGGAAAGTATAACACACTGTAGAAGAAGAAGCATATAGGGACAGAGAACAACATGTCATTGTGTTTCCACTGTGGGTATCCTGGACACGTTATATCCCATTGCAGAGGAGGAAGGCAATTTTTGACAACTGCCACACTGTCAGACATTCCATTAATGCCAGTCAACTCCAGATGATTATAGTTGATCTGTGAGACTAAGCCCATTGCTGTACATTGGATGGGGTTGCTACCCAAATCTGTCAAAGTCTTTCCTTGTCCCATACAGAGGTGTCAGCTGCTCTCCTAGCTGCCAAATTCAGGAGAACTAAGCAAAGTGACCCTCTGTGGAGGTGTGACTGACAGACATGCAAATCCTCCATGGACAACAGTCACCAAGATGTCAGAAAATCTCATTGATATCATCAACAGCCAACCTGTCTGGGTGCTTATTGACTCAGCAGCTTCCTTCTCTGTAATGTCAGAAGCTTATTGTCATCTGCTGAAGAAGGGTATATTTATAATATGAAAGTGATTGTGCAGAAAGCCACACATGGGAAATACATTCAGATAACAGAAATATGAATAATAGCAGAACACATCCCCTCATATTTGTCATTTGAACAAAATGTAATAATTTTGTTATTCTTGGATGGGACTTCTTGCAAGCTTCACATGCAGTCATAGACTGTGGAAGATCAGAGCTACAGACTAATAGAGCTATTACAATGAGTACACTTAACAAAGATTGCTCTGGGCAGTTTTTGTTATTGAAGATGTTGTTTTTCCACCATCACTGTTATGAGTTCCGGTCATCAGTTGAGATGCTCATTTAAACTGTGAAGCTTGAGTTAGTTGCAATAATCTGTTGAGAATCACAAAAGAAATCTACATCCCCATGACAATCATAAGCACTGTAGGTGGTCAAGGAGAACTTTGTGTCACTAATTGTCACAATTAGCCGCAACTCACCTCTAAAGGTATGTGCATAGGAACAGTCGAACCAGTCAAGAAAGCACAGATTAGTACCAACAACGAAGAATCATGCTTCTCTATCCCTGTGGACAATGCATTGGAGGAAGCTACTTTTGAGCTACCAGTGGGATCTGATCTGATACAGGAATAATGCTGGCAAGAGATAGCCATTTTGCAACAGTTTTCATATACTTTCAGATCTGGAGTGGAGAAAAGATAGACCAAGGAGCCAATGGTAAAACATGCATCATCCACCAAGGTGAATAACACATAGTTCAGGAGGAACTGGAGAAGATACTGTAGGATGACGTTATTGAATCTTCTGAAAGTTCTTTCTCCAGCGGTCCTTGTGAAAAACATTAGGCACAAGACATTACTACATCAAGTATTGATGAGTGAACAAAATCCTGAAGAAAAATGTCTATCCATTGCCATGCACTGAGGCCACCTTAGATTGCTTGAAAGAAGGAAAGTATTTCTCAGCTATGGACATGAAGAGAGGCTGCTAGCAAATCAAGGTTGACAAGACTGAGTGGGAAATGACTAGCTTCATAACTCCTGACATTGTATGGTGGACAATCTGTTTGGCATCTTAAATAGATAACTTGTCTCTGTGACATTGAAGTTGTGTGTGTGTGTGTGTGTGTGTGTGTGTGTGTGTGTGTGTAGGGTCATCTAATCTGCACTACAACTTTGTTGAAATGTGTTCAGACTTCAGGCATCCTCCTGAGTCCACAATTAAAAAAAAGTTCCTCTTTCCCATCCAAGAAATATCAGTCTGCAGCATTATTTCATGAATGCCAGTGGAGTCTCTCCTGATACAGAAAAATTAGAGTAGTTGCAAACTCCTCAGCAAATACACAAGGTAAGACATTTTCTTGGAATATGCTCACACTACTGGTGATTTATAAAGGACTTATGTGCTAAGGCTTGTCCTTTGCAAGAATTACTGCAATGAGACATCAAATTTTCCTGGAACTTGGTGCAAAAAAGATTTTTTATTGTCTTTAAGGAGGTGCTGATGTCATCTCCATTGTTAGCCATCGTGGGATAATTAAAGTCTGAGTGCAATTCAGGAAGGTGCCTCCAGAGAACTCTTCAAGTCCAAGATGAACTACTCTGCAGCTGAGAAAGTGTGCTTTGAGCCATCAACAAGTTCTGGCCATATTTATTTGGCAAACCTTTCACCACTGTCATGGGCCACAATTCTCTATGCTGCCTGACTAACCTGAAGGCTCAGTGGGGTGAACTGGTGAGATGGGCACTGAGGATTCAGGAATACAATGTCATAGTGGTATACAAAAGTGGACATAAATGCAAAGATGAATGAAGGAAAGATCATATGAGATGAACTATAATCTTAGGGGACAAAAAGGGTTGCTCAGCATCCTAATTATCCTGAAGTTTCCTCACAATGCTCCAACATCTGAACACCAGGAATTCATGAAGGCTCTGGACAGAATCATATGCAGGCATCACTGACCAGTCCATTAAATACTGTATGAGCCACTTTAAGGGATGCCAATGATGGATACAGATAGCCATACCGTAGGTGCAACCACAAAGGAGGGGTATCTGTTGAGAGGCCAGACAAACGTGTGGTTCCTGAAGAGGGGCAGCAGCCTTTTCAGTAGTTGCAGGGGCAACAGTCTGGATGATTGACTGATCTGGCCTTGTAACACTAACCAAAACGGCCTTGCTGTGCTGGTACTGCGAACGGATGTAAGCAAGGGGAAACTACGGCCGTAATTTTTCCCGAGGGCATGCAGCTTTACTGTATGAATAAATGATGATGTCGTCCCCTTTGGTAAAATATTCCGGAGGTAAAATAGTCCCCCATTCGGATCTCCGGGTGGGGACTACTCAGGAGGATGTCATTATCAGGAGAAAGAAAACTGGCATTCTACGGATCGGAGCGTGTAATGTCAGATCCCTTAATCGGGCAGGTAGGTTAGAAAATTTAAAAAGGGAAATGGACAGCTTAAAGTTGGATATAGTGGGAATTAGTGAAGTTCGGTGGCAGGAGGAACAAGACTTTTGGTCAGGTGAATACAGGGTTATAAATGCAAAATCAAATAGGGGTAATGCAGGAATAGGTTTCATAATGAATAAAAAAAATAGGAATGCGGGTAAGCTACTACAAACAGCACAGCGAAGGCATTGTTGTGGCCAAGATAGACACGAAGCCAACTACCTCTGCAGATGACGAAGAAATTGAAGAAATGTATGATGAAATAAAAGAAATTATTCAGATAGTGAAGGGAGACGAAAATTTAATAGTCATGGGTGACTGGAATTCGGTAGTAGGAAAAGGGAGAGAAGGAAACATAGTAGGTGAATATGAATTGGGGGTAAGAAATGAAAGAGGAAGCCACCTGGTAGAATTTTGCGCAGAGCATAACTTAATCATAGCTAACACTTGGTTCAAGAATCATCAAAGAAGGTTGTATACATGGAAGAACCCTGGAGATACTAAAAGGTATCAGATAGATTATATAACGGTAAGACAGAGATTTAGGAACCAGGTTTTAAATTGTAAGACATTTCCAGGGGCAGATGTGGACTCTGACCACAATCTATTGGCTATGAACTGTAGATTAAAACTGAGGAAGCTGTAAAAAGGTGGGAATTTAAGGAGATGGGACCTGGATAAACTGACTAAACCAGATGTTGTACAGAGTTTCAGGGAGAACAAAAGGGAACAATTGACAAGAATGGGGGAAAGAAATACAGTAGAAGAAGAATGGGTAGCTTTGAGGGATGAAGTAGGGAAGGCAGCAGAGGATCAAGTAGGTAAAAAGATGAGGGGAAGCAGAAATATTGAATTTAATTGACTAAAGGAGAAAATATAAAAATGCAGTAAATGAAGCAGGCAAAATGGAATACAAACGTCTCAAAAATGAGATCGACAGGAAGTGCAAAATGGCTAAGCAGAGGACAAATGTAAGGATATAGAGGCTTATCTCACTAGAGGTAAGATAGATACTGCCTACAGGAAAATTAAAGAGACCTTTGGAGAAAAGAGAACCACTTGTATGAATATTAAGAGCTCAGATGGAAACGCAGTTCTAAGCAAAGAAGGGAAAGCAGAAAAGTGGAAAGAGTATATAGAGGGTCTATACAAGGGCAATGTACTTGAGGACAATATTATGGAAATGGAAGAGGATGTAGATGAAGATGAAATGGGAAATATGATACTGTGTGAAGAGTTTGACAGAGCACTGAAAGACCTGAGTCGAAACAAGGCCCCGGGAGTAGACAACATTCCATTAGAACTACTGACGGCCTTGGGAGAGCCAGTCCTGACAAAATTCTACCATCTGGTGAGCAAAATGCATGAGACAGGCGAAATACCCTCTGACTTCAAGAAGAATATAATAATTCCAATCCCAAAGAAAGCAGGCGTTGACAGATGTGAAAATTACCGAACTATCAGTTTAATAAGTCACAGCTACAAAATACTAATGCGAATTCTTTACAGACGAATGGAAAAACTGGTAGAAGCTGACCTTGGGGAAGATCAGTTTGGATTCCGTAGAAATACGGGGACACGTGAGGCAATACTAACCCTACGACTTATTTTAGAAGCTAGCTTAAGGAAAGGCAAACCTATGTTTCTAGCATTTGTAGACTTAGAGAAAGCTTTTGACAATGTTGACTGGAATACTGTCTTTCAAATTCTGAAGTTGGCAGGGGTAAAATAGAGGGAGCGAAAGGCTATTTACAATTTATACAGAAACCAGATGGCAGTTATAAGAGTCGAGGGGCATGAAAGGGAAGCAGTGGTTGGGAAGGGAGTGAGACAGGGTTGTAGCCTCTTCCCGATGTTATTCAATCTGTATATTGAGCAAGCAGTAAAGGAAACAAAAGAAAAATTCGGAGTAGGTATTAAAATCCATGGAGAGAAATAAAAACTTTGAGGTTCGCCGATGACATTGTAATTCTGTCAGAGACAGCAAAGGACTTGCAAGAGCAGTTGAACGGAATGGACAGTGTCTTGAAAGGAGGATATAAGATGAAAATCAACAAAAGCAAAATGAGAGTAATGTAATGTAGTCGAATTAAGTCGGGTGATGCTGAGAGAATTAGATTAGGAAATGAGACACTTAAAGCAGTAAAGGAGTTTTGCAATTTGGGGAGCAAAATAACTGATGATGGTCGAAGTAGAGAGGATATAAAACGTAGACTGGCAGTGGCAAGGAAAGCGTTTCTGAAGAAGAGAAATTTGTTAACATCGGGTATAGATTTAAGTGTCAGGAGGTAATTTCTGAAAGTATATGTCTGGAGTGTAGCCGTGTATGGAAGTGAAACATGGATGATAAATAGTTTGGACAAGAAGAGAATAGAAGCTTTCGAAATGTGGTGCTACAGAAGAATGCTGCAGATTAGATGGGTAGAGCACATAATGAATGAGGAGGTGCTGAATAGGATTGGGGAGAAGAGGAGTTTGTGGCACAACTTGACTAGAAGAAGGGATCGGTTGGTAGGACATGTTCTGAGGCATCAAGGGATCACAAATTTAGTATTGGAGCGCAGCGTGGAGGGTAAAAATCATAGAGGGAGACCAAGAGGTGAATACACTAAGCAGATTCAGAAGGTTGTAGGTTGCAGTAGGTACTGGGAGATGAAGAAGCTTGCGCAGGATAGAGTAGCGTGGAGAGCTGCATCAAACCAGTCTCAGGACTGAAGACCACAACATAACAACAACAAATGATGGAAACACAAGGCAATTACATCCAGGGCATTTCATACCATGCCTGCCTGCAGTAATTCCACCAAATTGGAATTGACCCTTTTGGGAGGTTCACAAAGTCGACACGTGGAAATCGATGGATAGTAGTCTTCACTGACTTGTCACCCACTATATTGCCACACAAGTTACACTGGTTGCCAAAGTCCAGAAAATTGTAAAGTTTCTTGTAGAAGACATTTGGAAGCATGCTGCAGCCTATGAGATGATCTCTGATCGTGGAAAAGATTTCCAGTTGAGATTTGCATCAGAGGTAATTTCTTTTGTGACTTCATCCACATGATGACAACTGCCTACCACCCACAGATGAAAGACCGCACAGTGTGCTTTAGTAAGTCATTGAGAAATATGCTTTTGATGTACGCTGATGTTGAACAGAGAGTTTGGGATAAGTTATTGCCCATTGTGGCATTTATGTACAAGGCAGCAAAGCAGGACACTACAGGCTTCACTTCGCCCTTTCTACTCTGCAGTCATGAGGCAAAAATGACAAATGCAACAAGCGAAAATGAGTAAATTACTCTTACTGTCATTCTCTTTATATTGCTCAGAATATGAAATTAAAACAATTTAAATTGCCCTATTAAAAAAAATCTGAAATAATTAACTGTTTTTGTTTCTGTGTAAGAGCAGTGAGCTCTACCAGTCTCTCCACAGGTATACAAAGCATCAAATGCTTTATCATCACCTGACACTCTACCAGTATCCTGCCTCAAAATGTTAATAGCCTCCATAGCTTCTCTAGTGCTTGACACTACTGGTTCTTGGTCATCACCTTCATCATCCTCTCCACCAATCAACTCTCTCTTCCCTTCTTCAGAATGCTTGGTACTGATGCTATCTACTGTTGGCACCTCTGGAGTGATGACTGAAGCATAAACACCAGTATACTCTTAAAACATAAACAATATGCCTATCACAGAAAAATCTGTAGACTCAGACAAATCATCTTCTTGTGGTTCTTGTGCATTTTCTGTGAACTTAAATCCTGCTTTCATGAGGCAGTTAGAAATAGTTAAAGAAATCACAGCCATGCTTTGGCTGCACAATGCATAGCATCCAGAAGTATGCCACAATTGTGCATAAATACAGCCTTCTGGACAAGCAGTTTTATATATTTCAATTTGAATGAATGGATAATTCCCAGATCTAACAGATGAAGCTGACTTGTACAATTAAGAGGCAGAAACACTAACTTAACTCAACTGTAGATTGTAAGGGTGTGCTGTCATCTGTCAAGTAATGGCATTATTTTCCTATTTTTTGCCCACATTTTAGCATCCAGTGCATGCATGGTGAATGAGGAGATGGAATTGGTCATTCATCCACTGCTGTTGGATTCAAAATTAGTGGGTAGAGTTCTCACATTTTTAAGATATCTTCACTTTTTAAATTTGCCAATTACCAAAGGAGGTAATTTTTCTGACACATCAACATTGGCTGTAAGTAAAATGGTTATATCCTGATTGCTCAGTTTCCCACCATGGCATTTCTCACCTTTAAAACATAAGGTCTTACTTGGTAATACATTATCAGTTTCATCATCATTAAAAATATTTTTTGGATCATAATTTTTAAAAATATCTTGCAGTCCATTTTTCCATTGACTTATGCTTTCACCACACAGTTGGTTGTAAACAATGTTATGATGAGTCTTAAATCAGTTGATCCAACGACTCGATGCTGTGAATTTGGTGAACCTAATTTTTGCTGCAATCTGAAGCAATCAAGTGGGATTCCCGATGTTCTCATCCTAACAAACCACTCTGAATGAGTTTATCCAAACACTCAAGTGCTGATGGCCAATTCAAGTTACTACAGAAATTGACTTTTACACTAGTGTTTGTTTCCTTATTATTATCAGTATGGTACTGTTTTTTTGGGATTATTGTCAGGATTACAGTTCCTTTGTTGCATTCAAAGAAGTTGTCATGATATGGAGAAAGTAGAATGTAAATTTTGCTGACTGCTGTTAGTGAAGTTTAATCTGAGTGCACATTTTGCCTCAGAATTCTTAATTAAAAATGCAGTAATCATTTTTATTTTTGAGTGACAAGAAGACTTCTTGCCTAGTTCTTTTGGTGACATGTTGGCATGATGCAGAATATCTTCTGGTGACTGCCTTCTGTTTTCAGTTGTGGCAACATAAACAATCTGACAGTAATAACTCTAGTAGCAATCTTCATTCTTCTCATTGTGTTGTGTTACAACAGCCTTAATTTAATTTTGCAATCATTTACACAAACAAACACAGCTTTTGAAGATACCTGTTTCTATGATGGGCTTTCACAAATCATTGTTACTTCTGCAGGAAATACATTAATCCATACTACGTGTGCAGTCTTAGGTTAGTATGACCTAATGTCAGATGTAAACATTCCTCTTCGAGGTGCTCCATAACATGGTGAAAGTTTCTGCTTTTTTATCATCAAGGATGTCTCTGAGTTGAGTGATGTGTGTTTGTGTGTGTTAGCACTCAGCCACTGCCTTCAGGATAATCACAAAGACAGTGGCTGAGTGCTGACACACAGGTTTCCCTCTTCATTCCAATCATGTCCAATGGTATAAACAAAACATGGAAGCAAAAGTCTTTCTTGAAACCACATTAAAAATATATTTGTGTTATAATATGAGACTATTGATAATCATTAAAAATTATGGTAAATAATACTTGTAACACAATTTTGGTTAAAACATTAAAGTTGACAGTCTTCATAAACAGGGAACAATAAGCACAAAATCTACAGCCTGTTGCTGAGAAGATCACTCAGTTCAGGGATGCCCTGGGTGAGAAATAGGGCAAAAATTGTTGTGGTGTCACAGAGCATCTTGAGGAGGAATGTTTATATCTGACATCAGGTGGTACCAACCTAAGATGTGTGCCTACTACAGGTTAGTGTATTTCACATGGAATTAACAATGATACATGAAAGACCATTATAGAGACAGCCATCTTCAAAGGTGGTGTTTATTTGTACAAACAATGTGAAATTAAATTAAAGCTGTTGTAATACAAGACCATGAGTAGAAGGAATGTTGCTACTAGTCACTATCATCATATTGTGATTGTCATTAAGCTAGTGCCTTAGCATACTTTCCCACTCTTCCAAACACTGGGAACCTATAATACAGGCAGCTGTGACACAATAAGCTGTCAATGAAAATCTTGCTTACCCCATTAATGCTACATTACATTATCAGTAACTTCACGTATAGCCTGTGTTTTGTGCTTTGTTTCAAGGCTGACTTTGAGCAGGAATACAATGTACTTCTTGCAGAAATCTGTATGAAAATCAATGTTAAAGTTTGTGAAAACATCTAATAAAATTTAAAATGTTGTAACCCAGAATTGATAATGATGGGAAATCATTGTATTGAGAGAATGAGACTTCCGTTGGGACTGACACAAAGGAACATAAAAAGTGAGAGCATGTAAAAAGCAGGAATGTAAAAACAGGGTTTTACTGTGGATACCCATTGTTTCATAGAAAATCCAGTGTGGTGACGTAGACATTAACCTAGCAATGAGAGATAAACAGCAGCTCTGGAAAAAACAGCTTTTCTGATAATTTCACTATTTTAATCTTATCATGAATGGACATCAATAGCTTTCAGCAGTTCACTTATAGTTAATTACAATTCTAACAATAGAAACTCCAGCTTGGAATACTGACAATATAAGATAAAGGGTAGATTGCTACTCACCATAAAGATGACACATTGAGCTACAGACAGACTCAACGAAAAGACTGTTACACATTTACCTTTCAGCTAAAGCCTTCTTGAGAAATGTAAACATACACATATTCATTCACACAGGCAGGTACACCTCATGTACACATGACTGCCATCTCCAATCCCAGGTGTCGGAGATGGCGGTCATGTGTGGGTGAGGTGTGCTTGCTTTTGTGAATGAATGTATGTGTGTGTTTCCTTTTCTGAAGAAGGCTTTGGCCAAAAGTGAAATGTATGGCAGTCTTTTTGTTGTACCTGTCTGCAATTCAAGCTGTCATCTTTATCATGAATTGCAATCTATCCTTTTCATTATATTGTTAATTGCAATTCTGTTTTTGACAGCTACATCACTTAAATAGTTCCATTTTCCTGAAGAGTCTCCTTCATTGTAAGATATATGGGACAAAGGATAAATGAATGAATGAAGCAAATAAATTTATAGTAGTGTTGTTATAAACAATATTTACTGTAAATAAGGCACCTTTCATGTATAATAACTGTTTACATATTGGCTGGTGGCTTTTGTCTTGGGATGTTTGACGGACATTTGTTTAATGATTTTTCTGGTGTTTTGCCAGCAGAAGTGACTGGTGTTGTCAAATATTCACCCTCAATTAGTGATGAAAGTAATTAGGAACGTGGAAAATTACCTGCAATTATATTTACACCTGCCTACAAATGACAATATTTATCTACTGGTGATGGTGACAGATCTGCGTTTCACTCCTTTTCACATATTTGGGTTAGATTAGATTAGATTAGATTTACTTTCATTCCAATTGATCCGTAGTGAGGAGGTCCTCCAGGATGTGGAACATGTCAGAAAAACAACAATACATGACAAATATTTAAACTAAAACAAATAAGCTAATGTACCACAGGTCCCAAGTGGAATGATCGTCATTTTTTAATGAACACTAAGAGTCATTTTACAAATACTATTGCACTGAATTTAAAATAAAAAAGTTTTATATTTATTTATAAGGTAAGAAACATGTAATACAACTACTGTAATACTTATTTACAATGAACACATTACTGCACTGAAATGGTGCAGAAGTTAGATTATACTTACACACACACACACACACACACACACACACACACACAAATTTTCAGTGAACACATTACTGCACTGAAATTGTGCAGAAGTTATGTTGTACTTATATACAAATCAGTTGGTTTTCCTCAGAAATTCATCAATGGAGTAGAAGGAGTTGGCCACCAATAAATCCTTTAGGCTTCTCTTAAACTGAATTTCATTGGTTGTTAAGCTTTTTATGGCTGCTGGCAAGTTATTGAAAATGTGTGTTCCTGAATAATGCACACCTTTTTGTACAAGACTAAGTGACTTTAAATCCTTGTGAAGATTATTCTTATTTCTAGTATTGATTCCATGAATTGAGCTGTTGGTTTGAAAAAGTGATATATTTTTAATGACAAATTTCATTAAGGAATAAATATATTGGGAAGCTGTAGTTAGTATCCCTAGTTCCCTAAACAGGCTTCTGCAGGATGTTCTTGAGTTCACACCACATATAATTCTTACTGCACGTTTTTGTGCCCGGAAAACTTTAGCTTGGCTTGATGAATTACCCCAGAAAATAATCCCATATGACATTATGGAATGAAAGTAAGCATAGTATGCCAGCTTTTTCATTTTTATATCCCCTATGTCTGACAAAATTCGCATTGCAAACAGAGATTTGTTAAGACGCTTCAGCAGTTCTGTGGTGTGCTCCTCCCAGTTGAATTTATTATCAAGCTGTAATCCCAAGAATTTAACACCGTCCACTTCTTCTATCTTCTTGTCATCATATGTTAGACATATACTCTTGGGACACCCCTTACAAGTTCTGAACTGCATGTAGTGTGTTTTTTCAAAGTTTAGTGACAAAGAATTGGCTAGGAACCAGTGATTAATGTCTACAAATATTTTATTGGCTGATCTTTCTAAGACTACACTTGATTTGCTATTTATTGCAATGTTTGTATCATCAGCAAACAAAACAAACTTGGCATCTGGTAATGTTACTGATGAAAGGTCATTGATATACACAAGAAAAAGTAAGGGCCCCAAAATGGAACCTTGTGGGACCCCACATGTAATTAGTTCCCAGTTGGATGATGCCTGATAGCTTGATACATGTCTCTTTCCTAATAACACCCTTTGTTTCCTGCCAGAGATATAAGATTTGAACCATTTTGCAGCATTTCCTGTTACACTATAATATTCTAGTTTACTTAAAAGGATATTGTGATTTACACAGTCAAATGCCTTTGACAGATCACAAAATATACCAGTTGCCTGCAATTTTTTGTCTAATGAATTAAGTACATTTTCACTGTAAGTGTAGATAGCCTTCTCAATATCAGAACCTTTTAGAAATCCAAACTGTGACTTTGACAGTATGTTATTTGAGATAAGATGGTTATAAAGACGACTGTACATTACTTTTTCGAAAATTTTTGAGAATGCTGGCAACAGTGAAATTGGACGGAAATTTGATGCTATTTCTTTATCTCCCTTCTTAAACAGTGGCTTAACTTCAGCATATTTCAGCCATTCGGGAAATATTCCACTGATAAACGACTGGTTACACAGATAGCTTAATATGTTACTTAGCTCAGAATCACATTCTTTAATTAACTTTGTTGATATTTCATCATACCCACTAGATGTTTTTGATTTTAAAGATTTTATGATGGACATTATTTCTGTTGGGGTAGTGAGGGTCAAATTCATATTATGGAAGTTACTTGAAATGTCTGGTCTAAGGTAATCCATAGCAGCATCTACCGAACCTGACAACCCCATCTTTTCAGTAACAGTTATAAAATGTTTGTTAAAAAGTTCTGCAACACTATACACATCTGTCACCAATGCATCATTTACTCTTAATGCTATTTGTTCCTCTTCATGTCTGGTTCTACCGGTCTCCTCCTTCACTATATCCCATATTGTCTTTATTTTGTTATCTGATATGACTATCTTTTCCTTGTAATATATTTGCTTTGACATCCGTATTACAGTCTTTAATATTTTGCAGTATTTCTTATAATGTGCTATAGCATCAACATTGGAAATGTTTCGGATTGACAGATACAGTTTTCTTTTTGTTTTACAAGATACCCCTATTCCTCGAGTAATCCATGGCTTCTTTGTAGACTTTGCTCTAACCTTGGTAAGTTTTGGGGGAAAGCAGTGTTCAAATAAGGTAAGCACTTAATAAGGATGAAATAATGTTTACTGCTGAAAATCAATTGTATCAAAGTTTAGAGACTGTTCAACAAGAATGTCTGGTTTTTGTAAAGAACTTTAAAAGTATTTTCAACATTTGGGGGTGTTACATTTCTATAGTTAATACTGAATTTCTACACAGAAGAGGACAGAACAAAGATATAACCCACTCAATAAAGTACATGCAGTATCTTCCATTGGCATTTGTACTGTACTATTGGTTTAATTTCTCATGCCTCATAGTCATCTGTCATACTATTAAAGCTTCATTTGCAGTTTTCATGTACTTCAGTGTACTAGTTCAAGTTATTGAACCACAACAAAAAACTGATGTACATGACTTGTCAATTTAGATTCAGATTCATGGTTCCTGTTCTAGTAGTATAAATTCTGTCCTTTACCAGGGCTGGAGTAAACTGTTACTATAGTCTCATTCAGTAAACCGTTAAATTCATTCAAAGGTAGAATGCAGTGCAGTTAATTGCTATGCACCCCCATTTCATATATTTTATCTGTTTGCATAATGTCTATGGTATAGGTGTTTACTGGAGGAAATAGGAAACAAGTAGAAGCAAATTTATTTATGCTTTGTTAGTCACTGCATTGTCTTCTTTGTATATGGTGGTGTACTTTATAATCACTAACTGAAACAAAACTAGTTTTCTAAAACAGACCTCCAGCAATGATGACAACACATCTGTTGTTCAGCATCATCCATCTGCATATTTGCATAACTGTCAATTGCAGAGTAGTACATGAAAATCAGATTAAGCATGTAACTGAAAAAAATAGCTTTTTGTAACTATTGTACATTTGTCATATAGCTCTGTTACTGGGAAGTGTTAAATATCAGGCTTCAGCATATGAGGAGAGTCTTCTCAATGTTTTGATTCACTGTAATACTATATATGAATGCTGCGTATAGAGGAAGTCCACCCACATAGATGATTACTTCAATATCTCTGCCACAACTATTTGGCACCAAAGTGAATAGTGTTGAAGGCACTGGTCCAAGAAACTTGCCAAGTGAGGTAAATATTTTACAAAATACATTGTATAAAAGTAGATATGTTATGAATACATGAGACTTCAATAATTCTAGCCTTGTGAAGCCATGGTGACAGAGGACTGTAGGAATTATTTATTACATGTTAGAATGAAAACTATGTTTGCAGAAAATTGGAAACAAAACTGTATTTTTTTTAAACTGTAGGTAAACAGTGGATATATTGCAGAGATAACAATTTCTGATTAAAAATTTTAATGTCAGTTCACATCTTTAAGTGTTAGTGAAAAGTAAGTTTCAGGAATAAAACAGAATATATGAAATAAAACCCATGTGAAATGATAGAAAAACAAGGACTGAAGAAAGAGAAATTAAATAGTGCAATATGGGATGTGACTTACAAGGAATTTGAGTGTAGTAATCAAGTAAAATTATGATAAAAGGAATTACTGAATGCTACCAACAAATAAATAAATCAGTATGAAAATGTTAAGAGAAATTTGTCACTTGCTCCCATTAATGCTTTGTACATAGTGAAACAGTCTTGATTCTATGCAATTTAGGCTTCCTTTTGTAAACTTTAAAGACTATTTCACATCTGCTAGCTCCTCTTATTGTAGAAAGAACAACAGTCAGTACTTGCATAAGAGAATTTCCATGAAAGTTTTCCGAATGTTATTGATCAGACTATGTGACATTAAAGTGTATTAATGATATGAGATATAAATCATAAATAAGAGGAACTGGAAAGAAAAGCACATTGGAAAAAAAAATGAAAGAATCATCACATTAACTTTCATGAAGAATATTCTGTAGTTTTCCACCAAATGTTGAAGCATTTATGTGATTTTGTTTCTATAAAGCATAACAGAACTTCTTTGGAGAATACAACTTACAAATCAGTTAATCATGTAAAATTGATAAGAAAGATTCTTTTATGAGGACTGGTACGATAAAACAAGGTTATGAAAATTTACAGAGCCATAATAAAGGAATAATGAATAACAATAAATCAACATTCATTTGGTGAAATACTTGTGTCATCTTCAAAATTACTGCCCATGTTCAACTGAACTGACATCTTAATGCAGTTGTAAATGCTCAAATAACTATGAAGAAATAGACAGTGGAATTATAAAATTGTCTTCTCTTGTTTCTAGGTCACTGAAAAACTGGTGGAGAAAACGGTCAGCCAGGAAAGGTGTTGTTCAATTAACATCTCCCTGGGTAAGGGATTATACACTTGTACCTTTTGATTCACTTACACTCTTCAGGGAGTATTTGGAAATGGGTAAGGTTCCTAAAATTCCTAAATAAAATAAATCACCAAAAAAATCAATTTTTGACATAAAAGTTCTGCTCACCAAGCGGTGGCAGGAGAACACACGTACAGGGTGTTACAAAAAGGTACGGCCAGACTTTCAGGAAACATTCCTCACACACAAAGAAAGAAAATATGTTATATGGACATGTGTCCGGAAACGCTTACTTTCCATGTTAGAGCTCATTTTATTACTTCTCTTCAAATCACATTAATCATGGAATGGAAACACACAGCAACAGAATGTACCAGTGTGACTTCAAACACTTTGTTACAGGAAATGTTCAAAATGTCCTCCGTTAGTGAGGATACATGCATCCACCCTCCATCGCCAGACTTTCAGGAAACATTCCTCACACACAAAGAAAGAAAATATGTTATATGGACATGTGTCCGGAAACGTTTACTTTCCATGTTAGAGCTCATTTTATTACTTCTCTTCAAATCACATTAATCATGGAATGGAAACACACAGCAACAGAATGTACCAGTGTGACTTCAAACACTTTGTTACAGGAAATGTTCAAAATGTCCTCCGTTAGTGAGGATACACGCATCCACCCTCCATCGCATGGAATCCCTGATGCGCTGATGCAGCCCTGGCGAATGGCATATTGTATCACAGCCTTCCACAATATGAGCACTAAGAGTCTCTACATTTGGTACCGAGGTTGCATAGACAAGAGCTTTCAAATGCCCCCATAAGTGAAAGTCAAGAGGGTTGAGGTCAGGAGAGCGTGGAGGCCATGGAATTGGTCCGCTTCTACCAATCCATCGGTCACCGAATCTGTTGTTGAAAAGCGTACGAACGCTTTGACTGAAATGTGCAGGAGCTCCATCGTGCATGAACCACATGTTGTGTCATACTCGTAAAGGCACATGTTCTTGCAGCACAGATAGAGTATGCCGTATGAAATCATGATAAAGTGCTCCATTAAGCATAGGTGGAAGAACATGGGGCCCAATCAAGACATCACCAACAATGCCTGCCCAAACGTTCACAGAAAATCTGTGTTGATGATGTGATTGCACAGTTGCATGCAGATTCTCCTCAGCCCACACATGTTGATTGTGAAAATTTACAATTTGATCTCATTGGAATGAAGCCTCATCCGTAAAGAGAACATTTGCACTGAACTGAGGATTGACACATTGTTGGATGAACCATTCGCAGAAGTGTACCCATGGAGGCCAATCAGCTGCTGATAGTGCCTGCACACGCTGTACATGGTACGGAAACAACTGGTTCTCCCGTAGCACTCTCCATACAGTGACATGGTCAATGTTACCTTGTACAGCAGCAACTTCTCTGGCACTGACATTAGGGTTATCATCAACTGCACGAAGAATTGCCTCTTCCATTGCAGGTGTCCTCATTGTTCTAGGTCTTCCCCAGTCGCAAGCCATAGGCTGGAATGTTCCGTGCTCCCTAAGATGCTGATCAATTGCTTCAAACGTCTTCCTGTTGGGACACCTTCGTTCTGGAAATCTGTCTCGATACAAACGTACTGCGCCACGGCTATTGCCCTGTGCTAATCCATACATCAAATGGGCATCTGCCAACTCCGGATTTGTAAACGTTGCACTGACTGCAAAACCGCGTCCATGATGAACACTAACCTGTTGATGCTACGTACTGATGTGCTTGATGCTAGTACTGTAGAGCAATGAGTCACATGTCAACACAAGCACCGAAGTCAACATTACCTTCCTTCAATTGGGCCAACTGGCAGTGAATCGAGGAAGTACAGTACATACTGATGAAACTAAAATGAGCTCTAACATGGAAATTAAGCGTTTCCGGACACATGTCAACATAACATCTTTTCTTTATTTGTGTGTGAGGAATGTTTCCTGAAAGTTTGGCCGTACCTTTTTGTAACACCCTGTATATATTAAAAAAAGTGTTTTACACATGCAAGCTTTTGGAGACAGTGGCTTTTCTTTTGACTTAAGGGTTGAAGGGCAAGGAAGAGGGATGAAAGAAAATGACTGTAGAGGTTCAGGAAAAGGGATAGAGTTCGAAAAAGTCACCCAAAACCGCAGGCCAGGGAAAGCTTACTAGATGGAATGAGACAAATAGACTGATTGTTGGGGACTGCACTGGATTGAATTTGAAAATCTGAAAGCTTGAAGATGGAAGACAGGGTAATATACAAGACAGAGTTTACTGCTGAAATATTGTGCACACGTTAATAGGAGTGAAAAGCTAAACGCATTTTGGGAGGGGAATGGTGAAAAACAGACAAGTCAGAAAATGAAAGATGTAGAAAGCTAAAGTGGAGTGAAGGAAGTAGTAGCTAGTGTGGAGAACAGCTGAGATGGAAGAAATTAATGTAAATTAAGGCCATGTGGTTGGTGAGAACTAAAGACATGTTGTAACATTCGTTCCAACCTACTGGTGTTTGGGGGAAGAATCCAGATGGCACCTGTGGTGAAACGGGTGTCGAGATCACAATTGTCATGTTGTAGAGCATGCTTTCCAACAGGATATTATGTCCATTCATCTTAACTGATAACGTGGTGGTAGTCATGTTGATGTAAAAGGCCGCTCAGTGTTTACATAAACAGCTGGTATATGAGATGTGTTGTTTCACAGGTGGCTCTCCCTTTGATAGTATATATTTTGCCAGTTACAGGGCTGGTATACGTGGTGGTAGGAGGGTGCATGGGGCAAGTCTTGCAGTGGGGACTGCCACAGGGTATGAGCCATAGGGTATGAAGGTGGGTGCAGAAGGAGCATAGGGTCTGACAAGGATATTGCGGAGATTGAGAAGACAATAAAAAGCTATTCTGGGTGTGGTGGGCAAAATCTCAGACAGGATGGACCTCATTTTAGAGCAAGGCCTTAGGAAGTCATAGCCTTGTCAAAGTAGCTGATTAATACATTTAAGACCAAGATAATACTGAGTGATAAGGGGCGTGCTCTGAAGTTGTTTTTTGGAGGCATCAGCAGTACCAGGATTGGATGTGATGGCCCGGGAAATCTGTTTTTGAACTAAGTTGGTGAGGTAATTACATCCAGTGAAGGTTGAGGTGAAAATGGTGGTATATTGCTGTGAAGAGTCTGCATCCGAGCAGTTTGCCTTGAATGCTAAGGCTGTGTAGGAGGGAATGTTTGACATGGATAGGATGGCAACTGCGAAAATGTAATTACTGTTGCTTGTTAGTAGGTTTAATGTGGACAGATGTATGTAGCTGGCCTTCAGTGAAGATGAGATCAACATCAAGGAATGTGTCATGGGTTTCAAAAGAGGATCATGTGAAATTTGATTGGGGGAATGTATTGCTGGACTATTTCACCTTCAAGGGGCCCTCCCGATCTCTGCAATATCCTATGCTCCTGCATTCATCTCCCTACCCTATGACTTCCTATCCCTGTGACTATCCTTACTGCAAGACTTGCCCTATTTACCTTGGACTATTTCACCTTCGAGGGGCAGACGTACAAACAGATCAGGGGTACGGCCATGGGAACCAGGATGGCTCCCGCCAACCTTTCCATGGTTTGCGTGAAGGGGTCTTTTCTGGAATCCATAAGTCTTCAGCCATTGGCTTGTTTTATGTACATTGACCTCTTTGCCATATGAACTCATATGAGGCTAACCTGTTAAAATTCCTGGAATCTCTAAATACATTCTCCCAGTTAAATTTCATATGGTCCTACTCTGAATCTCATGTCACTTTCCTTGATGTTGATTTCATTCTCACTGAAGGCTAGCTACACACTTCTGTCCATATTAAACCTACTAACAAACTCCAGAATTTTCGTTTTGACAGTTGCCATCCTTTCCATGACAAAAATTCCCATTCATATAGCCTTGTCATTCAAGGCAAACTGTTTGTTCAGATGCAAACTCTTCACTGCAATACACCACCATTCTCATCTCAATATTTAATTAATGTAACTACCTCACCAACTTATTTCTAAAACAGATTCCTAGGCCATTGCATCCTATCCTGGTACCACTGATGCCTTCAAAAAACAACTTCAGAGCACACCACTTGTCACTCAGTATTATCTTGGTCTTAAATGTATTAATCAGCTACTTCGACAAGGCCATGACTTCCTAAAGTCTTGCTCTGAAATGAGATCCATTCCATCTGAGATTTTGCCCACAACACCTAGAATAGCTTTCCATTGCCTTCTCAATCTCTGCAATATCCTTGTCAGACCTTATGCTCCTTCTGCTCTCACTTCCATACCCAATGTCTCATACCCTGTGACAGTCCCCACTGCAAGGCTTGCCCTATGTACCCCCCTACCACCACTTTTACCAGCTCTGTATTGGGCAAAACATATACTATCAAAGGGAGAGCTACCTGTGAAATGATACATTTTATATACCAGCTGTAATGTAAACACTATCTGGCCTTTTATGTCAGTATGACTACTCCCAAGTTATCAGTTAGGATGAATGGGTATAGGCAGAGTATCTATACTGGCAACACACAATATCCTGTTCAGAGATGCTCTACAACATGACAGTCATGACCTTGGTGCCTGTTTCACCACACATACCACTTCAATTCTTCCCTCAGACACCAGTTTCTCAGAACTCGTAGGTTGGAAAGAGCATTACCACATATCCACAGTTCTCGCCACCCACCTGGCTTAAATTTACAGTAATTTCTTCTATCTCGGCATTTCTCCACAGTAACTACTCCTTTCTTCTCTCTGTTTTAGTTTTCTACAGCTTTCATTTTCTGGCACGTTTATTGTTTGCTGTCCCCCTCCCATCTCTATCAAATACAATGCACTTAGCTTTTCACCCTTATTAACTTGTGTGCAATATTTTAGCAGTAATGTGTGTCTTGCATATCACCCTGTCTCCGACCTTTAAACTCTCAGGTTTTCAAATCTCATCCAGTGAAGTCCCCAACAATCAGTCTTGTCCCATCCAGTAAGTCTCCCCTGACCCAGGATCTGGGTGACTTTTCTGAATGCTAAGCCTTTTTCTAAATCTCTCCAGTCCTTTTTCCTTCATCTCTCTTCATTCACCTTCAACCTTCTGCCAGAAGAAAGAGCCACTGGCTCCAAAAGCTTTCATACGTAAAACCCTTTTTTTAATATGTGTGTTCTCCTAAATAAAATACATAACATGCCACTTGTTGTCTTCAGTATCTTCACTCTAACAGTCTTTGATTTTATGCCTTTTTTAATCACTCTAATATACTTTTTAATTTTTATTCTATGTTTTCTCTGGTCACTCTAATACAAGGTTTTTTTTTTAATTTTTTTTATCTCTGTTGCTCTATTTATTTATCTTAATGTATGTTCTATCCATTTCAGTGATTCAGTATGGATTTGTGACATTATTTGTGGCAGCATTTCCTCTAGCTCCACTCTTTGCTCTTCTAAATAACATTGCAGAAATTAGAATTGATGCAATGAAACTGACTACTCAGTTGCGACGCCCACTTCCGAGAAGAGTGAAAGATATTGAACCATGGTATGGAATTCTGTCAGCAATAACAAGTGTTGCTGTTGCAGTAAATGTAAGCAGCGACTTTATAACAACAATTATGGAAATTAATTATTTGTTTTTGATTGGTGTTCTCATCATCTGAGTAAGAATTTAATTATTCATTTACATGTCACTCATTATTGATACAATTTATGAGTAGTTTACTTGAGCAAGGTTGAGAAATTAGCATAAAGATTAATTACTTCTGCCCTTGAATACTGTACAGTAGATACCCAACTAAAGCAACAAACTTTGACCCCCAGATTTTCTAAGATTTAGATTCTGTGATATAACAGCAATAATGGTTATCCGATACACATTGTACTATATTAACTTTCAAAAATTTTCCGGTAGTGTAAGGATACAGACCATTTCATAACATAAGGCCAGGGCAGTTTTATTTATTAAAAGCAAAGCATTAAACAATGGAATCTCCAGGTTGGAATATCAACAATATTAGGAAAAGGAAAGATAGCTACTGACCATAAGGTGACCTGTTGAGTTGTAGACAGGCACAATGAGAAGAGTATTACACATTGTAGCTTTCAACCAAAGCTTTCTTCGGCAAAGAAAACACACACACACATTCACACAAGCAAGCAGACCTCATGCACACATGACCGTTCTGACCAGTGGTGAATGAGATGTTCTTGCTTTTATGAATGTGTATGTGTTTTCTTTGCTGAAGAAGGCTTTGGCCAAAAGCTATAATGTGTAACAGTTTTTTTATTGTGCCTGTTTACAACTCAGTGGGTCACCTTTACAGTAAGCAGCAATCTTTCCTTTTCCTAACACCAATAATTTTTACTGAAAGGCAGATACTGAAACAAAAACCATTCTAACAGTGCTGGAAATTCAAATTTATAGATCCAAATGCATCACCATCCATCCATCCAGTCCAGCACCCTATATCCAACCAATGCCAGGTTGGGCCTACTGTGGTGTGTCTCCTGTTTTGTGGAGAAGCAGCCCCATGTATTGGGTATTATTACAGTGATGTTGCTGCTTCCAAATGCATTTAAAAGCTACTGCCAGCTTCCTCCTGAGGAGAAATTGGTATACCCCTTTTGTCTACATCTAGTGTATATCATGTGGTCAAATGTGACATTGAGAACCAGCCAGGTAATTACGTAAGATGATGTGGAAAATGCCTAAAAAATACATCCAGGCTGGCTGACACACTAGTGCCTATGGGTACCTGTCAGCAGATTCAATCTGGGGCCTCTGCTGGTTCCTTGCCTGTGATAGGTGGTCCTCAGTAGCTCACCATTGAATATCTGTTGTCTGGTTGCTGGCTGTAATCTAGTTTTGTACTAAATTTTGTAATTAAACAGGCACGGTAAGACCTGAAACATAAATCAGTTACCACTGGTCACACACATGCATACAAAATAATGGCACCCACTAGGGTGATCTCAATGACAACCTTGTAACATGAACAGTTGACACAAACAAATGACCAGTCACAAAATAGTGGAACTAATGGTGCCCAACAAAGGCAGAAACAATTACAATTTTGCAAGATAAACAACTAAAACACACAGATGGGCAAGTACTAAATAATAAAGTTACTCAACTTCATGTGGAGTTACCCAGTACTCATGTGTAAATGCAACCAGGGCACAGAGACAATATAGTGATGGCTGTTCAGACCTACAACCATTGCTGTATCTGCTGATTTCCTTCAGGCAACACTAATACTGTGCAACAAAAGCGCTCTTGCATGCAAAAGGGAAGCTCCTTTCCAAATTACAGCTTTCCAAACAATGGCTCTCAACTACAACTAGGCCGCACTATCATTCCAGATGTGGCCGAGTCATTTTCCGGCACATACACAGGCTGTTCCCAGCACAGGGTCCCACTCGCCACCTTCCTTGTGCCACTGCTGACTCCAGACTCCCATTGCTGCCTATCACACACCACTTTGTGGACCACATTTGCACCACAAGCCTCTCTGGCAAAGAGATTCTACACAACCAGCAATTCTACCAGAGTGCACAAAGTTGAAAAATACCAAAAATTTGCAAAAGATTTCGATGCAGAAATAAATGAAGAGTACAGGAGTGGGATTAAAATTGAGTGTGAATGGATATCAGTATTTGCTGATAAGATTGCTGTTTTCAGTGAAAGTGAACAAGAAATGCAAGACCTCTTCAGTGGAGTGAACAGTCTGATGAGCAGGCACTGTGGCTCTGAGAGTAACCCTAAGAAGACAAAAATAATGAGGAGTAGTAGCAGTGAGATTAGAAATAAATTTTATATTGAAATTGGTGATAATGAAGTAAATAAAGTTAAGGAATTTTGCTACCTTAGAAGTAAAATAAAACATGACTAACAAAGCAAGGAGGACATAAAAAATAGGCTAGCACAGGTGAAGTGGGCATTCATAGCTAAAATAAGTTCATTAGTATCAAACACGTAGGGTGTGGACAGCTGGGAATGTATGTCTTACAGGAAGCTTGCAAGGTATAAGTCTCTGCAGTTGCACTATCCTCTGTGCCCTCAGTGGCTCAGATGGATAGAGCATCTGCCATGTAAGCAGGAGATCCCAGGTTCGAGTGCCGGTCAAGGCACACATTTTCACCTGTCCCCATGAAGGTATATCAACAACACCTGCTGGCAGCTGAGGGTTGCGATTAATTATAATTTCTTTCTAGAGAAGCTGCATGGTCATCATTGGTATCTGTTCTTTCGGAACAGTTATTACCTCCATATAGTTAAAGTCTACCCAACTATTGACCTACTTCTGTGCGAATGTGCACACTTTGCCCGAACTCTTACGGGAATCATAACCTTAGTTGGTACGAGTAATGAGTGAATGGGCAAATATCCTTTAGGAACATTATGAATGTAGGGTGTGGACAGTTAGGAATGTATGTCTCACGGGAAGCATGCAAGGGATAAGTCCCTGCAGTCGCGCTATCCCCTGTGCCCTCAGTGGCTCAGATGGATAGAGCATCTACCATGTAAGCAGGAGATCCCAGGTTCGAGTCCCAGTTGTTGCACACATTTTCAACTGTCCCCATTAAGGTATATCTACCACATCTGTTGGCAGCTGAGGGTTTCGATTAATTATCATTTCTTTCTAGAGAAGCTGTATGGTCATCATTGGTATCTGTTCTTTCAGAACAGTTATTATCTTCGTAATGGAACTTTCATTTTGCTGTTGTACATTTTTCTCCATTTTTCTTCAAATAGCATATAGATAATAATTTTTGTGCTCTTGCACCATTACCACAGGATAATTTTTTTTTATTATTTATTGAAAATCGTGTAACAATGTACTATTACAATAATTATTGAATAATTTAATTGGATAGATTTTATCTATACAATTAAATTATTTTGTCAAAAATTGAATGTTTTCATAGTAATTATTGAATGCTTCACGTGTTGCTCATCTGGTAGAAAATTACTTTTCAGTTAATATATGTCTATTTTTGAATCAATGTTTTGATTTGTACTAAGTGAGATCTTAAGAATCGTTTAACTTAATTTATGTCATGCTCATCAGACTTGCTTTTTCTTTCATGGTATTTCTTTTTCCACTTGGATTCTCAACCCACTCCTTTCCCCCCCCCCCCCCCAAAGTAAATAGACTTTTTTGCATTTATTTTTGTTTTATTTGCATTAGCATCTTATTCCTTTTTTCCTGTTGATGCCACTGAATTTATTAGGAGTAATAAGAGATATTTAAAGCTACCAGTAGGTGATTGTTTATTGTCATTTCCTAATTACTTACTGATTCTGTCTCTGACTCGGCTGTTCCTTCAGTATCTCTGCACATATTTTTACCTTTTCTTGTACCTCATTTCTATTCTGATGAAAAAAGGTTAGAGAATTCTGAAAGTTGGACATCCATTTATGCATCTGGATAGCTTACTACGTTAAAGTGCCCATTTCTAGATTATGTAAAGACATGCTGAAATGTAGCATGGTGGGGGTAGCTCCACTTGCTACAGTCCCACTCCTTAAATACATTAGTTTTACTCTTTATGCATTACGTAAGTAGTACATATGCCATAGTTATGTGAAGTGATCATTTTTTTATTTAGGCTAATGTTTACAAAACATTATAGTACTTTATAGTTCACTAAGTACTTTCATGATTTCTAACTGCAGAGGAATAATTAGCTTACCTGAAAACAATTTGTTTAAAGAATTATTAAACACATGGGATACCTATAGAACATGTGGAGTTGAGATTTACAGTACACAAATGCCTAATTTGCAGTCCAAAGCACTTTAGTTTCTCTTTTTACGAAATATCTAACGTTCTATTCAAACCATCTTTATAAAATTTTATTTGTATTTATAATTTGAACTCCCCCCCTTCCAAAGATATTTTTGACCTTTAAGATTGTTTAATTCTTAGAACTGATGTTGTAATTTGTTGCCCTACTTTTTCTGACCTGAAAAATGTATTTCTTCATCTGAGTAATGTAATAATTAAGACAGTGAACAAAACAGAGAAATTATGAACCTGAGAAATTTACATTAAACTTATTAAATAGCTGAGGAAGCACACATTATATTGACAAAATATTCCATATGATTTTGTTGATTTTACAAAAATCTAACATACAGTTAAACCAAATTCTTATTTGACTCAGTAGAATAATATAAATACTAAATTAGACCTTTCTGTCATTATAAACTAAAATGTAATTAGAGGTTTTGCTTATTATTCCTGGGCATGTCTGTAAACTGGTGATGATTGCAGCAACTGGTTTTTTTTGTTTTGGTCATCAGTCTACTGACTGGTTTGATGCGGCCCGCCACGAATTCCTTTCCTGTGCTAACCTCTTCATCTCAGAGTAGCACTTGCAACCTACGTCCTCAATTATTTGCTTGATGTATTCCAATCTCTGTCTTCCTCTACAGTTTTTGTCCTCTACAGCTCCCTCTAGTACCATGGAAGTCATTCCCTCATGTCTTAGCAGATGTCCTATCATCCTGTCCCTTCTCCTTATCAGTGTTTTCCACATATTCCTTTCCTCTCCGATTCTGCGTAGAACCTCCTCATTCCTTACCTTATCAGTCCACCTAATTTTCAACATTTGTCTATAGCACCACATCTCAAATGCTTCGATTCTCTTCTGTTCTGGTTTTCCCACAGTCCATATTTCACTACCATACAATGCTGTACTCCAGACGTACATCCTCAGAAATTTCTTCCTCAAATTAAGGCCGGTATTTGATATTAGTAGACTTCTCTTGGCCAGAAATGCCTTTTTTGCCATAGCGAGTCTGCTTTTGATGTCCTCCTTGCTCCATCTGTCATTGGTTATTTTACTGCCTAGGTAGCAGAATTCCTTAACTTCATTGACTTCGTGACCATCAATCCTGATGTTAAGTTTATTGCTGTTCTCATTTCTACTACTTCTCATTACCTTCATCTTTCTCCGATTTACTCTCAAACCATACTGTGTACTCATTAGACTGTTCATTCCGTTCAGCAGATCATTTAATTCTTCTTCACTTTCACTCAGGATAGCAATGTCATCAGCGAATCATATCATTGATATCCTTTCACCTTGAATTTTAATTCCATTCATGAACCTTTCTTTTATTTCCATCATTGCTTCCTCGATGTACAGATTGAAGAGTAGGGGCGAAAGGCTACAGCCTTGTCTTACACCCTTCTTAATACGAGCACTTCGTTCTTGATCGTCCACTCTTATTATTCCCTCTTGGTTGTTGTACATATTCTATATGACCAGTCTCTCCCTATATCTTACCCCTACTTTTTTCAGAATCTCGAACAGCTTGCACCATTTTATATTGTCGAACGCTTTTTCCAGGTCGACAAATCCTATGAAAGTGTCTTGATTTTTCTTTAGCCTTGCTTCCATTATTAGCCGTAACGTCAGAATTGCCTCTCTCGTCCCTTTACTTTCCTAAAGCCAAACTGATCGTCACCTAGCGCATTCTCAATTTTCTTTTCCATTCTTCTGTATATTATTCTTGTAAGCAGCTTCGATGCATGAGCTGTTAAGCTGACTGTGCGATAATTCTCGTACTTGTCAGCTCTTGCCGTCTTCGGAATTGTGTGGATGATGCTTTTCCGAAAGTAAGATGGTATATCGCCAGACTCATATATTCTACACACCAACATGGATAGTCATTTCGTTGCCACTTCCCCCAATGATTTTAGAAATTCTGATGGAATGTTATCTATCCCTTCTGCCTTATTTGACTGTAAGTCCTCCAAAGCTCTTTTAAATTCCGATTCTAATACTGGATCCCCTATCTCTTCTACATTGACTCCTGTTTCTTCTTCTATCACATCAGACAAATCTTCACCCTCATAGAGGCTTTCAATGTATTCTTTCCGCTTTTAATGTCACCAAAGGTTGTTTTGATTTTCCTGTATGCTGAGTCTGTCCTTCTGAAAATCATATCTTTTTTGATGTCTTTACATTTTTCCTGCAGCCATTTCGTCTTAGCTTCCCTGCACTTCCTATTTATTTCATTCCTCAGCGACTTGTATTTCTGTATTCCTGATTTTTCCAGAACATGTTTGCACTTCCTCCTTTCATCAATCAACTGAAGTATTTCTTCTGTTACCCATGGTTTCTTCGCAGCTACCTTCTTTGTGCCTATGTTTTCCTTGCCAACTTCTGTGATGGCCCTTTTTAGAGATGTCCATTCCTCTTCAACTGTACTGCCTACTGTGCTATTCCTTATTGCTGTATCTATAGCGTTAGAGAACTTCAAACGTATCTCGTCATTCCTTAGTACTTCCGTATCCCACTTCTTTGCGTATTGATTCTTCCTGACTAATGTCTTGAACTTCAGCCTACTCTTCATCACTACTGTATTGTGATCTGAGTCTATATCTGCTCCTGGGTAAGCCTTACAATCCAGTATCTGATTTCAGAATCTCTGTCTGACTATGATGTAATCTAATTGAAATCTTCCTGTATCTCCTGGCCTTTTCCAAGTATACCTCCTCCTCTTGTGATTCTTGAACAGGGTATTCGCTATTACTAGCTGAAACTTGTTACAGAACTCAATTAGTCTTTCTCCTCTGTCATTCCTTGTCCCAAGCCCATATTCTCCTGTAACCTTTTCTTACTTGGAAGTAGAAAAGGACAAGAAACTGCCATTTCTAGATGTGCTGGTCACAAGGGACGGTGAAAACCTGGGACACAGCGTGTATCGAAAACCGACACACATGGACTGATACCTGCACAAACTTTCAAACCACCACCTGAGCCAGAAAAGAGGCATGATTAGTATGCTCGTAACGAGAGCAGGACGAATATGTGAGCCGCAACACCTCAAAAGAGAAATGCAACACCTGGAAACTGTTCTGAGGAGCAATGGGTACTCCACAAATTACATTAGAAGTGTAATAGAGCTAAACACTTGGCGAAGTAAGGAACCAGAAAAAGAAATGTTGGGTACGGCCTTTCTGCCATACATTCCCAGAGTGACCGACAGAATCGGCCGTATATTGCGCAAACATGGCGTAAAGACAATTTTCAAACCGACAAGGAAGATCAAAGAGTGTCTTAGATCGGCGAAGGAGAAAAGAGACCCACTTGCAATGTCCGGAATATTCCGTATACCATGCACATGCGGAAAAGTTTATGTCGGAATGGCTGGACGATCCATTAACAACAGGATCAAAGAGCATAAGCGACATTGCAGGTTGGGTTGGGGCAGGTAGAGAAATCGGCCGTGGCAGAGCACGCACTGAATGAGACCGACCACGTAATAAAATTCGCCGACCCGGAAGTTCTGGCTGTAGAGAAGCACTATCACACGCGCTTGTTCAGAGAAGCTGTAGAAATACAAAAACATGCGAACAGTTTCAACAAGAAAGAGGAAAGCCTTAAGGTAAGGCGCTGCAGTCTGGAACCGCAAGACCGCTACGGTCGCAGGTTCGAATCCTGCCTCGGGCATGGATGTTTGTGCTGTCCTTAGGTTAGTTAGGTTTAACTAGTTCCAAGTTCTAGGGGACTAATGACCTCAGCAGTTGAGTCCCATAGTGCTCAGAGCCATTTTTGAACCTTAAGGTAAACGGATCCTGGCTTCCCGTACTGCAGCGAACGACCGTCGCAGGTAGCAAGAGGAGAACCGCACCGGAAATGACCGTGGAGAAGCCCTCGGACGTTGGCGCGCCAGGTACATATAGTCTGTGGCCGCGAGCTTGGGTCCAGTTCACCACCGGCAATGGAGGGTGAAGCTTTGACAATGCCAGCCACTCGTGCTGGCGAAACGTCAGAAAAATCATTAGATGAACGTCGGCCGAAGAACCCGAGACAGAAGCCAATAGGCAGTTTGTCAAACAGATAACATATGCAGTGAAACATAATAGTGCTAATAAATATTAAAAAGAAATTCAAACAGGAGTGAAACAGTGTGATGGTCAAAATTTAGTATGTAAAACCTGTAAAATTACCTTATTGAGTGATTGCCAAGGTCGTAATGTTTCAAGTTACCTTAATGAACACGTAAACCTCGAGTGTCTGGGGTATGTGTATCCTTCAGCAGAAGCCAAGGATGTCTTGCAAAACACTAACAAAAAGGCTTCTGAAGCTGATGTCATCGTAATTATGACTGGAACAAATGGCATAGTGAAAAACAACAGCGCGAACTTAGTAAAAGGTTTAAGAAGCACATTACCAAGTATCACATCGAAAAAAGTGTTTGTTGTTGATGTTCCATTTAGATATGATCTTGCAAAACAATCCTGCATAAATCACGAGGTATTCGAAGTAAGTAAATGGCTATATCACCTGTGTTTGAAATTCAAAAATTCCACAATCATTAAAGCTAGCGAGTTTGACAGGGACAAGGATTCCACCTCAAAAACCAAGGAAGAAGATTATCTCGAAACTCGAAACTGATTACCAAAACTGTGAGTAAAGAAATGGCCACCTTTATAGTAATATAGCTGGACCAGGGAAACCTGTAAAGCCTGCTGGTCTGTCTGGAAAAATATTAACAGATATGTTCCAGCAGGATCAAAATAATCTTCAAACCATTCACTCCGATCCCAGAAAACTAGATGTATCCAAACATTGTCAAAATGGGGTCTGGCTACCAGCAGTAGACTTACAAGACACCACGTATCTTCCCTCTTGCTGTGAAAAATCAATATTATTCATGCACATAAATATTAGATGTCTGAAATATAAAGCTTATGAACTTGGTGTTGTATTGAATGGAAACAATTGAATAGTATTATGTATTAATGAACACTGGTTAAAAGAAGAAGAGATAAAACTGTATGTACCACCATGTTTTAATTTAATTGCAAGTTACTGCAGACCCAATGAAGGTTATGGGGGTTCCTCAATATGTATAAGTGACAACCAAGGGTTAAGATATACTGTACTTTATGTTAGGGATATATGTGTTAAAGGCATTCTTGAAGTGGCTGTCATGCTACTACCAACATTAAAACTCACAGTTATTTCAATATACCATTCTCCTGATAGTGATGCCGACGAATTTGTAGAGTGTTTAGATAAACTTATTCACCGTACAGAAAATTATACCAAATGCAAGACAGTAATTTTAGGAGATTTAAATTTTGATGTAAGGAAAAAAATACTAATTTGCTTAAGATGCTAAGATCCCATAATCTCTTATGTGCAAATTATAGTCCCACAAGACAACTTTCTTGTCTCGACAATTTTATCACAAATATACATAAAGATGATTTTGAATTGGGACTCCTTAATGTCGACCATCTGACAGATCACAAAGGTACATGGGTAAAACTAACAGTTACTGAAACAATGAGCGATTGTGAACCAACATGGTATGTCAGGTTCTTAAATGATAAAAGCATAGATAGCTTCAGGGATAAGCTGAAGGCACTAAACTGGAATAATATAATATATGCTTCCAACAATGTTGAGGAGGCTTGTAGCAGGTTTGTTAGTACTCTATCTGAAATTTTCAGTACCTCCTGTCCAATGGTTACCAAACGAAACAAAACTATGGTAAGAAAGCATGGTCGAACTACTCCACATAGGTGGTTTACATCATATTTACAGAAGCTAAGATTAATGGTTTTGATATGCTATGATAAGGTAAAAATGGTAGTGTTGACAATGCAACATTTGTTAGACTCAAGAGACACTATAGATCACAAATCAGATTAGGAAAATGTAGAGCAAATGATAACTTCATCAAAAACTCCAATAATACGAATTTTACGGTGAAGGAATTTCCAAGCTCGTCCATCGCTACGATAAGTGCCTTAATTTAAATGGCAACTATGTATAAAAGTAGTATTTAAGTGTGGCTTTCATCTGTATATAATAAAAACAAATTTCCAATACTTTATTTATTTTTAATTCCAAAACGTAATGTACTTTGTGGATAGCCCTCGTAAGTGTAAGGCTGTGTGGATGGTCATTAAAGCAGAATTAGGTACAGGTAGTCATAGTGTAAAAGTTACAACTGATGTTAATGTCACCCCAGATGAATTTAAGCTCTTTTGCAGCAAACTCTAATCCCTCATCTCCTCATAAGAAGAGTTCAAAATCTAACTCACAATCTACTTACATAAACCAATTTTTACAAAACTTTGCTGATACCATGCCAACCTGTAATTGGGGACATGTGGAAATAAGAGATGTAATTAAATCATTGGCAAAGTTAAGTGACTCCAGATCAGAAGATATTTATGGCCTCTCAAATTTTGTGATTTAAAAAATAATCGACTTGATATCATTCCCTCTCTGCACACTCATAAACTGGATATTTGACAGTAGTATTTTTCCAGAATGTCTAAAGAAGACGGTAGTAATTCCATTACACAAAAAGGGTGATAAATCCTGCACTAATAATTATCGTCCAATTTCTCTGATACCTATTTTTTCAAAAATAATCGAATATTGTATACAAAAGCAAATTAACATGCATTTGTCAAAAAACAATACAGGGTGTTACAAAAAGGTACGGCTAGACTTTCAGGAAGCATTCCTCACACACAAAGAAAGAAAATATGTTATGTAGACATGTGTCCGGAAGCGCTTACTTTCCACGTTAGAGCTCATTTTATTACTTCTCTTCAAATCACATTAATCATGGAATGGAAACACACAGCAACAGAATGTACCAGCGTGACTTCAAACATTTTGGTACAGGAAATGTTCAAAATGTCCTCCGTTAGCGAGGATACATGCATCCACCCTCCATCGCATGGAATCCCTGATGCGCTGATGCAGCCCTGGAGAATGGCGTATTGTATCACAGCCGTCCACAACACGAGCATGAAGAGTCTCTACATTTAGTACCGGGATTGAGTAGACAAGAGCTTTCAAATGCCCCCATAAATGAAAGTCAAGAGGGTTGAGGTCAGGAGAGCGTGGAGGCCATGGAATTGGTCCGCCTCTACCAATCCATCGGTCACGGAATCTGTTGTTGAGAAGCGTACGAACACTTTGACTGACATGTGCAGGAACTCCATCGTGCATGAACTACATGTTGTGTCATACTTGTAAAGGCACATGTTCTAGCAGCACAGGTAGAGTATGCCGTATGAAATCATGATAACGTGCTCCATTGAGTGTAGGTGGAAGAACATGGGGCCCAATCAAGACATCACCAACAATGCCCACCCAAATGTTCACAGGAAATCTGTGTTGATGACATGATTGCACAATTGTGCGCGGATTCTCGTCAGCCCACACATGTTGATTGTGAAAATTTACAATTTGATCTCGTTGGAATGAAGCCTCATCCGTAAAGAGAACATTTGCACTGAACTGAGGATTGACACATTGTTGGATGAACCATTCGCAGAAGTGTACCCATGGAGGCCAATCAGCTGCTGATAGTGCCTGCACATGCTGTACATGGTACGGAAACAACTGGTTCTCCCGTAGCACTCTCCATACAGTGACATGATCAACGTTACCTTGTACAGCAGCAACTTCTCTGACGCTGACATTAGGGTTATCGTCAACTGCACGAAGAATTGCCTCTTCCATTGCAGGTGTCCTCGTCATTCTAGGTCGTCCCCAGTCACGAGTTATAGGCTGGAATGTTCCATGCTCCCTAAGACGCCGATCAATTGCTTCGAATATCTTCCTGTCGGGACACCTTTGTTCTGGAAATCTGTCTCGATACAAACGTACTGCACCATGGCTATTGCCCCATGCTAATCCATACATCAAATGGGCATCTGCCAACTCCGCATTTGTAAACATTGCACTGACTGCAAAACCATGTTCGTGACGAACACTAACCTGTTGATGCAACATACTGATGTACTTGATGCTAGTACTGTAGAGCAATGAGCCGCATGTCGACACAAGCACCGAAGTCAACATTACCTTCCTCCAATTGGGCCAACTGCTGGTGAATCGAGGAAGTACAGTACATACTGACGAAACTAGAATGAGCTCTAACATGGAATTTAAGCATTTCCGGACACATGTCCACATAACATCTTTTCTTTATTTGTGTGAGAGGAATGTTTCTTGAAAGTTTTGCCGTACCTTTTTGTAACACCCTGTATACTGACTAAGTCTCAATATGGTTTTATGGCCCAGTTATCAACAATTAATGATGTTGAAAATGTTGTTTCTGTTGTGCAATCTTCTTTTGAATCCAAATTATCTGCTGAAGCCACACTAGTGGACTTAAGCAAAGCATTTGATTCTGTAAACCACACAATACTGCTGGAAAAACTATGGTGTTATGACATTAGGGATCTGGAACTCTCCCTCATTAAATCATATCTCAGTAACAGAAAGCAAACTGTAAGCTACAACGGTCAAAAGTCACAGTTACTGAATGTCACTTGAGGTGTTCTCCAAGGATCAGTGCTTGGGCCATTACTGTTTATAATATTTATAAATGACCTGCCCAGCAATATGCCATGCAAATCTGTGCTTTACGCAGATGATACAACTTTCATCAATTCAGGGAAGGACATAAATAAACTGATTTTCTCAGATTATCCAATATGTGGTTCGAAGCCAATGAGTTAGCTATTAACTATGGAAAGACTAAATATATCCTTCAGCTTATCCAATGCTGATATTGAGTACACTTCTACCAAACTTCTTGGCATATACTTAGATACAAAATTAAGTTGGCAGAGTCACATAGACAACATATCTTGAAAGCTTTCGCGACTTATCTATCTACTGAAAAAATTATGTACCTGTGTTTCTGAAAGCCTGCTGATTAATTCCTATTATGCATTCTTTCATTGCCATATTAGCCATGGTATTCTTCTATGGGGTAATTCTCCATGGTCCAGGAAAATTTTTATTTAGCAGAAGAAAGTCATCAGGAGCATCTCTGGGATTACCAAAAATAACATATCATGTAGGTCATACTTCAAAGAATTACAGATAATGACAGTCCCTTCTCTTTGTATATACAGCTGCCTTTTGTGCATAAAAGAAAAGTTTAACAGTTACAACCTTAGGCAGTCTGTTCATAATCATAACACTCGTCTAACATTTAAGATGGACATATCAACAACTCGACTCAAGAAAACACAAGACAGTTATGAATACATGGGAATAAGGCTTTTCAACACATTAGCTGTGCAGGCACATTGTGTCTCTCTTGATATATTTAAAAGTAAGACTAAAAAATGGCTGAAAGACAAAGCTTTTTACAGTGTTAAAGAATTTGAAAACTCTTCAAAAATAGACCTGACTTATGAAACAACTTGCAACTCTGTTTTTACCTCTTCCTAAGCTTTTTTTGTCTCTGTATTTCCACATTTAACTGTTAAACATGTGGAAAAATCCTTATGTATGAAATGTATTCTTTTATTATGAACGTTCTTTAAAATGCACACTTTAGTTATGTTGGATATCTTTATGCATCAAATGTATTCCTTTATTATGTATGTTCTTTTAAAATGTATACTTTAGCTTTGTGTGATACCTCACAATAGTTATATTTTTTAATATGTAAATTGTACATTACTCATGATGACATCAATTGCATGTAAATGCTTCAAGATGGATAAATAAATAAATAAATAATTGTGAGAGAGTAGATTCAGCCCTCCATGCCTCCTAATCTGTTGATCAACCTCTCTGTAGTACAGTCATTGGGAATCATTCAGTTCATTAACATCGTGAAGTAAGTTATGTTATGAGTAATATCTTTTGTAAAAGTACTTTGAGTCTGCAGGATTAATTCACTTTGGCAAAATCATATATTCAATGTACTTTGTGTGTGTTGATAAACTCAGGACCTATTTGTGAAAGTGCACTCTAGAAATATTGCCACTGTGAAAATACTGTGTAGTCCAGTGGAAGTGTGTAGCTGTCATCAATATTCTGTACGAAACGTTACGGACAATCTGATCTTTATATTATTTTGAGTGACAATAAATATGAAGTTGATGCTGTATTGCATACATCATTACAAAAACCTGGTATAAAACTAAATTACAGCCAGAAACCAGACAATGGTCATTCAATGATGAGCTACTGAGATCTCCCTATCACGAATGACATATGTTACAAATGGTGCCCCTATAGTGAACCAAGATTTAGGCCAGTTAGACAAACGTGAATCATTCAATATCATCCACATTTAAAGTCGCACTTTTTCACCTCATTGTACCAATTTATAGGGTCTCTTTCAGTGCCATTCACATGTAGAGCATCGAAGAATGATTGTTTGAATGCCTCTGTGCATGTAGTAATTATTCTACTCTTATCCAACAATCCCTATGTGAGCAACATGTAGAGGGTTGTAGTATATTTTTTAGAGTAATCCTTTAACTCTGGTTCTTGAAACTTTGTTAACAGACTTTCTTGGAACAGTTTACATTTATCTTCAAGAGTCTTTCAGCTCAGTTCCTTCAGTATCTCTGTGACACTCTTCCACAGATTAAACAGACCTGTGACTATTTGTGCTGCCCTTCTCTGTATATGTTCAATACCCCCTGTTAGTGCTATCTGGTATCGGTCCCACACACTTGAGCAGTATTCTAGAACCAGTTGCACGAATAATTTGTAAGCAATCTCTTTTGTAGACTGGTTGCACTTCTCCAGAATTCTACCAACAAACCAAAGTTACCATCTTCTTCACATATGACTAAATGTATATGATCATTCCATTTCATGTCCCTACAACCCTAGAAAGTGTTAGATATTTGTATGAGTTTTCTGATTCCAACAGTGACTCATTGATATTATAGTCATAGGATGCTACTTTCTTTCTTTCTTTCTTTTCAGTTTTAAAATACACATTGCTCCATGGGGTCATGGGTTTTGCGGAAGCATTTGATACATTGGAGCATTTTCAGTCTTTCCTTTTTCTCATTTGTTTGAAATTAACAAGGATGTTTCGTAAGTTACAACTCATAAATTTGAAATCCCAGAAAGAAGGTGGCCCTATCAATTTTACTTTAAAATTGAAAAGTATGAGTGGGAGCATTGTTTTGAAGATAAATACTTTCTTAAAAAATGGAACTTTCTGTCAGTTAATTTGTTTGAAACATAGCACAGGTTACACAAATCATGAAGTTTGTTTAGAATGTTCCCCACTACAGTTATTATTCATTGTCTAAACAAAGCCATTTTTATGTAATGAGAAACATCTTACTTACAAAATGTAAGCAATATTTTATACAATCTTTTGAGTATCGTGATGTTTACCTCCACACTAAAGCTGACACTTGCCTGTTATCTCGTCTTCTTCATTAGTTGGTGCCTCTGTAACGTGACATTGCTATGCTTCTGTCCTCTCTTAAATTTCTGTAAGTTCATCTGCATATTACTGTTTGCTCATTGTAATCCTTCTTTCCCTTTCTTCTTATTGTTCTGACAAAATCCCAATTCTGTCCTCTTTTATATTTTTCTCACTTGTCTTCGCTTGTTTATGCACCAAAGTAGTACTCATTAAAAATGAAGGCACATAACCTGTTGTTGTATTTAAGGCTTTTGAAGACAATAACTACTGGGTGTTGTGTGATGTCCTTAGGTTAGTTAGGATTAAGTAGTTCCAAGTTCTAGGGGACTGATGACCATGGATGTTAAGTCCCATTGTGCTCAGAGCCATTTGAACCATTTTTAAGACAATAACTAAATAGAGAATGAGAGAAATAAACAAAATAATTCAAATGGTCTTGAATGTTTATGATAGTTGAATAGGCTTTTTAAATCCTTAAGCCCACTATCTTTAAAATTAAGCTTCTGATACTTCTGAAATGTGACTTACTTAGACTCAGTTCTTCCAATACTTAGTACCATATCAGGCAACAAGTTTCCTTCTGAGAACTTTATCAGCTACTCTGATCAGCTACCAAGCATTTTGTTTCCTCTCACTTTATATCCATGCATTGAAAAGCCTCTGCAAAAGTTCATTTCCAGGTGTTATGTGGATTGCATTTGTCTGAAGACTCCAGAAGTTTTTGCAGACATGCTGCTGATGTCTACATGTATGTCCCATTATTACAGATAACGGAGCCAAGATATGGAAATTTGTCAACCTCTTGTGATTCTTTCCATTGCACTATAATTTGAGTAGCTACTTTTCCACTTATTGTGCACATTGTGTTTTCTTATAACCTACAGAACTAGTAATTTCATCCAGCTTGGTAGTCACTAACTGTAAACTGTATGGTGTTTCAGCTGGAAGAAAAATGTCGTGAGCAAAACCAAGACCCATAAAACTTGATGCTCATTCAAAAGCATGCTTATTTTGGAGCTGGCCATATTTTTTTCTGACTATAAAATCTATAACTAATATGAGAAGGAATAGTGACAAAATGCATCCTTGTCTGACACTTCTCAGAATTCTAAAAGATGAGGTGTTCACACCTTTTATTTTTACACAGCAACCGGAGTCTAGATTCCTGTTTCTGAAAACATCAGTGAGATGTTCAGGAAGTTCACATAAGCAAACAGTATTCCACAATGATTCTTGGTATATATGGTCAGAAACTTGTTTAAAAACAACAAAGTTTATGTGCATGAATAGTCGAGTTCCATCATTGTTCTATTATGTTTTCCTGAACAAGTATTTGTTCAGGGCAGAATATCCCACTTCAAAAGGTACCATTTTTAGAAAAATCAAGCAAAAGACGTTGCTTGGTGTTTTAACTGGACAAGGCTTGGGACCCGGTGATATTTTTAATTTGTTCTGAGGGAAAAACATTTTATTCATAATGATATCTGTGGCCACACCTGACATTTGTTTTTAGCAACACGAGCATGCATTCCAACAGACGGTGGACATGCTGTTTCACCTTTATGCAGGTGCATGTGTGCCACAGATGGAACAATATTTTCAGAGGGCACTGATTTTGATAAGGATGCTCCTGTGTGGCGGACACCAATGAGTATGCATCTCTGCATCAGCTTTCACTATAAAGCCGAGAGCGTGAACTAGCAGTCTCCAGTGGTGGACACTCACCTGAAGATGGCTGGATGGTTGCCAGCCAAAACATTGTGGCAAGAAGTCAACATAATCTGGCTGAAATCCTGAAACCTTATAGAATATTCAGTATTCTGGGAAAATGTCAAGAATTCCTTGGGATGTCATTGTTTATTTAGAAAGACCGCAGTAACCTCAGTTTTATTTGGGTTTCCATTTATTAAGTAATCACTCAATTTTGTTGGATCTTTCATGTCTATAATATCTTTACTCTGGAAGACTAATGCTAGGTTGCCTACATACTGGATATTCGTGGAGTCTGTGCCTTGCACATCATGGATATACATGTTAAATTGAATGGGGGCCAAAGCTGATCACTGAGGTAAGCCATTGTTTAGAGTCTTCCATCTGCTGGCTTGTCTATTCAGGATCTTAAAGTGCCTGTCAGGGAGTATATTGTTTACTAGAAATGCCAGCTTTTGACTTGGGATGATTTCAATAAACTTTGACATCAATCCCTCCCTCCACACAGTGTCATAAGCTGCCATAAGATCCACAGAAACTGCAGCTGATTTAAGACCCCAATGAAACCTCACTTTCACAAGAGTTATCAGTGTTAAGGCCTGGTTATAGCAGCTCCATTTCCTAAAGCCACCTTGTTCAACAGGACTGAATTGATCAATGACAGCTTGAATGTTATGTAGAAAAAGCCTTTCTACTAGCTTATATGTCACATTTTATCTTAGCCTGCTTGAAAAGCTTTGGTGTTCCCAGTTATCAGAATCTCACTGAAAAATTCAGTGAACCACAATTTTGTGGATATGTGCCAACAAAGCCAGCAGATGTATTTGTGTGTTCAAGACTATGTCAGGTTCCTCAGTCCAGAGATCAGATGAATAGTCTGGATATAGTTTTAGATGGGGCTTCTTTATGTACAATTCACTTTTCACAGTTTGTGTGTGTGCCTTGTCTATTTTAGTTCTCAAAATCTTATTAGTCTGGCTGCAGTAGAACTGGCATTCTCCTATGTGACTGTGCTTGATAGCCTTGGATCTGTACCAGGTTTTCTCATAAGGTTCCATGCTTTCTAACTAGAATGTGTAAAGTTGAGCCCTGCCATTGTTTCATGCCTTTTTCTCTGTTCTCATTGAGAGCTCTCAAGAAGTCATCAACTGTCGTGTATTTGCAAGATTCTTGATATTTAGCATGTAGCTCATTGCATTCTTGAGACCATCCAGGAATGTATGCTTCCTGGAATCCATGTAAAATATATTCCTGTTATGAACTTTAGTTGCACCCATAGATAATTCATAATTGGATGGAATGTGGAGGTGAGGGGGAGGGGGAATCCACTGAACAGTATTATCAAGACGTTTATGAAACAGTTTCAAGTAAGTTTACAAGTTGAAGGTTCCAATGAGATTGAGGGATGGACATATCCTGTAAACTGAATCATTACACATCATTTCGATAAAAGAATCATTCAAATAATCTATGGAACATGTAACTAGCTAACAGGATCTGATGGAACCAGAATTAATCATTAACAATCAAGTTTCAGACCTGAATTATAGATCTCACGTTCTTAATCTAATCCAGTATATAGAAGATGCATTCAAAGCATACAATATTTCAGGTGCAGCTTTATTGATGTGACAGCTGCTTATGATACTGTCAGTCACAGTTTATAGGTAAAAGAGAGGGCTTACCAAGAACTATTGTTTCACCATAGTCATTGAAAAATTACTTAATGTTCTATATGGACTTTCAGGGACAACACTGACACTGCCAAAGTAAAAAATAAATAAATAAACTGTCAGTCACAGTTTATAGGCAAAAGAGATCTATGGGCATACCGAGAACTATGGTTTCACCATAGTCATTGAAAAATTACTTAAGGTTCTATGTGAACTTTCAGGGACAACACTGAAAAAAAGGGGGGGGGGGGGGGGGGGGTAAGGTGGTTGTTATGAAGATGTGTATTGTCCATTGCTCTTGTTAACATCTGTGATGATCATTGTCAGTTCTAGTCTACACCAGGAGTTTTCCTTACAAATGTGACAACTCAAGTTAAGTTCACTTGAAAGATACTTTGAAAAAGGTGAAGTATCAACTACTATAATAATCAACCTCACTGTAACCAGATAAAGCATCACCTTGTGCTTTCCACCTTAAAGACAGACAGACACATCATAAACTCAGTATCTTATGGTAAGGAGTAGAATTGGATGCTCTATTATATCCAAAATTTTGTATGTCCCATTTGGTTGCACCCTGAGGTGCAACTAGCATTGCCATAACTTGAGTCTGAATGTGGAAGCCAGAAGTGACTTAGGAAGATAAACTAGCAACAAACGCATAAGACTCTTGCCCAAGAGCTTTAAGAACAATGTCAGTACCAATCTCTTTGGTAATATATGCTTGCCCTGTGTGCTACAAGTCTGGCCATACCAAAGAAGTTGACAAGGCACCAAATAAGATGTACAGGCTTGCTACTGGATATTTATTTCCTGCATAACTTACCAAAACCTGCTCACTAAGCCTAGCCATCCATTACATGATTAAGTTCAAACCATCCAGAGATTGAAGTCCAGGCTTTATGAAAAGCAGCATCTTCTTGCAAATGATTCCATCCAAAATAAGAATGAAAATGTGGAAGAACAAACTGGAAGCAACGTTCATTGGCCTCAACCATCTGAAAATCCCCCTGCTAGCCACCAAAATAAGTGGACTATTTGGTTTACTCTCAATCACTTATGCTGTGGAATCACAAGAACCAGATGTTATCCCCAAAAATAGGGATTTCCAGTCATCACTACCAGTTGTGGAGAAGTACAAACAATGAATCACTTGATCGCCTGCCAGATCTATTCCATGTCCTGAAAAAGGAAAATTTATTTTAGGTGACTCAAACAAATGTGCTTGATGTTACTTGCTTTTGGTCATCAATGTTGTAATCTTCTATGGCTCCTATTGCTGGACTTGTTTACTTTTGTAACTTGCATTATGAAACCTGTTTTTTAAATTAACATTATAACAACAAAGAAAAGCAAATGTAAGTTTTAATTTCTGTGAGACCAATAGTACTGTTATGAATAAAACGTGAAGTGAACTGAAATACCTCAATTAGAAGTATATCTAACTACTATTTTATTGTATTTCCCAGGGCTTTGTTATAGCATACACATCAGACTTTATTCCTCGACTGGTGTACAAATATGCATATTCACCAGATGGTTCCTTAAAAGGTTATGTTGATTTCAGCCTTTCAGGTAGAGTACAAGCTATTGTTGTAGTATGCCTATAACTTGATATTGTTTTTGTACTTCCATATCTAGCATATCATGTAATTATGTGCACTATTTTAATATTTCAGCATTCAATACATCTGACTATGGAGCAGGTATGGGGCCAGATACAAGTCCTGGAGAGTATTATCCTGAAGTGTGCTATTACCAGGGTTTTAGAAATCCCCCTGGCCATCCACATCAATATGAGTACTCACCAGTTTACTGGCATGTCTTTGCTGCACGCATGACTTTTGTTGTTGCATTCGAGGTAAGATTTGCAGGCAAAGTATTCATCTTTGTTAGAGAACTGTTACTGCCTAGAAGTCAGTTTCATTAAGGGAAAGTGTTGTACCATGAAGATAGAGACATAAAAACATATGTTGTTCCCTGTTCAATGATTAAATTTATTGACTGATTTTAGCGTTCTATGAAGCCGAAAAACAAAATCAAGCAAAATGGTACTTGTGCACTAGATCATCTTGGTGCTGTGCCCCATAGGATGTATACTTTCCTCTGGAATTTTGTCACCCCAGAGGATATTGTAAAAGCTGTGGCAAGGTTCACCAACTCCAAAAGTAGGGACTGTTATTGGTTTTCTAACTATGTAATGAAAAAAATAATACACCTTATCTGTCAACCTCTTTCTTTCATTTTTAATATGTGTTTAGAATCTGGAGTTTTCCCAGATGCACTCAAAACTGGTAAAGTGATACCAGTCCTTAAAAAGGGAGATAAGCATTTGCCCCAAAACTATCGACCAGTTTCTATTGTCCCAATTTTCTCTAAAGTTTTTGAATATGTAATGTACAGTCAACTAAATAACTATTTTGATAAGCATGATCTCCTCTCCAACAGACAGTTTGCATACCAACATGGTAAAAATACCACTAATGCTGTCACTGAAGTTGTTAACCAGGTGTTAACTGCATTCGAAAATAAGGATCTAGTATCAGTCGTACTCTGTGATCTTAGCAAAGCCTTCGACTGCATACCATCTAACACCCTACTTGCGAAACTGGAATTTTATGGCATACACAAACCATCTTTGGATGTAATCGAATAATACTTAAGTAACAGGAGACAGTTTGTATCAATTAAAAATAGATGCTCCTCACTGAAGGAAGTTCAGACTGGAGTGCCTCAGGGCTCGGTCCTAGGTCCTTTTCTGTTCATCATTGCAATTATGACTTACCTTACCATGTAGGAGCAAATTCAATTGTGTGTTATGCAGATGATACAACATTGCTCAATACACACCATGAAACAACAGAACTGCATCAGGCAACACAGGAAAAACTAGAACTAGTAATGGATTCCAGAATGAGATTTTCACTCTGCAGCGGAGTGTGCGCTGATATGAAACTTCCTGGCAGATTAAAACTGTGTGCCCGACCGAGACTCGAACTCGGGACCTTTGCCTTTCGCGGGCAAGTGCTCTACCATCTGAGCTACCGAAGCACGACTCACGCCCGGTACTCACAGCTTTACTTCTGCCAGTACCTCGTACTGGCAGAAGTAAAGCTGTGAGTACCAGGCGTGAGTCGTGCTTCGGTAGCTCAGATGGTAGAGCACTTGCCCGCGAAAGGCAAAGGTCCCGAGTTCGAGTCTCGGTCGGGCACACAGTTTTAATCTGCCAGGAAGTTTCATATCAGCGCACACTCCGCTGCAGAGTGAAAAATCTCATTCTGGAAACATCCCCCAGGCTGTGGCTAAGCCATGTCTCCGCAATATCCTTTCTTTCAGGAGTGCTAGTTCTGCAAGGTTCGCAGGAGAGCTTCTGTAAAGTTTGGAAGGTAGGAGACGAGGTACTGGCAGAAGTAAAGCTGTGAGTACCGGGCGTGAGTCGTGCTTCGGTAGCTCAGATGGTAGAGCACTTGCCCGCGAAAGGCAAAGGTCCCGAGTTCGAGTCTCGGTCGGGCACACAGTTTTAATCTGCCAGGAAGTTTCATTTAGTAATGGATTGGTTTTCTTCTAATGAACTCCTGTGTAATCCTGATAAAACACAAGAACTAATTCTGGGTTTAACTACAGCTGTTGAAAGCAAATCAGTAAAATTGTTAGGATTCCACATTGATTCAAAATTAAACTGGGAGGAACACATTAGCCATATCTGCAAGAGAATAGCAAGAATGTGTTATCTCATCTGGAGACTGACAGATGTAGTCACTGATGAGTATCTAAAGGTGGTATATTTTGGCCTCTTTCAGTCACACATTTCCTACGGCATATTGTTATGGGGACATTCTTGCTTTGTCAGTGAAATGCTGAAAATTCAAAAAAAAAAAAGTAATCAGAATAATGAGCAAAGCTGAGCCCAAGGAACACTGCCATCCCCTCTTTATCAAGCACATGATATTAACTGTTGTGAATCTATACATCTACACAGCACTGCTTTATGTCAAAAGCAACTTAAATGAGTTCGAGACCAGAGAGAACATATATCCCCACAACACCAGAGGCAAACTGGACTTTGACATACCAAGACACAGACTCACAAAGACTGCAAACTCACACAAAATAATGAGTTTAAAACTATTCAATAAACTTCCAGCATCTGCTCGGTCACTGACCAGTAATATTTCCAAACGTAAGGTTTATGACTGGTTGCTCAAACACCCATTTTATAAGATAACAGAATATTCTGAAATAATCATTGACATTAGTATATAAGAATATTCCTAAAAGAAAAGGAATTAAATTGTAAAAATTTTACTGTAAAGTTATTGTTAATTGTATATTTAATGTTCAGACCTATTCCGCTGTAAGTGGTCAATGGTGAATAAACTGAATACTGAATACTGAAAGAAATGTGCACAAGAGACTATCACAAAAAGTTTCTGGCATTGCATACTGTTTCTGTAGTGAGATATGAGGTTGTATTTTGTGCAGCATCTATAAATATTTGTAGTTCTACCACTGAAACCCTACACAATATATTGATGTTGTTTGGAAGTTATTGATAATTCTTCAGTTACAGGAGATTATGATGAGTAAAATCCTATATATTTTTAAAACTGGTAATATAAGATGTGGACATTTAAGCGTTTCTGCATCAGTCATTCACCATCTAATAACCTGAAATGGAAAAAGGTCTTCTACCATGGAGTATGTGAAACTTTCAAATGAACTGAGTTGCTGTAATGTCTTAACAATTTTACTAGCCTTGAAAATGGAAATTTGTGTCAGTTTCGAATAGCTTCTATTTCAGATTTTATTTAACATGAGACTGGTTTTCGATAATCCTTATACTTAATCTGCTTTTGCTTTCTGATTATTGGTGTGTAGTAGAGTAATAAAGTAATAGATGTAGTTATTGCAGTGTTGACACACTTTTCTTGATGCAATACTTTTAAATTTCAAATGAATATTTGCTTCTACGTACATGAGCATGTTTGCACTATTGCATAAATAATTTTCTATCTCCAGGAAAACCTTTTGCAGTCCACTTATTATTACACTTAGTATTAAAGAAACTTTTTGAATGAGCCCCTTCTTGCAATTGCTCGATCTGATTTGAACATGAACAAAATTTGTGTGCAAAATAGACATGTTACTATCAGTTACTTACCTGATTGTTTCATTATTTTCATTTAAAGTATTAACATGAACAATCTTTTGGCAATTGACAGCTTCATGTTCATCCTTCTACGTAATTTGTACAATAGAAATTTCATGTCCGAGCCCTGACACTACTTAATCCAGTTTCAGTTTTATTCTTCCCAATCTGGATTCTGTATTGGTTACCCTGTCATCTATCTTACCCATTTTTTAGCTCAACTTTTCTGTTTTTTTTTTTTTTTTTTTTTCACTTATAGCCATTTCTTTGACACCTAGTTCATTTCTGACCTCAACAATCGCAGTATTCAGTTCAGTAACTATTTCAAGTTTTGTTGTTAAAATGTACTTATTTTTTCTGAAATGTTGGTTTCTGTTATCCTCAGTTCTTTTTAAATCCTCTAATTTAGTTTTGAAATTTTGGTATCTATTTCCCTAAGTTCTTTCAAAATTTTGGTATCCATGTGGGTAAATTCTTTGAAAATCTGAACATGTTTCAGAAATATTTGTATGCCTTTGAACATTTATTGCAGCATATTTTGAAAGTGTACTGAAGTCATGCTTTCATTTTGTGCTAGACCAACCTGATCTAGCCCCGTTTATTCTAGACCTGACTGATTTAGTGGTACTGTGTCTACAGATGGTTCAACTATTTGTACCTCATTCTCCTCCTCTTGTTCCTGTTTAATGTCATCTACTGACACTGCTAGATACATCATGTTGAAATATTTGCACAACACTGTTAGCAAAAAAACTTATGATGTAAATGTATGTAGTCATTAGCAATATTCTGCTCACTTTCATAGTAAGCTATATGTCACTGAAATGTAAATGAACTTTAGGAACTTACTTATTTGGTGTCATGAATAAACAGATGTCCAGTGTTCAGGTTCCATATATGTTAACAAGTTTTCATAGTTGCCATGTTAACCTGCTTTCAAAGTTGTCAAAAGTGATGGCAGCATCCATCATGGCTTTGGTTTACACAAAAGATCTTTTAAAATTCTTCTGCAACAGAACATAATCTATTATTTACTGTGCATTAGAATGCTATGGTATGGCACCAATTGAAATGTGACTCACAGTTTTCAGCTCAGATCTATGATGGCTATTACACAAGAAATGATATTAGTGCAACAATCTCCAAATCTCAGAGGAAAGCCATGCATTTTCAAAATACAATGCTGGTGATTTCTGTCTCATTGAGCTTGTAGGCAATTAAAGTACTTTGTTGATTACTCCAGGATCCAATTCCATATTGTGCAGTTATTTTTTATAAAAGGTTCTTGTGGAATTTCAAATAAAACTTATCACTGTGTTATTCAGTGATGTAATCACTTCCATTTATTCACTGGTAGAGCAACCCCAGTTCAAGGTAACAGATTATTTCACAATGGCTGTCATAATTGCATAGTACTTGACCCAGAAGAGCACATCAAAATATATATTTACTCAAATTAATGATATGAATATAATAGAGGGAAACATTCCACGTGGGAAAAATATATCTAAAAGGAAAGATGATGAAACTTACCAAACAAAAGCGCTGGCAGGTCGATAGACACACAAACAAACACAAACATACACACAAAATTCTAGCTTTCGCAACCAATGGTTGCCTCGTCAGGAAAGAGGGAAGGAGAAGGAAAGACAAAAGGATATGGGTTTTAAGGGAGAGGGTAAGGAGTCATTCCAATCCTGGGAGCGGAAAGACTTCCTTAGGGGGAAAAAAGGACAGGTATACACTCGCACACCCACACATATCCATCCACACATACACAGACACAAGCAGACATTTGTAAAGGCAAAGAGTTTGGGCATTTTTTGGGCAGAGATGTCAGTCGGGGCGGATGTACAGAGGCAAAGATGAAGTTGAAAGACAGGTGAGGTATGAGCGGCGGCAAATTGAAATTAGAAATTAGCGGAGATTGAGGCCTGGCGGATAGCGAGAAGAAAGGATATGCTGAAGGGCAAGTTCCCATCTCCGGAGTTCTGACAGGTTGGTGTTAGTGGGAAGTATCCAGATAACCCGGACGGTGTAACACTGTGCCAAGATGTGCTGGCCGTGCACCAAGGCATGTTTAGCCACAGGGTGATCCTCATTACCAACAAACACTGTCTGCTAGGTGGTTGTGTTGCCGCCAAAACACGTTAAAGGGTGGAGAAATTCGGAAAATTTCGAAAAAACTACGTGAGGATGTATTAAAAGGAGTGGTTTGGTGGTGGCAGATTATGGAAATGAAGCTAACAATTGTTTGATGAAGAAATAATGACGTTAAAACCTGTGGGAAGCGGCTAAAAATGATCGGTGATGTGAGAAAAACGGAAATGGAAATAAAGCAAAAGTTATTAAAACTGCCGAAAGGGTTGTTTAATAGCTGAAAGGAATGACCAGCAACAAACTGTCCATTCGCATGAATGGACACAGGCAGACAGTGTTTGTTGGTAATGAGGATCACCCTGTGGCTAAACATGCCTTGGTGCACGGCCAGCACATCTTGGCACAGTGTTACACCGTCCGGGTTATCTGGATACTTCCCACTAACACCAACCTGTCAGAACTCCGGAGATGGGAACTTGCCCTTCAGCATATCCTTTCTTCTCACTATCCGCCAGGCCTCAATCTCCGCTAATTTCTAATTTCAATTTGCCGCCGCTCATACCTCACCTGTCTTTCAACTTCATCTTTGCCTCTGTACATCCGCCCCGACTGACATCTCTGCCCAAAAAATGCCCAAACTCTTTGCCTTTACAAATGTCTGCTTGTGTCTGTGTATGTGTGGATGGATATGTGTGGGTGTGCGAGTGTATACCTGTCCTTTTTTCCCCCTAAGGAAGTCTTTCCGCTCCCGGGATTGGAATGACTCCTTACCCTCTCCCTTAAAACCCATATCCTTTTGTCTTTCCTTCTCCTTCCCTCTTTCCTGACGAGGCAACCATTGGTTGCGAAAGCTAGAATTTTGTGTGTATGTTTGTGTTTGTTTGTGTGTCTATCGACCTGCCAGCGCTTTTGTTTGGTAAGTTTCATCATCTTTCCTTTTAGATATATATATTTACTCAGTATCACAACAGAATACCAATTCTATTTTTCATGCTTCAATGCCCAAAATAGCTGGCTTACTTGTGGTACCACAGGAGTGATTATATGTTGCCCTTTAAGCAGACAATAGACAGAGAACAATATTTGCAATGAAGTGGATCAGGGTATCAGCAAATTTCGTCAACAAATTCTGTATTTATGTGGTGGCCATTATTTATCAAAATACTGTAACAGGTGTGGTAGTGAAATTGGCAGTTTTGAAATCTCCACCTGTGATACAGATTTGTTCACAGTGATATAAAAGAAATATAGCATGAATTTACAATGTTTGCAATTTAAAATACTATCTCTTGAAAATGATATCATGTAGATGGCCACCATTTTCCTTCATACACATTTTACGTATTTTATGGAAGTTAGACATCATATTTTGCAGCACTAGCACCAGAATTAGATTAAATTGGATAACCGTCAGTTCATGGATGGTGTATGGTGGGCCACACCAGAAGATTTGATATTTTAAATGACCCCAAAGGAAGATATCACATGCTGAAAAGTCAGCGGATCTTGGTGACCAGGGAATGTTCCTGTTCTTGAAGAGGAGATGACCAGTAAACATGTTCTATAGAGAAATAATGGAATGCCTTGAAGTGTGACGAAAATCATCAAACTGTTGGACTAGAAAATGGTTCAACATGTGAACATAACACCTGCCAGATTAGCCAAGAGTGCTAATTTGCTGCTCCTGGACTCAGGTAGGTGTGCTGTCCCCAGATCGAATCCGCCCAGTGTGCTGGCCAGCCTGGATGTGGTTTTTAGGTGGTTTTCTACATCCCACTAGGTGAATACTATGCTGGTCCCTACGTCCCACCTCAGTTACACTGCTCGCACACATCTGAACACATTCGCACTATTTCATAGATTACACTAGTCGCAGACAGTTGGGGCACATGCTGGGGGGGGGGGGGGGGGGTACAGGGTGGCAGCAGGAAGGGCATCTGGCCACCCCCCATAAACTAACCTCACCAAATCTGATTAACCATGCCGACCTTGCGTAACCACGGTAAAAGGCACGAGGGATAGATAGATAGATGTGAACATAACACTCTGTATTTCCAATAAGAGCTTTGCCATGAATGTCTTCAAAACAATAAGTCCCTATGATTCCAAACCTTGGTGGCTGAGTAGTCAGCACGACGGAATGTCATACCTAATGGCCCGGGTTCGATTCCTGGCTGGGTCGGAGATTTTCGCCACTCAGGGACTGGGTATTGTGTTGTCCCTATCATCATAATTTCATCCCCATATTGATATGCAAGTTGCCAAAGTGGCATCAACTCAAAAGACTCGCACCAGGTGAACGGTCTACCCGACGGGAGGCCCTAGCCACATGGCATTTTTTTTATTATTCCGAACTATGATAAACCACACCACACTACCACTCTCCAACTGTGAAGTGGCGTTTTATGTAGCATTGCAGTATTTTCAAGTGACCAGTATATAAAGTTTTGCTTATTAACAAATCCTGACACATAAAAATTGGCCTCATTGCTCATGATCAGAGTGTCACACAGGCTTGGATTGTTGTTCATGTGTTCCAACAGTTCCCAGCAAAAGTGTCATCTCTTTGCAATGTTGCTGTGTTCAGTTTTTGCACTATTTGAATTTTGTATGGGTGGTATTGCCATTCCTTGTCCACTATTCACCACATATTGTGATCCGATATGTCAAATTGCAACTGCATGTCCTTCACTGCACCATCTCAACTGAACATTGATATCCAGGTTAATGGCCAATGCTTGTTTTACAGATGATGCCACTCACATTTTTTGATTCCTAACATAACATACAATCTCCAGGGTTGCCAAATTGGCCCATTTGACTGGCACACCTATTAAAATTTTTTAGTTTCTGCATTTATAGTACAGGTAGTTTGAACATACTAGTTATTTGCATTTAATAGTTCAGGTAATTTTCTCAACACACATGTACTTTAAAGATAGTTTTCCAGGGAATGTTACTTTCCCAGTGTTGTGTATTATGTTGACAGCGAAAAAACCGAAACAGAATTCTGGTGTTAGAGATATTTCGAATCAGGTGTGTTTTGAAATTTTGAATTGTGATACAATTTAAATATTACTTATTTCAATAACTCAGTAGGAATTTGGCAAGAAATGAACTGCATTCCACATACTCTATTTCCGAAGCTTCCTTGTTGTTGTTGTTGTGGTCTTCAGTCCTGAGACTGGTTTGATGCAGCTCTCCATGCTACTCTATCCTGTGCAAGCTTTTTCATCTCCCAGTACCTACTGCAACCTACATCCTTCTGAATCTGCTTAGTGTATTCATCTCTTGGTCTCCCTCTACGATTTTTACCCTCCACGCTGCCCTCCAATACTAAATTGGTGATCCCCTGATGCCTCAGAACATGTCCTACCAACCGATCCCTTCTTCTGGTCAAGTTGTGCCACAAACTTCTCTTCTCCCCAATCCTATTCAATACTTCCTCATTAGTTATGTGATCTACCCATCTAATCTTCAGCATTCTTCTGTAGCACCACATTTCGAAAGCTTCTATTCTCTTCTTGTCCAAACTATTTATCGTCCATGTTTCACTTCCATACATGGCTACACTCCATACGAATACTTTCAGAAATGACTTCCTGACACTTAAATCTATACTCGATGTTAACAAATTTCTCTTCTTCAGAAACGCTTTCCCTGCCATTGCCAGCCTACATTTTATATCTTCTCTACTTCGACCATCATCAGTTATTTTGCTCCCCAAATAGCAAAACTCCTTTACTACTTTAAGTGCCTCATTTCCTAATCTAATTCCCTCAGCATCACCCGACTTAATTAGACTACATTCCATTACCCTTGTTTTGCTTTTGTTGATGTTCATCTTATATCCTCCTTTCAAGACACTGTCCATTCCATTCAACTGCTCTTCCAAGTCCTTTGCTGTCTCTGACAGAATTACAATGTCATCGGCGAACCTCAAAGTTTTTATTTCTTCTCCATGAATTTTAATACCTACTCTGAATTTCTCTTTTGTTTCCTTTACTGCTTGCTCAATATACAGATTGAACAACATCGGGGAGAGGCTACAACCCTGTCTTACTCCCTTCCCAACCACTGCTTCCCTTTCATGTCCCTCGACTCTTATAACTGCCATCTGGTTTCTGTACAAATTGTAAATAGCCTTTCGCTCCCTGTATTTTACCCCTGCCACCTTTAGAATTTGAAAGAGAGTATTCCAGTCAACACTGTCAAAAGCTTTCTCTAAGTCTACAAATGCTAGAAACGTAGGTTTGCCTTTCCTTAATCTTTCTTCTAAGATAAGTCGTAAGGTCAGTATTGCCTCACGTGTTCCAACATTTCTACGGAATCCAAACTGATCTTCCCCGAGGTTGGCTTCTACTAGTTTTTCCATTCGTCTGTAAAGAATTCGTGTTAGTATTTTGCAGCTGTGGCTTATTAAGCTGATAGTTCGATAATTTTCACATCTGTCAACACCTGCTTTCTTTGGGATTGGAATTATTATATTCTTCTTGAAGTCTGAGGGTATTTCGCCTGTTTCATACATCTTGCTCACCAGATGGTAGAGTTTTGTCAGGACTGGCTCTCCCACGGCCGTCAGTAGTTCCAATGGAATATTGTCTACTCCGGGGGCCTTGTTTCGACTCAGGTCTTTCAGTGCTCTGTCAAACTCTTCATGCAGTATCATATCTCCCATTTCATCTTCATCTACATCCTCTTCCATTTCCATAATATTGTCCTCAAGTACATCGCCCTTGTATAGACCCTCTATATACTCCTTCCACCTTTCTGCTTTCCCTTCTTTGCTTAGAACTGGGTTTCCATCTGAGCTCTTGATATTCATACAAGTCGTTCTCTTATCTCCAAATGTCTCTTTAATTTTCCTGTAGGCGGTATCTATCTTACCCCTAGTGAGATAGGCCTCTACATCCCTGCTTAGCCATTTTGCACTTCCTGTCGATCTCATTTTTGAGACGTTTGTATTCCTTTTTGCCTGTTTCACTTACTGCATTTTTATATTTTCTCCTTTCATCAATTAAATTCAATATTTCTTCTGTTACCCAAGGATTTCTACTAGCCCTAGTCTTTTTACCTACTTGATCCTCTGCTGCCTTCACTACTTCATCCCTCAAAGCTGCCCATTCTTCTTCTACTGTATTTATTTCCCCCATTCCTGTCAATTGCTCGCTTATGCTCTCCCTGAATCTCTGTACAACCTCTGGTTCTTTTAGTTTATCCAGGTCCCATCTCCTTAAATTCCCACCTTTTTGCAGTTTCTTCAGTTTTAATCTACATGTCATAACCAATAGATTGTGGTCAGAGTCCACATCTGCCCCTGGAAATGTCTTACAATTTAAGACCTGGTTCCTAAATCTCTGTCTGACCATTATATAATCTATCTGATACCTTTTAGTATCTCCAGGGTTCTTCCATGTATACAACCTTCTTTCATGATTCTTAAACCAAGTGTTAGTTATGATTATGTTGTGCTCTGTGCAAAATTCGACCAGGCGGCTTCCTCTTTCATTTCTGTCCCCCAATCCATATTCACCTACTACGTTTCCTTCTCTCCCTTTTCCTACACTCGAATTCCAGTCACCCATGACTATTAAATTTTCGCCTCCCTTCACAATCTGAATAATTTCGTTTATTTCATCATACATTTCTTCAATTTCTTCGTCATCTGCAGAGCTAGTTGGCATATAAACTTGTACTACTGTAGTAGGCGTGGGCTTCGTATCTATCTTGGCCACAATAATGCGTTCACTATGCTGTTTGTAGTAGCTTACCCGCATTCCTATTTTCCTATTCATTATTAAACCTACTCCTGCATTACCCCTATTTGATTTTGTGTTTATAACCCTGTAGTCACCTGACCAGAAGTCTTGTTCCTCCTGCCACCGAACTTCACTAATTCCCACTATATCTAACTTCAACCTATCCATTTCCCTTTTTAAATTTTCTAACCTACCTGCCCGATTAAGGGATCTGACATTCCACGCTCCGATCCGTAGAACGCCAGTTTTCTTTCTCCTGATAACGACATCCTCTTGAGTAGTCCCCGCCCGGAGATCCGAATGGGGGACTATTTTACCTCCGGAATATTTTACCCAAGAGGACGCCATCATCATGTAATCATACAGTAAAGCTGCATGCCCTCGGGAAAAATTACGGCTGTAGTTTCCCCTTGCTTTCAGCCGTTCGCAGTACCAGCACAGCAAGGCCGTTTTGGTTATTGTTACAAGGCCAGATCAGTCAATCATCCAGACTGTTGCCCTTGCAACTACTGAAAAGGCTGCTGCCCCTCTTCAGGAACCACACGTTTGTCTGGCCTCTCAACAGATACCCCTCCGTTGTGGTTGCACCTACGGTACGGCTATCTGTATCGCTGAGGCACGCAAGCCTCCCCACCAACGGCAAGGTCCATGGTTCATGGGGGGGGGAAGCTTCCTTATGAGCTTGAAATTCTTAAGAACTTTTTGTTATGAGCAAATTTGCGAGTTATAAATTTCATTAATTAATTTTTCAATAATATCCTCTAATAATTCATGTGGCTCTTTAGTCACTTACAAACACTGTAGCTGTTATCAAACTAAACTGAGTGCCACTGTTAATTAAATTGCACTGCAATCTATTGGTTTTGGGTATTTGCGAATTTCAAACATGAGTGCAATTACGGCTTGTGAGAAAACTTTGTCCTCTTTGCTACATAGATATCATAGATGGTATGTGAAAGCTTGTTATTTCAGTTACAAGAATTATTAGTTGCCAGCTGTGTATAGAAGCTTTTAGTGGTGAACCAAGCATTGAGTACCATGTAATGCAGTGTTCAATACCATACCAATTTCCTTACTGAATCAACCAATACATGGTATACCATGTTCATAAAATTTACTCAAGGAAGAGGGGTATTTACACATGGATGTGACTGATGTACATCTTGTCACATGGCCACATTATCCATGGTATGGCTTACATATCACCACATGTTGTCTGTCTTCCACTGCAAGGTGGCAATCATAGTCACTAGTTGGTGACAAGTGAGCTTGAGTTCTGCCTCCTGCAACTGTTCATCATTCAACATTTATCATTTCTGGAAGGTTATTTATTATTTATGGAATGCTGGAATTTGACAGAACATTGTACAGGGTGGGGCAAATACAAGTGGCCCAGAAAACAATGTCTCAGGGCACCAAGAAACACAGCGGAGGAAAGGCAATACAGGAGATGTTGGGTCCTGCTCAAAAAGTTGCTGAAGGTGGAATGAAGCTGGACTGATGGAATTGCTGCAGTCTCATTCAAAATGCTCTGCTGCAGTTCTTGAAGACTAATACAGTTGCTGTGACACACCTTAGACCTGAGGGCTCCCCACACAAAGTAATCGCACACTGACAGATCGGGTGACGTGGGTGGCCACCTAGGTCTGCAACAGATTGGCTTCCGCTAACATCTCTGACAGGTGTGAAAATCATGTAAATGTATTCTAAGGTTTTGGCTCCTGTATGGGCGTGTGCAGTTGTTCCATCTTGTTGGAAGTAAATGTAGGTCTTTTCCTCCTCTGTTTTATGCATACATTCATGTCCAATCATATCTGCTTGTCTGAGCCCCTTTTGCTTGCCCCAGCCTATACTTGTATGTATGTATAAATAGGAGCATTCCCTGCAGAGGCAATTCAGATCCATGTGTACTCAATACACCAGTCAGTGTGAAGCGTTAGTTCTCATTGGTGACCATGCTGTCATAACTGATACTTGATTCTGGATTGCACATGATATACTGCAGTTTGATGGAGGCGCTGGGTATCTCAGGCATTGACATCACCATGACTCCAACAAGGCTATGCAGAAACAATCTCTTCACAAACAGGAATCTCAGTACAAATAGTAAATTTCTCCTACAGTCTATATTATCAAGATATCTATGGACACATAAGCATTGGTGAGTCAGACACACAACAGGCATTCAGCAGTATTTTAAGGAAATACTGACCAGGAACTAATGAAATGGCTAAAGGGATTAGGGCATGACATGGACACTAAATTCAAGGAGTGGTTTGAGAATGGGGGAAAGCTGAGACACGGGAACAAATTTTAAGTAGCAATTAAGAAAACATTTGGCAACTACTAGCAGCAAATCCACAAAACAGAAGAACAACTGAAGAGCAGAGGGAAATTACATTGTCATATGTACTGAATGTTTTGGTGATGTTTCATACAGTAAATCTTAAAATGATGGAAGCTGACAGTGTTTTACCCTCAGTGAAGAGCGTGACAAAGGCTAGCTGTCAAGCACTTGTTTTGATGGAAGTCACCACAACAGAAGACTTCATCACTGTTGCACCTATAACACTCTCACCCTTACTAAAAAAATCCCATGATGAAACATGCTGTTGTTCATTCTGTCTTCTCTCTCTCTCTCTCTTTCTTGTATTAAACCAACCTGGTTAGCATGCTAGACTGATGAGCAATACCTGAGAATCTGTTAAACAACTAATTAAGTGCTTCCAGATTTTCATCTAAGTCTTCTTTTTATGCACAGTGTTTTAATGAACAACAAAGTTGTTTCTTCAAGTGCTGTGAGTTGTGGTATGTGTGTACTCACTGCCTGGACACCAACTGGACTGAACTACTGTAGATCTTGCGTTACTATTTACAGCTGAGTTCAACTCATAATGTTTTCAATGTCCTTTGATGCTCTGTTATTTTTCTGAGCCCACAAGGATATTCCATGAAACATGCAGTCTCTCAGCATTTCCCCTGTGCTGGATGTGATGGCTAGCAAGATCTTAATGCTTTGAGTGCTGGACCCCAAGGGTTTCTTATTTTGAAACTACTGTCTCTGTCAGATTTTCCAACACCTTTCCTTTGATAAACTCCATAATTACACTGTTATAGAAACTTGGCACTTGCACCACAATACTCATTGTATTCCATTTCTGTGACAACTGATTTGCATCTCTCCTTGACTGTTCTAGTAATCTGGCCTGTGTAAGATATGTCACATTCACAAGGAATGTGGTACACACCCAGCTGTCTGGGACCTGTATTGTCTTTAAATTTTTCTCTGCTCGGTTTCATTTCTGACCCCTTTTTGGGTATTCTCGATTCTGACTGCAACACACCCTCAACTGGACAGTGTGAGTACCTATTCCTTCAGAACACTATTCATACATGTTGTAATTCTCTCCTTGTCTGTAAGTGTATGAGTCCTATGGATCAGAGAGCTCATCCTGATCAAAAGTAGGATCCAGCCCCATTGGAAGTTGGGACAGTGCATCAGCATTGGCACAACTTGCTTTAGGGCAAAAATGTATTTCATTATTGTATCAAGGCAGAAAAAAGGCCCAATGCTGAGGGCAATGTGCTGCTTTATCAGACACTGTAGCAGAAGGATTACACATTCAAACCAAGTGCATAATGAAGTGGAACTGAGACCTATAAAAGAATACGTGAAACTTTTTGAGGCTGTAGATGATGGCAAGCCCCCCCTTCTCAACATGGGAATAGCACTGCTGAGCAGAGTTGAGTGTTTCTGATGCATAGGGTATTGGACATTCGAAACCATCCTCGTAGCGATGCCAGGTGGTTGCCAGGATGGAAGCTATGCAAACAAGGAGCTGAATGTAATTTAGATTTCTAAAGTGTGAATGCACACTTGCAGGCCTGCATCCACCAAAAGGGAACATCCTTGTGGAGCAATTTGTGGAGAGGATGAGCCAATGCGGCCATACCCGGAAAGAATTTCTGAACATAAGCCATTTTCCCTAAACATTCTGAGTTCTTTCTCATTGGAATGGTGAGGCAGGGTTGTGATAGCAGTGACATGATAATGTAAAGTCTTTACACCATTCTGAGAAACCTGAAACCCTAAATATACAATGGATGCCTTATTAAAAGTCAGTGATAGACTAAGCATTAACAGGAACTCCAAAGTCATCACAAAGGCAAACCTGATCACTTGGTTTTTTAACAATCAGAAGAGGGGGTTAGACCACCCATTGGACATATCGGGTTGTATGATCCTCAGCAGTGTCCGTCTGTTCAATTCTCATTTCACTTGATCATGCAAGGCCATTGGAATAGGATGTGCATGGAAAAATTCGGCCACACCATAGGTTTCAAGAAAATGTGGGTCATAAAATTAGTGGCACTGCCCAACCCATCCAAAGAAAAAAGACAAGAACTCAAAACATACAACTCTAATTACTAGTAAGGGACCTGGTTGGAAATGAGGTGCACCATGTCTGCAATGGAAAAGCCAAAAGCATTGAAAGCATCAAAACTGAACGAACTGTTGGTACCAGCATCATGCACTACCAGAAAAATCAAGGAACAAACCGCAGATTTATACACAGTGGGATCTGTAAAAAATGGGGATAAGCTGCTTGTTGTAACTCACTAAACATTCAGTAACCAGCGCCAGAGATCCAAGTCTGTCTAAGTTTGTGAGTTTGTGAGTACTTGCACACCAGTCAGTATGAAGTGTTAGTCCTCACTGTTGACCAAAACTCATACTTGATTCGGTATTCTATATGACATAGTGTGAGTGAGGCACAGGGCATCTGGGACACTGACAGTCCTGATGGTTCCAATAAGGCTATGCAGAACCAATCCCCTCATGAGCAGGACCCTCAGTACAAACAGTACATTTCTCCTACAGTCTGTATCATCAAGGTATCTGTTGACACATGAGCACTGGTGGATCAGAGACACAACAGGTATTCAGCAGTATTTTCAGGAAATGCTGGCCAGGGATTAGTGAAATGGCTAAAGGAATTAGAGGTGACACTTGATAGAAAAACTGGGACAACATTATGTGATTTGTCAGTTTCTGCTTTTAGTTGGACACTGGATTCAAAGACTGGTTTGAGGATGAGGAAAAGCTAAGATGCTGGAATAAATTTTAGATAGCAGTTAAGAAAACATTTGGTAACCACTAGCAGCAAGTCCATAAAACCAAAGAACAATTGAAGATCAGAACCTAATAGTCGGAAATGACACTGTCACATATACTGATTGTTTTGGTGATGTGGCATACAATAAATATGAACACAATGGAAACTGACACTGCTTTACACTCATTGAAGGGCACGGAAAAGGGCAGCTATCAAGCAATCCTTTTGAAGGAAGTTGCCACAGCAGTGGCTTCTTATAGGCGTCTCATCTTCAGCCACATCTTCACAAGGGGGAGAAGCTGACAGGTATGCTGACAGGGTAGTAGCCTGCACAGTCAAGGTTGCCTACAAATTTTTGGTAGCAACCGCTCAAGAACATATTTGAGCTCTGCCTCGATGGAAAAGAGAACTGACAAAACAACCAAATAGTCTCAGCGCACAGAAGTTAACACCACGCTCGTCACCAGTTGTGTTGTAATGCTAGATGCAGCCAATAGGGTGGCCATTAAGAACAAAAGTTTATTTATTTATCCACATTCAAGTAAACAACAAACATAGAAACAGTACAACAAGCAGTAGAACACAATCTGAGAAGGAGTACCAGCTATGACATCTTTATACACACATCAAAAAAAGTTTTGCCTCACCTCGGTTCTGAGAGTTCTGAAACCTGTACAGAAAATTGGAATATACACTCCTGGAAATTGAAATAAGAACACCGTGAATTCATTGTCCCAGGAAGGGGAAACTTTATTGACACATTCCTGGGGTCAGATACATCACATGATCACACTGACAGAACCACAGGCACATAGACACAGGCAACAGAGCATGCACAATGTCGGCACTAGTACAGTGTATATCCACCTTTCGCAGCAATGCAGGCTGCTATTCTCCCATGGAGACGATCGTAGAGATGCTGGATGTAGTCCTGTGGAACGGCTTGCCATGCCATTTCCACCTGGTGCCTCAGTTGGACCAGCGTTCGTGCTGGACGTGCAGACCGCGTGAGACGACGCTTCATCCAGTCCCAAACATGCTCAATGGGGGACAGATCCGGAGATCTTGCTGGCCAGGGTAGTTGACTTACACCTTCTAGAGCACGTTGGGTGGCACGCGATACATGCGGACGTGCATTGTCCTGTTGGAACAGCAAGTTCCCTTGCCGGTCTAGGAATGGTAGAACGATGGGTTCGATGACGGTTTGGATGTACCGTGCACTATTCAGTGTCCCCTCGACGATCACCAGTGGTGTACGGTCAGTGTAGGAGATCGCTCCCCACACCATGATGCCGGGTGTTGGCCCTGTGTGCCTCGGTCGTATGCAGTCCTGATTGTGGCGCTCACCTGCACGGCGCCAAACACGCATACGACCATCATTGGCACCAAGGCAGAAGCGACTCTCATCGCTGAAGACGACACGTCTCCATTCGTCCTCCATTCACGCCTGTCGCGACACCACTGGAGGCGGGCTGCACGATGTTGGGGCGTGAGCGGAAGACGGCCTAACGGTGTGCGGGACCGTAGCCCAGCTTCATGGAGACGGTTGCGAATGGTCCTCGCTGATACCCCAGGAGCAACAGTGTCCCTAATATGCTGGGAAGTGGCGGTGCGGTCCCCTACGGCACTGCGTAGGATCCTACGGTCTTGGCGTGCATCCGTGCGTCGCTGCGGTCCGGTCCCAGGTCGACGGGCACGTGCACCTTCCGCCGACCACTGGCGACAACATCGATGTACTGTGGAGACCTCACGCCCCACGTGTTGAGCAATTCGGCGGTACGTCCACCCGGCCTCCCGCATGCCCACTATACGCCCTCGCTCAAAGTCCGTCAACTGCACATACGGTTCACGTCCACGCTGTCGCGGCATGCTACCAGTGTTAAAGACTGCGATGGAGCTCCGTATGCCACGGCAAACTGGCTGACACTGACGGCGGCGGTGCACAAATGCTGCGCAGCTAGCGCCATTCGACGGCCAACACCGCGGTTCCTGGTGTGTCCGCTGTGCCGTGCGTGTGATCATTGCTTGTACAGCCCTCTCGCAGTGTCCGGAGCAAGTATGGTGGGTCTGACACACTGGTGTCAATGTGTTCTTTTTTCCATTTCCAGGAGTGTAGATCAACATAAACATCATTTCTGCCCTTTTTATTGCTCACAAAAACCACGCATTTCACTTTGTACCTCCATACAGTGTGACCTTCAGAGGTGGTGGTAAAGATTGCTGTACACATCGGTACCTCTAATATCCAGTTGAACATCCTCTTGCATTGATGCATACCTGTATTTGTTGTGACATACTATCCACAAGTTCATCAAGGCACTGTTGGTCAAGGTTGTTCATCTCCTCAACAGCAATGTGGTGTAGATCCCTCAGAGTGGTCGGTGGGGCACGTCATCCATAAACAGCCCTTTTCAATCCATCCCAGGCATGTTCGATAGGGTTAATGTCTGGAGAACATGCTGGCCACTCTAGTTGAGCGATATTGTTACCCTGAAGGAAGTCATTCATAAGATGTGCATGATGGGGGTGCGAAACATTGTCCATGAAGACGAATGCCTCACCAATATCCTGCCGATATGGTTTGCACTATCGGTCAGAGGATGGCATTCGTGTATCACACAGCCATTACGGCACCTTCCATGACCACCAGCAGAATATGTCGGCCCCAAATAATGCCACCCCAAAACAGCAGGGAACCTCCACCTTTCTGCACTCGCTGGACAGTGTGTCTAAGGCATTCAGCTTGACTGGGTTGCCTCAAAACATGTCTCCGACGATTGTCTGGTTGATGGCATATGTGACACTCATCGGTGAAGAAAACGTGATGCCAATCCTGAGCGGTCCATTCGGCATGTTGCCGGGCCCATCTGTAACATGCTGCATGGTGTCGTGGTTGCAAAGATGGACCTCACCATGGACATCAGGAGTGAAGTTGCGCATCATGCAGCCTATTGCTCACAGTTGAGTCATAGCACGACGTCCTGTGGCTGCACAAAAAACAATATTCAACATGGTGGCATTGCTGTCATGGTTCCTCTGAGCCATAATCTGTAGATAGCAGTCATACACTGCAGAAGTAGCCCTTGGGTGGCCTGAGCGATGCATGACTTTGACAGTTGCTGTCTCTCTGTATCTCCTCCATAGGACAACATCACTTCGGTTCACTCCAAGACACCTGGACACTTCCCCTGTTGTGAGCCCTTCCTGGCACAAAGTAACAACGCAGACATGATCGCACCATGGTATTGACCATCTAGGCATGGTTGAACTACAGACAACACAAGCCATGTACCTGCTTCCTGGTGGAATGACTGGAACTGATTGGCTGTCAGACCCCCTCTGTCTAATAGGTGATGCTCATGCATGGTTTAGTGACATCTCTGAACAGTCAAAGGGACTGTTCTGTGATGCAATATCCACAGTCAACGTCTATCTTCAGGTGTTCTGGGATCTGGGTTGAGGCAGAATTATTTTTTTTATGTGTGTATAATGGGGAGGTGGTGCAGTGGATTTCGTGCTGTGTGCATTGGTCTTGTGATACACCACAGGCGGCCTCTCTTGGCCAGTCTGCACAGCTGTTGTTGGTGGACTATTTGACATACAGCACACTGGCAACCTGGTGCTGTGATCCTATCCAGGTGTTGCCTAGACGGTTACAGCAATAACACATTGAGGCACTGGTATATGGACTGCCATCTGTTACTTTTAATTTTGTTCTTTGTCTATAATAAACTTGTTTTTGTGTTGGGGTTTACAACATTTGAGTGTGTCACCCTGATGTCTTACAAAGAGTTTAGTACTGTGGCTCAAAACAAGAAAAGCTGTCTAATAAACACTGGCTCCAAAATGCATACCTTAAGGGCTGTGAGCACTTGTTCGGTAGAAGAGATGTGTTTCACAGTAGCAAAGAAGAACGAGTCATCATAGCTCTGTCTATACTGTCACCTCTCAAAAATTTGGAGAACAAAGAGCTTGCAGTAGAAAGTATTTGTTCACAGTATCTAAGATGAAGCAGTGCTCATAGATCTAAACATATGCATTTTAGAGCCCTTGTTTACAAAACTTCTTTACTTTAAGTGATTGCTCCTGTCATATTTCTGAATATTGGCCATTCCTCCTGGGATAGCCTGTATACAGGGTGGATCACTTAAAGCTTGCATTGCAAATATTGTGGAAATGGTAAGTTCTATTGAAGTGCAGATTTCAAAGAATTATTTGGTAGTCAGGAGCTCATATTGTTAGCCAATAAACATAATAATACTTAACAAGTGTGTTTTTGTGCAAAGATACACATTTTTAAATGGAACAATGTCTATTGACATTAACAAACTGAAAGAGGGGTAAATTAGAATATTAGTGGTGTTTGTTGCAGGATTCTAATGCAAGTCATTTACAAGATACCATATTTTAAGCAGTTTCCATTTTTTTTTTGTGCCATTCAACCTGTGTAGTTGCTATGTATGATGATGTTATGTTTGCTTACAGTGTGGTTGTGTGTTCCATGAGTGCATTGCGACTTACTAGTCAGTTAGTGTGTGATAATCCAAGCAGTAGGTTGCAAGTGAACAACAGGATTTACTAATGCAGAAAAAGTGGACATGCTCATTGAGTATGGAGACTGTAGGAAGACTGCAGTTCATTCTCGTACAGTGTATGCAGCAAGATATCTTAATTGATGTCATCCATCTCAACAATTATTTATCAGTTTCTTCAAACAGTTATGTGAAAGTGGTAGTGCAGCATCTAGACAATGTAACAGAAGGATACAAGTGAAGGCAGAAGATGGGGAAATTAATGTTCTTGCTGCTTTTGCAGCTGATCTGCTCCCACTCAATCACATGAAGAAGTGGCATGAGTCAGGGAAGTATTCAATGCATTGTTCATTGACATAGGTTCTATCCTTATCACATCTCTCTCCATGAAGATCTGCAGGGACGTGATTATGAGAATTGTGTTAACTTCTGTACAAACACATTAAGACAGGATGCTCCAGATGTGTCACATATCTCATTTAGTGATGAAGCTAAATTTACCAATCATGGTTAGATAAATGAACAAAAAACTCACTGTTGGGCTGTTGACAATCCCTGTTGGCTTAATCAAGCAGAATAGCAGCATCCATGGAGTGTAAACATGTTGCATGGGAGAATGAACCTGTTTTTCATAGGCAGAACACTAAACATGCACAAGTATTGCATTCTCCTAATAGACCATCTTCCACGGAAGTTATAAGACATTCTTCTGCAGACTAGGGGGAACATGTGGTACCAACATGATGGCTATCCAGTCCATAGTGTACAAAGTACTACAGCGTGTCTTCACGAATTGTTTTCAAATCATTGGATTGTATGCAGAAGACATGTGTCTTAGCTGGTCATTCCCTGGATTTGATGCCTGTAGACTTTTTTCTGTAGAGAAAGCTAAAAGACGCTCTCTACAAGGTCATACCAACTACACCGAGTGATATGTAATGGCGTATTACTGCAACCTGCTTGGACATCTCTGCTAATATGCTAGCATGTGTGCAGCAGTCTTTCCATACCAGAGAGGAAGAGTGTATTGCTGCTGCCGGTGGCAATTTTGAACACAACCTGTTATGGTCAGTTATCTAGTTACTGGCGAGAGTCCACATAACTAGTGTAATTACTTGTGCTCCTCTATAATGTGTTCCACGACAGATATTACATAAGTGTTGGTGTGGGACCTTTTTAAAGTACAATATCTCATGGATGATTCACAGTAGAATCCTGCAGCAAACACCACTGACATTCTAATTTAGTTCACTTTTAGTTTGTTAATGTCAATAGGCATTGTTCCATTTTTTTAAAAAGTGAATGTTTGCAAAAAAATACACTTTCTGAGTATCATTACAACCTGTTTATTAGCTCACAATATGAGCCCCTGACCACCAATCTATCCTGAGAAAGTCACACATCAGTAGCACTTTTCATTTCTGCAATATCTGTGGTGCAAGTTTTTGGTGACAGTAAAAAAATAAATAATAATGCACCATGAAGGAATTTTCTGAATGGGATGGAAATTGGTAGATGTTATGTATGTGGACAGACAAGCAAATGATTGCAATTTCAGAAAAATTGGATGATTAATTCAACAGAAAGAGCTTCATCTCTGACCAGCACTCTCATTTGCCAGACCATAAGGTAGGTGACAGTCAGGTTGGTATTCCACTGTTGTGTGGGATATCTGCAGACACCTCTTCAGCCTGTAAGCTCATTGACTGGAGTAGAATTGCCTTCAGCGATGAGTCCACTTTGAATTGAATCCTGACGAGCAATGAAGATGTGTCTGGGACAGCGGTAGGATAGCAACCTGAGTGTTGCCTGCCATATAGCCCGACAGCCAATAGTGATCAACTGGGGTACTAAAAACAAGAGATAGAAGGCTGGTACATGGTCCAGAATACAGGGAGACCTGTTGTGATGCTCTTATCAAAAATAAATATCTCACTGTATGCTCTTTGCACACTCTAAGAGAAGAAAAGGACACACTATGAAGGAATTATCTGAATGGGAAAGAAATTAGTAGATCATAGCAGGACCCCTTTGGTTGCTATCCCTGGCACCCTTGCAGCACAACGTTACATATCAGTGATACTCTACAACCTGTTTTGTTTTCCTTCATGGTGACCCATCCTGGGCTTACATTTGAGCAAGACAATGCCCACCCACCCATGGTGAGAGTTTCTATTACTTGTCTTCGTGCTTGCCATATGAACCTACCTTGGCCTGATCGCTCACCAATCGAGAACATTTGGAGGGTTATGGGCAGGGCCCTCCAATCAGCTAAGAATTTTGATGATTTAATGCACCAATTGGAAAGGATTTGGCACAATACCCCTGGGAGGACATCCAACAAATCCATCAATCAGTGCCAAGCTGAACAACTGCTTGCATTAGAGGTAGAAGTGGACCAACATGTTATTGCCTTGCCCAGTTTGTGAAGCTCTTTCTCTTGAATAAATCATCCAGTTTTTTTTCTGAAATTGTAATCATCTATTTGTCTGTACGTGTGTATCACATCTACTGACATCTGTCCCATTTGGATAGCCCCTTCATTATTTTGTTTACTTTTTTTTACCATGTCTCAGCCTACCAGCTCTCTTTTAACACCAGTATTCTGTTCAAGTACACACCAGTGGTACACACCTACAGCTCTATCCAATAACTTTTAAATGGAAAAATTGTGCCATAGCAATCTGTTCATAGCATATTATTATATGCAGTTTTGGACAGTTGACTAAACAAGAACAATGCACTGCTTATTTTTATGTGTATGAAGTTAACATGGTTTTACCATCAAAAGTTGCCTGCTTTGAAGCCTAGTAACTGTGATTTTGTAGTACTGATGTATAGGCCCTGTTACTAAAATATTTAGTCATTTCTGATGTCCAGTGTGTTGAAAAATATGTTATATCCTCTTCATTGTTACCATAAAACAGTAGAGAGATGTTATTAGTGTAAATTATTGTATGGGAATTTGAAGGTTGTACAATAAAATTTACATATAAGAGAAAAAGAAATAGCACCCCTGTACTGAGCCCTGCATTACTGTTTCAGCCATACACTGAATGTTGATTTATCTCACACTACTTTGGGAATTTATATTTGTACATTGCTTATGGCCATTTAGGTATGTTGACAGGGGCTCAAGAAATCTGTGTGTGATGTTGCATGCCTTCAGTTTCTGCAAGAGAAGTGGATGGCTGACTAGACTGAAAGCCTTTTTGTGACCTAAAACATGCTTATAGCATTCTTTCTGCCATCCAGATAACTTTAGACTTTGTGTAAAAATTCTGTGACAGCTGTCGTGGTGTTGTGATCTTTTCAAGATCCATGTTGGGTTTCTGTGAGAAAGTTGTTTTGTGTGAAAAATGCACCAAACTTTTCCCAAAATGCGGACTCAGAAATCTTACTAAATGTAAGAATCAGTGATACTGGGCTGTAGTTTGATGCTCTTTTCAATTGCAGTGGTGAACATAGCTTCTTTGATGCTGCCATTGATGAGCTATGTAATTAGTTTTAACCACAACATTTGTGCATTTTTTAATTACTGTGCTGGAGATATATTTTGCTTGTCTCTTTTTCTTTTACTTTTTCAAATTTAAGGTCGTTATCTGTTATGTAGCAGTGTACTGTGTTGTGTAGTGGGTCTATGTCTGCCATTGTGGTCATGGTTGGGGAGATGAAATGCTTGTTAAGAAGTTTACAAACCGTTTTTTAGCCTTTAGCTGATCTTTGTGTTTGATATTCATTGCTTCCCTTTCTGTGTTTCTACATATGTTACGGTATTTCTTAAGGAGATTCCAGCAGGCACAGCTTACATTTGCTGACTGTGCTATTGATTCACTGCGGACCTGTTTCCTTTGATATAGAAATACTGATCTGAAAACTATATTTTTCTTTGAAAGTGTGCAACCCAGATGATTTTTATGGTACAGAGGGCTTCAATATTCTGTTTGGGCATGACTAATTTAGCTGGTAATCTCAAGTGAGCTCTTTTTTTTTTCTCCCAATTGGGAATTGTTTTTGTTTTAACTGGCCACCCAAGAGTCAAAATCCCTTAGTAGAATTGAGTACACATCATCTTATTTAATATTTCGTCTTTCTTAGTGGTAGACACCTGTCTCAATTCCCTCTAGCTAGTGTATTTTTGAATGTGATTATATTTTTAGCAGTTTGGCTTCATTTCTGCTGAATTATTTTTGCAATTCTTTGAGGACTTACATTTAAGTAATCAATCTGCTGGCAATGTTACTTTCTCAGGTTGGTGATTCTTCTGGAAAACCTGGAATTGTCAGGGAATTACATTTTACCTGGAGAAATCAGGGGAATCCCAGGGAATTTCATAAAATCTAAGGGAATTCCATGTTTTTACCCAGCATTAAGTTTTATAAATCACAAATTTTAAAATATTTATTATTTCAAAATGTGTTAATTATATAAATATTATTCCACATATTATCGATGTTTAAAAAATGTGGCTAAACTACTGCTAATGGTTGGTATAAATCTTATAAATCTCAGCTGAGAGGGAAACAAAAGTAATTATTGAGGCTCTCCCCCCCCCCCCCCTTCCCAATCATCATTAATTTATCAGTAGCATCTTGACATCATCTTCCTTCTCGCACCCAGAATTCTTACAAATCCCCCATCCCCATCATCCCTCACCCCGTCCCCACCTCCTTCACTCCAAGTTTGAGTAGTCATCCTGTTTCTTCATCGTGTTTGCTAATTATTGCAGAGTCTGTCCTACTGGCAGTTAAATCTGTTATTTTGATGTTTGAAATTGCTACATTTGCAAGATTATATGAGTTCAATATATTTGATAATTTTAAATTACTAATATCTGCATCAGTATTTAAATCACCCAGTATTGTGAGGTCATCTGGCCCAACTTGGCATATCTTATTGAGGCTGTTAAGAAATGATCTACTCTCCATTTCTTGGGTGATAAACACCCATGACTTCGTGTTTCAGTCACTGCTTATGATGCCTTCATAATGTATCATAGTAGCAGGTAATTCAAGTGAACTTTCTCTGCAGTACTGTTCAAGAAATAACAGTTTCTTTTAACTTTAGTGTGTTGATTAACATGAAGAGCTAACCCAACCTCTTTCTAATGCCACCTACAGTAGCTACTAACTCGGGAATAGCCATCTGATTTAAAGTAACTTGTTTTATCCTGCTTTAAGCCATGATCTGTTATTGCCAGGACATGTGGATTATGTTCATCCATGAAAGCCTGAACAAGTGCAATTTATTTCCTCAGTTTTGTGTGTTTAAACACATCAGACAGAATGGTTTTTTCTACTCATTTTCACACTGTTTGTTGTAGCAGGAAGACTTAATTCCATGTAACACAGGGAAAGTTTGAGACTTCTGGATATTTCCATTAAAACATTAGTTTGTTACAAGAGGAACTTATTTCACTATGTGAGTTGTCAGTTCTGCTTAGGGCACTAATGGCTCATTCTGTATACATAAGAGAGATGATTCACCTGGCTTGGACTGTTTTTCTCTTGTGTGACACAGCTGTTGGTACTGGTGCTGATGGCACTGTTGTTATTGATGAGACTGCTGTTTTTGGTACTAATGACATTGTTCCCACATATGGGATTATGCTGTTTTCTTCCTCTCTGTTTGCAATGATTTCATTTACCTCTTTATGTATAAAATACAAGGTGTTCATAATTAAGGTTCCAGCTTCAAAGCACTGTAGAAAGAGAACCACTGCTCAGAATAATATCAAATTTGGACGCAGGAGGAAACTTCATGAAACAAAAAAATTTAATGGGAGTTTTGTGAATAGATGACACTGTAAGCATTGGGATATGCACACCTATGGACATCCAGCACATGGTTGTTCCTCATTTCGCATCTGAGATACTCAACATGACTATCTCCATGAAGGATCACATAGTGCTGGTAAGGTGCTTTTACAAGAACAGTGACTGTGCACCACTTGCCCTGCAGAAGTGCCAGACACTAATGGATGTGAGAAAAGGCATTGGTCTGATGTCTGCTAAGGTTCTGTAGAAAATTATTACAATATTTGAAAAGACAGGTATAGCTGCAGACAGGCACAATTAAAAGACACTTATGTAAAGCTTTCAGACACAGCCTTGATCAGTAAAAGATTCACACACACACACACACACACACACACACACACACACACACACACACACACACACACACACACACACACCATTCACATTCACAAGCAAGCACACCTCACACACACACACACTATCACTAGCTCCAGCATCTCGGGTCGGAATGCTGAGATGCTGGAGTTGGTCGTGTGTGCATCAGGTGTGCTTGCTTGTGTGCATGAATGGTGTGTGTGTCTCATTTACTAATGAAGGCTGTGACCAAAAGATTTATGTAAGCATCTTTTAATTGTGCCTGTCTGCAACTGGATGTGTCTTCTTTATGGTAAGTAGCAATTTGTCTTTTCCTAATTGTTGATATTCCTACCTGGAGTTTCGATTGTTTGAAAAGACAGGTTTTTTTGACGTGCAATATGGTAAAGGGAGGAAAGCAGTTGATCTGACATCTGTTGAAGATGTGGCCACAGCATTGCAGGGAGGGTTGAGCAGTGGTGTGCAAACATGCAGTGCACAAGGAATTGCCCGAACAATGGATATGCCTATGAGTACAATGCATAAAATCGTGCAAAATATCCTGCATTGATATACATACAAAACCATCCATGTTCAGGAGTTGCTTCCTGCCAAACTGCTAGCAAGACAAATGTTGGTTATAGAATTTCTTGCTCACATGGAAGTGGACAATGAAGAGCCATGGAACATACTGTGGACAGACGAAGCCCATTTCCATCTCCAAGGACATGTCAGTACGCAGAATTGCAGAATATGGGAAACAGAAAATCCACATGCACATCAACCAGTATCACCTCATTCTGCAAAGCTGGCTACATGGTGTGGGTTGACAGCATCATTTATTGTAGGGCTGTATTTTTTGAGGAGGTGTGTCTTGCAGGTCTTGTTACCTGTAACATAACTGGTAAATGCTAAGGGAGGCTTTTGTGCATCAATGTCATTCCAACCATTCAACAACATGGATGTGTGGGTAGGTTCATTTTTATGCAGGATGGCACTCGTCCACACATTGCACAGCTACTGAAGTGGAAGCTGCAGAGGCACTCCAGGAGTGACAGAATTATCAGTCATCATTTATCTATAGCCTGGCCATCCAGATTACCTGGTCTTATTCTGTGTGACTTCTGGCTGTGGGGTTATCTGAAAGATGTTGTGTTCAGTGCTCCAATTATGAGTGTAGCTGAACTGAAGGCATGCATTGCACAATGCTGTCTGAGTGTGATCCCCAAGACACTCTGATTTGTTGTGGAACATGCTGTTTCTTGAATTCAGCTTGTTGTTGAAAACAATGGACAGCAAATTGAACATGTCTTAGACCAGTCTCATGACTATTAGAAACCAATTTCATTTCCCTTTATATGCAGTTCTTGTCCCAGAACAATTAAAAAGTGCTGTCATTTTGCTTTTTATGTGGTTTTTGGACAATTAAAAATTGTATTCACTGATTACAAAAACAGGATTTATTCATCAGAATCATAGGAAATACAACACTCTAATTGTTAGTGTACCATATGGAAGTAGCATATCTTGACTTGTTTCACAATTTGAAGTTTTTATCCATGCTGAGATTTGTAGTAAATGGTATGTGTAAGAGTGACTCAAAATGATGTGTGTAATAAAAAATAAATTACCAGTCTTGATACTTATTTGAGAAATTAGAAAGAAGGTAATTTATTTTATTTTATGAAATGTATATTTTTTCTCATGAGAAATAGAGTTTTTTTGTCTTAATTTCTTCTTGTCAACAGCCACTAATGTTTTTATTTCCTCTGTCACGTACATCCCATATTTGTGCATCCATTATTTTAAAGTGTCTTTAGAGTTTGAATCTGATTATGTTTCACAAAATTTCTATTTTACATGTCTTTTATCTTTGTACCTTCTACATAATAATAAACTGGGAATTTAAATTTGTTTGATCATGGAAGTAAACCTTCCTGCATCAGGTGCGTATAAAGTGTATACAGCAGTATATAGTAAGTAGTAATAGTTGCTATGACAACCCTGCTGTAAATTTGGCTTCATTACTGCGCAAATGGATGTCACTGGTAAAATTAAAAACATATGTCATTAACCCTTCATTCTACAAATTATCTGGTGATTGAAAATTCCTACTTAGGAAGCAGAAGCATCCATTGTAAAGCTGCCTGACAAGTAGTAACACTGTATATCTACACATGCATCTCCAGACATACTGTGCAAATCACTGTGAAGTGGATGAAGAGGGTATTTCCCACTGTACCCCCTAGAAGAGGTGGACAAAAATATGCAAACACTAAAAACACAACATATTGCTGTGCTTATTATGATGTAGGAAAACAGCCCGCATTCAAAACAACTTCCAGTTATCTCAGAATTGATAAATACAGGTCATTTATAGTTCTCAAGGGAATCTTATACCATTCTTCCTGAAAAACAGTGGCAATTTCAGGTAATGATGATGGAGGTGGATAGTTATCAGACACCCTTCTCTCCAAAGTAGCACAAAGGGTCAGTAATATTGGTATCTGGTGACTGTGGCGGTCAATGAAGTTGCAGCAATTCTTCCTTGTGCTCCAAAAATTCTTCCTTATACTCACAAAATCAGTCTTGTAGGATGCAAACTGTGTGAACAGGGGTGCTTCTGTCTTGGAGCACAGCATCACCATTGGTTAACAATTATTGAATCATGGGATGAACTTGATCAACCAAAATGGCTTCATAATCCTTGGAAAATAATGCAGCCTTGCAGAGTAACAATGGTGCCCATGGAATACCACACTATGGCTACCCCCATCATCACCATATCCCTGCCATGTTCACTGCTGGCAGCCAGATGTAAGCTCAGCGAGAATTTGGAAACCCAACCAAATAAATGACTTCCTTCCATTGTGCCATAGTCCAGGTTAAATGGCTTTGGCACTACATTTTCCTGTTACAGGCCTTTACATCACTGATATGTGATTTTATATAAAAACAAAGATGAGGTGACTTACCGAACAAAAGCGCTGGCAGGTCGATAGACACACAAACAAACACAAACATACACACAAAATTCAAGCTTTCGCAACAAACTGTTGCCTCATCAGGAAAGAGGGAAGGAGAGGGGAAGACGAAAGGAAGTGGGTTTTAAAGGAGAGGGTAAGGAGTCATTCCAATCCCGGGAGTGGAAAGACTTACCTTAGGGGGAAAGAAGGACAGGTATACACTCGCACACACACACATATCCATCCACACATACAGACACAAGCAGACATTACATAATATGTCTGCTTGTGTCTGTATGTGTGGATGGATATGTGTGTGTGTGCGAGTGTATACCTGTCCTTCTTTCCCCCTAAGGTAAGTCTTTCCACTCCCGGGATTGGAATGACTCCTTACCCTCTCCTTTAAAACCCACTTCCTTTCGTCTTCCCCTCTCCTTCCCTCTTTCCTGATGAGGCAACAGTTTGTTGCGAAAGCTTGAATTTTGTGTGTATGTTTGTGTTTGTTTGTGTGTCTATCGACCTGCCAGCGCTTTTGTTCGGTAAGTCACCTCATCTTTGTTTTTATATATAATTTTTCCCATGTGGAATGTTTCCTTCCATTATATTGATATGTGATTTTGTAATATCAGATCACCCTACAGTTCCCAGCTGGTGCAGTTCCCTTTGTGTTGTTTTTTTGCTGACAGTGTTAATGAGTTATACAATGAATTTCACAACTGTCGTCCTCTTGTTTTTCGTCACAATCACCTTCAGTGACAATCTGCCACTATCACTTGATACACAATTTCATCTCCATTATAAATTAGCGAATGATGTTTTTCCACTTTCCCCATATGCATTACAAATCTTTGACATGGTGTCTCTTCAAACACCAAACACTTCAGCTACCTTGGTTATGGAAGTACCCACCATGTGAGCACCAACAAACTGCCCACGTTTGAATTCATTTACCTCTGACATAATGCACTCACAACTACACAGAACACTGTTCTGACCACAACTGACACTTGCAATGCACTGAGGCCATTGCTGTTCATAGTCAGATATGACCATGCCACCTGCAGGCTCCACTAGCATCTGCATCTGCATCTGTGTTGTTCAAGCACGCATTCCTTGCGATGTTTCAAGGTTCTCCTTCTTCTTGACATCCATGCAACAGGATTAATGAATGAATTAATTACAATGGCCCCAATATGTGTGATGTACACATAATCAACATTTATAAAATATCGAGACATCTAAAATGCTACACATGCAGATATAAAGAAACTGGTTTATACTGCTGTACTAAAATGGATGAAGTGTAATTTATCTTTTAAATCAACTCTCAGGCATTCTATTGAAATGTACACAATGGAGTATTGTGGCTTCCTTAATAACTGATTCAGCAAACAAAAAAATGTTTTTATGCAACTGACATATTGGCTGCCCATACCAGCAGTGCAGAATATTGCTGAAATAAACTAATATTCATATTTCAGCTGTTTACATGTATATGGGAAACAGTTCTCAATGTTGGTCATAAATAAGTCCAAGAAACTACACCATTTATCAACTAAAAAGGATTTTATTATTAATTAATGCAATATTGTACCTTATTATTACAGCCACTTCATCCTCTCTTTTCATTTTGGTGATACTCCATATGTGATCTATATTTGCTGGTTCAAAACTAGTTTCCTTATGAATTATGTATAATTTCTCTTCATATTAAGTGATTTTAAGTGTCTGCTTAACTGAAGTACACTGAAGAGACCTTAAAAGCATGTATATTATGCAATTGGATAGAGAAAAATTTCACTCGCCAAGTGGCAGCAGGAAAACACACATATAAAGGTATTAAAATTTGCACGTTTTTGGAACCAGTGGCTGGCAGGTGGGTTGAAGGGGAAGGAAGAGGGATGAAGGAAAAGGAGAGAGTTTGGAAAAGTCACTCAGTATGCCAGGTCAAGGGCGACTTACCAGATAGGATGAGAAAGAAAGACAGTGTTGAGGGCTGCGTTGTTTGAGATTTGAAAACCTGAGAGCTTAGTGGTGCAAGATAGGATAGTATGCAATACAGAGTTCATTCCCTAAGCACCATGCACTGGATAATAAGAGCAGAAAGCCCTTATGTGTGTTCTGCTGCTGCTGCTGCTGTGTGAGTCGATTTTTATCTATACAGTTAAATTCTACTTTCAAAAATTGATTCTCTACCAAAGCTTGTATGATTTTCATAGTTTCTGCGTAACTTGATTTACACGTAAGATACAATACAAATTCATCACTATAGGTACTGAATTACATTATCTTTGCTATATGTTTCAGCATATTGTGTTCATACTAACAGGACTGCTAGCTTATATCATTCCTGACACATCACGGACAGTGAGGCAACTACAGCAAAGAGAGAGAATAGTAATAATGGAAAGGCTTGCTAGTATCTCTAGACAAGGGAGAGAAGAAAACAACACACAGTCATAGCAGAAGAAACTATTACGTGAGTGATATAAAATTTTCAGTGTTGATGTCTGACCAAATCTAAAGAAACTTAATGAAGTTATCTACAGTCTATCTGTTGTTACTTTTCAGAGCACTAAATCTTTATGATCTCTGAATTTTGCCTCTAGGTATAATACAGATAAAAGAATATTATATTATTAATTTTATTAAGTAGTTTCAAAAAGTCTTTTGATCTCTCTTCTAAACACACAAAGAATATTTTCAGAATTAATATTTGTCTCTGCAGCAGTGTGTGCCTGTTTTGAAACTTCCTGACAGATTAAAAATGTGTGCCTGGCCACAATTCAAACTCAAAATCTAGTCTTTTCATGTGCAACTGAGCACACAGTTTTAATTTGTTAGCAAGTCCCAGAACAGCACATGCTTTGCTACAGAGTGAAAGATTCATTCTGGAAACAAAACCAAAAGCTGTGGGTAGGCTAACTGTGTGTAATATCCTTTCTTCCATGAGTGCTGATCTACTTCTACTGTTAAGGTATGCAGGAGAGCTTCATATATGAATGAGTGAATGTGGAATTGGGGATGTAGCAGATTGGAATGAGTAGATTTGCAGTTGTGGGAAAGGTACATGAACTGAGTGCTCAGAAGTGCTTGTTAAAAGAATGACGGAAATTATCTTGAGGAACACTTATTAAAAGAATGACTGAAATTATCTTGAGGAATACTTGCAACTGTTTCCTCTAATGAAATATAACGCCAACAAGCTAATGAAGATAGATTATATCAAAAAAGACTGCAGTTGGCAAGTGAAAAAGTATATATGAACACTATTTCATGTTCTTTGAGTATTAGAAATTTCTTAAATAAAAATAAAAAACTTTTATCATCATAATAAAATGACGGGGAAATGGATCTCATGTAAATTTTTGTACTATTGAACAAATATAAGTAGGGACACGCAAGCTGCTACCACATGAATTTGGAAATAGTGCAAACATGCAAAGTAATTCTATGTCATTGTAGATGATACAAATTAGGCAACTTCTAATCTTGACCAATAGAGGAATAATGTATGTGTAATAGCACCATAAACAGTGATTCACTCTGAATATTTTGAGACAAATTGCACGAAGATATTACACAGGAGGTGCATAAAGTGGACCATTTAGATTCACAATTAATTTCTCTCCTAAATATTTTCCTGTAGCATTTCCGTACTTCATTTCCCTAAATTCAAAGAGAAATGAGGTGGGGGAGTGGAGATTCAGTTGGAAGATGTGCAAGTGGTGGGAGGATATTGTTGATAAGTGGGGTAAAAATGTTATGTGAGAAAGAGGATCAGTAACAAAAATTTTCAATTAGTATTACATAAAATATTATTCATGTATGAAAATAAAGATTGAGAACTGCCAAAAATGAAGAAAATAATGAACAACAGAAGAGTCTAAGAATAGAAAACAAGAAATAACAGACAACAGAGAGAAGAACACTTCATCATTGAGCTTGATTGGTGAATGTGGTGTTCTAGATAATGTTGTGAAAAAAGTATTTTACGTTTTCTTTTTTTTCCAAGGATATTCAGTCATACGGCAAGCTTATGGTTGACACTCTGGTACTGAAAGCTGAACACACTCAATTTGGTGTATCCCAAGTGACGTATTCATCAGTGAGGCCAATGTTGCTAGTGATGGGATTGTTGATGATTGAGAGATTCACTTCATTTAGATTTGTATGTAGCTATAGTACTCAGCTGGTCTCAAAAATGACATTTGGGCTATTATAACAACACCAAAGAATGCTCAATAGTTTAATTGAATATGAAAGGCTGTTCCAAGAGGAGGAAGAAAATTGTAAGCATGGTAAACACTATCTCAGGAATGACATCAGGAAAAATTAATTTTTTTAGCAGTTTGTTGTGTGCTGTCTATGATACAATAGTAGTCTTATAACTGTGTAGAACTTGCTGTTTATGCATGTAATGAATGATTTGCTAAGATTTGCTAAAGAAGAAATGCTGTTTTAATTATCAAGATACAAACATCTGTGGAAAAAAATAGGAAATTTGGCAAAGGAGACCACAATATGATGAAGGGATGGGAAATTTAAACACAGAAAAATACAATTTCAATTTAGATTAGGTCTTCACTCTGGAGTGAGTAATCATCTGGCACCCACTCTGAAACTGTCAAGAATTTCAAGTGTAGTAGCTTCACAGGAAATGTCTTGTCTACTTAAAGGTTACTTAAATCCAACTCCATGCAATTGAAGGAAAAAATTGACTCTGTGAGAAAGGAGGCAGTTAATAGAATAAAAGTATTAGCTGTAGTGACTCACTCTCTTGATTATTGTTTCAAGCATATACCTAGTAAGAGAAAATTGAGAAATGAAAAATTTATACATCCATGAATCTAAGTAAATGATATTATTAAACTTCACATTATAAAAAGAAAATTTTATAATTTTTGTGTATTTACTTATTTCATATCCTGGTGATCCATGTTGTGAATATATGACAGGATGTGGAACAAGTCAGTTTTACAATCTGTTGTGGTTATTACAAAGCTATGGTATTAAGTATGTAGTACTAACCAATTTCATATTAAAGTATGTACAACATAGGTTAATAGTGTAGAAAAATACAGTATTTATATATGCTTCCAATAACAAATAAATGTGCACACAGATAAGGTTGTGGGATTGTATACGAGTATTACAGATACATGGTTACTATACGTTATGGTTCAGGAACTTATCTATGATGCTGAATGTCCCTTGAATTATGAACTGCCTTGAGTTTTTTAAGATAAGAAGGAGATAGCTCGTCATCCACTAGACACTTAATTCTGAAGAAAGGGTATTAGAAATTGTACAGCCACTGAAATGGATTCCCTTCTGTGCCATATTCAGGTTTGTATGCTAATAGCGCCAGTACAGAGAAGGAGATTAGTGATCATGATGTCATTATAGCAACTATGGTTACAAAGTTAATAAATCAGTTAAGAAGGCTGGGAGAGTGTTTCTGGTAGGAAGAGCAGATAAGCAGTTGTTAGTCTCCCATTTTGACAGTGAACTGACATCTATTAGTTCCAGTAAGATAGACATAAAGAAATTACAAGCAAAGTTTAAACAGGTTGTAAATGTTGGTCAGGAGAACTATAAACTTAGTGAGTGGATTAAGGATGGAAAAGATCCACCATAGTGTAACAACAGAAATTTGGGAAATGATGAGGAAGCAAGGACTGTCACAGTCTCAGTACAAATGAGGAGACACAAATCGAAACAAGCAAAGGTTAATAGAGATTCATGTGTCTGTGACAGGATATATGTATGGAGCATACAACAACTATCATATCATAGCTTAGCAAAAGATCTGGCTGAGAATCCAAGAAAATTCTGGTCATGTGTAAAATAGCTAAGTGGGCCTAAGGCTTCCATCCAGTCATTCATTGAACAGTCTGGTGTGGCAGTTGAAGATTGCAAAATGAAAGCCAATGTTTTAAATCTCACATTTAAGAAATCATTCACATAGGAAAATCATACAAATCAAACAGACTCCTGAATGGACAGTATAGCAATAAACAACCCTGGCATAGTGAAACAACTGAAAGAGTTGAAAAAAAAAGTTACCAGGTGTGGATGGACTCCCATTTTGGTTACACAAAGAGTACTCTGTGGCATTATCCCCTAATTGGCTTGCATTTGTGATGAATCTCTTGACCAGAGCCAAGTTCCAAGTGACTGGAAATAATCACAGGTACAGGTGCCACCTGTGTATAAGAAGGTTAAAAGAACAGACCCCAAAAATACAGACCAATACCCTTAACATCGGTTTTCTGAAGAACCCTTGAACATATTCTCAGTTCAAATATAATAATTTTTTTTGTGACCAAGAAGCTTATATTGATGAAAGCAAAGCTCATGCAAAACTTAGCTTGTTGTCACAAGATAAACTGTGAACTATGGATGAAGGGCAACGGGTAGATTCCATATTTCCAGATTTCCAGAAAGCATTTGACACAGTGCCCCATTGCAGACTGTTAATGAAGATATGAGCATATGGAGTGGGGCACCAGATACATGAGTGGCTCAAAGACTTCTTAAGTAATAGAACCCATATGTTGTCTTCGATCGATGGTGAGTGTTCATCAGAGACAAGGGTACAGTCAGGACTGCCCCAAGCAAGTGTGATAGGACCACTATTATTTCCTGTACACATAAATGATCTGGCAGGGTGTTCAGCAACTTGCTGTTGTTTGCTGATGATGCTGTGGTGTATGGGAAGGTGTCAAAGTTGAGTGACTGTAGGAGGCCATAGTATGACTTAGACAATATTTCTAGTTGATGTAATGAATGGCAGTTAGTTTTAATTGTAGACAACTGTAGGTTAAAGTGGGTGAATAGGAAAAACAAACCCGTAATTTTCAGGTGCTGCATTACTAGTGTTCTGCTTGACACATTCACATCATTTAAATATCTGGGCATACTGTTGCAGAACAATATGAAATGGAACAAGCATATGAGGATTGTGGTAGGGAAAGCAAGTGGTCAACTTCAGTTTATTTGGAGGATTTTGGGAGAGCATAGTTGATCTGTAAAGCAGACAACATGTAGGATGCTGGCGTAACCTATTCTGGACTACTGCTTGAGCGTTGGGGATCTGTACCAGGTCGAATTAGAGGAAGCTGTTCAGAGGCAGGTTGCTAGACTTGTTACCAGTAGGTTTTAACAACACACAAGTGTTACGGAGATGCTTCAAGAACTCAGATGGGAATCCTTGGAGGAAATGTGACATTCTCTTCAAGGAATGAAATGACAATTAAATGGACACCCTAGCTGCAAACAGGCATTGATGTACTTCATTGGGGACATGTTGAAAATGTGTGCCCCGACTGGAACTCGAACCTGGGATCTATCCATCTGAGCCACCGAGGGCACAGAGGATAGTGCGCCTGCAGGAACTTATCCCTCACATGCTCGCCGAGAGACCCACATTTCCAACATGTCCACACCACTACATTCATAGTGCGCCTGATACAACAAATAGGTAAAAGGACCCAAATCTAAATTACTATATAAACGAAATTGCTGCTTCTAATAATATCACAAAGTCCATATGGCACTGAAGGTATAAACATGAAAAACAGTGGGAACATAACTATAAAGAAAAATGGGAACAAAATCAGGACACTAGAGAAGCCAGCAATATTTTAAATCAACATTGTGTTGATGTAGTGGACAAAATAATAAAACAAAATTCTCCTGTCACAAAGTGCATATAAAGTACTGCTCATGAGACAAAATGTTTGTTCCTTCTCCCAACAAATGAACTTGAACTAGTAAAAATAATACACTGGTTTAAAAACAAAAAATAGTAAGGGACTAGATGGTATCCCTATGACACTAATGAAATGCTGCTTGCACTGGGTGGGAAGCCTCTGACTTTTCTTATAAACGTAGCCGTGGAGAAGGAATATTCCTGACATGTTTAAAAAAGCATAAAGTGATCCATATTTTCAAAGGAGGCAGGAAGGAAGATCCAGGAAATAACTGACAAATAACTATTACATTTGCTTGATATAAATTAATAGAAAATGTAATTAAAGACAGTACACTACATTTTATAGAAAAACGCAGTACTTTGAATGGTGCTGATATATGGGGGATATCCATATTGTACAGAGCTTCCACCACAGGATGGACAACGATGTGTTGACTTCACTCTCCACTTTCTTGCAAGGATCAAAGTTGATGAGGGCTGGCCCTGGATCATCCTATGGACAGATGAAGCTCGTTTTTCTCTGACAGCTGAGCTGAACACACACATAGCCGAGTATGGGGCTCTTAACCTCCAGTCACCATGCATGAAGTTCCTCTGTGTGGTGAATGTGCCACTGTGTGGTGTAGCTTCACAGCTATGTTCAGCATTGGCCCATTCTTTTATGAACAAGTTGGCACTCAAGGACCAAAGGCATGCAATGTGACTGGCCAGGGTTACTACAACATGCTTCGCCAGCATGTCATACCCACCCTACAGGAGGGAGATGCATTGAGCTCAACAGTTTTCATGCAAGATGGGGCCCCACCACACATTGCTCACGAAGTTCAATGCTTCTCCAAAACACATTTGGAAATGATCGAATTATCAGCCGATCATTTCCAAATGCTTGGTCGGCATGATCACCTGATCTCTCTCCCTGTGATTTATGGTTGTGGACTACCTGAAGGACAGGATATACCAGGGGAACATACACAAATGTACATCTGAAGTGCAGCGTATCAAGAGAGGTAGCCAGGCATACCTAAGGACATGCTCTGTTCTGCTGTGAAGAATGCAATCCTGCTCTTTCAGGCTCTTATGGACACTGATCAGCACCATATTGACCCCTTTTGTAGCAGTAATGGTATGATGTTCCATAGCAGCACATTAAAAGTGTTTCAATTGAGCTGATTCTGCATTATTTCTCTTCACCATGTCCTTGATATTAATGCTAACAAGTTTGGTACTTTTATGGTAATTAGTTTCCATGTTACAACATGTTAAATAGGGAAAGAATAATTATAACCACCAGGTATATGAAACAGTTATTTATGTAAAAAGTAACCATGCTGCATTGTTAAACAGAGGTATCCATAACTATAAGACAAGAAATAAAAATGATTATCATATTGAATGAAACTGGCTCAAATTAACTTACAAACAGCCTTTAAAAGCAGGATTTCTTCTATAAAACTATTTGCCTATAAGATAATACAAATATGTCTGTTTTCAAAAATAAATGTCACTTGATTAAAACTTGTCCATACAGTGTTACAGAATACCTTGAAGCCAAAAATTAACATAATGTTTCATATGTAACCATGCAAATATATAAAAAGTTTCAGAACGTCTAATGTGAAGTTAAACATTGATAATTATGTTGTTGTTGTTGTGGTCTTCAGTCCTGAGACTGGTTTGATGCAGCTCTCCATGCTACTCTAAACTGTGCAAGCTTCTTCATCTCCCAGTACCTACTGCAACCTACATCCTTCTGAATCTGCTTAATGTATTCATCTCTTGGTCTCCCTCTACGATTTTTACCCTCCACGCTGCCCTCCAATACTGAATTGGTGATCCCTTGATGCCTCAGAACATGTCCTACCAACTGATCCCTTCTTCTACTCAAGTTGTGCCACAAACTTCTCCCCAATCCTATTCAAAACCTCCTCATTAGTTATGTGATATACCCATCTAATCTTCATCATTCTTCTGTAGCACCACATTTCGAAAGCTTCTATTCTCTTCCTGTCCAAACTATTTATTGTCCATGTTTCACTTCCGTACATGGCTACACTCCACACAAATACTTTCAGAAACGACTTCCTGACCCTTAAACCTATACTCGATGTTAACAAATTTCTCTTCTTCAGAAATGCTTTCCTTGCCATTGCCAGTCTACATTTTATATCCTCTCTACTTTGACCATCATCAGTTATTTTGCTCCCCAAATAGCAAAACTCCTTTGCTACTTTTAAGTGTCTCATTTCCTAATCTAATTCCCTCAGCATCACGTGACTTAATTCGACTACATTCCATTATCCTTGTTTTGCTTTTGTTGATGTTCATCTTACATCCTCCTTTCAAGACACTATCCATTCCATTCAACTGCTCTTGCAAGTCCTTTGCTGTCTCTGACAGAATTACAATGTCATAGGCAAACCTCAAAGTTTTTATTTCTTCTCCCTGGATTTTAATACCTACTCCAAATATTTCTTTTGTTTCCTTCACTGCTTGCTCAATATAGAGATTGAATAACATCAGGGAGAGGCTACAACCCTGTCTCACTCCCTTCCCAACCACTGCTTCCCTTATATGTCCCTCGACTCTTATAACTGCCATCTGGTCTCTGTACAAATTGTAAATTTTCGCTCCCTGTATTTTACCCCTGCCACCTTCAGAATTTGAAAGAGAGTATTCCAGTCAACATTGTCAAAAGCTTTCTCTAAGTCTACAAAAGCTAGAAATGTAGGTTTGCCTTTCCTTAATCTAGCTTCTAAGATAAGTCGTAGGGTCAGTATTGCCTCACGTGTTCCGATATTTCTACGGAATCCAAACTGATCTTCTGTAAAGAATTCGCGTTAGTATTTTGCAGCTGTACGTACAGTTTTATAATACATATGGATGAAACAGTTCTGCACACACTACCATTCATTAAACTGATATTTTGGTGATTTTCACATCTGTCAACGCCTGCTTTCTTTGGGATTGGAATTATTATATCCTTCTTGAAGTCTGAGGGTATTTCGCCTGTCTCATACATCTTGCTCACCAGATGGTAGAGTTTTGTCAGGACTGGCTCTCCCAAGGCTGTCAGTAGTTCTAATGGAATGTTGTCTACTCCCGGAGCTTTGTTTCAACTCAGGTCTTTCAGTGCTCTGTCAAACTCTTCATGCAGTATCACATCTCCCATTTCATCTTCCTCTACATCCTCTTCCATTTCCATACTATTGTCCTCAAGTACATCGCCCTTGTATAGAGCCTCTATATACTCCTTCCACCTTTCTGCTTTCCCTTCTTTGCTTAGAACTGGGTTTCCATCTGAGCTCTTGATATTCATACAAGTGGTTCTCTTTTCTCCAAAGGTCTCTCTAATTTTCCTGTAGGCAGTATCTATCTTACCCCTAGTGAGATAAGCCTCTACATCCTTACATTTGCCCTCTAGCCATCCCTGCTTCGCCATTTTGCACTTCCTTTAGATCTCATTTTTGAGACATTTTTATTCCTTTTTGCCTGCTTCATTTACTGCATTTTTATATTTTCTCCTTTAATCAATTAAATTCAATATTTCTACTTGCCCTCATCTTTTTACCTACTTGATTCTCTGTTGCCTTCACTACTTCATCCCTCAAAGCTACCCATTCTTCTTCTACTGTATTTCTTTCTCCCATTCTTGTCAATTGTTCCCTTTTGTTCTCCCTGAAACTCTGAACAACCTCTTGTTTAGTCAGTTTATCCAGGTACCATCTCCTTAAATTCCCACCTTTTTGCAGCTTCTTCAGTTTTAATCTACAGTTCATAACCAATAGATTGTGGTCAGAGTCCACATCTGCCCCTGGAAATGTCTTACAATTTAAAACCTGGTTCCTAAATCTCTGTCTTACCATTATATAATCTATCTGAATTCCTGTCGGTATGTCCAGGCTTCTTCCATGTATACAATCTTCTTTTATGATTCTTGAACCAAGTGTTAGCTATGATTAAGTTGTGCTCTGTGCAAAATTCTACCAGGCAGCTTCCTCTTGCATTCCTTACCCCCAATCCATATTCACCTACTACATTATTTTTCTACCTTTTCCTACTGATGAATTCCAGTCACCCATGACTATTAAATTTTCATCTCCCTTCACTATCTGAATAATTTATTTTATTTCTTCATACATTTCTTCAATTTCTTCATCATCTGCAGAGCTAGTAGGCATATAAACTTGTACTACTGTGGTGGGCATGGGCTTCATATCTATCTTGGCCACAATAATGCGTTCACTATGCTCTTTGTTTTTTTATACCTAAAAACAAAGATGATGTGACTTACCAAACGAAAGTGCTGGCACGTCGATAGACACACAAACAAACACAAACATACACACAAAATTCGAGCTTTCGCAACAAACTGTTGCCTCATCAGGAAAGAGGGAAGGAGAGGGAAAGACGAAAGGATGTGGGTTTTAAGGGAGACGGTAAGGAGTCATTCCAATCCCGGGAGCGGAAAGACTTACCTTAGGGGGAAAAAAGGACAGGTATACACTCGCACACACCCTCATATCCATCCGCACATACACAGACACAAGCAGACATTTGTAAAGGCAAAGAGTTTGGGCAGAGATGTCAGTCGAGGTGGAAGTGCAGAGGCAAAGATGTTGTTGAATGACAGGTGAGGTATGAGTGGCGGCAACTTGAAATTAGCAGAGATTGAGGCCTGGTGGATAACGGGAAGATAGAATATATTGAAGAGCAAGTTCCCATCTCCGGAGTTCGGATAGGTTGGTGTTAGTGGGAAGTATCCAGATAACCCGTACGGTGTAACACTGTGCCAAGATGTGCTGGCCGTGCACCAAGGCATGTTTAGCCACAGGGTGATCCTCATTACCAACAAACACTGTCTGCCTGTGTCCATTCATGCAAATGGACAGTTTGTTGCTGGTCATTCCCACATAGAATGCGTCACAGTGTAGGCAGGTCAGTTGGTAAATCACGTGGGTGCTTTCACACGTGGCTCTGCCTTTGATTGTGTACACCTTCCGGGTTACAGGACTGGAGTAGGTGGTGGTGGAAGGGTGCATGGGACAGGTTTTACACGGGGGGCGGTTACAAGGGTAGGAGCCAGAGGGTAGGGAAGGTGGTTTGGGGATTTCATAGGGATGAACTAAGAGGTTACGAAGGTTAGGTGGATGGCGGAAAGACACTCTTGGTGGAGTGGGGAGGATTTCATGAAGGATGGATCTCATTTCAGGGCAGGATTTGAGGAAGTCGTATCCCTGCTGGAGAGCCACATTCAGAGTCTGATCCAGTCCGGGAAAGTATCCTGTCACAAGTGGGGCGCTTTTATGTTTCTTCTGTGGGAGGTTCTGGGTTTGAGAGGATGAGGAAGTGGCTCTGGTTATTTGCTTCTGTACCAGGTCGGGAGGGTAGTTGCGGGATGCGAAAGCTGTTGTCAGGTTGTTGGTGTAATGCTTCAGGGATTCCGGACTGGAGCAGATTCGTTTGCCACGAAAACCTAGGCTGTAGGGAAGGGACCGTTTGATGTGGAATGGGTGGCAGCTGTCATAATGGAGGTACTGTTGCTTGTTGGTGGGTTTGATGTGGATGGATGTGTGAAGCTGGCCGTTGGACAGGTGGAGGTCAACATCAAGGAAAGTGGCATGGGATTTGGAGTAGGACCAGGTGAATCTGATGGAACCAAAGGAGTTGAGGTTGGAGAGGAAAATCTGGAGTTCTTCTTCACTGTGAGTCCAGATCATGAAGATGTCATCAATAAATCTGTACCAAACTTCGGGTTGGCAGGCTTGGGTAACCAAGAAGGCATCCTCTAAGCGACCCATGAATAGGTTGGCATACGAGGGGGCCATATATATATATATATATATATATATATATATATATATATATATATATAAAAAAACAAAGATGATGTGACTTACCAAACGAAAGTGCTGGCAGGTCGATAGACACACAAACATACACACAAAATTCAAGCTTTCGCAACCAACAGTTGCTTTGTCAGGAAAGAGGGAAGGAGAGGGAAAGACGAAAGGTAGTGGGGTTTAAGGGAGAGGGTAAGGAGTCATTCCAATCTCGGCAGTGGAAAGACTTACCTTAGGGGGAAAAAAGGACAGGTATACACTCGCACACACACACACACACACACATATCCATCCGCACATACACAGACACAAGCAGACATTTGTAAAGGCAAAGAGTTTGGGCAGAGATGTCAGTCGAGGCGGAAGTACAGAGACAAAGATGATGTTGAAAGACAGGTGAGGTATGAGCGGCGACAAATTGAAATTAGAAATTAGCGGAGATCGAGGCCTGGCGGATAACGAGAAGAGATATATATAGGGAAACATTCCACGTGGGAAAAATATATCTATAAACACAGATGATGTGACTTACCGAACGAAAGTGCTGGCTGGTCGATAGACAAACAAACATACACATGAAATTCAAGCTTTCGCAACAAACTGTTGCCTCATCAGGAAAGAGGGAAGGAGAGGGAAAGACGAAAGGATGTGGGTTTTAAGGGAGAGGGTAAGGAGTCATTCCAATCCCGGGAGCGGAAAGACTTACACACACACATATCCATCCGCACATAATCAGACACAAGCAGACATATATATATATCAATGTTTTTTTAGATGCTTGTATGTTAGTGGCTATTTTTGAAGGAGTCAGCCATTTTACTGATATAAGCATGTAGTTGTGTAATTTTAAAAGTTGTAAGTTTTCATACTTCATGTAAACATGGTGTTTCCAATACCATTGTACAGAATGGTCTATGGACATAAATAAATAAGTAAAATAAAAAATAAATAAATGTATGTAGATGTAAATGTAGTGGATGTCTTCTTTTTTTGTAGTATCATGACTTTCATACACACCATTGGGTTTAAAAAGGGGCCTTTTTATTCTTAGGAAATACTTAAGACAGAATATATATATTGTGCAGTAGATTTAACTTCCTTAATGTGCATAAGCACAAATGAATATGGGATAAATAAAAAGAATGACAGAGTTGAGAAACAAAGAAGAAAAATGCAACATATGTGATTAGTGACTGAAATGATCTAAGAAAGGTATATAACACACAGAAGAAATTTATGGCAGCTAACTTATTATGTTGTTAAGACAGTTAAACAGTTGCACACACTTACACAAATTTGCACTGTTTTTTCTATCACATATGCTCTTTAGTTTTTGCACTTACATCCACTAATACATACCTCATTTTTCAGATCTGCTGATGTGATGGACATTCCCTTTATCCTGCTACAGACTATGTCTCAGTTTATTCATGAGAAAATATTGCATTTTAAAGGACATTTAAAAAAAAAAGACATTATTTACTTGTATTGATTTGTACCAGAGAATAAGAAATAACAAGGAGATTCGAGAAAATGACTATCCTTCATTGTGGCTAAATATGTTGTTGCTGATTGTATGCAGCCACACAGGGACTTCTGCAAAACTAAAAGTTGCATGGACATAGGATCTAATAATTTGAACCCAAATCCAGTGGTCTTGTGTTGCAGTTATGGAATCTAAGCTACCTGTTTTTTTCCATAGTTTTCATGAAGTAACTCTTCAACACCCACAAATTGTATTTTGTGGTAGAATCACTAAGAAAACATGTATTTATTCTCATATTATTGAGGAAGTAATTATATATGTGATATTACCTTGATATTTCTTTGTGTTTATTTCTTAAGTATTTTAAAACTTACAGAACACATGTCAGAATTAAATTTTGTCAGACTTCTTTCTTATAATAAGAAATAGTAAGATATGTTACTTGACCAGGCATCATAATTTCAAAGTGAAATAATTTTATTCCCATGGAAAAAAGACAGTATACATATTTATAATGTATTGTTGCTATCAGAGGATGGGATGCATTCCAGTGTACCATTATATTTGAAAAAGAAGATGAAAGTTTACTTACTTGTTACTAATGCAATTACTAATGCAAAAGAAATGAAATGTTACTGCTAGAAAAAAATTAAAATGTGCTGTTGGATATCTGGCACTTACTTAAAGTGTTTTTGCCTGAATAAAGGGAAATTAAAATGTGAGGAAAAGGGTAAGATCTCCAGTTGAAGAATAAACATTGATACGTAGTACAATACAGTACATGTATTAATGAGTTGTTGATAGTCAATAGGTCGAAAATAAAGGCACAAGGTGAAAGTTCCTTAGAAAAGAAAATGATACAGAACAAAAAGATAGAGAGATTGTGAGAAAAGGGGTGGGTTGTGTGCACTTGGGCAAATTGCAGTGGCAAAACATTGACTGGTAAGTAAGTATTTCTCTTCTTTTCATTTGGAATAAACTATTTAATTATGTGGTTTTATTTCATATTACTTACCAACTTTGTGAATATTTATGAGAAACAAATGTAGGCCTGCTGTATAGATTACTCAATTTTTTTGTAATTATGTCTCAAATATACTTATTCCATAATTACAGCATCAAGCTTCTTTTTAATTTATAATCTTTTATATTCACTCTCAAACTTTTCTAAGAGCTAGATAAACATCATGATAAAAATAAGGTGTTTGCTGTGACTGAATAAATGAACTCCAATTACAAGGAGACAGGATGTGAAATTTGTTACACTGCTGGTAGACATATAAAAATATAAATTATTATCCTAACTTTTTGAACTGTCAGTTCCTTCCCCATAGGAGAAACGGTTTCCTGGAACTCAGCCTTCTCAGTGATTATTGGGAGTGTCCTTAAGCACTCTCAGTTCTGCTTCACTTTCAATTCTCTTCAATTCTTGGATCAAGAAGCCTTTCCCACCAAGTGGAAATGGAGGAAATGTGGTTAACTACAGGTAACCATTGTAGGGCTGCAATTATGATGCATCCACTAATGATAGGGATTACATTGTATAGTTTAGCATTAGTTTCTTCACAAGAGCATACTGAACCACACAGTGAACCAGTATTCCATGACAGAATATAGTAGTCCTAGGGCAGGACCTCTCACTGTGTAAACACATTCTCCCCATCTGCTGCCAAGCAGTTTGTGTGGTTATTGTTGTGTGTGTAGACTTTAGCTGCTGTTGGTTCTAGATGTTTTCTAAGGGACAAGGAGCAGTCCTTATGAGGCCAAAGTACCAAGGAAACCAATCATGGGGCAGCACTTCATTTTTGCTGTGAAAAGCAAAGTCCCTTGCAATATTATGTCTTAGAGAAGATCCCATTGTTGGTCATACATTTAAAAAAAAACTGTACCAGAAATGAGAACACAATTGGAAGAATGAATCAAGTGATTAAGTTATTAAGAGATATCTCTCTTACAAGGAACACCTAGAGTGTGATGTTGTAAGTTCAGTCTTTATTTAAAGCTCATTTGAAATTATTGTGTTAACAATTATCACAGGAAAAATATTAGATACTAATGATTCATCATGTGCATCAGGAGAGTGATGGAAAATGAGTGTTCAGGAGGTGCAGAGATCAACCTTCTATGGGGTATATGTATTACACTTCACAAAATGGACATTGCTGATGTTCAAGAAATGTTCAAAACAAACCATTATCTCACACCATGAACACCAAGTGAAAAATGGTGCACCACAATGATCACAAAGGTTCACACTATCAATATCAAAAGCAAACTCCTTGCAAATTACAAACCATACAGGGCGTTCAGATGGCATCACTCTTAAAGAATGCATGTAGGATCAAATGGGTGTAACGGGCTGATGAGAACTGATGGAATGTGATGGCATGCGACAGAATGCAAGACAGTCTGCTGTGAAGCTTAACGTGAAATGGACTATTCTTTAAGGCATAGCCGCACATCATGTGATAATGTTTTATAGACATGCAAAAAGCACACATCTAGAGGCTGAATTTGTCCAGTGGTTCTAGCTCGTATGAATTGCAATATCACACAGTCTTCAGGAAGGATAGTTTGCTTAAGGCAGTATGATTTTTATACCCAGAGCTGGAATCAAGTCATTTTGTCTTATGCTGATTTTTCCACTGTTGCTTGCTATGACGTAAATATTCCTTACTGCTCCTGCTGGATCTTGCACATCAATAAAGAAGCATAGGGGGCATAACACATCCCGTTTCTCACAGCAGAATAAATAACTTTCCAGCCAAGATGATGCTGTCATTTACCACCTTTTTAAAGTCATCAGAGGATCAAAACTAATTTCAAAATGATTTAGACGATATCTGTGTGGTGTGAAAAGTGGCAATTGACTCTAAATAATGAAAAGTGTACTAAAAGGAGTCTGCTAAATTTTGGTTACATGATAAATCACACAAATCAAAAGAATGTAAATTAATTAAATATTTAGGGATTACATTTATGAATAACTTTATAGATAATGTTCTGAGAAAGCAAACCAAAGACTTTGATTTATTGGCAGAACACTTAGAAAATGCCACAGGTCTACTAAAGAAACGACTTATGCTATGGTCGTTTGCCCACTTCTGGAGTATTATTGTGCAGAGTGGGATTCACATCGGATAGAATGGTGGAGGACATTGAAAAAGTTCTAAGAAGAGCAAATAGAAGAGAGATTGTCATGGATATGATACACAAATTTGTGGTGTCAGTCATTAAAAAAAGACTTCTATGTTGCGGAAGGATATTTTCATGAAATTCCAATCAGCAACTTTCTCCTCAGAGTATGAAGATATTTTATTGGCATTCACCTACATAGAGAGAAATGATCATCATCATAAAATAAGATAAATTACAAATTGCAGGGCAAAATTCAAGTGTTCATTTGTCTCACATACTGTTCAAGAGTGCAGCAGTAGTGAAATAGCTCGAAGGTGGTTCGATGAACATTCTACCAGGCACTTAACTGTCTGTGGATTTTTAGTTGTATTCTGTGCACCAAGACAGTAAAGAAACTTTATTAGATTTTGCAAGAGTGCATGCTGGAATCAGAAGACTAATTGACTGAAATTTTAAAGAAAGCAAAATATACATGACTTTTCTGGAAACTGCTCTTGCTTTTAATACTCGCAAATATAAAATAAAAATCTCTGCATTCGCTGCCCCACTTTGTTGATGCACAGTTGGTCATTTACTCTTCTGATTATAAACGATATTATGAACGGGATAGATTGCTACTCACCATAAAGATGACATGTTGAGTTGCAGACAAGCATAATGAAAAGACTGGTACACACTGAACTTTTGGCAAAGTCTTCTTCAGAGAGGAAATCACACACACATTCACACAAGCAAGCACGCCTCATGCACACGTGACTGCTCTCTCTCACTGCTCCCATCAGAATGCTATGGTGTGATGCTGAATGCAAGCATCTGTCTGGAGTGGGGCAGGGTAGGTGGAAGGTTAGCAAAGTACATGTGGTGGGGAAAGGAGTCAGCACTGCCTGACGGAGCATGCAGGGCTGATGGCAGTAGCACAAGGCTCTCACACACAGCATCAGGAGACTGTGGATGAAGAGGAATGGGAAACAGAAAAAAGACCAGTGGGTGCACTGGCAGAGAGTAGCACTCACTGAGAATGAGCAGACATCAATTGAAAGGAAGTGATATGACAGAAGGGCAGAAACTCTTGTGTGGAGGATGTGGAGACAGTACGTTACTGTAGGTTGAGGCTGGGATGACTTTGGGAGCAGAGAAAGTGTTGTAAGAGTAATGCCTGTGTGTGCAGTTAAGAAAAGCTGGTGATAAAGGGGATGATACAGATGCCCCAGGTTGCGAAGCAGCCTTTGAAATCAAGCATGTTTCATTCAGCTGCATGTTGTGGCCAAAAGGTGGCCCACTTTGCTCTTGGTCTTAGCTTGGCTGTGACTATTCATCCTGGTGAGCAGCTAGTTGATAGTCAGACAGATATAAAAATCTGTGCAATGACTGCAGCAGAGCTGGTATATGACATAGGTGCTTGCACATGTGGCCTTGTTTCCAATGGCGTAGAAAAGCCTATGACAGAGCTGGAATAGAAAGTGCTGGGTGGATGGACTGGACAGATCTTGTACCTGGGGCTTACACAATCTGATTCCTATCACAAGGAGTTGCAATTGGGAGTGGCATTGGGAAGGACTAGGATGTTGTGAAGGTTCGGTGGGTGATGTAAAACCACTTTAGGAGGGGAAGGAAGATTTTTGAGTAGGATGTCCTTCATTTCAGGATATGATAATAGATAATTAAAGCCCTGACCAAGGATGTGGTTTATTTACTCCAATGTGGGGTGGTATAGGGTGACAAAGGGGGTGCTCCCTTTTAGCTGGTTCTTGAGGGGGTGGGTGGACTGGACATGTATGGGAACATGGCACAGGAGATCTGTTTGCAGACTAGGGTTGAGGTAGTACCTGTTTGTGAAGGCCTTCGTGAGACCTTCAGCATTCTGGGCAAGGGAGTTCTTGTCACTATGGATACATCATCTGTAGGTGACCAGGCTGTATTGGAGGGATTTTGGTGTGGAAGAGGTTGGGTTGGGTTGTTTGGAGGAAGAGACCAACGAGGTCATCGGTCTCATTGGATTAGGGAAGGACAGGGAAGGAAGTCAGCCATGCCCTTTCGGACAAACCATCCCAGCATTTGCCTGGAGTATTTAGGGAAATCACAAAAAACCTAAATCAGGATGGCCAGACGCGGGATTGAACCATCGTCCTCCCGAATGCGAGCCCTGTGGAAGAGGTGACAGCTGTTGAAATGCAGGTACTGTTATGGTTAGTGGGTTTAATTTGGATGGAGGTGTGGATGAAACCATCAGAGAGGAGGAGATCAATGTCCAGGAAGGTGGCACGCTGAGTTGAGGTTGACCAGATGAAGCAGATGAGAGAGGTGTTGAGGTTAAGAAGGAATGAGGATATAGTGTCTAGCCCCTGAGTCCAGATCATGAAGGTATCATCAGTGAAACTGTACTAGACCAGATGTTTGTTGTTTTTGGAGGCTAGATAGGTTTTGTCTACATGGCCCATAAACAGGATGGCATAGGTGGGTGCCTATGGCTGTGCCATAGTTTTGTTTCTATACCTTCCCTTCAAAGGAGAAGTTGTTGTGTGTTAGGATAAAATTAATAAAGTGTTTGAGGTAGTGTGTTTGAAGTGTGAATGATATTGTAAGAGGTACTGTTCAATAGTGGGAATTCTGTGGGCATGAGGGATGTTGGTGTATAGGGAAGTGCGTCAACAGTATCGAGTAGGGATCTAGGAGGTAAAGGGTTGAGGATGGTGGAGAATTGGTAAAGTAATTGGTTGATATCTTCAACATGCGAGGCTAGACATTGGGCAACTGGTTGGGGTTGTTGCTCAATGAGGGCCAAAATTCTTTCATTGGGAACACAATAAACCATCTACAATGCTACATTAAGAATTGTTGGGTTTGTGGGTTTTAAGGAGCATGTAGAAGATCGATGTGTGTCATGCCAGAGGGGTAAGAAGGGAAATGGATTCAGTGGGGAGGAGGTTCCAGGAAGAGCATAAGGCTTTAAGCAGGGATTGGAGATTATGTAGGACTTCTGGGATGGGATCTCTCTGTAGAGTTTATAGGTGGAGAGTCAGATAATTGACCAAGGCCCTCCAGCAGGTGGCTACTGTGATTCATGATGACAGTAGTAGAACCTTCGTCTGCTGGTAGGATGATGAGGCATGGATCTGTTTTGAGGCTGTGTATGGCTGTAGTTTCTTCTGCTTAATGGTTTGTTTTCTGAGAAATGGACCTGTGGAAGGATGGTGAGGCCAAGTTGGAGGTAAAGAATTCCTGGAGGGTGATTAGATTGTGGGGTGGGGGGGAGGGTGATAATCACATTTGGATGGTTTTATGAACTGGGAGATGCAGGGTTTTGATGTTGGGATTAGGTTGCAATTTGTTGGTGGGATTGGCGGCAAAGAAATGTTTCCACTGTGGGACAAGCAGAGTAGATCTTTGACAAGTTCAGTATGCTTAAATTTGGATGTAGGACTAAACGTGAGGCATTTAGAGAGGACTGAACGTTCTGTGGGACTGAGAGGTTTGGTAGAAAGCTAAACAAGAATGTTCTGGGATTGTTTCGGCTCCAGATTTGGTGGTATGTTGGCAGGGTGTACTGGGGGATGTGGCAAGTTGAAAAGATCGGATAGGCAGCACGTGGGTGTTATGAGAGGTTAACGAGGAGGAGCATTATGTGTGTGATAAGGATTGGATGGTGGTGCCCCAAGTGACAGAGTGCCATGTTAGCAGGCTGGATAACTTTGAGAGTGGTGTCTGGAACACTCTTCCAGATGCTGGGGTGCAGGGTTCAGTTTCGGAGGTGTGATTTATATAGTAGGGATTGGACAGTAGCAGTATCTTGCAGAGGGAGCAGAGGTGGTTCTGTGCCATGGAGATGTGTTTTTGCAGTATGAGGTTTGTGAGGGATATTTCATTGTGAAAGGAGGGATATGATCAACAAAAATAAATTTTTGCAGTTAGACTGTTGGTAGGTGAGGGGGCAGGGGGCATAGGCATCATTTAAGGAACAGGATATGGATCTGGGTTTTTGCCAGGGAAAAGAATAAATTTCTAAATTGTTGCAAAAAGATGAGGCAGGGGTCCATTGTGGCAGGAATGGTGTTGGGGAAATGGGAAGTGATGTAGGAAAAGGGGAAATGAAAGTGTTAGGTGGTTGTGAGAGGAGGTGAATAACAGACAAAGATGTGTAAAAATATATACAGATACGCAAAAAATACACATTAACACATAACACTATGCACAAATATATAAAAATATGCAAAAATACCCACAAACATGCAGAAATATAAAAAAGAGATTATATTACATTTAATTAACATTTACACATATCAGTCATTTGCTATTTAAAGCCATTTGCATTCATCCCGCTATTACAAAAAATATGTAAATAAGATTCTTTATCATCAAAGTAATGGAAGAACTGTACACATTTTATGATACTTGAGAGCTTTGAAGTGGATAGCTGATGCTGGTATACTTCATGTCAAACAATGCAGTGGCAGCCATGGAGCCGAGCAGAAATGCCATGAACAGCAGCAGTTACTGTTTATCCACACGATTTACTTTAGTTTTTGTCTAATGTGTTTCTGTGAAGCATTGTTTGAATTGATTATAGGGTGTAGTAAAAACAAGAAGTAGTGTAGCACCAGTAGGCCAACTTAGAATGTGACCAGTGACTTCTTGGATTAGTATCATTTTCTTCATGGTATGGACGAACATTGATTGAAGATGGATAATGACTGCACCTTTTGTGGACAGATGTGGAGGGAATTGGCCATGGTCCATAAACAGCTGAAAGCTGTGTTGGCCACAGTTGACAGGCTTCAGACTGCTATTGTAGGCTGTGGTAGCCTTGGAACACTTGAGCTGAATGCTTTGGTACCTTTAGTCCCTATAGCACCCCTGGGATCTCCGACGTTGCAGCGCCTACTGATGTACTCATCCTGGTTGGTCAGCACTTAACTAGTGGTGAATGGCAAACAGTGGCAGAACTGCAAATCTTTAGGCAGAAGATGAAAGTGGGTACTAGCCACATGTCTATGCACTTGTACTTTAAAAAAGGTTGGAAACATTACCGACATCTGTTGGGACTGGGGCTGATTTACCTTAAAAGTCTGAACAACTGCAGAGAGTGAAGTTGCTTGTCATTGGGAGCTCCATCATTAGACAGGTGTTGGAACTCCTTAAGGTAATAGTGGGCAGGTCAGAAAGGAAGGCCAGTGTCCACTTTCTTTGCTGCTGGTGGGTCATGTCTGAGATATGGAGGAAGCTCTGCTGGCAGCAGTTGAGTGCAGTGGGTGCACCTAGATACATATGAATGATGCCTGCCGCCTATATTCAGAAGCTATCAATGGTTCCTACAAGCGGCTGTTTACTTTGGTGAAAACAGCTAGCCTTGTATGTAATGTGCTTTGCAGTGTCATTTTCAACACCAGTCACAATCTTCTGGTTTGGAACTGCTCATGATAAATAATAAACAAACAAAATATGATGACAAAATCAGTAGCCAATAAAAGGTGAATTTTCTGATCTACAGAATTTGTAACCCATTATAAATAAATGCAGTTCAGTAATATCCTGAATCAGGTCAGTTCAAAGCTTGTGCCGAGCCAGTCTTACTCCAGTGTGCGCTCTCACTCATTCTGTTCATTATCAGTCTGCTCCTAAGTATCCATCATTCCGTTCATTTTGCTCTTAGTCTTCGGCTGGTGTAGCTAGTGGTTCCCCCCCACCCAACCCCCCCACCCCACCCCACAGCCTCAAGAATTGTTTGTGTTACCTCTCTGTTCATTTAATTCAGGCTGAGAGAAAATGTTTTATTGTTATGAACAACGGACATCAAAATGTATGTTAATATTTGTGACTATAGTAACCATTCTATGACTTGTTCCATTGAATTGCATATGAAGCAATAAATGGTCACTTCATTTGCACTGTGTGAAATTTTACTTTCTGTTGAGTTAAGAACAATGAAGCTCCATGTATGTACATACTAGCTACCTGTCTCTAAACATCATGGAGACTGTAAGAGACCTACTCAACACCAATAGGATCTTAAAGACAAGAATAAAGATTGGTAAACTTCCAAAAAAGAAGCTTCTGGTTGTTTACTTTAAGGGTAAGTCCTACAACAAAACTTCCAGGTGGTGATCCAGCAAAATTGTGCAACTACCTAGGCTTATTCCATAACAGGTAGGTCTAGTTTACATGACAAGTGAAATGCTTAAAACAGAGGCTCAGATGATTCTATGATGATACTGGATGTGGATTTCTTGATGTTCACTATAGGGTGGAGAATTGTAGGACCTCCTTTAATAGGTCATGTAATGCACTATACATATGAAGTGGCTACTAGAATAGCAGCATACGTGTGGAGTGGACATGTGGGTTTTTAGTGTAGAGAAATCCCTCCACAGGCTTAATAAGGTATGTTCTGATTTCAGATGGGGATGAATACCATTCCCGTTAATCAAAGAACATAGCATTCATCATGGCAGACCAGAGAAAGAAACTGTTAATGTAGTGTTAGTTAACTATAGGATTGTCTATGGGAAGATCCCAGGACTAATCTTGCTTATAGGGCTATTGAGAAAGTAGGGAACATTTTGGCATTAAAAAAAACTAAGTACAAGAAATACATTTTATTATATGTATCTGAAAGAGTGACTGACATACTACTTTTCCACATAGCCACCAAACACATTGAGGCACTTATTGTAGTGGTAGACAAGCTTTGAAAGACCTTCATCATACAATTCTGCTGCCTGAGACTTCAGCCAGTGAGTTCTGCATCATCATCAAAGTGCTGCGTTACAAGCTAGTTCTTCATCTTGGGAAACAAGTGGAAGTCCCTTGGTGCAAGATCGGAGCTGTAGGGTGGATGAGGGAAAATTTTCTATTTGAATGAATTAAGGAGTTCTTTAGTGCTGTTTGCCATGTGAGGTCGGCATTGTCGTGAAAAAACAAAATTTTTGACGTCAGCTTTCCTCAGAGTTTTTTTTTTTTTTTTTTTTTTTTTTAATTGCTCTTCTAAGGCTGTGCAAAGTTTGACTGTACTGGGCAAAATTTATGGTTGCTCCACGTTTGAGAAAATCAATAAAAAGCACACCTTGCCTATCCCAAAACACTGTCGCCATCAACTTCCTTGCTGACAAAGTTTGCAAACATTTTCTTGGTTTTTGGGGACATTGTGTGCCCCCACTCCATGGACTGTAATTTTGTCTTGCAATTGACATGTTTCACCCAAGTCTCATTAACGGTTATGATTCGATCCAGTAATGATTCACCATGTTTGTGGTAGGCCTCCAGAAACGTCAACATTGTCCCCATTCACTGTTCTTTATGGTGCTCTGTAAGAATTTTGGGCACCCATTATGCACAAAATTTGTGGTAGCCTAGTTTTTGAGTGACAATTTCAAACAACAAAGTCTATGAAACTTGTGGAAAAGAAAGCGAAAGCTCTGTTATTGTGAAGTGACAGTTTTCAGGAATCGTTTCATCAACTTTAGCAACAAGATCATCAGTCACTATGCTCGGGCATCCACTCTTCTCTTCATCCTGAACGTTTGTTTGGCCATCTTTAAACCAAATGCACCATTTCTGGATGGAACATTCACTCATTATGTTGTTTCCATACACTTCACACAGTTCACAATAAATTTCCACAGGTTTCAGGTTTTGTGCCAACAAAAACCGTATCACAGACCGCACCTCACAACTGGCAGGATTTTTGATTGCAGCACACATTTCAAATTCTAATATAAAAAAAAACCAGATGTGCAGAGACATTCCCACTGTCACAGATGGATACCAACTGAGTGGCCGAGCATGCACATACCAAAATATATGCAATCAGCGCATGCCTAGTGGTGTTAGACTGAAACGTTCCCTACTTTCTGAATAGCCCACATAAATGGTAACAATGCCAGCATAGTTCTGGGGACAGAAAGCTGTTAACAGCAATGAAATTGTAAATCCCAATTGGAATGTATATTGTAAAGATAGGTTGGAGCTTGGGAGTGGAGGCGCATTTCATAACTGTAAAATAAATAATATCGGGTTAGGTTACTGCATATTCCAACTGTGAATTAATTTGGGTGAAGATAAAATCTGGGTGGATTAAACATGGTTATCAGATGCTTCTACATATCTTCTGCCTCCAGAACAACAGTGTCAGTATATTTGAAGGGAAAACTGTAGAGACAAGGACTCATATGAAATTGTTCTAAATGTGTTATCTGAAAATTAGCTGTAGCAAATAATCAGGCAAGTCATTCATGGAAATAACATATTAGATGTCTTGGTCACCAACAGGCCCAAAATTTTGAAATTAGTATAGAACAAGTAATCTTTGATCATATGACTGTTACATCATCACTGAATAAAGCTGAAAATATGAATGTAAAGAAAGGAAGGAAGATGTCTCTGTATAGCAAGAGAGACAAAAAACACATTTCAGATTGCCTGAGTGGTCAACATGAAAAACTCATCTCCAGAACCAAAACTTGTAACGTCTAGTAAGAAACAAAAACAACATATTATGTAGTAACGAGAAAATTATATGTATCATATTGTGTTATTGTATAAAATTATGTATTTTTTTTTTTATTATTTATTTTTGAGAATATCTGCGTCGGCGAGTAATGAAACCGCCACAGACGATAAATGTCGAACAAAGATTAAAATAAGTAACTAGTATATAATACGTGACGAATAGCAATTTCTTTGTCTTCTTCATCTGGGAGTCGAACGAGTAAGATATCCTGTGTCGTAGTAGCGAACGCTAGTGTAGCATTCTTTTGTCGAGACTAAGCAATGTACGCCATTACGTGTGAATTCACAAAGGTCTGTAATCACTGAGATATTTAAAGGTTTTAATAGAGGTGTTTAAATGAAAACTTGTATTATTTATTGTTAAGCTTGCTTGCATATTATCCCATCCTGTTGAGACATTTTTCAGTTATATAAATATTATCTGTGGTGCTGAGCTGCGTGGAGAACGAAGAGCCGCTGCCGCGGCGTATTTAAACGACTTACAATATAGTCGAGCATACCGCAAGGACGCGCTAAAATAATAGTAAAAATAATATTATTTCTTTTAGCTCCCAGACTGGCAGTGAAGATCAGCAGATTTTATGATGTGTTGCAGATTGACGCGGGCTGCTGATAGGATATAATTTACAGTGCAAATAATTTAATGTACCTTCAGAATCTGATAGTAATCTTGCTGTGCTCCGTTCTGATCTGGCAAACTTTATAGTGACAACGTATTTTTTAATGAGAGTCTCATGTTCTTGGGCTAGTCGTGGTATGAAATAGCATTTTAACGAGAAATAAAATCCACTGCGAACTTGTGTTTTTGAACGATCACACGGACTGTAACATCAGTGCTCATAACAAAGTAATTTCAACTTTTAATCACTATGAAGTAGGGAAGATATATTGATTCTTAGCATGAGTTGCAGTTACGAAAAATCGTTCCTTAAATTGTAGGCCAGATACAGAACAATAAGACTTCCATATATACATTTTATTCCGCTAAAGGGTAATGATGATAAAGAAAAGCAAAGCACAGCATTATTAACAGATATTTCGCGGATCTTTTCGTATATGCGATAATAAAAAACGCGAAAAACTGTAGAACATTATTGGACAAAGTTGCAGGGTATTGTAGAATACAACTTTACAAGTTCAAGCAAAGTTGCAAGGCATTGGAAAAGACCTCCCATGATTTGACAACTGTGTTAGAAAACAAAGAGAGCTCCACTCCAAATTTAAATGTAACTGTAGCCTTACAGAAACAAATATTGAACAAAGCCAAAATTAGTGTAAGGAGAACATTGGGAAAGTGTTCAGTGAATTGGAAAATAAAGTTATCTTCTGACTTGACAGAAATTCCTAAGAAGTTTTGGTTTCTTGTTAAATCAGTAAACAGATCAAAGCAACCTATCCAGACAGTCTGTGACCATAATGACACTTAAAAGGTGGATGACAGAGAGAATGCCAAAACTGTTTTATTGAAGAACATCATACTATGGTTCTTCTTTAAATTGTCACGAGCATCAGAATGACAATGTCAGAATTGTTGTTGTTGTGGTCTTCAGTCCTGAGACTGGTTTGATGCAGCTCTCCATGCTACTCTATCCTGTGCAAGCCCCGTCATCTCCCAGTACCTGCTGCAGCCTACATCCTTCTGAATCTGCTTAATGTATTCATCTCTTGGTCTCCCTCTACGATTTTTACCCTCCATGCTGCCCTCCAGTACTAAATTGGTGATCCCTTGATGCCTCAGAACATTTCCTACCAACCGATCCCTTCTTCTAGTCAAGTTGTGCCACAAACTCCTCTTCTCCACAATTCTATTCAATACCACCTCATTAGTTATGTGATCTACCCACCTAATCTTCAGCATTCTTTTGTAGCACCACATTTCGAAAGCTTCTATTCTCTTCTTGTCTAAACTATTTATCATCCATGTATCGCTTCCATACGTGGCTCCACTCCATACAAATACTTCCAGAAACGACTTCCTGACACTTAAATCTATACTCGATGTTAACAAATTTCTCTTCTTCAGAAGCGCTTTCCTTGCCACTGCCAGTCTACATTTTATATCCTCTCTACTTTGACCATCATCAGTTATTTTGCTCCCCAAATAGCAAAACTCCTTTACTACTTTAAGTGTCTCATTTCCTAATCTAATTCCCTCAGCATCACCCGACTTAATTCGACTACATTCCATTATCCTTGTTTTGCTTTTGTTGATGTTCATCTTATACCCTCCTTTCAAGACACTGTCCATCCCATTCAACTGCTCTTCCAAGTCCTTTGCTGTCTCTGACAGAATTACAATGTCATCGGCGAACCTCAAAGTTTTTATTTCTTCTCCATGGATTTTAATACCTACTCTGAACTTTTCTTTCGTTTCCTTTACTGCTTGCTCAATATACAGATTGAATAACATCGGGGATAGGCTACAACCCTGTCTCACTCCCTTCTCAACCACTGCTTCCCTTTTATGTCCCTCGACTCTTATAACTGCCATCTGGCTTCTGTACAAATTGTAAATAGCCTTTCGCTCCCTGTATTTTACCCCTGCCACCTTCAGAATTTGAAAGAGAGTATTCCAGTCAACATTGTCAAAAGCTTTCTCTAAGTCTATAAATGCTAGAAACGTAGGTTTGCCTTTCCTTAATCTTTCTTCTAAGGTAAGTCATAGGATCAGTATTGCCTCACATGTTCCAACATTTCTATGGAATCCAAACTGATCTTCCCCGAGGTCGGCTTCTACTAGTTTTTCCATTCGTCTGTAAAGAATTCGCGTTAGTATTTTGCAGCTGTGACTTATTAAACTGATAGTTCGGTAATTTTCACATCTGTCAACACCCGATTTCTTTGGGATTGGAATTATTATATTCTTCTTGAAGTCTGAGGGCATTTCGTCTGTCTCATACATTTTGCTCACCAGATGGTACAGTTTTGTCAGGACTGGCTCTCCCAAGGCCGTCAGTAGTTCCAATGGAATGTTGTCTACTCCTGAGGACTTGTTTTGACTCAGGTCTTTCAGTGCTCTGTCAAACTCTTCACACAGTATCGTATCTCCCATTTCATCTTCATCTACATCCTCTTCCATTTCCATAATATTGTACTCAAGTACATCACCCTTGTATAGACCCTCTATATACTCCTTCCACCTTTCTTCTTTCCCTTCTGTACAGTTTTGTCAGGACTGGCTCTCCCAAGGCCGTCAGTAGTTCCAATGGAATGTTGTCTACTCCTGAGGACTTGTTTTGACTCAGGTCTTTCAGTGCTCTGTCAAACTCTTCACACAGTATCGTATCTCCCATTTCATCTTCATCTACATCCTCTTCCATTTCCATAATATTGTACTCAAGTACATCACCCTTGTATAGACCCTCTATATACTCCTTCCACCTTTCTTCTTTCCCTTCTTTGCTTAGAACTGGGTTTCCATCTGAGCTCTTGATATTCGTGCAAGTGGTTCTCTTTTCTCCAAAGGTCTCTTTAATTTTCCTGTAGGCAGTATCTATCTTACCCCTCATGGGATAAGCCTCTAGATCCTTACATTTGTCCTCTAGCCACCCCTGCTTGGCCATTTTGCACTTCCTGTCGATCTCATTTTTGAGACGTTTGTATTCCTTTTTGCCTGCTTCACTTGCTGCATTTTTGTATTTTTTCCTTTCATCAATTAAATTCAGTATCTCTCCTGTTACCCAAGGATTTCTACTAGCCCTCATCTTTTTACCTACTTGATACTCTGCTGCCTTCACTATTTCATCCCTCAAAGCTACCCATTCTTTTTCTACTGTATTTCTTTCCTGAATTCCTGTCAGTTGTTCCCTTATGCCCTCCCTGAAACTCTCTACAACCTCTGGTTTAGTCAGTTTATCCAGGTCCCATCTCCTTAAATTCTCACCTTTTTGCAGTTTCTTCAGTTTTAATCTGCAGTTCATAACCAATAGATTGTGGTCAGAGTCCACATCTGCCCCTGGAAATGTCTTACAATTTAAAACCTGGTTCCTGAATCTCTGTCTTACCATTATGTAATCTATCTGAAACCTTTTAGTATCTCCAGGGTTCTTACATGTATACAACCTTCTTTCATGATTCTTGAACCAAGTGTTAGCTATGATTAAGTTGTGCTCTGTGCAAAATTCTACCAGTCAGCTTACTCTTTCATTCCTTAGTCCCTTTCCACATTCATCTACTACGTTTCCTTCTCTTCCTTTTCCTACTATCGAATTCCAGTCACCCATGACTATTAAATTTTCATCTCCCTTCACTATCTGAATAATTTCTTTTATCTCATCACACATTTCATCAATTTCTTATTCATGTGCAGAGCTAGTTGGCATATAAACTTGTACTACTGTGGTGGGCGTGGGCTTCGTGTCTATCTTGGCCACAATAATGCATTCACTATGCTGTTTGTAGTAGCTTACCCACACTCCTATTTTTTTATTCATTATTAAACCTACTCCTGCATTACCCCTATTTGATTTTGTATTTATAACCCTGTATTCACCTGACCAGAAGTCTTGTTCCTCCTGCCACCGAACTTCACTAATTCCCACTATATCTAACTTTAACTTACCCATTTCCCTTTTTAAAATTTTCTAACGTACCTTTCTGACTAAGGGATCTGACATTTCACGCTCCGATCTGTAGAACGCCAGTTTTCTTTCTCCTGATAACGACATCCTCTTGAGTAGTCCCTGCCCGGAGATCCGAATGGGGCCCTATTTTACCTCCAGAATATTTTACCCAAGAGGACGCCATCATCATTTAATCATACAGTAAAGCTGCATGCCCTCGGGAAAAATTAAGGCTGTAGTTTCCCCTTGCTTTCAGCCGTTCACAGTACCAAAACAGCAAGGCCATTTTGGTTAGTGTTACAGGGCCAGATCGGTCAATCATCCAGACTGTTGCCCCTGCAACTACTGAAAAGGCTGCTGCCCCTCTTCAGGAACCGAACGTTTGTCTGGCCTCTCAACAGATACCCCTCCATTGTGGTTGCACCTACAGTATGGCTATCTGTATCGTTGAGTCATGGAACCCTCCCCACCATTGGCAAGGTCCATGGTTCATGGGAGGAAGAATGTCAGAATAAGTGACCATAAGATAGAAAAGCAAGTGAAATCCCTCAATAGAGGAAAGGTCATTGGTCCTGGTGGGACATAAGTGTGATACTACATAAGATATGGAAAAGAACTTGCTTCTCTTCTAGTAACAGTGTACTGCAGGTTGTCAGAGGAGCGAAGCATTCACAGTGATTAGAAAAAAGTACTGGCTATGGGTTGTTGAGCAGACAGACAAAACAATAGGCCTGTCTCTCTGTCACAATCTTTTGTAGAAATTTGGGGTCTGTCTTATGCTCCATATTATAACATTTCTGGAGATTGAAAAACTCCTCCATAAGAATAAACATGTTGTTGCAATGTTAGAAAATCGTTGCAAAATGCAGAAAGGCCTGCAGAAAACTGACATTTTGTGCAGGGATTGGCAGTTGGCCCTCGACATAAACAAATGTTATGCACTGTATATAAATAGACATAGCCCAACTATTGTATGATTACATGACTGTGGAACAGTCACTGGAAGAACTCATGTCTGGAAAAATCTGTAGAAGTATGTCGGTTGAGCAATTTAAAGAGGAAAAACCACATAATCAGAGGTAATGTAGATGCAAGATTGAGATTGACTGGAAGAAACCTAAAAAATGTATTCCATACACAAAGGAGGTAGTTTACAAAACCCTTGTTTGATGAGTACTTGAATATTGACTGTCAGTGGGGAGATCTGTGCAATTTATGATTGATAGATGATCTGAAAAAGTGCATCTTTCATTACATTTAGTAATTGTGAAAGCTTCGTGGAGATGCTCAGACAATTCTAATTGCAGATGCTGTACAATTAAAGTTTTGAGAGTGTACATTCCTAGAGCAGTCAACCAATATGTTGCTTCCTCCTACATATGTCTCATGAAAAGAGCGTGAAGGTAAAATTCAATGAGGCCTACCAACAATCATTCTCCTGTGAACCATTTGTGACTGAAGATGAAAGTGGGAAGTGACAATGGTACACAAACTATCCTCCACCACACAACATCCTGTGGTTTACAGAGTGTATATGTAATGAAAAATTTAAATGATCTTTTTTCAGAATCTACTTTTCTTCTCTTTTCTTGAGACTGCTCTGCAGTATTTTTTGACTATGGTGCCCACAGCATGTACTCGTTATAGATACTATAGCAGCCACGTCTGATGGCCCCTCCAACCAGTACTCTTCTATCATCCCTTCCAACCCAGCACCCGCAAGCATTTCAGCTGTTTCAGAACTCCCAAAAATGGCAGAGCTACAGAACAGTGCAGCTCAGCTATGCAATGGAGCCACTGGCCGAGTGCTAGTCGACTCCGCAAAACCAACCCCAAGCTTCACTGCAGTCCATCTGCCCCCTTCAACCTGTGGGACAAATACCTGTAGTTTTCTTACATTGAGGCAGTCTTCACACGGTGCTCTATCAGAAGTGACACAATGGAGTTCGGCATGGTCGTCAATCACCTCAACCTGACCACTGCCACCAAGGTCTAGGATGTTATTTTACACCTTTTCCACTCTGGTAACTACACTAAGGTGAAATAACAGATCATTTCCACCTTCACATCTTAAGAGTTTCAGTGGGCACACAATTTGTTATCCTCTGTGTAGTGACATGTGGCCATCTCTGTTGTTGGAGCACTGAACACTCACTGGGTTGCACGTTTTCCCTGAAGGCATGCATCTGAGTTGCTGGCTTGTGTATCTTTCCATCCCCATTCAGACTGATCTGGCCTCGCACACACATTTAATGTTAGGGGATAAAACTGTTTGGACTGATAAACTGTTTGAGACTCCAAATTCCTCCCTGCTCACAGTAGCAATGTGTTCTGCCAGCTATTATTCTACATCGCTAGTTGTTGGCCACCGGTAAGATGGCTCTTTGCCCTTGACTCCCAGAAGTGACGTTATCTGCACCTTCCACCGCTAGTGACCTTCTTCCCAGTGCACAGATCCTCAACCTCTCTCTGACACATCTGAGTTCTAAAATGGCAGCACTGACTGCCAGCATAGCGCACCTATACCTTCCCCACTCACCACCAGGCACTGACAACCCTCACATACAGATAAAAACAGCTGCCTCTGCCAGCTTGAATTTGGCCACCTCTCTGACGACCACCTCAGTTTCCCAGTGCCACAAGAGGTCTGGTGAGAACAGTATGAATTGTAGATCCCCTTGTTCCTGAGAATCCACCCCCTTCCCTCTACAGCATGAGTTTGAAGAGCTGTTCGCTGGTGACATACTTCACCCACCAAAAATGCCTTGGGCCTCAGCTCTTAGCCTTGGCTGCAAGAAGGGTGGTTCTTGGTGCCCATGCTGTGATTACCATAAGCTCAGTGTCTCCACCATACTCAACCATTACCCTCTCCCACACCTATGCAGCTACAGCGACACAATCTCAGGAGTAACTATCTTCAGTAAGACAGAGTGTGCAAAAGCCTATACCCAAATCCTGGGGCACCTCAGAAGTTTGATGAGAATGCTTCAAATTGTAAATCCCTCTGTTCCTGCACACCTGCCCTTTCCTACATCTACATTTCTACATCTACATTTATACTCCGCAAGCCACCCAACGGTGTGTGGAGGAGGGCACTTTACGTGCCACTGTCATTACCTCCCTTTCCCGTTCCAGTCGCGTATGGTTTGCAGGAAGAACGACTGCCAGAAAGCCTCCGTGTGCACTTGAATCTCTCTAATTTTACATTCATGATCTCCTCCGGAGGTATAAGTGGGGGGAAGCAATATATTCGATACCTCATCTAGAAACACACCTTCTCGAAAACTGGACAGCAAGCTACACCGTGATGCAGAGCACCTCTCTTGGAGAGTCTGCCACTTGAGTTTGCTAAACATCTCCGTAACGGTATCACGCTTCCCAAATAACCCTGTGACGAAATGTGCCGCCGCTCTTCTTTGGATCTTCTCTATCTCCTCTATCAACCCGACCTGGTACGGATCCCACACTGATGAGCAATACTCAAGTATAGGTCGAACGAGTGTTTTGTAAGCCACCTCCTTTGTTGATGGACTACATTTTCTAAGGAATCTCAACCTGGCACCCGCTTTACCAACAGTTAATTTTATATGATCATTCCACTTCAAATCGTTCCGTACGCATACTCCCAGATATTTTACAGAAGTAACAGCTACCAGTGTTTGTTCTGTTATCATATAATCATACAATAAAGGATATTTCTTTCTATGTATTCAAAATACATTACATTTGTCTATGTTAAGGGTCAGTTGCCACTCCCTGCACCAAGTGCCTACCCGCTGCAGATCTTCCTCCATTTTGCTGCAATTTTCTAATGCTGCAACTTCTCTGTATACTACAGCATCATCTGCAAAAAGCCGCATGGAACTTCCAACACTATCTACTAGGTCATTTATATATATTGTGAAAAGCAATGGTCCCATAACACTCCCCTGGCGCACACCTAACAAGTGCAAAATCACGCAGAATGAGTTTGAAGAGCTGTTCACTGACAGCATATTTCACCCTCCAAAAAGCCCCTTGCCCTCAGCTTTTCACCTTGCCCCCAAGAAGAATAGTTTCTGGTACCCCTACAACAATTACCATGAACCAAATGGCTGCACCATGCTCAACCATTGCCCTGTCCCCCTCCTATGCACCTACAGTGAAGCCATCTAAGGAATAACCATTTCCTGCAAGGCAGAGTGTGCAAAAACCCATATCCAAATCCTGGTCATCCCAGAGGGCGTCAAAAAATTGTCATCATGCCTTTCAGCCTGTTCAAAAGCGTTTTTATGATGTTTGGTCTCCGCAGTACTATAAAAACATAGCAGCAATGTTTAGACAACGTACTCTGAGGTGAACACTGCCAACATCTCCGAGAAGGTTTCCCCCCCCTACAGAAAGCAGGAGTGATTTTCAGCACTACAAAATGTGTCTTTGTGGTAATCAAGGTTAAATTCCTTGGAAATTTAGTCTCTGCTGATAGCTCCTGTCCTCTCATTGAGAAAGTATGGGAGTAGCAAACTTTTCCACATCTTATCACTTCCAAAGGCTTCAGGTGTTACATAAAAATTATCAACTTTTTATAATGCTATCTCAAGGACACTGATGCTACTAAAGAGCCTCTGGCCACAGCAATTCATGAGGATAAGAAGAAAGCCAAAAAACTGGGCTCTTAGACCCAGGCCATGAGCAAGAGCACTGAAAAGACAAAATGGAACCTCACTAACACAACTCTTTTGGCTCACCTGCACCCCAGCCAACATCTCATAATTGTTGCAGGTACAGGACAAACCAGTATAGAGCCATTCTCCACTAACACATGGGCAAAGTGTAGAAGCCATTTACTTTTTTTTTCTTCCAAGCTTTCCAATCCACAATGCCTAGTGTGCATATAACTGCAAGCACATTGCGGTGTACAAAGCTGTTGAATATTTTAGATTTCGGTCATGGGACACGTCTTTATGGTCTTTACAGGCCACTGACCTTATACTACTGGTTTTTGTAGGGAAGCTTTAGATCGAATGTCTCCCTGACAGTTTAGGCTACAAGACTATATTGTGCAATTCACTACAGACACCTGGCATGTCAGTTGTATCAATAATGTTGTGGCAGATTGTCTTAGCTGCTCTGTGCCATCACCCAACCACTGGATTACAAGGTACTAGCTGCCATCCAAGAGGTTGCCCTGGACCAGCCCATCTCTTTAGGAGTTTGTTTCTAGCCTCTGCTTCCAGTTGATACCTATATTTGGCTCTGGCTGTAAAATGTAGAGCGATGTGCTCATAAATCCAACACAGTCTGAAAGATCTGGTAGTTGTTCCTACCTTTACCTTCCCCCAGCTTTCTGAAAACTGGCCTTCGACCATGTTCATAGTCTTGCATAGCCTGGCATCTGCATATCTGTCACCCTTATGAAAGAGCTTTTTGTCTGACCAGACATGCAATGTGACTTTAGCAACTGGGCACAAACCTGAATTCCATGTCAGAGTGTCAAGGTTGGCTAGGATGTACATGTCCCTGTGACCACCTTCCATTCTATGCAACACAGGTTTGCACACATATATGTCAACATCAATGGCCCACTACCTTCCTCCAGCAGCTGTTGAAAGTTATCAAATAATTTACATGCTAGCTGGAGGCCATTCTGATACCCTGACATTTCAACTGAAACTTTTGCTGATGCGTTTTGACTAGAGTGTTCTGTTATGAATGCCGTGCCGCATCACTTCAGGTCATGGGTGCCAGTTCACCTCTGTGCTTTTCTCCATTGTAGTGGACACCTGTGGCTCTATTACACATTTTACTACCAGCTGTCGACCAGTTGCACTGTGCTTCTCACAGCCCCTGACCAACACACACACACACACACACACACACACACACACACACACACACACACACACACACACACACCATCCCAATTCCACAGACACCCAATGCCCCCAACATAGAGCCACCGCTGATGCTAGCATCTGCAGTGTTGGAGCAGCAACACTATTTTATGCACTGACAGTGGTGTTCAGAGGAGCAGCCCATGTTCATCCTCTCATGAGACAACTGTACTGACCCTAGCACAGCAGGCACCTCTTAATACATGTTCCAGGATCCACACTGCACGTTTACACAGATGTTGCGCCCTTCACAGTGCCTGACAGATGGAGCAAACTCCAACCTCTGCCCGGCCAGATCATGTTGAGTCCTCCAACAGGCATCCTCAGTCAGCTTCAAGCACCTGCCTACTCTGTTGGTGGTGGTGTTGCTGTCTTGATAAGGGGAATCATTGTGGCAACTTCCCACATTTGTGTTCATTGACAGCAGCATACAATGTACCACTCTTGCCAAGCAGCAGTGGCCATAGTAGCTCCTGTCAGCTAGTGTACCACTGCTTCTCTCCAGCACTCATGTTGGTAACTTCCACTGCAGGTAGCTCATTGGCCTCTGTGGTTCCTGGGAGACACATTTGGTTAACAATCGTGACCAGCCTTCGTTCCAAATCTAGCAAGGCAACATCACCCGGCTGCACTCTTGACAACATGGCTCACAAAATGCCACATGGTTTCTGATCGTAGTTATCGCTCATCTTCAGAATTTTTCTTCAATATAGTAGTACCGGTAACTCAAATATTTCCCCTTTGTTTCCTTTGTCCAGGTGTGAGGAATGAACACTAGCCATTGAGCATCCCATCTGCCCCTAACATACCACATTCTCTGCAGCGAGTTCAACATAGTATCCCATAGACCTTTCTCTTGGAACAGTATGATATTGGACATTGCCTCAACATACATTCTATGGTTGTTTTATTAACCTGAAATCATTACTGAAAATTTTATGTATATCTACTGTATTAGAAAACTGCCAGTTCCATTCCTAAAAAATTCAGGACAAGCAGCAGTCAAGGTCCAGTGAGATGGTATCCTTGGACAGTGGGAGGTGGCATTCAGTCAGATGGAAGTCCTGGATGGTAAAAGATAGATGTTTGTAGCCAGAACTAAAGTATTCCTTTCACTTGTGAGCTGTTATATTAGACCCCCTAGTCATTTGAACAGTTGTCTCATGATGCATTTGGAACGATTTTTCAAGACTTAAATATTACTGTAAGTAACATATTTGTAGTTTTCCCAGTTAACATTAGGTACTTTAAAGTCACACAAAACTACTACTGTATCCTCATACAATTTCTGTACTACTAAGTTCATGCTGTATCTTAATAACCTTATGACTGATGTGTCTGAATCTGCTTGCCAATAGAAATATCCAATTGTTAGGTGTAAGTCTGCTGACGTTGGTTATGTTTGTTCATATGAATTTGTGGATCAATCAATTATGGAGTAAAAATTAGTTGCTGTTGCTACAAACACCCTACCTTCTGGGGAGCCTAATCTTTCTTTCCCCTTATGCATTGCTCATATTATTATATATTTCCCTATGCTCTGCTTTGGGGTTTAGCCAACTATCAGTCCTTAATACAGCATGTGGATGATTCAATTTACAGATAGATGTGTTTTCTGAAATGTTATTGTGAATGTTCCTGCAGCAAGAGTTTCCAAATTTTTTATCAAATCATATCTGATAATTAGTTTCTGTTGTTTTAGGATCTCTCAACTTCAACTGATCTGAGAAGGACAGTATTATTATGCATGTACTCTGCCACCTGAGTGGCCACTTCTTGTGTATAGTACATACCTGACCCGTCTAGAACAACTTTAGAAGTCTAGTAGTGCAAGAAAACACCTGTGAGGTGAGGATAGTATACTCTGTGTTAGATGTAAGTTGGCTGACTGGCTCCATAGACCAGAATCAGTAGAATACAGAAGGCTTCAGCCAGTAGTAATTTATTTTTGGGTGCAACCAATTTTCTTTAGTGGACAGTACTTTGTGAGGCAGACATTGTTGTCTGTTGTGTTACTGTTTTGTTCAAATGGTTCAAATGGCTCTAAGCACTATGGGACTTAACATCTAAGGTCATCAGTCCCCTAGACTTAGAACTACTTAAACCTAACTAACCTAAGGACATCACACACATCTGTGCCCAAGGCAGGATTCGAACCTGCAAGCGTAGCAGCAGCGCGGTTCTGGACTGGAGCGCCTAGAACCACTCGGCCACAGTGGCCGGCAACTGTTTTGTACTTCACTCTATTTCATGCTGTTTCCTTAAGTTAAGTGTACATAATTGTTGTAGTCACAATATTTATTAAATGTGTCAATTCATAAGAGAATTTCATTTTCAATTATCACTTTGGCTTTTGTGGAAGCATCAAGCACAGATTAAGGTTCCTGCACTGTTAGAAGCAAGCATGCCTTGTTACCCCCTCACGGCTCCTCACACTGCAGTGGTCTGTGTGGTGGCTGGGCTGGTTACATCCCCTCCCTGCAACATTCTCTGGCAATCAGTCGATTCAGAGATAACAGACTATACTGCTCAAGTTGGTCAGAATCAAACAGAAAACATCATGTAAATTTTGGTAAAATGCTGTTTACATTTTAAGTGAAATATCAAAACTTTAATTTTACATGTATCTGTACTATTTGTACAGATTTATATATTAATAACAGCATGATGAATAATTATTGCTGCTGCTGATGTAAACTAAAATACATGGAAGAGGAACAGCTAGGTTTCATAGTAAGTGCAACAGAGTCTTATGACTTTGAAGGCAGTGTATTTTGGCAGCACAGTCCTATTCTGCATATATGAATGCTCACTCTATAGATACACTGTAAGACAAAGAAATGGTGCACCATAAGGAAATTATAAAAATGGGTTGGAAATCAGTAGATGTTATGTACAGTCATGGACAAAATGAGCGAGACCCCTCACCTTTTTGTTATGCTGACCCGCACAGCTTTAAAGTCTGCTACACAGCATAACAGGCAAGGCGACCAAGTGCTACCAACATACTATGCACAGGCATGAAATTGAAAAACTATCCGAAATTTGTCAGACTGTTTTCAATCGTGTGTAAGACTATATTAATGCTGATTAGTGTGTTAACCACAACACCTAAATATAAGATATAAATGAAAGAAGAAACGCTAATTAGTATGAAATGTACTAATAAAAATGAATTTCAGCTTATCGAGATAACATAACTCTTTTAGTAAGACAAAGTACCCCAGATCATTACGAATTAGCAAAATATTATGCACATTTGGCAGCGAAATGGTCTATGTCAACGTTGAGACCAGTCATACTGGATTACCATTGCTGACCTACCATGAAAGTAACAATGCGTGAAGATTCATAACGAAATTCAGTTAAAAATCATTCAGTGCCACATTTAAGTAAATTGAATTATTGAGAGAAGCAGAAAAAATAGGCAGTAACAAGTATGAAATTCTACAACGGTTTCATATTGACATCCACAGGGCACCAGTACAGAATAAAGGTAGCAATAAAATGTATTGGGGGCGCGAGAATTTCTTAATATTCCTTTACTGATAGTCTATCTGCCTCCATCGAGATTAGAACCGAAAACAAAGCAGACCTCCCTTACAGTAGCAAACAGCTTTCACTACGCTAGCAGACAACCCAGGCAAACAGCCCTCTATTATTTCCCCAGACATGAATAAGCCGGCAATTTCAACGGCCGGCCGTTTATGTAAAGAAAGTTTGTGCGAAATGTCAAAAAAAGGCTCTAAGAACTATGCCACCAAACTGCTTAGGTCATCAGTCCCCTAGATCTAGAACTACTTCAACCTACCTAACCTAACACACATCCATGCCTAGGGAAGGATTTGAAGTGACGGCGCAAGCAGCCGCGCGGTCCTCGATATGACGCCGTTGAGTGCACGGCTAACCTGTGCCGGCAAGCTGTTAACATCATCTGGTGTTACTAAAAAGTTATTCAGTTCTGGTGAATGATTTTCTGCGCAGTCCATTTAAGAAAGAATAACTAAAATATATTTGATGTTACAGAAGACGAAGGATGCCTAATTCATTTCCCCTTGTCTATATTGATGATGTCAGATCCGCAATTTGAGCATACATACTATCCATAACCACACTTTAGATCCAAGTCATAGTCACAGATATGTGAATACAACACATTGGCTTATACTTGAGGTATTTTGTTTCCCACAAAGTGGTGGCAGACGATGCTGTGGCATCTTCGAAGTTTCTCCAGTGCTAGCTATCTCAGCACATCTGCTGAGCGAACTTGCATAGTATGTTGGTAGCACTTCGTCACCTTGCCTGTTATGCTGTGTAGCTGACTTTGAAGCTGTATGGATCAGCATAACGAAAAGGCGAGGGGTCTCGCTCATTTTGTCCACGACTGTACATGTACAGACAAACAAGTTATTACTATTTCAGAAAAATTGGGTGATTTATTCTAGAGAAAGAACTTCTGAAATTGAGCAAGTCAATAATACATTGATCCACCTTTGGCCCTTATACAAGCAGTTATGTGGCTTGGCATTGATTGACAGAGTTGTTGAATGTCCTGCTGAGGGATATCATGCCAAATTCTGTCCAATTAGGGCACTAGATCATCAAAATTCTGGGTTGGTTGGATAGCCTTTCCTACAATGCTCCAAATGTTCTCAATTGTGGAGAGATCCAGCTACCTTGGTGGTCAAGATAGGGTTTGGCAAGCACAAAACCAAACAGCAGAACAATCCTCCAAATGGACAGCTATGCTAACACCCCATAAATGAGACTTAGTGTCTTCAGCATTTTCATCAGTCTCAGGAAAGAACTGCAAATAGCTGGAGATCCTAGATTACAGGCTTCACTGGTACCTATATGAGTGACAATCTTCAGCTGTGAGTGACAGTCTTCAACTAATTGCTACTGTGTTCTCAGTTACTCCCAGGGAGGTATCTTCTACCACATGGACTATTTATCTCAGGAGACACCACCTGCAGATTTGATTTATTGTCTTCCTGTGATGAACAGGCTCTTAAAGTTCTAACTGCCCACAACTAGTAGCCCTTCCTTTCCCATCTGTGGCTGCCCTAATATCAACAAAGGGATGACCGCTGCTTGAGTAAGAGACAGAGGGTCCATTGGCTGTGTCTCATTACCACCAGAAGGTAATGCCTGAAATCTATTCATGGGAAGGATGGCAATTGCCTGTTGACGAATTGCCTGCTACGATGAATTAAATAACCCCAGATCTGTACACAGTGAGCCAGTGTGCATAATGTGACCATTTTTTCACAGACCTGAGTCTCCTGCGGACTGTGGTGGCAAAAGAATCAGAAATATTCTAGCTTAGTGAGCCCATCTTGGGCTGTCTGACCACATGCTAGTCAGCCAAACCATCTCAGTCTTGGTAGCTTTTGCCATCATTGGGCTGGCCCATTTAGGCCAGCCAGCATGTTCAGCCCATCGGTTGTAATCTGTGGTCAGGCACATGTCACAAAACTCACTCCATGTGCTACATCTGCGTCTGCACATCTCATCTACATACTGAAGGATCATAAAGAATCATATAATCTACCAAAGTGTGTAGGACAAAAACAGCTATTTTGCTATTGGATATACAGGGACATTTTCATACAAGAAATTCAAATGGACTATAATTACGTCGATCCTTTATAAACATAGCTACCACTTGTCTCATATAGGCAAAAATCTGAAGAAGCACCTTATGTTAAGTACAAGTGCTTTACTTAAGAGGTGACAGATAAAATTAAATGCTCTTCAGATCACCACAACTTCTTTGTCTTAGGAGGGCAGTTCAAATTTGCATTATCATGCTTAGAAAAATAGTTACCAAATCTTTTATAGTAAGCAGCTTCTTTTTTCATGCAATAGTTCATTTCTAATTTTGTACAGAATTCACCTTCATTAGTGGATAATAATAGCTAAGACATGCTGTTATGGCAACTAAAAATCAACCTAATATGAACTTGAACTTGAATCAATGCAAAACGTAAATGAAGGGCAGCAGCGACCAACTCAACAATGCGCCAAACTCTATGCTATAATGGCAGTGCTGGTGGCTGCTTGCTTGCTTTCCATTTTTCAAATTAAAAATGGAATTCTTTAGCATGTGTGCGACCAATTCCTAAAAAAATAAAATAAAAATAAAATAAAGAAAGAAAGAAAGTGCCAGTCAAGGTCTCTTGGTGCCCCATTCCCCTGGACACTCTTGGCATGGGCCTACCTGACCTGGTCAACAGTTACCTATGCAGACTCAGGATAATGCCACAATTTTTTCCAATGAAATAAAACGATTTTTGTTGTATCAGAAATAGAAATAAGTGATCCAAAAGGAAGGTGCCATACTGAACAGAAACTGTCAGTTCATGAAGTTTCTGCCCACGACTGTCACTGTGGCCTATTCTCTTTGAAGCTGTTGTCCCTGAAATCTCAGTGCTGTTTCTGTGACTACTTCATGCAGCTGCCTCAACCAATGTCTTAACATTATTTTGTAGGTATCTCTATGGCAATCACTCATGTTGTCACTGATCCCATATATGACTACTGTATTCCTCTGCAGCCACTTGCAGTTCACTTGAAAGCTGACAATACTGCCAGCTGTCCAGGGATCATCTTTTGCCTACTCTAGTAATAGCTGACCACACATGAGCGGATATCTATGACAGGCCAGAATTCTTGGTCAATCTCACTGATATTTTTTATGGATTCAGCATGCCAGTCTTAGGCCCATCATTTCTAATGTGTGGGCCCTGCCTGTCAAATCTGGTCTCTCAGATCTGTCCAAAATTCTGGTCCTTTTGTGTGTGGCATAAATAATCAGATTTTCATGATTTACCTGTGGACCCAGGATTGTGGTGCATACTTGACAGGTCAGAGGCCACAGAAAATGGATTTTAGTAGCTGTGACTGTGACTCGTACAAAGTATGTTTACAGTGCTGTGTTTTTAGGCATTTTTTTTTATTGCAGTACATGTTCAGATTTAGATATTCCTTTATAACATGGAGAGGAAGATAGTACAGATGATAATAGGAATAAAACTGCAGCAGCCACCTCACCAGCAGGTTTTACACTGTGAAGCCATTTATTTCGCAAAGAAAAACTTCACAAAGTGAATGAAAAATGGATTACAAGAAAGCAATGTTCCAGCCATATAGATCTGATTCAGCCTGAGATACTGAACCTAACAACAGCAGGAACTCATAAGGAATGAGTCAATAGAATTTCAATGCACTTTTAGGTGAGTATATTTCATTTTTGTTGGCACTCTACAGTTGATGTAGAGCATCTGGTGCAGAAAATTGTCTTTTAAGATTAATGGAGTGCTTCTGCATTATTTGTTGACCTTTTCTTTTTGTACACAATGTTTCAATGCTCGACCCGGTCTTCTTCATCAGGCACTGCAAGTATTGCTTTTATGTATACCCACTGCCTGGTGGGCATCATGCTACAGAAACAAGGCACAGTAATGAGCAAAGGCTTTGCTTTCAGATTCGTCGGCAGTCTTCCAAGAATCATGAAGGCTTGATATGTCAGGAGGAGGATGTTGTTGATCCATTGTATTGAAAAGTAAATGTTAATGCTTGTAAAATAATGGACATAAAACAGTAATGTGTAATACAGTAATAAACACAGTAGAAGCAACTTTTAATTGGTTTATACAAGTCATCTTTTCCTTTCTCCACTTCCATCAGAGACCTCTACATTTCTGAGCTCTTTTCTGAAATTTGATATTTTTGGTTTACTTTGTAGTACACTATGGTCCACATTTGGAATATCATCTCAGTCACCTCTTCATACACCCTATTTTTTATATATTCTTATTTGCCTAGTGTATGTTACTAATTTTCCACAAACAAGATTTTTGCATTACAATTTTACGAGTTCTTCAGTGTGTCATAGTGGAAGCAACTAGAACATGTTTCCACATGAAACCAACCCCAGGAAAACTCACAGATGGATTTCCTGACTGCGGCCCATCACAAATGGTTCAAATGGTTCTGAGCAATATGGGACTTAACATCTGAGGTCATCAGTCCCCTAGAACTTAGAACTACTTAAACCTAACTAACCTAAGGACATGACACACATCCAAGCCCGAGGCAGGATTCGAACCTGCGACCATAGCAGTCGCACAGTTCCAGACTGAAGCACCTAGAACTGCTTGGCCACCGCAGCTGGCTGGATTGCCAGTTCTGAGAATTGCGGGCAATGGTCCGAGGGTCATGTCTCCACTAATGCACAAACAGGGTCTGTAAGAGTTCAAGAATCAATGGGAAATATCCATGACCCACAGCTAAAATCTGCTCACATGTAGCCAGCTAATAGGCTGTTTTTATTGCCAGTAATGCAGCAGTGATGAGGTTTATTGTACTCTGTTTCATCTGTGCCTTTTGTTGAGTGCATTCAGTTCCAACTGTGACTCCTGTCTGGTATGGGTCCCACACATTTGAACATTATTCTAGAATAGATTGCATGAGTGTTTTGTTTGCAGTCTCCTTTGTAGATTGCTTGCATTTCCTAGTAGTCCAGAAAGGAATCACAAATTACCACTTTCCTTACCTATGACTGAGCTTATATGATCATTGTATTTCAAATCTGTGCAAATTGTTACACCAAGATATTAGAGGGAGACATTGACAGAACAATGTAAAATCACTACTTACCTGATAATACACACACCAAAAAAAGTTTTGCATCACCCCGGTTCCCAGACCTCCTGAAGAAAGACATTGACTGTGGATATTGTATCACAGATACAGTCCCTTTGACTGTTCAGAGATGTCATTCAACCTACCAAAAGATGTAATCAGTGAATTTACTATACGCAAAAAAGAACATCAATTAATAATTTTTCAAAACATTACTGGAAAATATCAGCAATCAAGGCTTATTACTATTTTCAACACATCAACTGTTAGCAAGAGTCTATAGGACACCAGAGAAATCGTGGAGGGAGACCCAGACTGATGTGAGATCTTGAGCAGCACTTTATGACTACAAAATTGTACACCTGATACAATAACTGAATTTCCATGTTATATGAGAACCATGGTGTTCTTTCGCCCGTTTTCACTTATGAATCTTACAGGAAACAGCAACTGTAGCGAAGCAATGAAATGAAGATAAGTTCAGGTCAAAGTGTCCCGTCTGTAATGAACTTGTCGTCGAAGGGGAATTAAACACAAAGAAACTTTTTATGAATCAACAGACTGATGTTAACCCTATACCTTTCTCTCTTGCTATAAGTTTTCAATGGCTTGTTACTGGAGCCAAGACACACCATAAGAATGAGAGAACTTAGCTTTCCATTCATAAAGTATAAGAAAAGTTGAGCAGTGCCTCAAGGGGCATGTTTCATGATAAAACTGGAAAGTTTTATTTGCGGATCGTTACAGATCTGTTTGGTGTTTCCCTATCTACTGAAATGGATGTTAGGAAATCTGAGATGTGAACTTCAGCCTGCTGTTCTTGATGGCTTCAAACGCCTAAGTAAACAGTCAAACATTTCACTCCAGGAGGGATTTAAAACTCGCTGCTAATTTGTGTCCTATTGGGAAGGTTGAAACAACTACCTTTCAAACACTCTGGTGAAAATTTTGGACGTAACCATGATATTTAACACTAATCAAAACTGCCACAATCGAAAAGGAAAAAGCCTGTTGCGGGGGAGAACATAAAGTTGTACAAACTGATTTCACGTATTATTGACAGAAAGTCAGGTTTTTAAAAGAAACAGGAACATGAAACTGGATTCTTTCACAGCCGGACCAAGATACTTTCTGTTAGCTGTCGTGAAGATGATTTACTTATTGTTTATTTAGTCTGATGATGATGATGATGGCGGCTTTGTTTTAGGAAGTTATCAGCACCCTTATTGGGGACAGATCTCGTGGTTGGAACGACGCCTGTTCTCACCATATAGTATGAGTTTTTCTAATGTTAAGAATCAAACTGTTGGCTTTCTACGAGCTGTCGGTCTAATCCTATTCCATTATGCTCCTGGCTGTGTCTGTGTTCGGGCCCTTCATCAACATATATGTTTTATCAGCAAACATTACAATACATCATTCACCGTGTCTACGCCCATGCATTTCACATTGTATTGGAAGACAAACTATTTTGGAAGCATTTTCTTCAGCTATAAGTACCATTAATCAGACACATCTAGAATCAGCGGGCCTGCAAGTAACAGAGGCAACATCTATAGGTACACTGGAGTGCAAATCTTGAGGATGAAAGTAAGTTTCATATGATGTGTTACTGCCAAGTAACACGATTCGATGAAACTTGGACCATACATACATACATACATACATACATACATACATAGGAAGACTTGTTGTAATACAGTACAGAAGTGGATGAAACACACAATGAGAGGAACAGAAAGAACACATCTATACAAACACATTAATTACACTGAAGTCATGGTGATTAATGTTGGTCCCTGGACATTACAAAAAACGAGACATGGTTCTTAATAGGGTGTATGAATACTACAGACAGCTGTGCATGCTCTGCAACGTGCTTCAATGCTGGCCACGAGGTTGGTAACGGGTTCTTGTGGTAGGGCATTCCAGTCCTTCACCAGCGTGGTTGTCCGCCTCGATAGCTGAGTGGTCAGTGTGACGGATTGTCGTCCAACGTGCCCAGGTTCGATTCCCGGCTGGATCGGGGATTTTCTCCGCTCAGGGACTGGGTGTTGTGTTGTCTTCATCATCATTTCATCCCTATCCGGTCACTCAATGTGGCGTCAAATGTAGTAAGACCTGCACCTAGGCGGTCGGACCTGCCCCGTAAGGGGCCTCCCGGCCAATGACCCCAAACGCTCATTTCCGTGGTCGTTGGTGCTGGTGGTCGTGTTGCAGCACACCTCCCCAACGCATCCCACACTTGCTCATTTGGAATTGGCAGACTGGTCCATTCTTTCTTTCCTAGAGTTCCTCCACCTGTGCACTTCGATACAGTCGTGGATTGTCATCCATAAATATGAAGTCTGGGCAGAGTGCACCCTTGAAAAGCCACACATGGGAAAGAGTATAGTGTCACAATACTGTTGACAGGTGAGCGTGCCATGTTCAAGGATTTAGAGGTCAGTACACCCATGCAATATAATGCTTCTTCACACTGTAATACCAAATGACCGAGTTCGGCATTGTTCTGGGGTGCATTACATCTTCTCACCTCTCGCCATATGAAGGTACAACCATCAGTATCGAATACGATCGTTTTGGTGGTCCGAGTGGAGAGGTATAATGTTGCATGGACATACTGACCTCCAGATCTTTAAAAAAGGTTCACTCACTGGCCAACGTTATTGTGACACTGTATTCCTTCCTCATGTGTGTCATTTGAGGGATGCATTCGAATCTTAATTCATTCTTATGGATGACAGTGCACGACTGCATCGAACAGTGCAGATGGAGGAGCTCTTGGAATGAAAGAATATTTGGCTAATGGATTAGCCTGCATTTATTAACTGTGTAGTGCATCACGCCAAGTATTTGTTTTGTGTCTGAATAGCCTCTGCAGTAGTTACAACCCTCATTCAAGTGCTAATCTTCTTTTTACTGTAGCAGTACCTCATAACATACCATTTCCATTTATGAGGTGGTACAGATTCTCATAAGAAGCGACTTATTTTAAATTTCGTCTGTGCTCTTTAGTTTAAATTCGTTAATTTCGTGCATGTCTGTCTAATTATCAGACACACTTCCACATTTATTAATTGCCTAAACTATATGTTCACCTTTTTAAGGAACTGAGATTGCTGTGGTTAGATGCGAACTGAATTGGTGATAGATTGCTGTGTTCAGATGCGAACTGAGTTGGTGACCCTTTACTCACAGCTCCAGGCAGTGTTGGCTTCTGTGACACAGCATGAAGCTACTGCCAGTGGCATCACTGTGTGCGGCCAGACATCTGGGGGGCGTCCAGGACAACCCACGTGTCCTCCAATCGATCCGCTACAGTGGCACCCCAAGTACACCCTGCACTGAGGTTGATCTCTCACCAGTTATCAATTGGAAGGTCTTTCCAGGCTGTGGCAGACAACTAAAGACTTTCTGAGGAGCCGATCAGAGGGCCTCCACATTTAGTCTGACAAACGGGTTTCGGGAACTATCTGAGGCGGACGAAGTCCCTGAGCCAGATGCAGTCACTCATCATGTTCCAGAGCAAACCTCTCGGACCACAAGGGTGGGATTTCTGGTAGCTGGGAGCTCCAACGTTAGGCATGTAGTCACGCCCCTTAGGGACACAGCTGCCAAGGAGCGGAAGGAATCCTGAGTTCACACTGTGTGCATACTGGGAGGAGTCATTCCAGATGTGGAAAGGCTGTTTCCAGGTGTCATGAAGACCACAGGGTGCAGCCAGCTATGGGTGGTGGCTAATGTCGGTACCGACGACTCGTTTCACTTCGGTTTTTGCTGCCTAGATGAAGTGATAAGGAATGCTAGTCTTGCTTGCAAGACCAAAGCAGAGCTGCCCATCTATAGCATTGTCGATAGAACTGACTGCAATTTATTGGCACGGAGCCAAATGGAAGCTCCAACGGTTCTGCGACTGGGTAGGCTGCAGATTCCTCAACTTGTGCCATCGGGTGATGTGTTTGTGGGTTCTGATTAATAGTACAGGAGTCCATTACACACAGGAAGCGGTTACACCGGTATTGGGGCTGTGTGGAAGGGACTGGGCGGTTTTTTAGGTTAGAGAGTCTTGGGAAAGCACAGAAAGGGCTTCAGTCTAAAAGGATGCAGGGCAAACACAGCAAACACAGGAAGATAGACCTAGCAGCTATGGGTATTGTAGTTGTAAATTATAGTAGCTCTGTTAGGAAAAAACCAGAGCTCCAAGCGATAATAGAAAGCACTGAAGCTCAAATCGCCGTAAGTACAGAAAGCTGGCTAAAGCCGGAAATAAGTTTAGCCTAAACTTTTACAAAGGAACTGACCATGTTCAAACAGGATAGGTTAAATACAGTTGGTGGTGGTTTGTTGCTCCAGAAGTAACTTAACTTGTAGTGAAATTGAAGTAGATAGTTTCTGTAAGTTTGTATTAGTAGAAGTTTTTACTTGACAACCGGAATAAATTAATACAGGTTCCTTTTACCAGCCCCGTAACTCAGATGATACAGTTGCTGAACAGTTCAGAGAAAATTTGAGTCTTATTTCAAACAGGTACTCCACACATGCAGTTATATGGTAGTTGGAGGTGACTTCTATCTATCCTACATATTATGCCAATAACACATGTTTAACGCCAGCGATAACATAAGACATCGTCCAAAATTGTACTGAATGCTTTCCCAGAAAATCAACTCAGGAGCTCATTCGAAGTACAAATGGTGGCGAAAACTTACTTCACCTCTCAGCAACAAATAATCCTGAGCAAATAGGGAGCATCACGACAGATACAGGGATTCCAGACCACAAGGCTGTTGTAGCGAGACTGAATATTGTAGCATGCAAACCCACCAAAAATAAACGCAAAATGCATACAATAATTTTGTTGACACCTTTTTAAGAGACAATCTCTCCTTCCAATCTGACTATGTACTGTAGACCACATATGGTTTAAATAAAAAGAAATGGTACGGACGGCGGTTGAGAGATGTGTAACAAATAAATTAATCAGAGATGGTACTGATCCCCCATGGTACACAGAACAGGTCAGAACACTGTTGCAAAAGCAACGAAAAAAATATGCCAAATTTAAAACAACACAAAAACTCACAGTTGGTGGAGTTTTACAGAAGCTCCAAATTTAACGCGGACTACAGTGCGAGATACTTCTAATAGTTTCCATAACGAAACTGTCTCGAAATCTGGCAGAAAACCCAAAGAGATTCTGGTCATATGTACAGTACGCCGGCTGCAGGACGCAATGAATACCTTCACTGTGTGATAACAATTGTGATCTTCCTGATGACATTACCACTAAAGCCGAGTTACTAAACACGGTTTTGCGAAACTCCTTCACCAAAGAGGACGAAGTAAATATTTCAGAATTCGAATCAAGAATAACTGCCGACATGTATAACTTAGAATCAGATATCTTTGATGTAGCGAAGCTGCTTAAACCACCCAGTAAAGGTAAAAGTCTCCGTTCTAGATTGTATACCACCCAGCTTGTATAATCTTATACAACTGCTCGCTCGCCGAAAGATTCGTGCCTAAAGACTAAGGAGTTGCACAAGTCACGCGAATATCGAAGAAAGAAAACAGGGTTAACTCATTGAATTAAAGACCCATATTGCTAACGTCGATTTGCAGTAACATATTGATACACATACTATGTTCGAACAATGTGAGTTACCTCGAAGATTTATTGACAAATAGCACAGATTCATAAAATATAGTTCTTTTAAAAAACAACTTGCTCTTTATTCTCTTGAAATAATGAGTGCTGTCGACAGCAGATGTCGGATTGATTCATCGTTTTTAGATTTCCAGAAGGCTTCCGACGCAGTTCCTAACAAGCGATTTCTATTGCCTATGAGGTGTCGCCTCAGTTGTGCAACTGGATTTGTGAGTTTCTCTAAGAAAGATCACAGTAACGGATGGAAAGGCATCGAAAAAAACGGAAGTAATATCTGGTGTTCCTTAAGGAAGTGTTATAAGCCCTCTGCTGTTCCTGATTTGTATAAACGACACAGGAGACGATCTGAGCAACCCTCTTAAACAGTTTTCAGATGACGTTGTCATTTACTGTCTTGTAAAGTCATTGCAAAATGATTTAGAGACGACATCTATATGGTGCGAAATGTTGCAATTGACTCTAAATAACGAAAAGTGTTAAGTCATCCACACGAGTACCAGAAGAAATTTCTGTTACACGGTAAATCACACAAATCTGAAGGCTGTTAAGTCAACTAAATACTTAGGGATTACAATTACGCATTACTTTAATTGGAACGGTGACGTAGATAATGTTGTGGGGAAAGCAAATCAAAGACTGTGATTTATTGACAGAGCATTTAGAAAGTGCAACATGTCTACTAAAGAGACTGATTACACAACGCTCCTCCGCTCTCATCTCGAGTAATGCTGTGCGGTGTGGGATCCGCATCAGGTGGGACTGCCAGAGGACATAGAAAAAGATCAAAGAAGAGCAGCTCGTTTTGTATTATGGTGAAATAAGAGGGAGTGTGCCACGGACATGATATGTGAAATGGAATGGCACTCATTAAAACTAACTCGTTTTTCGATGTGGCAGGACCTTCTCGTGAAATTTCAGTCACAAACTTTATCCTCCGACTGCGAAAATATTCTATAGGCGCCCACGTACATAGGAAGAAATGAGCATCATGGTACAGTAAGAGAAATCAGAGCTCGCATGGGAGGATGTGAGTGCTCGTTTCTCCCGCGCGCAGTTCGAGAGTGGAAATCGTTTGAATGTGGTTCGATAAACCGTCTGCCAGGCACTCAATTGTGAATTGCAGACTAATCATGTAGATGTAGCCCATTTCCCTGACTTAAAAGCCATAGCCTTTTGTAATGTCCAGTAGTCCACCATAAATCGTGGTGACTTCAGTGTAGTTATTGTCTACGAATAAAAGTGCCATTTCTGTTCGTCTCATTGCGTATTTCTTTCAGTTAAGTGCTGTACTGTACTGTACTGTACTGCAGGAGATCTCTCTACTTATGGTCCAAGTTTGAAGTTTTTACTTGGCAGTGTCACATGCGAAAGTTAATTTCGTTCTTAAATTTTGCACAACAGTGTTGTCCTATTCCTTAAGGAACCGGAGATGGAAGTGTTCAACGATTTTCTTATACTGGAGGGTATCTGTCGGTGAGGAATCAGGGTGCGGATCGGTTCTCGTGATGAAGTGTCCATAAAAAGGAGGTTTCTATTCACATGGAAGGTGGGAAAACGGTATCTGGATGAAAGAAAAACCTTTGATGTTTAGATGAACTGAGCCGGATCTACACATTTATGATAGTTGAATAAATATTAAATAAATAACATGGTCATATCTATCTGTTGCACAACGGATATCAATATGACGTAAAATGGAAGTTTGCGAGGGAACACGTAAGCACGTTCTCTAATAAAAACATAACATTTATTCAAGAACAGCTGAACAAACTGATAAGCTAACCAACTAACAAATGAGCGATGGTTGCTGTTCTTCATAACACTCTCGGCTGAGTTACAGAGCTATATTTACAACAGCGTCTAGGGGACCCCAGCACGATTTATCATTAATTATTAATTATGGAAGGATCCGAGGAATCTTTCAATGGCGACATTCACTCACATATAGACATATAATAGATATTCAGGATAAATATAAGAATAAAGAAAAAACTTCACCAGTACGCATGTGCTTGGCAAACGGTCGTTCCCTTGGGATGAGTGCACAAAAGAACAAAATTTATCGATAAGAATAAACTGTTCATTGCTGCGCCATAGAAGACATTCTGAAACTAATTTGTGAGTCTTTCCCCGAGAATCAATAACTGTGATATGGTACGATTCTCACAACCCGCGAACACGTGGTCGTCACAAAAAAAATTCTGCGCAAAATAAGTGGTAAAATTCAGAACAGCTGACCAAATTGGACAGAATACATTACTGTGAGTCACGATCAGCGAACTCGAGGCTCCCAGATCCGTACTTAACACGCGCTGAGACAACAAAGACATGTGGAAACTAGATTCCGAACTGAAATCTAAATTAGAAACGTTTCGGAAATCTGTTCAGTTATACTATACTCGTGAGATCACCAACGAGCTAAATCAGACTGAACTGAGAAGATACATCCCGAGTCCACATGTTTGAGCAGAGGCAGAGCAGAACAATGGCTTGCATTTGTGGCCAAGTGCAACTGGTTATAACGTTCCGAAATTAACCATAAAAATACAGTATACCGCTCAACAATGAGCGTTGAGAACAAGACGTTAACTTTGACTGAGGTTGAAATCTACAAAATTAAGATATAGAATTAACTATAAATAGGGACACTCACACTTATGTATCGCCCGTCTCGCGTCTCCTGGAACACTGCCAAGCGAACTCCTTTGGAATCCACGCGGCCCGTTCGTCCAGAAGAGCTCAGAGAGCTCCCTATTGTATGGTGCCAACCTGTATATACGAGCTTCGTCCAGGGCGAACAGAAACATCTTTGCTACCTGTTACGTGTTTTATAGAGTTGGCTATTCTGCCACAGTAGCAGAATACTTGTACTCCCACAGACCTAGATACTGAAATTTACCTTGTACGCTCCCATTCATGCCTTTCATTCATCAGGTGAGAGGAGGAAAGGGTGTATCTACTTACAACACATAGATGTACAGAATATGCGTGTAGGGCTCCGGTAATTACCAAAAATCTTAGGTGAAATAAAGGTAATATACCTTGTGGCCACCATAGACACTCTCAGCTTCCAAGTCTTTTTTTATGTAGTTTACAGTTTCCGCCCAGAATTGAGGTCCCAGAGGTGGCTACATTAAGTGAAATGCTAAACAAAGTGACGAAGAGGCTTATGTAGAGACCCTTCAATATTTGTTAACACTCGTTACAGCGAGGGGAAATTTGTCTGCTTCCACAACAGCAACTATACACATATTCCTCAGACCACAGTGAAGTGCATAGCTGGGTCTTTCTTCTCTTTCCAGTCGTGTATGGGGTGAGAGAAGGATGACTGCTTAAATGCTTCTGCACGCGCTATAATTCATCTCTCTGAAGATCTCCCACTTTCAAAAAGCACTGCATGAAATGCAAGTCGAAAGTTTCCACCAGGAACAAACTCCTACGGAAACTGGCCGGATTAAAGTGGGGTAGTCAACGTGAAACAATCCGAACATCTGCAATGGCACTTTGCTAATCTGCAGCAATGTCCTGTTTGGTATAATTCAACTCATGTGGCCGTGCGGTTACAGGCGCTGCAGTCTGGAACCGCAAGACCGCTACGGTCGCAGGTTCGAATCCTGCCTCGGGCATGGATGTTTGTCATGTCCTTAGGTTAGTTAGGTTTAAGTAGTTCTAAGTTCTAGGAGACTAATGACCTCAGCAGTTGAGTCCCATAGTGCTCAGAGCCATTTGAACCGTTTTTTTCAACTCATGCCAAACAGGTGGATGTAGCTCTTAACGAAACACGCAGAATTACAACAGGCTGCTTGAAATCCACTCCAGTCAAATTGTTTTACCACCTCGCAGGAATAGCACCACTACCTTTCCGAAGATAGATAGCTGCGAACAAGGACAGAAAGGCAGTGGAACAGGAAATTACCCGTCCTCTGTATGGGCATTAACGGCATCCGCAACGACTGAAGTCAAGGAAGAGTTTAATTAGAACATCAAAGGAACTTAACCACTGCTGAAAAATGAGCTACGACCTACCTTCCCCCTGGCTGAAAAAGAGTTGTTGAAGCTTTACCTCCAGGCCATGACGTAGAATGGACAACTTGGAAGTCCCTGAATAGACTGAGATCCAGAGTTGGAAGATCAAAAGTTAACTTGACAAGATGAGGATACACTGATACAAATGACATTCGGTGTAACTGTGGAGAAGAACAGACAGTTCGGCACATGGTTCGGTGTCGATTGTGCCCAGTCACCTGTACAGAAGACGATCTTCAACAAGCAACAGAAAATGCAATGGAAGTGGCCAAGTTTTGGTCAAAGTTAATTTAATCATAACTGTGTAAAATGTATGTACGTGTGCCTGTATGTTTCTGACACGAGAATAGCAATAACGATTCATCTCAACACATCGAGGCGGTCACTACAGGAGCGATATGTAGGAAGCTGAAGAATATCTCTAGATTCTTCACTAAATACTGGTTCTTCACATTTTATAAGCAGGGTAACTGGGGTCTGCCAATTCAGGCCTTCCCTGCATTTCGGAGTCACCAACTCTGTGACAGTTCGTATCGTCCTTCCTTGTATTCCTTCAATAGCAGGTGACCCCCGATATTTTAAAGGATCGAAGTCCCATGTATAAACAAGATTCGACCGTCTGATTACTTTACAAATTAGTTAATCTCTTTAAAGTTGGACGTTAAACAAGAAAGCGAGAAAAAGTATAGAAAAAGTTTTAAGTTATGCTGAAAGTTTGCTGGAAGTCGCTAAGCGCTCTCATTATGAAACACTGGTTGAACATAATCTGGGTAACGAGCGCTCCACTTCAAGCGAAGGGAAGTTTTTCACACATGTCAATGTTTATGACGCCATATGTCCAGAGCTGTCTGCCGTAGAATGATATAATTTTGCAGACACATTCAGTGTTATATGTGGATACTGTTTGCAAACTGCGTTGCGAATAGAGTCGTTAATAAGGAAGTAATAAATTAAAACGTCTTAAAACATTGCGTCTGATGTAAATGTAAATGCAAATGTCGTGTGACTAGGGTCTCCCGTCTGGTAGCCGTTCGCCAGGTGCAAGTCTTTTCGATTTGACGCCATATCGGCGACTTGCGCGTCGATGGGGATGAAATGATGATGATTGGGACAACACAACACCCAGTCCCTGAGCGGAGAAAATCTCCGACCCAGCCGGGAATCGAACCAGGACCCTTAGGATTGACATTGACCACTCAGCTACTGGGTGCGGACATTATGTCTGATACTTAAGTTTTACTGCATTGACACCACCAAAAGTAAAGCAAGCGAAAAACTGTTTTCGTTTCCTCACTTCGTGGGAGATGTCTACGAGAAAAAGTTTCGTACGTGTTTGAAATTATGTGTGAAGTTCGTTGGAAGTCGGTAACTGCTCTCATCTTCAAGCCGGCCGAAGTGGCCGTGCGGTTAAAGGCGCTGCAGTCTGGAACAGCAAGACCGCTACGGTCGCAGGTTCGAATCCTGCCTCGGGCATGGATGTTTGTGATGTACTTAGGTTAGTTAGGTTTAACTAGTTCTGAGTTCTAGGGGACTAATGACCTCAGAAGTTGAGTCAAATAGTGCTCAGAACCATTTGAACCATTTGAACTCATCTTCAAATAGTGCATGAATAACTTCCGGATATTTGCGTGCCGTCGGTTATGCTGTCTCAAGACAAAAACACAGTTTCTAACTGTAATGCGAGGGGAATTTAAAAGGTAAAGGGACTTTTGAGAAAAGGAATATTTATTCTGATGATAGAAAACTGAATCATAGTTTAGTTTTCTATATAACCTCCCTGCACTTCAATGCACTTCGACCAACATTTCACAAGTTTTCTGGTTGCACCTGTAACGAATTTTGCACCGCATCAATGACTTCTGCATTGTTGACGTCTAAATTTTTTAATTTCTGGTGATGATGAGTGTGTCCAAACCATGTTCGCAGCCTTACTTTCCGGTTCGTGATGATGCACCCACGTTTCGTCTACAGTAATGATTTGCTGTAAAAATCTATATCCCTGGTGATGATAATAGGCCAAATGTTATAATAAAATAAATATTTTTATTTGTGAGTTCGTTTTCTTTGCTATTAGTGTAATGTAATAGAATGAACATGAGCCGTGACTTATACAAAAAAGAATCACACATTAATGCAATTGCTCAGCATAAAAGAGAAATAACTAATGTAGGAATATTATTAACAGTGTAATATGTTGTTTAATTTAGCCCGACGTGTATATAAGCACTCAGTAAACTAGCTCAGTTCTCAGGGTAGTTACGTAATCGTCGATAATTAATTGCCCTTTTCTTATTTCCCAACACCAGAGATATTATTCCAGGTTCGTGAGAAGTCGTGTGCTTATTGCACCAGAGAATATTTGCCAGGTCTGTTCGATGAATACTACTGTAATACGTAACTTATCGTGGTTTCGTCTCGATTCCCCAATATAAGATAACAAGAGTGGCATCTACAAATGAAATCCTATAATGGAACTGGAATCCTGTGACCAGACCTTTTCTGCCTGGGATGTTATCTCGTTATATAAAGAAAATCTGCAAATAAAATTGTTAAATTATTAGTAGCTGCCTCCGGTCTCGTGGGATCTGAAATGAAGTTAATTGTCCTAACCGACGGCACGTCTTGTAGTTAGCTAAAAGAAAAATGTTAAAGATTTTTCTAAGATGGCGCCTATCAATGAAAATTCTCTGTTAAGGCCCATATCTACTTAAGGCAGTCTAGTTATCAGACTAACAATAGATTGACCACATACACAAAATTCTTTTGACAAAATAACCATTAGATTTTTCGGTTTTTAAGTACAACTTACATTATCAGCTGGTACAGCAAGATGAGCTTTACACAAGAACGTCCACTTAGGTCCGAATCGAAGCAGGTAAGATAAGCGAATGACAAAGGAAAGATAGTTCATGCATATAAGCGCAAGAGTCCATGGAATAACATGTCCGTTGTAGTTCTACCTCTTCTTCTTTGGCGTACTTGTCGATTATTTATAAAATTTATCGTATTGTTTAGTTTACATTTTTTTAAACCCAAGTCCACCCAGGAGAAACAGTAGAATGTTTACGAGAGATATCCATCCTTAGCGCCTTACGCTGCGCTGTCAATTCTTTCGGTACCCACCGTGCGCACACTTCCTCAAAATTTAACCTGACGTAAGATGGAATACGCTGAACCATGACTGACATATAAAGTATTGGCGGTTTCATGCACTGGGGTACGTCTATTTTCCATCAACATACTCTCAGCGACTTCCAAATTGTCTACAGTCGTTGAAGTCGATGGCCTGCCCGATCTTTCCTCTTGACGTAGACAAATTCTTCCCAGGTTGAAGCGCTCTACCCTTACATAGATCTTGCTTCGCGATGAACAGCTGCCACCATACTGCGCTTGCATTCGACGAATAATTTCCGCAGGTTTAACACCTTTCGCAAACAAAAGGCGAATCTCTGCCCTCATTTCCTCCTTGGTGCAGATCGACAATGGAGCTGCCATGTCTCACGGTCTGCTACAATACAACGGCTATCGCGGGAATAAGAGTGATACTTTGGCTAGAATTGTTGCAGACGACATTACTTCAGTCCTAGATACAAGCAGCGCTACCGAGCCCTACGGCGAGAAATTGCAGAAGTCCCTTTACTTTCTGAGTTCCCGTCGTACATGTCTCAAACTTTTAACAAAAGATTATACCTCTTAATGAGTAGATAGTAACCGCATTTAAATTTTTAAATTCGATAAAAATTTAGTCGAAATACTGAAAATGAAAGACGTTAGATAGGCACCCTGCAACTGGTACGGATTCCTGGTTTCGGCACATTCGCTTAATTATACACATTGGTTCAAGTCTTCAGTAGATAACGTGAATGTGCCGTAAGAAGTTTCCTTTCTAGACTGAATGTACTACCCCAGTATCCTGACATTGAACCGAAGTTTGGCATCTACCTCATTTACGACTGAGTGTATATTCAAACTGGTTCAAATAGCTCTAAGCACTATGGGACTTAACATCAGAGGTCACCAGTCCCCTAGACTTAGAACTACTTAAACCTAACTGACCTAAGGACAGCACTCGCATCCATGCCCGAGGCAGGATTCAAACCTTCGGCCGGCCGTTTGGCCGTGCGGTTCTAGGCGCTTCAGTCCGGAACCGCGAGACTGCTACGGTCGCAGGTTTCTAATCCTGCCTCGGGCATGGATGTTTGTGATGTCCTTAGGTTAGTTAGGGTTAAGTATTCTAAGTTCTAGGGGACTGGTGACCTCAGATGTTAAGTTCCATAGTGCTCAGAGCCTTTTGAACCATTTTTTCGAACCTGCGACCGTAGCAGCAGCGCGGTTCCGTGAGTGTATGTGGTTAGACCATTTCATATCCATACACACTGTTACAGCGAGGTATTTATATGAGTTGACTGAATCCAATTGTGGTTCATTGGTATTCTAGTCATTGGACACGCTTTTCTCCTTACAGTTATTCAGCGTCAGTAATTTCCTGGCACATCACACCACTGATAGTGAACTGCTGATCCTATCTGATAAATCGTTTTTGTTTTCAGAACATTAACCACAGTCTAAAAACTATTCGAGCGTATTACGTACTTATGAAGACCATCAGTATATTGTTAACTTGGTTGTCATTTGGTAATATGCTAAGTTCTGAGTGCCCATCGGAAATGAAGGAACACGGAATCAGCATATTCATCTGCGGGAGGAATGGTCAGCATTCAGGAATGTTACAGAAACGATGAAGCGAAGCAAAAAAATTCAAATGGTAATATGCCCTTTTCCGAATGTTTTCCGAGATCCTAGTGAGGGTAGCAGCGTCCATGATCCCACCAAGCAGTTATTCTGGCGTATTCACCTTTTGTTTGTACAACTCAAACTTCATCCAATCGCATAAAGAAAAATGTTATGGCGTAAGGCCTGGTGGTCAGTTAATGGTACTACAAGGACCAATCCATCGAATGGGGTAATTGCGGCTGACGTGTTCGCTAACACGTCTGTTAAAATAGGGAGAGGCTTCAGCGTGCGCAAAGGGACGTCCTCATCGTCCTCCAGAAACGAATTTTCAAAACAAAGAAAAAAAGTAAGTAATTCTGTCCCTTCACTGGCTGTTCTCTCTTCGCGCCACTAACCCAGAAACAAATCCACATTACATGTGTTCCATCTCGGATAACATTCGGAATAGGGCATATACACATATGAAGTTTTTTGCTTCAAATGGGTGTCTCTCATATCCCCAAGTATTGACCATTCCTCTGGGGTTTCCCTGCATACTCTCTTTTGATTTGTTGTTCCCAAATAAGGAGCGCGTTTGAACTTATTTAACACATTTTTCTTTTTCTTCTCTTCCTCCAGTCTCACTACATTTATTCACTGTATTTATTTTACGTTGTTCTGTCCATCCTGAATTGCGTCTGGTAGGCTTCTTATGTGTGTGAATTAGAATTCTAAATTTTGTTCCCTCTTGTATAATGTCTTCATGAATGCCAATTTTTGAATTGCAGAAGTAATTAGTGAAAATAATCTGATTTAAACAGAAATATCAACACTGTAGGTCACTTTCCGAACAGTTTAAAATCCGCACCTACGCACACCTAGACGTAAATAAGATGATTTGTTTCATGGTGTGCTTGATCGCCGCTCCTGTGATACAAGAAACAAAAGTCAACTACATCATACGAGAATATGAAAAACTGTATGACAGTAGTGTAAAATACACGCGAATTAAAATATATATTTATCTTCCGAAGGATCTTAAATCATTCAGATCAATTGTAGAAGTTCAAAAACTTTCATAATGTTTCCGTTGTGAAGCGCTAGGCCGTGCTTGTAGGGGCCAACGCGAGAACTTGACGTCAAAATTGGCATAACTGATAATTTCGTATGCCTAAATTGGAATATTAGATCCGTGCCTTAATCGAATATGAGGTGGTAATATAGATTCTTTCCACCGAAGTTTTTGAACGTTCCGTTCAACAGACAACGGCCAGCAGTGATTTAAACAGAGATTTAAACCGCCTGTTTTGCGTCGGTAGACATTCACACTCTCAAGCACCGTTCTTTGTGGAGAGGTGAGTTTTAGTTTACAGTCCGAAGCTCGTGGTCGTGCGGTAGCGTTCTCGCTTCCCGCGCCCGGGTTCCCGGGTTCGATTCCCGGCGGGGTCAAGGATTTTCTCTGCCTCGTGATGACTGGCTGTTGTGTGATTTCCTTAGGTTAGTTAGGTTTAAGTAGTTCTAAGTTCTACAGGACTGATGACCATAGACGTTAAGTCCCGTAGTGCTCAGAGCCATTTGAACCATTTTTTAGTTTACATTTTTGTTATTGCGCAACACAGTATAATTTACAATTTCAGTTTATTTTGTTCATTCCTTTGTTGTAGTTGGTTTTTGTAATGGAAAAATTCATTGTTCGGTCGTCGATGAAAAAAAGTGATTCACCTGCGACATATACAGTTGGCTCCGATTCAGCTGCTGCATCGAATGCAGCAAAGAAAGCAGATCATGTTAATGGTGGGCGACCTTTCCAAAAGGAGTGTGTGTGCTAATGTATGTTTACGTTCGGATCTCAAATGGCTCTGAGTAATATGGTACTTAACATCTGGTGTCATCAGTCCCCTAGAACTTAGAACTACTTAAACCTAACTAACCTAAGGACATCACACACATCAATGCCTGAGGCAGGATTCGAACCTGCGACCGTAGCGGTCGCGCGGTTCCAGACTGAAGCGCCTAGAACCGCTCGGCCACAACATCCGGCTACTGTTGGTCTCTGGTTACTCAGAAATTGCCAGTAATGAACAAGCTGATAGACTGAAGGACCGAAGCCTGTCTTAACTATCATTACGGCAACGGTAAATCTTAACTGCGTAGCTACAACAAGCGCAACGCGTAAAATATTTGACTAAGATCCAAAAACAAAAATACCGAAACCAAATTTTAAGAGAAGTTGTGCAATCCTGGGTTTGAACGGATTAAACTCATGGCAGGTCTAATGGCTGACCATGGAAACTACAGGGAAGACCTGCACACGATTGCTATTGAGAAAGAAACACATAAGTGAAAACTATGTGCTGTAGACGAAACCACAACACATTTAATTTTCCAGAGCGAAGCACTGGGAGCCAAAAAATAAAAAGTATGTGGATCATTAATTTCTGAGGAGGTTGTGTCTAACAAATACGTAGTACAAGATCTCTTAGTACTCTTCGGAGATGCTGATTGGTTTTACTAGAATAATAACGGAGAGGAACTGCACAATAAATTTAGTTTCGCCTCGAGCAGCAGGAGGCTTAGGACACTGTTGTTTTGTCCCCCTGGTTAAATGAAATCAAAATGGTAGATCAAGTAACTTTTATTGAATCGTTCACTACACTTCAAAGTGACACAAATATGTGAAAATACTTTTGGAAATAGTCACAAAGTCTCTGTAAAGAGAACCAGAATGTTCTGCCAATGATTCTATTTGCAACACACTTTGCGGACAGTATCCACACGTACCCTGAATGTACCAGGAGTTATGACATCATTAACTTAGAGAGATGTGGAAAAGTTGCTTTTACTTAAAATGGATCGCAAATTTCCCCGACTACATTCGTACTATGTTTGATAATGAGTGCACTAGCGAATTTCAGCAAACTTTAACCCTAGATTACGAAACCTTCGTAAAATTTACGATTGCAGCTGGCATCTTTTTGCAGGTGACGCCAATATGGACACATGAGCAATATGGGCTCTTCAGTACCTTCATGGCAAACATTATTACTAACAATGGTTGAGTTGCGAGTATTTGTTAACTGACTTCAGCGGTTTGCTGACACTAGTGCTCTTTCCGTAAATGTTATGAATGCTTAGTAATGATATGTCTATTTTCTAATAGTTGGCAGATTTGTTTTAACGCTTAGAACTGATCTTAGTGTGGAATCTTACGTGAAATGTCAAAAAATCACAGTTAGAAGAGTGTTAGTTTGTATCACATTGGCCCTCTTCAGTGCTAATCTTGTTTTTTCGCTCCTGAAATTAGCGAAAAATGGATGGTACTGAGTTTGATTTTGACACTAATGTAATAGGAGACTTGCTTGAAGATGCTAATAAAGGCACAGACAATGGAGTATTTAGTGAAATGGAAGAATTTCTTGAAGAAGATAATGTGTGTGTAGACGACAGTGATGTAAGCCGTGATTTTGAAACAGCAAATCAGGAAAATGAGAATCAGAAGAAGAATCCCTGGGCGACCTCGGAAGAAACATCCGGCAAGGTTTTGGTTAGAGTGCAATAATAATATCTAAAGCAGAACACTACTCATTTTGAGTGTAAAATACTTTTTAAGTTATAGTAATTTGTAACTAGCGCGTTACAAATTATAGCTTTTTCCAGTAACATTTTAAGCAGTTAAATTGTCATTATAGGGTTTAAAAAAGGACATTATTTACTTATTTTATATGCAACGTACCAATGCAGATCTAATAACTGCAGTTAGTAGTGCATTACCTATAAATTATATAAACTGAGTAAAATTTGGAGTTGTAAAATTTACGATGGTTTGGTAGCAATGCGACGTTTTCTCCTCCTTAGTGCTCAAGGGTTAAGCCTAATTTCATACCTTTCCTAAACTTTGTGTCGCTACTTGCTTCAAGTCAAATATTCAACACATTAACATTCGTAATCAGACGTTTCAATGTGTTTGCTAGTTATGTACTAAACCGTTCTATGGGGCGAATAAGGAATAGTCAATCCAAATCGAGCAATCAATCAATAAATCAATGTTAGTACTTGCCTTCTTACACGTTTTCTATGCAACTGTTTAGCCTCCGTAGACTCATCGTTTGAATATGTGAGGCTCAGACCGAGCGGGCGGATCAGAGAAGTGGCGCTTTGCTGTCGGTGAACAGTACGTATGACCTTCAGGGATCGGTGTGTGTCCGGACATGGCTTGTTTACATGCGAGGCGCGCGCCGTCCTGCCGAAGCTTACGTGAGCGCCCTTCTGCGATGCAGCAGCTCCCTCTTGGCTTCTGCACGGCCGCCGCTGCCTTGCCGGATGTGCAGCCAGCCCTTGTACAACCTGCTGGCCCCCGTTCCCGAGTACTGTACGCATGGTCGCTCGCCTTACAGCAGACACACATCTGCAACGAGGTACATCCATCACGCTTCATCATCATCTTGTTGCCGGCTGGGGTGGCCGAGCGGTTCTAGGCACTACAGCCTGGAACCGCGCGACCGCTACGGTCGCAGGTTCGAATGCTGCTTTGGGCATGGATGTGTGTGATGTCCTTAGGTTAGTTAGCTTTAAGTAGTTCTAACTTCTAAGTTCTAGGGGACTGATGACCTTAGAAGTTAAGTCCCATAGTGCTCAGAGCCATTTGAACCATCACCTTGTTAGCCACCTCCACAGCTGTTGTGGACGTTCGAAGTCAAAACTAGAAAAACAGGCATGTAAATGTACGTCTGGAAAGAAATACTTTTGGAGATACGGATCGTTCTGTCAATACACCTTAGACAAGTATTGAAATGGCAGGGAGAATGGATCTGGGAATGGTAATGCGCTGACGAGAACACGGCAAGTGCCATAACTGGATTCCCCAGAAACTTCGCTCATGGAAGAGGGGTCGAAATAAGCGAACACGTGTCTTGGCTTATTCGTAGATACTCGACCGTTTCCGAAAAAACAACGCTCAAAGTTTTCTATGTGATTTATGTGCCTTTTAGCGCGCGACAACCTCAGCCGGAATAGTGGAGCATTGGCTAGCGTCAAGGCTTCCCACTTTTGAGCCCCATGTTCGAAATCCGATTATTGTTTTAATTATTTCGCTTTATTTTAATTTTTTCCTTTTTTAATTTTTCGTAGAGGGATGTTATCGAGTTTTGGGATACAAGGGCGTTATATACTGACCAGCCAGAACTGTATGACCACCTACCTAACAGCTGGTAAGTCCACGTGTGCCTCGGATAACAATGGCGACTCGTCATGACATGGAAGCAATAAGGCCTTGGTAGGTCGTTGGTGGGAGTTGGCACCACATCTGCACACACAAGTCACCTAATTCCCGCAAATTTCGGAAAAGGGGGACGGATGAGCTGTGACGCAACATTCAGTCACATCCCAGTTGTGTTTGATCGGGTTCAGATCTGGTAAGTTGGGGGGCCAGCACATCAACTACCTCATGCTCATAAATTAAGGATAATTGCAGAATGTGGTGACACACAACGTGGCACTATACAATACTGGCGCTAATAGCATAGGCACGTAGGGAACACACACGACACAGATCTGTAAGTCCACAGATGGGTGAGAAGTTGAGAAAACCTTCCCGAAACACATGTTCTACAAAACGCCACTGTTTTCTGCGCATGTACTACGTCATCAATATGGGATATCATCACCATGCACACGTACACATGCCGCACAACGGGTTGGCATACTCTGGATCAGGTGGTCGAGCAGATGCTGGGGTATAGCCTCCCATTCTTGCACCAGTGCCTGTCGGAGCTCCTGAAGTGTCTTAGAGGTTTGAAGACGTGCAGCGATAGGTCGACCGAGAGCATCTCAGAGGTGCTCGATGGGATTTAGGTCTGGAGAAAAGGCAGGCCACTCCATTCGCCTGATATCTTCTGTCTCAAGGTACTCCTCCACGATGGCAGCTCGGTGGGGCCGTGCGTTATCATCCATCAGGAGGAAGGTGGGACCCACTGCACCCCTGAAAAGGCGGACATACTGGTGCAAAATGACGTCCCGATACACCTGACCTGTTACAGTTCCTCTGTCAAAGACATGCAGGGGTGTACGTGCACCCATCATAATCCCACCCCACACCATCAAACCACGACCTCCATACAGGTCCCTTTCAAGGACATTAAGGGGTTGGTATCTGATTCCTGGTTCACGCCAGATGAAATCTCGGGGAGAATCACTGATCAGACTATACCTGGACACGTACATGAACATATGCTGGGACCACTGTTCCAATGACCATGTACTGTGTTCTTGACACCAGGCTCTACGGGCTCTCCTGTGACCAGGGGTCAGTGGAATGCACTTTGCAGGTCTCCAAGTGAATAAACCATGTCTGTTCAGTCGTCTGTAGACCGTGTGTCTGGAGACAACGGTTCCAGTGGCTGCAGTCAGGCCCCGAGCAAGGCTACCTGCAGTACTCCGTGGCCATCTGTGGGCACTGATGGTGAGATATCGGTCTTCTTGTGGTGTTGTACACTGTGGACGTCCCGTACTGTAGCGCCTGGACACGTTTCCTGTCTGCTGGAATCGTTGCCATAATCTTGAGATCACACTTTGTGGCACACGGAGGACCCGTGCTACGACCTGCTGTGTTTGACCAGCCTCCAGTCGCCCTAGTATTCTACCCCTCATAACAATATCAATATGTGTTCTCTGAGCCATTTTCAACACACAGTCACCATTAGCACGTCTGAAAACGTCTGCACACTTAACTCTGCACCATACTCTGACATGCACCAACACACCTCTGCGTGTGTGGACTGCTGCCAGCGCCACCGTGTGACAACAGCAGGCCAACTGCACCGCATGGTCATACCCCGAGGTGATATAAACCCGCAAACCGCCCACCAGAGCGTTGTTTAACCATGTATTAGCGTTATCCTTAATTTATGAGCATGAGTGTAGAAACCGCCACTGAGATCCACGAACCACACCATCAACCCCCTGGCCTTGTGACATGGCACATTATCGTGTTGAAAAATGCCACTGCCGTCGGGAAACCGCCATGAAGCGGTTTACGTGGTCTGCAACCACTGTACGATGATCCTTGGCCGTCATGGTGCCTTGCACGAGGTCCAATAGACCCAATCGGCATTCATCACATAATGCAGCGCTCTGACACTGCGCCAACGTTCAGTGGCGACGGTCACGGGCCCATTTCAGTCGTAGTTGCGGATGTCGTAGTTTTAACATCGGCACATGCGTGGGTCGTCAGCTGCAGATGCCCATAGTTAGGAGTGTTCGGTGCACTGTGTGTTCAGACACACTTGTACTCTGCCAGCATTGAAGTCTGATGTTAGTCCCACCACAGTTCGCCCCCTGTCTTGTTTTACCAGTCTGCCCAGCCTACGACATTCGAAATCTGTAACGAGGGGTAGCCGCTCAGCCACAAGATGTCTGCACGTGGTTTCACCTTTGTTTCGCCACGTGTTGAAGACACTCACCACAGTACTCCTCGAATAACCAACAAGTCGCGCAGTTTTCGAAACGCCCGTGCAGAGGCTTCGGGCCATCACAGTCCGCCCCCGCTCAAACTCAGATAGATCCCACGCCTTCCCCGTTCTACATACGGACAGCACGCTCACTGATACTGCATGTGCCGTGCGTGTGACTGACCAGCAGCCATTCCCCGCCAGGTGACGCTGCTATCGCCTGGACGGGTTCATCTAGAGAGTAGGTCAGCGGTTTTGTTCTGGCTGACCAGTGTATGAATTATAATATTGCAATTACTTTTCACAATAATTGTCATACTTTTATTTTATAATATATGCACGTTGTTTTCAGGGTGTTACAATCTTTTTAAATTCTCTTGTTCTTATATTTCATTTTCATATCAATTCTTAGACTAATTCTTATATTTTATTCTTATGTCCTCTGGAAGATTTGGTGCATTCCCATGGATGATATCTATCGTAGAAACATTCGAAACACAGAAATTCCGAACATCAAGAGCATCGCACGAAGACAGCTTCGCCACAGTGACTTTTTCCTCGTACGAATCTCTCTAGGAAAAGAAACATCGTTATCGTCGCTGGAGACTTCACACGCGGACAATAATTTCGCCACAAACCACGCACAACGGATCACTTTTCCGTAAAATGGAACTTGTAGGTGATTATAAATAAAGGTACATTACAGGAATTACATCGAAAACAATTTCAAATAATTTTCGCATTCATATATTGTTTTCTTTCCTTGGTTCATTCACCTGATATACAATTAGTAGATCAATTAAGACACATTTGTGCAGTAATCTTGTACAGGCATGGATAGATAAACGAAAAACAAAAAAATAAAAATAACAGTCGATTTTCGAAAACGGGGCTCGAAAGTACGAAGTCACGACGCCAGTCACTGTGCCAGCTCTTCGGTTGAACAGTTTATTCGCCAAAAGGCACATAACGAACACTTTGACCGTCGTTTTCTCAGAAACGTTCGAGTATGTGCATATATACCGAGACGTGTGATTGCTTGTTCTGACTCCTCTGAGCGACGTTTCTGGGGAATTGGGTTATGGCGGTAGCCCTGTTCTCCTTGTGAGTACACAAAAAATACGAACTTTTACTCTCTTTATTTTGCTTCAACTGCATTAAAAAGTATAAACAATAATAAAAAATTAAGTTCTAGAAAATTTCAATAATTAAATTAACGATTGTTATTTAATCACAGTTGAGCTTTTTGAAGATTTTTAAATCATATGAGTATTTAAAACTTCGCGTCACAGGTACTCAGAAACTACTACAAGTGTTCTGTCTGCTTGAAAAGACAGGCGCTAGAATAGCCACCATGTGATTGACACTTTAAACATTTTAGAAAAATTTTGAAATTCCATAAACATTTAACTCAGGAAGTGTTAACAATTCATTAAGAAAATGAATGTTAGCAAAGTACGTCAGTTTTAAAGGAATAAATCATCAAAGAGAAAAAGGAACACAAATGTATCTGATAAACAGATTCAGAGCAGAATGAAAAGCGTGGTGAAAATGAATGCATTAGCCAACAAAAGATTAACAGCTTGAGTTGAACTCATGCATCACATAGTTGCTTAGTTCATCTCAGACTCTAAAACACTCACACTATACACATCACAATTATATAACAGATAGAAAATACGGATCGCACACTGGTCTTTGGGTTGACATAATAAACCTGAAGCAAGAAAAACTGTGCCCCTTTAAGACACAAGTGCTTTAAGGTAAACACTGAAATGGACATACAAATGTTTTATAACAGTTTCAATGCCTGGACACTCATAGCAAAATGCATAGAGAATTTTAAGGAATCAACGCACGAGTGCTTTATAGTTAGCAGTCAATTGGAAATACAAATGTGTTATTACAGTTTTGGCGCCAGAGCATTCGAAACTAAGACGCATACGAATTTGACAAACCAGTCTTCAAGGTTAGTAAGGTAATAACTAGCACTGGGCAAAATGTCTGCCATTTTATACTTGTTGTAAGAATAACTCAGGCATGGTGGTAAGGTCCTATGGGACCAAACTGCTGAGGTCATCGGACCCTAAGCTTACACACTACTTAATCTAACGTAAACTAACTTATGCTAAGGACCACACACACACACACACACACACACACACACACACACACACACACACACACACACACACACACATGCCCGGGGAAGGACTCGAATCTCCGACGCGGAGCCGCAAGAACCATGGCAAGGCGCCTAAGACCACGCGGCTACCCCGCGCGTCCCTCAGGTATGTTCTGACCATCAGCACTGTTTATCCACATTAGAACATAGGCCAAAACAACGGCCACTAGCAAAACCTACGGAAAGCTACACGCAAGAACACAAAACAAACTTCAGTGACAAGAGCTCAGTAAAGAAGTGAGATTTTCTTGAATTACACTCCTGGAAATTGAAATAAGAACACCGTGAATTCATTGTCCCAGGAAGGGGAAACTTTATTGACACATTCCTGGGGTCAGATACATCACATGATCACACTGACAGAACCACAGGCACATAGACACAGGCAACAGAGCATGCACAATGTCGGCACTAGTACAGTGTATATCCACCTTTCGCAGCAATGCAGGCTGCTATTCTCCCATGGAGACGATCGTAGAGATGCTGGATGTAGTCCTGTGGAACGGCTTGCCATGCCATTTCCACCTGGCGCCTCAGTTGGACCAGCGTTCGTGCTGGACGCGCAGACCGCGTGAGACGACGTTTCATCCAGTCCCAAACATGCTCAATGGGGGACAGATCCGGAGATCTTGCTGGCCAGGGTAGTTGACTTACACCTTCTAGAGCACGTTGGGTGGCACGGGATACATGCGGACGTGCATTGTCCTGTTGGAACAGCAAGTTCCCTTGCCGGTCTAGGAATGGTAGAACGATGGGTTCGATGACGGTTTGGATGTACCGTGCACTATTCAGTGTCCCCTCGACGATCACCAGTGGTGTACGGCCAGTGTAGGAGATCGCTCCCCACACCATGATGCCGGGTGTTGGCCCTGTGTGCCTCGGTCGTATGCAGTCCTGATTGTGGCGCTCACCTGCACGGCGCCAAATACGCATACGACCATCATTGGCACCAAGGCAGAAGCGACTCTCATCGCTGAAGACGACACGTCTCCATTCGTCCCTCCATTCACGCCTGTCGCGACACCACTGGAGGCGGGCTGCACGATGTTGGGGCGTGAGCGGAAGACGGCCTAACGGTGTGCGGGACCGTAGCCCAGCTTCATGGAGACGGTTGCGAATGGTCCTCGCCGATACCCCAGGAGCAACAGTGTCCCTAATTTGCTGGGAAGTGGCGGTGCGGTCCCCTACGACACTGCGTAGGATCCTACGGTCTTGGCGTGCATCCGTGCGTCGCTGCGGTCCGGTCCCAGGTCGACGGGCACGTGCACCTTCCGCCGACCACTGGCGACAACATCGATGTACTGTGGAGACCTCACGCCCCACGTGTTGAGCAATTCGGCGGTACGTCCACCCGGCCTCCCGCATGCCCACTATACGCCCTCGCTCAAAGTCCGTCAACTGCACATACGGTTCACGTCCACGCTGTCGCGGCATGCTACCAGTGTTAAAGACTGCGATGGAGGTCCGTATGCCACGGCAAACTGGCTGACACTGACGGCGGCGGTGCACAAATGCTGCGCAGCTAGCGCCATTCGACGGCCAACACCGCGGTTCCTGGTGTGTCCGCTGTGCCGTGCGTGTGATCATTGCTTGTACAGCCCTCTCGCAGTGTCCGGAGCAAGTATGGTGGGTCTGACACACCGGTGTCAATGTGTTCTTTTTTCCATTTCCAGGAGTGTATATGCAACACTTAGTCACACACAAGACGAGGTCCACACCATTTCGATGCTGGATCTTGGGGAAAAAGAAATGTTAGCAGGAGCACATCCACCAACCAAGAAAGCTGAGATGGGAAGGGTAACAAGTCAGAAGACGCAACTGACGACCACGACATCAGAGGGAGTGACGTCGGCACAGTCGTCGCGTTGAACGATCGCCAACCACAACACGGCGACAGCTCCTCCGTCATTGGCGACCTATCCCTTGTATCGTCTAGAACAGCCAGCTATACAAGACCTTGCTGAGAGCGGTGTGCCAGATTAAATGATTAAGTGACTTGAAAGAGCGGCAAGCCTGCCCCTTCGTGAGACGCCATGGAAGCTGTCGCTAAGAGACGAAGACAAGAGAAGTTCAACGAGCGTCCAGAATCGGTTTGAGGGCACTCACGGCTCGAGTGTTTTCCGAGAAATGTTTAAAGGGAAGGGAGAGTTCCATCGTGGTTTAATGGTCGTGTTAGAACATTTTTACAGAAACAAAGAGAGCTTCCTCACAGCATTTAAACGAAGTCAAAGTCTGGCTGAAAAACAAAAGCTGAACGAAGTGAAAATGAGCATAAGAAGAGCAATGAGAGAAGCGTTCAATGAATTTGAGACTGTAATTTTGCCAATCGATCTGACTAAAAACCCTATTAAGTATTCGCCCTACCTAAAATCAGTGAGCGAAACGAAATCATCTATTCACACACTCATTGGCAGTACTGACACCGAAACAGAAGATGACACACCGAAGACATAATGCGGAATGCTGTCTTATGAAACTGTCTCAACACGAAATATCGTAATATGATTCCTCATCTCAGTCATCACACGAATGGCGAAATGGAATTGACTGAGACAAGTGATCGCGGAATAGAAAAGCAAGTGCAGTCGCTTAATAGTGGAAAAGCATCCGAACCAAATGAGGTACTTGTAAGATTCTATAGATTCTACAGAGATTTTGCGAAAGAACTTTCTCCTTTTCTAGCAGTTGTTTATAGTAAGTGTCTGGAGCAACGAAGGATACCTAGCGACTGAAAAATACACACACACACACACACACACACACACACACACACACACACACACAGGTCATTCCCGTTTTTAAGAAGAGTCGTAGGACAGATGGTGGGATTTATATGCCTGTATCAGTAACGTCATTCTGTTGTAGAATTATGGAACAAGTTTCATACTTACGTATTTTGACGTTTTTTGAAAAATAAAAATATCCTCTGTAAAAATGAACATGCATTCCGCAAACAGAGATTTTGCGAAATTCATCTCTCTCTGTTCGTTCGTAATATCTACAGTGGTATAGAAATCAGCGCCCGGGTTGTTACCATATTCCCTGATTCCAGGAAGATATTTGATGCACTTCGATTCCGCCGTTTAATGAAAAAAATCTGATTTTACCGAGTATCAAACCAGATTTATGACTGGATACAGGAGTTCCTTGCAGACATAATTCAACACGTCGTTCTTAAAGGAAAAAAATCGACAGATGTAGGTGCAATTTTAGAGTTATCCGAAAGGAGTGTGACAAGACCATTACTTTTCACAGTAAATGCAGGGTGTTACGGATATAATTGCAGATATTTCTATTGGCGACTGAGGGCGGTGCACTAAAGAAAATTACATCAATATTTACTGTCATATACAGACTAATAATTATAGCTCTTACAATTCATATGTTTTTAGATTGGTTATTACCTCAAAGAACATGTGCAAGAGCAAACCATTAATGAAACTTCCTGGCTATTTAAAAATCTATACAAGTGCTCTACACAATAGACCTCTTGTCCGCAAAAGGCGAAGGTCTCGAGTTCGAATCTCGGTCCGGCAGACAATTTTAATCTGCCAGGAAGTTTCATATCTGTGTACATTCCGCTGCAGAGTGAAAATTTCATACTGGAAGCCATATATGCTTATTTTCCTCTGGGCAGCAGGTCGGGCGATGAAATGTGGACGCATAGACGCAAAAGCGTTAGTCTGCACTGACAAGCGTAGCCTGTTTAGTGATCCAATATGACACTGCAGAAAACATCAGGTGGTAAAGTTTGTGACTTATTTGTGGGAAGACTGCTCGACACACAGGAAAAAAAAACACACCGATGTGTGTACGTGTTAAGGTACCACTCAAAACTTACACGCATTACACCCTGCATAAATGATCTAGTGAATACATCGGAGGCTCCAGGAGACTGTTCGCAGATGGTACGGTTGTCTGTATGAAGTTGGCAACGCCGGAAGACTGGCGAGCTGCTGGGAGACATGCGGGAGGAGTGATGGTTGATGCAGGGACTGCCGGTTGACGCTAAATGTAACTAAATCTAGAATATTGCTTGTAAATAGGCGAAAATCCACTACCGATCAATGATGCTATTTGTGAATACTGGCTGAGAACAGTAACATCCGTAAGATATATTGGAGCACTCGTCTAGAGCGACCTAAAGTGGAATTACCACATAGAACTTGTTGGGTCTCGCCCACTCGTCTCGTGTACGGTACCTAAGGGATGCAGCGTTCTGGGAATGCTATACAACGTGCCGGCCTCTGTGGCCGAGCGGTTCTAGGCGCTTCAGTCCGGAAACGCGCTGCTGTTACGGTCGCAGGTTGAATCCTGCCTCGGGCTTGGGTGTGTGTGCTGTCCTTAGGTTAGTTAGGTTTAAGTAGTTCTAAGTCTAGGGGACTGATGACCTCAGATGTCAAGTCCCACAGTGCTTAGAGACATTTTTTGCTATACAACAATTCAAGGAAATAACATTAGCAGTTTTATGTCAATAAAGTAAATTGACAAAACTTAACTTTGGAGTTACATCGGTGTCGCAAGTAAAATGTTCATCGCTGAAGAGAAAGTCGAGACAAGCAACTGCTAAGGATCACAACTACCTGTTCTTGTAGCACTAATGTTCGTATGCTGAGCACTAAAGTTCGACCGTGGCTGGCAGGAGCGGCGCTTATAGTCACTTCTTGCAGAGGTTGTTCCTGGCGTGATGAGATTCTTGTCAGCGGGCTATTGGCTGACGTTTCCTCACCGCCTTCTTCGTCATCGTTCCGGCGCTTGTTGTTACGAACATTCCTCCCCCCCCCCCCCTCCCCCCTCAAAGCGAAGGACCGTAGTCGTGTCGGGAGTGCGACAACGGCGGGGAATATGCAGGAGTGTGGGCGCAACGTAGGACCGGAAGTTGTGGCTGCAGGGGACGTCAAGCTTCAGGCCGTACCCGCCATCCGGCCTGCGCTCTGGCGGAAACGTCCCCCGGAAGGGTATGCATCTACCTCCTGCTGTCATGAACCCGGTGAAGAAGGCGGCGACTGTTGCGGTGTGGGCGGGTCCAGTTCCATCGGTAGGACGAGAAGAGGCGGAGGAGGCGAAGTCTCCATCTCCATAGGGTCGTCCCGCGATGTCGTGATGACACCCTCTGGCGGCTCCTGTGGTCGCGCTGTCCGCTGGACCCGTGGATCTGGAGGAAGAGAAAGATAATCGTGTACGTGACAGAGGCAACTTTGGTTTTGGTAACGGCGCTGCGATCCATCTTGACCTGAAAGAAGATACACGCAAGCGCCAAGTCGACGGACGATCCCGCCTCGCGCCCACCGTCTGCTGCCTCTAAAAACCCTGTAAAAGACAATATCGTGCGGCGCGAAGCGATACTTGTCGCCTAACTTCGGCGCCCGATGCTGAGGAAGATGGAGTAGTTGGAGCAGTGTCCGATGGTGGCAGCCGTGAAGCAATTCCGCCGGCGATGGTCCATCTCGTGGGTGCGAACGAAATGAGGCGAGAAACAGTTGCAATGCTTGATCCCTGGTGTGTGCGGTGCGAAGTTTGGCCGTCTGCCGTTTGAAGGTTCTGATAAAACGTTCCGCTTCGCCGTTTAACTGTGGATGGAACGGTGCACTAGTTATATGCTATATGTCATTGCGTTCACTAAATTTTTCAAATTCATTTGACGTGAACTGAGGTCCGTTGTCTGACACTAGCACTTCAGGTAAAGATTCTACGCAAAAATCGATGACAACTCCTGAATTGTGCTACGTGATGTTGTCGAGTTCATTGGCAGAGCAAATGGAAACTTGCTATACGAGTAAAGCGCAATCAAGCAAAAAGGTCCCGCAATGTTGATGTGCACACGTTGCCATGGTGATTGCGACTTAGGTCAAGCAGAGAATTTTTGTGGGGGAGCGAACTGATTTTCTGCACATGCATTACACTGTGACGTCATCTGTTCTATTTGGATGTCCATATGCTACCAAGTACATTGTCGACGCGCTAACTGTTTCGAACGAACAATTTTCTTGGTGAAGTAACTGCGACACTTCTTTTTGCAAAGCTTTAGGGATCAACACACGTGACTGTTCACTATCATTCTGAACAACAATTACATCTTTCTGTACCACGAGGCTATGCAAAGTATCGGCGCACTACAGAGTTCTTCATGCTATGCAAGGAACGAGGTCAATGCTCAAATCTGGATCAGCGTCCATGGTGTGAGCATTTTTCCTGTAGTTCAGCGGAAAAGACTGAAGCAATTCAGAGTCCTGAGCATCGATGTGACAACAAGATACAGCAGAAGCGTCAAAGTCTGTGTCGGGGCCAATCGGAAGACACGAAAGCGCGTCCGCGTTACCATGTTGAGCTGTCGGACGATGTACAATCTCGTACTGGTATTGAGATAACATCAGAGCCCATCGTTGCAATTTTTGGGCAGCTCGTACAGGAACCGTTTTCGTCGGATGAAACAAGGACTGCAAAGGCTTGTGATCCGTTACTAAGTAGAATTTCCTGCAATAAAAATAGTGGTGGAATTTGGTGACACCATACACAATAGCCAATGCCTCTTCCTCTTTTTGTGAATAGTTACACTGAGCTCTGGGCAACAATTTCGATCCGAAAGCAGTAGGTCTGTGTTTATAACGAATTCTGTGCGAAAGCACTGCACCAATTCCGTAAGAGGAAGCGTCAACTTGGAGTACAACTGGTTTGCCAAGATGAAAGCGAACTAAGCGTCGATCACTGTGCAATGCCTCCTTAAGTTTTTGAAAAGCTACTTGCACTCATATGTACAAACAAAGGGGACATTCCTGCGACGCAAGCGATGCAATGGAGCTGTGGTTTGTGCAGCATTCTGTATGAACCTAATATAATAGTTCATTTTCCCTGACTGCAGTTCTGTAAGATTGCTAGGAACTGGCAAACCTCATATGTTTAATAAATGCGACTGAAGAGGATGTACACCTTGACTGAAGAGGATGTACACCTTGACTGTTTATGACATGACCAAGATACTGCAATTCAGGTCTAAAAAAATCAGCCTTGTCCAGTCTTCACTTTAGTCCTGCATCAGATAACACACGAAACAAAGCACGCAAATTTGCAATATGTTCTTCAGGTGTACGACCTGCTACTACAGTATCGTCCAAATAGTATAAACAGTTTGGCACTTGCGCAGTCAGCTGTTCCAAATACCGTTGAAAACTGGCGGGTGAGGAAGCACTGCCAAACGCAAATATTTGAACAAGCCCAAATGAGTATTTACTACACACTCTGTTTGAGGTTCTTCATCGAGCGGTATTTGAAGATACGCGTCAAGCAAATCAATTTTTGAAAAATAGCGTCCAGCGCCTAATTTGTCCATGAGATCCTCGGCGTGTGGCAATGGATAAGTATCAATGTGGGTTGACTGTACACTTAAAGCTAACACAGAGGCGAATACGACCTGAAGGTTCAGGGAGCAAAACCAGTGGACTTGCCCTTTGACTAGCTGATACGGGCGCAATAACTCCGCTATCTTGAAATTCTTTAAGTTCAGCAACGACTTCCTCCCGTAATGCAATGGGAACAGTTCTGGCCCGGAAAAATTTCGCTTGAGCATTGTCTTTCAGTATAATATGGGCAAAAAAAGTGTTAGCTTTGCCTAAACCTTCAGAAAAGAGTTCCGGGAATTCTTTTAGCAAGCAAGCTACACTGTCTTTTGCACTGAATGCAGACACTGACAACACATTGTCCTGATAGTTAAATCCAAACAAATCAAAAGAATCAAGACCAAATATGTTCTCAGACTCTCCTGATTTTTGTTCAAGTCACTGTTCGTGCATGCGAGCGATACAAGGCAGTCAAAGTACATGTTCAGAGAATGGGAATGTCTTATCCATTATAAGCCGTCAACTGCGTGCTAGTTGTAAACAGGCGTGGGGAGCCTAGCAGTTCATAAGTGCGACGATTTAGCAATGTGACAGAGGCACCCGTGTCCAACTGAAATTTCACACGTTTCCCACAGATAAGAAAATGAACAAAAAGTTCGTTTGACTGACGTATCACCGACGAAACTGCACGCTTGCTAGTTGCAGACTTTGAATATATTGCATTGATGACATTGGCCTTGTGACTAGATTTTTCTGAGTGGGCCGAATTGTTGTGTTTGTTCCATTGCAAACAGTCATCGTACATGTCCTTTCCTACCACAAGCGTAACACTGAGCTTGTCGGGAGGGGCGGTCTTGGCGTTTGTGCCGTGATTAACATCTAGGGCAAGGCGTAATTCTGTTCACCTGTGTAAGTAGGCTGTTTAGGGTTTTATGTTGGTAACGCCACGTAGTGCTCTGTATGAAAATCGCTCACTGCACTGTGTGCAGTCTGTGGCTGGTTGGACTCAGTGTTGGAATATTCGCTTGTGTAGTGTTGGGCAGTTGGATATGAACAGAGCGTAGCGTTGGGCAGTTGGAGCTGAGCCGCCAGCACTGGTGGATGTTGGGAGAGAGGTGCCAGAGTTTTGAGCGGACTATCTGGACATGTGTCCTCGAAAAAGAAAATTTGTAAAGATGAATGTGATGAATTGATAGATATATATTATGACTTTTGAACATTATTAAGGTAAATACATTGTCTGTTCTCTATCAAAATCTTTCATTTGCTAACTATGCCTATCAGTAGTTAGTGCCTTCAGTAGTTAGAATCTTTTATTTAGCTGGCAGTGTTGGCGCTCGCTGTATTGCAGTAGTTCGAGTAACGAAGATTTTTGCGAGGTAAGTGATTCATGAAAGGTATAGGTTATTGTTAGTCAGGGCCATTCTTTTGTAGGGATTATTGAAAGTCAGATTGATTGAGCTAAAAATATTGTGTGTCAGTTTAGTGATGATCAGAATAAGTGAAGAGAAAACTGTTTGAGTACGTTCAGTTTTGCTCAGCTGTTTGAAAATCAGCACAGTCATTCTTAATTTTTCTAAGGAGACGTTTCAGTAACACCTCGTAGCCAGTTGTTGTTCTTCGTCTTGTTCACTTCATCTTCGTTCCGGCGCTTGTGGTTACACCAGAACAAAACCAAATGTAGGAAAAGCAGAGGCCAGGCTGAGATTCATGGGACGAGTCTTGAAGAAATGTAAATCATCCACGAAAGAAGCGGCTTACGAAACAATTGTCCAACCGATTCTTGAGTATTGCTCATCAGTTTTGGATTCTTACCAGGTTGAACTAACACGAGACATAGACAACGTGTAACGAAGAGTGGATCGTTTCGTCACGGGGTCGATCGATTGGCGCGAGAGTGTTGCACCAATGCTCAACAGACTCCAGTCGCAGATACCACAAGAGAAGTGCTGTGAGTCGCGGAGTGGTTTACTATTGAAATTCGGAGACAATACGTTCCGTGAAGGGGAGTGCAACCGATCATTTCATTCCACACACGTCCCACCAAATAAACACGTGGATATTAGAGAAATTAGAGCTAATACGGAAGGTTTACCAACTATCGTTCTTCCAACGCGCCATTCGTGACCGAAAGAGGGAAGGGGGAACACAGTACCCTCCGCAACACACCGCAAGGTGGCAAGACGGCTTGCGAAGTATAGATGTAGATATAGATGACAGCCATCTGTCTGTTGACACTACAGGAGAAATTCATTTCATTTTTACACTACCAGCTCACCTCGGGTAGCTAACATGCTTGCTACACATCTTCCCGCACCATCCGCACGTCGTCAAAGGCTATGGAATACACCCCACCATTAAACGTCTTCATAGCCAGAAATCTGATTAAAGTCAGGCGAACGTGGAGGCCATGATACCGCCCCTCGCCGACCAATCTACTGCCCATTAAACGTGTGCGTTAGGTATGACGCGTAGAACATACGGTGGTGTCCCTGTATTGCATAAACCATTTTCGTTGTCTTTCTGCAACAGTAGCGTTCTCCATTAGCACAGGTAATTTGTTGTGCAGAAATTGGTGATAAACAGTGCTTGGTAATTATATATATCAGTGGTGTCTGTTCCGTCCGACACGTTCGACATCGGACATCTGTCCGACACAACCAGTGGCATGCATTCAGGGGAGGCACTGCCACGGTAACAATAACTGAAACGATACATTATGTAATTATAACCATACATTTCCTCAACAATATCTAGATAAGATCCTTATATTTCTTTGAACCACATAGAAATAATACGATCATTATGCCACGTTGTTGATAGTACATTCTGAGCCGAACCGAAGCACTGTCCGGATAAGTTAACCGAGCAGCGAGAGACTTACGCACGCACCTTTACTGGCCCACAGGACGCCTGCGTTTTTTTCGGCCACATGCGATGACAGCTTCGGATGGACTTATAATACAGAGTAACGGAGTGTAGCAATAATAGCACAGTATTGTAATGCCTCGGTTGCGAGTTTTCCAAGTCTGTACGAAAGCGGGCAAAGGTCCCGAGTTCGAGTCTCGGTCGGGCACACAGTTTTAATCTGCCAGGAAGTTTCAACTCGACTAGTGTCTGAAATACTGCTGTAGGGAACTGACATCATGAATGATACAGGGCTGTACATGAACCCCCAAGAGTACGAGGGATTGGAGATCTCTTCTGAACAACACGTTGCAAGGCATCCCAGAAATGTCCAATAATGTTCATGTCCTACACGATTACAGAGCCGCCACCAGCCTCTATCAATGAGCCGTGGTAAAAATTGCTGTTTTGAAGAGCGCGCCGCAGCGCGTTCTGTGAAGCAGTCGCCCTACGTTTCTGGCGGTGGCGCCACTGTGGCAATCGCAGCTTTGGTGTCTCCCTCTGGTGGGAAAGCGGAAAGGTTGCCTGTTCACGTGCATTTAAGGGGCGCTATGAGCTCGCCAGTGGTGCAGTCCGAGTGAGGCTGGTTCAGTCTGGCACTCTCGGCGAGCCTGGTCAGTTGGTCAGCGGGGTCAGTGTGGGGCAGTGAGTGTCTGCCTATCGTCCGGAGTGCCACTATGTGTTAGGCCGCCAGTCTGCTCGAGTTGGTTCAGGCAATGGTCATCGACGGTTGGATCGATCGGTTGGTCGGTCGCGCACTGAGACACAAGATGACTCGTCCGTCTTGAGCGTCGGCGCATGTGAGGTCGCTACGTCAGTCCAGTCGGCCGCGCCGTATAGCGAGGGGTAGCTTCGCGGTCGACACGAGAGCAACAGGAGTTAACCCACGACATCGGTCTGGCCGGTGCGAGCTGCGACGCCGTGAGACGGGAGATCGGCGCGCCTTCCTGCGTCCGTTGAAGCGGCTGGCAGCGGGCGGTTCGGGAGAGCGTTTTGGGGGTGCTGCGCCAGGTCTTCGGAAGACATCGCAGTTTATTAGAAGTGATTCGTGATATGTTGTTTCATTACTTGTTAAATTCTGCTTGTTTTCTTGGTCAGTCTCTCGTAGCCAGCTTGCTCGACCGTCTCTCCTCCGCATTTGTTAGGCAGTTAGTGTCTGTCTGTCTGTCTGTCGGACTGCCATACGTTAGTAGCTGCCTCTGTCATGTTTGACGGATTCGGTGTTAACGAATTTATTGCTTAAGGTGTAAAGGCCGAATTCCTGAAATATTTTATCTTGCTTATCATCTTGCGACGTGGTATATGTGTAATGTAGAGCATGTTGGTACATTTTATGTAAACTTGCGTTTTATGGATTTTATTTAAATGGTCATTTTAGTATATAAAGTTGCCACCCTTCCACCGTTTAATATTTATTGCACAAGAACCGAACACTGTACAGATATCATACATATGTCATTTTCAAGAGAAACCCTGAAAGTTTTTCTCGTGTATACCGCCACAGCGTAGTTTGGTAATTTTCCGATAATCAGCGCTAGTCGCAAACATAGCGAGTATAGGTTCACAGGAAGCTTTTCTGTTTGTTGGAGTTCGACAAAAACAAGTGTGCTACAGTTATTCAACGGATGTTTAGAACCAAGTACGGTAAGAAGCCACTGGCACAACAAATTCGTTACGACGGGTTGCTTGCGCCTGGTAAAGAGAAGCAGACGTCCCAGTATGAGTGAAGTGAATGTCGAGCGCGTACGAGAGGCATTCATAAGGAGTCCAAAGAAATCGGTGTGTCGTGCATCCCGTGAACTTCACATTGGAGCTAGCGCAGAAGCTCAATGACGACGATAAAGACAAGAGTATTGAGTTTTGTTCGCAGTTGCAACAATTGAATGAGGATGGGGATGGCATTGTTTATCGCTTAATTTTTAGCGACGAAGCCACTTTTCATGCTAATGGGAAAGTGAACAGGCATAATTGTCGAACTGGGGTACAAAGCATCCACATGAATGCATTGAATCCCAAAAGTAAATGTTTCTTGTTCTCTGTCACGTCGAAAATTGTATGGGCCATTCTTCTTCGCCGAGAGCACTGTCTCTGGATATTCCCGTATACAACACTTAGTGATATGCCCTGAATTCGTATATGGTTCAAAATCCTGGAGCATGACTAATCGAGAAAAGAATAAACTATTAATATTTGAAAGTAGAGTAATGAGAATAGAGAAGGGGAAAGAATGAGGATATCTACCTCTTGACACAACGACCCACAATCCTACAGAAGCTGAAGAACAAAAGAATCCATTGTGTGGGTCATGTAGCCCACATGCCAGAAGAAAGACAGGCGGAGAAAGCAGTTGCTGGTAAACGAAACAGCAGACGCTCCGTAGGACGACCAAGTCAGCGGTGGACCGACGACCTGGCGAAGGACTTGGCTCCCCTGATGTTTGAAGACTCCTAGAGGAGCCGAGCGCAACACAGAAAGGGACGGAGGCAGTTTGTGGAAGCAGTGCGTGGTCTGCACGGCCTATGAACGCTGGATATGTTAAGAAATTTGTTACTGCTCTTCCTGCGCCAGGTTAAATATGTCTGGACGTCGTAGCATAGTCTCATTGACCGGCTCCTTCTTCTGATAATCTCCCATAGAGTTAGTCGCTCACGTATACCTTTTGGTACTTCATATCCGACTTTATATATTCACGTAATTTCAAATACTTCCAGTTTCTCTTTCCCCTGGAATCCGAAGGTCCAAGATTCACTTTCACACAATGCTGTTCTTCAGACGAGACTCCCATATCAGTATATAATACCAGTTGCTAAACTTTCTGTGGATACCCTCTTTGCTTCAATCATTGTGTGTAATCCTTCTTCCTAGTATATTCTATCCCTCCTTACACTACTGCAACATTCCCAGCTTATGTTGCTTTATTTTTTGTATTGTATTTTAGTTGTTTAATTGACATGTGATCAGGACTCGTATAGCCACCATCGTCCATACAAGGTTTCATACATCGCAGAACAATGAACACTTAGGAACACTAATGCCCCACAGAGTGGTCGCGCGGTTTGAGGCGCCATGTCAGTGATTCCGCGGCCCCACTCGCCGGAGGTTCGAGTCCTCCCTCGGGCGTGGGTGTGTGTGTTGTTCTTAGCGTAAGTTAGTTTAAGTAGTGTGTAAGTCTAGGGACCGATGACCTCAGCAGTTTAGTCACTTAGGAATTCACACATTTGAACATTAGGAACATTATTCATCAACATGAAATTGCGGTAGAATCATAATAAACATTAACCGACTCTTCTAACGAAAAGATACAAAAAACGACATACTATGTAGTGTCTAAAACATAGCAGTACAGTAAAACATGTAGCCAAACAGCAACCGATGGTGATCAGACGTTGCATTAGTTGACTCGTCCCATTGCATTTGATACGGCAGCCAGAAAATATTTGACTAACATCCTCCTTTATACCGCAATCTCACAATGAGGACATGACCAGACGAACAAGATGTATTTGCTTCCTGCAAGAACCGTAGTTGAACGTGAGACGTCTTCAGGTCCTCTTTGGCATACTATTTGCCTTTGTATTTTGGAGATATATTGCTGTAGTGTCGTCCGCAGAACGAGATATCATGACAAAGTCTGTACATCACGACGGAAACACTAGTATGCATAGTCGCTACCAGAAGCAGCGGCGAACGAGAGACTCCGCCGTTGACAATTGTTTCCACATGCGACCGCAGCGGAACGCTTATTTACGCACCCCACTCTGCGATCATCGCCGAAGATGACATCGTCTCTCTACAGAGCCAGCTGTGAGAAAGTTGTAATGGACCGAATCATGCAGCAAAGTTTATAGAGAATTTTACTTTGAGGGAAGAGACTATTATCTTGTACTGTATCAAGTGATAAGTTAATTTTCAGTGACAGTAACAAATACACACGATACTCCGTACACGTGGATTGTTTTAAAGTATTTCTTCTTGTTCAAGTTATAATAAAGCGATCTAATATTTTGTGTGTGCTGTAACAAATCTAAGAACCTACCACTGAGCCGACGAGAATTATTTGGTTAGGCACAACCAATACCAACGAGCCTGGTCCTTTGCACAGATACTTCTCAGCTCTTTACAAAGTCGGTGATGTTATGTGCACGTTGCTCCACTGCATAGTCCGACCTGGTTTGCCTCGTTGTTCTTTTTAGAGTTCTGTTAGTCAGCAGCCTTACTATTGATAGTGTTCCTTGGGTGTGTCCTATTGCGTGTTTACCCAAATCTGAGTTGCCACGGGAATTGACTCAAAAAGAAGTTGTTCAGTTTCAGGAGCAGGAGATAGAACGACTGCTGCTATGCGTCCAACAGGAGAGTATGTTGCTAACAAGACAAACAGCAACCAGTCGGTATCTGCCCCCAAGTTTCACCATTGCAATAGGAACGAAGAGGATTGGCCAAAATATCACGCTTACAACATTATAATTACGGTGTTCTCTCTCTCTCGCTCTCTCTCTCTCTCTCTCTCGCTACTGACGAGTACCATGTACACTACTGGCCATTAAAATTGCTACACCAAGAAGAAACGCATGTGATAAACGGGTATTCATTTGACAAATATATTATACTAGAACTGACATGTGATTACATTTTCACGCAATTTGGGTGCATAGATCCTGAGAAATCAGTACCCAGAACAACCACCTCTGGCCGTAATAACGGCCTTGATACGCCTGGCAATTGAGTCAAACAGAGCTTGGATGGCGTGTACAGGTACAGCTGCCCATGCAGTTTCAACACGATACCTCAGTGCATCAAGAGTAGTGACTGGCGTATTGTGACGAGCCAGTTGCTCGGCCACCATTGACCAGACGTTTTCAGTTGGTGAGAGAGCTGGAGAATGTGCTGGCCAGGGCAGCAGTCGAACATTTTCTGTATGCAGAAAGGCCCGTACAGTACCTGCCACATGCGGTCGTGCATTATCCTGCTGAAATGTAGGGTTTCGCAGGGATCGAATGAAGCGTAGAGCCACGGGTCGTAACAAACGTGAAATGTAACGTCCACTGTTCAAAGTGCCGTCAATGCGAACAAGAGGTGACCGAGACGTGTAACCAATGGCACCCCATACCATCACGCCGGGTGATACGCCAGTATGACGATGACGAATACACGCTTCCAGTGTGCGTTCACCGCGATGTCGCCAAACACGGATGCGACCATCATGATGCCGTAAACAGAACCTGAATTCATCCGAAAAGATGACGTTTTGCCTTCGTGCGACCAGGTTCGTCGTTGGGTACACAATCGCAGGCGCTCCTGTCTGCGATGCAGCGTCAAGGGTAACCGCAGCCATGGTCTCCGAGCTGATAGTCCTTGCTGCTGCAAACGTCGTCGAACTGTTCGTGCAGATGGTTGTTGTTTTGCAAACGTCCCCATCTGTTGACTCGAGGACCGAGAAGTGGCTGCACGATCCGTTACAGCCATGCGGATAATGTGTCTGTCACCTCGACTGCTAGTGATACGAGGCCGTTGGGATCCAGCACGGCGTCCCGTATTACCCTCCTGAACCCACAGATTCCATATTCTGCTAACAGTCATTGGATCTCGACCAACGCGAGCAGCAATGTCGCGATGTGATAAACTGCAATCACGCTAGGCTCCAATCCGACCTTTATCAAAGTCGGAAACGTGATGGTACGCATTTCTCCTCCTTACACGATGTATCACAACAACGTTTCACCAGGCAACGCAGGTCAACTGCAGTTTGTGTATGAGAAATCGATTGGAAACTTTCCTCATGTCAGCACGTTGTAGGTGTCGCCACCGACGCCAACCTTGTGTGAATGCTCTGAAAAACTAATCATTTGCATATCACCGCATTTTCTTCGTGTCGGTTAAATTTCGCGTCTGTAGCAAGTCACCTTCGTGGTGTAGCAATTTTAATGGCCAGTAGTGTATATTTACAGCTGTGTCCCGAGTCTCCTCCAGAAGATGTTAGTTACGGTTTTTTGACACTCAGGTTCATGTCGCTTTAGCAACATCTAAATTTTTTGTCTCAAGAGGCAGTCTGCACACACTTTCAAACAGCGGATTTAAGTGTTCTTGTGGAGTCAGTTGCAGTGATGTATTATATGAAGCAATCACACAAAATGTGTCAGACACACGCATTCACGCTGCTGTTCTAAAATTGCCATATCCCTATCTTAAAACATTTTTGTCTATTGTGGAGTCTCAAAATATTTTAGACACAACTGAAATTAATTTTGAAGCCCCGTCTATTTCTCTTGTTGAAAGTGCGCAATATACTCAGTTTAAAGTTCATGTTAATGTTAGAGTGAATAAAAACAGGGCTCAGATGAACAGCAAACGTACAGGTAAAAACTTTGTCTCGTGGTACACGAGGTGTACCATAGCATACATTGAGAAAGTCTTGTCCTCAGTGCTTTTCAAATCACGACAAAAAAGCTTGTCCTTGTCGGAATATGAAATGTTTCCAGCGTGGTAGTCAAGGTCATATCCAAATAGTGTGTTTACAAGACAGCCGGGGCATGCGCCAGAATGGTTCAAATGGCTCTGAGCACTATGGGACTTACTGCTGAGATCATCAGTCCGCTAGAACTTAGAACTACTTGAAGCTAACTAACCTAAGCACGTTACAAACTTCCATGCCCGAGGCATGATTCGAACCTGCGACCGTAGCGATCGCGCTGTTCTCGTACGCACACGTTAAACAAATCAGACAAGTCTTAAAGAATGTTTGGCACAGTTCCTGGAACTGAGTACCTGAAATCAAACACATTTTGTAACACCACGCAAAGTTCCAGACTGTAGCTCCTAGAACCGCTCGGCCACACCGGCCGGCGCGCCAGACTGGCACACGGCTTCAGCGACGCTTACAGTACGTGCATGGTGTGTCGACAATGTCATTAGAGCCAGCACAAGTGCAGTCTCGCATTTCCGCACTGCGAAAAACTTTTGCTGTAGTACACAGATGGAAGAACAAACTTTTTTCCAATTAACAGTGGCTCAAAAGTCTATTAAATTTCAGTTAGACACAGCTGCATCCGTTTCCCATATAAATGATGACACATAAGAAAACGATCTGTAGCCTGCCGCTACAGATGTCTGATTCTGTTTTGTCTGCATGTAACTGACACGAAATACCAACTTTGCGTGGTGTTACAAAATGTGTTTGATTTCAGGTACTCAGTTCCAGGAACTGTGCCAAAAATTCTTTAAGACTTGTCTGATTTGTTTAACGTGTGCGTACGAGACAGTGTGTTACAAATCAATGTTTCAGTGCTTCATATAAAGTTTGTAACTTATGTAATAATTACAGTTAACTGTCTGAACGAGGTTTAGGAAGGGCTAAGGATTACGAATGGCTCACTACTATTTTTTCGCATTAGGCCTGTCTCCCATCCAATAAGTGGGAGAATTGCTCTGGAAATGCAACCATGGAAAGGTGATGCGTTTGTAGGACCCATTTCTGCAAGGCAGTGAATATTTAGGTCTGCGTGCTGATTTTAAAGCCATAGTAAACCCACGAACTGTCATGGATTCATTTCCTCTCCCTCTGTCGAAGGAATTAATGGACAGACTGGCACAGGGCAGATTCTTTCCAAGATTGATTTACTTGAGGCATACTTTCAGTTACCGCTGGAGGATTTTATGATCAAAACTCGCCTAGATTCGCTCTAGTTCCAAAGACTACTGTTTGGAAGTGCTTTAGCTTCTACTATTTTTCAACGGTTCCTGGAACAATCAACAGTTAAAGTCCCCTCTTGTACAAACTATCTGTGTTATAGTGTTGTCGTGGGTCATACGCCTGTCGAACATTTGACTAATTTAGACTGCTTATTTCAAGTTCTTTCTGTGGCTGTCTTAAAGTTCAACAAGGTTAAGTGCTCTTTCGTCCACGAAGAACTTGCATATTTAGAACGTGTTATAAATAGACGGATAATCATTCAGCTAATTTACACTTGTCCACGGTTAAAGAATTGCCGGCACCCCGTAACATTAAGGAGCTACAAGCTGCTTTGGGTAATCTCGCCTACTACATTAAATTCGTTGCAAGCGCTGCGTAAATTGCTGCTCCGCTGAACCGACTGCGGTGGAAAAGTATTCGCCTTCTGTGGTGCCAAGAGTGTCAGGATGCATTTCACCAGTTAAAGGACGCATTATTAAGTCACCGTTATTTGATGGAATTACATTTTCCTGGGGACATGTTGAATCTCACCTTTACCTCGGAACAGGATAGCAGCTGAAGAAATCAATTAAAATTTGTGTCACGGTCAGGGATTGAATCCACATCTTCTGCTTACTGGGCAGATGTCTTATTCACTACACCACCCTGACATCGTGGCTAACACTGACGATTTAAGAACGGAAAAAAGGGCTGAAGCGAGAATTTAAGCTTGTGTTAGTGAGGGCACTGGACTAGGGTAGTCCATGGAACAGTGCCAGGGTGATGTAGTGGATAACACATCTGCCTTGTAAGCAGGAGACATTGGTTCAAGTCCCGGCCTTAGCAAAAAAAAAATTTAATTCGTTTATTCAGCGCCTATGCTTATTGAAGATGAGACTCAGTATATCTCCAGGAAAATGTGTTTCTTTCAGCTCAATAGATCAACTATGCCTCACCTATTGGAGAGCCTCGGAAATGCTGATTGAACTGCGAATTTACTTTCAAAACCTTTTCTTAAAGAATTTACTTTATTTACTAACGGTTCATCAAGAACATTAACACATTTAATCACACTATGTGAGCATGGAAGTAGTTGCCAGTGGGTAACTAATGGAAACAAATCAAATTTCTTTAAAAAAAATCGAAATTTTATTCCTAAAAACCCTTGATTAAAAAAAAAAAACAGATTTAAAAATTATAATCAGAAAGCACCCCCTAAATATCAAGTTACAATTTATTTAGGGGCAGAAATAACAATTTTTTTTATAGTATGAGCTTTCGGGCTGAGAAGCTTACCGCTCCCTTTTAACACGGTCGTAGTCACGACCGCTCACAACAACCTCTGAAAGACTACGCTGGTGCAAATCTGCAACACACCAGATTACTTTAAACTAAAAATTTTAACAACTCACACAAACACATAAACTAGGCACCCCGTAAGAGGGATGGAAATGGTACGAAACACTAACATTAAAATTATTTGCCACCGAAAGCGCAACTTGTTTTTAAAAGAACTCTTACGGTGGAAGGTTGCTGTTGTTGTTGTTGTCTTCAGTCCTGAGACTGGTTTGATGCAGCTCTCCATGCTACTATATCCTGTGCAAGCTTCTTCATCTCCCAGTACTTACTGCTACCTACATCCTCCTGAATCTGCTTAGTGTATTCATCTCTTGGTCTCCCTCTACGATTTTTACCCTCCAATGCTAAATTTGTGATCCCTTGATGTCTCAGAACATGTCCTACCAACCGGTCCCTTCTTCTTGTCAAGTTGTGCCACAAACTCCTCTTCTCCCCAGTTCTATTCAATACCTCCTCATTAGTTATGTGATCTACCCATCTAATCTTCAGCATTCTTCTGTAGAACCACATTTCGAAAACTTCTCTTCTTGTCCAAACTATTTATCGTCCGTGTTTCACTTCCACACATGGCTACACTCCATACAATTACTTTCAGAAACGACTTCCTGACACTTAAATCTATACTCGATGTTAACAAAATTCTCTTCTTTAGAAACGCTTTCCTTGCCATTGCCAGTCTACATTTTATATCCTCTGTACTTCGACCATTATCAGTTATTTTGCTCTCCAAATAGCAAAACTCCTTTACTACTTTAAGTGTCTCATTTCCTAATCTAATTCCCTCAGCATCACCCGACTTAATTCGACTACATTCCATTATCCTCGTTTTGCTTTTGTTGATGTTCATCTTATATCCTCTTTTCAAGACACTGTCCATTCCGTTCAACTGCTGTTCCAAGTCCTTTGCTGTCTCTGACAGAATTACAATGTCATCGGCGAACCTCAACGTTTTTACTTCTTCTCCATGTACTTTAATACCTACTCCAAATTTTCCTATTGTTTCCTTTACTGCTTGCTCAATATACAGATTGAATAACATCGGGGATGGGCTACAACCCTGTCTCACTCCCTTCCCAACCGCTGCTTCCCTTTCATGCCCCTCGACTCTTATAACTGCCATCTGGTTTCTGTACAAATTGTAAATAGCCTTTCGCTTCCTGTATTTTACCCCTGCCACCTTTAGAATTTGAAAGAGAGTATTCCAGTCAACATTGTGAAAAGCTTTCTCTAAGTCTACAAATGCTAGAAACGTAGGTTTGCCTTTCCTTAATCTATTTTCTAATATAAACCGTAGGGTCAGTATTGCCTCACGTGTTCCAACATTTCTGCGGAATCCAAACTGATCTTCGCCGAGGTGGCACATAACGGTGTCATAATATTTGAAAGTGTTCCCAGATCTTATGTACACCTTATATTGAGGCCTACACTACGCTGGTACACATACGAGATACAGATGGTGCAGCAACTGAAATCTCATGATCCTAAACAACGCTGTAACCTGCTCTTCGGTTTCTAGCACGGATCGAAGTTGATGACTAGTGACTGGGCAATATTCTGTGATGAGGCACATTTCGTAGTACAGGGTGCAGTGGATATACATAACTGCTTAATTTGGGATACTGTTAAACTGCACAGTGTGCGCAAAGAGTCATTGCACCCACCATATGTGACTGTGTGGTGTGGATTCACAAGCAACTCTATTGCCGGTCCGTTGTTCTTTGAAGAGAATACGTCGGCCGGGACTGTCAGGCGTAACGTTTGCACCAAAAACATCTGATTCCTGCTTTGGATGAGCGCAACTTTGTAGAAACCATTGTTTTCATGCAATATGGGGCAAAGCCTCATGTCCGTCGCCCAGTGAAAAATCTACTAAATACAGCCTCCCACGAATGTGCTATCTCAGTAGTTTTCCAGACGCATGGTCTGCAAGATCACCTGATCTGAATCCAGGAGAGTTTTGGCTCTGGGGATATTTAAAGAATGCGTTTATCAAGTCTTCTGATCTTAGGGGAACAAGTTGCTCAGATTCCTGGGGAACTGCTGCGAGTCGTCTTGTGGCTGCAACATCTCTGGTGCTCGTACTGAACAAACTGAGTAAGTGGGCCGCGTGGTCAGAGGCGCTTCGTCACGGATTGCGCAGCCCCTCCCGCCGGAGCCTCGAGTCCTTCCTCGGGCATGTGTGTGTGTGTGTGTGTGTTGTTCTTAGCATAAGTTAGTTGTGTGTAAGTCTCGGGACCAATGACCTCAGCAGTTTGGTGGTGGTTAATAATAAAATCAACGTTATGCCTTTCTCAGTTGTTTAAACTTCTCTGCCCATGTCCCATTCCTGATCCATTACATAGGGAGTGATTTCTATACGTATTTCTTGTATTCACAGCGCCAGATTTGCCCTGGTGGCCAAAATTGGAACTAATATTTTTCCAGCATAAATTGGTTTCGGATTAGCACATTAAAATATTTACCTAGTTTCGCTGCCATACGATAATTAAAGCCCACACTGGATCTTCGTGGGTAGCTGCACTTTAATTACAATCACACGGTGTTTGTTCTGAACGCGAATCGTGTGGTCGCTAGTCCACTGGCAGCTAGCCTTCCCTGAAGCAACGCAGGCTGCACAGTACAGCCTAATCTCCAGGCGGAGCGAGACCGCTTATTAATTTGAGCGGCCTGCTATAGAGGTCACCAGCATAATAGGAACTATGTTGCAGGTCAGCAGTCACGTGGAACAAGTAGTGCATAGTTTCATGACACACGGAAAACCAGCAAAGAAGGTGATCTCCGCGGCTTAACTGAGACTAACAAGTCCACTGCGCCCAGCAGTTACACTGCAGATCACCTGTCGAGGACCATCGACCCGTTTTCTGAAGGAATCGTGACACTCACTGACGACGAGTATGACCTGAAAACAGCAGCCCTGCAACCACACAAAGAACGTGTTTACTCCGGCAAGGAGACAGTTATATTCACTGATTTGGAGTCGGTCTCTGAACAGGACACTGACACAGGCTAGAAGTATTGTACTCATCAAAGATGAGTATTTGAGTTACTAAACAAATTAGTGTTTTGGACATAGAAATTTTCGGTAATGCCAGCAGTTGTAATGTTTATGTATATATGTGTGTTATGGTCTGGCACAACTACAATCGTCTGGTCATAACTGTGGGTTCTTTGATTGCTCTGGAAGAAGACTGAATGGAACATTGCTCCATTTTATTACCACAATGATAAAAAGATCTGCTTAACTTAAGACAATCCATTGCCACCGGAGTCTACATCTACATCTACATCCATACTCCGCAAGCCACCTGACGGTGTGTGGCGGAGGGTACCTTGAGTAACTCTATCGGTTCTCCCTTCTATTCCAGTCTGGTATTGCTCGTGGAAAGAAGGATTGTCGGTATGCTTCTGTGTTGGCTCTAATCTCTCTGATTTTATCCTCATGGTCTCTTCGCGAGATATACGTAGGAGGGAGCAATATACTGCTTGACTCCTCGGTGAAGGTATGTTCTCGAAACTTGAACAGAAGCCCGTACCGAGCTACTGAGCGTCTCTCCTGCAGAGTCTTCCACTGGAGTTTATCTATCATATCCATAACGCTTTCGCGATTACTAAATGATCCTGTAACGAAGCGCGCTGCTCTCCGTTGGATCTTCTCTATCTCTTCTATCAACCCTATCTGGTACGGATCCCACACTGCTGATCAGTATTCAAGCAGTGGGCGAACAAGCGTACTGTAACCTACTTCCTCTGTTTTCGGATTGCATTTCCTTAGGATTCTTCCAATGAATCTCAGTCTGGCATCTGCTTTACCGCCGATCAACTTTATATGATCATTCCATTTTAAATCACTCCTAATGCGTACTCCCAGATAATTTATGGAATTAACTGCTTCCTGTTGCTGACCTGCTATATTGTAGCTAAATGATAAGGGAACTTTCTTTCTGTGTATTCGCAGCACATTACACTTGTCTACATTGAGATTCAATTGCCATTCCCTGCACCATGCGTCAATTCGCTGCAGATCCTCCTGCATTTCAGTACAACTTTCCATTGTTACAACCTCTCGATACACCACAGCATCATCTGCAAAAAGCCTCAGTGAACTTCCGATGTCATCTACCAGGTCATTTATGTATATTGTGAATAGCAATGTGTGTCTAATACCTACAGCTCTTTTTGAACAGTACAGCAACACTTGATGCACACAATTACAAAAGTACAGTTCCAAAAATGCTTCAAATGGCTCTGAGGACTATGGTACTTAACATCTGAGGTCACCAGTCCCCTAGAACTTAGAACTACTTAAACCTAACTATCCTAAGGACATCACACACATCCATGCCCGAAGCAGGATTCGAACCTGCGACCGTAGCGGTCGTGCGGTTCCAGACTGAAGCGCCTAGAACCGCTCGGTCACACCATCCGGCAGTGAAATTCCAGCTGAAACTCTAATATCACTGATGTCCTTACTAGACGACGCTGACTGCTTCATCGGAGGTCACGATCTGGGCTGGGGCTGGGCGAGTCCATGCGCGGCTCTATGCCGACCTCCTTGCGACGGCGCTGTGGGTCTGAGAGAGAGGGCGCTTTTTTTTTTTTTTTTTAGGCGTGCCTCCCAGTCGTCGTACGGATTGCAGTGAGACATCGTAGGCAGTTGTCAACGTACAGAAGTCACAGTATTGAAGACAAAGTGAAGTTGCAACAGTATGTCATGTTCTGTACTGCCCAATATTTACTTATTTTCTGTTGTACGTTTGTTACTGTTGCACAGGAGTTGTATTACAGAACAGCAACGTACCAGAGAAATCCCTAGCCGCTGATGACAGAGTCACAATGCTGCCCAGGTATGAGCAAATCGACAGACAGGAGGAGAGAGCGGGTGCTGCATAGGTAGCAGGTAAGTTCAAGGAAGGTGTCTATAAACGTAATAGTGCTGTCGACTTCATTAAAGCACATATAGTCCTTTAATTAATCCCAGTCATCATTATCATCATCGTCATCATCACCATTGTCATCATCATCCTTATCCCAAACAGTCCTTTCCACACTTTGTGACCAAAAGTATCCTGACACCTGGCTGAAAAATTCGTGGCGCCCTCCATCGGTAATGCTGGAATGCAATATGGTGCTGGCCCACCCTTAGCCTTGATGACAGCTTCCATTCTCACAAGAATACGTACAATCAGTGCTGGAAGGTTTCTTGTGGAATGGCAACCCATTCTTCACGGAGTGCTGCACTGAGGAGAGGCATTGATGTCGGTCGGTGAGGGCTGGCACAAAGTTGGCGTTCCAAAACATCCTAAAGGTGTTCTGTAGGATTCAAGCCAGGACCCTGTGCAGGCCAGTCCATTACAGGGATGCTATTGTCGTGTAACTACTCCGCCACTGTACATTATGGACAGGTGCTTGATCGTGTTGAAAGATGCAATCGCCATCCAGTAATTGCTCTTCAACATTGGGAAGCAAGAAGCTGCTTAAAACATCAATGTAGGCCTGTGCTGTACTAGTGCCACGCAAAACAACAAGGGGTGTAAGCCCCCTCCATGAAAACACGACCTCACCGTAACACCACATCCTCCGAATTTTACTATTGTCACTACACACGATGACAGATTACGTTCACCGGGTACTTGCCACACCCACACCCTGCCATCGCATCGCCACGTTGTGTACCGTGATTCGTCACTCCACACAACGTTTTTCCACGGTTCAGTCGTCCAATGTTTACGCTCCTTACACCAAGCGAGGCGTCCTTTGGCATTTACCGCCGTGATGTGTGGCTTATAAACAGCCAATCGACCATGAAATACAAGTTTTCTCACCTCCCGCCTATAAAGTCATAGTACTTGCAGTGGATCCTGATGCAGTTTGGAATTCCCGTGTGATGGTCTAGATAGATGTCTGCCTATTATACATTACGACCCTCTTCAATCGTCGGCGGTCTCTGTCAGTTAGCAGCCTAGGTTGACCTGTACGCTTTTGTGCTGTACGTGTCCCTTCACGTTTCCACTTCAGTATTTCATCGGAAACATGGGCCTAGGAATGTTTAGAAGTGTGGAAATCTCACGTACAGACGTATGACATACCCAGTCATCTGACCACGTTCGAAGTCCGTGAGTTCCGCGGAGCACCCCATTCTTCTCTCTCACGATGTTTAATGACTATTGAGGCCGCTGATATGGAGTACCTGGCAGTAGGTGGCAGCACAATGCACCTAATATGAAAAAAGTATGTTTTTGGGGTAGTCCGGATACTTTTTGTCACATTGTGTATCATTAAATGATGTGGCCTCTCCAAGGAATGAGCTCAGGTATGTCTGCAACTCCGTCTGGCATGAGGAACGTTTCAGTGTGGTATACAATATTGCCTCTTATGTTATTTTACAAAGATATGATTTTTACTGATATTCATCGCATATAGAAACTACTCAACAACCTTTAACAGTCTTCATCCAGGTCCTTAAACATACGATAATGTTTATCTACATCCACATCTACATTTACACTCTGCAAACCACCCAACGGTGTGTGGCGGAGGGCACTTTACGTGTCACTGTCTTCCCTTTCCTGTTCCAGTCACGTATGGTTCGCGGGAAGAACGACTGCCGGAAAGCTTCCGAGCGCGCTCGAATCTCTCTAATTTTACATTCATGATCTCCTCGGAAGGTATAAGTAGGGGGAAGCAATATATTCGATACATCCAGAAACGCACCCTCTCGAAACCTGGACAGCAAGCTACACCGTGATGCAGAGCGCCTCTCTTGCGGAGTCTGCCACTTGAGTTTGCTAAACATGACCGTAACGGTATCACGCTTAGCAAATAACCCTGTGACGAGACGCGCCGCTCTTCTTTGGATCTTCTCTATCTCATCTGTCAACCCGACGTGGTACGGATCCCACACTGATGAGCAATACTCAAGTATAGGTCGAACGAGTGTTTTGTAAGCCACCTCCTTTGTTGATGGACTACATTTTCGAAGGTCTCTCCCAATGAATCTCAACCTGGCACCCGCCTTACCAACAATTAATTTTATATTATCATTCCACTTCAAATCGTTCCGTACGCATACTCCCAGATATTTTACAGAAGTAACTGCTACCAGTGTTTGTTCCGCTATCATATAATCATACAATAAAGGATCCTTCTTTCTATGTATTCGCAATACATTACATTTGTCTATGTTAAGGGTCAGTTGCCCCTCCCTGCACCAAGTGCCTAACCGCTGCAGATCTTCTTGCATTTCGCTCCAATTTTCTAATGCTGCAACTTCTCTGTGTATTACAGCATCATCCGCGAAAAGCCGCATGGAACTTCCGACACTATCTATTTTTTTTGTTTTTGTTTTTTTATTACACTGCTAACAAAATTAAAGGGTCACTTTTTCGAAACCTCCTAATCCTCACCAATTGCAAGGTTAAGTTTGAAATTAGGCTCAAAAGCGCATACAATGTTCCTTTGTATCGGTGCAAAAGGGTGGTGCACTGCGACGTCAGCCTTGGGCTCGACGACTCTTGAAACAGCAAAGTGTCGAGACATTCGAAAGAAAGTACACTGCTCAGAAGTTCTTGAGAAGCGTAAGGTGGATTAATGACGTCGCAATGGCACTATGGACACGTAACACGATGGGAAGGTCGCCACTCCCCCTCTTCTTTTGAGACCTCTGCGGTCGACGTCAGTACCCCGACGCCCAGCGTTGAAATCGAACGGTTTTCTTATGAATGCCCGAGGAAAACATACCAGACCCACTGCCGCTCAGAATCTGCACCAAACAGCCGCAGGGGATGGCATAAAGGGCGTCAGTGAAACCTCCTCTTTCCCTGCGGCGCTGATTCCCACACATTTCGCAGTCGAAAACGAGAGTTTGTAGTGCGATGAGCGAAAGGAAGACGTTCTTGATAGTCTTTGACCCTGCTGGCACTCTCCGCCGTTTTAGGCCTTCTATAAGTACACTGTGAGGCTGCATCGAACTTGATCGCACCCGTTTGGAGCCTAGCGCGACCGCAATTTTTGCTCTGGCGTACAGGTTGGAACCACAAGGGATCGTTCAAAACCATTCGACGAAATCTGAACGTGAACCGAAGTAGCAAAAAGGTGCTTATGTTTTGCAGCGCTCATTTTGAGCACTCCTATAGTGTGATCATGGGGGGCTGGGGAATGCGACATCGACAAATACTTGAATAAAACTGCAAAGTATCCATCTAAGACTCCCCAGCTCGGCAACACCCCTGGAGGCAGCCACCCTCCTTTATTGCGATGGCAGAACGGCAATCCCTTCAAAAATTCAGTACCTTCTCTTGCTGACGGGACGGGTAATGTAACGGATGATGATAAACAGAAGGCCGAAATTCTAAACCTAGCTTTCAAAAACTCGTTTACGGTAGAGGACTGCAGCACCATTCCCCCTTTCAATTATCGAACAAACGCAGAGATGGCTGACATAGTGTTTTGTGTATCAGGGATTATAAAACAGTTAAGATCCTTAGACGCCAGCAAAGCATATGGCCCAGACGGCATCCACCTAAGATTTGGCGTGAATTGTGCCCTCCGCCACACACCGCTTGGTGGCTAGCGGAGTATACATGCAGATGTAGAATCTCTGATTCCGAATAGCCTGTTATCAGGCGCAAGAACAGCATTCTGGCGGCGAAAGAACAGCAGCGAAGCCTGCCTTCAGGGTCTTGGGATTCACGTCATGGAGTCTGTCTTTACAGGTACGTTTTTAAAATTCTCAATAAGGTGAGAAGGTTCCACCGAGAGTTTTGCCGAGCTGGCAGGTCGTTGAGGGACCCTTTAAATCACGCATGTGTCAATGTCGCATCCGTCCGTCATCGCGCTATAGGATGACACAGAGTAGGAGCTCTGAAAAAGCGTAAGTGCACTGTTCTGTTCCGTATCACTTTCAGATTTCGTCGAATGTTTTTGAACGGTCTCTAATGATTCCAGTCTTTACATGAGGGCAAAACCTGTGGTCGCGCTGTGAGATAACGTTCGGTGGCGATGCAGACCCACAATGTCCTTGGAGAAGGGCTTAAACTTCCAGGGATGTCAGCAGGGTTACCAAGAACGGACCGTCAGCACGCCCCCATTGTTGTGGATTCAGCAGAGAGAGGCACTTCGACAGCGATGCGAGATCGACAACACAGGGCTGACGAGCGGCATCACGTCGTCTTTCCAGACGAGTTCAGTTTCTGTGTAGGGCATCACGATCGATGTATCGCTGTGCGGAGACTACGAGGAGAACGTACGTTGCCAGATCGCATTCGACATCACTAAACTAGCCCAGCACTATGCCTGGTGGTGTGTGTTATAGGTCACACAGTACTATAACTTCTTGTTCGAATAGCTGGCAATTCAAATAGCAGTCGCTGACCTGTTAATGCCGGTTTCTGTGGCTTATCTACAAAATCTCCGTGACGTTATCTTTCAACATGATAACGCAAGACCACTTGTTGCCCATGCATTCCTGACCTACTTCGACACAGAGGATTTTCGACTGTTGGCCTGGCCAGCACTATCTCCAGATCTACCGCGCAGTGAAACATTTTGGTTGGAGAGAGACTGGCAAGCCATCCCTCTCCAGCCACTACGATTTCAAACTATGGCACACAGTTGAAACAGCAGGATGATATACCTATATAGGTCAACCAACCAGACTGGATGTCCGGCTGGATAAGAACAGAAGTGGCAGCCCTGCGTAATATATTTTGCACCCTGAATATCGTCACATCACCTACAAATGCAATCACGAATTGTTACTTGTATGCAGTACACACACAACAAATAAAACTCAGTTATTTGCCAGCCTTCCTGAAGTTGCAGTTTTGGTGGGCGGTAGTGTAATTTGGAGAACACTTTAGCTGGGTGGCATCAGACCTTGTCCTATTGATCGACGAGAGAGGCGAATGCAAGATGGATATGACGTGTGATATCTGATTCTTGTGCATCCAGACTTTGTGTGTCCGAGACATGATGAGACTTTCCAAAGTCGCGATCGTGCATGCATTCGGATTTCTCGTTGCACCATTCTTACCATAGTATTAATGACGCTGCCGATACCAGTGTGTTACAGTGACAATTGTATTGATGGCATGCAGGTTTTGCACAAACGTACGGAAATACGGTGAGAAATGCTTGAGTGAACATAAACGCAGATACTAGCCAAGCCTGAAGATTGCGCAGTAGAATTTGAGCACGAACGGCACCTGTGCAACATCCTCAGTACGTTGGAAGTATCAATCGTGTCCACGACAGTGTTCTGAGCATTTGTGAGTGCATATGAAGATAATAACTGTTCTCCAAAGAACAGATACGACTGATGACCGTGCAGCTTCTCTAGAATAAATGATAATCAGTTGAAACCGTCAGCCGCCGACAGATGTTGTTGAAATACCTTGATGGGGACAGCTAAACGTGACTGCCCCGACCGGGACTCGAACCCGGGATCTCCTGCTTACAAGGCAGACGCTCTGTTCATCTTTTTTTTTCCTAACCTCATTTTGTTCTACATTGTTCGTTGAATTTGTTCGTGGTGGACGTCCGATGACACTCGTTCAGATTGTTCGTTGATCCGTTCACTCAGTTTTTTTTATTACAGAAGGTAGCTAAACCCTCTGACCGAACACGCTGAGCTACTGTGCCGGCCCATTTGAGCCACCGAGGACACAGATAAATAGCGACTGCAGGGACTTATCCCTTGCACGCTTCTCGTGAGACCCTGTTGGCAGCTGAGGATTTCAATTAATTATCATTTATTCTAGAGAAGCTGCACGGTCATCAGTGGTATCTGTTCTTTCGAGAAACAGTTATCTTCATATATAGTTAAATGGGTACCCGACCATTGACCTTCGTCTGTGTGAATGCGCACAGGTTGCCCGAACTCTTACGGGAATCGTCGCTCTAGTGGGCTCGAGTAATGAGTGGATGGGCAAGTATCTATTAGGAACATTACGTATGTAGATTGTGGACAGTTGGGAATGTGGGTCTCGCGGGAAACGTTCAAGGGATAAGTCCCTGCAGTGGCGCTTTTCATCTGTGTCCTCAGTGGCTCAGATGGATAGTGGGTCTGCCATGTAAGCAGGAGAGAACGGGTTCGAGTCCCGGTCGGAGGACACATTTTCAGCTGTCCTCATAAAGGTCAACAACACCTGTCGGCAGCTGAGGGTTTCAATTAATCATTCCACAGCGGTGAAATTGTTTGTGCCCTATGGTGGGTGATTCCGTAATCAAGGTAGCTGATAAAAAGAGTAAACCACCGTTTGAGTGCGTATTATTATACTAGAATTAATTTTTTGTACCATTCAGATTTTGGCATTCATGTCATTATCAAGTACAGCGCTAAAAGTTGTTAGACCATTATGAAGTCATGTCTGTTAAGGCAGGGTAATGACGAAAAATGAGAGGACGACAACTGCAAAAGTCACTGCGGAACTGAATGTCGCATTCACGAACCCTGTATCACGGTATAATTTATTTATGGGGGGCCAATTATCACGCGATAATTATATATTTTTATTTTTTATAATAATATTGCATGATTTTGGTTGGGGTGTCTTTAAATATTGTGGGCTAGCATGAGACTTTTAATTAACTTATACCGTGATAACACTCGTACGGACATCGGTTGCCCCGAAGTATGTACGATATAATATTTTTTTTAAACACAACGCGCGACTCACCGCCTTCTAATAAATAGTCTGCGTGAGCGCTGCTATTTAGAAAAGAAAATATACGTATACTTACACAAAGTGCAATTATTAATATGGGTATCAGGGGCTACTGGTTATTTATGTACCAAATTTCACAAAGATTAACTGAGATATTGCGGAGCTTATTGAATGGAATGATTTTCAATATTTCTTGTTCATTATTTGCAAGGCAAAACTGGAGAGGATCTCATCTGCCGCTAGGCGGCCAACATGAAACATACTGAACTCATTCAGAGCTGTGAATTTTGGTAAATTAAATCTATCACTACTCTTTTTAACTTTGAAATTAGTGGAAGATCAAAACTGAGAAGTCTCTCGCATTTACATTTAATATTATAACATAAATTATTATTTATAAAAGATCGTCAGCGTAATGGCCGACCAAATGCAGCCAGGGAATAAGAGCTCCCCGAAACTCGAACTTATGAAAAAACTTGGTTATTGGTAATTAATGGTTGCGACCATGAGAGGTGACAACTAAGTCAATAACACACACTTTCTAATAACAATTTCTATTATATTTTGCTAAAATACGATTAATTATCAGACAGCACTACAATGGCGGCCTACCTCTAGACGAAACAAAAACAAGAGAGAGAGTTCAATCCAAGCATTGTCTCTGATCTTCATGGCCTATGTTACACAGAGATCATACAAAAAGCGGTTCGTTGTTAATTACGTGTAATTTACATTCTTTACTATTTGTTATACATCGCGCAGACGTACTTTAGATAATTTATGGTTCACATGTCGCATAGCAAAAACTTCATTTTCCTTTCCCCAAATGTCCATTTAGCACCTAAACAGCACGGAGACATTCATAGGCGGGAAATTGCAGGGCGCGGTGGAATTCCAAAACCACAGATTAATTATGCGGATCTCCGTAACATGAAACCGTGGTGCTGAAGACATAAAACCTGGATTATAGAGCAATGAAAGAACGCCATTTAGTCGGATGAGACTTGTTGCACATTGTTTTCAACTTCTGACTGACTTTACGCCCCAAAAGTGAAACGTGTCGGGGGTTCGGTCATGATTCGCGCAATCACATCGTAGTGCTCCAGGGTCTCCATGGTTACTTAGCAAGCCTGCATTGCTGCCAACGATCATGTGACCATTCTGGCTAATCACGTCCATACCATGGTAGAATATCTGTTCTCCAGTGGTGATGCTATATTCTAAGAACCCCTGTTCACACAGTTCGCATCATCCAGGACTGGTTTTGTAAGCTCGAGGATGAATTGCCTCAATTCCCCCACCATCACAGTCACCAGGATAATGACCTGCTTTGGAGAAAATGCTGCGTCATCGCTGTTCACCTCCATCATCATTATCTGAACTTCCCAGGACCTGTGTTTATCCATTCCGAGACCATTGGAAGTTGTTTTTAACATCAACTGTTTTCCTACCCCGTGTTAGGCATGGTGATGCAAATCATCAAGAACAATCTTTTCGGTTTGGAGAACAGAAATGACAATACCCCACATGTCAACTCACGTCACTCAAAGTCAAGCACACATGGGCCGAGGTATCCGGTATCCGGTGTGCTAATATGACATCAATGGCCGTCTATGAAGGGATTCTCGTGTGGGGGACATTTACACGGGATGAAATCGGGTACCTGATACGTCTTCCATCTTTCCCATCGTCCAAGTACCCAGGAACCTACTAATAAAGTGCATACGTTTATACATCTACAATATATACTACTGGCCATTAAAACCGCTACACCACGAAGATGATGTGCTACAGGCGCGAAATTTAACCGACAGGAATAAGATGCTGTGATATGCAAATGATTAGCTTTTCAGAGCATTCACACAACGTTGACGCCGGTGGCGACACCTACAACGTCCTGACATGAGGAAAGTTTCCAACCGATTTCTCATACACAAACAGCAATTGACCGGCGTTGCCTGGTGAAACGTTGTTGTGATACATCGTGTAAGGAGGAGAAATGCGTACCATCACGTTTCCGACTTTGATAAAAATCGGATTGTAGCCTATCGCGATTGCGTTTTATCGTATCGCGACATTACTGCTCGCGTTGGTCGAGATCCAATGACTGTTAGCAGAATATGGAAGCGGTGGGTTCAGGTGGGTAATACGGAACGCCGTGATGGATCCCAACGGCCTCGTATCACTAGCAGTCGAGATGACAGGCATCTTATTTGCATGGCTGTAACGGATCGTGCAGCCACGTCTCGATCCCTGAGCCAACAGATGCGGACGTCTGCAACAACAGATCGACGACGTTCGCAGCAGCATGGACTATCAGCTCAGAGACTATGGCTGCGGTTATCCTTGACGCTGCATCACAGACAGGAGCGCCTGCGATGGTGTGCTCAACGACGAACCTGGGTACACGAATGGCAAAACGTCATCTTTTCGGATGAATCCAGGTTCTGTTTACGGCATCAAGATGGTCGCATCCGTGTTTGGCGACATCGCGGTGAACGCACACTGGAAGCGTGTATTCGTCATCGTCATACTGGTGTATCACCCGGCGTGATGGTATGGGGTGCCATTGTTTACTCGTCTCGGTCACCTCTTGTTCGCACTGACGGCACTTTGAACAGTGGACGTTACATTTCAGATGTGTTACGACCCGTGGCTCTACCCTTCATTCGATCCCTGCGAAACCCTACATTTCAGCAGGATAATGCACGACCCCATGTTGCAGGTCCTGTACGGGCGTTTCTGGATACAGAAAATGTTCGACTGCTGCCCTGGCCAGCACATTCTCCAGATTAATCACCAATTGAAAACGTCTGGTCAATGGTGGCCGAGTAACTGGCTCGTCACAATACGCCAGTCACTACTCTTGATGAACTGTGGTATCGTGTTGAAGCTGCATGGGCAGCTGTACCTGTAGAGGCCATCCAAGCTCAGTTTGACTCAATGCCCAGGCGTATCAAGGCCGTTATTACTGCCAGAGGTGGTTGTTCTGGGTACTGATTTCTCAGGATCTATGCACCCAAATTACGTGAACATGTAATCACATGTCAGTTCTAGTATATTATATTTGTCCAATGAATACCCGTTTAATATCTGCATTTTTTCGCCGGCCGCGGTGGTCTCGCTGTTCTGGGCGCGCAGTCCGGAACCGCGCGACTGCTACGGTCGCAGGTTCGAATCCTGCCTCGGGCATGGATGTGTGTGATGTCCTTAGGTTAGTTAGGTTTAAGTAGTTCTAAGTTCTAGGGGACTGATGACCACAGCTGTTAAGACCCATAGTGCTCAGAGCCATTTGAACCATTTTTTTTTTTTGCATTTTTTCCTGGTGTAGCAATGTTAATGGCCAGTAATGTACCACAGGTTATCTGTACTTTCTGGTTTGGTGGAGCTGCTTTGAGACGGTGGCGTAGAGTAATATTGAAATTCTTATCTCTGTCTGGCCATCCATCGATAGTTTTTATCTACATCTACATACATACACTGCAAGCCACCATATGGAGCACAGAGAGGGATTCGCTATAACACCTAATTATTCCCTTTCCTGTTCCACTCACAAATGCAACGAGGAAAAAACGACTACCTATACGCTTCCGTAAGTGCCCTGATTTCTCTTTTCTTGTCTTCGCTATCTTCACGAGAGATACTGATGCCACTACAATCGTTCTTCAGTCTGTCGCAAATGCCGGTTCGCTAAACTTTTTCAACAGTGTTTTGCGAAAAGAACGTCTTCTTTCCTTCAGGTATTCTCATTTGAGTTCAAGGAGCATTTCCGTAATATGCACATGTTGAGTGAACCAGCGGGTAACAACTCTAGCAACTCATCTCTGAATTCCTTCGAGATCTTCCTTTAACCTGACCTGGAGGGTGTATCAAAGACTAGAGCAGCATTCAAGAACTGGCCGACAGCTACACTTTCCTAGAATTCTCCCGATAAATTGACGTTGACCATTTGCCTTCAATACAATGGACCTTAAGTACTCGTTCCGTTTCATCTTGCTTTCGACCTATCTGCACATCCTATTTAGTCAATTCGTAATTGACTTATGTACTTGTATTTCTATCCTTTCCTAAACATTTTTGTATTTCATTTTTTCAGTGGTCAGCTGAAGTATTTCTTTTGTTATTCAAGGTTTCTTAAAACGTATATTTGTCTGTCCAGCTTCTGGAACTGCGCTTTCTAGAGATAATGTTCCGTTCTAGCTGAATTGTCTACTGTGGTTTTCATTATTTCAGTATTTACGGCCCTAGAGAACGTCAAACGCACCTAATCCTTCCTCAATATTTCAGCACCCAACTTCTTTCCGCATTGATTCGTTCAGCGATTCTCTAAACCTTCAATCTACTCTTCATCATTACTAAATTGTGCTCCTGGGTACGCCTTACAATTTAATATGTGGTTATGGGATCTCTGACTGACCATGATATAATCGGCTGAAATCTTCCCATGTCCCTCGGCTTTTCCAAAGATATCTTCTCCTCTTATGATTTCCGTACAGTATATTCGCTATTACTTGCATACTTTATTGCAGAGCTCTAGCAGTCTTTCTCCTCTCTCATTTTAGCTACAAAACATTTAGTCCCCTGAAGCTTTGTCTTATCTTTCCTCCCCCATTACATCGTTCCAATTCCCCACGGTTCTTATATTTTCATCTCTCTTTACACACTGAATTACACGTTGTACATCCTCATATATTTTCTCTACCTGTAAACGATCTATTGACGCACTTTCAGCACAGATTCAGGAAATATCATTTTTGTGAAACACAGCTTGCTGTTTAGTTACACAAAGTAATTAGTTCTACCGACACGGACCTCAAGTTGATTCGATATTTACAGATTTCTAGAAGGCTTTGGAAATTGTTTGTCACAAGCGATTTCTTATCCAACGGCGTGGCTCAGGTGTACAGTTCGAAATAATTGATGGGAACTCATCTACTGAAACAGAAGTGATACCTGGAATTCCCCAAGGAAGCATTATGAGTTCTCTGCTGTTCTTAAACTGTATAAATGATTGAGGCGTGCGCGGCTCGTGTTCATGCCGTTTATTGCTTGCCACTTGTTTTTACGGTACTGTCGCCTCGCTTCTTATTCAATTTACTGGCGTCACTGAGTTGCTGGTTTGCTTGCCCGTGAGTATCAGCAGCAGAGCTTACCAGTAAGTGCACTATCGTACTGTCCCTGGAGCGACCGCTAGTGTTTCCGGGTCGTCCACTGTCGGTTTTCAGTTGGGACGGAGCGCCAGTGAGGTGCGGACAGCCAGTACTCGGCGACCGCTGGCGACAGACATGCACTGTCCGACGGAAGGAGACAAGAGCGGGCACGACCGTTGGTTGGTCGTTCGGTCGGTCGGTTGGGACAGAGAAGCGAGGAAGTCTCCCCGGCGAGGTCATTAGCGTAGGTTTCCGGGAGTGTGTTTTCCTCGCCGTGTTGATGCTGTCCGGCACGGCGTGTAGTTATAGCCCTTGGTGTTTGTTCATATTTTTGAGTGGTTATTGTGCCTTGGCTGTATTTAGACGCCAATTTTTGAAGACCTAGTGCTGCTGGTATCTTCGTCCTCGGCCGATATTTTCCGTTGTCGTGTCTTTGGTCGGCGGTAGGGAACTGATTAGGTTCATGGTCGGTCCTTCAGCCATCCCTGGGTAGGGTTGCATCCGGTTATCTAGTCTTACTTTTGGCTGCCTGTCTCACATAAACTGTTGTTACAGTTTCCTGCCAAGGCCGACCCTTGGAACACTTCTGAGCACTACTGCTCTGTTGTTTTTATATTTTGATTTTCTTTTGTCTCTAGTACTGTGCGAGGTCTTCAGCCGTCTATTAATTTAGTTTGTTTTAATTTTAAAATAAGGCCTTCAGCCGATTTAAATTAAGGTTTCAAGATTGAATTGTTTAAAACTTATTTAAAAAAAGGAGATTTTGCTCTATTTTAAATCTTTCTTATTCAGGCTCTTAAGCCTTCAGTTCTTCAATGTTGAGTATGTGGCCTTCAGCCGAGCTTTTATTTAAAATATTTTTCTTTTGGTTAACTAAAGCCTTCAGCCGAGCTTTTATGTAATTTTTTTTTCTTTTGGTTAACTAAGGCCTTCAGCCGAGCTTTTACGTAATTTTTTTTTTCTTTTGGTTAATTAAGGCCTTCAGCCGTGTGTATTCCTTGAGGCAATTTTAATAACTTGTGTTCGGGCCTTCAGCTCTATTGTTTTTGAATCCTTTTAAGGGTATGTGTGATTAATTGTCTTTGGGAAAATAAAGTTTGTGGGTTTTGTGCAACTAACAGTAACTGATTTTGGCCGCTTTCCACAGCCACGACCTGATCCGCTCTGTCCTGTGAACCCAGATTTCAATGATATAGAAGACCATCTGAGTAGCTCTCTTAGATTCTTTGCAGATGGTACCTACATCTACAAACATACTCCACAAGCCACCGTTTGGTGCGGTATCTTTTACCACTACTAGGCTGTTCCACTCGCCAATAGAGAGAGGGAAAATCACTGTCTATGTAGCTTTTTACGAGCCCTAATTTCTCTTATCTTTGTGGTCCTTACGCGCAACATACCTTGGCTATAGTAGATTCGTTCTGCAGTCAACTTCTAATGCCGGTTCTCTAAATTTTCTCAATGGTGTTCTTCGAAAAGAACGTCACATTTGCTGCAGCGATTCCTATTTGAGTTCGGATAGCTCCGTAATACTTGCGAGTTGATCGAATCCACCGGTAACAAATCTATGGGCCGCTTATGAGTTACTTCGATGTCTTCCCTCATTCCGACCTTGTTCGATCCCAAATACTCCGAGCAGTACTCAAGAGTGGGTCGCATTAGTGATCTATACGTGTTATCCTTTACAGATGATTCACACTTCCCTAACAGTATCCCAACAAACCGAAGACGATCATTCGCCTTCCATGCTTATCCCATTTCATATCATTCTGCAACATTACACTTAGATATTTTATCGACGTGACAGTGACATCGACTTGATCCTTCAGTTTTTATACCGTCATATCTCTTGAACTATGTGTTGTGCAATTATATAATTGTGCAGATTCATTCACTGACATACGCTGTCCAGTCTCACTAATACGACTACTGCCAAAAGCCTGAATAACCACCTTCCGCAGTGCAGATCGCTGCGAGATGTGCAGGAAGAGAATTAGAGAGGTTCAGGAAGGTATCGAAAGTGATATGGAGCCATACCGACGTGCTGTTGCCAGCTGCTCTAAGTTTCTCGGTTGAGGATCAGTGACGTGAACAGCTCGATTGAGGTGGTTGCACAGATTCTCGATTGGGTTTGAATCCGGGGAGTTTAGTAGCCAGAGAAATATGATATCTCATCCTGGTGCTCTTCGAGCCACGCACGTGAACTGCTAGCTGTGCGATATGTTGCATTGTCCTGCTGGTGGATGCCATCGTACCGAGGAAAAACGAACTGCATGTGGGGGTGCACATGGTCCCCAAGGAAAGATGTATATTTGTGACGAAATCACCCAGAGAATGTCCTCCAAACTGGACTCTTATGACGATTGTTGCAGGGTGTATGCTTTCAGACGTTCCACGCTGTGCTCACCAATGGCCATCTCCGATGGAACATAAAACTTGGTTCATCTGAAAAATTGCCTGTCGCCTTTCAGTTGACGTTCAGTTATGGTACTGGCGAGCAAATTTCAGGCCTCGTCGTTGACGAACCGTAGTCATCGTGTGTGCGTGAACCAGGTGCCTGCTGCGGAAGCCCATACAGCAGCGACATTCGCTGAATGGTCGTTGAGGAGACACTGTTGATAGCCCCTTGGTTCATATGGGCGGTCAGTTGCTCAGTAGTTGCACGTTTATTCGCCCATATCCATCTCCAGAGAAGTCGTTCACACCTGTCACCTATGGACCATGATGCACCAAAGTCTCCTTGGCGTCTGTTTTGGATAGCACTATTTTGCTATGCACAGTATACTTTAACCATGGCAGCACGCGAATAGTTTATGAACGTCGGAAAATGATTCCACTCTTTGCCCGGGAGCCAACGGTCATACTCTTTTGAACGACAGATAAACCGCTCCATTTCTGCACTACGACAACAAATGTACTCCAGAACGTGATTTTCACTCTGCAGCGGAGTGTGCGCTGATATGAAACTTCCTGGCAGATTAAAACTGTGTGCCCGTCCGAGACTCGAACTCGGGACCTTTGCCTTTCGCGGGCAAGTGCTCTACCAACTGAGCTACCGAAGCACGACTCACGCCCGGTACTCACAGCCTTACTTCTGCCAGTACCTCGTCTCCTACCTTCCAAACTTTACAGAAGCTCTCCTGCGAACCTTGAAGAACTAGCACTCCTGAAAGAAAGGATATTGCGGAGACATGGCTTAGCCACAGCCTGGGGGATGTTTCCAGAATGAGATTTTCACTCTGCAGCGGAGTGTGCGCTGATATGAAAGTTTGGAAGGTAGGAGACGAGGTACTGGCAGAAGTAAGGCTGTGAGTACCGGGCGTGAGTCGTGCTTCGGTAGCTCAGTTGGTAGAGCACTTGCCCGCGAAAGGCAAAGGTCCTGAGTTCGAGTCTCGGTCGGGCACACAGTTTTAATCTGCCAGGAAGTTTCAACAAATGTACTGTTTTCCGCGTCCCCCCCCCCCCCCCCCCAAAACGCTCTATACAGGGTTTTATGCAGCCCACAATGCCTTCAAATACCATTCACAAGATTGCCATATTCTCTCGCCTGCTACACATAAACTGCTAGTCCTAGACAAAAAAAATCAACAGGACGTTTTTATAGGAAATCTGATGCAGTTAAATTCTGTACTGGGATACGTTTACGTTGGAGGTCTCAGTCTTTTAGTTATTCAAGAAAAACGCGTTTCAAGGTCACATTTATACGTTTTTCTTGAAAATTCGTAAAACATGGCTTCTAGCGAAAACGCATCATAGTAAAAACTTCAATTACATTGAATTTCCTACAAAAAGGTCCTGTTCGTTTTTCTGCAGGAATAATGGTTTGTACTTAGCAAGGTAGAGAATATGGAAATCTTGCTTGTGGTATTTGAAGACGCTGCAGGTAGCATAAAGCCCAGTGGTAGGAGCAGCTGAGTCACTCTGTATACCCTCTAATTTTAGTGCTTCCATCTGCTGTCTGTGAGTGGTCATCGTACGTTGGCGCAGAACGTAGCTCGTGATCCCATTAGTGTGATTAGACTATGTATAAATTTTTTGTGTTATGTACTTTGCAAGAGTTTTTAAATAACCATAAAAATTCTGGTAACATTTACATGACAGGTTTGTTCTCAGGATAGTGTCCCTTGATTTTGCCATCGACTGGAGATGTTTCCCATTGTTTTAGTAAATCTGAACATGTAATATAATGAAATTTCTCAGTAGAGAGTTCAAATTATTAATTTTAAGAGTGTATAAAGATAAAGCTGATTGCAGGGCCTCGCCCATAATGCTGCAAACGTTCTCAGTTGGGAAGACATAAACACTAAAAACTCTTGCTGTGTGCAGCTGGCATTATCTTGTTGAAATGTATGCCCAGGATGGCACATAGCAAGAGCCTCTACTGCTTGTCTTCGTGCCTGTAAAACCCTACCTTGGACAAAAAGGTCAGCTCATCTCTCTCCAGTTGAGAAAGCATTACGGGAAGGGCTCCCCAACTAGCTCGGGAGTTCATAGATATAATGTACCAACAGAACAGCATTTGGCACGATATCCCTTAGGAGGACATCCAACAACTGTATCAATCAATACCAAGCCGAATAACGGCTTGCAAAAGGGCCAGAGCTGGGCCAACGCATTATTATGTTGCTCAATTTTAGAAGCTTTTTCTTTTGAATAACTCAATTTCCCTGCAACTATAATGCTTTGTTTGTCAGTACATGTCCATTTTATCAGCCGATTTCCGTCTTATTCAGAGAATTCGTTAGTGGCGCGTCATATTTTTTGTGTGAGTGTATTAAGTATATTGTAAGGGTTTTTAGATAACCTTACACAGATTCTGGTGACCGTGACAGGGCAGATTTATACTCACGGTAGTGTCTGTGGATTTCGCAGTCTAGTGGAGACTTTTGCCAATGTTTTCGTAATTCTGAACATACGCAGTGTAATTAAACTCCTGAATAGACAGTTCAGATTCTTGATTATAATAGGACATAAAAATTAATGTATGATCCAGAGATAAACCACATCCGCATATAGATGTATAACAACCAAACTGTCGCAGCAAAGCGAGCAGGAACAATGTTTGGCCTTGTCCAACGTACATCTTACACGCAGGAGCCGGATGAAGTAAGGTGGGTTGCCTACGTTTAAGCGCGCTAAATACACTACTTGCCATTAAAATTGCTACACCAAGAAGAAATGCAGACGATAAACGGGTATTCATTATACTAGAACTGACATGTGATCACATTTTCACGCAAGTTGGGTGCATAGAGCCTGAGAAATCAGTACCCAGAACAACAACCCCTTGCCGTAATAACGGCCTTGATACGCCTGGGTATTGAGTCAAACAGAGCCTGGAGGCGTGTACAGGTACAGCCGGCCATGCAGCTTCAACACGATACCACAGATCCTCAAGAGTAGTGAGTGGCGTATTGTGAAGAGCCAGTTGCTCGGCCATCATTGACCAGACGTTTTCAATTGGTGAGAGATCTGGAGAATGTACTGCCCAGGGCCCGTACAAGACCTGCAACATGCGGTCGTGCATTATCCTGCTGAAATGTATGGTTTCGCAGGGATCGAATGACGGGTGGAGCCACGGGTCGTAACACATCTGAAATGTAACGTCCACTGTTCAAAGTGCCCGTCAATGCGAACAAGAGGTGACCGAGACGTATAACCAATGGCACCCCATACGGGTGATACGCCAATATGGCGATGACGAATACAAGCTTCCAATGTGCGTTCACCGCGATGTCGCCAAACACGGATGCGACCATCATGATGCTGTAAACAGAACCTGGATTCATCCGAAAAAATGACGTTTTGCCATTCGTGCACCCAGATTCGTCTTTGAGTACACCATCGCAGGTACTCCTGTCTGTGATGCAGGGTCAAGTGTAACGGCAGCCATGGCCTCCGAGTTCGTAGTCCATGCTGCTGCAAACGTCGTCGAACTGTTCGTGCAGATTGTTGTTGCCTTGCAAATGTCCCCATCTGTTGACTCAGGGATCGAGACATGGCTGCACGATCCGTTACAGCGGCGCGGATAAGATGACTGTCATCTCGACTGCTAGTGATACGAGGCCGTTGGGATCCAGCACGGCGTTCCTTATTACCCTCCTGAACCCACCGATTCCATATTCTGCAACAGTCATTGGATGTCGACCAACGCGAGCAGCAATGTCGCGATACGATAAACCGCAATCGCGATAGGCTACAATCCGACCTTTATCAAAGTCGGAAACGTGATGGTACGCATTTCTCCTCCTTACACGAGGCATCACAACAACGTTTCACCAGGCAACGCCGGTCAACTGCTGTTTGTGAATGAGAAATCGGTTGGAAACTTTCCTCATGTCAGCTCTTGTAGGTGTCGCCACCGGCACCAACCTTGTGTGAATGCTCTGAAAAGCTAATCATTTGCATATCACAGCATCTTCTTCCTGTCGGTTAAATTTCGCGTCATCTTCGTGGTGTAGCAATTTTAATGGCCAACGGTGTATATTGTAAGGATTTTTAGATAACCTTACACAGATTCTCGCGACCGTGACAGGACAGATTTATACTCCGCGTAGTGTCTGTGGATTTCGTAGTCTGGAGGAGACTTTTGCCGATGTTTTCGTAATTTTGAACATACCCAGTGTAATGAAACTCCTGAATAGAGAGTTCAGATTCTTGATTATAATAGGATATAAAAATAAACTGTAATGTATGATCCAGTGATATACCACATGCATAACAACCAAACTGCCGCTGCAAAGCGAGCAGGTACTATGTTTGGCCTTACCCTACGTAAATCTTCCATTCATGAGCCGGATGAAGCAAGGTGGGTTGTCTAGTTTAGGCGCGCTAAATACTTTCCGGGCCAGGTTTATTTTTCCGGCCTGTAGATATAGACGCATCAGCCAATGACTACCGCCGTGTGCCACCTCTGTGGAAGCGGTGGAGTGTCGATGGGCTGGAGTGTCCGGGCCGTATCGACAAGTGAGATGAAGAGTCGGAGCTCAGCGCGGGGCGTGCCGGGGCCAGCCTTGGGCGCCGGCGCACAGCGGCCGCGGCGCCGCCGACCTGTGGGGGCGTCGCGAGGTCGCCGGGACGGCGCGCTGGAGGCGGCGGCGGCGGCGGCGGACGTCGATACTGCGGTGCGAGCCGGCCAGCCGCGCCAGTCCACGCGACGCAGCGCAGCGCGCCCACCATGAAGGTAAGCCGGAGCCGCGCCTACCTGTTACACGCTCCCGTCGCAGCACGCCCACCGCCCGCGCGACACTTGTTAGAGCGCCTGCTTATAGTCTCGTCTGACACCTTGAAACGTATCATTTGAGACACTTTAGTTTGCTCTTTTCTACATCTATCATCCGCCTCCGTAGCTGAGTGATTAGTGCGACAGAATGCCATGCGAGGATCCTGGGTTCAATTCCCGGCTGGTTTGGAGATTTTCTCCGTTCGGAGTCTAGGAGTTGTGTTGCCTTTATCTTTTCATCCTTATCGACGTACAAGTCGCCGAAGTGTTGTTAACCAGACCGACTTGCATCAGGCGACATATCAACCCGACAGGAGGCCCTACTCACATGACATTTCATTTCATCTACATCTATATAGTCCGCAAGCCTCTTTACGGTGTGTGGCGGAGCGTACTTAGTGTAACACTGTAACTTCCTCTCTGCCTACTCTCCTTTTCCTGTTCCAGTCGCGAATGATCAGCAGGAAAAACTGTTGTTGGTTACATTCTGAGTGAGCTTGAATCTCTAATTATACCTTCATAATCTATTCTCTAGGTAACGGTAACAATCAACCCCCCGATTCTTTAAATAACGGAACTCCAGTGTGTAAAACTGCTCCCTTTTAAGAAAAGCTGGTATTTCTGGCATCTCAATATTTTTAACGTCGTCCCTAACTACGTGTCGTACAATGTTATAATTTTGCAGGTAAATTCGGTGGTCTTTGAGTACACAGTCTGCAAAATGTGTTATGAATAGTTTTAGTATTAAAGAAGCAATAAATTCAAACACCGTGGAAAACATTTTATAACCAAGATCGGATTAATTGATACTTATTATTGGTGACTGGTTTCTAATCTTAAAAAAAACTTTTTGGCTATAAATCGTCGTGACTTAACATCTCCATGTCGGCACTATAGTGGAGAATGTACAGTACATTATACATAGGGTTTATCTAAAGTGAAACCATACACAAATGAAAAGCACCTTATGCACTGGGCAATAACATACGTAGTACTCCACAGATGCTTCTTAGTTCGTCTGCACGATATATAGTGAAATGCACATTTGCACAAATGTTTAGCAATGATAAATACTGTCTAATGTGATCTTAGCTATAAATGTGTTTTCTAGTTAAATACAGATTGCGCCTTCCATTTTCTCAAAATGAGAAATTTCAGTCATGGCTGATGCTGAAGTCTTACTCTAAGAACAGGGAAAATACGACAAGCGATAAAGTTTTATCCTTTCATTTGCTCTTTGTAGTGTGTGTTTGTTTTGGGGGGGGGGGGGGGGGGGGGGAGGCGATGGGAGAGGCGTCTCAGCTAGAAAAAGTTTCGAAAATATTTGAAATTATCTCTACAGCTAATTCGAAATTGCTAAGTGCTCTCATTCTTAAGCACTGGATGAATGTAGTCTGGGCAATTTGCGCGCCATAAGCTACTCTGTCTCAAAGACATATGCACAGTTTCTAACTTTAATGCTTGACTTATTGTATTAAATCATTTGACGTGATTTTATATCTCTTAATGAGTAGATTATGAGTGCATTTTAAATTTTTAGCTTTTGCCAATAATGGGTTGACTTGCCGTAAATCAAATTTTTGTTGCCCCTGGAAACCATTAATTGGAAAGACGAGGTGATCATTTTGGCCATTTAGAAGCATAAATACGTAGCAGGAATCAATATATTGGCTGATTCTTCTAGGAACGTACGAGCCAGGAATTCTAACAGTTGATGATGCAGAACGCCTCTATTGGTGCGTCCGCCACTGAAGATCGCTTTACATGTCCGTGATCCTTTCGCGCTTGCTAAATGAACTTGTAACGAAAGGCGCTACTCTTCTTTGGATCTTCTCTATTCCCCCTATCAATCCTATTTAGTACGTATTCCAGACTGACATGCAATATTCCAATTTTGATCGAACGATTGTTTTGCAAGCTACTTCTTTTGTTAATGAAGTACATTTCCTCAGGAGTCTTTCATCGAATCTCAGTGTGGCATCTGCCTTACCAGCATTTAAATTTATGTGATCGGTCCATTTCAAATATCACTGTACGAATACATACATATATATATATATATATATATATATATATATATATATTTTAGGGAAGTAAAGGCTTCTAGTCATTGTTCTGCAATCGTTTAGTCATACAATAAAGGGTCTTTCTTACTACGTTATTTATTTATTATGAGGCTCAATTTCCACTTCCTGCACGAAGCGTCGATCTCCTGCAAGTCTTCCTGTGTTTCGGTACTGTTTTCAATCCGCGAATGCCTCATTGAACTTCCGACATTATCCAATACGTCATTTATATACAGGGTTATCCAGGAAGTTCAAATGGTTCAAATGGCTCTGAGCACTATGTGACTTAACATCTGTGGTCATGTCCCCTAGAACTTAGAACACCTTAAATCTAACTAACCTAAGGACATCACTCACATCCATGCCCGAGGCAGGATTCGAACCTGTATCCAGGAAGTACCTATAATCTGAAGAGCATGAATAACGGTCGTATAACGCTCCTTTGTAGTACGCAGATGTCCTACGAAAGTGACATGATGAGTTCTGTTTGCTCCGAATTCTGTAACTCAGTCACATTGCTGATCTGATATTCCGTACCCTCTAGTTTTGTTCATTAGGCGGCAGTACAGAACTGTATCGAATGCCTTCTCGAAGTGAAGGAACTCGTCAACCTGGGCGCCTGTTTCTTCTTCTTTCTGAGTCTCGTGGACGGACAGAGCGAGCTGGGTTCCACACGATCGTTGTTTTCAGAACCCATGATGATCCCTAATGAGGCAACTAGTGGGTACGCACAACCACGCCGATGTTATCCTGCACCTGTCACAACTATGACCCCCTCCCCCCTACCTCACGTAAAACTATCTTTCCACAATTTTTCCTGTGCTCGGATAATCACATGCGTTCGGCACCTTCGTATGAGTACGATTAACAGGCACAGCGAAGACGACTCACGAACGAGATTTCAGTCTTCAGACTTATCAATGCTTTAGCGTGTGTCAGTTTCGCTCGTGCTAGAAGAACATAAAAAATGCTTGTGCGTAAGAGAGGCTATTTATGGTTGTTTTTAATTACTTTTTTTACTGCATCAGATCAAAACGATTAAACAAAATATCTCGCGTATAAAACAATTAAGTGACAAGCTACATCGCATAAAAACTGTGTAGTTTCAATGGCATCTGTGCGTCCCAGAAAACTTGCATTAAAACACTTACATTCGGCAGTTGATCGGAGTACCGTTCCCCTATCCCAACATTGTAACATGTGGTCATACCTTTTATTTGCTTTCTTCGTTTTTGATACTTCCTGTTCTGCTTCTGCTTCAGAAGACTTGACACCATAAAGTTTGAAATAAATAACTACATACAGGTTGTTTGTTTTACCTTGGGACGACTTAATATCTCGAAAGTGACGCATCGTACGAAAAAATGTTCTAGGTCAAAAGTTAATATTAGTAAAGGGGACCTCCGTCTGTGCTACAGTTGCCCGCTTCTTAACCTTCCCTCCTGTGTGGGATCCCGCCCAAGCTGAATGGATGGTTAGAATGTGGGCAATTGTAGCATATACCGAGGTCTCCTTTAATAATATTAACTTTTCACCAAGAACAATTTTTTCGTGTGATGCGGTCGTTTTCGAGATATTTAGTTTTCTCACATTAAGACAGACACCCTACATAGTAGAGTGGAACACTTCTTTGCTATGGCTATTTATTACATTCACTCTGTTTTCATAGGCACCGTATATTTCATACCACGAGCCTCTGTGCTAAGGCTTTCTACTCTTTCAGCGTTGTAGTTGTTGATTATTGTGCGAAAGTTCGCACTGACGATGATCCGGAGACCAGGATACGTAACATACTGCCAAATGTTGTTTTTTGGTTACTTCTTCCTGTTCTACTTCTTCCTATTATCCACCAAAATTCGTGCTCTGTATAGAATAAATACCCAGCACGTGGATCTTCTCGTTTTTTGATGACATATGTGATAGTCTGCCCCAGCATCAAAAGGACAGCATTATGTTCCATACGTGACTATCACACGCGCTCGGGCCGAAGCTGGTCCCTTACGTTGAGAAAGCGTGGATTCATACGGCTGATGACAATACTTGATGTACCGTCATACGGCAAGAGAAGGGAACACGTAATGCCCCAAAATGCTGTTCAAGGTTTTATGGTGTCAGGAGGTATAAAGTTGCATGGGCGTACTGGCCTTCGAATCTTCGAACACACTATACTCGCCGGTCAATGTTATTGTCCTTCCCCATGTGCGTCTTTTCACGGGCGCATTCAGCCTTGATTTTATTTTTGTGGGTGACAATGCGTGACTGCGTCGAATGACGCAGGTGGAGAAGCTTTTGGAACTACAGGATGTTCGGCAAATGGACTGACCTGTCTGTCCCCTCTGCTCAAATCCCTTCGGGCACGCCCAGAATGCGGCGGAGAGACGATCGTGCAGTAATTGTCAATAGCGCTGCTGGAAGAATACAACGCCTTGCTGCAAGAACTGCTCGTCAATACTGAAGTACGTTTCAGAGCGTGAACTGATGTCCATGGTGATCACATATCCCGTTGTCCGCCGCCGGTAGCTGAGTGATGCCGGCACGGTAGCTCAGCGTGTTCGGCCAGAGGGCTGCGTGCTCTCTGTAACAAAAAAACTGAGTCAAGGAATCAACGATCAACTTGAACGAATGTCTTGTGACGTCTGCCCAGACCAAACGCCACGAAATAAAGCGAACAAAATGAAAATGGGAAAAAAGTGGCCGCGCGGGATTAGCCGAGGGGTTTTAGGCGCTACAGTCATGGACTGTGCGGCTGGTCCCGGCGGAGGTTCTAGTCCAACCTCGGGCATGGGTGTGTGTGTGTGTTTGTCCTTAGGATAATTTAGGTTAAGTAGTGTGTAAGCTTAGGGACTGGTGACCTTAGCAGTTAAGGCCCATAAGATTTCACACACAAAAGTGGTCAGCGCGACAGAATGTCAATCCTAAGGGCGCTGGTTCGATTCCCGGCTGGGTCGGAGATTTTCTCCACTCAGGGACTGGGCGTTGTGTTGTTCTAATCATCATCATTTCATCCCATCGACGCGCAAGTCGCCGAAGTGGCGTCAAATCGAAAGACTTGCACACGGCGAACGGTCTACCCGACGGGAGGCCCTAGTCATACGACATTCATTCATTCACACATCCTGTTAAGAACCATATCTCGCCTTTTGTTATGCCCAAAGAACCATCATGACTTCTGTGTAATTATTGTCCTTAAATAAAAGTGTTCTTTCTGTTCGTCTCATTCCACATTTCTTTCAGTTGCCTTCTGAACGAAGCTGTAGCAGTTGTTTCTATGTCTGGTCCAAGTTTCAGCGGGCGATGTAACTTCGCAGTGACACATCATGCGAAAGTTAATTTCGTCCTTAAGTTCTGCACACCAGTATACTAGTTATTGCTCTGACTACGTGCACGTCCGTCTTTCAGGTCCTAATGGAGCTCAATTTGGCACAAAATATAAGACATGTCGCCACGTTAGTGTCCGGCGCGGCTCAAGTTCTCAAGTAGGAAACTTTCCATCGTGCGAAAATTTCGGCTTTATCAAGAAAAAACGTAACTCCAACCTTAAATAAAATTGAGATCAGCTGTAGAGACAGTTGTTACAACGCCTTATTATAGTACGAATTAAAATAGCAGCATATCGCCTACTAGCGGTTTGGACTGCTCACGCCAGCAATGAGGGCTGTACCGGCAATGTGGGCTGCCAATGTGTTGGAAACTTGCACTGCACAAAGCTTTGTGTCGGAAAGTTATCGAATAAGTAACTTTTCGGGACGCAAAATTTTTGTCTGTACCAGCAAGATAAGTGTCTCCAGCTTTAGTTAAAACTGAGAACAGGCTTCTGGCGTGTTTAAAGACACTGTACATATTTATACCATGTGTGAATTTCAGAATTTTTAGGCGATTTTTGTAGGGGACAGAGACTTTATTTATACTTGTCACCGCCGGCCATAGTGGCCGAGCGGTTCTAGGCGCTACAGTCTGGAACCGCGCGACCGCTATGGTCGCAGGTTCGAATCCTGCTTCGGGCATGGATGTGTGTGATGTCCTTAGGTTAAGTAGGTTTAACTAGTTCTAAGTTCTAGGGGACTGATGACCTCAGCAGTTAAGTCCCATAGTGCTCAGAGCCATATACTTGCCACCGGGGTAATACGAACCAGAGAGTACACAAGTAACCGAAATGCACGGATAATCAAAAACATCCATTTTTAGTGTTCTGTACCTCAGTCGGTAAAAATGGAACCCTTACAGGATCACTTTGTATTTTTCTCAGAAATGAGTTGACGTATCACGTTGGAATTTATGTCGCACATTAGGGTCTACGGTCTCTTGGCAATGTAAAAAAAAAAAAAAAAAAAAAAAAAAAAAAAAAAAAAAAAAATGAAATTCCTAAGCCATTGTAATAAAAGATGCGGCCATTTACGTCTCATTTTTGAATTTCGCGAAGTCACTTACCAAAACCTGCAGCGTACTTCTTGTTGACGTAGAATCATTTATCTCTCTCTCTCTCTCTCTCTCCCTCTTTTTTTTTTTTTTTTTTTTTTTTGGAGAGAAGCAAGGTTTTACACTAAAACAAAAAGAAAAAATACGAAAATTGTTGATTAGAAATTATATCACACAAACAATTTTTTTGTCATTTGTTATCAGAAAGTCTGTCTGTCTGGGCATCTGCTAAGACACTTATTTACCAGGAACTGATGGACGTATCAAGTTAAGTTTATGTCGCGCATAGTAAGGTCTATGGCCCCTTGGTGGTATAACAAACGTTTGCTATCAAAAGATACTGCCATTGATGTCTCATATTTTAAGTCTCGCTAATTCACTCATCAAAACCAACAGGGTACTTCCCGCTGATCTAAAATCATGAAATTTGGGAAGAAGCAAGATTTCACATTACCACCAAAGGAACTAATTCAACAGTTGTTAATTTGTAGTTCTATCACTCGGAAGACATGTTTCTTTGCCATTTGTTATCCGAGTCTAAATTTTAAATGCAAACATTCTTGAATGACGTGGTGTCGCTGGGACCTATACCTTGCCTGTATCAATGCCGATACCAGGCAGAAGTTATGGAAATGCTCGATTCCTGGAATGGATGAACCGTCTATACACACAATTTAATTTGTACGGAACCCTCAGTGTGGAAGTCCTACCCGCACCTGACCAGCTCTTTTACTGGAAACAGATATACAGGGCGCATAAAAAGTTGTAGTATATTCCTACAGGAGGTAGTACTGGTCAAAAATAAAAGAAAAGTGCCGGTAATTGCATGTCCGGAAACCGAACCTGTTGGTAAATGATCCATTTATCTTGTGACGAGTAATGTATAGTATTCGCTGGTGTAGGCATGGCTCACAAGAGACGGCAGAGTAAATCACTATAACACCAGGTGTGGGCAGATGCATAATCTACACCAGTCATAGAGATGGGGCATCAGAATCGCTTCATTATCAGTGTACGGGTATGAATCGTTTGTGGTAGACTCATAGAGCCATACACTTTCCGATACAGATTAACTGAAGCTGTGTATCACCGATTTCTGCGCGATGAATTACCAGCGCTATGGGAGAACGTTACCACTGCAGAAAGACAACGACAACCGCCCACGCATGGCGGGACACCACCCCATTTTCTGAAGATCGTGCTATAGAACCACACTGTAACGTTCCATGGGAGATGGATTGCTCAAAGATGTCACCGGACATGAATTTGTTGGATTTCTATCTATGGGGACATTTAAAGGCATTGGTCTATCTCCAATCAATCGACAATGTGCTGACTTCATATGAGCATGTAACCAATATTCTGAAGCATTCCGAATAGAACCAAATGTATTTGCAAGTGTTCATGATGCACTGCAAACAATGGCTGAAGGAATTACACTTAAAACTCAATGTATTTCCTATCACTTGGTATCAATTCTGTTTTGGGAAATAATGTTGCTCTTTTCCATGTCTATGTTCTTCATTCATTTCAATGCCTTGATGTGCAGGATAACGAATTCCTTGATCGCCTCGTCTTCGATCTTTTCCTCTACCGAATCGCCTTTGTTCACTTTACCCGCGTCACTTTGCTTCTGAAATACTGGTTTATACATAATCGTTGCCTAAACAAATGCAGGTGTTTTTGTAATGTACGTCAAAAATCCAGAAATTTGTATTCTATGCGATAGTTGTCGTATTAATATTCTTCCGTCGCTTCTTGGCAGAATTAATTTATGATTATCAAGTACATAGGAAAAGCACAAAACTGTGGATTATCTGCAGCAGAGCATTCGGTACCCTGCAGAGTACGGCGATTTGCGGACTTTCTAGAGTAATACTCTAGAATACCCGTAGTTTTGTGCTTATAATTTACAATGATCGATCTGATTATAATTATATGCATAGGGCTTAATTTTTTTCTTTTAACTGATCGTCGAACTATGCACGGTTAGTCTACAAGCCGGATAATTCACACAACGGCAATCAGGAGCTTGCTGTATTGACAAAATTGTAAAAAACCACCATTTTCCGAAACGTGTACGTGGCTAACGCGATGCGCAAGTGGGGAAAAACTTGTCGTCCGGTGAAATATCCTAATAATCAATGGAAAACATTTCAGTGAGTTCAGTAGTTACCGAGCATAAGTTTGAAGCTGTTTCCAGCACGGGAATATTTCACTCGGTTAAGAAAGCCCTTCTCCTGGCCCTAATTAAAATTATAACAGATTTTTGACAAGCTTAGATGCGTTTTACATATTACGCCCCCGTTCATGCCAGATTTTTGCGTTAACTTTGTTGAACATAGAGACTTTAAAGCGATTTTCTACCTCCGTTGAGAGCGAAGCGCTGTAACGGTAGACCATATTTGTCGAGACAATGTCGTACAATTGGAACTTTTATAAAACGTCAGCTGTTGAATAAATCAAACGGGAGTAGAGCTGTTCACTTTTGAGTCAGCGGCAGTTGCACTTATTGTAACTTATATTTAACAGCGACCGCTTCCTCACGTAAACACGGTATTTACTTGTTTTGAGTGAGGCAATTGTTCGCCGTTGGTCACAGGTGGTTTTGCTACGTCTCACATGGGAGGTGATGAGTGCCACATCGACAATGAGTTGGATTTTATATGAGCTGTTACAGTATATCTCCGCTGTACAGCTATCGTAAATCCATATTCCGAAAACCACTGCAAAGTGCATGGCAGAGGGTACGTTCTATTGAACCAATTTATTTTCCCGTTCCATTCACGTACGGAGTTAAGGAACAACCACTGTTAATGTACAACTAATACTTCTGGATGAACAATCAGACTTGAATGCAAGCTTTCAGGCCAGTAGTAAAGGGAGTAATTACTGTAGTGAACAGCAAATATCGTGAGAAATGGAACAGGTTTGTTCCCTAACGAGACACATGTGGCATACCGGCGACATTCGCAATGTTGCGCGGATATTTTCAGTGGAATACGTATACAGATATCAAGGGTACAAGAGTGGGCCTTCGGTTCCGAAAGCTCATATCGATGATGTTTCTTGAATGGTTCTCACGCCGACACTTGTTGATGACCCAGCATTGAAATCTGCATCAATTTGCGGAGGGGTTGCGCTTCTGTCATGTTGAACGATTCTCTTTAGTCGTCGTTGGTCCCGTTCTTACAGTCTTTTTGGCGCAGCAGCGATGTCGGCGATTCGATGTGTTACCAGATTCCTGATATTCAAGGTATACTCGTGAAATAGTCGTACGGGAAAATGCCCATGTCATCGCTATCTTGGAGATGCTGTGTCCCATCACTCATGCGCCGACTAAAACACCATGTTCAAACTCACTTAAATCTTGGTAACCTGCCATTGCTGCAGCAGTAAGCGATCTAACAACTGCGTCAGAGACTTGTTGCCTTATTCTTATTGCTGTATTCTGCCTGCTTACATACCTCTGTATTTGAATTCGCATGCCTATACCAGTTTCTTCGGCGCTGCAGTGTACTTATGTCCACATATTTATTTCTTAAGTCACCCTGGCGACGGATACTGTTCTCCCAGCGTTAGACCTCTTTGTTGAAACAGTTACTGTAGAGGGTAAGACTTTGTTCACGAAGCCACAACCTCACCTCTGCTTGCAACGCTTCATCACTATCAAACTGAATTCCTATACGGTGTTTTTTAGGTTTTAGCAACAGATGAACATCGGATGGGTCCAAGTCGGGACTGCATGGAGGATTTGAAGCAATTTTGACTATTTTTCGACCGTGACTGTCTCAAGAAATATGAAAAGGTTTTTTTTAAATTACCGCTAGTTGACAAAGCTTGTGACTTTAGAGAGAAGGTCAGCGTTGGCCGTAATATTGATGGTTTATTGACAGCAAAATCGATTTTCCATCTCATGGTGATCATCTTCAGTGCTGTGGTGTACAAATTAAACTCATAGGCACTGGTGTCAAGTTATTATCAGTAACCAAAGCTTATGAAACAATCACAACAATCAGTTATTGTTATCGTTTCATAAGCTTTGGTTACTGATAATAACTCGACACCAGTGCCTATGAGTTTAATTTGGACACCACAGCACTGAAGATGGTCACTATGTGATTGAAAATCGATTTTGCTGTCAGTAAACCATCAATATTACGGCCAACGCTGACCTTCTCTCTAATTTTACGTGTGTAGTCGTTGTGCACACAGCACTCCATGGAGTCGCCAATCAATAAAGTTTGTGACTGGTAGCGGTAATTTAAAAAAAACCTTTACATATTGTATGGAGGTTGATTGATGACAGTGAACCGAAGGAGTCGGATTGTTGCAGATATCACAGCACTTGTGTACGGTTTGGCATTTTCATGCTCAAAGAGACCTCTTCGGATACGTGATTTCAGCTTTCTGATGGTCTCGTAGTATCGAGCAGAGCCTATGGTGCTGCCTTTAGGCGTGAATTCCAAATGCACCACACACTGAACGCCCCAGAACACTGCGGGAATGACTTTACCTACTGATGGCATGGTCTTGACATTTCTTTTGGCATCGGTGATCCTTTGAGGCGGAACTCCATTGATGCTCTCTTGATCTCAGTGTCAAAATGGTGACCCAGCTTTCATCACAAGTCACAGTGTTGTTAAGGATCCCAACACCGTCATGCTCAAAACGCAACATAAGTTGTTGACGTAAGTCCAGTCTACTCCTTTTCATGTCAGAAGTGAGCATTCGAGTCATCCACGGTGGACAGTTTGGTCTACCACAGTTCTGCAGTGATCCCCTGTACCCGATCTCGTGATGCACTACACTTACTTGAAAGCCGTGCCTGTGTTATCCGACGATTTTCTCAGATGAGTTCATCAACTCGATTCCGATGACTTTCCTCGGTTGTCGTATGCGGTCGTCCACTTCAAGCTCTGTCACACATGTTGGGATTAGCGCTACCCTTCTCTTCATTACGAGCACGAGCACCCAAAAGTCGCACATTACTGATGTCGGTGCTATCATCACCGAACAAAGCTTTCATTCTTCTATGGATTTCAAATGGAGGCACGTTTCCTGCGGCTGATTACAGCACGTCGGTTCCCACTCAGCGAAATAGTTACTTTACACACCGCCATGTTACATGTTACAATTCGGAGCCTTCTAGCGCCAGAGGTTGCAACTTGCGTCAGCGAAACGGGAAAATCGACCGAGTGATATGCACGGCACGTAATACTTCAACCGATATTGAGAACAGAATAAGCAATTTTGAGGCAATACTTTTCGGCGCGCCATCGCAGATGGAGACAGATACTCTAAGAGTGCGGCTAGGTGTATTGATGAAGAGTGAGGGTTCAATGACCGCAGTGGAAGAACGTCACAATAACGCTATGTAGAGCTGTTTCCCCACAGCGACAGAAATCAAATCATAGTACTTCTGCACCTGACGTTTATTGCAAAGCTCCATTTTCTGCTGTACGCTTTTGGCAACTTCAAATTGCAGGTTTCTTCAGTGTTGAGGAGGTATTTTCAAAGAAACAAAGATAAATGGGCTGCCAAACCAAAAATATAATTATGTTATTACTCTGTGACGAACCTCCGTAGAGTACATTTCATTACACTAAGTATACCTGCTTATATCGTGTCGGATCACCTTTTTCGCAGCGTACCGCTGCAACTCAGTCTTTGGAAGTCCAAAATGGTTCATATGGATCTAATCACTACGGGACTTAACATCTGAGGTCATCAGTCCCCTAGACTTAGAACTACTTAAACTCAACTAACCTAAGGACATCACACACATCCATGCCCGAGGCTGGATTGTAACCTGAGGCCGTAGCGGTCTCGCGGTTCCAGACTGCAGCGCCTAGAACCGCACGGCCACTTCGGCCGGCGTGAGAGTAACATCATGCTGCTTTATATACATGTCTTGTCCATTGAAGCACGACAGGGCTTTGCCCGTCTGACTTCTAGCATGGCTATATGATGTTTGAAGATAGCTTTTGTTTATTCCCATAAGTCATTTTTTGCATGCATGACTGTATGTCTGTGTCTGTAATTCCCTAAATTGTCTTGTTGTTGTGGATATTGGTCTATTATTCGAAGCGTCGGGGTGCTGTGCGCCTAGCTGGTGGATTACAGTACAAACGACATTCCAAAGCTGACAGCCAACTAACTGATGATACAAATGCAGTAGCAACCTGGACTTCATCGTCAAGAAGCTACAAGAATGCATGGAAGAAATAGTCAACTGGTGCTACATCTGGAAAATTAAAACAAATCCATGCAAAACGGCAGCAGTCATATTTATGCGAAAACTAACTCCCCCAAAACACGCTGATTTCGGCAGCAGAAAGAAATACCGACGTTGGGAGGTAAACGTTCCGTATGATGCGCCATATCTGTCGCTAGTTCTTGTGTGGGCACTTCTTTTCCAGGGTATTCCTGGGGCATTGGCGCAGTAATATCTGGTACACATCTCGCGTCGTCCGCAGTCGTGTTGTTAGGAAGGCTTCTCTGACATAGCTAAAAAAAAGCGCGCCACTGTCGAAAAACCGCACTGAAGAATAGCGCCCGTGCCTTTTCATATACGGACCGCTCAGCTACCGGGGGCGGACTTAAGGCCTCATATCAGAGGCAGTACTGCATTTGATCTTCTATATCGGCTCCTCAAGGACGGTGAGCTGACGATAGAAATAAAGTACAGAACTGTTATCCTCAGTACTGTACTTTATGGATCTGAAGTTTGGTCAATGGCGGTAGACACCCATCTGCACAAACTTCAAACACTACATAACAGAATCCTCCATACAATAGCGAAGAGGCAGATGGATTACGACCAAGCCTCACATCAAAGAACTATTAAGCGGACCGCCTATCCTCATACACATAAAAAGAAAGTCAGTAACTCTGTAAGAGAAGACTCCAGCCTCGCCTCACCAACCAAGAGTAACATTAAACACATTTATGTATTTTTATAAGGATCAATGACACACTAACTCTTTGAGCTAGTGTAGTGAAATCCCATTGGTTCGTCTCTTTCAGATTTCCGATACTACCAGAAGAAATATATAAAGTTCCATTCGTAAAAACGAAATTGATACACACGTCTATATCTAAATGTACACAGTCAGGGTCAACCTGAATTCCACCACAAACTTTATATGCTGTGCGACAATACTTTCTAAGAATTTTAGAATACAGAAGCCACGGTCTTAGGCAGCTCGTTAGAGAGTTATTGCATTTCAGTTGGTGTCTTGCCCCAATTAGCTCTGTGTGTGTACTACACTGGAAATAGTGCACAACAATGGAATTGCCCTATGAGTATTGTTGCCATTCCCGCAAAGTTAGCCACAGTCGTCCCCACTGTACTCTTCGGCTTCAAGTTTCCATTCAGTACTGTTCGGTTACGTCTCGAGTTTGTTTATCCGACATCGTCAGTTGTACGTTAACAACGATACAAAACTGCTGCACGTCTGCCCGGTAGCTGCGCGAGCAACACGACGTACTGCTAACCGAAGGAGCCCTGGTTAGATTCCCGGACCTGGCCGGAGATTTTCTCCGCTCGGGGTCTGGGTGTTGCCTTGTCCCTACGCTGGTGTCGGAAGAAATGACATTCCAGTGTTGAGTTGTCTGTGTGGGCACGTCTCACAAGCCAATAAATAAAATAAAACTAAAAAACAACTGTATGGGCGGGTTTACTGACGAAGAGATGGCCGATATGCACCTCGTGTGCGGGTTCACTGAATGCAGTGGAAGACAGCGACACTATACAGGGTTGTTCCCGCTGCGACGGCGACCATATCACAGCACAGTGTTCTGTTCAAAATGGTTCAAATGGCTCTAAGCACTACGGGACTTAACATCTGAGGTTATCAGTCCCCTAGACTTAGAACTACTTAAACCTAACTAAACTAAGGACATCACACACATCCATGCCCGAGTCAGGATTCGAACCTGCGACCGTAGGTGCCGCGTGGGTCTGGACTGTGTTTTGTCTCTGAATTGTTGCATTACTCTGCACTGCGTGTTGTACGTGTGTTGGATAATGAGTATTACATGTTTACTTTGCTGTTGTGAAGGTATTTACAGAAAAACAAGGGTGTCAACGGTAAGAAACCGAATTCTACAGGGTGTTACAAAAACGTACGGCCAAACTTTCAGGAAACATTCCTCACACACAAAGAAAGAAAATATGTTATATGGACATGTGTCCGGAAACGCTTACTTTCCATGTTAGAGCTCATTTTATTACTTCTCTTCAAATCACATTAATTATGGAATGGAAACACACAGCAACAGAACGTACCAGCGTGACTTCAAACACTTTGTTACAGGAAATGTTCAAAATGTCTTCCGTTATCGAGGATACATGCATCCACCCTCCGTCGCATGGAATCCCTGATGCGCTGATGCAGCCCTGGAGAATGGCGTATTGTATCACAGCCGTCCACAATACGAGCACGAAGAGTCTTTACATTTGGTACCGGGGTTGCGTAGACAAGAGCTTTCAAATGCCCCCATAAATGAAAGTCAAGAGGGTTGAGGTCAGGAGAGCGTGGAGGCCATGGAATTGGTCCGCCTCTACCAATCCATCGGTCACGGAATCTGCTGTTGAGAAGCGTACGAACACTTCGACTGAAATGTGCAGGAGCTCCATCGTGCATGAACCACATGTTGTGTCGCATTTGTAAAGGCACATGTTCTAGCAGCACACGTAGAGTAAACCCGTATGAAATCAGGATATCGTGCTCCATTGAGCGTAGGTGAAAGAACATGGGGCCCAATCAAGACATTACCAACAAAAAATGGTTCAAATGGCTTGAGCACTATGGGACTCAACTGCTGAGGTCATTAGTCCCCTAGAACTTAGAACTAGTTAAACCTAACTAACCTAAGGACATCACACACATCCATGCCCGAGGCAGGATTCGAACCTGCGACCGTAGCGGTCTCGCGGTTCCAGACTGCAGCGCCAGAACCGCGCGGCCACTTCGGCCGGCCATTACCAACAATTCCTGCCCAAACGTTCACAGAAAATCTGTGTTGATGACGTGATTGCACAATTGCGTGCGGATTCTCGTCAGACCACACATGTTGATTGTGAAAATTTACAATTTGATCACGTTGGAATGAAGCCTCATCCGTAAAGAGAACATTTGCACTGAAATGAGGATTGACACATTGTTGGATGACCCATTCGCAGAAGTGTACCCGTGGAGGCCAATCAGCTGCTGATAGTGCCTGCACACGCTGTATATGATACGGAAACAACTGGTTCTCCCGTAGCACTCTCCATACAGTGACGTGGTCAACGTTACCTTGTACAGCAGCAACTTCTCTGACGCTGACATTAGGGTCATCGTCAACTGCACGAAGAATTGCCTCGTCCATTGCAGGTGTCCTAGGTCTTTCCCAGTCGCGAGTCATAGGCTGGAATGTTCCGTGCTTCCTAAGCCGCAGATCAATTGCTTCGAACGTCTTCCTGTCGGGACACCTTCGTTCTGAAAATCTGTCTCGACACAAACGTACCGCGCCACGGCTATAGCCCCGTGCTAATCCATACATCAAATGGGCATCTGCCAACTCCGCATTTGTAAACATTGCATTGACTGCAAAACCACGTTCGTGATGAACACTAACCTGTTGATGCTACGTACTGATGTGCTTGATGCTAGTACTGTATAGCAATGAGTCGCATGTCAACACAAGCACCGAAGTCAACATTACCTTCCTTCAATTGGGCCAACTGGCGGTGAATCGAGGAAGTACAGTACATACTGACGAAACTAAAATGATCACTAACATGGAAATTAAGCGTTTCCGGACACATGTCCACATAACATCTTTTCTTTATTTGTGTGAGAGGAATGTTTCCTGAAAGCTTGGCCGTACCTGTTTGTAACACCCTGTATACATAGACTCTAAGAAAAGAAAGGCGCACCACGAAGGAATTTTCCGAATGGGACGGGAATAGCTGAATGTGATGTACATGTACAGACAAATAAATGTTAACAATTCCAGAAAAACGGATGATTAGTTCAAGAAATAGAGTTTCACAAATTGAGCAAATCAACAGCACGTTGGTCCGCCTCTGGCCCTTATACAAGCAGTTATTCGGCTTGGCTTTGATTGATAGAGTTATTGATTGTCTTCCTGAGAGGTATCGTGTCAAACGCAGTCCAATTGGCCCGTTACATCGTCAAAATCACGAGCTGATTGGTGGATCTGCTCTGCCCATAGCGCTCCAGACGTTTTCAGTTGTTGAGGGGTCTGGCGATCGTGTTGGCCAAGATAGGGTTTGGCATGCACGAAGACAAGCAGTAGAAACTCTAGCAGTGTGCGGGAGGGCATTATCTTGCTGATATGTAAGCCCAGGACGGCTTCATATGAAGGGTGACTTAACGGGCCGTAGACTATCGTCGACGTACCGCTGTACTGTAAGGCTGCCGCGGATGGCAACCAAAGGACTCCTGCTACGACGCCCCGGACAGCTGTGTGGTATCAACCCGCTTGTCGGCGACATACGGACCGACAACCAGGAGCGATACTCTGGGATGCCATTTCTTTTCATAGCAGGTCCCTCTCGGTTGTTATTCGCGGCTTCCATACAGCACGGCAATACATCGACGATATTCTACTCCCCGTTAAGTTATCCTTCATGGAAAGCCATCCTGGGCCAACATTTCAGCAAGATAACGCGTGCCGGCGTACGGCGAGAGTTTCTGCTACGTCTCTTTGTGCTTTCCAAACCCTGTCTTGCCTATTAAGGTTGCCAATTCTCTTCCCACTTGATAAATCTCGAAGCATTGTGTTTCACAAGCTGCGACATAGTCGCCAATAAAACAGTGACCCGAATATACAGTAAATTTCCTTTACGTCTATGGTCACAAATTTTTTTGCCGTAAGACTAAGGGATCTCGGTCTATAATGACCACCTTCAGATCTGTTTTATAAAAACAGATCTGACATTAGAACATGTTTTTATAAAACAAATCTGAAGATGGTCATTATAGATCGAAATCGGTAGTCAGACGAAAACAAAATTTTTGACCATAGACCTAAAGTAAAGGAAATCTATGAAGCATTATGGGTAGGGCTCTCCAACCAGCTCGGGATGTTGATGAGCTAACGCACAAATTGGAAATCATATGGCATCACGATATCTTTCAGGAGGACATCCAGCAACTCTGTCAATCAATTTCGAGCCGAATGACTGCTTGCATGAGGGGCAAGGGGCCAACGCGTCATTGGCTTGCTCAGTTTGTAAAAGTCTTTGACATGAATAAATTTTCAATATGGAAATGCGTAAGCATAGCTGCTTTCTTGGATCTGTCCGCCGCCTACGACACCGTACGGCGAGAAGGCCTTCTCTGAAAATTTGTGAGCATCATTCAGTGTCGGAAACTCACAAACCTACTTAGCAACATGCTAAGAAACAGATTTTTCCAGATTTACTCTGATAACGACAGAAGCAAAGTCTTCAAAGTAAGTGACGGACTACCCCAAGGATCTGTATTGGCTCCTCTCCTTTTCACCTTTTACATTTATGACCTGCCAGCCATAACATCAAGGAAATTCATAATGCTGATGACATCTCTTTGGTAACCCAGAGCTCCTGTTTCATCACTGCTGGAAGTACACTAACCGCCAACATGGAAATCCTGGGCGCATACTTCAGGAAATGGTGCCTCCGCCTAAACCCTCAGAAAGTTACTTCAGCATTCCACCTACGGAACAGACACTCTGCCTATAAACCAGAAGTTAAACTCCGAGGGCAAACCTTGAAGTACTGCAGCACACCGAAGTACCTCGGAATAACACTCGATAGGTCCTTAACTTCCCGACAACATCTCTCCAACGTGGCCGCAAAAGTGAAGACCCGTAATAATATCATTCAGAAGCTTACTGGTACCTCCTGGGGTTGCTGCGCTCAAACCCTAAGATCAACTGGTTTCGCACTATCATACTCTATCGCTGAATACTGTTGTCTATCTAGGATGAACAGTGCTCACTGTAGCAAGATAGATGTGCAACTCAACCAGACAATGCGACTTATCACAGGCTGCATACGTAGCACTCAAACAGCATGGCTACCAGTTAAATTAACATCCAACCTTCAGCTCTACGAAGATCAGATGTTCTCCTGGAGATTTCTCCTTTGTTATAAGCATTTGTTACATTTAGGGGTTACGCACATTAAGAAACCGCTCCATTCGATACATCGAAAGGAAATATTCTCCAAACTTATTTGCATTTCATTGCGATTGTCGAACAAGATCATCATCTGCGACAAATCTTGTCCCTCAATATGTATGTCATTTAGTGAACATTCTCACAGTTATGTGGAGGAAACAGAGTTGTTACCTCTGTAATGGTTCCGGGAAGGTTTGAAATCACTCGCCTTGTGTATTGGGAAGAAGAGCGCTACTACCCTACTTCCTCCCTGAGGTCCTCCCAAACCCACATTTGCTTCTAATGAGCACCCCATTAAGGGCGCAGTAGCGTGCTCTGGAAAACAAAACAAAGTTAGAATCTGCGTGCTCGCTTGTCTCCGTGTCGTCGAGATATCGTATATAAAGGCCAAAACAGCGTTTCACATGCGTAATAGTTCGTTAACCAGTGCTACCGTTTTGAACAGAAATTTTCGTCATGCCCTTCGCACGTCATTAAATTCCAACTTTTTGTTAGAATATGTTCATAGATTCTCCAACTGACGGAGTTTAACAGCACGTCAGTTCCTCGTAAAAGCGAAAGCAGTCTTCTACATGAGCGGTGCTCCCTATAACAGTGGTAGCTTTGTGAAGAGAAATATTTGTGTCTCCCTTGGCACGTCATTAAATTCCATTTCAAAATAAAGTTATGGATTCTCTGACTGACAGACTTCAACTATCGGCAAGTGTTTCCTTCGTTATTTTAAGGAAGAGCAGTCTTTGCTTTTGCCCGTCATTTGATAGGTGGAAAATTACTTTTATGTGCAGCAGATATTGCCATTCTGTTTCAACAGTGATTTTAATCATAAAACAGACAAATCACTCTCATTTTGAGGAATTTATAATCATTCTTAATAATGAGTGTAGCATTAAAACACTCTTTCAAAAATGGTTCAAATGGCTCTGAGCACTATGGGACTTAACATCTGTGGTCATCAGTCCCCTAGAACTTAGAACTACTTAAACCTAACTAACCTAAGGACATCACACACACCCATGCCCGCGGCAGGATTCAAACCTGCGACCGTAGCGGTCACGCGGTTCCAAACTGAAGCGCTTAGAACCGCACGGCCACACCAGCCGGCAAAACACTCTTTAATGATATAGCAGTGTCGTTATAACCACATTTTCAAACGCTGCTGCTGCACAGCTATTTAGTTCATTTTTACGTGCACAGCTTCGTCGCTGTTGGCATATGTCACATAAACACACTACGTGATCAAAAGTACTCGGACACCCCCAAAAACATTCGTTTTTCATGTTAGGTGCATTGTGCTGCCACCTACTGCCAGGTACTCTATATCAGCGACATCAGGAGTCATTAGACATCGTGAGAGAGCAGAATGGGGCCCACCACGGAACTCACGGACTTCGAACGTGGTCAGGTGATTGGGTGTCACTTGTGTCATATGTCTGTTACATGAGATTTCCACACTCCTAAGCATCCCTAGGTCGACTGTTTCCGATGTGATAGTGAAGTGGAAATGTGAAGAGACACATACAGCACAAAAGCGTACAGGCCGACCTCGTCTGTTAACTGACAGAGACCGCAGACAGTTGAAGAGGGTCGTAATGTATAATAGGCAGACATACACTCCTGGAAATGGAAAAAAGAACACATTGACACCGGTGTGTCAGACCCACCATACTTGCTCCGGACACTGCGAGAGGGCTGTACAAGCAATGATCACACGCACGGCACAGCGGACACACCAGGAACCGCGGTGTTGGCCGTCGAATGGCGCTAGCTGCGCAGCATTTGTGCACCGCCGCCGTCAGTGTCAGCCAGTTTGCCGTGGCATACGGAGCTCCATCGCAGTCTTTAACACTGGTAGCATGCCGCGACAGCGTGGACGTGAACCGTATGTGCAGTTGACGGACTTTGAGCGAGGGCGTATAGTGGGCATGCGGGAGGCCGGGTGGACGTACCGCCGAATTGCTCAACACGTGGGGCGTGAGGTCTCCACAGTACATCGATGTTGTCGCCAGTGGTCGGCGGAAGGTGCACGTGCCCGTCGACCTGGGACCGGACCGCAGCGACGCACGGATGCACGCCAAGACCGTAGGATCCTACGCAGTGCCGTAGGGGACCGCACCGCCACTTCCCAGCAAATTAGGGACACTGTTGCTCCTGGGGTATCGGCGAGGACCATTCGCAACCGTCTCCATGAAGCTGGGCTATGGTCCCGCACACCGTTAGGCCGTCTTCCGCTCACGCCCCAACATCGTGCAGCCCGCCTCCAGTGGTGTCGCGACAGGCGTGAATGGAGGGACGAATGGAGACGTGTCGTCTTCAGCGATGAGAGTCGCTTCTGCCTTGGTGCCAATGATGGTCGTATGCGTGTTTGGCGCCGTGCAGGTGAGCGCCACAATCAGGACTGCATACGACCGAGGCACACAGGGCCAACACCCGGCATCATGGTGTGGGGAGCGATCTCCTACACTGTCCGTACACCACTGGTGATCGTCGAGGGGACACTGAATAGTGCACGGTACATCCAAACCGTCATCGAACCCATCGTTCTACCATTCCTAGACCGGCAAGGGAACTTGCTGTTCCAACAGGACAATGCACGTCCGCATGTATCCCGTGCCACCCAACGTGCTCTAGAAGGTGTAAGTCAACTATCCTGGCCAGCAAGATCTCCGGATCTGTCCCCCATTGAGCATGTTTGGGACTGGATGAAGCGTCGTCTCACGCGGTCTGCACGTCCAGCACGAACGCTGGTCCAACTGAGGCGCCAGGTGGAAATGGCATGGCAAGCCGTTCCACAGGACTACATCCAGCATCTCTACGATCGTCTCCATGGGAGAATAGCAGCCTGCATTGCTGCGAAAGGTGGATATACACTGTACTAGTGCCGATATTGTGCATGCTCTGTTGCCTGTGTCTATGTGCCTGTGGGTCTGTCAGTGTGATCATGTGATGTATCTGACCCCAGGAATGTGTCAATAAAGTTTCCCCTTCCTGGGACAATGAATTCACGGTGTTCTTATTTCAATTTCCAGGAGTGTATATCCAGATCATTGCACAGGAATTCCAAAATGCATCAGGATCCACTGCAAATACTATGACAGCTAGGTGGGAGGTGACAAATCTTGGATTTCACTGTCGAGCGGCTGCTTATAAGCCACATATCACGTCGGCAAATGCGAAACGACGCCTCGTTTGGTGTAAGGATCATTGACGATTGAACAGTAGAAAAACGTTGTGTGGAGTGACGAATCACCGTACACAATGTGGCGATCGGATGGCAGGTGTGGGTTGGCGAATGCCCAGTGAGCGTCACCTGCCAGCGGGTGTAGTGCCAACAGTAAAATTCGGAGGCGGTGGTGATATGTTGTGGTCGTGTTCTTCGTGGAGGAGGCTTGCACCCCTTGTTGTTTTGCGTGTCACTATCAAAGCACAGGCCTACATTGATGTCTTAAGCACCGTCTTGCCTCCCACTCTTGAATAGCAATTCGGGGATGGCGATTACTTCTTTCTACACGATCGAGTACCTGTTCATTATGCACGGCCTGTGGTGGAGTAGTTACACGACAATAACATCCCCGTAATGAACTGACCTGCACAGAGTCCTGACCTGAATCCTATGGAACACCTTTGGGATGTTCTGGAACGCCTGCTTCGTGCCAGGCCCCACCGACCGACCGACCTCAGTGCAGCGTGAAGAGTGGGCTGTCATTCCCTAAGAAACCTTCCAGCATCTGGATGAACGTATGCCTGGGAGAGTGAAAGCTGTCGTCAAGGCTAAGGGTGGGCCAACACCATATTGAATTCCAGCATTACCGATAGAGGGTGCCACGAACTTGTAAGTCACTTTCAGCCAGGTGTCAGGATACTTTTGATCACAAAATGTACAAATACTTATTAATAAAATGACCCGGGCTATTATGATGTGGTCGAATTGATTTCAGCTTAAAACGCAAAGTTTCGTCCCAATCAGCGGAGGAATCAGGAATGTTCAATTTGCACCCTTGAAAATGTCCTGCGCAGATGGGGACGAAACGTTGGATTTTAATGTGAAATCAGTTTGACCAATCATAATAGCCCGGAACATTGTATTAACTGAGGCATTTCCGACCGTGAAAGTTTACATTTCACACATACATACAGTGCCTGATAAAAGAAGTGAAGCACGCAGAAGGGGAGGTGGAAGCTAAACGTAACTTCACGGTTTGAGAGGGTATGTAAGGTCATTTCGGTGATTCTGAATCGCATCAAATTTACAAATAAATTATCCGAACGAGTCCCGTTATCAATATGACGTTGCACCCCATCCGGTGTGGATGCGTGCACTGGTTTTTTTGGGTACGGAGTCAATGTATTCTCTCTTGCAGCAAAATGACCCACAACTGTTGTTACTCGTTCTTGATATCGTGGATACTGACTTGGGGACAGAATTAATGTCCGAGTTTGTCCCACTCACGTTCTATCGGGGACAGATTTGATGAGACAGCTGGCTAAGAGAGTTCCTCAACATCATACAGACAGTTCAAAGTGGCATGTGCCATTTGTGGCTGAGCATTCTTCTGTTGAAAAAATGGCACCATGATACTGTCGCATGAGAGGCAACACATGAAGGCACAGGACGTGCCATTTTGTTCCCTCAATCACTACCCGCCAAGAGCTGAAGTCACACCTGTGGCTTCTCCAACATGACGCCAAGAATTATATCGGTGTGCCTCCCCAAAACATTGGAAGAGTGGGACGTCTGCCCATGTCGCAGCCATACTAGCCGACCATCGACATCTGGGGTAGCAGAGAACAGTGATTCATCGCTGAAGACAACGCGATGCCATTGACCGGTAGTCTATGCTTGCCGGCCACGGTACCACTCCAAAAGCAGCCAGACCGAGCGAGGTGGCGCAGTGGTTAGCACACTGGACTCGCATTCGGGAGGACGACGGTTCAATCCCGTCTCCGGCCATCCTGATTTAGGTTTTCCGTGATTTCCCTAAATCGTTTCAGGCAAATGCCGGGAGGTTTCCTTTGAAAGGGCACGGCCGCTTTCCTTCCCAATCCTTCCCAAACCCGAGCTTGCGCTCCGTCTCTAATGACCTCGTTGTCGACGGGACGTTAAACACTAACCACCACCACCACCACCACCACCACCACCACCACCAAAAGCAGCCGTCTGTATTGTGGTTTAAACGGCAGGCTACGCATGGGGCGGTAATTCCACAGTCCGGCTGCTTCCAGTCTCCTACCAATGGCGCAAGATGGCAAAGTATGTTGCTCGGGTCCATTACTTGTTATCGGAATGCAGACAGAGATGCGAAGGGCTTACCACGTTCTTGGGCAGAATGCGGCGATCGTCCCATGTGGCGGTCAGACGTGGTGAAGAACCGGAATCTTGACGACAAGTATGCCAGCCCTCACGCCCCCAGTCACATCTGAGGGCGTCGCTGAGCTGGGTATCGCCAAATTCATCCAGATGTCCTACTGGATACTCACAGTGAGGCCCCTTACAAACTGTCGATTGCTGATACCGTTGTCTCGCATCAGCATGCAGCAACTTTGTAGTGTTCACTCAATATCAGACGCTGTTCACACCACTTGTATAATCTATTAGGCCTGGTAACAACACTATAAACGAACAACAGTAATGTACTAGGGTGCCCGTTCTACCAGTCGTAGAAAATTGCAGTTCTAATCACCTACATAGCCGCCGATGGTGTGCATTGACATTCGATCATGTTTTCTGGATTCTGCACTTTGTCAGGCAGAGTATATTTCACGTATATATTACTTATTTCATACATATTTGTACACATATTTCGTCTGTATCTGTAGCGAATTTCGCGCTGCAGTTTCACCTCAATATTGATTATATTTGTAATTTGCCTGGGTAAGAAGTGTGCACAATAGTCATAAATAGGGCAAGAAACCAATCGAAATGCGATTACTCTGTAATAAACCACGGGTACCACAAGTCCCTAATACCAAACTTCTCAGAAAATATCTCTGAACGAGTTCAGAAACTTTGTCGGTAGAGCTCGGATTCACGGCGTATACTATGAGTAGCAACATCCCTGTCACATTTTCTTCAGGTGCACAAACCACTGCTTTGACTTCAGATGGTGTGTGTCCAACTATAATGACATTGTTGGTTGTGTCTAGTAACAGGTTTTAGTTTAATTGCATACATATTGTGGTAATCTGTTAATAAATTTGGAATGGAAGTAAGAGGTTTTGATAATAATAATAACTGGGTGTGGCTCAATGGCGTCTTTCGATTTGGTGCGTGATCATGACCTACACCAGTTATGGCTCAAATGGCTCTGAGCACTATGAGACTTAACTTCTGAGGTCATCAGTCCCCTAGAGCTTAGAACTACTTAAACCTAACTAACCTAAGGACATCACACACACCCATGCCCGAGGCAGGATTCGAACCTGCGACCGTAGCGGTCGCGCGGTTCCAGACTGTAGCGCCTAGAACCGCTCGGCCACCTCGGCCGGCTACACCAGTTATCCAAGTATAGGAAGGGGTCCTACAGTTTAACACGTACCGTTTTTGGCGACACCTCATATCATTCAGACGAGAAGGTGTTATATGAACGTTCTTGTCAAAACTGCGCTGTATCATAAACGGACTCCATTAAATTAGTAAATACAATAAATCTAAAATAATTCCCGGCTAGAAATGAGAGTACAATTAGGTTAAAGTTAATCGTCAGCGATTGCTGTATCTAACTACCAAATCCATATAGTAATTTCTTAGTATGGAGGATTTTTTAAATGTGCAGCTGGGAATCTTATCGACAGCATGTTGAGCAGAGGCCAGCCGAACAGGGGAGTTCTGAGTACGGCCACAGCCTTCTTCAAAGGCCAACCACCACCACTAGGACATGTGAAGTAGAAGCCGGATAGAAGCTGTGACCAGTATAGTGCATGCGGGCGAAGCATTCTAAATGACGGAAAGCTATTATGTGCAGTTTTAAACACGGGAAGTCCGCTAATGCCGGGGAGACGCGTCGCGAGCTAACAGTGACAGGCTGTGCAGTATAGGAATACGCTGCATCGATGAGGAAGTCCCTATTGTGGGAACTGCAAGGCCCAGTAGGGGGTAAAGATAAGGTCTCCGAAATGGAGTGAGAATAGAGGTCATCCGGCTCTGTTGTGCTTAAGAACTTGGAATCTGCAGCCATCGTCCCACGAAAACTAAATTTTGTTGACCCTGCTAAGAAACACTACAAGCAGCTACCACAAGCTAATTAAGTAAATTATGGAAGAGGAGGACCAAACTTGCTTGTGTGTATGTGGAGAAGGTCTTGTTGGCTGAGACGCGGAATAGGACAGATTATGGGAGTCAAACATTGCCTGTTTATGAACGCCTGCACTAAAAACCTCCATGGTTAGTTAAAAATACATTGATGGAAAAACATAGCAACACCAAGAAGGACTTGTGTGGCATAAACCAAAGTTGGTACACATGTTTCTACATCTGAAAGATGTCTATTCACAATTCTCACTAGTCACATTTCGCCCTGGACAATTTGACACTTAGCCAACAGACAATTTGACACGAACTGTCATGCAGTCGAGATGGTTTACTCAGTATCGTAACAAAGCAGAAGGCTTTGCCAGAAATATCGACTCTTAGACAATGTGTCTAATAGTGTATTTTAATACTACAGTATGCCATCTTAGGCAATTTATAACACTTAAAACACTTTATAATGGCAATCTGAAGCCGAAATCATGGTCGTGTAAGTGTAAATGTAACACTGTAAATAAATAACAGTCTAATGGCGGTATTGACTTTAAAGAAAAAAAAGTCACATAAGACTGGCGCTAGTAGCGGCACTATGAGGCTGCAAATCACGTTTGCCTTAAATTCACGCTGTAACGGTCGTGAGCAGTAGTTACCTTTGAGATTGGAGGTGGCGAGTTGATGTTAGTCAAGAATACCTTTACTGCGACAAAGATGCCATTTCAACACCTCGATGAGTTTGAACGAGGTAGTGTAATAGGGCTACGAGAAGCTGCGACATTGCAGGAGGACTTGGCAGGAATGTAGCCACTGAACATGACTGCTGACAGCGGTTGTCACGAGAATGTACGGTTTCAATAAGACCTGGCTCTGGACGGCCACATGGCATTACTCTGAGGGAAGGCCATCATGCTCGGTAAGTGCCTCTGGCGCATCGTACTGCATCTGCAGTAGGAACTGGAGCAGCTGGTGGTACCACAGTGACACAACGAACTGTTACAAATCGCTTAGTTCAAGAACAGATCCGAGCCAGACGTTCTGCAGCGCGAATTCCACTGACCTCACACCACAGTCATTTGCGACTTCAGTGGTGTTAAGCGAGAGCTTATTGGAGGGCAGAGTAGAGGTCTCTTGAGTTTTCTGGTGAAGGCTGGTTCTGCCTCCGTGCCAGTGATTGTCGTGTTTTGCTTAGAAGCAGGCCAGTTGAGGGCCTTCAAGAAAATTGTCTACGTGCTGGACACACTGGACCTATACCTGGAGTAATCGTCTGGGGTGCGATTTCGTATAGCAGCAGGAGCGTTCTGGCGGTTATCCCACGCAGCCTGACTTCTAAACTGTACGTCAGTCTTGCGATTCGAGCTGTTCAGCTGCTGTTCATGCATTCCAGGCGATGTTTTCCAGCAGGATAACACTCGCCCACTTACCGCTGTTGTAACCCAACACGCTGTACTGTGTGTCGACATGTTGCCTTGGCCTACTCAGTCACCAGATCTCTCTTCAGTCGACCACATATGGGACACCATCGAACGGCAACTCCAGCGTCATTCACAAACAGCATTAATTTCCCTGTATTGACCGACCAAGTCAATACACATCAAACTCCAACCCACAAACTGACATCCGGCACCTGTACAATACAATATATGTACTTTTGCATGCTTGCATTCGCATTTGTATGGTTCATCTCGCGCATACATTAACTTGTGATCTTGCAATGTTAATCACTTCTATCTATTACCTAGACAGCTGTGTTCCCGAAATTTTCCTACATTAATTATTATTTCCATCAGTGTATTAAAGCTTTGAATGGAACGGAGATTGTTGCAATGTTAGAACGCACCTGATTGCTCCTCATCGGAAACATCAGTGTTATTGGTGATCAAAATCATCACAAGGTTCACAATCGAAAAAAAATCTACCTCTTGTTGGGAGTGCTCTGTGAAACTTAATTCCTCACGAGAATCGCCAGGGGACGCTTCAACGAGAGTGGGACTTCCGGTAGAATTCTGGTAGAATTTTCGGCCATCCACTGGCAGGCACAAGAACAGTAAGTATGGTGAGCAGTTGCGGCTTTCGCAAACTGAGACGTATGCTATATGCAAAGATTTCAGATTGACGTTAGGATTTTCACATTTTTAATTCAGTTACGTTTATTAGCAATCCAAAGCTCAACATCTGCTCAATCACGATAGTGGGTGCATGCGTGACTTTTTCTGTAGTCTTTTTTTCCTCTCTGATCAGTCTTCAGCAATCACTGTGCGAAGTAGCTGTTTCCCGAAATATTGCGTTGACTTTAACATATTCACCTCAGATTCCTTAGTTGATCTTTGCCAAGATGTTGATATATAAATTCCACTAAAAACTGTTCAAATGGTTCAAATGGCTCTGAGCACTACGGGACTCAACTGCTGAGGTCATTAGTCCCCTAGAACTTAGAACCAGTTAAACCTAACTAACCTAAGGACATCACAAACATCCATGCCCGAGGCAGGATTCGAACCTGCGACCGTAGCGGTCTTGCGGTTCCAGACTGCAGCGCCTTTAACCGCACGGCCACTTCGGCCGGCCACTAAAAACAGTATTAAGGGTTCATGGACATAGAAGTTGCTTCTCTTTCTGCACTCACGTTTCACTTGAAATATACAGAGAATTGTGATGACTGGGATTTTATAGTGACCTTTGTTTTATTCATTACTTTGATGAATTCCCTATTTTTATCATACTGTGAGTTAAGGCACTCACATTTCCCGTATGCTAGGGCCACCAATCTTTCATAAATTTAATTCATGAAGATATTCGCTGCATTGAACTTATATTTAAACTCATATAATCCTACAGGGGATGATCACCTTATCGGCAAGGTCACCCAGTACAGATATTCCTCAGATCCACGGGGGTATGCCGCTGGTCAGCTGTAACCTCATAAAGATTACACTCAATACAAACTGAAAATTTCTGTGGTCCTGTCGTGATTCGACCCGTGACGTCTCGATTTTCACTCAGGCGCTTTATCGCTAGGCCACTAAGCCTATCTGAACGATTAATGGCTAGTAAAAATCTCCACTCCTAACCAAAAGTATAGAAGAGTCTAATGCTAGTGTTACAAGAGTTGCATAAGAGGGTACCCACCCAGCATGGGCAGCAGACGTAAGAAGTCTGCTTGTTACGCATCTGATAATACTCAAGATTGATCTGCCAAATCCTATATCAGTGGCTTGAAGCACGGAAACAGAGTTGTGTGCTCTGCATCACACCACTTGGTTTGACCCATTCGTGCAAGAGCAAGGAGCTCCTGTCGGATGCACTTTTTATGCCGGAGTAGCATTTCACTAGAAACGACATGACCCTTCACTCGCTGCTTTACGAGGATTTGTGAAGAATAGTGCACAGAACTGCTTTCAGGATTCGCGTTGAATAATGCTTATACATTACTGGACATTCATTAAAACTGCAAAACCTTGAAGTATAACAGTAAAGAAATTTTACGTGTTGTTTGTATATAGTAGTATGTACGCATGGCTAAATCTGTGGGTGATTTGTTGGTGTACAGGGTACAAAAATCAGCACACAGTGCTACAACCTGTGGCAGCAATAGTAACTGACTGGGTTTCGAGTCCAACTGAACTTGATACTTCTACTCTACGATTATCTGGCCGTAACTGTGAGTTCTTTGATGGCTCTGGGACGTGGTTCGCAATAAATATTAGATCGTTTTATTACACGAATGATAACCTTTTATTTAACTTTATGCAATCCTTTGCCATAGAAGTGCTTGATAATTTACAAGTGTCACTGACTATTAAAGCATCACTTGATGTACTAATCAACAAATGCTTCATTTGAAGTGCAATGTTCCCCATTTACAATAGTACATTTCCATCTGAGACTTGAATAACTCTTTAGTCGTACTCGATGATATTGACTGCTTCGGCTGAGGTCACGAACGGCTCTATATTGACCTCTGTGTGAGAGCACTGCTGCACTGAGAGAGGCCGTGTCTTCTTCAGTCTCTCCCATTCGTCAGTGTGGATTGCAGCCAGACTTTGCTAATGTCTGTGGTATCAATGTGCATTGCCGACTTTGTTGTGGGTGATTTGTGGGTATACAGGGTGTGGAAATCAGCACACAGTGCTACAATCTGTGGCAGCAACATTAACTGACTGGGAATCAAGTCCAACTGAACTTGGACGTGGCTCGCAATAAACATTAGTTCGTTTTACTATATGAATGAAAAAAAAGTTTTATTTAAATTGATGCAATCCTTTGCCACAGGAGTGCTTGATCATTTACAAGTGTCACTAACTTTGGGTAATACCACACTAGGCTTCATCAGTCATAATGGTTGGTGAGTGGTGGTATGTCACAATCTTGGTAACCCAAGACCAGATGTTTTCAATGTGTCACACGAATGGAGGATGTCCTGGCCGGAGCTACAGTCGAATAACCTCTGCACCATGACAGGTCAGGATAGCGTGGACAATACAGGGCCTTCCATTATCCTGTCGAAAGGTAACATCACCGACCTCGAAAAGAAGGCAGAGCCACTGGCTTCAACACATTCGACCGGTCGCTGTGGTCGAGCGGTTCTAGGCGCTTCAGTCTGGAACCGCGCGACCGCTACGGTCGCAGGTTCGAATCTTGCCTCGGGCATGGATGTGTGCGATGTCCTTAGGTTAGTTAGGTTTAAGTAGTTCTAAGTTCTAGGGGACTGATTATCTCAGATGTTAAGTCCCATAGTGCTTAGAGCCAATTGAATCATCAACACGTTGGAAATGTAACGGATCATTTCCAAATTACCAGCTATGTGAACCAGAGGTGATAGTCTTCAATCAAATTCTTCAGGGTATCAGACCGCATCGTCATAATTTAAAATGCGCCAACGTTTCGGCCAGCGTTGTAGCTAGCCTTCATCAGGGCCTTACGTTAACTGCTAAATGAACACACTTGGTTCCTTAAATAGCTGCACGAGAAAACCGTGTCGTTACTTGATTGGCTGTAAAAGGAGGAGGAGGAGGGGTGAAAGGTATGCTTTATTGGTGTTTCCTTTATTATCTGTCATTGGCTGAAATAGCTGTTTTCTATTGGTTTTCTCGTGCAGCTATTTAAGGAACCAAGTGTGTTCATTTAGCAGTTAACGTAAGGCCCTGATGAAGGCTAGCTGCAACGCTGGCCGAAACGTTGGCGCATTTTAAATTATGACGATGCAGTCTGATACCCTGAATAATTTTATTGAAGAAGACAACGGCCGCGGAAGCCTACGTTTACATTTAACCAACCTGTATGGGCAGGAAATCCACGGAAACATCAAGAAGTTAGAAGCACTGCGTTTAAAAAGATGTAAACTGCTGAATGACCTTGCTTTTTTGAAGAGATGCAGAGACACGAGTGTTGTGCCGTATTCTTTGCGGTTGACGTCTCACATAAAAACGAACAAGGCGAGGAATATCTGTGTTAAAGCCAGTAAAGCATTGCTACGGGAAAGGATCCGCCACATCCGCGTAAGTCTCGATGCTCACAACAGGAATTTGTGTGATCTGCACCTATTTCTGGCCGGAAAACTTCAGATGGAAGACTGGGATAAAGTCGACAGGTTAACCTTTCAGCAAGCATCAAGGACCAGCAATAGTATTACTAACCGCCAGATGAGAAAGTACGCCGGCCGAAGTGGCCGTGCGGTTAAAGGCGCTGCAGTCTGGAACCGCAAGACCGCTACGGTCGCAGGTTCGAATCCTGCCTCGGGCATGGATGTTTGTGATGTCCTTAGGCTAATTAGGTTTAACTAGTTCTAAGTTCTAGGGGACTAATAACCTCCGCAGTTGAGTCCCATAGTGCTCAGAGCCATTTGAACCATTTGAGAAAGTACGACAAACTACAACAGAAAGCCACGGACGAAACATTGACGCTGGACAGGCGACGGACAGTGGTCAACCTCTCCAGCCACACCTTGAGCGAAGCAACCACAGCAATTCTGGCCAAGGGGATGAATTTCGCAGTCGCACCTAAGCGAGTTCCAAAAGAAGATATCATAGAATCCGTAGAGGCTTCGGTACGTCATCTGCCACAGCCCGAGGCGGAGAAGATCCGGCAGGAAATGGTCAGAGTTCTGAATAAAGCAAAGCCACCGAAGCAAAACATCAACGCTGAGGAATACCATGCCATCAAGGAACTCAGGGACAACCCCCACTTAGTGGTGGTACAGGCAGATAAGGGCAACGCCACTGTAGTCTTGGACACAACTGATTACAACAAACGAATGGAAGATATTCTCGCAGAACCTATCTACAAGAAACTTCAGGGAGATCCGACGGCCAAGGTAATCAAAACGACGCAGGCACTGCTCAAGCACTCTAGAATCAACTTCGACAAGGCCAGAAGATTCATCTCGCAAGTGACACAGGCACCAAGAATATATGGTGTACCGAAGGTACACAAAACCGACTTCCCCTTAAGGCCCATAGTAAACAGTATAAATTCGCCGACCTACTACCTAGCGAAAGAACTGGCACCTAGGCTCCGACACCTAGTGCATCAAACCGAGTCCTACGTTAAGGATTCCACTCACTTCGTGTCTCTCCTAAACGAAATGCGTGTTACGGACCAAGATCTGATGGTTAGTTTCGACGTCAAATCCCTATTCACGAATGTCCCAGTGTCAGATACTGTGAACATCCTAGAAGAACGCGTGGCACCTGATATATGTGAGCTTGTGCGCCACTGTCTGACGACCACCTATTTCAAGTGGAGAGGTCAATTTTATGAACAAACTGACGGTGTAGCTATGGGCTCACCCCTATCGCCTATCGCAGCAGAAATTTTCATGGAGGCATTTGAGGAAACAGCCCTCCAGTCCGCACCATTACGTCCAAATTGTTGGCTTCGTTATGTCGATGATACTTTCGTCATCTGGCCCCACGGAGAAGAGGAGTTACAGAACATCCACAAGCACCTTAACCAACAGCATAGGAAAATTCAGTTTACAATGGAAACAGAGAAGAATGTGGTACTGCCTTTTCTCGACGTGGAAGTTTATCGAAAACCTGATGGTAAACTTGGCCACAAAGTGTACAGGAAACCAACCAATACGGACAGGTACCTTCACGCCTCCTCCCACCATCACCCCACGCAGAAGAAGTCCGCCCTGCACACGCTAACGAAGAGAGCGTACAGGATAAGCGACGAAGAACATCTGAAGACAGAACTTGAACGCCTCAGGTCCATCTTCGGAACTAATGGCTATGGGAAGCAGATGATAGACAGCACCATGTCGACAAGGGTGAAGACTAATAGGGAAGAGGAGAAGGAGGCACAGAGCATTGCTGTGTTACCATATGTACAAGGGGTCACCGAACGTATTGGCAAAATTCTACGAAAAGCCGACATCAAACCAATTTTCCGAAGCAGAAACAAAATATCAGACATGTTCGGTTCTACCAAGGATGCAGTTGACAAACTACACACAGCTGGCGTGTATGAAATTGGTTGTGCGTGTGGATTAGTCTACATAGGTGAGACGGGACGTCCGATTAGCACAAGGCTCTCGGAACATGAAAGATATATCCGCCTGAAACAACACACTAAGTCAGCAGTGGCGGAACACCGTGACGAGTGCGGGAAACCAATATTTTTTCAAGAAGCCCGCGTCCTGGCGAAACAGCCTCAAGACCCGCCAACATGAATAGAGAGGACGGGTACAAGCTTCCGAGGTCTTGGCTGCCTGCAATAGCAGGGCTACGGAGCGGCGGCAGAGCCGTGGCGGCCCAAGCAGACACGCGGAGAGCCGCAGTAGTGGTCGCGAGCACACAAAGCAATGGCACGCCGCAGCCGGCTTCTGGACAGCATGGAAACAGTGTGACGTCACAGCCATCACCTGTTCGCTATTCGTCCGTCTCCTCCAATGGGGTGGATTAATATAAAGACCAATAGAAAACAGCTATTTCAGCCAATGACAGATAATAAAGGAAACACCAATAAAGCATACCTTTCACCCCTCCTCCTCCTCCTTTTACAGCCAATCAAGTAACGACACGGTTTTCTCGTGCAGCTATTTAAGGAACCAAGTGTGTTCATTTAGCAGTTAACGTAAGGCCCTGATGAAGGCTAGCTGCAACGCTGGCCGAAACGGTGGCGCATTTTAAATTATGACGATGCGGTCTGATACCCTGAAGAATTTTATTGAAGAAGACAACGGCCGCGGAAGCCTACGCTTACAGAGGTGATAGTGTTATATACTCAGTTGCATCAGCACCATCAGGCCACGTGTTGAGGCTACGTGATGATAAACGCAAAGGGCTATCTAGGTTCTTCTTGGAGCATCCACGCACAGATATATCTGTTGTTATGCTGTAAACCGAACTGTGACTTCTCCTGGATCTACTGTTACCGATGGTGTTATCACTCTTGGCGTACATTTTCCTTCTGCCGTGTCAAAGAAAGCCATAACAATGGTCGCTGTGTCCGCCCCTGGTAGCTAAGTGGTCAGCGCGACAGAATGTCAATCCTAAGGGCCCGGATTCGATTACCGGCTGGGTCGGAGATTTTCTCCGCTCAGGGACGGGGTTTTGTGTTGGTCTCATCATCATCATTTCATCCCCATCGACGCGCAAGTCACCGAAGTGGTATCAAATCGAAAGAGTTGCACCCGGCGAGCGGTCTACCTGACGGGAGGCTCTAATGACACGACATTTACATTTAATGGTCGCCGTGCTGACAATCCGTAGTGTCCCAGATGAAATTGCAACCACGTTCAACAGGACTGCACGGCACGTAATCTCACGATCCACAGTGGCCTATTTACAGCACGGGGGTGTCTCTTTGTGCGACGACCAGTTCTTTGTGTTCCGTTGAAACCCGTCCGTCGGCGGGACTGCACCAACGAGAATTAGGGTCGCGCGCTGTTCTCAGATGGGATGAAATTCAATAATGATTCTGGACGTCTCCGTACAGAAGGAGAGCTGGGAACACGCAATACACCCAGGAACTTTCAATTTTGAACATGGCCGATAATGCAGCAACCGTAGACGAAATTTATAATATTACTTGAAAATACAGCTCTTCGGTTGCACAGGTAAAAATTTCCAACTTTACCTAGGTTTCAATTGCTCTAAGGCAGCCTTCATCAGAAGTAAAAAATTTTTACATTGGATAGAGTAAATAGTTATGAAATGGTTTAGAGCAGCAGTGCTCAGGTTAAAGATAAAAATATATTTGTACATTATAAAATATTCCTAGGAATGCAACTTGATTAAGACGCGCTGCTAAGGGTAGCACACGTGATGTATAAGCGGCTGGGTAACCTTCTGAACATTTTTGTTCTACATAGTTATCCTCCTGTCTTTTGCATATGAATAAACAGTAAATAATAGTTTCAGCTATCAGTCGTTCTTTGGAATTTTTATTGACAGATCTAGATTTCAGCTAGAATCTAGCCATTCTCAATGCACTATCATTTATGGTCAATGCAAGTTCATTGAACTGTGGACAAAGCCCGACCAACAGGCATTACATGCACTGATCAAAAATGATAGTGCATTGAGGATTGCTAGTTTCTAGATGAAATCTAGATCTGCCAATAAAAATTCCAAAGGATGACTGATAGCTGAAACCTACTATTTACAAGTAAAAATAACAGTCGCTGTGTGCAACAGGCTCTGAATAGAGGGTAACATGATGAATAAACAGTATTTATAGCAAAACTGAAATTTTCGACGTTTAATGTAGATTTTATTCGAAAACTGTAACATGAAACAGACGGATGTGGTAGTAAAAATAAAGAAAACAACAAAGATGTATCATATATTGCCATAAAACAGAAAGGAAAAAAAAACTACAAAGCACAAATATATCAAACATCGTTTAATACTTCGTTGAACTTATTCATAAACAACTTTCGCATATATCAATAATAACAGGAAACTCTTGCCTTCGATCATGACGAAGAACGTTTTATTGAGTACAAAATTACAACAGCTATACACATATTTTTATGTTTGTGCATGTAGATTTTTATTTCATCAAAAGTATTTGCTTTGATTACATTAAAGCGCAGAAGCTATGTGCTCAACTACTTATAAAATGCAACTCTTATTCTGTAAGGATATAAAATACATAATGGACTAACACTAAGTGAGATGCGGTTCTTATTATGCGTAAAACAAATAACCAAAGAGAAATCGTCGGCTGCCAGTTTCTCATTCATTTATGTTTTCTTACCATTGCTATCCATACTACCGCTAATACTTCCATTTACTACGTCATTTATGCAGTGTACTAGGACTATCGAACCGTAGATTTGGTGGAGCGCAACTCTACCCTGAACTACGTGCAGTACAGTGATATAATTTTGCAGGTGCTATTTTCAGTATTTACTGCGAAGAGAGTTAGTAGTAAAGAAGTAATAAATTAAAACGTAACGCCTGATGCCGAAGTTTTACTGCACGAACAGCGAAAATGTAGTAAGAGGTAAACATTTTTCGTTTCATTATCTTGTGGCGGGGTGTCAGCGGAAAAAAAGTTTCCAAAACGTTTGAAATTGTGAGTGAAGGTTATTGGAAGTTGCTAAATGCTCTCGTTATCAAATACTGGATGAATGCAGTATGGGCATTTTGAGCAAAGTGACTTATACTGCTTCAAGACATAATTTTTAACTTTAATGCTTGAATTATTCTGTTAAAACTTTAACGTAGGATTATATCCCTTTTGAGTAGATTATGACAGCATTTTCATTTTTTAAATTCGGTCTGTAATTATATGAAATACTGAAAATAGAATTTTTATTTCCCCAAGAAGCCGTTATTCAGACCACCTGCAACTGGGATTTGGGAAGGGGGAAGGGGACTGGGTGGTCGTTTTATCTGTTTATTAATGTAGGTTTATTACGTGTAATTATGTACCATCGGAGGCAGACTACACGCGTACTTATATAAAACTCATGGTGAATGGCTGTATGGGTTATGCCTGGAGACCGATAAATTAAAAAAAAGGCTGTTTGTTCACTAATGAAATATATATGTCAACTATTAGTCTCTAATGGCCGTGCGGTTAAAGGCGCTGCAGTCTGGAACCGCAAGACCGCTACGGTCGCAGGTTCGAATCCTGCCTCGGGCATGGATGTTTGTGATGTCCTTAGGTTAGTTAGGTTTAACTAGTTCTAAGTTCTAGGGGACTAATGACCTCAGCAGTTGAGTCCCATAGTGCTCAGAGCCATTTGAATTTGAACCATTAGTCTCTAAACAGTATGAATCTTTTTTTTTCTTTATTGTGATTTTCATACCCCTGTCCCATATGGGCAGAAGAGGGCTGTCAGCGGCACAATCCGCTGCTCTTCAGCCGAGTGACATGACAACTAATACAAGAATAAAATGATACATAGAAAGGCGATAAAAATGGGGGACATAAAAACGCAGTAATTGGAGACAATGGAGGAAAAAATACACTGACATGGAGAAGTTCATGGGGGAAACAATTAAAAAAGTCGACATAAAGGGAAAAAAACACCGTTGGCGATTCGTAGAGCACAAAAAAGACAGTGAAGTCACACACAAGTTAAAAGTTGGCCACAGCATTAAAAACACTCCAGAAGAAGACAACTGGAAAGACGAAGCACACACGACGAAGAATAAAACTGTCAGGAGGGACCCGAGAGGATGGGAAAGGAAGGGAGAGTGAGGTGCAGCAGGGGAGGGGCGTACGACTCTCTTCAAATCAGTTCCATAAGTTTGCGGTTCCCAAAAGGAATGCTGGTGGGTACTCCTGCCATAGGCTAATGCCATGATGGTTTCTTTGAGAAGCTTGCTCCCGATCTTCTCCTTCTTTCTCCTCCCTCCCCAACTCTTTTGTTCTGCCTCTAATTACTGACTAGATATAAGTGGGACCTTAAACCGCCACTACCTTCTCATCACGCCGTAGTTGATATTTTTTTTGTCAGCTAGCCATTAACTACGCCGCCTTTGCGCTCCTTCCACGCTTGCAGTTCGCAGTGATGGTGCTCTGCTGGAGCAAAGCTCTAACGGCGTTTTATGGATTTCTTTTAACCACGCTCGGAGGCTGTAACGGTGCACAATACCCTGAAGCTGTGCATCCAACAACATACATTACCATCATCATCGTCATAATCATTATCAGCATCATCATCGTGCAGTTTGAGTTACAGCTCGGGAAATCTCAAACTCTGCCTGAGTTTTCGTCTGCCCTGCGATCTAGCGACCTCTGTCGGCACTGTCCCCAAGACGAGCCTTGGGTTCGATTGTACCAAGCACTTGATCTTAGATTAGTACCGTAATTGAACTCGGATCAATCTGAACCCCGAAATCAGCTTGGTACAAACGTTACTGTCAGATGATATGGCTCTGAACTAGTATCATCTTCGACTGGCGAAATTTGTAAGATTCAGCTGCAGTCATCAGTTCACAACCGAGCGACACTGCGAAACCATTCTTTTGTTTTGTGCAAGTACAAATTGAAAATATGTAAATAATAAATTACACTCATGCTCATAAATTAAGGATAATGCTGATACACAGTGAAACAACGCTCTGGTGGGCGGTTTGCTGGTTAAAATCACCTCGGGGTATGACCACGCGGTGCATTTGACCTGCTGTCGTCGCACGGTGACGCTGGCAGCAGTCCACATACGCAGAGGTGTGTTGGTGACTGTGTGTTGAAAATGGCTCAAAGAACACATATTGATGACGTTATGAGGGGTAGAATACTAGGGCGTTTGGAGGCTGGTCAAACACAGCGGGCCATAGCACGGGGCCTCCGTGTGCCACAAAGTTTGATCTCAAGATTATGGCAAAGATTCTAGCAGACAGAAAACGTGTCCAGGCGCTACATTACGGGACGTCCACAGTGTACAACACCACAAGAAGACCGATATCTCACCATCAGTGACCGCAGATGGCCACGGAGTACTGCAGGTAGCCTTGCTTGGGACCTTACCGCAGCCACTGGAACAGTTGTCTACAGATAAACAGTGTACAGACGACTGAACAGACATGGTTTATTTACCAGGAGACCTGCAAGGTGCATTCCCCTGACCCCTGGTCACAGGAGAGCCCGTAAAGCCTCGTGTCAAGAACACAGTACATGGTCATTGGCGCAGTGGTCCCAGGTTATGTTTACGGACGAGTCCAGGTATAGTCTGAACAGTGATTCTCGCCAGGTTTTCATCTGGCGTGAACCAGGAACCAGATACCAACCCCTTAATGTCCTTGAAAGGGACCTGTATGGAGGTCGTGGTTTGATGGTGTGAGGTGGGATTGTGATTGGTGCACGTACACCTCTGCATGTCCGCCTTTTCAGGGGTGCATTGTGTCCCACCTTCCTCCTGATGGATGATAGCGCACGGCCCCACCGAGCTGCCATCGTGGAGGAGTACCTTGAAACAGAAGATATCAGGCGAATGGAGTGCCCTTCCTGTTCTCCAGACCTAAGCCCCACCAAGCACGTCTGGGATACTCTCTGTCGAAGTATCGCTGCACGTCTTCAAACCCCTAGGACACTTCAGGAGCTCCGACAGGCACTGGTGCAAGAATGGGAAGCTATAGCACAGCAGCTGCTCGACCACCTGATCCATAGTATGCTAACCTGTTGTGCAGCCTGTGTACGTGTGCATGGTGATCATATCCCATATTGATGTCGGGGTACATGCGCAGGAAACAGTGGTGTTTTGTAGCCCATGTGTTTCGGGACGGTTTTATCATCACCAATACCATGGACTTACAGATCTGTGTCGTGTGTGTTCCCTATGTGCCTATGCTATTAGCGCCAGTTTTTTGTAGTGCCACATCCTGCAGTTATCCTTAATTTATGAGCATGAGTGTAGTTGTTATTGGCACAAAAATGTTAAGTACGTGACAATACTACTCCCACATTGCTGAAGCTCGAAAAATTCCTATGATCTGTAAGGTAAGGTTAAGGAAATTATTTCCTACATAAATAACGAGTGCAGATAATAACTGATCTCATAACGATTCTGGAAGTCACCTTATAATGCATGTGATTAGTTTCAAGGCATGTTATACACAGTAGCAAATTAAAAAAAGTCATATAGGAGATATTTGCATTGAACAGTTAAGTATATGGCGTTGATAGTTGGCATATTGATTGAGCACCTCTTACAAAAATACATGAAATGTATTCGCAGTTGCAAATATGTAAAACCATCAGCTGTATAACGGAATGACGACAGTGAAAATTTGTGCCCCACTGGGACTCGAACTCGGATTTCCCGCTTATTGCGAGCGGTCGGCTTACTTGTTTTCCACTTTGCTCGTTGTTTATCGTTGTGTTTGGTCGTTGCGGACGTCACATGACACCCGTTCGTTTATTGATCCTTCCACCCAGTCCTTTTTTTAATTTTTTTTTTATTTTTATTTTATTTTATTTTTTTTTACAGAGGCCAAGTGGCTCTCTGACCGAACACGCTGAGCTACCGTGCCGGCGATTTTTTGCTATCCGCGCAGGACTCATGGCCAGACCCAAATTTGTATGTCGTCAACCGAAGTCTACAGCCTGTACTCGTGCATCCATTATGTATATTCCAGTAAGGGGAGACATTTTACATGAAAGTCGCTTGTCCGGGGTCGGTGGATAAATACGATACTGCAGTGTCTCGGCTCTGAGCACTATGGGACTCAACTGCTGAGGTCATTAGTCCCCTAGAACAAAGAACTAGTTAAACCTAACTAACCTAAGGGCATCACAAACATCCATGCCCGAGGCAGGATTCGAACCTGCGACCGTAGCGGTCTTGCGGTTCCAGACTGCAGCGCCTTTAACCGCACGGCCACTTCGGCCGGCGATACTGCAGTACCTGAGTTATTCCGAATTACGATGCAATGTTCCTTCGGACATGCATTACGTCGTAATTCGGAATAACTCAGGTACTGCAATATCGAATCTTACTAAAATGTTCTCTAAGCTCGAATAGTAGTAACTACATGATGTGTATTACATTTTTAACTAACGAGCACATGCTTCAACTCCTACGACAATTGCATTTGTGTTGGTGAACAGAAATGGTAACACGCACGTGTGAGTCAATTACTAAAGTAGTATTTATCAGTGAGAACAAAAATGAAGATTTCTTTCGGTGGCTCAGTGGTTATATACTAGAGTGCCGATCCCAGATGAGTCACTTCTTTCGCTTGTGGCAATGTCTATCAGTGTGCAAGATGCCCCTTTTTTTTTTTTTATTTAGGCCTCAGGGGCAGTGTAAAACTCAATCGCGCGCACTTGCCAGAGTCGCAGCTTTGTCTCGCACATTATAGCCGTCAGTGCTGAGCTCATCTGATGTGGAGACTGAAACGGAAGACATTTTCTTCGTTATGATAATAGTCTATAAGGAAATACCGCTAACAACCGAATACGAAACTGACAGAACTCACAATGCAACGAGGACAGCATTTATTACCAACGTATTTATATAAAAACAACTAAAATACTGGAATCAATTTGCACAGTTTTAGTTTGAAAAACTGGCATTCTTTTCTCTTTATAAATTCTAGTTGTTTAATCTCTGTGTCTCCTTTCAGTGCGACCCTTCTTATTTCGTATTTTGCGAGGACAAACTGTACTTTTATGTTAGCACTCGAGGCAGTCAAAACTCTCTTTGTAAAACCGGTATTGGTAAGCTTATTTCACACCGAGAATCTTTTTGTTTTTGATGGAGTGGGGGCTAGTCTGACACTGTAGATTCATTAACAGAATTTTGACTTGTGTGCTGCACATGTACCTATAATTACAAGTTCTTTTTAGTTCAAAACAAGCGATGTGTTGCTGTCACTGGTAACTTACACTATAAACCATGTCAGCGTAAACATTCTCTCTTTCGTCTTTATTTTCATTGCCATCACTGCAACTTCTGGTGTCATTTGAACGTTTATCAGAGTAACAAATGAACATTAACGTCACTAAGATGATTATAAACTACCCTCTATGCAGTAAATTCGTCTTAAAATTAATCGGAATGTATTAAATATGTACAAATAACTGCATTGTAGCTGTTATATTAATGAATTACGGTGGCGCGCGGGATTAGCCGAGCGGTCTCAGGCGCTGCAGTCATGGACTGTGCGGCTGGTTCTGGTGGAGGTTCGATTCCTCCCTCGGGCACGGGTGTTTGTCCTTAGGATCATTTAGGTTAAGTAGTGTGTAAGCTTAGGGACTGATGACCTTAGCAGTTAAGTCCCATAAGATTTCACACACATTTCAACATTTTTTGAATAAATTACGGTTTCTGGGCTACAGTTAGCTTCTATTACTTCCTGCAACAGCAGGCTTGGGAGAATTACTGCCTCCAATTTTATTTCAACCTACGAAAGTTTTTATACTGTTTTTGCTGAAGTAATAAATGTGATAATTATAAGAAATGTAATAACTGCAAAATGTGTCTTCAAGTTTTACCTTAATGCGCAGGTTCGTGCTTTACCACTAGAACACTACGCCCGGGAAGTTCAAAAACATAAGAAAACAAATTTCTTTTACATGTGAAGTTTCATCATTTTTTCACTTGCCATTGGCTGCATTTGTTGTTATAGGTACACATTTCTTCATAAGTAAGAGATATTCTTAGATGAATTTTGAACAGCATACAAACCATACTTACAGGTGCATGAAGCTGTAGAATTTATTTAATTTATGAAAACTTGAATGAGCTGTTACACTTTAAACTTCATGTTTAGACAAAACTCAAATTTTATAGTTAATTATCTCAGTTTTACCACAGTTTTTAATACATTTGGAAAATTTTAGAGTTTCATACACCCGTAAGTATGGTTTGTGTGCTGTGCAAAATTCACCGATGACTCTCTCATGCTTATGAAGAAAAGTGTACCTATAGCAACAAATGCAGCCGATAGTAAGTAAAAAAGAAGATGAAAATTCATATGTAAAAAAATTATTTTCTTATGTTTTTCAGCTTCCACTGCTAGAAGTGTGAATCCTGAATCCTTCCTCGTCATTCTGAAAAAGTTTTATGAATTAATTTGTGAAAGTACAGAACTGGAAATTAAAATGTCCTGGGGTGCCGCTCCTGGTCGAAACCCGCCCCTTTGGCGTCCTAAACCCCTTAAGACAGCAGGGAGTAACTCGTATCGTACTAGAGGGAGCCGGAGGAGGTAAAATTGTACGGGAATACAGGGTTTGGAATATATCCAACAAATAGTGGAGGATACCACGTGTAAGTGCTACTCTGAGGTGAAGAGGTTGGTACTGGGGAGGAAGATGCGACTGGTCTGTGTAAACAAGTGTGGCGTCGAAATGTATTACCACAAACATTACCGGGCAACAGTGTCTGGCAATATTGCTGAAATGTCGCCCGCCAATTTTGCGAGCCTTTGTCAACGACTGTATGCAGTCCCTGTGGGCGGTGTAAGCGTGCCCGAACAGAGGAGCGCCCGGCTCGAGTGCCTGGGACGGGAGCCGCGGACGACCTCAGCAGCTGCTGGAAGGAGGCGGGGGCGCCCCTTGCTGACAGCGCTCTGCCGGCGCTCTCGGCCGCCGCCCCTCCTCCTCTTCCCCTCACTCTCCTCATCCCATCCTCTCCCCCCACCCCCCCCCCCTCCATGAACATCGACCGCGGCCACCCACGCGCGGCGCCGCGCAGAGGTCAGCCTGCAGGTGTGTGAGGCGCCGCGCCGCGGGACACGCCTTCTGTCCTCTCAGCTGCGACGCCCGGCTCATATCCTCGCGGCTACCTCACTCAAAAGCGACCACGTTGAATGACTTTCCATCCGTATTATTGAACTGGCAGAAACGGCTCAGGAGCACTACTTCGACTGCAGGTAGCCTCTCCCTTCCTTGATTTTTGCTATCTCATATAACTCTACCATCTGGTGAGCAAGATGTATGAGACAGACGAAATTCCCTCAGACTTCAAGAAGAATATAATAATTCCAATCCCAAAAAAAGCAGGTGTTGACAGATGTGAAAATTACCGAACTATCAGTTTAATAAGCCACTGCTGCAAAATACTAACACGAATTCTTTACAGACGAATGGAAAAACTGGTAGAAGCCGACCTCGGGGAAGATCAGTTTGGATTCCGTAGAAATGTTGGAACACGTGAGGCAATGCTGACCCTACGACCTATCTTAGAAGAAAGATTAAGGAAAGGCAAACCTACGTTTCTAGCATTTGTAGACTTAGATAAAGCTTTTGACAATGTTGACTGGAATACTCTCTTTCAAATTCTGAAGGTGGCAGGGGTAAAATACAGGGAGCGAAAGGCTATTTACGATTTGTACAGAAACCAGATGGCAGTTATAAGAGTCGATGTACATGAAAGGGAAGCAGTGGTTGGGAAGGGAGTGAGACTGGGTTGTAGCCTCTCCCCGATGCTATTCAATCTGTATATTGAGCAAGGAAACAAAAGAAAAATTCGGAGTAGCTATTAAAATCCATGGAGAAGAAATAAAAAATTTTAGGTTCGCCAATGACATTGTAATTCTGTCAGAGACAGCAAAGGACTTAGAAGAGCAGTTGAACGGAATGGACAGTGTTGAAAGGAGGATACAAGATGAACATCAACAAAAGCAAAACAAGGATAATCGAATGTAGTCGAATTAAGTCGGCTGATGCTGAACGAATTAGATAAGGAAATGAGACACTTAAAGTAGTAAAGGAGTTTTGCTATTTGGGGAGCAAAATAACTGATGATGGTCGAAGTAGAGAGGATATAAAATGTAGACTGGCAATGGCAAGGAAAGCGTTTCTGAAGAAGAGAAATTTGTTAACATCGAGTATTGATTTAAGTGTTAGGAAGTCGTTTCTGAAAATATTTGTATGGAGTGTAGCCATCCATGGAAGTGAAACGTGGACGATAAATAGTTTGGACAAGAAGAGAATAGAAGCTTTCGAAATGTGGTGCTACAGAAGAATGCTGAAAATTAGATGGGTAGATCACATAACTAATGAGGAGAGGAGTTTCTGGCACAACTTGACTAAAAGAAGGGATCGGTTGGTAGGACATGTTCTGAGGCGTTAAGGGATCACCAATTTAGTACTGGAGGGTAGCGTGGAGGGTAAAAATCGTAGAGGGAGACCAAGAAATGAGTACACTAAGCAGATTCAGAAGGATGTAGGCTGCAGCAAGTACTGGGAGATGAAGAAGCTTGCACGGGATAGAGTAGCATGGAGAGCTGCATCAAACCAGTCTCAGGACTGAAGACCGCAACAACAACATATAATTATTAGCAGAGGTTGAAAATTTAAAGTGTTATCATGATAGCCGGCTGCGGTGGTCTCGCGGTTCTAGGCACGCAGTCCGGAACCGTGCGACTGCTACGGTCGCAGGTTCGAATCCTGCCTCGGGCATGGATGTGTGTGATGTCCTTAGGTTAGTTAGGTTTAAGTAGTTGTAAGTTCTAGGGGACTGATGACCACAGCAGTTGAGTTCCATAGTGCTCAGAGCCATTTTTTATCATGATATGCTTATTAAGAGGTACATTCTTACGATGTAGGTTTAACACAATAAGTCAAGTATTAAAGTTAGGATCAGTGCATGCAAGGTGGAACAGAATTCCCTTACAGACTTTGACGAATGGTTCAAATGGCTCTGAGCACTATGGGACCTAACATCTGAAGTCATCGGTTCCTTAGAACTTAGAACTATTTAAACCTAACTAACCTAAGGACATCACACACATCCATGCCCGAGACAGGATTCGAACCTGGGACCGTAGCGGTCGCGCGGTTCCAGACTGAAGCGCCTAGAACCGCTCGGCAGACTTTGACGACTTTAGTGGTATAGGTTGACTCTTACAGAGAAGGCAACAGAAACTAGCCACTTTTACAATGCTATTTATTTAAGTAGCGCCGTTACCGGTTTCGAACCGAAAGGTTCATCTTCAGACGGCTAGTTCATGTTAAGATACATTTTACATTAGCTTTCACTTTTCTAGGGGTGGTGGTGTCTTATAACCAAAACAAGACGTGAGACAATGTCCTATATTACAACCCCTGTTCACAGTACGAGCAGCCCTTAGCGGATCGCCAGCCGGAGTCGCCGAGCGGTTCTAGGCGCTACAGTCCGGAACCGCGCGACCGCTACGGTCGCAGGTTCGAATCTTGCCTCAGGCATGGATGTGTGTGATGTCCTTAGGTTAGTTAGGTTTAAGTAGTTCTAAGCTCCAGGGGACTGATGACCTCAGATGTTAAGTCCCATAGTGCTCAGAGCCATGTGAACCATTTTTGAAAGACCATACGTTTATTGAAAAAAGTTTCCGCCATTTGAGTGTCAATTATTTATTTAGTTTACATAATCATAATTTCTGCTTTGTAGCCATTCTCGAGTGCACGATGAAATGTTAAGATGTGTTTGACTGTCATCATCTGGTGTTATAGGCCACTTGTCGTATTACGGGATATGAGTGCGTATCGAAGATGCATAATAAGGCTGCATTGTGCACAGTGAAAAACTATTAAGACGCAGTATGGCATATTTAACCAACATTAAATAATGACGTGGCACACATAACCAATATTTAACCAAGCTCAAATATTCCTGCAGCCTGTGCTCGATACTCCTGTTCATCAACTGACGTTAACATACGTTTCTTTCAAAACATTCCACACGAGTGCGGCCCCCCACGAAGGAATAGTCATTAAGAACCACAAGCACAACAGCAGGTACAAACATCTGCCGATCGATTACAAACTCAACTGAATGGCATGCAAACAAACCTGTAGTGGGCGTGAGACATCAGATGACGGAGTTTCCAGACGTGAGGTTCCCACTACAAGACCTCAACGACTGTAAGGGGAATTCAGTACATTCTGTATAGGGTGTTGGGAAATTCCCGTTACAGACCTCTAGGACTTGTGTAGGGGGGTGATTAAATTATATTTTGAACAGGAACCCATGTCCGGAAAGGTAAGGTTTCTGTGCTACCACAATTTGAAAACATGTTGTGAACGCGACCACTCTTGCAAATAACTGCTTAGACATGACTCAGCACGTGATTTTTTTTTTTTTTAATTTTACTCAGAGAAATTGCTAGTGCCCTCTTTGACGAGTTCTCTTCAACTTGATGCAGTACGGCCTCTTCCAAAACGGGCGTGCGGCGTCTCCTTGGAGCACCACAGTCACGCCTGCTGACGGTGAAGGCACCGTTTCTCGAAGCCGCTACGTAATTCTGGCGAAAAGGGTATGCGATGGAGTCGGACGTTGTGGAGAGCGATCTTGATCAAGGCAACGAGCAGTTGTTCCCATACCGTGAGCTTCGTATTTCAAAAGGATTATGTCGCTGTATTCTCCAAACCTGTACTGAGCCATGTTGCTCTAAGATTCGTAGACACGTGAATGAGGTTCTAACCACGTCAGAGAGATAGGATTGATGATGGAAGACATCGGCCAATCCGACGTAACAGCCCTCTTCACGACTACCGTGTTGCATAGCTACCTAGCAACATGCGTGCAGTAGTACGGAAATGCTACGTTTCCGGACATGGGTTCCTATTCAGAATATACACTGCGGAAGAAACCGGTATAAGCATGCGTATTCAAATACAAATATATATAAACAGGCAGAATACGGCGCTGCGCTCAGCAACGCCCATATAAGACAACAAGTTTGGACGCAGTTGTTAGATCGGTTACTGATGATGATGATGATGTTAGGTTTGTGGGGCGCTCAACTGCGCTGTGCGGTTATCAGCGCCCGTACAAATTCCCAACCTTTGCTCAGCCCAATCTCGCCACGTTCATGAATGATGATGAAAAGATGAGGACAACACAAACACCCAGTCATCTCGAGGCAGGTGAAAATCCCTGACCTTGCCGGGAATCGAACCCGGGACCCCGTGCTCGGGAAGCGAGAACGCGACTGCGACACCACGAGCTGCGGACAGATCTATTACTGCTGCTACAATACCAGGTTATCAAGATTTAAGTGAGTTTGACGTGGTGTTATACTCGGCGCACGAGCGATGGGTCACAGCATCTCAGAGGTAACGAGGAAGAAGGTTTTTTTTCCGTATGACCATTTCACGACTGTACCGTGAATATCTCCGACATCTCTGAAAAAGATCCTGCAAGAACGACTGAAGAGAATCGTTGAACGTGACAGAAGTGCAACCCTTCCGCACATTGCTGCAGATTTCAACGTTGGGCCATCAGCAAGTGTCAGTGTGCGAATCATTCAACGAAACATCATCGAAATGGGTTTCCGGAGCTGAAAGCCAACTCGTGTAACCTAGACGACTGGACGACACAAAGCTTTACGCCTCGCCTGGGAGCGTCAACACCGACATTGGGCTGTTTATGAGTGGAAACATATTGCCTGCTTGGACGAGTCTCGTTTCAGATTGTATCGAGCAGATGGACATGTACGAGTATGGAGACAATCTCATGGACCCGTCAACAGGCGACTGTTCAAGCTGGTGGAGGCTCTGTAACGGTGTTAGGCGTGGGCTGTTGGAATCATATGGGACGCCTGATGCGTGTAGATGCGACAGGTCACACATACGTAAGCATCCTATTCGATGACCTGCATCCATTCATGTCCACTGTTCATTCCGACGGACTTGTGTAATTTCAGTAGGACAATGCGACACCCAACATGCTTTTCAGAGGAGACCTCCAGCCCCTCGTACTCTTACGGATTTATGAACAGCTCTTCAGAATTCATGGTGTGAATTCCCTCCAGAACTACTTCCCACGTTAGTCGAGTCCATGCCACGTCGTGTTTCGGCACTTCTGAGTGCTCGCGGTAGCCCTCCACGATAATAGGCAGGTGTACCAGTTTCCTTGGCTCTTCAGTGTATGGACTCACTCCACTCTACAAGTCCTCATGGGAGGGCAAATTAATCACACTATACTCGTCCAGTGTATGAAAATGAGAGCAATTAGCGGTTTCCAATGAACTTTGCACGCAATTTCAAATCTTCTTAAAACTTTTTCGCTCTTACTTCCCTACAAAATGACGAAAAGAAAAAAAGTTTATCGTTTACTAAATTTTAGCTATTCATGCGGCAAAACTACAAGGACTTTGCATATAAGATATTACGTATTTACTACTAACACTATTTGCAACACATTCTTCAGACAGTATCGAAATATGCCACTGAATGTACCTCCAAAATTATTTCACTGTAAGACACATAGTTCGGGACGAGGCCAACGAGAAAGACCCCGTTGGCCTCGGTTCGGGAGATATGACGTCATGAACGTTGAGAGACGTGAAAGCTAGAATGTGTTCCAACCATAAAGGCTTTACATGATTAACGTCAAATTATACACATTAAATCACATGTAAAGTAATTAGAGGCTTGAAGTCGTATTATGCACTGGAGTTCGATTCTTTAAGAAAACAGGACTGGTGATGCAGATAACTGGTATTATAATAACTGCCTCCTGCTGGCGAAATTCACTACCTTTTGTAGTGAGATCACCGAAGTTAAACGCTGTTGGGCGTGGCCGGCACTTGGATGGGTGACCATCCAGCCGCCATGCGCTGTTGCCATTTTTCGGGGTGCACTCAGCCTCGTGATGCCAATTGAGGAGCTACTCGACCGAATAGTAGCGGCTTCGGTCAAGAATACCATCATAACGACCGGGAGAGCGGTGTGCTGACCCCACGCCCCTTCTATCCGGATCCTTCTCGGAAGATGACACGGCGGTCGGATGGGTCCGGTAGGCCACTCGTGGCCTGAAGACGGAGTAATATGTACACGAGCTGAAGTCAGTCATTCCGAGAAGATTCAGAGTTTGAAGTCTCGTTGACAACGAAGTCTTTATAGACAGAGAACAAGCTCTCTGACTGGGGAAGAAAATCGGCCGTAGCCCTGCAAAGGATGCATCCCAGCATTTGCTTTCAGCGATTTACAGAAATCGCGGAAAAGCTAAATCAGGGTAACCGCTAGGGGATTTGAAGTGTCGTTCTCCCGAATGTGAGTCCCGTGTGCTAACCACTGCGGCACCTCGCTGTACTCACCCATTCCACTGCTGGCCATTCAAACTGCAACATAATGAAGGCGGCATGCAAGAGATGTCAACAGTTGTAGCAAACTTAAACACTAGTGGTGACGAGATGTTTGACGTCCACGCCTCTTCATAGAACGTGGAGGACGGGCTTGTCCGCTCAGTAAAGCAGGGTGGGCTGCAATTTGTGGCAGATCTGACGAACGCAGTACAATTCTGGTGCAGACACAAGTGTTTCGGAGCACACCGTTCAGTGAGCAATTTTGAACATACGGCTCCGCAGCAGACAACCCCTACGTTTTGCCATGTTGACTCAACAACACCGTCAGTTACGGCGGGCACAGGATAATCGAGATCGGACCGTGGAGCAACGAAAATGTCTCGCCCAGTTGAATGAATCACGTTCCTTGTTAAATCAGACAGCCTGTCGTGTGCAGTTATGCAGGTGAACGGCTGCTTGAAACATGCAACACGCTACGGGCGCACGCCGATGCGGGCAGTATTATGACACGAGGGGACATTAACGCCACACAGTAAAACACGTTGCCGGGCAATCTGGAACAATACGAGTGCTGAAAGAAATGTACGGTCATTAGTGTACGGAAATTAGTGCCGACGCACTACAATACAAACAAGCTACAAGATATTAACGCTTACTTCCACAGGCCTCACTGCCCTAATTTGAAGTTAACTGATTTAAGTAATTCGTTTATAAAAATGTTCAACTGTTAAGATTTGCTTATGCGAGGCATGCTGCCACGGGATGATATCTCTGCAGCTGTTCAGTTCTGAGGAAATTTGATAATTTGTTTATTTCGTCAGTCTCAGTTGCACTGATATAAAATTCAGCTGTAGTGGTTACCGATTTCGGGCTGATATGCCTATTTTCAAGTCACACACCTTGCTATTAACACTAATTATTCATACAGCTTCTGTACAGCAAAGCATACGCTCGGGAAAAAGTACCCTCATTGATCATAGTCTATGAGGCGGTTGTTTGGTTACGTCAGTCAGTTGCAACAGACACGTGGGCTAATATCAGTGAGGGTACTCGTTGCCCAGTGTATACTTCGCTGTGCAGAAGCTCCTGGTGCCTTTTGGCACCACGTGTTTCAGTAATTAATCTTAACAGCATGGTGCGTGGTTTGAAAATGGGCGTGTCAGCTCGAAACCGATAACCAACACAGCTGAATTTTATATCAATGCAACTGAGACGGACGAAAAGAAATTATGCAGTTTCCTTAACGCCAAACCAACTAAGACAAATATAGTACAACTACGCAATGTCAATTACTTTCTTAGTTAATATTTAGTCTAGTGGCACTTAATAATTGAAATATTCTCTGTAATGAATGTCTACTGTTGTTATACAACCAAATATTTCACGTGAAGTTACTTTATTTAATTTAAGAGAATTTCAAGAAAAAAATTTTGATTCGTGCATTCATTATTTTTCAAATAGTCTTTCAACGATTTACTGGACTTAATCAACGAACAGGAACAGCCCCTAAACCCCAGTAACTATACAGTGTGTGTATTGTGCATTGAACTGGGGACCTAGAATCGATGGAGAGGCTTCGTTCCGCCGTAGCTCTGTGGTTCACAACCCCACAACAGGCCACAGCAGTCCACCCACCCCACCGCCGCCCCACACCGAACACAGCGTTATTGTACGGTTCGGCCCATAGTGGACCCCCCCCCCCCCCTCCCTCCCGGAAACGTGTCATACCAGACGAGTGTACGTCAAATTTTTTAGTAGAGTAATTATGATGCACAGTGCTAGCGCAGCAATCGCCGGCATAGCGTAACTGAGGTGGAATAACGGGAACCAGCCCGCATTCGCCAAGGCACATGGAAAACCGCCTTAAAAACCATCCACAGGTTGATCGGCACACCGGACCTTGACACTAATCCGCCGGGCGGATTCGTGCCGGGGACCAGGCACGCCTGCGCGGCTATCCGGGCGGACAACTACACAGTAGTACCTATCACAAACTAAAGTTATATAAAATCAACTGAATCATTAAACAAATCGTTCACGGAGAATGCCATATAGTAGTAAAGTCTAAGTCGTTGTTTCTTACGCAGAAAGTACTAAAAACAATTGCGTACAGCGGCTAAAGACGATAATGCACCAGTGGACTTGTACGGTTTTTGACTTCCGCGCGTTGAGTTAGTTATATAGGGCCACTTAAATGCGTCGTGTGCTCTGTAATGAGCCTAATCTCTCTCTCTAAAACACACACACACACACACACACACACACACACACACATACACACACGCAAACGCGTCCTCGTGGGGGCTCGCTCTATATTTCAAAACAGCAGTGATGCAGATATTTTGCTTCCACGAATGAAAAGAACGCTTTGGTGCTCTTGTAGTGGCAAGAAGAAAATTCATTCGATGTCGTAACAGAAGAGAAGAGGTAACCATGAGGATGGCACAAATACGATCTCTTACATACGTATGATAGTCTACGTCTACATTCTATACTCTGCAAGACACATTACGACCGAGGGTACTCTTGGTACCACAATCATTTCCTCCCTTCCCTGTTACAATCACGAACGACTGTCATTAAACCTCCATAGCCTCCCTAATTTTTGTAACTTCCTCGTAGTGGTCATTTGATTACACATACACTGAAGCGCCAAAGAAGGTTGGCCAAGCGGTTTTAGGTGCTTCGGCCCGGAACCGCGCTGCTGCTACGGTCGCAGGTTCGAATCCTGCCTCGGCCATGGATGTGTGTGATGTCCTTAGGTTGGTTAGGTTTAAGTAGTTCTAGTCTAGGGGGCTGATGACCTCAGATGTTAAGTCCCACAGTGCTTGGAGCATTTTTTTTTTTTTTTTTTTTTTTTTTTTTGCCAAATAAGGTTGTATAGGCGTGCGTATTCAAATACAAAGATATGTAAACAGCCAGAACAGCAACTCCTATATAATATAACAAGTGTCCGATGCAGTTGTTAGATCGGTGACTACTGCTACAATAGCAATTATCGAGATTTAAGTGAGTCCGAAGTTGGGTTATAGTTGGCGCACGAGTGACGGGACACAACATCTCCAAGATAGCGATGAAGTGGGCATTTTCGCGTACGACCATTTCGTGAGTGTACCGTGAATATCACGAATCTAGTAAAACATTAAATCTGCGACATCTCTGCGGTCGAAAAAAGACAGTGCAAGAACGGGACCAACGATGACTGAAGGGAATCCTTCAACGCGACAGAAGTGCAACCCTTCCACAAATTGCTGCATCAACAAGTGTCACCATGCGAACCATTCAACAAAACATAATCGATATGGGCTTTCGCAGCCGAAGGCACACTCTTGCACTCTTGATGTCTGCGCAACAGAAAGCTTTACGCCTTGCCTGCGCCTGTCAACGCCGAAAATGGCTCTGAACACTATGGGACTTAACATCTGAGGTCATCAGCCACTAGACTTAGAACTACTTAAACCTAACTAACCTAAGGACATCACACACATCTACGCCCGAGGCAGGATTCCAACCTGCGACCGTTGCAGCACCGCGGTTGCGGGCCAAAGCACCTAGAACCGCTTGGCCAACGTTCTTTGGCGCTTCAGAGTATGTGTAACTAAATGACCGCCGGCCTGGGTGGCCGAGCGGTTCTAGGCGCTACAGTCTGGAACCGCGCTGCTGCTACGCTCGCAGGTTCGAATCCTGCCTCGGGTATGGATGTGTGTGATGTCAATTGGTTCAAATGGCTCTGAACACTATGGGACTTAACAGCAATGGTCATCAGTCCCCTAGAACTTATAATTACTTAAACCTAGCTAACCTAAGGACATCACACAACACCCAGTCATCACGAGGCAGAGAAAATCCCTGACCCCGCCGGGAATCGAACACGGAAACCCGGGCGCGGGAAGCGAGAACGCTACCCCACGACCATGAGCTGCGGACGTGTGATGTCCTTAGGTTAGTTAGGTTTAAGTAGTTCTAAGTTCTAGGGGACTGATGACCTCAGAGGTTAAGTCCCATAGTGTTCAGAGCCTTTGAACCATTTGAACCAAATGATCACTTCGAGGAAATTACAAAAATTCGGGAGCCTATGGAGGTTTAATGACAGTCGTTCGCGATTGTAACAGGGAAGGAGGAAATGATTGTGGTACAAAGAGTACCCTCGGTCGTAATGTGTCTTTCAGAGTATAGAATGTAGATTTAGACCATCATACGTATCTATAAGATTCGAACCTGCGACCCAAGCAGCAGCGCGGTTCCAGACTGAAGCGCCTAGAATCGCTCTGTCACGGCGGCCGGCGTCAACGTCTACATTGGACTGTTGATGACTGTTAAGATGTTGCATGGTCGGACGAGTCTCGTTTCAAATTGTATCGAGCGGGTATGGAGACAACCGCATTAATCTATGGACCCCAGATGTCAGCAGGGGACTGTTCAAGCTGGTGGAAGCTCTGTAATGGTGTGGGGCGTGTGCAGCTGGAGTGATATGGGACCCCTGATATGTCTAGATACGACGCTGACAGGTGACACATATGTAAACGCCTTGTCTGTTCACCTGCAGCCAGCCGGCTGCGGTGACCTAGCGGTTCTAGGCGCTTCAGTCCGGAACAGCGCGACTGCTGCAGTCGCAGGTTCGAATCCTGCCTCGAGCATTGATGTGTGTGATGTCCTTAGGTTTGTTAGGTTTAAGTAGTTCTGAGTTCTAGGGGACTGATGTTAAGTCCCATATTGCTCAGAGCCATTTGAACCATTTTGAACCTGCAGCCATTCATGTCCTTTGTGCATTTCGACGGACTTGGGCAAGTCCAGAACGACAATGCGACACCCCACACGTCCAGAGCACTTTTCTGAGTTTAAACACTTTTGCTTGAGCATGTCTGGGGTGGAGTGCAACGTGCTGTTCAGAAGAGATCTCCAGCCCCCTCGTACTCTTACGGATTTATGGACAGTCCTGCAGGATTCATGGTGTTAATCCTCTCCAGCACTACTTCAGACATTAGTCGAGTACATGCCACGTAGTGTTGCGGCACTTCTGTGTGCTCGCGGGGAACCTATACGATATTAGACAAATGTACCAGTTTCTCTGGTTCTTCAGGGTGTATGGGAGGAAGTATTACGTTTGCGTTTGGAATGTTAACAGACGGCATCCAGTGATGCACAATGCTTCTCCTGTAGTGTCTGCGCACTGGAGTTTGTTATCTTTCCCGTCGGCTAAACAGTGCAGCGGCTCAACAGTGCAGTGACCACACGCACCCGTCTTCGTTGGAAGGTGGTAGTTCGCATTTGGCCCATTATGTGGTGCTAGCCTGTTATGGCCTTTCGTGTGGATGTTTAGCAGGCGGAGGTCCCAGATTAGTTTTTGTACAATGTAGGCCAATGTACACTCCTGGAAATGGAAAAAAGAACACATTGACACCGGTGTGTCAGACCCACCACACTTGCTCCGGACACTGCGAGAGGGCTGTACAAGCAATGATCACACGCACGGCACAGCGGACACACCAGGAACCGCGGTGTTGGCCGTCGAATGGCGCTAGCTGCGCAGCATTTGTGCACCGCCGCCGTCAGTGTCAGCCAGTTTGCCGTGGCATACGGAGCTCCATCGCAGTCTTTAACACTGGTAGCATGCCGCGACAGCGTGGACGTGAACCGTATGTGCAGTTGACGGACTTTGAGCGAGGGCGTATAGTGGGCATGCGGGAGGCCGGGTGGACGTACCGCCGAACTGCTCAACACGTGGGGCGTGAGGTCTCCACAGTACATCGATGTTGTCGCCAGTGGTCGGCGGAAGGTGCACGTGCCCGTCGACCTGGGACCGGACCGCAGCGACGCACGGATGCACGCCAAGACCGTAGGATCCTACGCAGTGCCGTAGGGGACCGCACCGCCACTTCCCAGCAAATTAGGGACACTGTTGCTCCTGGGGTATCGGCGAGGACCATTCGCAACCGTCTCCATGAAGCTGGGCTACGGTCCCGCACACCGTTAGGCCGTCTTCCGCTCATGCCCCAACATCGTGCAGCCCGCCTCCAGTGGTGTCGCGACAGGCGTGAATGGAGGGACGAATGGAGACGTGTCGTCCTCAGCGATGAGAGTCGCTTCTGCCTTGGTGCCAATGATGGTCGTATGCGTGTTTGGCGCCGTGCAGGTGAGCGCCACAATCAGGACTGCATACGACCGAGGCACACAGGGCCAACACCCGGCATCATGGTGTGGGGAGCGATCTCCTACACTGGCCGTACACCACTGGTGATCGTCGAGGGGACACTGAATAGTGCACGGTACATCCAAACCGTCATCGAACCCATCGTTCTACCATTCCTCGACCGGCAAGGGAACTTGCTGTTCCAACAGGACAATGAACGTCCGCATGTATCCCGTGCCACCCAAAGTGCTCTAGAAGGTGTAAGTCAACTACCCTGGCCAGCAAGATCTCCGGATCTGTCCCCCATTGAGCATGTTTGGGACTGGATGAAGCGTCGTCTCACGCGGTCTGCACGTCCAGCACGAACGCTGGTCCAACTGAGGCGCCAGGTGGAAATGGCATGGCAAGCCGTTCCACAGGACTACATCCAGCATCTCTACGATCGTCTCCATGGGAGAATAGCAGCCTGCATTGCTGCGAAAGGTGGATATACACTGTACTAGTGCCGACATTGTGGATGCTCTGTTGCCTGTGTCTATGTGCCTGTGGTTCTGTCAGTGTGATCATGTGATGTATCTGACCCCAGGAATGTGTCAATAAAGTTTCCCCTTCCTGGGACAATGAATTCACGGTGTTCTTATTTCAATTTCCAGGAGTGTATTTTAGTGTCTTAATTAGATGAATCGAACAGTAGTGGACTGTGGGCAGAGGTCCTGAGAAAGGGTCACTAGGATGCCTTTACTATCAACTATTGCCTGGATATATGAAGGATTGGTGGAGAGGTGCCACTGATTACACAGGCGTTGCTGATTTAAGCCAGATTGTGTTGCGAGCAAGGAAACAGTGGCTGGGGATAAGAATTATCGGAACGACGAGATTCGTCGGAGGTTTGACTGCCATTGCCATTAGATCATCAAAAGTATATGAATAATTTTATGGTAAATTGTAGTACATTTATTGGTTCTTGAATCACTGAAAAACGATAGTGATCATTAATAGAGTATTGCCGCAAGTCCATACACTGGGGTTTCCGACAGCCTACACCTCATCCAAAGGGCGTGTCACGAGCGTGCTCTCCCCTCCCCTCCCACCAAGACACACTCCTACCCACTTCTTTCGCCTCTCTTTATAGTCCACAGGCCTGTGATCAAAGATGCTTGATAAAAGGACTACCACTGAAGGATATTCACCTTGTTACTTTACGCGTCGCCTCTGACCAACAACTCATTGCACGGACTGTCTCTGTAATCACTGAAAAGTATGGTCTCAAACTGGTCTCTCACTGTAAGATTCTGCTACTCAGTACTCAAGCATCGCGCAAGGCAGTTATTAATTATTTCCGTCGAAACCGCGGCATTTCTAACACCGTGTACCCTCAGCTGCCAGACAGAACTGTTTGTAGTTCACTCCTGTGTTTTATGGTGGTCCAACCGAGCCTGGACTCGCCTGTGTAATTCAATCTTGTTATCCTGTTGTGTCCCTCGTCTGGTTTAACATACATGATTTCCCTATTTCGTACATCAAATAAGGCAGGAGAATACATTAGCTTAGTACTTATTGCAACGGTAGAATAATAAAGTGTAGTGAGCTCACGACAAGGATGAGATTTCAAGAACTTCTCGTCGTTTCCTTTCTGAGTGACGGAGGACCTTCTCTTTAAAGTCGATAATGGCGCGCCTCCTAATTGCGATCATACAAGATTGCCGCGGCCGTTGTTGTAGTCGGACGAAAACGATTGTGACGTTATAGCCACAGCGCATTCTTCTCAGTTCGTGTGTATACCGTGAAGCGAAAGATTTGAAAGTTATTAGATCTTCAAACTTATTTTACATCCAAACGCTTCAATCCCAGTCATTGGTTCGTTATCAAAACTTTACCCACAAAGTTCCATCCAAACCACTTGGAAACCTGTAGTAGGCATCGTGAAACACTGTATATATACACTGACAGACAAAAACTAAAGCGACCAGAATTTATGGTCGGATGTCAATCTAATTTCGTACATGTGCACGAAATCGGGGGGGGGGGGGGGGGGGGGGCGGTATGTGGAGGGGGGTATGTTCATGTTCATGCTTTTTGAGGCATCACCGCGAATTCCTCTCCAGCGACCAGTGACAACCTCTTCATCTCTGAGCAGCACCTGCAACCTAGTCCTCAATTATTTGCTGGCTGTATTCCGGTCCCTGTCTTCCTCTACAGGTTTTGCTCTCTACCGCTCCATCAAGTACCAGGGAAGTTAATGCTTGAAGTCTTAACAGATGTTCTATCATCGTATCCCTTCTTCTTGTCAATGTTTTCCATATATTCCTTTCCTCTCCGATTCTGCGCAGCGTCACCTCATTCCTTACACTATCATTCCACCTAATTTTCAACATTCGTCTGCAGCATTTCATCTCAAATGCTTCGATTCTCTTCCGTTCCGGTTTTACCACAATCCATGTTTCACTAACATACAATGCTGTGCTCCGGACGTACATTGTCAGAAATTTCTTCCCCAAATTAAGGCCTGTGTTTGATACTAGTAGACTTCTCTTGACCAGGAATGCCCTTTTTGCCAGTGCTGGTCTGCTTTTGATGTCCTTCTTGCTCCGTCCGTCATGGGTTATCTTGCTGCCTAGGTAGCAGATTTTCTTAATTTCATCTACTTCGTGACCATCAGCCCAGATCTTAAGTTTCTCGCTGTTCTCATTTCTGCTTCTTTCGTTTTTCTTCGATTTGCTCTCAATCCATATTCTGTGTTCATTAGACTGTTCATACAATTCAGCAGATAGTGTAACTCTTCTTCACTTTCATTTAGCATAGCAGTGTCATCAGCGAATCTTATCATTGATATCGTACCAGCTTGAATTATCATCCCATTCTTGAATCTTTCTTTTATTTCCGTCACTGCTTCTTCGATATACAGATAGAACAAGATGGCCGAAAGACTGTATCCCCGCCTTATGCCCTTTTTAATCCGAGCACTTCATTCTTTGTCTTCTACTCTTGTTATTCCGTCTTGGCTCTTGTACGTGTCGTACGTTACCCGATTCTCCCTACAGCTTACCCCTACATTCCTCAGAATTTCGAACATTTTGCACCATTTTACATTGTGAGCGCTTTTTCGAGGTCGACAGATACTATGAACGTGAATTGATTTTTTTTTAGTCTTGCTTCCATTATCAACCTGTAATATACCCCCTCCCTTTCCTGCTTCCATCTATAGTCCACATTAAAGTCTTTTAAGAAGATTTGAGAGGGGCGAAGATTACAGTAAATTTTCTAGTTTACTTAGCTTGTCTTGTTGAGTTAGCTCCAGTTCTTCTTGTCTACGGGTCTGATTGTTGAAGCTGAAAAATGTCACGTCAGTTCCTCAGGATTGGTTTGAACTAAATAAATCTGAAGACTGTTGTCGCAGCATTTTTTTCACGTAAATATATTTTCTCACATTTTAATATATCATACAGTATTTTGATTTTTCACATTAACAAAGCCGAAATCAAGTTGTTAGCACAAAAATACAAAAATACGTTTGATCACATCAGAGGCATGCTTACGACTCCCACACTCTGCGGAAATAACAATACTCCAAAAGGTTTACAGTTTTTCTTAACGTATGAATTTCTACTAGTTTCTATTACATTATTAATTTCGATTATTATTTCATAAATGAATCCAGAAATCAACGTAGTAAACAATATAGGTTTGCGTAATTAATAATAGAAATTTTAAGTGTGCCAATAATTCGTAATTTCAAATCTTTCTGAAGAAAAGAATTTTAACTGTACATTCATAAATAGTACTTACCGACTATAATATCGAAACTAAAATATTTTAAAAAGTAATTCCTTTTCATAAATTTTAGCTTCAAATATAACGTACTATTTATAAAATTACCTGAAATTTTTCAGAAAAGCAATTGAGACAATACTGACCTGTCGAAAATCCGAAAAATTATACTGCTACCGACACCTGCTTTTGAGGAAAAGTAATGCTAGAGGAGGATGTCCCGTTTCAAACCGTAACGTCAGAACTGGCTCTCTGATGCCTTTACTTTTCCCAAAGCCAAGCTGATCGTCACCCAACACATTCTCAATTACAGTCGCAGTTCTCTGTGACACGAGCGGCATTAATGTTGTTCTGCTTTAGTGCTGTTAACCTGGCCTGGTACAGTATATAAGAGGCGGAACAGCGTCAGATGTTGAGTGATCACTGTGAATGACACGGGCTACTGTCAAGTAGTATGAGATAACATTATCAGAACCTATCAGAATTTGTAAGTGGCCTCTTTGCTGGTCTCCGTACAGTTGACAGCTAGAGATTTGTGGAGCATTCTGACGTGACAGTGGCCCGAAGTTGAACTGCGTGCGAACGTGAGCGCAGTGATGCCCGTCATCAGAATCGTGGTCGACCAGGTTACGACCATAACGAAGGATCGCCGTATTGTTCAGCAAGCACATAGTAACCCATTCACATCTCTTCCTGCCATTGGAGAACAAGTGAAGAAGTTAATCACCTGTTTTTTCTTGTTCAAAATAAAATTTGCTTTACACACACGACAATGTATAAATTTCGCGTCTGCTTTCATTCTCTTGTCAAGCGGTAAAAAATATTTCAAGAAAGCAGACCGTTATCTGTACACAGATCTCGTACCACTTGGTCACCGTCTCAGAACGCAGTCTTCTTCGTCCTTCCGTATCTCTATAGCCAAAGGAAATCAGTATTTTTTTTCATTTCACTAAAGTTACTAAATTGCGAGCCTGATACGTGTAAATGTATTTTCTTTATCTTCTGACTTTGTAACACTTCCACCTGGTCCTAAACGGATCACATGTCGTGACCATTGACCCAGATTTCTTCTGGAAATGATAGTATAGTGACCTAAGCCCTTCCATAAGAATTAATCTCGCCTGGACTTCGATTCTTAAGCCAAAGATCGTCAAAAACTATAGGTAGCAGGGTATGGCCTCTCCTTGTCAGTCTTATTATAATTACTTTTCAGACTACATAAAATCAAATGACTCTAAGCACTATGGGACTTAACATCTGAGGTCATCAGTCCCCTAGAAGTTAGAACTACTTAAACCTAACTAACCTAAAGACATCACACACATCCATGCCCGAGGCAGGATTCGAACCTGCGAGCGTAGCGGTCGCGCGGTTCCAGACTGAAGCGCCTAGAACCGCTCGGCCGCACCGGCCGTCTCAGACTATATAGCTTTGCTGAGTTACTCGACTATTGGTTGAAATGTATTTGCGGCAGAGGCAAACGTCACAGTGTCATTGGTAAAACAACAGCGATTCAGATGTGTTCCAACAATGCATATGCTTTCCTCCTTTTCCCAGTTTCAGGATAATAAATCTTCCTATTTGATTACTGAGAGTAGTTGTAATGATACGGATTGTTCATGTCAGACTCCTCCTTTAATTCTCAATATATCATTATCCTGATAAAATGTCATAGGACTTGTAGCACTGACATAAACATTCTTTACTATACTAAATAGCTTCAGTCTGTGTCTTATTAGCGTGTGTTTTATTCTGTGAGAAGCGATACTAGCGGTCCGGGGACTTCAAGGAAGCGAGATCAGACGCCTATTGATCACGATATATATAGTATATGTAAGCGACCTCCAGGTACCTTTATAGCTGTGTAGACTATTCACAGACGACCCGCTTGCGTGCAAGTGGGTCACGCCGCCATAAAATTGTCACGGAATGCAGGTACTGGTCAGCGAGTGATGTAAGGATCTTTAGCTGACCATCGACGTCAATAAATGTTGTGTAGTACGCGTAAATAGACGAGAACACCCTGTATCAGACTAGACGATCAAACTTTTTTTTTTTACAGTGTACTATGACACAGCGTCACCGGTTCAGATCCAGTCCAACCGTCCAACTGTCTTGATGGGCAGGTGAGAGGAGACTCAAAGCAACGGCTGAAGAACAGCCGAGCATAACACTTTGAAGGTGTTGCGGTGGAACTTTAAGTTCCATGCCACCCTCCGACGGTGGAAGTGCGACCTATAATTTCGTACTGTATTTTTCTTTTGAAAACCAATTTATTTGCCAAGATCACTTCGTCAACAGAGTTACTGGATTACTGGTTTCGGCAATACATATTGCCATCCTCAGATCTATAAAAAGTAAATATGTAATCATATAAAAATTAACAGAAGGGATGTAATTCCAGTGTTATAAAAGTATGACCCTGTTACATTAGTTATAATTGATAGCGTGAAGTGCAGGCCGCCATCTGGCGCAACCTCTCTGTACTAGCGTACAATATACTCGAAATCCAGTGCTCAGTTACTCTGTCGAAGCCAACATGGCATTGTACCGTGAAGCGACAAGATGTGCCATATATCTGACTTGTTCGTGCCATTCGTACTCAAAGTTGTACGTACTTTATGTCAGCGCTCCTGGCATAGCTCTGTAATGTCTCGCCTCTCTTATGGTATGTTATTAGGGGTTTCGTTATTGTATGTTTGTTCCGTCCATATGACCAAATTCTTATGCGACTCATTATTTTTGCATAGTCCTCATATGACAGAATGGAGTGAGCATTGCAAGATGTAACTGCCAATGCCCGGTTTTACGGGTATGTAATGTTTGTCATTGAATTGTAGTGTGTGCCCTACCACATTTTTAACGTGATTGTAAGCCTGTAATCTGGCATATTTTCTTTTTATAGATCTGAGTATGATAATTCATACTGCCGAAACTAGTAATCCAGTACTTGTGTTAACATAGCTTGGAAAATAAATTGGTTTTCAAAAGAAGACTACAGCACATATCTATTTGTTAGCAAGGCAGATGCTGGATCTCGTCAAAAGAATCCTAAGCACATGTAATTTACCCACCAGTTGGCTCTTTTTCAGAATTTTTGTTCGGCCATGATTTTTATGGAAGATCTGGGACGCTTGAGAAGCTGGATTACTGGTCGAGAACGAGAAAGCGCAGCTTTTAAGAAGGACCATGAGAATCTTCACGGTTTGGTTTGTCAGAGCAAATGCTCAAGAAAAATTTACAAAATTTTCAAATGGTAGGCGCTACTGGAAAAACACTGTGTGCCAGTTATAGAGATTCTCTTTAAATTCCATACACACTACGCGCGTCTTTTGCAATGATGGTTACGATAAGATTAGAGAAATTCAGCTTTATATTGAGGCGAACTGAAAGCAATTCTTCCAGTGAACCATCCAGGAGCCGAAGGGAAAGGTGGTTATATTGTACTGATGCATTTTGTCTATCCCACCACCGAGTGTGAGGTGGCTTGTGAAGCACGGATGTGGTTGTAGAACTCAGAAGGAAAAGTGACAATAAATGATGGCTAATAAATAGATTTAGGACCGACAGGGGATGGAACCAGTTACTTCTGAATTCAGCGAAGGTGCATGCAGCGTGAGCATGCAGCAATGCGGCGTGTTGTGCCTCGGAAAGAAAGAAAGTTGCTCACCCTCTCAAAGAGTGTCTAAAACGGTACACCTATGACCTATATTACTCTCCTTTATGGAGCAGTAAATTGTTAGTATACTTTGGATAAATTGCACAAGTGTGATTTTTCCACCAAGGGGGGTTCTCTTGCATGTAAAGTAGTTTCAAAATATACCGTTGAACTTGTAGCTTATGTTTTCATAAGTAGTAAAATAAGAAAACTATATTTGCTCAAGGCAGAATTACCTTTCATTATTACATATTAGGAAGTCTATAAAATTTTCCTGCCCTGTTATGGAAGAATAGTGAAAAAGTTCTATGTGTTGGAGTGCACTGCGAAAGTGCAACGAACTTGTAAAACGCTATTGAATACAATATGATAGTGCGGTAAGTTAGTAAGTGCTCTGTTCGTTTTTGAAATGTAGTTTACTACTGAATATAAAACATTCCTTGTATGTAATAAAGATGTGTGGTTCTGCCTTGAGCAAACACAATTTTTCTTGTTTTACAACCCGTACATGTTTTTTAGGGATTTGTCCAACTTCAGTGCGTTTTATTCATTAGCTTTTTATTACGTACTGGTGTTTACAAGTCTGTGGTTACTAGCCACCTTCCACACTGAGCACGTCCATATCTCACCACTGACTTCTAGTATCAGCCGCATGTAGCTGACGTCAACAAGTGTATGGGCATGAAGATGACGTTGTTACAACGTTGAAACTAGTTGCCAAAATAAAATCGACACCTTAAATACAGCTGGAGGAATTTCTTCATTTTTAAAATAAACGAATCGAAAAGGTCGTAAAATCGCTAATACTGGTACGAAGTACCCTCCACCACTCCCTGTACTGTGGTTTCTGGTGTAGGCCTATATATTTGAACTCAAATATAGATAGAAGCAGCCTCTCATTGTACAAAGTATGCCCTCTGGTGGTATATAACTATACTTTAGGTAAAGCAATCAAGTACAGGGTGGCCAACACAAAACTGGCCTGGAAAATATTTAACGCGTCTTGAGATAGGCAGCTCATAATATATCATCCGCACCTGGGATGGATGATGTAAATTGTGTTACCTGCCTTAACGTGCGTTAAATATTTATCGGGTCAGTTTTATTTTTCCATCGTACGTTCTCCGTGTAGGTTCCTTTATTCACTGTTATCACTAGTAAGTGTTCCGCCAAGTTCTGTATATTATGGCACCGCATCATTAATGACTGGGCTATGAAGTATCGTCTCGGTTACGCTACAGGATTAATAATTCCCTGCCACAGTAAGTAGTAAGCAACGGGAAGTCATAGAATAAAACAGAAGTGATACCTGGCGTTCCCAAACGAAGTGTTGTGGGCTCTCTGCTATCTACAAAAATGATTTAAGAGACAATCTGAGCATCCGTCCTAGATCGTTTGCACATGATATAAAGTCATCAGAAGATCAAAAACTATCACAAAATGTCTCGGACATGATTCTGTGTGGTGCGAAAAGTGCGAAAAGTGGCGGATGACTCTAAATACGGAAAAATGTAAGAAATCATTTAAATTTAGGTTAGAAGATAAATTACACAAACCTGAAGGCAGTCAGTTCATCTAAATACCTAGGAATTAGAATTACAAACAACTTAAGCTGGAACGATCGCGTAAATAATGTTGTGGGGAAGGCAAATCAAAAATTGCGTTTTATTGTCAGAAAACTTAGAAAATGAAATACGTCTACCAAAGAGACTGCCTACTCTACGCTTGTCCGTCCTCTGCGAGAGTTCTCCTGTGCAACAGGGGATCCTTACCATATAGGACTGACGGAGGGCATTGAAGAAGTCCAGAGGAGGGTAGTTCCTTTTGTACTATTATGAAATAAGGGAGAGAATGTGGTGGATAAAATAAGCGAATTGGGGTGGCAATCATTAAAACAAATTTGTTTTTTCTTGCGGTGTGATGTTTTCACAACATTTCAATCACTAACTTTCTCCTCTGAATACGTAAATATTTTATTGATGCCAGACTGCATAGAGAGAAATGACCATCGTAATAAAATAAGAGAAATCACAGCTACGCAGGAAGATTAAAGTGTTCATTTTTCCCACACTCCGTTCCAGAGTGGAATGCAACAGAAATAGTCTGAAGGTGTCTCGATTAACCCCCTGCCAGGAATTTAAATGCGAATTTCAGATTAGTCATGTAGATGTAGATAGCTGTCTGCGTGAAATGATTCAGTCCACCTACGATTCACAGAGTCTGCAGTAGGAAGTTCCTACAGATTAATTCAAACTGTTTCAGAAACAGTCGAGGATAGACGAAGGAGCATTCCGCAAGTATCCTGTATACATGATTACAATTTATAATTTCTAAACACATTTGTCCCCCATGTGATAATCTCACATTAGGAAAAATTCCCCTGTTGAAACTGATGTACCCGTTTAGTCAGCAGAATAGAAGACGAGCAATAAGTATCCTGCTGTTGTCGCTTGGGACACTTCCAATGTCAGCTCTTACGGTCTACTGATGGTTATCCATCTTATATACGAGTTGTTGTTGTTGTGATCTTCAGTCCTGAGACTGGTTTGATGCAGCTCTCCATGCTACTCTATCCTGTGCAAGCTTCTTCATCTCTCAGTACTTACTGCAACCTACGTCCTTCTGAATCTGCTTAGTGTATTCATCTCTTGGTCTCCCTCTATGATTTTTACTCTCCACACTGCCCTCCAATGCTAAATTTGTGATCCCTTGATGCCTCAGAACATGTCCTACCAACCGGTCCCTTCTTCTTGTCAAGTTGTGTCACAAACTCCTCTTCTCCCCAGTTTTATTTAATACCTCCTCATTAGTTATGTGATCTACCCATCAGCATTCTTCTGTAGCGCCACATTTCGAAAGCTTCTATTCTCTTCTTGTCCAAACTATTTATCGTCCATGTTTCACTTCCATGCATGGCTACACTCCATACAAATACTTTCAGAAACGACTTCCTGACACTTAAATCTATACTCGATGTTAACAAATTTCTCTTCTTCAGAAACGATTTCCTTGCCATTGCCAGTCTACATTTTATATCCTCTCTACTTCGACCATCATCAGTTATTTTGCTCCCCAAATAGCAAAACTCCTTTACTACTTTAAGTGACTCATTTCCTAATCTAATTCCCTCAGCATCACCCGACTTAATTCGACTACATTCCATTATCCTCGTTTTGCTTTTGTTGATGTTCATCTTATATCCTCGTTTCAAGACACTGTCCATTCCATTCAACTGCTCTTCCAAGTCCTTTGCTGTCTCTGACAGAATTACAATGTCATCGGCGAACCTCAAAGTTTTTATTTCTTCTCCATGGATTTTAATAGCTACTCCGAATTTTTCTTTTGTTTCCTTTACTGCTTGCTCAATATACAGATTGAATAACATCGGGTACAGGCTACAACTCTGTCTCACTCCCTTCCCAACCGCTGCTTCCCTTTCATGTCCCTCGACTCTTATAACTGCCATCTGGCTTCTGTACAAATTGTAAATAGCCTTTCACTTCCTGTATTTTACCCCTGCCACCTTTAGAATTTGAAAGAGAGTATTCCAGTTAACATTGTCAAAAGCTTTCTCTAAGTCTACAAATGCTAGAAACGTAGGTTTACCTTTCCTTAATCTTTCTTTTAAGATAAGCCGTAAGGTTAGTATTGTCTCACGTGTTCCAATATTTCTACAGAATCCAAACTGATCTTCCCCAACGTTGGCTTCTACTACCTTTTCCATTCGTCTGTAAAGAATTCGCGTTAGTATTTTGCACCTGTGGCTTATTAAACTGATTGTTCGGTAATTTTCACTTCTGTCAACACCTGCTTTCTTTGGGATTGGAATTATTATATTCTTCTTGAAGTCTGAGGGTATTTCACCTGTCTCATACATCTTGCTCACCAGATGGTAGAGTTTTGTCAGGACTGGCTCTCCCAAGGCCGTCAGTAGTTCTAATGGAATGTTATCTACTCCCGGGGCCTTGTTTCGACTCAGGTCTTTCAGTGCTCTGTCAAACCCTTCACGCAGTATTGTATCTCCCATTTCGTCTTCATCTACATTCTCTTCCATTTCCAGAATATGGTCCTCAAGTACGTCGCCCTTGTACAAACCCTCTATAAACTCTTTCCACCTTTCTGCTTTCCCTTCTTTGCTTAGAACTTGGTTTCATCTGAGCTCTTGATATTCATACAAGTGGTTCTCTTTCCTCCAAAGGTCTCTTTAATTTTCCTGTAGGCAGTATCTATCTTACCCCTAGTGAGATAAGCCTCTACATCCTTACATTTGTCCTCTAGCCATCCCTGCTTAGCCATTTTGCACTTCCTGTCGATCTCATTTTTGAGACGTTTGTATTCCTTTTTGCCTGCTTCATTTACTGCATTTTTATATTTTCTCCTTTCATCAATTAAATTCAATATTTCTTCTGTTACCCAAGGATTTCTACTAGCCCTCGTCTTTTTACCTACTTGATCCTCTGCTGCCTTCACTACTTCATCCCTCAGAGCTACCCATTCTTCTTCTACTGTATTTCTTTACCCCATTTGTGACAACTGTTCCCTTATGCTCTCCCTGAAACTCTGTACAACCTCTGGTTTAATCAGTTTGTCCAGATCCCATCTTCTGGAATTCCCCCTTTTTTTGCAGTTTCTTCAGTTTTAATCTACAGCTCATAACCAATAGATTGTGGTCAGAGTCCACATCCGCCCCTGGAAATGTCTTACAATTTAATACCTGGTTCCTAAATCTATCTGATACCTTCTAGTATTTCCAGGATTCTTCCATGTGTACAAGCTTCTTTTATGATCTTGTACCAAGTGTTAGCTATGATTAAGTTATGCTCTGTGCAAAATTCTACCAGACTTCTCTTTCATTTCTTTCAAAAATGGCTCTGAGCACTATGGAACTCAACTGCTGTGGTCATAAGTCCCCTATAACTTAGAACTACTTAAACCTAACTAACCTAAGGACATCACACACACCCATGCCCGAGGCAGGATTCGAACCTGCGACCGTAGAAGTCCCGCGGTTCCCGACTGCAGCGCCAGAACCGCTAGACCACCGCGGCCGGCCATTTCTTTTCCCCCAATCCATATTCACCTACTATGTTTCCTTCTCTCCCTTTTCCTACTCATGAATTCCAGTCACCCATGACTATTAAATTTTCGTCTCCCTTCACTACCTGAATAATTTCTTTTATTTTATTCTATATACGAGGGTGAGTCAAAAACCTTAAATTTGTAATAACAAATCGAAATTTTGCGCCGTTATCCTGTAAGTTGGTAAGCGTGCTACAAACAGCATGCAGAATGGCCTGTAGGTGGCAGCATAATGCAGATGCACACATACCGTCGCAGTATCAGTATAAAGATGGCCGCCCCACTTGCGACTTGCAACAGGGAAGAACAGCGTTCTGTTATTCGGTTTTTGCGTAGTGAAGGTGTGAAACCTACTGAAATTCGTCGACGAATGAAGGTTCGGTACGATGATGCATGTTTGTCACAGCAGCAAGTCTACGAATGCAGTAGGAAGTTCGCAAACGGTGTGACTTCAGTGGAAGGTGGTCCTCGTCCAGGTCAAGCACAACGAGTTGTGACTCCACAGAACATTGCAGCAGTTGAAGTCATAGTGAAGGAAAACCGCCGAGTGACACTGAATGACATTGCAGCATGTTTTCAGATTAGTCATAGGTCAGCACACCACATCGTGCATGATGTGCTCCAGTTCCACGAAGCGTCTGCGAGATGGGTGCCACGGCAGCTGACTCCTGAAATGAGACAACGACGTGTTGATGCTTGTGAAGAACTTCTTTGGCGCTTTGAACGCGAAGGTGATGGCTACCTTGCAAGAATCGTTACTGGGGACGAAACCTGGATTCACTTCCACCAAACGGAAACGAAGAGAGCGACCAAGGAATGACTGACTCTTTTGGGACGAAAAAGACGTCATTTTGGAGCATTACATGCCTAGAGGGACCACCATGACAATGCAAGGCCCCACACTGCCCGTGCAACAGTTGCAACAATCACAGACCTGCATTTTGAGTGTCTTCCTCATCCACCATACTCACCAGACCTTGCTCCAAGTGATTTCCATATGTTTGGACCACTCAAAGACGCAATGGTAGGAAAGAAGTTCCGTTCTGATGAAGAGGTACGCCACGCGGTGCATGAGTGCTTGCGCGGACTATCAAAAGAGTTTTTTCTAAAGGAGCTCTGTACGACTTCTGCACAATAAATAATATTTTAAAAAATATTTAATGTTTTCATTTGACTCACACGTGTACCATGTTCAGGTATTTTTCACAGTAAACCGTAATATGAGGGCATTCTCTTTTTATTTTTTTTAGTTTTTCAAGGTCCAGTTGGTCGCGAAATTAAAACTACAGTTAAAATTTGTTGAATCTTTGCACAGTTGTGTTGCGCATTGTCTCTAGTTTGTCTTTCGAACGCGTCACGGCACACGTTTCAGTTCTGAGCGCATAGTAGGCTCGTATAGATGCCTGTAACAACAGAATCTCCCGCCAAGTGTGAAGTACGTGCCGTCACTCGATTTCTTCATGCAGAGAGGTTCCGCCTGATTTTTATACAACTGACAATACATAACTCTCATGAGTGACAGCAAAGTGCGGGAATGGTGCAGGAACATTGAAGCAGGGCAGACAAATGCGCTTGATACAGGCGATTTGGGCAGGAAACGAGTATCAACCGATGATCTTCCTCAGCGAGTGGATCATGTGATTCGAGAAAATAGTCTACGAAGGGAAATTCAGAGCAAGTGAAGAGGAATGTTGTCATCAGTCACTATCCTTCATCGTTAGTATGCTTCGCCGCACACTGCAGTGGCAACAAAGACACCTTGTGCAGCGTTTTCGATGGGGCGCGTTTGATCATCCATCAGACTTGGCTCTCTCTGATTTTAATCTCTTTGCTCAAATGAAACGCTGGCTATGAGGACACCATTTTGGCACAGACATCCAGCTGCAGACCAAGTGAAGCCTTCTACGACGAGGGCATGGCAAAGTTCGTACCACGCTATGAAAAATGTCTAAATCGGAGCGGCTTCAATGTAGAGAAGCAGCTGGAAGCTATAGCTTAATGTTTCAAAAAAACAGTTTTGATTTTCACTGAGGTTTCCACTTCGCGATCCATCAGAAGTAGGAAAACAAAATTTCCGTAGTAATAACAAGAATAAATATGGTTTGGTGTCACTTAGTATCGCTTTTGTTACCTTTCGAGCTCATATACATCGTCAATCATTGAAAGAATGTGTAATAACTATTATTCCATTTCAAGATAGACTGGAATAGTTGAGTTGTAAGTCACGTAGTTGTATGGAGTGGTTGAGGTGCCAGATGAAACAAAAAACAAATGCATCCTTGGTGAATTTTGTTTTTTGGACATTAGCCAGCGATCCAAGGCATATTTCTCTGCCTACCCTTTCGTTTCCTAATGCTGGTTACGTCATCAGAGGATGTAAAGACCCAGATATCAGTCTTAAACTTAAACAAGCTTGCGACGATGTCACCAGCTTTAGGGAACGTAACGGTATGCCTTAAACCGTCGCATAATGCCCATAAAACAAAATTCATATAGGACGCAAGAAGCTTCCATGAAAGCCTGCACTGTATGTTGAAACAAATCACGGCGTAGAAAGTACTTCATACTGTTGAGCTTAAAAGCTAATGTCCGGTCATCAAGTCCAGCGATTTTTGCTGTAGTACCGGATGCTGTTCTGGCCTCCCGTGGCATTAAGTAAGCTACGTGGCTTTAAAACGGCGCGTTCTTGCTGTCTATGCGAGGTGTGGCTTCATAAATGATAAATTCAAAGACTGCATAAAATATTAAATCTGTTCTCTGTCTTATAAATATAAAACGTCCGATAATTACATGCCTTGACCTAGAAACAATTAGCTCAGTCGTTCTAGTATGAAGCGTTTACCCTAATTGTTGTGTCGTGAATCAGTGAATGCCACTGCCGAACATGATTACTGGTATGCACGCGCAAATATGGTCTCTCAAGGATAGTGTATCCCAGTTCCATTCATTCCTGACTGCTAAGTAATAACGTCAGCTGAATTTTCTGTCGATGCATGACAAAATATGTCATTAGTTTTTAAGTAGGAAATCCTTTCCTGGTGTTCTACGAGGTTTAACGATCGTGGGCTGGTACAGCTGTCAGCTTGAGTGTGGCTTTTAGCCAATTTCATGCGATCGTTTAGGTAAATACTGGGCTGGTCACCAAATTATAAACACACAGGAAAATGCTATCAGGATTCGCAAGCAAACTGGTTGGGGACACGACTTCCCTCCCTTAGGTTACCTTGACGACTGTTCTTCGGCAAGGACATCCAAACACAAAGTTAGAAAAAAATAAAATAAAATTTGCTGTATCTTGAAAAAGCGGACCCCTTATTAGACGGGTTAAAAATTAGAAAAAACAAGAAGTCAAAATTCGTCTACATTACCATTGTTTACTTTACTTTTTGTTTTAGTATTATTGCCTGCATTTCTTGGCTGTTGTTACCCCATTTCATTAGCCGACCCGAGCTAAGAATTTCCCAATCAGTTCAAAATGGTTCAAATAGCTCTAATCACTATGGGACTTAACTGCTAAGGTCATCAGTCCCCTATAACTTAGAACTACTTAAACCTAACTAACCTAAGGACATCACACACATCCATGCCCGAGGCAGGATTCGAACCTGCGACCGTAGCGGTCGCGCGGTTCCAGACTGTAGCGCCTAGAATCGCTCGGCCACTTCAGCCGGCCCCAATCAGTTCAACTACGCATTATTCCTCCGAAGATTGTATTCTGCTTTCCTTCCTTGTACTAACGGTTATCTACATTACACTGCCATATATGCTGAGTTGCAAAAAAAAAAAAAGTCATGGGAGTGGAATATGCACACATATATGGCGGTACAAAAGGGCGGTCCATTGGTGCAGCTGTCATTTGTACTCAGGTGATTCATGTGAAAAGGTTTCCGGTTTGATTATGGGAGGGCCGGTGAGGCCGTGCGGTTCTAGGCGCTTCAGTCTGGCACCGCGTGACCGCTAAGGTCGCAGGTTCGAATCCTGCCTCGGGCATGGATGTGTGTGGTGTCCTTAGGTTAGTTAGGTTTAAGTAGTTCTAAGTTCTAGGGGACTGATGACCACAGATGTTGTGTGTTCCATAGTACTCAGAGCCATTTGAACCATTTTTTTGTGATTATGGCCGCACGACGCGAATCAACAAACATTGAACGCGGAATGGTAGTTAAACCTAGAAGCGTAGGACATTCTATTTCGAAAATCGTTAGGGAATTCAATATTCAGAGATCCACATTGTCAAGACTGTGCCAAGAACACAAAATTTGAGGCATTATCTTTCACCACAAAGCAGTGGCCGCCGGCCTTCACTTAACGACCGAGAGCAGCGGCGTTTGCATAGAGCTGGAAGTGCAAATACGCAAGCAACACTACGTGAAGTAACATCACAAATCAATGTGGAACCAACGACGAGTATATCCGTCAGGGCAGTGCGGCGAAATTTGCCGTTAATGGGCCATGGCAGCAGACGATCGACGCGAATGCCTTTGTTAACTGCACGACCTCGCCTACAGCGCCTCTCCTGAGCTCTCAGTTGGACCCTAGAAAAGTCGAAAAACGTGTCCCGTTCAGATGAGTCCCGATTTCAGCTGATAAGAGCTGATGGTAGGGTTTGAGTGTGGTGCAGACCCCACGAAACCGCGGACTCAAGATGTCAACAAGGCACTGTGCAAGCTGGTTCCATAATGTTGTGGGCTGTGTTTACATGGAATGGACTGAATCCTCTGGTCCAACTGAACCGATCATTGACTGGAAATCGTTATGTTCGGCTACTAGGAGACTATTTGGAGCCAACAACATTGGAAAAGTTTATGGATGACAGTGCGCCATACCCGGCCACATTTGTTCGCTACTGGTTTGAGGAACATTCTGGCCCATTCGAGAGAATGATTTGGCCATACATATCGCCCCACATGATTTCCATCCAACATTTGTTGGCCATAATCGAGAGGTCATTTCGTACACAACATCCTGCACTGGCAACACTTTCACAGTTATGGACGGCTATAGAGGCAGCGATGATCAATATTTATGCAGGGGACATCCAACCTCTTGTTGAGCCCATGTCATATGGAGCTGCTTCACTTTGCCGGGCAAGAGGAGGTCCGAAACGATATTAGGAGGTGTCCCATAACTTTTGTCAGCCCAGTTGAACCGTGATTTATTTTCAAAGAATATTCTTAAGAATTTATTTTATTTACTAGCGATTCATGAAGAACATTAACACATTTAATCACACTATGTAAGCATGGAAGTAGTTGCCAGGGAATAACTGATGAAATCATAACCAAATTCCTTTTAGCAAATGGGAATTTTATTCACTTTAACAGTGCCTAAAAGCATTTTTTAAAAGAAACAGATTTAAAATTATAATCAGAAAGTACACTCTAAATATCAAAGTTACAATTTATTCAGAGGCAGAAAGAAACAAGTTTTGACTGTATGAGCTTTCGGGCAGAAAACCTTGCCGCTCCCTTTTGACACGGCCGTAGTTACGACCGCTCACAACAGCCTCTGAAAGACTACACTGGTGCAAATCTGAAACACACCAGATTACTTTACACTAAGAGTTTTAACAATTTACACAAGCTCACAAACTATGCACCCCCGTAGGAGGAATGGAAATGGTACAAAACACTAACAATTAAAATATCAACCTTGCCACCGAAGGTGCAACTTGATTTTAACTTCTAAGAAAAGTCTTGCGGTGAAAGGGTGGCAACTTTATATACCAAAATGATTTAAATAAAAGCCCATGAAATGTAATCTTAAATAAAATTCTACAAAGTTGGACAACCAATAGTTAAAGTGCTCTACAGTACACAGATACCGCCTCTCGAGATAATAGGCAATAATATCAAAGTTTCCAAAGATCAAAACATATTTCAGGTATTAGGCCGTTACACTCCAAGCAATAAATTCGTTAACACACCAAATCCGACAAACATGACAGAGGCAGCTACTAACGTAAGGTGGATTGATAGGGAGATTACCGAAGAACCCGAACTGGAGGTTGCTCTAACACGCCCCTACTCCACAAGGGAAAAACGGACCACCCAATTTATAAACAACCACCTTCCCGCGGGTGGGCAAACGGACAAGAATGGTGGGACGACCCCAAAGCAAAACGGCTGGTGACCTGACCAAGAAAACAAGTAGAATTTAACAAGAGTAAATCATACAACATATCACCAATCACTTAACTTCTAATAAACTGCGATGCTGGCGCAGCACCCCGAAATCGCTCTCCCGAACGGTCCGCTGCTAGCCGCTTCAGCGGACGCAGGAAGGCGCGCCAATCTCCCGTCTCACGGTGTCGCAACTCGCACCGGCCAGACTGATGTCGTGGGTTGACTCCTGTTGCTCTCGTGTCTACCGCGAAGTCACTACCCCTCGCTATCCGCCACGTCCCACTGGACTCACGTGGCGACCTCACATGCGCCGACGCTCAAGACTGACAAGTCATCTTGTGTCTCAGTGCGCGACCGACCAGCCGATTGATCCAACCGCCAATGACCATTGCCTGAGCAAACTCGAGCAGACTGGCGGCCTAAAGCGCAGATTCAGATGCAGGAACTAAGCTCCGACCAGGCGACCACTCGCTGAGTTCTCTTACTGGCGGAGTGGAAAGACTCTCATTTTGCCGGCTTTAAAGGTTGATCCAAACGACAGACACTAACTGCCTAACAAATGCGGACGAGAGACAGAGTAGCAAGCCGCGGACGAGAGACTGACCCAGACTGACTCACTGGCGAGCTCATAGCGCCCCTTAAATGCACGTGAACAGGCAACCTTTCCCCTTTTCCACCAGTGGGAGACACCAAAGCTGCGATTGCCACAGCGGCGCCACCGCCAGAAACGGAGGGTGGCTACTTCACACAACGCGCTGCGGCGCGTTCTTCAAAACAGCAATTTTTACCACGGCTCACCAGTGCGGGCGGGGCGCGAGCGATTCACATTGACGTGCCACTGTCAGAGAGACCGAGCCGCTCGTGCTACGAATGGATCAGAATAGTCGTTTTCATCAGGCGAAGATATTGATGCACTGGATCTTTTGCAACTCGTTGGGCAGCGAAGAAGATTTTGGGTCAATCCGTTATAGTTGAAAAAAGGGAAGAAATATCGCACATTCGACGTAGCGAAAGAACTGTTCATCATTCCCGAACGTTTCTAACAATTGTTGCAAAATGTTTCAAAAGTTGTTCTGTATTACGTTAGACAAAGTGAAGAACAACATTCAGAGAAAAGCAACGAAGCTGTCATATTTTGATCATAATTCCTATTTTTCATTTGAATGTAAGGCTAAACATTGCTGATTTTCTGAGAGTAGTTCGAAATATTACGACACTTTTCCCAAATCTGATTATCCGTAAATAGTCCACTCTTGCAGTCCAGAAATTCTTCGTAACAGGGCATAGTTTCCTACCATGAGATAGAGATTCTACCCTTGTAGAGAAGAACAAAATCTCCTTTCACCCAGAAAACTGGATCCCAGTCATCGCCAACGCCAAGGACAAGGGACTCCTTCTGTCGCTGATGGAACCAGGGGATTCCAGAGACCTTAGCGCACTGGACCACGGGTTGCACAGACATTCATTCAAAATAACTGAGTATGTCTGACTAGACATCTCGTCTGACAACCCTGCTACGCAAAAGAGAAGCAAAAGTCATAACATCGAGCAATCACGGATTTGTAAAAGCACTGCAGAGAAACCTAGAGGTGTTGGGAAAAGAAATCTGCCACTAAATGACATTACAGTTTTCCCAGTCTTGTGTGATTAAGCTCTGACAGTAAAAAGTGCCAAGAAGGCAGCGTTACTTGCCATGTGACAGTATATCCCAACTGAAAAAAGGAGTATCTGTGAGCAAGTACAAAGCGAATAGTGGGTTTGCACATCTCTCTGCCAAAACACATTGATCGAAGAAAGAAAATGTACGGCTGACTATACGTGTTAAGTGATTTCAACAGAAATAGTGTACGTGTTTCTCCATCTTCTGCTGCTTCTTATGGACAGTGCAGTAAACATTATGATATTGACCTGCATTGTTGCAGTTTCTCAATATAAGGTTTCTTATTTCTGCAATAAATAACATAGAAAAACTAGAGTGTTTTAGCAGCACAGCGTTGTAACTGCACAGATTTAACGTTGTTCGTCCACGTAGATAAACAAGATAGTAATCTTTTTATAAAGATACATAAATAATTCTGTAAAAAGGGTTACAAAAATATGCAAAATAGCGCTTTACCTCATATACAGTGTCTGCCTCAAGTAAGCAAAAATATGTAAGCATAAAATAGGTAACCAAGTGTTCTGGATTATTTATGCGTAGCTAAGCGTAAAACATCCATAACACTGAACATTTTAGTTACGTCAGATGCAAAAATCCCATTTATCACACATTTATTGCTGGAACACACACAAGCGCGCGACAATATTTGAACGGAAATAGTTACTGATGTATGTTTCCTGAACGGAACTGTTAGTGTTGACAAGAAAAATTCACGTATACAGTGTATAGGTAACTCTGCAGCTGCATCTGCGATTACCTGCCTCTAACTTTAAAATGAACATAACTGTTAATGACTTAAATTGTGATTCCAACTGACTACATTAATCGCCTACGAAAGAGAAACACGATCCACAAATCCGCGTTGCGTACTAGTGCCCTAGTTCGTCGCCGCCAAGCGTTAAAACATGCGAGTGTCGATCAATAAGTAATGAGTCACATTAAAAATAAAAAAGCCATTAATATACATAGATAAACGTCCTTGTTGGTGCTTCACATTTGATGTATGTTCTGTACGCCGGTGAAGTTTCTAACCGTTCTGGCAGATGGCAGACCCATAATACAGCGTCAAAATGACGCCTACATACGACTCACGTTACAAGAAGCGTTCTGTTACTGAATTCTTGTGTGCAGAAAAAGAAACCGGGCGATGCAGCAGTTGATGGGAGTACATTTGGGCGATGTGTAAAGAAAATTATAGCCTCAGGAAATGCAGAAACGGAGCTCCATGATCAGCCACGCTCGGGACGTCCTGTCACAGTCGTTGCTCCAGACATGCTGAATCGTACGGACTTCTATATCTTTGGGCCCCTTAAAGATTCTCTACGAGGAACACACTTTGAAGATGACGAGAATGTCAGTCATGCAGTGAAAAAATGGCTACACCTAAAGGACAAGAGCTCTTACCAGCAGGAAATACATGCTCTTCCACAACGTTGGCGTACGGCCTTAGAACGTGATGGAGACTACGTTGAAAAATAGGACATGGAGAAGACCTGTTGATGTATATTGTCACCAAATTCTGACTCTTAACCCTAAATATGTTCTGAGAAAAAAAAATGTGGGGCATTACTAATTGAATGACTTTCGTGTGACTTATTTACTCGGGACTGGAAAGAGGTATCACTTTCCTTCCATTGTTAAAAACAATTTAGATATGTTAGCTATATTGCGTACGCAGCAACCTATGTCCTAAAACCCACCAAACGTAAACTGGCGAGCAACTACATTTTTCACTGCAAACTTTTCAACATATGCCCGGTGGTTTACTTATTAGGGGGAGTATCACAATAAATATGGGCAGTTACGAAAATAAAACTAGTTCGCTATAAAGCTGGCAGACTATAAGATGTGGAAAAATAAATTTTTTTGTGACGAATAGTTTTCTGAAAATCGAATGACTGCATAACGGAGAACACGCGCGGATTCCAAAATAATTGTTTTTAATTTTTTACGAGAAAAGTAATAGTTTTGCTGAGAAACTATTAACAGAAATGGATATAGCTTTTCTTCATCTGCGCAAAACAATTTTTTGAGGCACATCGGATGACTTCACATCAACGAAACCTTGGACGTCTCCGCCACACGTCCCTGCGGGCTCAGCGCGGACGGGTACCCGCCAAAGTGTCTCTGTGTGAATTGCTTCATTTGTTAACATGGAAGTGGCGTGAAACAGCGCCACGCTCCCGGGAGATGTCCGGGCCACCCCATTTTTGTGTGAATTGGGCCTAAAGCCACGCTTCAAACAAATGCTTTGAGAAAAGACTTTTCTGCTGCCAGACTACATTTTATATCCAATTTACCATCTGCCGTCGTCAGGTGTTGTGCTCGACAGTTACTTTCAACACTGCATTTCCTAACATAATTCTCTGAGCATTACCCGATAATGTGACTACACTCCATCCCCTTTGTTTTAATTTGGTAGGTACTCGTAACTTCTTTTCAAGACACTCTTCCGTTAGTAATAACAACAGTATTTTACCCGATCGAGGAAGGCGATGAGCTAATTAGAGTCGGAACACAAGCCAGAATGGACAAGGATTCGGCAGAAATTCGGTATCGTGGCATCTGCCTGACCAGGGTTGTTGAACGTGGTAGTAGTACTCAGTCTTTGTTACAAGAGGAACCTTCCCAATATTATAACCGTTTTAGTGATTTACAATAGTAAAAGTCTCAGTTCAGTGCTTCTCAGGTACTCTTGCACAGAAGAGATAGACAATATTTAAGATACTGGTTGGCGTCGGACAGCCTACAAAACCACTGAACACTGCTTGCAAAGCCAGCGTTGTATTGTTTGTGACGGACGGAGCAACCAGCAGAGGTTTCGTACAAGAGAACGCACCTGAAAACAAGCCATCCACTCGCAGCAAAGGGACTTTTCTTGCGTTAGTCGCCGATCTCACCGTATTTCGACGACTTCGTTTTCAGTGCATAGTTCCCAGATATGGCCGAATTTGTTTCCACCGTAATAAGAATTTCCAAAAATTGTACAGCTTCGTTTTTCTTCATCTATTTTTCACACGTAGAATTTCAGTCCTTGTGAAATGGAGATGTTGCCATCAAGCCAGTGAAGAATGTTTGAGCACGTTATATAGTATGAATATTTAGAGATAACAATAAGAATCTATACGAAACTTCCTGGCAGATTAAAACTGTGTGCCGGACCGGGACTCGACCTCGGGACCTTTGCCTTTCGCGGGCAAGTGCTCTACCAACTGAGCTACCCAAGCACGACTCACGCCCCCTACTCACAGCTTTACTTCCGCCGGTACCTCGCCTGCTACCTTCCAAACTTTACAGAAGCTCTCCTGCGAACCTTGCAGGTTTTAATCTGCCTGGACGTTTCATATCAGCGCACACTCCGCTGCAGAGTGAAAATCTCATTCTGGAATCGATACAAAATTGGACGATCGCATACGAGGAATGTTCAAAAAGTGGTGTAACACATTATTTCTCAGCCTGTTTCGATTGAAAAAATGGGTTATTTATTGCTGGATATGGAGGGATATTCGCTCTTCGGCCTCTATAGTCTCATGAAGTTCCGCTATATGTAGGCTTCAAAATGGCGTCTGTAACGGAGATGCATTCCAAGCAGAGAGCTGTCATTGGCGATAAACCAGAGCATCGCAGACATTCACAGAGGCTGACAGAATGCCTACGGTGACCTGGCAGTGAACAAAAGCACGGTGAGTCGTTGGGCGAGGCGTCTGTCATCATCACAAAAAGGTCGCGCAAACCTGTCCGATCTCCTGCATGCCGGCCCACCGCACAGTGCTGTGACTACAACAATGCTGGAACGTGCGGACAGTCTCGTCCGAGATGATCAACGAATTACAATCGAACACGTCGCTGCTCAAATGGACGTCTCTGCTGGTAGTGCTTACACACTGGTCCACCAGTTGGGGTATTCGAAGGTGTGTGCCTGATGGGTTCCTCACCATGTAACAGAAGACCACAAAGAACAACGAGGGACCATCGATGCTGAATTGCTTGCGCATTACGAGGCTGATCGTGACAATTTTTTTCGTATATCGGCACAGGTAGTGAAACATGGGTTCATCACTTCGAACCGGAAACGAAACGGCAATCCATGGACAGGCACCACACTACATCTGTTCCGAAGAAAAAGTTCAAAGTCGCACCCTCAGCCGGTAAAGTGAGGGCAATTGTCTCCATTGACTCTGGAGAGGTTGATGTCCTTCCTCATGGTGCAAAGAGCAGCTCTGGGGGGTATTGTAGTACGAGCAGGAAACTGAAGAATCTGCTTCAGCGTGTTTGTCAGCACAAAACTGCGAACGAAATTCTCCTTCTCCATGACAAAACAAAAACTCCTCCCGCACAGACCATGAAGACCCAAAGGTACCGTCTGACCGCCGTGTCATCCTCTGCCCATAGGCTGCGGATATGGAGGGGCATGTGGTCAGCACACTGCTCTCCCGGCCATATGTCAGTTTCCGAGAATGGAGCCACTCAGTTTGCCTCACAAGGGCAGAGTGCACCCCGCTTGCCAACAGCGCTCGGCAGACCGGATGGTCACCCATCCAAGTGCTATCCCAGCTCGACAGTGCTTAACTTTGGTGATCGGACGGGAACCGGTGTTACCACTGCGCTAAGGCCGTTGGCATGGCAACACAAGGCCTCATACAAATCTGCACACCCGAGAGGAACTAAAAAAAAAATCCATGGGACTGCTTGCTACTCCTAACCCACCCTACAGCCTGGGTCTCGCACCTTTCGACTTCCGTCTGTTTGAGCCAATAAAATATGCACTCCGCGGGAAGCAATACGTACATGATAGGGAGGCTATAGGTCCAGCAAGACGTTGGCTCCGACGACGTCTAGTGGAGTGGCACCATGAGGACATACTGGCCGTCCAAGTAAGGTGACGTAAGGCGATCGCACTGAACGGGGGCTATTTTGAAAAATAGGGTTTTGTACCCAAAACAGTGGGGAATAATATGGCTATTGTGATCCAGAATAACACGACCCGCTTTCAGGAAAAAAATGTGTTGCGTTAGTTATTGAACGGCGCTCGTATGTTCCTGACCTTGTGTCAGCATGGGGGCGATTGCAGAAGTGTGAATCTGAAGAAACTTGCAAACGCCTAGTCTGATAAATGCTTTACTAACGATGCTGGGGTTTGAGTGTTCTTCAGAGTCGACGCTCTTTTTGTTGCAGGTTGAAATGATGGACCCATGTTCATGGGCCATAATGACGTAGCTTAGGGATCACTGCCCTCCAAGGAATAACGCTGAAAAACGTCCCTAGGCGTCATAAATCTTGCACTATTGTGTGCAGGTGACAGTCTCAGTGGTTGAGGAACCCAGCGTGAGCACAACTTCCGATACTGCAGACGATCTCAGACCTACTGAGATGTGCATTGCTGAGTAACGTCCGCTATAGGCACTCCGCGACTGCTATGTTGCAAATCAGTTCCTCCACTGCCCACACTTTCTCGTCCGTGGTCGATGTCCATGGCCATCCTCCCCGATCAGCATCATCCACGTCTGTGGCACTTTGGCACCATTCTACTAAGGGGATGGATGCAATGTTGCATTTGGCCCATATACTACCAGAATTTCACCATGGATCTGCTTGGAATTTACGAGGGGTATTCGGAAGATAAGATGCAATTTGATCGAAATGGAAACTACAGTGAAAATTCAAGGGAGCTTTGAACAGACGGGTGTAGCGTGTCTCTAGAATGACCGTCGCTCGCATCACGTCGCTCTTCTTAGTTCTGAGGGCACAATGAGCACTTAGAGATGCAGAGAACAACAGTGTCTCCCGCCAAGTATGTGGATCCGGAGAGAGATTTTGCCTGAAGCTATGCAGCTCACATAACGTACGTAAGTATCATGCGTTTCTTTCAAGACAATTCTCAGCCGCATTCTGCAGGGGCCATGAACATGCTCCTGCAGCGTTTTCGATGGGAGGTGTTTGATCCCCACAATACTGCCTTTAATTGGCTCCCTCCGATGTTCATCTCTTTTCACATGAACCGCTGGCTACGAAGACAACATTCCGGGACAAATAACGAAATGCAGACCAGCGTAGAGAATTGGCGGAAAGCGCAGGAGGCTGCTTTCTGTGACGAGGGTCTGGAAAGTTTGTACAACAACTCGACAAATGTCTAAGTCGGAGAGGCGACGATTTAGAGAGGTAGCTGAACTCTAACTGTTGAGAATAAAAAATTTTTGATTCTCACTGTGGTTTCCATTTCGCACCCGATCGGACCTTACTTTCCGAGCAGCCCTCGTAGCTGTTTTGTCCACAGGAATGATAGATATAATCCCTCGTGCCTCAACACTGGGGTACGTTTCCAGTTGTTGTGTCATTTCCCTGGAACACTGTAATGCACCTGTTACCCGTATCGCAGCGGAACTATCTCTGCAGGAAATCCGAAACCTGAACTCTCTTCTGATAATGCGTCACTCTTCTTGTGCAATGGTATTGGCGTAAAAAGTTCGTTGGAAGTAACCAGCCGTTTAGGGGACAAGGCTATTATAATTATATTGACGACTCTGTATGACAAATTGTCCCAGAAATGAGCTGAAATAATTCCAACCGATCCTTCCGACAACCATTTTCGGGAGGTTCCCCATGGGCATGCGGCATGGGGGCGGCCGGTGTGGCCGAGCGGTTCTAGGCGCTACAGTCTGGAACCGCGCGACCGCTACGGTCGCAGGTTCGAATCCTGCCTCGGTCATGGATGTGTGTAATGTCCTTAGGTTAGTTAGGTTTAAGTAGTTCTAAGTTCTAGGGGACTGATGACCTCAGAAGTTAAGTCCCATAGTGCTCAGAGCCATGCGGCATGTGCTGGAACAATTCAGGCTGCTCGCAAGATACAATTAGCGTCAGTTGTTCTCGAAGCATAGACGATGGCGCAGGAGGCTGCTAAGCCTTTGGCTCGTCTTCGACCCTTACTACAACCACACGTCCAATTTTTGTATCACTCAGTTGTTAGGTTCTAAGGAAACCAAACGAAGAACACGTTTGGCGACACCGCCTCTGGCTGTCCGCTTGAATTTGCAGTCGCAACGGCCTTATTGGAAATTTCAGTGCTAATAAACTCGGAAACTGCGCAACTTCTTGAATTTTTTTCCTAACATTTATGTGCCAGCACAGTCTACACTGCGACATCATCACAATCTTTTCAGATTGTTTCTCACCACCTTGTACATATCCCCACTTCATTTGACGATGCTTCAAGCCAACCACCGTAGAATCACGAAACCAGAGCCATTTACAGCGCAATGGTTATCTCATCAACTCTGACATCGCTAAAAACTCTCCGTCCAGGCTCTGCTGTTGATACATAGGGTTATACAGCTAAAACAAAGCACCTAAACGAGTAAATAAGCTACCTGATCGAAAGAACCCGTATACCTACTAGTGAACATTAAATGGGGTGTGTCGTTGCGTCGCCTTTAGTACGGCATGAACTCTGCGATGACACTTTCACTAAAGTGTCTGATTGCCTGTGGAGGAACGGCAGCCAATTCTACCTCAAGGCAGGCACCTGAGAAGGTAGTCATGTTAGACGCTGCGGTCTGGATCGTAGTCGACATTGTAATTCACCCCGAAGATGTTCCACCGGTTTCGCGTCGGGACTCTGCCCAGTCCGTTTCAGGAATGTTATTGTCCACAAACCCTTACCTGGGAGATTCGGCTTCATGGCAGAGTGCATTGTCATACCGATAGAAAGAATAATCAGAGTACAGAATGCTGTAAAATGTGTTCATATCTTTCCGCATTTGGTGTTAAGTGCGATAAGGAGATCACAGTCTAACCACTGAAATCAGCCCCATACCGTAACATCACCTCCTCCACACTTCGCTGTCAACACTAACGTGATGACAGATAACGTTACACAGGCATTCGCCACACACAAAGCCTTCCGTTGGATTGTCACATGGTACAGCGTGTTTCATATATCCGAATCACTACCCATTGGCGTTGCTCTTCAAAAGACCTCAAGTGTTGGCTAGCGTTAACTACAGAAATTTGTTGCTTATGCGGAGTTACTCGACCACTCTGCCCCGGTCTATTTCCCTCTTTGCGTACAGTTATTGCGCTACCTGGACTGCTGGTAGCATTCTGGAACGAGTGATTCCGTTCACTGATTTCGCTTCCCTTTCAGAAGCACCCGCCGCAATGCTCGATTGCCTTCTCCCCACCAGTACCTCAGGTCTGCCTAGTATTAGTTTTGCTGTTGTTGTTCCTTCGCGTTTCCACTTCACAATCGCATCAACCAGCAGCTGTCTAGGGAGCTTCAGCAGGACTGAAACGTCTCTGGTTGATTTATCACTCAGGTGTCATACAACGAATAGTGAACGTTTGAAGTCACTGAGTTCTTCCGATCGACACAATCTGCTGTTACTGCTTCTCGTCTTACAGCACAATACCGGCTGCCTCCTTTTTACTGGCGGGTTTGCCTCTCGTAACATGCATTCCACATTACATAGGGGTGTCCGCATACGTTTCATCAGATAGTGTACATCGAGGTGGTATTTTCATTAAATAATAGATGATAATGAGGCGGATTTCATGACGTACGGAAGTAAATTTTTAACGCTAATAACTGCGTAATCATGACGCTATCTGTTTTTTAATGGAACTATAAACTTTTAGTGTATCATTGAAAAAGCGTTCGAATAGGACTTCAACACCATCATCGCATGGAACGAGGAAATCGAAGCACGATAAACGGGCCGAAAATCACTGGCCCGTCGTCAGAAGGGTACGTCCTACAAACCTCTTCTTTTGTGTCCCAAGTATATCCAAACATGTAGCACACGTACGTTTCTTATTTTTACCCGTCCGCTTGAAGCCCATCAGTGTCTGCTTTGTTGTTGTGACTTGCTGTTTAGACATTCTCAGTATACACAGTATTACAGGACCTCACCGACAAACTTTGAGGAATTATACGTCAAATGGTTCAAATAGCTCTGAGCACTATGGGACTTAACTTCCAAGGTCATCAGTCCCCTAGAACTTAGAACTACTTAAACCTAACTAAACTAAGGACATCACACACATTCATCCCCGAAGCAGGATTCGAACCTGCGACTGTAGCGGTCGTGCGGTTCCAGACTGTAGCGCCTAGAACCGCTCGGCCACTCTGGCCGGCATTATAGGTCACAAAAAGAGGATAATTTTTAATAAGGAATAAAAGTCTTAAACCCATACTGACGGCTATAACAATGAATACCTACAATTGCGGAAAAATTACTGTTTATTATATTAGGCATTTCTGATAATAATTTACGTAAATGGTTCAAAGAATCCACGCGGTGCTTCAGTATATCCTTCACACCTTCTTACCAGTGCCCATTCAAATCTGGAGAGCACGTCAGAGCGGAATGCGTCAATGAATCGGACTGTCAGCTGTTGTGGCGATTAGTGTAACGTAAACTATTCTCTTGACACCTCCCCAAAGGAAGTAATCAAAGAGTGTCTGGAGAAAGCCCTGTCCACACAACGGGTCCTTCTCGCCCTATCCTTACGCTCCCAAAATCGACAGCCAGCCGTGCCAGCGCGCCAACATGAGTGTGCTGTGGCTCCTCCATGCTGGAAACAGAGGCTTCTCCGCACAGCAAGCGGTAGATTGCTCAGCAGTTCCGGAACTGTGGTCTGTCAGAACTGTAAGTAAGCTGCTCCAGGTGGTAATTTACGTCCTAGAAGAGGATTATCCACAATTTTGGCCGCATGTTTGTGGAGAACCCTTGTTCGTGCTATCAGACAGACCCGCATGCGGGTGCTCTTAGTCCCACATACGGTTGTTGCTGCTGCTGCTAAAATACACGTCACATGTAAAGAAGGCTTCATCTGCAAGTAAAAGGCCGACCGGTGTGGCCGAGTGGTTCTAAGCGCTTCAGTCTGGAACCGCGCGACCGCTACGGTCGCAGGTTAGAATCCTGCCTCGGACATGGATGTGTGTGATGTGCTTAGGTTAGTTAGGTTTAAGTAGTTCTAAGTTCTAGGGGACTGATGACCTCAGATGTTAAGTCCCGTAGTGCTCAGAGCCATTTCAACCACTTTTGCAAGTAAAACATGTATGTGGAAGGCAATGTCATTCACTCTTTAGTGTGTGAACTAGTCCACAAACTTCATAGGATGTGGTTAATCAGCTGATCCTAAAATCTGCACCCTTTAAGATGGTACACTTGTAGCTTGTACTCCTACAGTACTCTCCGAACAGACACGTGACCTATTCCCATAGCATGGGCTATAGCTCACATGCTGCCTGAAGATTAACTGCTAAACCTACAGATCACTTCACCTTCAAAATCTGGTGTTCTCACGTAACGCGTACCACCACCAACATGCTGAGAACGCACTCTCCCTGTTTCTCGCAAGCTTCCGTGAATTGCAGCAGAGATATTATGGGTGTTTACCTCAGGACACCAATTATCGTAGGTACGAAGAGCTACAATTCGTTTTCCTCTGGCCTTACAGTAACACACACACGGTCCAGTAACATTAATGTGACCACCGTCTATGTTCAATGTCAACGAACGGTAACCACTTACAGAGAGCAGGTGGCGACACTAACAGAGGAAGGTAGGAGACGAGATACTGGCAGAAGTGGAGCTGTGAGACCGGGAGTGAGACGTGCTTCGGTAGCTCAGATGGTAGAGCACTTGCCCACGAAAGGCAAAGGTCCCGAGTTCGAGTCTCGGTCGGGCACACAGTTTTAATCGAAGTTTCAGAGGAAGGTATATTACGCGTGTCCGGCTGACGTGGAAAAGTTCAGTCATTATCGCAATGAGGAAACGGAGCGATTTATCTGACGCCCAAAAAGGGATGATCATTGGCTTTCGGGCCAAGGGAGGAAGCATTTCCGAAATGGCTAAGTTGGTAAGCTGTTATCGTGTAGCTATGGTTATAGTACAAGTGCGTGGCAAAACGGCGCTATCCAAAACTATTGGTACACCACGTGCCGTACAGTACAAGGTTGAACGACGGCTGCACAGATGTGTATGGCTGAAGAGACGCGCAACTGTTGGGCAACTGACAGCCGAGATGAACCAAGGAGCTACCAACAGTATTAAATGTCGTGTGACTAGGGCCTCCCGTCGGGTAGATCATTCGCCAGGTGCAATCTTTTGATTTGACACCACTTCGGCGACTTGCGCGTCGATGAGGATGAAATGATGATGATTAGGACAACACAGCACCCAGTCCCTGAGCGGAGAAAATCTCCGACCCAGCGATCAACAGTATTGCTGTGTATGGGCCTCCGCAGCAAGCGCCTGGTTCATGCACCCGTGCTGACTGCTGTTCATCGGTGACGAAGGCTGGAATTTGGACGCCAGTACCGCAACTGGAGTGAGAGGAGACGAGCGACCTTTTCAGGCGACAGATGGCCATTAGCGTGTACGGCGTGAAACATCTGAATGCAAACACCATGCAAAAATCGTTATACGAGGTGTCATCCAAACTTTTCGGGACTGGTGCTGCCATCTGTTGAAAACCTTACCTTTGGACTAATGGTCACCATCACCCTCGAAATAGTTCCCATCCGCACGTATACACCAGTCCCAGCGCTTCTGCCACTGGTCAATCGTTTTCTGGAAGTCCTGTTCTTTGAGGGTGTTTATCACCGCCACCGATGCTTCTTGAACCTCCTCTAGATTGTCGAACCGACGGCCTTTCAACTTGAGTTTCAGTTTTGGGAATAGCACGAAGTCGCAAGTTGCCAAATCTGGCGAGTACAGTTGGTGGGGTACCACCGCCATGTTATTTTTTGCCAAAAAGGTCCTGGTGAGCAAGGACGTGGGGCAGGGCGCGTTGTCATGCAGCAGCCAGTTTCCTTGACGCCAAAGTTCAGGCCGTCGTCGCCGCACGTTTTCACAGAGCCGTCGGAAAACGTCACAGTAGTACGCAGAATTCATTGTTTGGTTGGGTGGGACAAATTCTTTGTGCACAAGTCCCTTGGTATCAAAGAAAACGATGATCATGCTCTTCACCTGTCTCGCTTTTCTGGGTGTTGGAGAGCCCGGACTCTTCCACTGTGACGATTGTTGCTTTGTCACTGGGTAATAACCGTAAATGCCGGCCGCGGTGGTCGAGCGGTTCGAGGCGCGACTGCTACGGTCGCAGGTTCGATTCCTGCCTCGGGCATGGATGTGTGTGATGTCCTTAGGTTAGTTAGGTTTAAGTAGTTCTAAGTCTAGGGGACTGATGACCTCAGAGGTTAAGTCCCATAGAGCTCAGAGCCATTTGAACCGTAACCGTAAATCCAGGTTTCGTCACCGGTGATAAGCCGTGAAAGGAAGATGAGACGAAGGTCCGTGCACACCTCAACACGCTGTAAAATCGCCACACACTAGAGTATTACAGAAATCACTGTGGACAGACAACACGTCCTCCCAGCTGAGTGCCACTCTGCGCACTGACTCATCAGATATACAGCTCTCGCCACCTAGCGGTGCATAGATCTACTACTCCTACTTTCCAGATGGCAGCACCAGTCCCGAAAATTTTGGATTCCGACTCGTAAGGTCCAGGCTGGAAGAGGACGCGCTACGGTCTGGGGAAAGTTTCGGTGGCATTCCTTGGGTGATCACGTCATTCTGCAAGGTACAATGGATCAACGCAGGTATTCGTCTATCCTTGGAGACCATGCCCACTCCAACATGCACTTTGTTTTTCTTCGGCAGGATGGCATCTAGCAACGTGTGGCACAGCTCGCAATGTACGTGCGCGGTTCGGAAAGCACCAGGATGAGTTCACCGTAGTCCCCTGGCCACCAAACTACCAGGATTTAAACCCAATCGAGAATCTGTAGGATAACCTCGATCGAGCTCTTCGCTCCATGGACCCTCAATTGAGGAACCTAGCGCTGAGAGTCATCATGACTCCACATTCCTTTCGGTACCTTCCAGAGCCTCAATGACTCTCCTTCTGCACGCCTCGCAGCGGTCCTTGTTGCAAATGGTGATTATTTAGGCTTGTGACATTAATGTGACTCAGCAGTTTAATCACTTCAGTGGATTCATTAAATCGGTACACTATGCTTCCTTGAGTACTGGATTCAGGGTTCAGGATTAGTAAGATGCTCGACACTCAAGATACTATATTACAACAACAGAAGCTGAGTGACAGGGCAAGAACGACTCCACAGAATAGCAGCCTCACTACCAGCTGCTCAGAAGGTTGCTAGTTGGGAGTGCGATCATGACCATGCGCATAACTCATAAGCGGCGGACCAAAACGTGTATGTTCCATGACAAAAAATTATCAACATTTTTGGTGAACTGTCATCGCTCGCAGTTTGTCGGTGAGGTCTTGAAGCACCGTGTAAACAACAACCTGAAAAGTGGTTCAAATGGCTCTGAGCACTATGGGACTTAACTTCTGAGGTCATCAGTATCCTAGAACTTAGAACTACTTAAACCTAACTAACCTAAGGACATCACACACATCCATGCCCTAGGCAGGATTCGAACCTGTGACCGTAGCGGTTGCACGGTTCCAGACTGTAGCGCCTAGAACCGCTCGGCCACGCGGGCCGGCCCTGAAAAGTGGATATGGTTTTCGTTTACGGCGAATGTCGCCTCACTGTTAGTAAGTAATTTTTTAGAGCATTTTTCTTGGAGAACAGCGGTTTTTTATTGTTTTAAAATGAACATAAACAGTCACAACCGCAAGAAACCTTTTTTTTTTGAGGTTGCCAGTTTCGGTCTGTTTTAGACCATCTTCAGAGCTCGTGCCATGATAGTAGGCTGCGCAGTTAGCGTTTGTGAAATTGTAACGCCTGCTCCGTTCAGCGCTACCGCCGTCATGATATCAGATCTGAAGATGGTCTAAAACAGACCGAAACCAGTAACCTCAAAAAAAAAAGTTTCTTGCAGTTGTGACTGTTTACGTTCATTTCAGTGTTAGAGTAATGGTGCCAGCGTATACTGATACGTTTCCTGATGGCCCCAAGCACTCAAGGTCTGCCTTTGCAATCATTATAAAAACATTGCAAGAAAATGTGAGTGTGAGGAATAAATAAATGGCAACAGATGAAGGAATGAAACTAATATTTTAGCAGCAGTCACACACCCTCCACTTGCTGAGTATTCGAGATCAAAGGAGTATTCTGGGAGTACTGCATTGTAAGGCATTCCATTCTTTCCACATTTCTCTTCATTAACGGCTTCATGATGAAAGTACGAGGGATGTCCAGAACGTAACGCAGCGCATTTTTTTTCTCAGCCGAAAACAATGCTACGAATGTGAGACGTTACGTATGTGTTATCTGAAGTCTCCTTAGTGCGTGCGCCAAGTTCCCGTCGCTTCCGACAGATGGTGTAGCTGCAGGACAGTTTCAAAATGGCGTCTGTAAGTGATGTACGTTACAAGCAACTTGTCGTTATTAATTTCTCACTGCGGAGAAACAAACTGTGGGAAATGTTCATAAACACTTGTGCAAACTCTATGCAGCATCTGCTGTCGCCAGAAGTACAGTTAGTCGCTGGGCACAGAGGGTGAGGTCATCAGAAGGCGGTTCTGTGCAGTGATGGAGCTCCACGATTTGCAGCGCTCGAGGAGACCATCCACGGCTGTCACACCTGACATGTTGCAGCGAGCTGAAGTCATTCGGGAGGTCAGACGCATTACGACTCGGCAGTTGCAAGAAGTTTTGAGGAAGATGAGGAGGTGATTCACACAGTGAAACACTGGCTCCTCCACCAGCACAAAGACTAGTACCGACAGGGCATACACGCCCTTGCTTCGCGCTGGAGGAAGGCCATCGAACAGGATGGAGATTACGTGGAAAAATAGGATGTGTAGGTAAAACACCATTCTTTCGAGTGTTTAGTTCTCATTACGTTCAATAAAGAATTGCTGAAAACAAACGTGGTTCATTACATTCTGGGCAAGCCTCATACAATACTCTCAACGTCTACGAAAAGTGCTAAGTGAAGCGGCATTTCTATGCAAGATATTCACGGCTCCAGCCTCGTTTATTATTTGATTCAGTACCACACCTACGCTTATTGTCAAAAGTACAATCAGGGGTATCAAGCGAAATTTGTGACAGGATTGAGGATTTCTTGGTAGAGAGCACGCAGTAAGTCATCTTGAATGAAGAGTCATCGACGTATTTCAAAAATTGTTCAAATGGCTCTGAACACTGTGGGACTTAACATCTGAGGTCATCAGTCCTTAGCTTAGTTTGGTTTAAACCTAACTAACGACATCACACACATCCATGCCCGAGGCAGGATTCGAACCTGCGGCCGAAGCGGTCGCGCGGTTCCTGACTGAAGCGTCTAGAACCGCTCGGCCACACCGGCCAGCCGACGACAGATTTAAATGTAACTTCAGGTATACTTCAGGAAAGTACTTTGGTTCCCTTGCTATTCATGTTATATACAGTATGAATGACCTTGCCTACAATATTAATAGTAACAGACTTGTTCGAAGAGATTTCGGGATCGCAAAATGGTTCAAATGGCTCTGAGCACTATGGGACTTAACTTCTGAGGACATCAGTCCCCTAGAACTTAGAACTACTTAAACCTAACTAACCTAAGGACATCACACACATCCAAGACCGAGGATTCGAACCTGCGACCGTAGCGGTCGCGCGGTTCCAGACTGTAGCGCCTAGAACCGCTCGGCCACTCCGGCCGGCTCGGGATTGCAGCCGATCGTCATAAACTTCACTCCACAATATTTTGACTGGACACCTGCAAGTCATCTTCAGATGGCCTGTCGAAATATCGTGCAATGAAGTTTACGACGACCGGCTCTAATTCCGAAATCTCTTCAAATATTTAATCCGCCGAGAAGATTTTAAATTCCACGTCAACTCACTTTTCGCAGATGATGCAGTTATCTATCATTAAGTAGAGTCTGAAAAAAATTGCACAAATATTAACTCAGATCTTGATAATATTTCAAAGCGTTGGTTTGAATGTTCAGAAATGTAAAACTATGCATTTTACGAAACGAAAAAACATAGTATCGTATGACTATAACATTCGCGAATCATGGTGAAATCGGTGAACTCGTACAAATATCTGGGTGTAACACTTTGTAGGGACATGAAATGGAACGATCACATAGGCTCTGTCATGGATAGAGCAGGTAGCAGACTTCAATTTATTGTTAGAATACTAGGGTAATGCAATATACAAGTATCTGCAAAGGAGATTGCTTACAAATCACTCGTGCAACCGAGAATATTGTTCACGTGTGTATTGGGATCCATACCAGATGGGACAACAGGGGATATTGAACTTTTACAAAGAAGGGCAGCACGAATGGCCGCAAGTTTGTTTGATTAATGGGAGAGTGTAACAGAGATTTTGAAAGAAATGAACTGGTAGAACCTTGAAAAAGACGGAAACTATAATGAGGAAACCTGTTTACAAAGTTTAAAGAACCGACTCTGAATGATAGTCTTCCAGCGCTCCATGTGCGAATGAAACGTGGAAAAGCCCTAATAACTGGTACAATGGGACGTATCATCTGCCGTGCACTTCACGGTGGTTTGTAAAGTATAGATGTGGAGGTCGATAAATCATGGGCAAATCAATTTTTGCAGTATGAATCACCACTGAGTCGAAAATCCATGATGTCGACAGAAGTGAAAAACAAAGAGCTTGATCGTTGGACGTGTGGACGGTGCTTTTCAAGAACTGCTACATTGGTTCTCGTTTCGTTGGTTGTACTCTAAATAACCACAAGTACCCACAGTTCGTAACAGGACAGCTTCCACAACTAGTGAAAGACACGTCACAGGGCACAAACAGTCCACATCATCTACACCTGTATCTACAAGCTTGTTCTGCTATTAACAATTTAGTGTTTAGCGGAGGTTTCATGGGACCAAATCACAATTTAGTGTTCAGAGGAGGGTTCATGGAACCACTTTGACTATTTCTCGAATAGCACATTTGAAAAGCGGAGGCCTGTATCTTTCCGTGACAGCTCTAATTTCTCTTATTTGATTTGGTGATAGAAGTTTCGTGAAAGATCTCATCGCAACGCAAAACGCCTTTATTTAATGATTACCATCCTAACTAAGTTATCGTATCCGTGACACTCTCTCCCTTACTTCATGATAATACAAAACGAGCTGCCCTTCTTTGAACTATTTCGATGTCCTCCGTTAATCGTATCTGTTAAGGTTCCAAGGCCGCTGTACTACTCCAGTAGAGGACAGACAAGCGTACTGTAGGCAATATTTTTAGTAGATTTGTTGCATCTTATAAGCGTTCCGCCAATAAGACGCAGTCTTTGGTTCGCTTTCCCCGCACTTTGTGTGGTGGTTCCGCTTAAGTTGTTTGTAGTTGTAATCCCTAGGTATTTATTCGAATAAATAACATTTAAATTTCTGTTATAGACCATGTATCCGAAACTTAACTGATCTTTTTTAGTGCTGGTGTGGAAGAGTTCACAATTTTTTATTGTTTAGGATCAATTGCCACTTTCCTCACCATGCGGATATCTTGTGTAAATCATTTCGTAATTCATTTGATCTTCTGGTGACTTTACTAGATGGTAAACGCCATCATCATTTGCATACAGTCTGAGAGGGTTGCTCAGATTGTCTCCTAAATAGTTTATTTAAATTAACAACAGCAGAGTGACTATAAAACTTCGGACATCCCATCAATTACTACTAACCGTGGCCTTTCTGCAGAAAACCGCGTATCTAGCCGCACAACTAGGCCGATACTTCATAGGCATGCTATTCGATTAGATGCCATTTGTGAGGGAAGGCATAAAATCCTTCTGGAAACGTAAAAATATGGAATCACCTTGAGATCCCCTGTGGATAGCGCTTACTACTTCCTGTGTGTAAAGTACAACTCTCCGAATGGTGTCTACGAAAATTGCGGCGTCTCTGTGCAAGATGATCGTTTATAGACCACGGGCGAATCAATTTTCACAATGTGCACGACTGACCAGTTGAAGATCCGTGCTGGATGAGAGAAGTGGATAAACAACGACCGCAGTCGCTGGACTTGTGGAGCGTGCTTTTCAAAAATCACGTCATTGTTCCCGGTTTCATTGACGCAACTCTAAACAACAACTAATACAGATATGATGTCGCATTTAGAGCAACAGATACCACTAGAAGTAAGGTCGCGCAGACTTCTTACAGATAATTACGGACCTTCTTAGCAGTACATTTGGAGACCTTAGGGCCGGTCATTCGCGAAGCACAAACTGGCCTGGACGCTCACCAGACTTAACACCTTACGGATGTTCCAGTACAACATCCGTTGCTGCCGTACTGCTGTCGTGAAGTGAGGCCGAGGTTGTTTCCCAGATAAGTTATTGCAACATGACGAAGTGTCACTATATTATAGTTTTTAGTTTTTGACGTTGTCCATTGTGGACAAATCGTAGTTCCTTTTATTTTGAAGAAGGTTATCTAGGTAAACATTGCAACTGAGGCTGTTGTTAATTTAAAATTAATAGTATTAATTTATTACTACTACTTTATTACTAATATTCCGTTATTTAAAGAAAAGGGGTGGAGGGTTACGTCTTGTTACTGGTCTTGTTACTGTTTCATGGAGTTCTACACACGTTAGGATGTTGAAGTCCACTCCGAAGCCCCTTTCCAACACGACAGAAACACATATAGTTCCATTAGAAATAATTATTTAAATATTGTTTAATATAAACCGATTTCAAAACAGATAAAAAATAAAATGATTTCTCTGAGCCTCGTACAGGTTCAGTACATATAGTCCTTAAAATTAGTGCTTGTGAAATTTTAATAGCTCCGACATTAGTTGTAAAATTAAAAAAGAAAAACGTGGGGAGCATGTAAGAGATAATTGATAAATGAATAGTTCACCCACGTCATTAATTTTATATGAACTGTTGTGTGATTGTTCTCAATGACATATACTCTCTATACGCCATACTATTATCTACTGCATGCACCCCATGTTTCTCGTATAAAATTTTATTGTCGTAGCTATTAAAAATTCACAGGCACAAATTTGCAATGTTATGTGTATGAGATTAAGAATATGCATGGGGTTAGGAGAAATTTTTTTATATTTCTAGGTCCGTTTTAAAATCCTGTACATTAAAAAGTTTGTTATTTAGGTAATTATTTCCTGCTGTTTCGTCTTGTGTGTGTATGTGTGTGTGTGTGTGTGTGTGTGTGTAGTTTTCCAAACGATTTAAAATATTTTCATGAGATTCAGATTTATTTCAGTTCGTCTTCACCTGACTCAGCCAATATATTGCTTCCCCCTACGTAGATCTCGCGAAACAATCGTGATGGTAAAAATCAGAGAGATTCGAGCTCACATGGAGGATTACGACCAATCGCTCGTATCGTGAGCCATTCGTGACTCTGACAGCGATAGAGGGAAATAGTTCTGGTACACAAAGTACCCTCCGACACATACCTGACACGAAGCGAGTTAATATTGTATTCTAATGCAGTTTTGAGCTATACTGAAGGTTTCAAGTCTCTAGCTCACGGGAAACTTAGTTTGAAATCAGTTGCAAAATTTGTACTTAACGGGAAAACCTACAAGAAAGTGACGCAATAAAAACGTGTTGAGTAAAGTCTATACCGTGATTCCGTAGCTGTAGACGTTAAGGATTGCTTGCGTACGTCAGACATTGTTCGCTCTAACTTAACGGAAAGTTAGAATATATTTAGTTGTTCTGGATATAATGGGGTGGCCTGTCTTAGCTGCCTATATCTGAACCCGTATATCACGAAATTTCGAGAATTTGTGGTTCAAAATTGGTTCAAATGGCTCTGAGCACTATGGGACTTAACTTCTGAGGTCATCAGTCCCCTAGAACTTAGAACTACTTAAACCTAAATAACCTTCGAACATCACACACATCCATGCCCGAGTCGCGATTCGAACCTGCGACCGTAGAGGTCGCGCGGTGCCAGACTGTAGCGCCTAGAACCGCCCGGCCACTCCGGCCGGCGAGAATTTGTGGATTAGGGATAGCAGCATACTAACTCACAAGGCAGAAGGCCTTGTGGATCTGACTGGACGAATGGACTCTTGAATACTCGCGTGCGATGACGCACGCTGACACTGTGGGAGAGAGTCGCGCCGTTGCCTTCAATTCTCGTTCCCGGAATTTTCCGTCGGAGCCTTGTAAACAGGAAGTAATCCAAGGAAAAAGACACCATAAGTCTTGGCTGGCCATATCACTCAACGGAGCTGTTTTCACCGTACATGGCTCCGAAAACTAGCTTACCTTCAACTTTCCACCGCTGTTCGTAGCAGTACGTGTACCTGTCAGTTGCGTGTTTCGTCAGCAGGTAGCATCTACGGTCACAATATTCTTCTTTTTACTTCCATCTTCTACGTGAAGCGGGCTGTTAGTCGTAGCATTTTGGAAACAAATAAATCTCAATTACTAATTTTGGTTTCTTCAGAAAGCTGCTTGTAACCGCGGTCACAGTCAGCAAATCAGTGTGTACAGGAGACAGAGCAAATTGAAAACCAATTATTACCCATCACTACCAGCATTATAGTCGCATCAAAAAATTCAACAATTCAATGTGGACTTTTTAAGAGGTTTACATCCTGCACATAGCCGGCCGGTGTGGCCGAGCGGTTCTAGGCGATTCAGTCTGGAACCGCGCGCTGCTACGGTCGCAGGTTCGAATCCTTTCTCGGGCATGGATGTGTATGATGTCCTTAGGTTAGTTAGGTTTAATTAGTTCTAAGTTCTAGGCGACTGATGACCTCAGAAGTTAAGTCCCATAGCGCTCAGAGCCATTTGAACATCCTGCACATATAGTTATGTGAATTCCCACATAGAGGCTCTGTACCAGCCCGTACACTGCCAGGCGATATTGGTGTGTGAATGCGTGCGTTTCTCTCTCTCTCTCTCTCTCTCTCTCTCTCTCTCTCTCTGTGTGTGTGTGTGTGTGTGTGTGTGTGTGTGTGTGTGTGTGTGTTTTGCTTAATCTTCATCTTATTGACGCCATCATATGTTCTTGTGTCCGCCGATCTGAAGACTTGCTTTTTCGCAGTTGTCCTACTCTATTCTGTGCAATGATCCACGCCATTGTACTCTAGAACAGGCAAACGTGATTAACTATGATCATTTTTAATGTGATTCTGTTTTAATTATTCTGGAGTTGACCGTCTGGTTTTTAACTTTCTTTCCTTTTTTGCTTTTAATACGATTGGGAAACCGTTGAGATTCAACTTAACATATACGTGGATGGACATGAGAAATGGAAGGTTGCAATAAATTTTTCATCTGTGATTATTACTTTACGTATGAAATATTCTGTTGCAGAGTAATAAAAACGAATTTCTTTGAATATTCCCAAAATCATGATTCAAGTTTTACTTTTACTCAAGTACTAAAGCTGTTTGTGCAAGAATGAAAATATTATTGTCCATCGAACTTAGCAAATATTTTCAAATTGCAGTGGATTTTTGTTTACTGGATATACCCCGACTAGCTTTGAAGCATAAGACTATATTTACTGTATGAGAATGTTTTCTTTTTTATATTGCTAAGTTCTCCTGAAAAATTATCCACCTTTAAATACACTTTACAATATGTTCAAAATTTATCACTTTTTGAATGAAAATTTACATAAACTGCAGCTTGTATCCACCTATGAATGCACAAGACAAAATCTACTATCTCCTTTTATTCTGCGTCTGGAATGCGGTGAAAAGAAACACGTTCTTATTTTCGTTCACCTCTACCTGTACCCTTTTTAGGATGTGGTCGTTATTGCGATCATGTATTTAAATCGGCCGCTGCTGCAGACTGCTCGCTCGCGGCGCAGCTCCGCACCGCCAGCGATATCCAGTAACATGCAGAAATTTCTTAAATAAAATGGGTAATGTCCGGTGCGAACTTTGCAGTAATTGTGACAAACAGATTTTACTAGATAAATATATTTTAACAGAAACAATCAAAATCTTTACATACCTTTTACAATCCCAGCTACAAATGCCGTCGATCATAGACTTATGACAAATGAAGATTACTTAAGAGCCTATTGCAACGTCACGGGTTCCTCTCCCATTCAGTCCGTGCAGAAGACAAGCGATTCTATTACAATATATTGCCTATTTATATCTTAACTAATTCTTGTACAGTCTTTGTCAGTTTGGATTACATATCGTTTCTTCTGTGGCGGTTTTCACATCCTCCGCCAGAGATAGTATTTCACACTCTTTGAATAATCATTTATAATGGAAAAATTCGTAATTGTCTTTTTCCTCACAAAATTAAGCGTCCTTCTGAAATTCAATTAACAGAAATACATATGGATTATTTGTTACAGTGAGCATTATACATCGAAATGTTCTTTTAACTTTCATTTTGGATGCGTGCCGCCAGAGAACGTTACACATTCCACCATCGTGCGACAGTTGTATTCAATGGGGAATATTCAGTATTCGGGTGTGTAGGTACTGCACGCTCTAAACCAAAATCACAAAAAATCAGCCGGTGGCTATAGGTGTATCTCTGCTTGCTCATGACCACGTGGATCGTGAACAACACCGGCCATTCCTATCCTGCGTCTTTACTGGTGACTATAAATGATGTCCCTATACTAACGTAAGGAAAAGAAAAGAATGGTTTGCCAAAACAAAGCAACAACTCCCCGTAGAAAGACCTGCGTGCATTCACAAAAAATAACGTTATGCATCTGGTGGAACAGCGACCGTGTGGTGTACTAGCAATTGCTTCCCCAAGATGTAACCATCACTGCTGACATTTACTGTCAACAACTGAGACGTCTTGCAGACGCAATCCAAGAACAATGACCCGGAAGACAGCGTGAACTACTCCACGATAACGCCTGCCGCATTCCGCTAGACTGACAAAGAACTGTAAAAGCGTTGGCTGGGAAGTCATTCGGCAACAACCTTTTTCATCTAATTTTATACACTCAGATTTTCACCTTTTTCGGTCTCTATCGAGCATTGTAATTCTGTCAGAGACAACGAAGGACTTGGAAGAGCAACTGAACGGAATAGACAGGGTCTTGAAAGGAGGATGTAATACGAACATCAACAAAAGCAAAACGAGAATAATGGAATGTAGTCGAATTAAGTCGGGTGATGCCGCAGGAATTAGATTAGGAAACGAGACGCTTAAAGTAGTAAATGGCTCTGAGCACTATGGGACTTAACATCTTAGGTCATCAGTTCCCTAGAACTTAGAACTACTTAAACCTAACTAACCTAAGCACATCACACACATCCATGTCCGAGGCAGGATTCGAACCTGCGACCGTAGCAGTCACGCGGTTCCGGACGGAAGCGCCTAGAACCGCACGGCCACCGCGGCCGGCGCTTAAAGTAGTAAATGAGTTTTGCTATTTGGGGAGCAAAATAACAGATGATGGTCGAAGTAGAGAGGATATAAAATGTAGATTGGCAATGGCAAGGAAAGCGTTTCTGAAAAAGAGAAATTTGTTTTCATCGAGTATAGATTTAAGTGTCAGGAAGTCGTTTATGATGGTATTTGTATGGAGTGTAGCCATGTATGGAAGTGAAACGTGGACGATAAATAGTTTGGACAAGAAGAGAATAGCAGCTTTCGAAATGTGATGCTAAAGAAGAATGCTGAACATTAGATGGGTAGATCACATAACTAATGAGGAGGTATCGAATAGAATTGGAGAGAAGAGAAATTTGTGGCACAACTTGACTAGAAGAAGGGATCGATTGGTAGGGCACTTTCTGAGGCATCGAGGGATCGCCAATTTAGTATTGGAGGGCAGAGTGGAGGGTAAAAATCGTAGAGGGAGATCAAGAGATGAGTACACTAAGCAGATTCAGAAGGATGTAGGCTGCAGTAGGTACTGGTAGATGATGAACCTTGCACAGGATGGAGTAGCATGGAGAGCTGCATCAAGCCAGTCTCTGGACCGAAGACCACAACAGCAACATCGAGCAACCCCCAAGAACTTGTTCTCCGAATGAAAATGCGGTTCAACTTAGTTCCACGAGTTCATCGCCTGAAAACCACGTGATTTCTTCAGTCATGAAAACGAAAAGTTACTACAGCGTTGGCAGATTGTTGTAAATAGTGAATGAGAGTATTATCGATGAATGAAGTCTCTTTTACGTGTATCTGTTGTGTTTATCAAACCTATGGAAAAACGCTGCAAACTTACGCACGAATCTAATATTTAAAGCGGTATCGGTGTTAACGCTCCTGTTGCTACTGCCAGTCTGCAGTTTATATTCTCTTACTTCCGTCATCCTTATTTATTTGGCTGCTTCAAATAGCAAAAAGAAAAAAGTCGTTTCCTGCTTTTAATATCGGATTTTCTAATTTAATGCCATCAGCATCCCAAGTCTAAATTAGACTGCACACGAAACCTCGTTTTACTTTTTTAACGTTTATTTTTACAGTTTTTTTCAGACACAGTGCATTCCGTGCGGCAGATATTCCAAGCCGTTTGCCATCTTTGACAGAGTTAGAGTGTCGCCGGCGAACCTTACAGTTTTTCTTATTTCTCCACGAACTTTAATTGCTTTTCCAAATCCGTCGATCTTCGTCGTTGCTTGTTCAATAATCAGTTTGAATAGCTGCAGGATACGGTACATCTAAAAACAATAAAAATTATATAAGATCTTGTTACAGACTTGATGAGATACCTCCAGCACTTTCGGTATTTTTTAATTCGAAACCACTGATGCCAACTTCCCTTACAAGAAACTATTAAGCATTCATAAGAAAGCGAATTAGTTCCAGGTTATCTGATACCACTCCCAAAGTAAATAAATACGTTTTCTCCCCTTTGACCTATTTATTTACGGACAACAGTTGCATAGTATACACAAACATTACTTCATAGCCTATGTTTTCCACTTTCAATTTATCCAGGCAATAATTTATGGTTTTTGATTGTTATTGAATGGTTAATTTTGTTGACTTTCTTTTATTTTGCATTAGAACTTACATTTAAAGTTTCATTTGACAATACATATAAATTTCGAACCAGTTAATAAACTCTTGCAGTATAAATTCGCTACATTGATGTTAAGTTCTAAGTTTCCTCATTATAGAAGAGTGTTTGATTTTAGATAATAACCAATTATTAGAAATTATTTTAACATAAAGGCTTCATTATTAATAACTAATATTGCTGAAATTCGGTCCTTGTGATTTATTTTTATAAATCGTCTATAAATTACTGAGATGTACACGGAAAAGTGTTGTATCCATCATGTGTACAGTTGTTGGTGGTGAAGCTGACGATTTTTACCAACCCATCCATTTCCAATCACTGGTGTCTGTATCTGGTGCTACTCTTGCATCCGCTGTTGTCCACTACAGTGACTGTTCTGTGGTAGTTGTCTTTCTAGAGATGAGAGTGACTGAAGTTGTCGCCTGCACATCTTGGTGGTCATCAGAACGTCATCTTCCCCTCTCTTGCACCAATGTACTTTTCTAAGGAAAAAACTTGAGATCGTTCTATAGTATTCTTGAATGTTAGCGAACGCTTCCGAATGTTGTCGATTATTTTCGAATATTTAAAATTACAATTTGGAAATGACACATATCGCATTGATCTGAACTCCTTCAAAATCATCCTAACCGCTGAGTAGTGCGACATAGTAAAAAGCAGGGGAATAAATCATCTTAAAAGTGCATCAGATTATAACGAGGAACTACTTAAACAATGAATGTTTGAGCGACACAGGCAACAAAAAATGACGTGTTTGAACATATATATACTCAATATGATACCACTGATACAATGGTGAACCAAGCCGAAAGCCGAAATTTCTCAAAATAATTCGTAAATTCTCTTAACGTTCCCGGTATGTCCTCACTGGAAAGGTTCTAAAGAAGAACATAAAAGCAGCAACAGTAACCGGAATGGCAAGTCAGTATTCATAGCAGTAATTCCATACATTTCAACTAACCTACGTTCAGCTTTTAAAGGTTCCAGTTTCTGGTAAGATGGGTGTACGGCATGACTATCAGCACATCAGTACGCCCTGGTGAATTGGTGATAAACCGCGTGCCTAGAAGCCGCTCGGTCGCGCGATCCGATCACGGTCGGACCATGGAAATTTTTCACTCTAGCTTTAATCTAACCTTCACTATTCACTGGTGGAAAGTATCGGCAGAACAACAGGTTGTTAGGATTCCACGTGAAAGTGTAGGATCGCTTTCAACGGCTGGATACCTTGTGTGAGATAGGGAGACGAATGTCATCGACGTGAGGTCCAATTGAAAGAGCTATACCAGGCCGTTGAGCCACACGAAATTATTATTACTTTCAATAAAGCACAAGGACAAACAGTCCACTGCTGTAGATTGAATTTAAGGAATTGTGTTTTTTGTATGGATTCCTTTATGTGGTCTTTTCGAGTGTTGAACATTAACAAAACTTATTCGTCTTTGCGTCCGGAAGTAAAACGCCAAACGTAGTTTATAACAATGCTTTGGATAAGACATTGAATAAAAGAGATGATAAATTGTACATTTTTTTACTTCAAAAAACTAATGGAGAAAAGACGAAGCGAGTCCTTTTCAGCTAGTATTGGTACAAAACGCATGTAGAACAGGTGAAGTGGGACTTTTAAATAACATTGTTAGCAGTAGCAATTAATTCTCTGCAATTGTATCAGCTGTAAATGTTCAGTGTGTTAGAACATCATCCGTCTATGCGTTTATTTTCGAACGAATACCAGCAAAAGGCAAAGGTTGTTGAACATTAACTTTATTATTTACAATAACCTTTTTCAAAAATTGTGAGACGATGAAATTGCTGCCGTAATTGAACAGCGAACTTCAGAACATAATTGGATCTCTCTCTCTCTCTCTCTCTCTCTCTCTCTCTCTCACACACACACACACACACACACACACACACACACACAGAGGCGAGTGTGCGCGCACGCACACTGATCAGAATTTCCTGGCAGTGCACTGGGCTGGTGCAGAAGCTATTCGTGGCACATCACTTAATTGTATGTGCAGCCTAAAATGTCTTAAAAAGTCCACGATGAATCGTTGAAATGCTGATGAGATGATAGTGCTGGTGGTAATGCGTAATTAGTTTTTCGACTTGCTTAGTCTCCTGCACATGCTGACCGTGGTTTAAATCAACCCTCAGTGAAACGAGAATTCGAAAGAGAGATTATTTCTTTCTGTGTTCAAATAGTAGCAATTCGGAGCTTCTGTGCTCCACTCACAGCATAATGGTATTTGGCTGTCAAGAAGCAACCAGTACAACAAGACGCTCCTTTACCTCATAGATGTGGATAATGAAATACATGAAAACAAAGCGTTGGCTCAGCAAAAAGCGACTCCTCTATGGCTGTTGGGAAGCCCTTCTTGGTTCCAAGGAAAATGTCGAAACTGAAAATGTCCTCCCAGATATTCCAAATTGGGATCCCCACTATCATCTCCATTCTATACGGCTGAAAAAATTTGATCCACACTATAGGCATTGTAAGTAGGCTGTTTAGGTTTTTTTATTGGTAACGCCACCTTTGTATAAAAATCACTGGCTGTGCTGTGTGCAGTCTGTGTCTGGTTTGCATTGTTGTCTGCCATTGTAGTGTTGGGCAGCGGCAGCTGGATGTGAACAGCGCGTAGCGCTGCGCAGTTGGAGGTGAGCCGCCAGCAGTGGTGGATGTGGGGAGAGAGATGGCGGAGTTTTGTAATTTGTCATGAACTGCTATATATATTATGACTATTAAGGTAAATACAGTGCTTGTTCTCTATTAAAATCTTTCATTTGCTAACTATGCCTATTAGTAGTTAGTGCCTTCCGTAGTTTGAATCTTTTATTTAGCTGGCAGTAATGGCACTCGCTGTACTGCAGTAGTTCGAGTAACCAAGATTTTTGTGAGGTAAGTGATTTGTGAAATGCATAGGTTAGTGTTAGTCAGGGCCATTCTTTTGTAGGGATTTCTGAAAGTCAGATTGCGTTGCGCTAAAAATATTCATATGAAACGTCCCCTTTTGACAATTGTACTGGACTGTCCTTAACCTGACACACAATATTTTTAGCGCAACGCAATCTGACTTTCATAAATCCCTACAAAAGAATGGCCCTGACTAACACTAACCTATGCATTTCACAAATCGCTTACCTCACAAAAATCTTGGTTACTCGAACTACTGCAGTACAGCGAGTGCCATTACTGCCAGCTAAATAAAAGATTCAAACTACGGAAGGCACTAACTACTAATAGGCATAGTTAGCAAATGAAAGATTTTAATAGAGAACAAGCACTGTATTTACCTTAATAGTCATAATATATATAGCAGTTCATGACAAATTACAAAACTCCGCCATCTCTCTCCCCACATCCACCACTGCTGGCGGCTCACCTCCAACTGCGCAGCGCTATGCGCTGTTCACATCCTGCTGCCGCTGCCCAACACTACAATGGCAGACAACAATGCAAACTAGACACAGACTGCACACAGCACAGCCAGTGATTTTTATACAAAGGTGGCGTATCTCCGTTCTATACGGCTGAAAAAATTTGATCCACACTATAGGCATACATCTATAACAGCTGTTCCTGACCACACGGAATGAAATGTGTGTACAAAATATAAGTGGAATGTGCAGTAGTAACAATATGTTATTAAAATATATGAGTGGACGAAGGACCTAAACATAGCGTCTTTACAGTTTCATAATTCAGACAAAAGTGAATACAAGCCATTCAACTAGGAAAACCTCAAATATCGCAAACCTTAGTGTTTAGAGTGTAATTTTCTCGTTTAACTGTGACTCATAAATGTAGAGAATACTCTGTTTTAAATTTGCATAAGCTACCCTAATAAAGTAGCTGTGATTCGCAGTTTGCTTTTGTGTTTAAATGTATGTAAAGTATGCTGTTGTGGCCCTGTGTCCTGGTGCTGATGCTGACTATGCAATACGGCGTTGTTTATGGCGTCGATTTACGCCATTGCAGCTATGGAAACGACTACAATCAGCACGTGGTTATTCGTTTATAGACATTAATGTACGTGGATTACCAAATGTAAATGGGATTCTGCAATGAACGATGTTTGAACAGCTTACAGATGCAGGGGTTGATCCACATTTTACTGAATGGATTTCGACCATCAGTCGCCGAACGCTGAAGTTCGGTAATAATTTTAGTCATGAATATATTAACTCGGGTGAGCCGAACGTATCAGGAGCCTAACATAAAAATCCCACAATATTGTTAACTGTTGCAGTACAGATGTCTTACTGGGACCCTAAAACATACGGTCTGACTGCGTTTAATTGATCCAGCTTCCTCCTATAGCAAAAGTTCCGCCGCATCAGGTTAGTGATAATGTGAAGAGTATTCCGCGTCAAGTTTAAGAGTAAGTAACTCTGCTCAGCCATTGTTGATTTTGTTGTTGTTGTTGTGAATTTCAGTCCAGAGACTGGTTTGATGCAGCTTTCCATGTTACTCTATCCTGTGCAAGCCTCTTCATCTCCTTATAACTACTGCAAAGTACATCCTTCTGAATCTGCTTAGTGTATTCACCCCTTGGTCTTTCTCTAGAATTTTACACTACACACTTTCATCCAATACTACTAAATTCGTGATCCCTTGATGCCTCAGAACGTATCCTACCAGCCGATCCCTTCTTCTATTCAAGTTGTGCTACAAAGCCCTCTTCTCCCAATTTCTATTCAGTACATCCTCATTAGTGATGTGATCTACCCATCTAAGCTTCAGCATTCTTCTGTAGCACCACATTTCGAAAGCTTCTATTCTCTTCTTGTCTAAACAATTTACCTTCCATGTTTCGCTTCCATACAGGGCTACACTCCATACAAATACTTTCAGAAACGACTTCCTGACATTTAAATCTATACTCGATGTTAACAAACTTTTCTTCTTCAGAAACGCTTTCCTTGCCATTGCCAGTCTACATTTTATATGCTCTCTACTTCGACCATCATCAGTTATTTTGCTCCCCAAATAGCAAAACTCCTTTTCTACTTTAAGTGTCTCATTTGCTAATCTAATTCACTCAGCATCACCCGACTTAATTTGACTAATTCCATTATCCTCGTTTTGCTTTTGTTGATGTTCATCTTATACCCTCCTTTCAAGACCTTGTCCATTCTGTTCGACTGTTCTTCCAAGTCCTTTGCTGTCTCTGACAGAATTACAATGTCATCGGCGAACCTCAAAGTTTTTATTTATTCTCCATGGATTTTAATACCTACTCTGAACTTTTCTTCTGTTTCCTTTATTACATGCTCAATATACAGATTGAATAACATCGGGGATAGGCTACAACCCTGTCTCACTCCCTTCCCAACCACTGCTTCCGTTTCATTCTCCTCGACTCTTATAACTGCCATCTGGTTTCTGTACAAATTGTAAATAGCCTTTTGCTCCCTGTATTTTATCCCTGCCACCTTCATAATTTGAAAGAGAGTATTCCAGTCAACATTGTGAAAAGCTGAGGGAGCTGAATGGATGGATAGTCTTGAAGGGGTTTATAGCACGAATATCAACAGAAGTAATATGAGGGTAAGTGAAAGTCGTCAAATTAAATTAGGTGATTCTGAGGGAAGTAGTTTAGGAAATGGGAAACTAAAACTACTCAATGAGTTTTGTTATTTATTTTTCTTCAAGAACCTCGTCCTCAGAGAACACTTCCGATCAGTAGCATAATCTGTATTTTGGTCATGGCTCTTCTGAACAGCCGACCGCTATGGCCGAGAGGGCTAAGCGCTTCAGTCCGGAACCGCGCTGCTGCTACGGTCGCAGGTTCGAATCCTGCCTCGGGCATGGACGTGTGTGATGTCCTTAGGTTAGTTAGGTTTGAGTAGTTCTAAGTCTAGGAGACTGATGACCTCAGATGTTAAGTCCAATAGTGCTTAGAGCCATTTGAACCATCTTCTGAACAACGATTCTGTGCCCAATCGAAACCACTGGCTTCAACCAGGATTATCCTCTACGACCTGGAACACGTTTGACCTCAATATTTCCTTGAAGTATTACTTGCAACAAATTGTGTTTATTATTGTGCATTATATGTCCAGAGTATTCCAGTCGTCTTCCCTTGATGGAGTTGAGAATTTCTAAATCTTTATTCATACGCCGCAGTACTGCCACATTTGTGACTTTATCTGCCCATCCTGTTCTTCACATCCTTCGATATGCTTACGTTTAAAATGCCTCCAACTTCTTGCCTAATACGGCGGAATGTCCTGTGACTAAACTCCATACAGTGGGAAGTGTAATCCTTATGTCAGGGTTAGTCAGAACTTCCTTCACTTTCTGGAAAGATCTTCTGGCCTGTTCAATTCCACAGCCAATTTCTAGAGAGAAGTCACAGTCGTCGTTGATTTGATACCCAAAATATTTTTGTGATGGAACCCTTTCGATCTTATCATTACCAAATGCAACAGTCTGAATTTCATGTACTTCTCTGCCGACAAATATCCGTTTTGTCTTCTTGACGTTTAAACGCGATGCCGTGGCATTGCTCTCTTCAGTAACAGTGTTCAGCAGTTCTTGCAGCTTAGTTTCCAATAAGACAGTGTCAGCGTCCACATATGATGTAACTTATTTTCTTTTTCATCACTCTTTTGATTTGTTTGATGCGGCGCTTCATGAACTCCCTTCCTGCACCACTCTCTTCATCTCACAGTGGCATTTGCAACATATATTCTCAGTTATTTGCTGGATCTATTCCAATCTCTGTCTTTCCTTACACTTTTTATCCTCTACTGTTCCCTCTAGGTCCACGAAGGATATTTCTTGTTTTCTTGTCATCCTGTCTCTTCTTCTTGTCAGTGTTTTCCATATGTTATTTTCTTCGCCGATTCTGAAGAGAACGTCCTCATTCCTTACTTTATCCGTCCACCACATTTTCAACTTTCTTCTGCTGCACCACATCTGAAGTACTTCGATTCTCTTCTTTACCAGTTTTCCCACAGCCAACGTTTCACTACCGGACTACGCTGTGCTCCAAACGTACATCCTTAGAAATTTCTTCCTCAAATTAAGATCAATGTTTGAAACCAGTAGACTTCTCGCGACCAAGAATGTCCTCATTTCCTGTGTTAGTCTGCTTTTTAAATCCTCCTTGCTTCGTTCGTGATTGGTTATTTTGCTTACAACGTAGCAGAATTCCTTAACTTCGTTTATTTTGTGATCACTAATTTTGATGTTAAATTTCTCGCTGTTATCATTTCTACTGCGTCTCATTACTGTTTTATTTTTCTGGTTTACTCTTAGTCCGTATTCTGTGCTCACTAGATGGGTCATTCCATTCAACAGATCCTATAATACGTATTCACTTTCACTGAGGATAACAACGTCAATCTTATCATTTACAGCCTCTACCCCCCCCCCCCCCCCCCGAATTTTAATCCAACTCTTGAACCTTTCTTTTATTTCCGTCATTACTTCTTGGATGTATAGATTGAACAGCAGGGGTGGAAGTTGCACCCCTGTTTTACACCCTTTTCTTTCTGAAGTTTTTTTTTTTTTTTGGTCTTATAATCTTATTATTCCCTGATGCTCTTTGTACACGTTGTATATTACCCGTCCTTCCCTATAACTTACTCATATTTTCACCAGAATTTCGAACATCTTGCACCATTCTATATTGTCGAACGTTTTTTCTAGGTCGACAAATCCTGTGGGCATGTCTTTATTTTTCTTCAGTCTTGCTTCCGTTACCAAGCGCAACGCCAGAACCGTCTGTCACTGGCGCCTTTACCTTCCCTAAAGGCAAGCTGATAATCATCTGTCAGATCGTCGATTTTTTTCCTATTCTTCTCGATATTATTCTTGACAACAGTTTGGACGCGTGACCTATTAAGCTGAATGTGCGGTAGTTCTCGAACTTATCGGCCCTATATATCTTCCGAACCATGGCGATGATATTTTTCAGAACGTGTGATGGTACGTCGGCAGTCTCGGCGATTCAACTCACCAACTTGAAATATTGATTGATTGCCATTACCCTCGTTGATTTTCGAAATTCCGTTGATAACTCCATTAATCGCCACTCCTTGATGCTTTCCATCAAGGGCATCTCGGAAAAACTAGTGATAGTGCGTAAATGCAGCCCTGGCGAACCTTTTCATAATCGATACTTCTTCTGACAGCTGACCATCGACATGCACATTATGGTTCCAGTACAGATTTCCAGTCAATCTGTCCATCACAATAACTGACGGTGGCCGAAGCACGGACTGCAGTCTGACAATAGGAAGAAAAGTGTTTCTGATAAAGAACACGTTGTTAACATCGAATATAGATTTGTGTTAGGAAGGCTTGTCCGAATATATTTCGACTGTAATCTAGTAGGGAAGTGAAAAGCGAACGATAAATAGTTTAGGCAAGAAAAAGTAGCAGCTTTGAAAATGTGTTCCTCTAGAAGAATGCTTAAGATTGCATGAGTGGACAGTTGCAAAGTCTAAGAGAAAGAAGAAGGTTCTGCTGTTAGGTAGTTCTCATGGTAGAGGTGTAGGCCAGCAGTTGCAGGAAGTTTTGGGGAGTGAGTACCAGGTCACCAGCATTGTGAAGCCTAATGCAGGATTGGCTCAGGTGACTTTTAACATAGGGGGGTTATGTAGGGATTTTACTAAAGAGGATCAGGTAGTGACTGTGGGTGGGGCTGGTAATAGTATTGATAGGGATGGGGAGTATGACATAGATGGTGACCTGGAAAAGATAGCCACTCAGACTGGCAACACGAATGTGCATTTCGTGGAACTGTTTCAGCGTCACGATCGGCCTCATCTTAATACAGCCGTCAGGCGTAATAACATGAGACTTGGGGGTGCGCTGATGACGGAAGGCATGAGTCACATTTCAGTGGTGTCGGTGGAGTCTATCAGTAGGACGGGTTTCACTAGACATGGCCTGCACCTCAACAGGTATGGGAAGGGGAGGTTTGCAAAACTTATAGGTGACAGCATAGGTGGGGGTGGTGGGATCACTCATGGGAAAATTCCGGTAGTTGTGGGTGTTAGAGCTGTACCTTTTTTAGATTGAAGTCAGCTGATAGGTATTCCTGCTTAAGGGAAGTCTCTCTAACAAAGAAACCACTTTCTACAAAGCTTGGGTATCCGATTAATGAGGGAATTAGTATATTTCATCAAAATATACAAGGTATTAGAGATAAAGTTAGTGAACTGCTTATAGATGTTGACTCTGAAATTATTGGTATATCTGAACACTTCTTAAATAAGGAGATAATTCAGAGGCTTCCTTTACCAGGATACAGGTTGGCTGGCAGCTTTTCTAGGAGCTCTTTGCGGTGTGGGGGAGTAGCCATGTATGTGAAAAACGGTATCCCATTAGAGTCAATTGATGTTTCAAAGTACTGCACTGAAAAGGTGTTTGAATGTTGTGCAGGTGTGGTTAAATTTAGTGGAGCTAAACTTCTTACTGTTGTTATTTATAGATCCCCAGACTCCGATTTCACAACATTTTTGCTAAAGCTAGAGGAGGTTCTTGGTTCACTTTATAGGAAATACAAAAAGTTAGTTATATGTGGTGACTTCAGTATTAATTGTATAAGTGATTGTGCAAGGAAAAGGATGCTGGTAGACCTCCTTAATTCATATAATCTTATGCAAACCGTATTCTTTCCAACGAGAGTGCAAGGGAACAGTAGAACAACCATAGACAATATTTTTGTTCATTCGTCATTATTAGAAGGGCATTCTGTTAGCAAAAAGGTGAATGGCCTTTCAGATCATGATGCACAAATTTTAAGTCTAAAAGATTTTTGTGCTGCAACACATGTTAAATATAGTTACCAACTCTTTAGGAAAGCTGATCCAGTTGCTGTACAGACTTTTGTAAACCTTATCAAGGAACAAGAGTGGCAAGATGTTTATAGTGCTGATACAGTAGACGATAAATATAATGCTTTCCTCAAGACTTTTCTCGTGCTCTTTGAAAGTTGTTTTCCGTTAGAACGTTCAAAACAGGCTACTAGCACAAACAGGCAGCCTGGGTGGCTGACTAAAGGGATAAGAATATCTTGTAGAACAAAGTGGCAATTATATAAAAACGTTAGAAACAGTCAAAATCTAAATGCAGCAGCCCATTACAAACAGTATTGTAAGGTGCTTAAAAAAGTTATTAGGAAGGCAAAAAGTATGTGGTATGCAGATAGAATAGCTAAGTCTCAGGATAAAATTAAAACCATATGGTCAGTCGTAAAGGAAGTGGCTGGTCTGCAGAGACAGGTCGAGAATATAGAATCAGTGCGTAGTGGGGATGTCCGTGTTACTGATAAGTCGCATATATGTACAGTACTTAATAATCACTTTCTGAATATAGCAGGTGAACTAAATAGAAACCTAGTCCCAACAGGGAATCATATAGCGCTCTTAGAAAAAAGTGTTCCGAGACTGTTACCTGAAATGCTCCTCCAAGTTACTGACAAGAGGGAGATTGAGTTAATAATTAAATCACTAAAGACCAAGAACTCTCATGGATATGACGGGGTATCTAGCAGAATACTGAAGTATTGTTCCACGTATGTTAGCTCAGTACTTAGCCATATCTGTAACTTTTCCTTTAGGAGTGGTCGGTTTCCTGACCGATTAAAGTACTCGGTAGTGAAGCCACTTTATAAAAAGGGAGACAGGGATAATGTTGACAATTATAGACCTATTTCTATGCCATCGGTGTTTGCTAAAGTTATCGAGAGGGTTGTATATACAAGGTTACTGCAGCATTTAAATTCACATAATTTGCTGTCAAATGTACAGTTTGGTTTTAGAAATGGCTTAACAACTGAAAATGCTATAGTCTCTTTTCTCTGTGAGGTTTTGGACGGATTAAATAAAAGGTTGCGAACGTTAGGTGTTTTCTTTGATTTAACGAAGGCTTTTGACTGTGTTGACCACAAAATATTACTGCAGAAGTTGGAACATTATGGAGTAAGGGGAGTAGCTTACAATTGGTTGGCCTCCTACTTTAAGAACAGAAAGCAGAAGGTAATCCTCCGCAATATTGAGAGTGGTAATGATGTTCAGTCCCAATGGGGCACTGTTAAATGGGGCGTTCCTCAAGGGTCGGTGCTGGGGCCACTGCTGTTTCTTATTTATGTAAATGATATGCCTTCTAGTATTACAGGTGATTCAAAAATATTTCTGTTTGCTGATGACACCACCTTGGTAGTGAAGGATCTTGTGTGTAATATTGAAACATTATCAAATAATGTAGTTCATGATATAAGTTCGTGGCTTGTGGAAAATAATTTGATGCTAAATCACAGTAAGATTCAGTTTTTACAGTTTCTAACCCACAATTCAACAAGAACTGATATTTTAATCAGACAGAATGGGGATGTTATAAGCGAGACGGAACAGTTCAAGTTCCTAGGCGTACGGATAGATAGTAAGCTGTTGTGGAAAGCCCATGTTCAAGATCTTGTTCAGAAACTAAATGCCGCTTTATTTACCATTAGAACAGTATCTGAAATAAGTGAAATTTCAACACGAAAAGTAGTATACTTCGCATATTTTCATACGCTTATGTCATATGGTATTATTTTTTGGGGTAATTCTTCTGATTCAAAAAGGGTATTTTTGGCTCAAAAACGGGCTGTTCGAGCTATGTATGGTGTAAGTTCGAAAACCTCTTGTCGACCCCTATTCAATAGTCTGGGAATTTTGACATTGCCCTCACAGTATGTATTTTCTTTAATGTCGTTTGTTGTCAGCAATATTAGCTTATTCCCAAGAGTTAGCAGCTTTCACTCAGTTAATACTAGGCAGAAATCAAATCTGCATGTGGAATGCACTTCCTTGACTCTTGTGCGGAAAGGAGTGCAGTATTCTGCTGCATCCATTTTCAATAAGCTACCACAAGAACTCAAAAATCTTAGCAGTAGCCCAAACACTTTTAAGTCTAAACTGAAGAGTTTCCTCATGGCTCACTCCTTCTATTGTGTCGAGGAGCTCCTGGAAGAGCTAAAAAATTAAGCAAATTCAAGTGTTACATTCTTGATTTTCTTTATTTAAACTAACGACTTGTAGCCTGAATATGTTTCTTATATTTCATTTTATCTGTTTCTACAATCGTGTTACAATTTCATGTATTGACTCGTTCCATGACCATGGAGACTTCTCCTAAATGTGGTCCCACGGAACAATAAATAAATAAATAAATAAATAAATGTCTAAACAAGAGGTAAGTAATCGAATTGCTGATAACACAAATGTTGTGCGAGAGTTTGCAGCATTCTCCTCCCAGTCACACTTCCCAGTTGCACATGAAATTACTAGAAAACAGTATCATGTTGTTGAGATATGTTATTACAATTGTTTATGAAACGAAAGCATTGAAATCATAGCATACTGCGTAGTGTGGATTTTACATATGTATAAAGCGCTAAACAGTTTTGAAGGCGGCTGACAACAGCTGTTAGGTATTTTTAGAAATAGATGAAACACAGCTCAATAATAAGCTATGAAAGGGAATGATGGCAATCTAAATTTGTGTCAGACCGAGACTCGAACGCGAATTGTCCGCTTTACGTGAGTTATCACTCTAACCGTGCACGGCTCATGGTCAGACCCAATCTTCCACATGCTCTCGTTCATGCGTCGCACCCTGCACACGTACACACATTGTTTGATTCCCACAAGGGGGCGGAATTTTAACTGAAAGTCGCTGTCTAGTATCGGCCGATAAATAGATATTGCACGCCTGTATTGTTGGGGTGTGTACGAACATAGGTTGTGGTGCAGGAACGACGACATATGGAAGTTCAGGTCTGGTCGTTGGCCGTGCGCAAATAGCCAAAGCGGTTAAGACGACCGCTAGCGTAGAGCGGGAAATCCGATTTCGACTCCACGTCCGGCACAAATTTTCATTGATACAGCTGATAGTTGGTTCAAATGGCTCTGAGCACTATGGGACTCAACTGCTGAGGTCATTAGTCCCCTAGAACTTAGAACTAGTTAAACCTAACTAACCTAAGGACATCACAAACATCCATGCCCGAGGCAGGATTCGAACCTGCGACCGTAGCGGTCTTGCGGTTCCAGACTGCAGCGCCTTTAACCGCACGGCCACTTCGGCCGGCAGCTGATAGTTGTTCGCATTCGCAGCAACGAATACATTTCATGTATTCCATAACAGCTGTAGTCGCCGTGACGTTCGGACATTCATGCACCAGCGAAAGAACAGTATATCGTTCTTCTCGACAACATGCACTGCAATATCAAAACGTGGAACGTTATATGAGGATATCACAACTTTATTTTTATTGTATACACATGCATATGTTGGTGAATAATTAAATTAACATTTAACTACATAGAAACAGCTTTTGGGAACAGCTATGGAAAAATTATAACCAGTGTAAAAGTATCTGAAATTAAAATACAAAGTGCACAACTTTGCTTCTGCCGTTTGCCGATAGGTGGTGACAGCGGTAAGTAGCGGTCATAAGAAACAGATCGCATACATCAGACAGTTAGTTTGGACCTCGGTCAACATAACCTCACTCAAACGCTAGTCGATTTGTGTCTGCATCATAAAGTTGTTCTTTATTGAAAATGTCGGTTTACGAGCCTAATTCTCGTCATTTGCGGGAGGTGTTACTGTTTTGTTTCAGTATGAAGAGAACAGCGGCTGAGTCTCATCGAATGCTCTTAAGTACGTATGGTAAGGACGCTACTAGTGAAAGAACGTGTCGTGAGTGGTTTCAACACTTCAGGAACGGTGATTTTAAAGTCTTAGACCGGCATAGTGGTGGAAGAAAGAATGTTTTCGAAGATGCAGAATTGGAGACATTACTGAGTGAAGACTCGAGTCAAACTCAGGAAGAACTGGCACGATTAGTGGTAGTGACACAGCAAGCCATTTCAAAATGTCTCAAGGTTATGGGCATGATTCAGAAACAAGGAACTTCGGTCCCGTGTGAGCTGAAACCACGTTGAACGGCGTTTATGTGTTTGTGGACGGTTGCTTTAGAGGCAAAAACGGAGGGGATTTCTGCATCGCATTGTGACCGGGGGCGAAAAATGGGTTCATTACAACAACCCTAAACGCAAAGATTCATGGGGATAATGCCAGGTGTGCTTCCACGTCAACGGGCAAACCGAATATTCACGGCTCCAAGACGAGGCTCTGCATTTGATGGGTCCAGCTGGCATCGTGTACTATGAGGTGTTAAAACCAAGTAAAACAATCACAGGTGCTCGTTATCGAACGCAATTATTGCGTCTGAGCAGAGCATTAAAAGACAAACGGCCGCAATACAGCGAGAGGCACGATAAAGTGATTTTGCAGCATGACAACGCTCGACCCCACGTTGCAAAAGAGGTCAAAATGTACTTCGAAACGTTAAAATGGGAAGACCTACTCTACCCGCCGTATTCTCCAGACATTGCTCCCTCTGATTATCACCTGTTTAGATCAATGGCGCATGGCCTGGCTGACCAACACTTCAGATCTCATGAAGAAGTCACAGATGGGATCGATTCGTGGATCACTGCAAAAGATGAACAATTTTTTCGAAGCGGGATTCGTACACTGCCCAAAAGATGGGAGAAAGTAGTGGCCAGCGATGGAAAATACTTTTAATGATACAGGTGTAACCAATTTGTTTCATTAAGGCCTCAAAAGGGGAAAACCGGCGGAAGCAAAGCTGTACACCTTGTATAAATACTGTTCCTCATATTACCACGCAAAGATTTTTATATTTTAGCTTCACATACTTTCACTTTAATTATTTATTTCATAAGGAAGTTTCAGTTCCTCTCCTTTCCTGAATTCTGGGTTGGGTTGTTTGCGGGAGAAGACCAGACAGCGAGGTCATCGGTCTCATCTGATTAGGGAAGGACGGGGTAGGAAGTCGGCCGTGCCCTTTCAAAGGAACCATCCCGACATTTGCCTGGAGCGATTTAGGGAAATCACGGAAAACCTAAATCAGGATGACCGGACGCAGGATTGAACCGTCGTCCTCCCGAATGCGAGTCCAGTGTGCTAGCCACTCCTGAATTGTGTCCAAGATAAAATGAATAATATTTCTCTGTTACATTAATTATAATTTTTCCACAGCTGTATCCAAAAGCTGTTTCTATATATTTAAATTTCAGTATGATTAGTCAACACCATATGTGTGTATCAGTAAATGTGATATCCTCATGTAACATCACTACTCATTCCTTCGATCTTTTCATTACATGCAGTTATGTGGCTTTTCTTTTATTGTACTTTCGACATATTTGCAGTAATGGCACTGATATGTTACCGTTTCTTCTTTTTACATTATACTCCTGTAAAACGAACTTGTACCCTTATGACGCATATTTATTTTATTTCTACGCTCAGGGTCGACTCTGTGTACACAGTTTAGTGTCGTTCAACATTGAATTTATGGATAAACACTAGATATATCTTTGCCTTGGTTTGTTTTACACAATACAAATCTATGATGGGTTATTCTTTGATTTGTTTACAACTGGCTGTGCTTTCACATATGACATCATCTCTTGTGTACGGATACCTGTTTATTCCTTATGTGTTAAGCTAATCTGACTGCGCGACATTAACAACTTTGCCATATTGATACGAAATGACGTAATACGAAAACGATACATGAGTTTTTGTACGTATTGGGTTATACCACCTCGTTATACCACCTCGTTATACTCTACGCACTTTTGCCTGTTTCATGGTTTTATGTTGTATACAAATACAATTATTATGGTTGTTGACCGAAACCGGTAGCGATAATAAAGGATATTTTGACAGCTGCGCATCGTACATTTAGTTAAAAAAATCATATAATGTGCTTTCCAGGCGTTGCTCTTCATTAATCCGTAGAGGGTGTAACAAAAAGAAACAAGCAAACTTCCAGTACACATTTAACACACTTACAAGGGAAAAAAGTAAGTTATGCTGTCATCGGTACAAATTTTGTTACCATATTACATTTTCTAAAACGCTTTATAAAGCAGCAGTCTTGGGAAATACTACACTGGGAGAGAACGTATTAGCATACCACGTTATAATCTTTCTCACATGAAACGCCCCAAGCTAAATTGTAAATCTTAGTCCATTACCATGTGATTTGAAATGAAGTAACGCCAACATCAATCCGAAGATTGGTCTGAAAACCACAGTACTTTACTAGGTATGGTCCTTTTAGAAGTGCTAAGCCCCTGCCGTCAGCTCAGCGACTTGCTTGTCCAACCCAGGAATTTGCAAGACTTTTATAATATGTTACTCCAAGAGCCATATCCTCGACTGCACAGGCAAGCCGCTAAAGTTATTTCAATGTTTTGTTCAACCCTTGGGTACAAACGTTTTTTTTTTCTGTTATTAAATTGACGAAGTCCGCACCTCCATAACTCCAAGTATTTGTATCATCAGCCATAGTTCCAGACATATTCTAACACAGAAATGTATAAAACATCGTAATTTAAATGCCTTTTTGTAAAGCTTTCGTAGTTATACTCATTGTGTTGTTATCAAATGTATTTATTTAATCAAGTAATAAACGTTATTGTTTTGGCGGAGAAGTAAAAAGTTGAAAATAAACACATATGATAAAACGCTGCCTACAAAAGCATGCTCCAACATTCGTCTTTTAGAAGTAGTTCACTGTGTTGCAAACGCGTCGTTTTAAGTTTCCCACGTGTGCAGCCTCGGGCGTACTGTGATCTCAGTCGCGCACTTGCTAGGAATAGGGCAGTGGTGGGGGAAGCTAGAGTGCCGAGGCGACGCAGCTGCACTTGCTGGGCTCGTTCGCGCTCCACGAGCGCAAATCTTGAGAAATCATTACAATTTCAGAAAATTTGGATGATTTATTGAAGAGAAAAGAGCTTCAAAAATTGAGCAAGGCAATAATGCGTTGGTCCACCTCTGGCTCTTATGCAAGCAGTTACTCAGATTGGCGTTGATTGATAGAGTTGTTGGATGTCCTCCTAAGGGATATCGTGTCAAATTCTGTCTAATAGTGGCGTTAGATCCTCAAAATCCTGAAATGGTTGCAGGGCTCTACCCGTAATACTCCAAATGCTGTTACTTAGGGAATCCGGTGAGTTTGCTAGTCAATATAGGGTTTGGCATGCACGAAGAAAAGCAGTAGAAACTCTCGCCACGGAGGGGGAAGATTATTTTGCTGAATTGTAAACGCAGAATGACTTACCATGAACGGCAACAAAACGGGAGCGTAGAATACCGTCGATGCACCGCTGGATCACAACCAAAGGGATCCTGCTTATAAAAAGAAATGGCATCCCAGACCATCATTCTTGGTTGTCTGGCCGTATGGCGGGCACAAGTCAGGCTGGTGTCCCACCGCCGCCTGGGGCGTCTCCAGACCCGTTTCCGATCTCATCGAGGCTCAGTTCGAAATTCGACTCATCACTGAAGACAACAATATTCCAGTCAATGAAATTCCAGACCGAAGAGGCGTCTGAAGACCGCCCAGACAGCGGTGGGATACCAATCTGACTGTTGCCTGTCATATGGCACAACAAACGAAGAGTTGCCATTTCTGTCCATAGCACGACCCCTTTGGTTACATCCACGGCGCCCTTACAGCACAGAGGCATGTCGACGATATTCTACGCCTCGTTTTGTTGCCTTTTATGGCCAGCCATGTCGTCGCATCCTCGAATAAGGGCCAGATGTGGACCAACGCGTTATCGATTTGTTCAGTCTGTGAAGCTCATCCAATTTTTTTTTTTTTAAAAAAAAAAAAAAAGAAAGGTTCAAATGTCTCTGAGCACTATGGGACAGCCCCTAGAACTCAGACTACATAAACCTAGCTAACCTAAGGACATCACAAACCTCCATGCCCGAGGCAGGATTCGAACCGGCGACCGTAGCGGTCGCGCGGTTCTAGACTGTAGCGCTTAGAACCGCTCGGCCACCTGGGCTGCCTTTTTTTTTTTTTTTTTTTAAACTATAATTATTTGTTTGTTTATACATGTACATCACATCTACCGATTTCCATCTCAGTCGGATAATTCCATAACGGTCCGTCGCTTTTTACTTTTTTTATTTCTTTTTTTCTTTTTTTTTGTGTCTTCGAGTGTAGTTCAGCACTTCTCAAAAGGAAAACTTGAGAGTGTTCACGACAGCAATAGGAAACAAAGGATCTATCCCCTTTGTTCGCAGATCCTGTGAAACGTCCCCATTGAACAATTATACATGACTGTGCTTAAACTGACACACAATATTTTGTTAGCGCAACGCAATCTGACTTTCAAAATTCCCTACAAAAGAATGGCCCTGACTAACATTAAACTATACCTTTCACAAATCACTTACCTCACAAAAATCTTCGCTGCTCAAGCTACTGCAATACAGCGAGCGCCACTACTGCCAGCTAAATAAAAGATTCAAACTATGGAAGGCACTAACTACTGATAGGGATAGTTAGCAAATGAAAGATATTAATAGAGAACAAACAATGTATTTACCTTGATATCATCATATATAAATATAGCAGTTCATGACAAATTTCAAAACTCCGCCATCTCTCTCCCCACATCCACCACTGCTGGCGGCTCACCTCCAACTGCGCAACGCTACGCGCTGTTCACAACCAGCTGCCTAACACTACAATGGCGAGTATTACAACAATGCAAAGCAGCCACAGACTGCACACAGCACAGCCAGTGATTTTCATATTGAGCGCTACGTAACGTTGCAAATAAGAAAACATAAACAGCCTACTTACATAGCCCCCATGCTCCCCACAAAAAATTTTACAAATTGGTTTGGGCAGTGCCCAATACAGATTTGAAAAAATTTTTCATAATTACAATAACAAAGATATCAAATGCACACACTTATTGATACGTTGGTCAAAAGCTCAAATTTTCTCACAGTCCATAAAGACAGTCCTAATCGTACATAACAGTAGAATAGCAGTGTTTTTCTCAAAGTCTGAGCAGTAAAAGAAAATGCACACGGAAGTAGTGGATTTCCATGCAGTCTTGAAGAAGTAGCGTTGTCCTTCCAACGGAAAGACAGTGCTGACTCTTGACATGCTGACAGATAATGGGCCACAACAGAGCAAACCCACAGCAGAGTCAGTCGTAGTTTGGAAGAATATTGGTAGGTAGGTCATCACAGAGGAGACCCACTGTAGTCCTGGTAGAGAGTATGGTATTGGTGGGCCACCAGAGGTGCATACCCACTGTAGTCCTTGTAGAGATAATGGTATTGGTGGGTCATCAAAGATGCAGACCCACTGTAGTCCTTGTAGAAATAATGGCGTTGGTGGGTCATCATGGATGCAGACCCACTGTAGTCCTTGTAGAGATAATGGTACTGGTGGGTCATCAAAGATGCAGACCCACTGTAGTCCTTGTAGAGATAGCCAGCAGCCATCTGTTGTGACTGTGCAGGTGCACAATCACCATTGAAGAGTCTTGCGGATGATATAGCAAGTCCATAAACCACCACTTGTGCACTCACAAAGTTTTTGAAATTGTCCTTAGAACAAGCAATGCTGTTATCCAGTCCCTTGCTGAATTAGTAACACACGTGCAAACACTAACAGTCCCAACTTCTCACATATTGTCCATATACTATGACCAACAGAAACGTGTGCAGTGAAATGTAACTCACAAGTTACTTAATTTGATGAACTGGTGTCAAGTACAATTTTATAACATGAGAATACAATTACAAAGATACAGAAAACATCATTAAAACATAATAATACAGATAACATTTGTAGATAATAGGGGCTTTACAAAAGAATAGAAATAAACATATACATCAATGTTACAGGAATTATGACACGAGTACATACATAAAAGATCAGAGTAACTTTCGAAACATCAACTTCACACATGAGCATTAAACAGAACAGAATTAATAATATCTAACATCTTTACAAAGTAAATAACATATTATTAATGCCAATTATATTCGAGGATAACAGTATTCCTCATCATAGTGAATGTAGCTTAATATTAAAAGAAGAAAAAATTCTATGAAATTACACAGAGACAGGAAGAAAACAAATACACAAGGGTACACAAACACATAGTGGGATAACACCAATAGGAAAGGACAGGGTTCGTTTTCAGTGTAACATGTGGTACTGCAGTCCAACCCAAAACTTCATATATCTTTCCTCTTATTTCATCCTTTGTTTCCACCAAAAAAAATTCTATCTAAGCATGCTTTCTGTATTTATATGTTCACACATTTCTTACCTCAACATTTATTTCCAAGAAAATCCTACCTAAACCTGTTTTCTGCACTTTTTTTCGTATAACTTCTCAATGCATTTCTTCCAATTCATCGAAACTCATTCTCTTAGAGGCTACCCCCTCTTAAGCTAACTTAAATCTACTGAGCTCAGATGCTAAACTAAGGAACGAGGCAATGCAGCAGCACAAAATAAGTAACACAAACAACAATGACCAAAAAAATGGAAAATTGCAAAGCAAGCTACAGTAAATCTAAATTAACAGAAAAAATGCCAAATTACAACTAATATGAGCCAATGTGCAGCAACAAGAAAAGCTTAACAGAGTAATACAAAGTCAAATTCAGTAACACTATGCCTGGCAAACAGCAGAAGTAAATGCTATGATGTATACCTAAGCATGACAAAGCTCAAGCATAAAAAATATTACAGTAAAAACAACAATGCAGATAAGGGAAATGTATATTCACATCTTAATGTCTATGTAATTAAAGTGGTGCACCACAACAACTGATTATAAAAAGAAATATTACCATGTACTTGAAAAGAAAATTACGTGTTACTGTTACTAGTTCCTTCTTATTGTTCTTTCCTTTCCAAGTGCTCCTTTTTTAAAGAATGTGGATCATAAAATAATTATTTAATAGATCTGTTGACAGAAAGTGTTCACATTAGCAAATGCATTTCATTTTATAAAAGCAATGCTGCAACACAGCTGGAAAACAGATGTCAAATGAAATAAGTAATTACGCAAACCAAAGCATAAAAACATCATTCAATAGCTATGTGGCATTTCGTAAGTCAGTAGCTCTCAACTCTCGTAGAAAGACACTTGTCATTATCAGGTTTGCAGATGTAAGAATATTTCCGAGGATAATGGCCTCCCCTTTTTTTTTTTTTCTACCTGTGCCGCTGAAAGGCTAATGGCTTTTTTTCGGGCGGCTGTCGCCCAGGTGGATGCCCACGACGCATTACGTGCAGGTGGTCACTTAACTTTCTTACGGAAATATTTACGACAGCAGTTTCCGCTACAGTGACAGTCTCACATAAAAATATTTCACAGGTCAAGAATTAGCGTTGCAAATCTGTAGAAAGAAAATCCTATAAATATAAGTGTCCAAATAAAATATTCGTCAGCATTGTGATACAGTCACGCATTTACGCACATTTCATAACTCTTAAAGTACGATTCTTGGTTTCCAACAACCTTTTCCACAAATCAAGAGTCCCTACCCACTATTCATTACTCCTTACCTTATTACACATATACGTATCCATCGACACTCGTCAATATTTCGTCATTATAAATATGAAGCATAATCAAATAACTCATATAGCCTCAGCCTATTAATCATAAACATACCTCAGCAGCATAATACACATCGTCGTCATAAAAATAACATCATAACACCTCAGTCAAATCTCAAAATCGTCTAGCTTCCTCCAATAATTAAAAAAATTCTCTGCTCATGTCAAAAGTGTCATCTGCCTCAAACGTACTTTAAAAATCATGAATCCATATCAAATACGTCATTCAAAGCTCTCATAGTATCACAATGGTTCCAAAAAAAAATATGAACAGTTTACAAAGTACAGACAAAATACAATTTCATAAGTGTGAAGTTATCCAACTCTGTAATTGCGTAAACATCTGTCACTGATGTAGTAAAAAAAAAATGTTTGTTTCTCTGTCAAATAATCAGATAGCTGTGTAATTGTGTGTTAGAGAAATATGGTACCGAAGTGTAAAGTTGTATAAGCAAATACCATATTAGCTAGGGCTCCTTGTGCTTGCCAAACACATGGTACACAAAGTGAGCGTGTACCCCCCTGAGGATAAATGTACGAGGGTCAGTCAAAAAGTAATGCCTCCTATTTTTTTTTTCTACGTTTAATTGTCAGGAAATTTAAATGCAATTACATAGGTTGAAAACCACAACATTGAGGATCATTTTGTCATTTTTCAATGTAATCTCCGCCCATCTCTACAGTTTTGGTCCATCTTTGAACAAGGGCATGTATCCCAGCACGGTAAAAATCACAGCTCTGCTTCCTAAGCCATTGACGCACGGATGTTTTGACGGCCTCCTCATCTTCAAAATGAATCCCACGATGAGCTTCTTTTAGTGGCCCGAACAGATGGAAGTTTGATGGTGCCAGGTCAGGGCTGTATGGGGGATGAGGCAAAACTTCCCATCCAATTTTGACAATCTCGTCAGAGGTGTGACGACTGGTGTGTGGTCTTGCATTGTCATGCAAAAGAAGAACATCTGCCATTGATTTTGTTGGGCGAACTCGCTGAAGACGTGCTTTAAGTTTGTTGAGGGTTGTGACGTATTGAACAGAATTTATTGTGCATCCCTGCTCCAAAAAATCAACCAGAATCACACCCTCTGTATCCCAGAAAACTGTTGCCATAACTTTCCCTGCCGATCGCACAGTTTTGAATTTTTTCTTCCTCGGCGAGCTTGTGTGACGCCACTCCATTGACTGCCTCTTTGATTCGGGTTCAAAAAAATGCACCCATGTTTCGTCCCCGGTCACAATTTTTTTCAGAAACTCATCTCCCTCCAAACGGAAGCGCTGCAAGTGTTGGGAGGCTATTGTTTTCCTTGCCTCTTTATTCTGATCGGTTAACATTCTTGGAACCCACCGTGCACAAACTTTTGAGTACCCCAATTGTTTAATAATCGTGATCACACTGCCTTTACTAAGAGAAATAATGCGACACACTTCATCTGCAGTCACCCGACGGTCACCACGAATGATGTCATCAACTTGCTGAATGTTGTGTGGAGTCACTGCACTCACCGGCCTGCCGCTCCGTTTTTCGTCAGTCAACGGTGTTTGCCCTTCAGCTTCCTTACAACGACGAACCCATCGTCTAACAGTGCTGACATCCACTGTCACAACACCATACACCTTCTTCAGTCTTTCATGAATGCGTATGGGCGTTTCACCTTCTGCATTCAAGAATTCAATCACACAACGCTGTCTCAAACGAACATCGATGTCGGCCATCTTACAAACTTCTGCTGTGCTGCCACCTGTTGACACAGAAAGTTACTACTGCAGTGGATTGCAGAAGGAGGTTTGAGGAATGGCGCCAAATTCAAATTTTTCACTTAACTTAATTTCTTTAAGTAGAAAAAAAATGGGAGGCATTACTTTTTGACCGACCCTCGTAATTATACTCCCAGGTGTTACAAATTACAGCAATGGAATGAAATGTATCACGGAAAACTTTCTTTGTAATTAAAAAAAATCTTTAAATATAAGTGTTTTAAGTATAAGATTAATCACTCAAATGCGTGTACTGTAGCGCTAAACTGTGCATCTTGTCGCAACATAATCTCTGTGGAAGTGTCACAGTTATCGTCCTCTCAAAGCTAAGTTCTGCAGAAGTCAATGTACTTACCTCATGATAAACAAAAGTGAAATGCTTTATGTATAGATATCTTAGTTATTACGCTTATTGCCATGATGAAGAAAGTACTGTGCTGTAACATATTGTTGTGCTACGGAAAAGGCAATCTCATTGTAGCTATACCACAAAAGTTACTACTAAAACATGTTTTTCTTCCTAGAAGAATTCAGAAAACTGTGCAGATATAAAACAGATACACTGCAAAAGCAACATTGTAAATTGTCACTCATTAGTAGCATCGTGATAACATCGTGTAGCTGTCACATAAACTAATCACTGTGTCCTCTGGTATCTCACAGAAAGTACTTTAAACCCAGAATGTATTTTCAAGTAAACCAAAATGTTGCATTAAAATCTCATTAGCAGTACCAGTATGTGTCCTAAGTATGTAAGCCTGATAGTTGTTACGTAATCGTGCAACTAACAAGCAAGAATGTACAACTAACAACACTGTGTCATCTGTTCATTATAACAATGCATTTGTAATTTCTGTTTAAATAAGTTCTCTTGGTTCTTGACTGGATATTTCACTTCAAACATTGTTACATGTTAACAGATTCTAAATCTGACAAAGCATACTAGAAATGTGAAGTGAAAAGTTTTATGGCAAAGACAAAGTTAAAAAGCAGATTATCTTTCAATAAACGGTTTTACATGTGAAATGTGGTGTAAACCTTTACTCTTCCTAGTACGCAGAGTTTCAACTTCAACGCAATTATCATGTGGTATACGTCGTAAAGAATACTGGAATTTTTCTCAAGGTTAACTATGTTATTTTTCTCTGAGCCAGCCGGCGCACGCGGCTGCCTGCGGTGCGAGTCATTGTCTGTCTCTTTGTTGGCGCGCGTCGTTATTGGGATTAGGAGACCTAACTTCTACAAATTCGCCTTGCCGAGAGGGCCCAGCCGTGTTAGAATCCCGCCAGTTCTGATGAAATTGACGTCTGTCGTTATGATCATATCGTCTGTCGTCATGTCGGTAGATTCCGTAGTTTCTTCCTTGTCGGTCACGTGGTGGAGAATTTCTCCCTGAATCGTAACTCCACGCTGAACTGTTGCGTCTGAAGTTATTCTGTCTCCCCTGGTAATAATTGTTTTGGTTCCCATATTGTCTGTTTCTGTGGTTATCTCTGTCATATTCATTACTACGGAAATGCGATCTTTCTCTGTAACTATTATTACTCTGCCAGTGGTTGTCACATGGGTGGTGTCTGTTTTGGTCACGATTTGCGTTGTAAGAGTAGCCTTGTCGTGTCGAGTTATTGTTTCTGTCGTCACGGAATTGTGACGGATGTGACCTGTAGTGATTGTTTTCCTGTTTTCGCATCCCGCGACTGTCTGTGTCAATTTCTAATTCTTGTAACAGTCCCTGAAAAGCTTCAATGTCGTCTTTGCAACGTCCTGCCAAAATAATGTGTCGTAAATGTTCAGGCAATTTGATTAAGCAAATGCGGATGAGTTCTGAGGGGCTGTATGGGTTTGAAAGATACTGATTCTTATGCAACATGTCTTCAAAATATTTCATAAGACTGGAAAATTCAGATTGTTCGAAACGTTTCATCATTATGATGCTATGTTTTACTCGGTCTTGTGTGGCTTGAGACCAATATGCTGAGAGGAAGGCATGGTAAAACTCTCCTTCACTGTGGCAATCGTGAATTACCGATCGCATTCTTACAGCTGGTTCATTCTCCAAGTAGCCACACATAAATTCTAATCTGTGTTCTAACGACCAGTTGGGAGGAAAACAATGCGAGAATTGTTGGAGCCATGCTTGTGGATGAATGTCGTTGCCAGAATTCTTAAACGTTTTGAATTTACGTGTAGTAATGAACAGCTTATAGTCAAAATCATCATGTCGGCGAGTCGCATATCGGTCATTGTTCGGTCATGTCGGCCGTTCCATCTCAAAATTCGGTGCACATTGCCAATTTCTTTCATAACTTCCGAAATGCCCTGTGTTATTATTTTGTGGCTGTTCCGTATTTCTGTGTCCCTCTTCCCGTATTGGGGCGCGAGTATCCTCTGAAATACGTAATTCTTGTATTACCTGTGTCAGCTGATCTTGTACTTCCCGGATTTCTCTTTTGTACTGTGTATTGATTTGATTTTTATTCTGTTTGAATTTTCTAATTTGTTCATACTCTTCTGTGTCAGTGAAGGCTACAGGTCTTGTGTCATTCAGATCATCATCTACCTTTGTAGATAAGTTAGTAACCTGATCCGAAAGTTCGGCTACTTTCTCCGATAGTGAACACATTTCCTCAGTGTGTTTTTCTGAACCAAGTTTCAGAGTGTCCATTTGTGTTGAAATCGAATCTACTGTGTCCTTTAAGTTTTCCCGAGTTTTTGCAAGTTGCTTAACCGAATCGGTAGATGCAACTGAGTCAATTTTAGCCCACAAGGTCTCATGATTTTCATGAACAATGGTTTGCAGTTCTTTTATGGCTGCTTCGTGATTCTGTAATGCATTTTCATGCCGCGAAAAAATAGGTTGAAAATGCTCACAAATTTGTGTTTTTACGTCATTACAGACTTTTTGACACTTCGATTCAATGTTATGTAACTCAGTAGTTAAATCTTCACGTGTTTGTTCAAGTGTGGTGTCTAACTTTTGAAGATTTTGTTCCATTGTGTCTAACTGTTGCTGTGTTTGTCTCTGGTGTTGTTCCATTGTGTCTAACTGTTGCTGTGTTTGTCTCTGGTGTTGTTCCATTGTGTCTAACTTTTTAAGATTTTGTTCCACTGTGTCTAACTTTTGAAGCTTTTGCTGTGTTTGTCCCATTTGTTGTATTAATTGTAATAACAATGCATTGGTGTCTGAAACATGTTCCTCAGTGCTTTTCGGCAGTGAATTTACACCGGAAACATTCACATTTTGACAAGCAGAAAATGTGTCTTGACTTATTTGAGAAAACGGTGAGGATCCAAAACCTGAATCTACAGTATTTGCGAGATCGTGTCGTGTCATTTCGGCTTCCTGAGGCGAGCTATTGCTGACCGATCGATCGATAATGCTTCCCTCTTCACTAATTGTTTCACTGTCCACGCCATTGTTTGACGCCCGCTCCATTTCCCTGTGCACAGTTACCAAATTACTACTTTGAACATTAGTAAATTCATTACTCTGCAGCGCTGATAAGCTACGCTCGTCGTCACTATTATTTCTCAGTTTAGTTTGGAGCCTAGTGTTACGTTTTTCACACGCCATAATTGTCACAATATTTCACACGATAACAGAGAAAAGCACAATTTGAAGTGCAAAAATAGGAGAACACAATAACATAGCACTGAAAATAATATCTAGTTAATTGCAAGCGTAGCTGCGAAATACTTGGTGCAAATCTACATGCATGCCACAACTGTTTTACTGTACAACAATGAAAGGCTACAACTACAAAGGAGATTCTCTCTACAATTACGCGCTAGCAATAAACAAAAGCTACACTAAATACACAAACTACAAGAAAAAATCAGAAGATTCCAGTGAGGTATCCTAGGCTAAGGGTCGACATATGAAACGTCCCCACTGAACAATTATACATGACTGTGGTTAAACTGACACACAATATTTTGTTAGCGCAACGCAATCTGACTTTCAAAATTCCCTACAAAAGAATGGCCCTGACTAACATTAAACTATACCTTTCACAAATCACTTACCTCACAAAAATCTTCGCTGCTCAAGCTACTGCAAAACAGCGAGCGCCACTACTGACAGCTAAATAAAAGATTCAAACTACTGAAGGCACTAACTACTGATAGGGATAGTTAGCAAATGAAAGATATTAATAGAGAACAAACAATGTATTTACCTTGATATCATCATATATAAATATAGCAGTTCATGACAAATTTCAAAACTCCGCCATCTCTCTCCCCACATCCACCACTGCTGGCGGCTCACCTCCAACTGCGCAACGCTACGCGCTGTTCGCAACCAGCTGCCTAACACTACAATGGCGAGTATTACAACAATGCAAAGCAGCCACAGACTGCACACAGCACAGCCAGTGATTTTCATATTGAGCGCTACGTAACGTTGCAAATAAGAAAACATAAACAGCCTACTTACATAGAGAAAACATAAACAGCCTACTTACATAGCCCCCATGCTCCCCACAAAAAATTTTACAAATTGGTTTGGGCAGTGCCCAATACAGATTTGAAAAACATTTTTCATATTTACAATAACAAAGAAATCAAATGCACACACTTATTGATACAATGTTGGTCAAAAGCTAAAATTGTCTCACAGTCCATAAAGACAGTCCTAATCGTACATAACAGGAGAATAGCAGTGTTTTTCTCAAAGTCTGAGCAGTAAAAGAAAATGCACATGGAAGTAGTGGATTTCCATGCAGTCTTGAAGAAGTAGTGTTGTCCTTCCAATGGAAAGACAGTGCTGACTCTCGACATGCAGACAGGTATTGGGCCTCAACAGAGCAAACCCACAGCAGAGTCAGTCGAAATTTTGAAGAGTATTGGTAGGTAGGTCATCACAGAGCAGACCCACTGTAGTCCTGGTAGAGATTACGGTATTGGTGGGCCACCAGAGGTGCAGACCCACTGCAGTCCTTGTAGAGATAATGGTACTGGTGGGCCATCAAAGATGTAGACCCACTGTAGTCCATGTAGAAATAATGGTATTGGTGGGCCATCAAAGATGTAGACCCACTGTAGTCCATGTAGAGATTACGGTATTGGTGGGCCATCGAAGATGCAGACCCACTGTAGTCCATGTAGAGATTACGGTATTGGTGGAACGTCCCCTTTGAACAATTCTACATGACTGTGCTTAAACTGACACACAATATTTTGTTAGCGCAACGCAATCTGACTTTCAAAATTCCCTACAAAAGAATGGCCCTGACTAACATTAAACTATACCTTTCACAAATCACTTACCTCACAAAAATCTTCGCTGCTCAAGCTACTGCAAAACAGCGAGCGCCACTACTGACAGCTAAATAAAAGATTCAAACTACTGAAGGCACTAACTACTGATAGGGATAGTTAGCAAATGAAAGATATTAATAGAGAACAAACAATGTATTTACCTTGATATCATCATATATAAATATAGCAGTTCATGACAAATTTCAAAACTCCGCCATCTCTCTCCCCACATCCACCACTGCTGGCGGCTCACCTCCAACTGCGCAACGCTACGCGCTGTTCACAACCAGCTGCCTAACACTACAATGGCGAGTATTACAACAATGCAAAGCAGCCACAGACTGCACACAGCACAGCCAGTGATTTTCATATTGAGCGCTACGTAACGTTACCAATAAGAAAACATAAACAGCCTACTTACATAGAGAAAACATAAACAGCCTACTTACACCTGCTAAGCGATTCTTCGCGCAAATCAATACTATAGCCTGGATAATCTGAAATTGAAGTAACGTGCTATGCCTTTGCGGTTCTCAATCAAAGATAAAAATACTCTAGGAGGAAGTATGTGTTGGTATGGGCGCACGACAAAGCTACACTAACAAATGGAAAAGTCAGGCTGGTGTCCCACCGCCGCCTGGGGCGTCTCCAGACCCGTTTCCGATCTCATCGAGGCTCAGTTCGAAGTTCGACTCATCACTGAAGACAACAATATTCCAGTCAATGAAATTCCAGACCGAAGAGGCGTCTGAAGACCGCCCAGACAGCGGTGGGATACCAAGCACTATGGGACAGCCCCTAGAACTCAGAACTACTTAAACCTAACTAACCTAAGGACATCACAAACATCCATGCCCGAGGCAGGATTCGATCCTGCGACCGTGTGTGTTGGAATACGCAGATCATTATGTTAGACGGCTTGCAGTAGGACATAGCGCGTCGTCAATGTTTAAGATTTTGTTTTCAGGTTATTTAAGTTTAGGTGGTAAGTCATTATGGTGATGGTGTATCACAGCTGCTTCTGTGCTTGCATTTAGAACTTGTTATGCAGGGTTCCAGCAATGGACACAAAGTCGGCCATCTTCAGAGCATTTGTTTTTATTGGGTTGGTTGACGAAGGGAGGTGCTCACAGACCTCCCTTCATAGTATAGACTGTGTCTAAGCGATACTCTATGTCATATGACTGTAACCTCCCCGCTATGTATGTTTCTGTATGAAATTTTGTCCATCTTTACCTCCCACTGTAAAGAAAATCTACGTACTAGCAAAACTATGTGCTCACAAACTATTATCCAACTTAAACTCATATGCCAACCTCTGACTGAACAGAACCGGAATGTCCCATGACCTGCAGCTAGTCTGAATTCAACTTCTCTTTATATTAAATGAGCAACTGAAGTAAAGCTATGACCTCGCCCCAATCAAAAGTCCCACTTACCTCGCGTCTTGACAACATTGTTGCAGATTTCTCGAAAGCACAGCAGCAAACAGCAAGCAGGCAGTCGCGAAACTAGTTTTCTATTTCTAAATAACTATTCAGACTGTTACCTACCACACGGTGCACGGTACAATGCGTAATGATAAACCTTTCAACAGTGCAATGGGGAGAGTGGCTACTCCTATGAAATGATATTCCAAAACCGTGATTTGAGAATGAAGTAAGTATTCAAAAAGATAGAATAAAGCTTCGCGTGATCTTCATACACCACCTTGGCCTGAACAAAGTGAACAATGATTTAAAAAGGGTATTATATTAACAGTTAATTTCTATAAAAAAACCAAACAGATTAATCAGTTGATGTCTTACTGCATGACACAGGATAGTGGTGTGGTCTTTCTTCCGGCTCTGAGCAAGTTAACTAGTTGACAATAGTTGTTCTAACAAATCAGCTGCACAGCGCTGCAGTGTTGCCTCAGACTTCTTCACTTCAAAAATAATAACATTACTCATAATTTCTATTCTCTTCGTTTTCCAATACGTACATCATATTCATCCTGGCTGTCCTTTGCAATAAATTTTCCCTCGTCTAATAGATATTATAATCACACGTGAACACAGCACTTCTGAATACGTGCATCACCTACCACACTTCAACTAAGAATGTATCAGACTGCACTGTGGCAAATACTGTGCCACAATAAGACCAAAGATTATTTAACAGTAACTTAACTTGCTTTCTATCCGACGTGCACATCGATAGCATACAAAATCGAAATGACATAACTTTACATGACATGTCTGAAGCATCACTGACATAATGAGTCCTGTTGTTCTCCGTATTCAAGTCTCGCAGATCTGCAGTCTAGCTACGTCAGTACAACAAAAGTTTTGTTCTACAAATGGTCATCCAATACAAAACAGTTGGGTAAAATCCATGCATATTGCTGCCACGACGTAGATCCAATTCTCCCAATCCATCTGTCAGGTCCAACAACCCTACCACAACAAAGGTCAAAATTTCAATAATGATTGTGGTGTTCCTCACGCTTCTAAATACTGCATTTTCGGGCAATAACAAAGTTATTATGTGGCAGATGTCATTAGAGCACAGTTAATAAAGTCATTTCATGTAATAATGAATAAATTAGGCACTCATCTTTTCGTGTTTCCCACGCTGGTCTCGTTGTAAAATCATGGCTCAATCGTCGAAAATCTAGGTGATGATGATTCCAAGCTCGGATGCAAAGAGGCCTAAGTTTTATTCTGCTATATTCAAAAGTTTTGTAGATGCGCTTCACAAACCATTCTTGAAGATTAAACCTTTCAAAGTTAGCACAATGGTGATGTAAAAAAATAATCAGCACTCCGAATTTAAGTTACTCTTCCTTTTTATTGCTTTTGTTGCAATATCACGTAACACACAAAACATCACTTCACAATACAAAACATACTTGAAAACATCTTCCTCACTGTTAAATTTCACATTTTATAAGCTGACTACGTTATGCGTCTTTCCAACATGACGTCCAAGACTTGACTTTCTCAAGGTCCGACTCTCTAACTAATAATCGCTTACGCGCCCAAAAATCAGAGTTACAAGTACGTCAAAGATCATAGTGACAGAAGAAAGAATACACATAATAATAATATCATTGCAACATAAACATATCGATGTGTCAAAGTACCTCTACATTAATGAAATCAAATCTGAATGTTGTCTCAGAAATATGTTAACTACTTTACAGAAACACGGTAGACTATTGCTGGTATCGAGAGGTTCAGGTGAGCTACCGTAATGGTTACGTAATTCAGGTACCATTACACAGGGAAGTTCAAGAAAGTAGTGCACAATGTCGATGTAATATGGAGTGGTATCTTCTGCTTCGAAAATTGATTCCATTGCGACCCTGTGCGTATGTAGATGTGTTCGGGTTTGGTGAAAAAAAAAGAGCGAGGTGATGTTGGTAAACTTCTCCTTGAAATACCACACATTAACTTTCATACTGTTATAATCGTAGTCAAAATCACGGCAACCTCCTTTCGATTATTCAGCGCTCTGAAATTCCCTCACTTTACAGAAGTATAACATGGAATGTGCCCTCACCTAAAATCACTTACATGCGTAAGGTAGCCTCAGGAAATGTGCAGCATATGCTCAACGTTTATACATATATAAATTAACATTTTCCACTCGAGCTTCTGTATATATGTTTGGAGTAATCTCAGGAACTTCTGTACTGATTTTGAAACAGCTTTCACTAACTGACAGACTGATTCACGAGGAAGGTTTGTGGGCATAAAAAACAGGTGTAAGACAGCCTGACTGCAGAATCAGGGTGGCCGAGCTACAACTACTGGAAAGTTGGTATCATTTACCGCCAACTTACTGCGATGCAGGACGTATCAAATATTAAACTAATAAGAAAATATCTTCTTGTATCAAATTAGTGTTTAATGGGTGTGAAGGGGAATCCGTGAAAAAGTTACATAGAAAATATAGTGCAGTCGACAATTAGCAATAGCATCCCAGTTTGTTTCGAGGAACAAATCCACAAAATATGAACACAGTTTTCAAACTCCAGAAAAGAGCCATAAGAATAATAACCAAAAATAGTAGTCGAGATCATTGTAAATACCTGTTCAAAACACTGGGGATTTTAACTGCACGATGTGAATGCATTTACCAGTCAGTTGTACACATCAAAAATAACATTGGTAATTACTGCACAAACAACTCTGTGCCGATATACTTTGCCGCAGATATAGAATGTGACTTCGTCACAAGTTTATTGAAAAGTGATCTTCGGTCTAAGCTGGCGGGCCGTTTTGATTTACCCGGGCTATGAATGTGTGACTGCCGAACTTGTTCAAATGCTGCTTCCTGGATGACACAAGGCGAGTTTCGGTGAAACTATTACACCAATTAATAAGTTTGTCTCTGAGGATACATTGTCCTGAACTGTCTCTGGACTGTAGTAGCGGATTTGGATTGATGGTCGCGCGAAGTGGCCGCGTGGTTAGAGACGCCATGTCACGGATTGTGCGGCACCTCCCGCCGAAGGTACCTCCCTCGGGCACGGGTGTGTGTGTTGCTGCTAGTTGAAGTTAGTTTAAGTAGTGTGTAACTCTAGGTACCGATGACCTCAGCAGTTTGGTCCTTTAGGGATAAGCATACATTTGAACATTTTTGATGCATGAAACCCTAAACGAGACAGCGCACGTTTTACACTGTTATACGACTTCAAGAGGACTGTAGGACTAACTCATTCGCGCATGTCACCTAGCGGGAACATCGGGAACTAATAGTGTTAGGCGGGAATAAAACTTGAATATACAGGGTGAGTCACTTAACGTTACCGCTGGATATATTTCGTAAACCACAGACCGAACGTGAGGAGAGGGGCTAGTGTAATTTTTTAATACAAACCATACAAAAATGCACGGAAGTATGTTTTTTAACACAAACCTACGTTTTTTAAAATGGAACCACGTTAGTTTTGTTAGCACATCTGAACATATAAACAAATACGTAATCAGTGCCGTTTGTTGCGTTGTAAAATGTTAATTACATCCGGAGATATTGTAACCTAAAGTTGACGCTTGAAACCTCCGACGTTCAGTTGCGTGTTGTAACAAACACGGGCCACAGTCGGCGAGCACCATCTGCAGGGACATGTTTACGATGACGACCGTGTTTACGAGTGTGGCTGTAGTGCACTGTTGTGGTTTGGTCTAGCTGTCGCAGTGTCCGTATGTAGCGCTTGCTGCTATTGTTATTTTGCATTCGTCTCCGCACGCAGACCAACTGTAGTACACCGTGTTAGCAGACGTCTGTGATAGTGTAGTGTTGTAGGAACTGTGGCCATGGTGTATTCGAACTCTGAAAAGGCGGTGATGATACTCATCTATGGCGAGTGTCGACGAAATGCAGCTGAAGCCTGCAGGGTGTATGCAGAACGGTACCCGGACAGAGAGCTTCCAACGTGCCGCACATTGCAAAACATCTACCGCCAACTGTATGCAACAGGTATGGTCGTAGCACGCAAACTAGTCCGTAACAGGCCCGTCACAGGAGAAGCGGGTGCAGTTGGTGTGTTAGCTGCTGTTGCCATGAACCCACACATGAGTACACGGGACATTGCGAGAGCCGATGGACTGAGTCAAAGTAGTGTCATGCGCATACTGCATCGTCACCGCTTTCACCCGTTTCATGTGTCGCTACATCAGCAATTACATGGTGATGACTTTAATCATCGAGTGCAATTCTGTCAATGGGCATTAACAGAGAATGCGTTGCAGTTCTACATGTTTACCGATGAAGCGGGTTTCACAAACCACGGGGCAGTGAATCTACTGAACATGCACTACTGGTCCGCGGACAAGCCTCGCTGGCTCAGACGGGTAGAGCGACAGCGACCGTGGACTGTAAATGTATGGTGCGGAATCATTGGCGACCACCTCATTGGTCCTGACTTCATTGCAGGGGCCCAAACAGCTGCAACATACATCGCGTTTCTACAGAATGATCTGCCAACGTTGCTCGAAAATGTCCCACTGGAAACGCGTCGACGTATGTGGTATCAGCATGATGCTGCACCTGCACATTCCGCAATTAACACTAGGCTGACCCTTGACAGGATGTTCGACGTGCGTTTCATAGGACGTGGAGGACGCATAAATTTGCCAGCCCGTTCTCCTGATCTTACACCACTGCACTTCTTTCTGTGGGGTGCGTTAAAGGAGAATGTGTACCGTGATGTGCCTACAACCCCAGAGGATATGAAACGACGTATTGTGGCAGCCTGCGGCGACATTACACCAGATGTACTGCGGCGTGTACCACATTCATTACGTTAGAGATTGCAATTGTGTGCAGCAAATGATGGCCACCACATTGAACATCTATTGGCCTGACATGTCGGGACACGCTCTATTCCACTCCTTAATTGAAAACGGAAACCACGTGTGTACGTGTACCTCACCCCTCATGGTAATGTACATATGCGTCGGGGAAATGACCAATAAAAAGGTGTTAGCATGTGGACGTAATGTGCTGTTCCAGTCTCTTCTGTACCTAAGGTCCATCACCGTTCCCTTTGTATCCCTTCGTAATTCGGTGCTCTCCGATACACACGATCGAACAGCGGAGGAATGGTACTCAAGCATTAACTTTAGGTTACAATATCTCCGGATGTAATTAACATTTTACAATGCAACAAACGGCAATGATTACGTATTTGTTTATATGTTCAGATGTGCTAACAAAACTAACGGGGTTCCATTTAAAAAAGCGTAGGTTTGTGTTAAAAAACATACTTCCGTGCATTTTTTTATGGTTTGTATTAACCAATTACACTAGCCCCTCTCCTCACGTTCGGTCTGTGGAATCGATTCGTCAGTATTTGATGTGGTTTACGAAATATATCCAGCGGTAATGTTAGGTGACTCACCCCGTATACTGCATTCAGCGCTGTATCAAACATTTCTGTAAGTTATTTACCCTTTTCACAATTAAAGGTTAGTTTTGTGTAACTAATTTCTAGAAAGCCTCTGTAACGAGGCGATCGTTGAAAGACGAGACTGTTTGCGAACGACGCCATCGATGAATCATTGGTTTCACCTTTTTCTTTTGCCTCTGCAAGAACGAAGTTCTTCGGACTAGTTCAGGGTGATTACATTTTGGATGATCCATGGATCAGTGTTTTTCTCTGTTGTGATTCAACATGACCCGTCTGCCTAAATTTATCGGTCGTAGAGCAGCGTTATGTTGCGAGTGGGAGACAGCTCATCCACATCAGGCTACAAATAACGATGAAACCGTTGACCAGTTTTCATTTCGGTCATCCACCGTACGAACTCTGCCTTCGCATGAACGGAGAATATTTCCAGTTCCAGAACTTTGCTCTTCTAATGAGTGCAGCTACACACCTAGTCAGTACTACCTACCAAATAAAACTTTTTGGTTTCTTCCTCCTTTGTTAACCAGGAAACATTACACACAGTAGTTTCACTGACACGAGTCCTCGTTTTATATGCCTTTATTTCAGAGTGCCCCGTAAATCTCCTCATAACTTTTTGTTACCTTTACAATAGTTGTAACTATGTGCCCGTGTGTGTCACATGTAAAAATTACCGTCGCATTTTCTCTATGTAACAGTGGATTAATGTTTCACGATATCTTTCCCATTTTAGGAGAAGGCACTGGAGTTCAAATAATATTGAGGTTGTTGTGTTTGAGCATCATAAACACAGAATTTGGAGGAAAAATCGTTAAGTATCGCAGTTATTTATTTCATGACAATAGCATTAGTAATAAACCGTGCAAATAAATGCGGTATAATAAACACAACAAGTGCTACTGTACACATCGCAGACAGCAGTAAGCCGATTATCTAGATTTGAATTCTAAGCTCTCGAAATATGTCATCACCATGAACAACAGTCGACTAAACGCGTGCTGTAATCTCATAGCGGTTCTTCCCACTCAATGTTGTCCGTTTCGATGAATGTTTTTGAAGAGAAGGAATGAGAGGAACATGTTCAAAGTGTCGTAAGGCACCGGCTTCCAAGACATATTCTGTACACAGAGATAGGGAAGTCAGCATGCTGTTACGTGGTGTCTGAATGTATAATTTGCTTTAAATCGCACTGAGTACGTTTCATCCTGATTTTTGATCTCATAGTATCAAAGAGAGATGATGAATGCTAAGAAATATTACACTGAGTTGACAAAAGTCATGGGATAGCCATATGCTCACGTATAGATGGTGGTAGTATGGCGTACACTAGGGCTGTCATTTTTACCCAGATGAATCCTGTGCAAAGGTTTCCGACGTGTTTGTGGCCGCACGACGGGAGTTAAAAGACTTCGAACGTTAGTTAGACATAGACGCACGGGAATTCCATTTCAGGAATCGCTAGGGAATTGGATATTCCGAGACTCACAGTGTCCAGAGTGTACCGAGAATACCAAATTTCATGCATTATGGGTGAAGCAGTGGCCGACGGCTTCAGTTAACGACCAAGAGCAGCGGTGCTTACGTAGAGCTGTCAGTGAAAACAGACAGGAAACACAGCGTGAAACAAATGAAACAATCGCAGAAATGAATGGGAGACTTACGACGGATGTATTCGTTAGGACAGGGCGGCGAAATTTGGCGTTAATGCGATATGGCAGCAGACGAGCGACACGAGTATCTTTGCTGACAGCACGCCATCGCCTGCAGCGCCGGTCCTGAACGTGTGACCATGTCGGTTGGACCCTAGACGACTGAAAAACCGTGGCCTGGAACACATGAGTTCGATTTCAGTTGCTAAGAGCTGATGGCAGGGTTAGAGGGTGGTATAGACTGCACGAAGCCATGGATCCAGGTTGTAACAAGGCACTGTACAAGCTGGTGATGGGTGCCTAATGGTGCGCACTGTGTATGGCCCAACTGATCGTTGACTAGATATGGTTATTTTTGGCTATCTGTAGATCATCTGAAGCCATTCATTAACTTCAGGTTCCCAAACAGCGGTGGAATTTTTGTGGATGACAATGCGGACCACAATTAGTCGCCATTTATTTGAAGAACATTCTGTACAGTTCGAGCGAACGATTTAGCCACCCTCATAGCTCGACATGAACGCAATTGAAAATTTATGGGACATAATCGAGAGGTCACTTCGTGCACAAAATCCTGCACCGGCGCCACTTCCGCTAGTATGGATGGCTATAGAGGCAGCATGGAGCAATATTTCTGCATGGGACTTGTGGAGTCCATCCTACGTCTAATTGCTGTACTAGGCTGGGCAAAAAGAGATCCCACACGGTATTTGGAGGTATCCGAATTCAAATGGCTCTGAGCACTATGGGACTTAACATCTGAGGTCATCAGTCCCCTACAACTTAGAACTACTTATACCTAACTAACCTAAGGACAGGATTCGAACCTGCGATCGTAGCAGTCGCGCTGTTACGGACTGAAGGGCCTTGAACCGCTCGGCCACCGTGGCCGGCTGAAGGTATCCCATGACTTTTTCACCCCAGTGTATCCTTGTATCTATCGATGCTGGTACATCTAGGGATTTAGGCATTTAGAAACACTGAATAGTGAATTTCTGCTGTCTCTTTCTCTCTTTAGAAAAATTTTGTGATTACTAGTCCGTATAGAATCTACAGGCTCCTTAACGCAGATTGTCAGTACTGAACAGAATAACAAAGACAAAATAAGTACACCAGAAACGTGCAAAACGAGAAAACTGGGATACGGATAGCAAAAGAATTTAAAAAATCTTACGTGCGATGTACAATGCAAAGATGACTGACACAGATAAAGAAATATTTTTAAAAACTTATGATTGCTGCCTTATCTCCAGAACTGAAGAATTACTTTCTCAAACATTATGCCTTTAAATAAGGAAAAATGGAAGAAAGTTTAGGAACAAGCGATCCGTTGCTGACGAGGTCATTATAGACGTAGCAGTACTTCAGATTTGCAAATGATTGGGCCGGAAATCGGCTGACAGTTTGAAATAAACCAAGGTTTGAAGAAACCATGGTGGCATTCGCCTAAAGTGATTTAGGGAAGTCTTGGAAAACGTAAAGGTGAGTGGGCGAACAGAGACTGGAACTGCCACCTCGCCCTGTTCTTTAATCGTGCGTTCAAGGGACGTGAAACATGAAAAGTAGAAAAATAACACAAAAAGCTCGTTCTTTTACTACTCTGTATGCTATTCATTGTCATTCTCAGAAACCTGAATGATTTTCCAATAGTCTACGCTATCGTATGCAGCTTGGTAGTCAATTAAGAGGTCATTCATGCCAATCCCGAATTCAACTATATTTTCTAAAATTTGTCATTGTGTGAAAATGTAATCTATAGATGATTTCCCAGGAAGAAATCCACACTGGTATGAGCCAAACTCCCTCTGAACAACTGGGAGGAGACGGCCAAACAGTATGTTAGAGAATACTTTGCATCCCAGCTTTAGCAGCGTAATTCCTCTATAGTTGTCACATTCCAAGGTATCTCCCCTCTTGTACGCAGGTACTACAATTCCTTCTCTCCACTGTTGAGGCATTTTCTTTCATTCCATACTGAAATAAACTGCTCTGGGGGAATCTATTTCGTCCGCCTGCCACCTCGCTGGAATAGTCCCATTAGAATATTATCTGTTCCTCATTCAGTTCAGTTCAGTTCAGTTTTTTTCAAACTTACTTCAGTATGCGTGAGGCAGGAGTTTATGAGTTATGATTCTGAAGTTGAGCAGTTCTTCAATATGTCTGCGCCATCTATCACAGATTTGTTTCTCCTCACTTTTGATTTCCCTGTTTCATGCTCTATCGAGGCAGTTTTTCCACTAACGGTTTTCCAGACATTACTTACCTTCCTATAATATTTTGTCTCATTCTAATTCCATGAAGCTCCCATCCTTTGTTGTTTGCTTTCATCAATTCTCTTTTCTCGTTCATGGATCTCCTTCTCAGTCGTATTTTCTTTATGAATTTCTACCATTCCTTTTGTACAGTTGCTATCTCACAGTCAGTATCAAACCACGGAGATCTTATCTTGCTTGAGTTCCCAGTTTTTTATTACTGACGTCATCATGGTATTCTTTACAAAGTCCCATTGCTCCTCGATGTTGTTCCACTCTGCCGCCGTTTCAAGGAATCGCGATATTCTTCCCGGTATTGTTCTCTAATTTCAGGTGAATCTAGAACCCATATATTTACAGGGTGTTTCAAAAATGACCGGTATATTTGAAACGGCAATAAAAACTAAACGAGCAGCGATAGAAATACACCGTTTGTTGCAATATGCTTGGGACAACAGTACATTTTCAGGCGGACAAACTTTCGAAATTACAGTAGTTACAATTTTCAACAACAGATGGCGCTGCAAGTGATGTGAAAGGTATAGAAGACAACGCAGTCTGTGGGTGCGCCATTCTGTACGTCGTCTTTCTGCTGTAAGCGTGTGCTGTTCACAACGTGCAAGTGTGCTGTGGACAACATGGTTTATTCCTTAGAACAGAGGATTTTTCTGGTGTTGGAATTCCACCGCCTAGAACACAGTGTTGTTGCAACAAGACGAAGTTTTCAACGGAGGTTTAATGTAACCAAAGGACCGAAAAGCGATACAATAGAGGATCTGTTTGAAAAATTTCAACAGACTGGGAACGTGACGGATGAACGTGCTGGAAAGGTAGGGCGACCGCGTACGGCAACCACAGAGGGCAACGCGCAGCTAGTGCAGCAGGTGATCCAACAGCGGCCTCGGGTTTCCGTTCGCCGTGTTGCAGCTGCGGTCCGAATGACGCCAACGTCCACGTCCACGTATCATCTCATGCGCCAGAGTTTACACCTCTATCCATACAAAATTCAAATGCGGCAACCCCTCAGCGCCGCTACCATTGCTGCACGAGAGACATTCGCTAACGATATAGTGCACAGGATTGATGACGGCGATATGCATGTGGGCAGCATTTGGTTTACTGACGAAGCTTATTTTTTACCTGGACGGCTTCGTCAATAAACAGAACTGGCGCATATGGGGAACCGAAAAGCCCCATGTTGCAGTCCCATCGTCCCTGCATCCTCAAAGTACTGGTCTGGGCCGCCATTTCTTCCAAAGGAATCATTGGCCCATTTTTCAGATCCGAAACGATTACTGCATCACGCTATCTGGACATTCTTCGTGAATTTGTGGCGGTACAAACTGCCTTAGACGACACTGCGAACACCTCGTGGTTTATGCAAGATGGTGCCCGGCCACATCGCACGGCCGACGTCTTTAATTTCCGGAATGAATATTTCGATGATCGTGTGATTGCTTTGGGCTATCCGAAACATACAGGAGGCGGCGTGGATTGGCCTCCCTATTCGCCAGACATGAACCCCTGTGACTTCTTTCTGTGGGGACACTTGAAGGACCAGGTGTACCGCCAGAATCCAGAAACAATTGAACAGCTGCAGCAGTACATCTCATCTGCATGTGAAGCCATTCCGCCAGACACGTTGTCAAAGGTTTCGGGTAATTTCATTCAGAGACTACGCCATATTATTGCTACGCATGGTGGAAATGTGGAAAATATCGTACTATAGTGTTTCCCAGACCGCAGCGCCATCTGTTGTTGAAAATTGTAACTACTGCAATTTCGAAAGTTTGTCTGCCTGAAAATGTATTGTTGTCCCAAGCATATTGCAACAAACGGTGTATTTCTATCGCTGCTCGTTTAGTTTTTATTACCGTTTCAAATATACCGGTCATTTTTGAAACACCCTGTATGTTTGTTGCCTCAACTTATTTTCGATGCATTAGAGATCCTATCTCCCAGTCCCCCCCCCCCCCCCTAGCAAAAATGGTTCGATAATTAAAAAACAGTCTTGATCACAAATTTCTTTTAATCCGAGTGACCGGTTTCAATCCTTAAGGATCATCTTCAGACTCCAGAACGGCAGGTGGACTTCCATGGAGCAAGCTGCGCCGACTCACGACGCTGTACTGACTACTCGAGCACACAATTAGAGTGTGGTTTTACCATGCAGCTAATCCTATGCCACATTCACGTCGTCGTACTGTTTCCATGCGCCACAGTAATATTTATTGGAGAATGTTTGCAGCATGACATTAAATGAGATCATATAGGCTGACGTGACTGTCAAAGAGCAATATGTGGCAATAAAGTTGCACGAAACACTAAATACAAAGAAACAAATATTAGCTTCAAAAGTGGTGACACGCAGAAATACCACCTGCGTATCAAACAAACTAACGAAGACGAACTATATACTTATATGGACATGGTGTCTGTTCTTTCGGAAAGAAGAGACACCATTGCTGACCTGCAGCGGTCTAGAACGAAATTACAATTAATTTAATACCTTCAGCTGCGACGGGTGTTGATATATATCAACGGGAACAAGTGAAAATGTGTGTCCCCACCGGGACTCGAAGCCGTGATCTCCTGCTTACATGGCACACGATATATCTGAGCCACCGAGGGCACAGAGAATAGTGCAACTGCAGGGACTATCTCGTGCACGTCTCCCGCGAGAGCCACATCCTCACCTTGTATGTCCACACACTACATTCGTAGTGCTCACCACAATACACTCATTACTCGTGGAAGACATTCTTACCAACTCCCGTGAGAGTTCGGGGAATATGTGTGCACCCGCACAGAAGAGGAAGGTCATGGCCAGTATTGCCAGAACTATATACTTATATGGATATGGTGTCTGTTCTTTCGGACATGTGCGAAAGAACAGACACCATTGATGACCTGCAGCCCGTCTAACGGGCGTTGGGGTTGGATACTACGAATGTAGTGTGTGGACATACAAGGTGAGAATATGAGTCTCACGGGAGGCGTGCGCAAGATAGTCCCTGCAGTCGCACTGTCCTCTGTACCCCCGTTGGCTCAGATAGATAGAGCGTCTGCCATGTAAGCAGGAGATCCCGGCTTCGAGTTCCGGTCGGGGCACACATTTTCACATGTCCCCGTTGATATATATCAACGCCAGTCAGCAGCTGAAGGTATTAAATTAATTCTAATAACGAAGATGAAGTCTAATTCTTGATCCTGTTCCAAAATTTGAACCATCATTCATAACCAAAGAATTTTACTGACTGACTATCAGTAATTGCCTAATAATATAGCCAGTCCATACTTGGACTAAAATGTCCTGGAGACAAAAACTTAAAGCAAACTGAAATAATTGTGTGTAGCTTACAGAAAGATCTGTTGAAACTCCGATTTTCAGACGTTCAAGTGCATTCGTGACTAAGTTATGGTGTCGTTTCCAGAATCAGTATAAACTATCAGTATGATAGGATCTCATCACCTTATTTTTGTTTGAGTCATCAGTCTTCTGAATGGTTTAATGCAGCACGCCACGAATTCCTCTTTTGTGCCGAGCTCAGAGCAGCGCTTGAACCCTATGCGCTCAGTTATTTGTTATGCCTATTCCAATCTCTGTCTTCCTTTACAGTTTTACTCTTTACGACCCTCTGCAGTACCACGGTAGTCATCTTCGGATGTCTTAACGCATGTTTTTTGCATACATTCCTTTCGCCGGTTATGCAGGGAATCTCGTCAGGCAACCTACTTTTCAATATATTCCTGTGGCATCACATTTCAAACGCTTCGTTTCTCTTCTTTCCCGTTTTCCCAAAGTCCACGATTAAACACTATACAATCCTGTATCCCTAACGCACCCTACAGTTATAGAAATTTCTTCCTCAAATTGAGGCTGATGTTCGTTATCGATTTCTTTTGTTAGGGATGATCTCTTTACTAGACCCAATCTGGTTTTTCTTTCCTCCTCGCATTGTGCTCTCGTATGTTATTTTGCTTCCAAGTGAACAGAATTACTTTACTCGGTCTACTTCGTGATCCCCAATTTTGATGTTAAGTTTATCGCTAATCTCATTACTTTCGCATTTCTTTGGCTTATTCTCAACCCATATTCTGTTCTCATTAGACTGTTCACTCCATTTAACATGTCCTGTAATTGTTCTTTTCTTTCATTGAGGACGGCAATGTCATCAGCAGATATTATTAGATATTATCACTGATATTCTGTCACTAATTTTAAATCCCACTCTCGAATGCATCTCTTACTTCCATCATTGGTGTAGAACTAACAGCAGGGACGAAAGACAACATCTATATGTTAAACCCTCTTTAATCTGATCATTCTTGATCTTTGGTTCTTATTCTTCTGTATTGTTTGTTGTACATATTGTACGTTATCTTTCATTTCCTATAGCTTACTCCTGTTTTTTCTGGAATTTCGAACACATTGGGCCATTCTGAAATGTCGAATCCCTTTCCCAGGCTGAGAAACCTTACACCTCAGTCAACTCACAGTTGTACATCAATCTGAAGTGTCCAGTTGCTATGATCAGTTTTTGATTTAGCACTGCAACTGTGAATGCAGGTCTCTGAACCATGGCTATGAGAGTATGCAAATGAGAGGAATGTCTGTTTCTTACCGCTGTAACGAGGCATTGTGTCTGTAGTGTCAGGAACTAACGTCACATGAATGCTTCAGGGTTTCCTAACACACAGGGAACAATTTTCTAGCCGGCGGGGTGGCCGAGCCGTTATAGGCGCTTCAGTCCGGAACCGCGCGACTGCTACGGTCGCAGGTTCGAATCCTGCCTCGGGCATGGATGTGTGTGATGTCCTTAGGTCAGTTAGGTTTAAGGGGAGCCGGAGGTGCCTATGCTGCCCGTGTTAAAATCACTAAGTTTGAGGAACATTTATGAACAAACTACCAAATAGAAAAATTTGAATTTTTTTTACATATAGAGTGGTTTAGTATTGCAGTTATGACAGAGGGATTTTGGAGTATCTTTTCTAGTTTCCTTCCAATTATTTTTTTATTAATGACCCAAATTTTTTTTACAAGTAATTGCTTTATAATTTAACTGAAATGAAACTACTGAACATATTGCCAAATGGCTGTGTTACAATCTAACTTTGACCACTAGGAGTGCTGTATAAAAATTTCATCTCTCTAGCTTGAGTGGATTTTTGGAAATGTTCCTTATATTCGAAAAATTCTAATTTATGGGAAATGGCTATCAAAGTTTCTCAATACATTCCTGCACTATAGGATGGATTATCAGGATCTTCTTCTTCATCCTCCAAAAGCTTCCTCTTCTGTCTTCTTTTCTGGCCTGTTGTTCCATCATACTTCATATGCCTTTCTCTTCTTTCTGCTCCTCTTATCCTTTCTCTGTCAATATTTCTTAGTGCTCGTACAGTGTTCACCCCAGCTGTAAATCCTAATGCCTTCAGAACTTCACACTTCACACTGTTCCCTTGGTTGTAGGTTGCTATTGCATCATAAATGCCAAAGTGCAGTGTTTTTATGCTTACAAACACCCTTTTAGGAATCATTTTCCAAATCAAATTGTTTACGCTCTCATTAGGATTCTGCGTCTTTCCGTGTAGACATTTGTGTAACAATTCTGGCTGTGTTAAGTCATGAAAAATTGGTTTTATTGCATATATTTCTTAGTGGTCGTACAGTGTCACTAACATATTCACGAAATCTGTCACTTCCACCAGTCAGCTTCTTGCTAGAAGATGTCACAGGGCTATGGTCGGCCATGTGTTGCTTAGCAGAAGAACGCACTGTTTCAGTAATTGTAGTATCGCAACTTGGTATTAGTGTTAATTTTCTTTTCCCTACGTTCTTCCTCTTCTTATATACACGTTTACTAAAACGTGGCATCGTAACCAGAACAACGCTTTACACAAGAAGTATAATACTACAAACAACAGGTGCAACACTGAACTAATTCGAAACGGTAAACAGCAAAGAGACGATGTTCCGCGCTCTTAGCGCTTCATGGCGCTGTATGCGTAACAGGCCGAGAAAATCCCAAGCAGTTCGCCAGGAAGTCACGAGAGGGTGTTAGATGCATTCAGCTGCCGCCCATTTCCTCTGCAGGCGTGGGGGAAAATGGTAATAACTCCACTCCTAGGGCGAGTAGAACAATAATTCAAAGCTTACATTAAAGAGGAATGTTCCAATTAATTTTCGGTAGCAAAAAAAAAATAAAATCGAAATGTTTTTTATTTGACCACCTCCGGCTCCCCTTAAGTAGTTCTAAGTTAAAGAGGACTGATGACCTCAGATGTTAAGTCCTATAGTGCTCAGAGCCATTTGAACCATTTCACTGTAAAAAGCCAGGCAACTAGCATCTTAAAATAAGGCACTGGAAGTTATACAAAATGTAACTAACGTCCCACATGGTTACCACGCGGAGTGGCCGCGTGGTTAGAGGTGCCATGTCACTAATCGTGCGGCCCTTCCCGACGGAGGTTCGAGTCCTCCCTCAGGCTTGGGTGTGAGTGTTGTCCTTAGCGTTAAGTTAGTTTAAGCAGTGTGTAAGTCTAGGGACCAATGATCTCAGGAGTTTGGTCGCTTAGGAATTTACACACATTTGAACATTTGGATGGCCATGCTTCGACCGTCCAACAGGGGGCAATCCTACAACTGTTAGAGACCGCAGACTGCGAGGACCTCTTCTCTTCCGCAAGACACGTGATGGAAAATGGGTCCGTCTGCATCCTCATCTCCGAGTGGTATTTAAAGCTGCGTTCTGGCTAGATCAGGCCAGTTCGCTGGGAATGAGTTTTCCTGGCCCAGGCGCCGATTCTTCAAGGATTCCATCAATCAGGATTCTGACTCGAGAGCTGCCTACGTCTGACTCCGTAACCCTGCATGCTATGCAACGTGTTCCGATGCTGGCCACAAGTCTGGCAAGGAGCTTTTGTGGAAGGTTCAAAAATGGTTCAAATGGCTCTGAGCACTACGGGACTTAACATCTATGGTCATCAGTCCACTAGAACTTAGAACTACTTAAACCTAACTAACCTAAGGACAGCACACAACACCCAGTCATCACGAGGCAGAGAAAATCCCTGACCCCGCCGGGAATCGAACCCGGGATCTTGTGGAAGGGCGTCCCATTCCTTCATCATCGTGGTTGACAACTGTGGGATGGTCTATTACGTCTCACCAAAGCGCCCCCCACGTGCTCGATGGGATTTAAGTTGGGGGAGCAGGCAGGCCAGTACCTTCACCGAATATCCTCTTGATCCAAGAGTTCCTCCAGCTGCGCTGTTCAATGCGGACGCGCATTCTCATTCATAAAAATGAAGCCATGGCCGAATGCACCCCTCAAAAGACGCTCAGGGGGAAGGAGTATAGTGTCACAATGATGCTGACTGATGAGCGTATCGTGTTGAAAGATTTGGAGGTCCATACGGACATGAAACATTATACCTTCCCGCATCATAACACCTGGACAACCAAAGCGATAATGTTCGGCAGTGTACGTGGGTGCATTATGTGTTCCCGCCTCTCATCTTATGAGGGGATTTAATGCTCCCGAGAAATATTGTCGAACATGATCGTTTCGGTAGTTCATACTTTATGGTGTGGAAAGGCACAATATTGCACGTATGTTTCTTTTCAAGAGTGCATTCGGCCCTGACTTTATTTTTATGGGTGACAATGGGCGACCACATCGAACAACACAGGTGGAGGAGCTCTTCGAACAAAAGGATATTAAAATTACAATGAAATGAATACCCCTAGCTGCACATCTGAGGTCATCACTCCCATAGAACTTAGAACTACTTAAAGCTAACTAACCTAAGGACATCACAGACATCCATGCCCGGGTATGGATTCGAACTTGCGACCGTAGCGGTAGCGCGGGTCCAGACTGAAGCGCCTAGAACCGCTCGGTCACACAGGCTGGCCCTCGGGGACAGTTGAAAAATGTGTGCCCCAACTGGAACTCGAACCCGGGATCTCCTGCTTACATGGCAGACGCTCTTTCCATCTGAGCCACCGAGGACACAGAGGATAGTGCGACTGCAGCTAGGGGTATTCATTTCATTGTAATTTCATTATAACGAGCTGCATGGTCAACGATGGTATATGTTCTTTCGGACATGTCCGAAGAACCGTGTCCAGCCATTTGTAATGTGTAGAGGACCGACTTAAGTCTCGATGACACCAATGTAATCATTGTCTTTGAATGAAAGCGTCATTCCTGATGGTCTCATTGCGTATTTCTTTCATTTGCTTACTGTACTATAATGCAGCAGTTCTTTCTATGTGTGTCCCAAGTTTCATCGAGCTATGTTACTTGGCAGTGATATTTGTTGCGAAAATTAGTATCATCCTTAAGTTTTCCACACCAGTGCATAAGCTGGAATGGAATTGAGCAAATAAATGAGACAGTCAGTTTTATGTCAGGTGCTGTGAGACGTTGGAAGTCAACATGCGGGCAGAGGTCGGAAGACAGAGGCTCACCAGACTTGGTGATCGCGTAGAGAGTCAACATAGCTTTTCCTGAAAAGATGGACGGCGAAATTCTACCGACAGGTTCACTCTAGCACTCCAGGGGTGCTACCGGCAGCAGTCGTTACTGCCATGTGCGCCCAACATACTGAGGAATGACAGAAATTGAAAGCCATTAATCACAACCCTGAATTTAAATATTGTATGTTCTCAGAATGAGATTTCACTCTGCGGCGGAGTGTGTGCTGATATGAAACTTCTGGCAGATTGAAACTGTGTGCCGGACCGAGACTCGAACTCCCCTGCATAAATATTGTGTCATGCTGCCTCTATAGCCGTCCATAATTTCGAACGTGTTGCAGGGCAGTAATTTGCGCACCAACTGGGCTCTTCATCATGTCCCACAAATGTTCCATGGGATTCATGTCGAATTGTCCAGAATGTTCTTCAAACCACTCGGGAACAATTATGGCCTGGTGACGTGGCGCACAGTCATCCATAAAAATTACATCGTTGTTTAGGAGCATGAAGTCCATGAATGGTTGTAAATGGTCTCCAAGTAGGCGAACATAACCATTCCCAGTCAATGATTGGTTCAGTTGGGTCAGAGGACCCAATACATTCCATGTAAGCACAGCCTACACCATTACTGAGCCACGACTAGCTTGTAAATTGCCTTGTTGACAACTTGGCTTCTTGGTTTCCTGGGGTCCGTGCCACACTCAAACCTTACCATTACCTCGGGTTTCACATGACCAGGCACAGTTTTCCAGTGGTCTAGATCCACCAGATATGGTCACGAGCCCAGGAGAGGCGCTACAGGCGATGTTGTGCTTTTAGCATAGGCATTCACGTCGGTGGTGTACTGCCTTGGCGCATTAACATCAAATATCTCCACATTGTCCTAACGTATGGGTTCGTCGTACGTCCCACATTGATTTCTGTTGTTACTTCAGCAGTGTTGCTTGTTCTCGGCACTGACAACTCTACGCAAACGTCGCTGCTTTCGGTCGTTAAGTGAAGGCCATGGTGGGGGGAGGTAATATCTGAAATGTGGTATTCTCGGCACACTCTTGACACTACGGATCTCGGAGTATTCAATTCCCTAAAGATTTCTGAAATGGAATGTCCCATGCATTTAGTTCCAAATACCACACCGCTTTTAAAATCTGTCCCGTCGTGCGCATAACCACGTCGGAACGATTTTCACATGAATCATCGGAGTACAAACGACAGCTCTGCTAATGCACTGCCCTTTTATACCTTGTGTATGCGATACTACCACCATCTGTCCCATCTGTCCCATGACACAGTGTTTGATATAGCGCCTGTGCGAACATAAAGCTTCGAACCTTGCTCTATCTAGCGACATGTGCAATGTGTTTTTATCTTTCACAATAAACAACTGAAATCCGTTTACTCTTTTTGAATCAACCTGTGCATATGAAAGGCTGAGGTTTTGTGGAGCGGGTAAAGGTCCTTGATTGGCTGGCACTACCACTCATTGTGTTTGCCAGTCTAGAGACGATAGTGCTCGAAGACCCTTGGCCCTCGCGGTCGGGAGACGCACAAGACTTCGTCATCGATCCTCGTGACAGCTTTGAGGAAAATAGTGCAGAATACTGGCGAGATGTGTGACCTTGTTCTATTGGTGTTGGATTTGTCTTTACAGGACAAGTTCGTGGCGTAGGCATCTTAGTAAACAACGAAAGAATTTTGTTAATGGTTCCTAAAGGCAAAGATGAAGGGTGTAGTATAAATGGGACGCGATTATTGCAATAAAATCCTGTATTTTCTGATTTAGCTATTTCCATTCCTGATTGTGTCCAGGTTGCTACCCTTGCGTTGTGTTAGTTCCTGCTGATGTTGTTGCACATGCTCTTGCAATCTGCTGGGTGTATCCTCTGCGCGACAGGGCACAGAGGTAAAAACATAGCTTGATCGCAGTTGTGCTTGGGCATTACAAAGAAGATTTAGGTCTGCTGGATTCCGCAGGTTACTGAGTCTGCAGGCACTAGTACAACACAGTAGTGGCATTTGAATTCCTAAACACTACACGCAAATTACCCCGTCGCAAGCAAATATTTATTGGTTTGGAACTGCATAACATGAAGCAAGAAGGGATAGATAACATTCCATAGGAATTTCTCAAACCATAGGGGAGAGTGGCCAGTAGACGACTATTCAACTGGTGTGTAGAATCGACGAGATTTGTGACATACCTTCAGACTATCGGAAAAGTATCATCCACTCCATTTCGAAGGTAGCAACAGCAGATAAATGCGAGAGTTACCGCATATTCAAATTAGCAGCTTTTTTGGTTGCTGACAAGAATAATATACTGGAGACTGGAAAAGAAAATTGAGGATATGTTACATGACGCTCAGTTTGGGTTTATGACAGGTAAAGGCAGTGGAGAAGCGGTACTGACGTTGCGCTTGGTAATGGAAGTACGACTGAAGAAAAATCAAGACACGTTCACATAATTTGTCGATCTAGCGAAAGCGTTCGAGGATGTGAAACAGTGCAAAATGTTCGAAATTAGGAGTAAAACAGGAGAGGTTTACAGAATCTGGAACTATACAATATGTACGAAGATGAAGCCAGAACAACAAGGCTGGAAGACAAAGAACGAAATGCTCGGATTATCAAGAGTGTAACGATGGGATGCGGTGTTTTGCCCCTGCTGTTCACTCTACACATCGCAGAAGCAATAATGGAAATAAAAGAAAGATTCAAGAGTGGGATTAAAATTCAGGAAGAAAGGATATGAAGATAAGATTCGCTCGTAACATCGCTATCTCCACTACAGGGAAGGAAGAATCCGAGTACCCGTTTAATGGAGAAAGGACATGGATTGGGAGTAGACTGGAGCAAAATGAATGTAATAAGAAGTAGCAGAAATGGGAACAGCGAGGAGCTTAACATCAAAACTGGCGAACACGAATTAAACGAAGTTAAGGCACTGTGCTGTCTTGGAAGATAAATGACGCATGACGAACGAAGCAAGGAGGACTTAAAAATGAGATCAGCACAGGCAAAGAGGATATTCCTGGCCAAAAGAACTCTACTAGTATCAAGCGTAGGCCTCAATTTGAGGAATAAATTTCTGAGAACGTCCGTTTGGAGCAGAGCGTTACATGGCAGTGAATCATAAACTGCAGAAAAACAAGAACAGAAAGAGTCGAAGTGTTTGAGATGTGCTGCTACAGAAGGAAGTTCAGAATTAGGTAGAGTAATAATATAAGGACTGAGAAAGTTCTCTGCAGAATCGGTGAAAAAGAAGGTAGAGATTCATAGGACATAAAGCATCAGGGAACAGCCTCCTTGGTACTTAAAGCCGACAGTAAAAATTATCGGGGAAGACAGAGACTGGAAAACACCAAACAAATAATTGAGGACGTAGGGTGCAAGTTACTCTGAGATGAAGAGGTTGGCACTGGAGAGGAAGTCGTTAAGGTGTTGTCTGTAGGCCAGTTGTCAGCTTGCCCCATTAATCTTCTGGCTGTGTTTGGCATGGAAGTGCCTGTGCCCTTCATCAGTATACCGGGTGATCAAAAAGTCAGTATAAATTTGAAAACTTAATAAACTACGGAATAATGTAGATAGATGCTTGGAATGACATGGGGTTTTTTTAGAACCAAAAATTAAAAAAAAAAGTTCACAAAATGTCCGACAGATGCGCGTGGTTTGGTGATGATCGTGTGCTCAGCCGCCACTTTCGTCATGCTTGGCCTCCCAGGTCCCCAGACCTGAAGTCGCAAGTGTATCGTGATCGACCGACATCTCTAGGGATGCTGAAAGACAACATCCGACGCCAATGCTTCACCATAACTCCGGACATGCTTTACAGTGCTGTTCACAACATCATTCCTCGACTACAGCTATTGTTGAGGAATGATGGTGGACATATTGAGCATTTCCTGTAAAGAACATCTTCTTTGCTTTGTCTTACTTTGTTATGCTAATTATTGCTATTCTGATCAGATGAAGCGCCATCTGTCGGACAATTTTTGAACTTTTGTATTTTTTTGGTTCTAATAAAACCCCATGTAATTCCAAGCATGTGTGTCAATTTGTACCTCTCTATCTACATTATTCCGTGATTTATTCAGTTTTCAAATTTATACTGACTTTTTGATCACCCGGTACTTGTGTTGTCAGTAAAAATTGTTTTCCGAAGAGCGTTGCAATGCCCCAGGTAAACTATTGGTGCTAGAGTATCTAAGGAAATGAGGAGGCTTCCTTGAGGAGACGTTGGCCCGAGCGGGCGTGTGGGCGCGCCAGCCAGTAAGGTGTGTGTACCTGGAGTGAAGGTGAGGCCCTGCGGGGCCACTGACTACACTCCAGCCCACTCCACGCAACGCGGCCACGGCCGGGCCGCGCGTGTCGCGTCCCCAGGGACCTCGGCGCTCCTCGGCCCTGCTCGGTACTCGTCGGCTCCCCTCGGCGACCTCTAGCGGAAGCCGGACGTGAGGCGCGCGCGCCGCACGCTACGCTATACGCTACCGGCCGCAGCCTAGGTCTAGGTCAGGCCCAGGCCCAGGCTCGCCAGCATGCTGACAAGCTCTCGCTGCCCGGTACGGCAGCCGTGACCAATCGGGATATGGAGCCAGCCTCAACTGACCCGTAGCCCGCGTGACGTCTCGAAACCGGCGCCATAACACGGCGAGTCAAACCAACAGCGACTCAAAGGAAGGCCTCGGCGCTTGTTGGCGAGTCAAACCTACAGCGGCTCAAAGGAAGGCCTCGGCGCTTGTTGGTGACGTCACGTCAGCTAGGCAAGGCGAACGCCAGGTCTGTTACAGGCAGAAACGCCTGGGCGTGCTTATCACTATAAATCTCTTATTTTTGGACAAAATGTTTGGTATTGTTTTGGATTCTGCCGTTTTATTTAGACGAAAGATTTTCTTACTATCCTAAAACTACATATGAAGATCATAGTTCTGTATTACTGAATCCTGTCAAAACAAACGTAGATCAATATGAGAAGATGCTTTGCCCCATTGCAAGCTTCGGAAATGTTACATTCAAGTAACTATATTTTCTTGATCCATTTTGCTATCGAAACTTACCCCAACCCCCTTACAATTAACTCGTTTCTTTTGTTTATTTTCGTTTGACATCGTCACTGGAAATGTGAACTAATTTACATGTGTAAATGTCCAACTGTTGCCAGTCATTAGATTACAGTCGTTTTCAACGAAAGGAATTATAAACAGGAAACAAAATAGCTTCATACACCGAAAATACTGCTGAGCTTAAACTTTTTTAATCATGCACATTAGAAAAGATAAATATTCCCCTCTTGCAACGGAAAGGAGAAACTTTATAAGATAAAAAATGTTATTTGATAAAACAAGTATCTCTCTTTTGCCTCTTCTTCTGTCCGGCGCCCCTCCCCCTACGTGTACAATCGCAAGATATTTCATTAACATTCAGTGCTCCTCACCCCATAGTCAACCAAGATACCTAAAGAAGAGCACCAGTATGTTCACAGTTTCTTGTAAAAGCAACCCAGTACAAATAAGGTAAAGAAGCACGAATTCTGTTGCTGCTGGACCATGAAGTTGTTTTTGTATGTCAATCCTTAAAACAGGTGGAAATTTAAGTTCAGGAGTACACTATTTGTTAAGAAGTGTAATGAATTGCACAATTAATTGATTGCAGAAATCTCTCGGAACAATGTGTGTTGGTCAACTACCGCCAATAGTTCCACATTTTCCTGTGTCAGAGAGGGAGACACCACCATTATGAGAATGCCTGCAACAGACCTGGCGTTCGACATGCCTAGCTGACGTGACGGCACGAACAAGCGCCGAGGCCTTCCTTTGAGTGGGTGTTGGTCAAACGTGGCATTCCATTCCTGGCGTAATAAATTACAGGTTGATTAACAAAGAATAGAGTTTGTTGTTCATTACAGACAAACTATGAAATATAGAAACGTATTGCGCCTGTTAATGGATAGAGGAAAGTTCAAAGTCTTATATTCGCATAGACACTATATCATACATTTAACAAGAATGCCATGCCTTGCTCGAGAATCATCGAAACGGTAGTCCATTTCACTACACACACGAATCAACACGTCAGCTTCAACAGTTCGATTTCTCTGTTCTTGAAGAGTAACTGCCGTAGGTGGGACAAAGACTGTCTTTTATGTACCCCCAGCGAAAAGCCGGCCGAAGTGGCCGTGCGGTTAAAGGCGCTGCAGTCTGGAACCACAAGATCGCTACGGTCGCAGGTTCGAATCCTGCCTCGGGCATGGATGTTTGTGATGTCCTTAGGTTAGTTAGGTTTAACTAGTTCTAAGTTCTAGGGGACTAATGACCTCAGCAGTTGAGTCCCATAGTGCTCAGAGCCATTTGAACCCAGCGAAAAGAATCGCGTGAGAGGTCTGGTGACTTGGGAGGCCAAAAGCAATGAATGTGAACCTGTTGTCAATCTCTTCCGATCCAGCTTTGTGGAATAGTGTTGTTAAGATAACCTCGCACCTCATGGTGAAAGTGAGGCAGTGCTCCCTGCTTAAAAATGAAATTGAACTATTTGTGAAGTTGAGCAAATAACCAATTTTACAGTATGTCCAGTTATGACACTCCTGTCACGCTTTCCAGTTTCACAGGTTCGTAAACTTTGTGAACAGAAATAGCACATTAATTTTTGCTGAGTCTGTCATGTTCGAGGACGACGCCAGGATTTTGAGATTCCCAGAATCTTACTTTACTCGATAGGTGAATCGTCGATTCTTCAGAAAAGATGAGTCTTTCAGAAAAAGTGTCTAGCATATCCCGGTGAACTGGATTGCAAAAGTCGTACCACCTGTTTTGGTCGCTGGAACGCAGTTGCTGCAGTAACTTCAATTAGTAAGACTTCATATGAAGGGCTTATTTCAATAGTGGTACAAGTCCATTTCCTCCACTTTTCTGCCTATAATGCTTCTGAAATTAATGATCCAAACAAACAGAAAGAAAGGTTCATCTCTAGCATGAACCTATATGCTTGAATATTTCTGGTATCTCAACTGAAGATTTTTCAGCGCTCATTTACCTTTAGGACTCTGTACCTCAAAATTAACAAAAATGGACTTGTACCACTATTGAATTAAGCCCTTCATATACAGGCGTCGCTTCAGAACGCGGCACACCATTGTTTGAGGTCGGTGAAGTTCCTGGCCTGTCCGCCTTGGACTTCTGAGGGCGCCATGTGATAGCATCTCGGATCGTTCTACATTTTTCATCAGACGTACATGGCTGGCCGGTACTCTTCCCTTGGCATATGGAACCAGCTTCCAAGAATTTGGTATATCAATCGTACAATCATAAATCTGCCTGTGCAGGGGCTGTTTCTTGCTGAGCCGACGGTGGAATGCACGCTGCACTTGAACAATGGATTGACTTAGCGCTAATTCCAACACACAGAATAATTTATCTTGTGATGTGGTCGCCATGTTGGTATAAATCAACAACAGCGCAGCTGTGTCGAAACTTTGAACCTTCCTCTGTTCAGTGACATGGACAATGTGTTTCTGTCTTTTATAGTTTGTCAGTAATAAACAACTGAACTATGTTCTTTCTCTTTGAATAACCCAGGGCTCCGTTTTGACATTGACCTTCTGGACACCACCAACATTGATCCTGGGTTCCTGAACACCGTGATAGCTGGAGATGAGTCATGGGTGTACGGGTACGAGCTAGAAACGAAAAGACAGTCGTCGCAATGGAAGCATCGCGAGTCTCCAAGCCCGAAGAAAGTGCGGCAGGTGCGAAGCAGAATCACGGTGATGCTGACTGTCTTCTTTGATGTCCGTGGAATTTTGCATCACGAAACACCGGAAGGAGAAACAGTGACAAAGGAGTACTATCAAGATGTTCTCCAGCTACTCCGTGACTCAGTTCGGCACGAAAGACCAGACATGTGGACGGCGAAAATCTGGCAACTGCGTCACGACAACGGCCCCACACATTCATCTCACGCTGCTGCTGCGGTCGCAGGTTCGAATCCTGCCTCAGGCATGGATGTGTCCGATGTCCTTAGGTTAAGTTAGGTTTAAGTAGTTCTAAGTCTAGGGGACTGATGACCTCAGATGTTAAGTCCCATAGTGCTTAGAGCCATTTTTGAACCATTCCACTTGATCCAAAATTTCTTTGCCAAACATGGAATTACAGCCGTTCGCCAACCTCCCTACTCTCCAGACATGGCTCCTTGCGACCTGTGATTGTTTCTAAAATATAAGACGCCACTGAAAGGATTCCGTTTCGAGAGTAGAGAAGAGATAATGCGGAACACGACGACGGAGCTGAACACCATACCAAAAGAAAATTTCCATAGGTGTTTCCGGCGGTGGAAGGATCGGTGGGCAAGCACAAGGGGCCTACTTTGAAGGGGATTAGGGCTCCGACCCCATCAGGTATTCGAAATATTTTTTTCTGGCCAAAGGTCGGATACATTTTAGGCAGGCCTCGTATACCACCAAAACGATAATGTTAGACAATCTTCCTGAGTGAATTATTTGTTCCAACGTCTTCCATATGATGGTACATCCAGCATTTTCGAACATGGTTTTGGAAGTGCAAGCGTTATGGTGTTCAAAATGGTTCAAATGGCTCAGAGCACTATGCTGCTTAACTTCTGAGGTCGCCTAGAACTTAGAACTAACTAAACCTAACTAACCTAAGGACATCACACACATCCATGCCCGAGGCAGGATTCGAACCTGTGACCGTAGCGGTCGCTCGGCTCCAGGCTGCAGCGCCTAGAACCGCACGGTGTGATAGTGTATGAAGGTATAATGTTGTATGGGCGTACTGATCTCCAAATCTTTGAATACAGTCCACTCGCTCACCATTCACCTTCGTTATGATCCTGTACTCCTTCCCCATGTCCATCTATCCAGGAACGCATTCGGCCCGAGTTCATTTTTAATGGATGACAACGCGTGATCGCACCGAGCAATGTAGGTGGAGGATGCGTCGGAACGAAAGAGAAACACACTGCAGTACATCGACCATCCAGCAGTCGACAGCCGCGCTGGTGATTGAATGGAACGTCTTACCACAACAAGTCCTCAATATCCTTGGAGGCCAGTGTGGATGCACGTTGCAGAGCACGCATTGCTGTCCGTGCTGATCACACACTCTGTTAAGAACTGTGATGTAGTCCGGAGAATGCGGTGCCAAAGCAAGGTTGGCACCTCACGAAAACCACAGAAAACGATAGATCCGCATACCGTACCGACGAATGAGATACACCGGCATAGCCACGCCTCCTGGAGCTTCAATACGCCACCGTAATCGACGGTCTACTTACGGTTGAGCAGAGAAACGCTCGCCCCAGCTCGCGGCCACCGATCAAGCAGACTGCATAATCTTAGATAGGCGGTCGGTGTATTGAAAGTCTTAGGTAGAACTTTTATCTGAACATTATTGCAATCATACTTCAAGTGAAAAATGTTGTAAATTTGTCTGTATCAAATGATACTTTAATACTCTGAGTGTGTTGCAATTTCCCAGAACATTCCCGTGCAAATAGACATATGAAGTAGTACAACTTCATATCTGTAGTGTAACAAAGCGAACAAATATTTTACGTGTTGTAGTTCCATTTAGCCTTCTCCTGGAGCAAACCAAAGAGCTTACTATTCTACCGTCGAGTGCATTTTCACCTGGGACAACAAAGAACAATGTAGCGCCGTTCTTAATGTCCAGTGGAATATCACGAATCGCGGTAACTTCAATGTTATTCCTATCCTATTCCTTAAATTGTCACATCTCGTCGTCTCATAGCGTTTTTCTTTCGATTACCTTCCGTACTATACTGTAGCAGTTCACTCAGTGTATTGTCTACGTTCCTTTGAGCTACGCTGATTGGCAGTGAGACACCACGCGTTGTTGACTTCCTCACTTTGTGAGGCCCTTTCTCTTGATTAATCCGATGTTTCTGAAACTTTAATCGTTTGTTTGGTTCAAATGGCTCTGAGCACTATGGGACTCAACTGCTGAGGTCATTAGTCCCCTAGAACTTAGAACTAGTTAAACCTAACTAACCTAAGGACATCACAAACATCCATGCCCGAGGCAGGATTCGAACCTGCGACCGTAGCGGTCTTGCGGTTCCAGACTGCAGCGCCTTTAACCGCACGGCCACTTCGGCCGGCAATCGTTTGTTTGTCTGCACATGTACATTATATCTACCGATTTCCGTCGCATTCGGATAATTCGTTCATGTTGCATCGTTTTCCTTTTTGTTTTTCTTTTTTTTTCTTTTCAATGTTTCAGTGCTCCACTTTTAAGCGTATTAGTCCTTTCTACTAATGATATGAATTGTGTAGTAAGCAGAAGGAACTGTTTGAACCAGGTTTAGCAAGGGCTTAAGACTTTCGTGCGAACATTATTGTCAAGGACAATGCGCAACCGCAATTTTTTCACACACACGGCCATTCCCTCATGCAAAACGTGAGGAAGCTGCTCTACAGCTGCAAAGGTGAAAGGACACCGGAGCTATCCATCCCGTTTCTGCAAGCCAATGGACATCGCCCTTAGTATTCTCAAGAAGCCTTCACGTGGTTTATGGTTGTGCACTGACTTCAAGGCAACAGTAAACCCGCAAATATTGTGGATTCTTTTCCTCTTCCAAGTCCGGAGGAACTGATCGACAGATTGCGACAGGCAAAGACTTTTCCAAGACTGATTTGCGTGAGGCATATTTACAGTTACCGTTCGACGAGCAGTCAAAGCAATACTTTGTGATAAACACTCACCTAGGTTTGTTCCAGTTTCAATGACTACCACTGAAATTGCTTGAGCTCCTGAACGTTTTGAACGCTTCCTGGAACAGTTAACGGCGAAAGTCCTTTTCTGTACAATCTATTTAGACGACAGTGTCGTCGCGGCTCGTACACCTGCTGAACATTTAGCAAATTTAGAAATCTTGTTTCAAGTTCTTCCTGCGGCCGGCCTAAAGTGCAAAAAAGAAAAATGCCTCTTTTCCAAGAAGAGATGACCCAATTAGGTCACGTAATTAATGCACAGGGTTTTAATCCTGCTACATCGCGCTTGTCTGTGATTAGAAACCTGGCAGTGCCTTGTAATGTTAAGGAGCTCGAATCGGTCATGGGGAAGCTCACATATTACATCAAACTTACTGCTAACAGGGCACAAATTGTTGCACCACTCCACGGGCTGCACCGGAATAATGCTCTTTTTGGTTGATCCAACTAATGTCAGAACGCACTTCAGCAATTAAAGGGCACATTGTTTGATTCCTTCATACCTGGCTAAGCATTTAGTATCATATGTGAACGAATCTTCTTACTGGATCGTAATTGTGCTCTCCCACACAACTGGTTCTTCTGATTGACCTATTGCTTTTGCCTCAAAAACTGCTAACAAAGCGCATTCTAACTAAAGCCAGCTTGAAAAAGAGGCACTCGCCGTTACGAATGGTGTTACAAAATTCCTACCAATATTTGTACGGTCAAAAGTTCAAATTGCTGATAGATTAGCAGCTTTTGCCAGCCTTGTTCAATCATGCCAAGTCCCTCCCACTTGGATAACACAAAAATTGCCACACAGTTTGAAAGACATTCCACATCCAGTGGCGCGTCGCTACTTTTCGCATGATCACACATGTGATGATAATCAGCAAAAAGCACTTGTATGGCAACCATAGCTAGAGAGACAGAAATCCAACGAAGCTGGAGGGAGGGCACTGGACCATAGAGAGCAGATAAAGGTGACAAAGGAGGAAATTCTGATGAATCTTACCACATGTTGTTTGAAGTCGTTGCGCGAGATACCCGCACAACAGGCTAAATATGTGATATAGCTAGCACTGTATGTTTACCAACATTACAACGAAAAATTCGCGCGAATAGGAGTTTACAACAATGGAAGTACAATATTCCTGTTACGAGCGGACGTGTTATTTTTATAGGAAACTATGGGAAGGCACAAAAGGATAACTACCCGACATTCAAACTGCCTACCTCACAATGCTTAACTCACGAAGTCGGAATAGCGAGGTCAGTAACCGCCGGCGGTACATTTTGTCGTTGATCGTGGGACTCTGCTCGCTGTTTAGTTACAGCTGCCCGTTGGTTTTCTCAGAGAGACTGTCATCCTGCGCACGATGCGAGCAGCTTCACGGTCCCTGAGCGCTCGTTTCGCGTGAAGGCAGGAAGGTACAACTGCTGTCCCGTGCTCTGCGCCCACAGACGAGGAGAAGAATCGTGCCACAATTGGTTATTACAGCCCCGGTGTTTCGGCCACGCACCAATGCTTTTCAATCCCTTTCGGTGTTTTCCATATTCTCCTTCCGCCGCCTATTCTGCGGAGAACCATCTCATTCCTTACCTTACCAGTCCACCTAATTTTCAACTTTCTTCTGTAGCACAGCACTTCAGCCGCTTCGATTCTCTGCTGTTCCGATTTTCCCACAGTCCATGACCCACTAACATACGAGGGTTGACTGAAAAGTAATGCCTCCACCTTCGTAACTCTTCAACAGTTGGCAGCATTGGTATGCGGCAGGTACTGGTTTGCTCCGTAGCCTCTTCTCTACAGCTCCACTTGGCGGGAAGCCTTAGCATTGAACGGTTGTGTTGTTACAGTGTAAAGTATGGAACCCTGCACAGACGGTCGTTCAATGCGATTCAAGCAACGTGCAGCCATTGAATTCTTGATAGCAGAAGATGGCACCCTAAAGGAGATTCATCAGAGAATGAAAGCAGTTTATGGTGGCTGTGTTGATGTGAGTGCTGTCCGTCGTTGAGTGAATAAGTTTAAAGATGTTGAGGCGGGAACATCTGACCTGAGTGGCGAACACTGAGTCAGACGTCTTGTGACTGCAACCACCGAGTTTCACAAGCAAAATGTTGACAGAATGATTCCGGACGATCGTCGTATCACTCAGAGAGAAATTGCAAGCACAATCGACGGCTAACAAAGATCCGAAGGGAAAAGGTAAATGTTTTCCTGCAGTATGATAATGCCAAATCATACACTTCAAGTGCCACCGCAGCAGAACTTCAGAGACTGAATCTCACCACCGTACGGCATCCTCCATACAGTCCAGATTTAGAACCATCTGCCTTCCACATGTTCCCGGTAATGAAAGACGACCTGCGGGGACATCATTATGCTTCTGATGAAGGCGTTGAGAGAACTGTGAGACTGTGGTTGTGGAAACAATGTCGACTTCTTCCGTGACGGCTTCAGGAAATTTGTTGAGCGTTGGCAGAAATGTATCTAATTGGCTGGTGTTTATGTGGATAAGTGAATATTGGTAAAAAAAATGGTTGAAATGGCTCTGAGCACCATGGGACTTAACATCTGTGGTCATCAGTCCCCTAGAACTTAGAACTACTTAAACCTAACTAACCTAAGGACATCACACACATCCATGCCCGAGGCAGGATTCGAACCTGCGACCGTAGCAGCAGCGCGGTTCCGGACTGAGCGCCTTAACCGCGAGACCACCGCGGCCGGCTAATATTGGTAATTAAAGATCACATTCTAAGGATTATTTCTGTGTTTGATTTATTAAAAAATTCCCAGCCAAAAGTAATTAACGAAGGTGGAGGTATCACTTTTCATTCTACCCTCGTACAATGCTGTGCTCCAAATGCTGTTTCTGAGAAATTTCATCCTCAAAGTAAGGCCTATGTTTGATCCTAGTAGATTTCTTTTGCCCCGCACGTCGTCTGTGCCTGAGATAATCTGATTTTTATGTCTTCCTTGGCTCGTCCCCCATGGGTTATTTTTCTTGCAAGATAATATAATTCCTTAACTTCGTCTACTTTGTGATCAGTAGCTTTGATGTTAAGTTTATCGTTATGCTCATTACTTTAGTCTTTCCTCTGTTTACTCTAGGTCCACACTCTGTACCTATTAGTCTGTTCATTCCATTCAACGCTTTTTGTAATTTTTGTTCACCTTCACCGAGAGTAGCAATGTCATCAGCGAATCTTGCCATTGTTATCTTTACCCCTTGAATTTTAATCCTACTCTTGAACCTCTTTTTTATTTCCGTGATTCCTTCTTCAATGTATAAACAGAAGAGGCGAAAGGCTGCATCGCTGGTTTACATCCTTCTTAATCCGACCACTTCCTATCTTTTTGTTCCCTCTCGATTCTTGTACATATTTTACTCGTATATTCTCCTGTTTCCGTAGAGCTTGCTCCTGTTCTTCTTAGAATCTCGGACATCTTGCACCATTTTACACTGTGGAACGCTTTTTCCAGGTCAACAAGTCCTGTACTTGAGGAAGAAGCCAGTAAGTACAATTCCAGCAAGTTTGCGATCTAGGGGTTACAGATGTGTACATCAATAGCCGAACTACCGTTTGAGGGTCCAGTGAAGAAGAATTTAGACAGAAATGATAATTTTTTTGTTTTCTGTCAGCCTTGAATTCTCGACAATAAGGGAAAAATGTAATAAACGTATTTGTTGGTATGCAGTAGAACAGCTCATACCTCGGGTTCCACTGGTGTTGCAAAGTTAGGGTCAAGTGTTTTGGATAGCCCTTGGACCATTTGTCTTATTGTCACGATTCTACAGTACAGGATCAAAATGGTTACACACTTCCTCCTGTTTAGACAAATGGAGCAAATCGGTTAGAGGTTTTTTTTCGGTTGATGTGGTCAACGGTGAGCTTGGTAGGACTTATCACGGCGCCATTTTTTCATGGGCATTTCCACGCAAAAATCCATAGAAAGGGTTTTTGTTATATTTTCAGCGTTAACAGTGGACCGAAACCCAGCAGACTATTCCAAGGCGGCTGTGACCAGCCAAAGCCTGAAATTCTTACGATGTAGTTCTAACAGCCCGATCTCGGAAAACCTTGAAAATTTTCTTGATACTTCACTCCAAGACACAGGTTCAAAGTTATCCTACTTCTACAAGTAAAATCCGGTATGAGGCGAAATCTAAATAATAAATAACCGGAGCAAATTGCTCAAATTTTGATGGCATATTCTCTAGACTTTTTCCAAGAACTCTATCTCTTATCGAGAAAGACCCAAGAAACTTGTTTTTTGGGTACGAAAACCAAGCCGCGGATTTTGAGATGGCTGTGCACAGAAAATGGCTGTAATTTTTACGATATATTCCTAAGGTTCCGATATCGAACAACCTTGAAAATGTTTTTCATGTCTTTATCCTTTACGAGATATAGAGGTGCAGAATTATCCTACATGTACAAGTAAAATCTGGTGAGAGGCGAAACGTAGTTTGTAAAGTGAAGTAGTTGTGGGTTGGCAGGAGAGCCAACACCGGGTACTAGAGGTAGCCGAAAGGCACGCGTTTTAGCTCACGCAGACTGACGTGAGGTCTGGAACAGGACAAGGAATTTAGACTTTAGAAAAACGGACGTAGCTGGTGGAATACTTCACTTTAATCCACTAATGATGAGCGTCGCTCTTGACGGTACATGATTACAGTATCAACAGTAACTGGTACTGGCGCCTTGCTAGGTCGTAGCAAGTGACGTAGCTGAAGGCTATGCCAACTATCGTCTCGGCAAATGAGAGCGTATTTTGTCGGTGAACCATCGCTAGCAAAGTCGGTTGTACAACTGGGCGAGTGCTAGGAAGTCTCTCTAGACCTGCCGTGTGGCGGCGCTCGGTCTGCAATCACTGTTAGTGGCGACACGCGGGTCCGACGTATACTAACGGACCGCGGCCGATTTAAAGGCTACCACCTAACAAGTGTGGTGTCTGGCGGTGACACCACATTCCTCCCCCGCAAATCGGCGGACGGTTGTGGCATAAGGCTTCCGCCCGCCGTGGGGAGGACCCCATGTTGACGTATGCGACGAGGTGGGAAGCCTAACAACAGGCGAGGCTGTGCACCCTGCCATTCGGACCGCGGGGAGCTAGGAAACGCCTGAAAACCTTCTCCAGGGTGCACGCCAACATGCGGTGTATGCGCCCGCAGAGAGACAGGAGGGGCCGAAGGATCGACCTCCATCGGGCCGGGGCACCGACGGGCGAAGACGACATATGGTCCGGAGCGGGCAAGAGTTCCATGTCGGAGGACAACTGGTCACGGGAAGCGATCGGCGGCGCGTGACCCAGGGAGGTGCCCGGCGGTTGCAGCGACGCGTCCACTGCGGGCGTCGCCAGCGGGAGAACAGGCGGCGGCGGCGCGTCGCCATGGGGCAAAATGGAAGGCAGGGTCGGTAACACCTGGGGCTGAGGCGAGCCAGTAGATGGGTCCCCAGGGCGCTGACCGGGCGGCACCGTCGCTGAAAGCAGACGGGGAGCGCCAGATCCCGTGCGACGACAGAGGCGCAGCTGATTGAGATGCCGACGCACCTCACCAGAGGCCCCCAAAACCAGATACATAGCGCGGCCGAGGCAGCGAAGAATGCGCCCTTCGAGCCAACGCCGTGAACCTCGATAGTGGCGGTAGTAGACAACGTCGCCCGGGGCAAAAGCAGGTGTCTGCCGCTGCACAGGAACCTGATGCGGCGGATGTAGCAAAGACATCAAGGTGCGATGAGGGGCGACCGTGAAGCAACTCAGCCGGCGAGCGACCATCTCGGGGCTGAGAGCGATACGAATACAAAAAGAACAATAACGCGTCCTCCCGAGAATGCGACTCTTTCAACTTCAACATCTGTGACTTGAAAGTCCTGACCAATCGTTCAGCGGCACCGTTTGACTGTGGCGAAAACGGCGCGGACGTCAGATGTTGAATACCATTGGCCTTTCAGAATGACAAATTCTGCGGACATGAATTGTGGGCCATTGTCGGAAACAATAATCTGTGGAAGACCTTCAATGCAAAAGATAGCGGATAACGCTTGGATGGTGGCAGATGACGTCGTGGAAGACATCCGGAGAACAAAAGGAAAATTACTGAATGAATCTACCACAACCAACCATCGAGCATTCCAGAATGGACCAGCAAAATCGATGTGTAAGCGTTGCCAAGGGGAAGTGGCTTTTGGCCATGCAAAGAATTTCCACTGTGGTGCGGATTGTTGTTCGGCACACACCATGCAAGAAGAGCACATATTCGTAATCGCGGCATCGATTCCGAACCAACTACAGTGCTGACGAGCAAGTTGTTTCGTTCTCACTATACCCCAATGTCCTTGGTGGAGAAGCTGTAAGACAGAGGACTGTAACGAACGTGGGACCACAACCCTGGACTGATCATTATCTGAACGCAACAGCAAAACACCACGTCGTACAAAAAGTCTCTCCCGGTGAGCAAAAAATTGGCGAACCAACGTATCCCCGATCCGTGACTTTGACAAGGGCCATTGCGTAACAACAAAACGCAGAACGGCAGCAAGGACAGAGTAGGCAGCTGTGGCTGTAGCTACACGACGAAAATCAATCGGAAACGATTCGACCACGCCATCGGTTTCCGAATCAATGAACATGCAAGCAAGTTCGGAGGAATCGAATGCTCTATCCTCAGCAACAGGCAAACTGGATAAAGCATCGGCGTTTCCGTGCTTAGCAGTGGACCGATACAAGATATCGAAACGGTACTGCGAGAGGAAAATAGACCAGCGAGCGAATTTCTGCGCAGTACGTGGAGGTACAGGCTTGGTCGGATGAAAAAGCGATGTCTAAGGTTTGTGGTCTGTGATGATGGTAAAGCGACGACCATACAAGAAATCATGAAACTTTGTAACACCAAATACGAGAGCCAATGCTTCTTTCTCGATCTGTGAATAATTTCGTTGCGCAGACGAGAGCAATTTGGACGCGAAGGCAATAGGGCGATCGTGCGAACCATCTTTGTGCGCAAGCACAGCACCGATCCCGAAATCCGATGCATCCACCATCAACAAAAGGGGCTTCCGGGGATCGAATGGCGTAAGGCAAGTATTGGAAAGCAACGCCGATTTCAACTGGCGAAAGGCGCGTTCGCATTCCGTCGTCCAGACGAACGGAACACCTTTACGGCGTAAGCGATGAAGCGGAGCTGAAATGGAAGAGGCGTGTGGGATATATTTATGATAATAGTTTATTTTTCCCAGCACACTCTGTAGCTGCTTCAAATTCTGCGGCGAAGGCAAGTCTTGTATGGCACGGAGGTGCTCTGGATTGGGATGTATGCCTTGGGCAGTGAGTACATGTCCCAGGTAGGGTAAGTCACGAGCAAAAAACACACATTTGTCCTTCCGCAAGCGAAGACCATTTTGTCGCAAGGCCTGAAATAATGTTCTGAGATTGGCTAAATGTTCTTCTTCCATCTTTCTGGAGATAACAATATCGTCCAGATAGTTTGCTGCAGTAGGGACCGACGCACAAACAGTTTGTAGATATTGCTGAAACAATGCAGGGGCGGATGCACACCCGAATGGCAGTCGTTTGAATCGATACAAACCAAGATGCGTGTTAACCACCAAAACGCGCTGGAATTCTTCGTCCACCGGTATTTGCAAGTACGCATCTGCTAGGTCCAACTTCGAAAAATATTTACCCGGGCACAGTCAAAAAGATCTTCCGGGCGGGGTAAAGGAAAAGTTGCAGTCACTAGTTGTGGATTCACTGTTGCCTTGAAGTCCACACAAAGTCTCAATGTTCCATAAGGATTTTGCAAAATTACTAAGGGTGATGCCCAGAGAGAAGCCTGCACACGTTCAATTACACCTTGTGATTCCAAATCGTGTAATGTTTTTGCGACCTCATCATGCAATGCGTGGGGAACATTGCGCGCTCTGAAAAATTTCGGTTGCGCATTTAGTTTCAGTTCCAAATGTGCTTTATAGTTCTTAGCGCAACCGAGGCCCGGTGCAAAAATGTCTGCAAATTCTTCACATAGACGAGAAACACTGTCTGAAGGCACAGTCTGGATCGCTGATAGGACCTGATTTACTATAGACAAGTTAAACAACTGAAATAAATCGAAACCAAAAAGTTCACTGCAGAAGCAGAACGAAGGACGTAAAATGACAAGTTTTATTTGTCCCTTGGATGTTGCAAGAAGGCTGCACTGTCCTAACACAGGGAGCTCGTGACCTGAATAGGTAGTTAACTTAACAGTAACGGCACGCAACGGAGGTGGGCCCAGCAGTTTGTAAGTGCATTGATTGATCAGTGAAACTGCAGCCCCGGTATCGAGCTGGAATGGTATCACTTTGCCGTTAATGTCCAAGTCCACAAAAAGTTTATTGTCCTGCTGATGACAAGAGTGACTATCTCGTGCAATGTGAACTGACACTGGTACAAAATCACTTGCGACTTGATGGGAGTTCCGGCGATGTCGACGCACATTATTTGTGGAACGAACACAGTCACTGTTAGAGAGAGTGGCACTGGGCGGAGTGGCATGAACTATATGAATTTCCATGGGCGAAGTGTCGCGAGCCTGAGTATCCTTGGTTCGATTCCGATTCTGGCGCGAAGCAAGGGGCCTGGAATGGTTTTGAGCTTCCGATCTGAGCTTTTTCTGGCAAACACTTTGAACATGTCCTTTTTTATTACAGTAAAAGCAAATAGCTTTGCGTGAAGGGGAATTCTCACGCGAATGTCTAGTAGCACACCGCGGGCATGATTTTAGCACTGCATTTGCTTGCTGGTGCAGTGCACGTGGCTGAGAGCCTGGCGGCAGCGGCGCGGTCGGGCGCGAGGACTGTTTACTGTTTCGTGCAGCTCGCCCGGCGGGCCAGTTAACCTGACACACGAGTGGCGAAGTTTCAAATGATTCCTGAGCAAAGTCAAGTGTGTCCTGCCAATCCAATATGTCCATCACTTGTTGAAGGGAGGGATTGACTAGTTTCAAAATCTGTTCCCGTATACGAACATCAGAAACGTTCTGTGCAATTGCATCACGCACCATAGTATCTGAATAATGGAGTCCGCATTGACACTCAAAAGCACAATCCCTAGTAAGGCCTTGGAAGGTTGCACCCCACTCCTGATTAGTCTGACCTGCCGTACGTTTTGTACGAAAGAAGGTATATCGTTTGGCAACTACATTGACTGATTCTTTGAAATATGCATCTAATGCAGACAAAATTTCGTCGTAGGACAGAGTTGCTACGTCGCGTTGTGGAAATAATTTGACTATCACACGGTATGTGTGCACCCCTACAGAGGCTGCCGCTCGTTACCTTGAATTCTGTAGGCGGCGAGATGGAATCCAAATTGGCGTGGCCACTCCGTCCAGCTTTCCAGTGCAGCATCAAAAGAACGAAAAGTTGGTGCAACTGCGTGTTGTGGTTGCGTTAGCGGTGGAGCGGTGGCTGCCGCATCGTTTTGCATTGCACGTTGACCCTGAATGAGCCGTCCAAGGGCATCCAGTAAGGCCTGCGTCTGCTGATTCTGTAAGCGATAAAATTCGGACAGTACATCTGGAGATTGTGGCGAAGCCATTACACAAGTAAATCAGGGCAGTATAGTGACGAACGCGGTGTTGCCTTGTCGCCAATGTTGTGGGTTGGCAGGAGAGCCAACACCGGGTACTAGAGGAAACCGAAAGGCACGCGTTTTAGCTCACGCAGGCTGGTGTGAGGTCTGGAACAGGACAAGGAATTTAGACTTTAGAAAAATGGACGTAGCTGGTGGAATACTTAACTTTAATCCATTAATGATGAGCGTTGCACTTGACGGTACATGATTACAGTATCAACAGTAAATGGTACTGGCGCCTTGCTACGTCGTAGCAAATGACGTAGCTGAAGGCTATGCTAACTATCGTCTCGGCAAATGAGAGCGTATTTTGTCAGTGAACTATCGCTAGCAAAGTCGGTTGTACAACTGGGCGAGTGCTAGGAAGTCTCTCTAGACCTGCCGTGTGGCGGCGCTCGGTCTGCCATCACTGATAGTGGTGACACGCGGGTCCGACGTATACTAACGTACCGCGGCCGCTTTAAAGGCTACCACCTAGCAAGTGTGGTGTCTGGCGGTGACACCACAGAAGTGGCGTGGAGAAATATGTTGTAAAGTGTCCCCATCATCACCTGGGAACTTCTTGTTGCAGTACTGAAGCAAATGCAATTTTTTTGTGTCTAAAATCCGGTCTGAGGTGTAAAATTAATTTTGCGTTTTTTTAAATTTCTCATAAATAAACTATCTAAATTTGATTGACCGATACATTACATTTCATATGAGTTACATGCTCTGCTATAGCAGCAAATAGAAAGGAACCAGCGGAAAAATGCTCATATCGGAGCACACAAAATGCGGATATGTTCCCGTTTTTTTTAAAACACTGTGACTGAAAAGGGGGGCACCAGCAGCCTCATTCTACCTTCCTCAGCACCTTTGAAATTTTCCGATAAATTTTGGAATCCGATGTTGCTGAGAGAGAAGAAAAAAATGGTTCAAATGGCTCTGAGCACTATGGGACTTAACATCTGAGATCATCAGTCCCCTAGAACTTAGAACTACTTAAACCTAACTAACGTAAGGACATCACATACATCCATGCCCGAGGCAGGATTCGGGTTAGAGAGAAGACAGTGGCAATGCAAAGAGACTGAAAAGAAATACTAGAGGATAGTAGACAATGGTTGTGTTATAGAAAGAGCGAAAGAGACGATGTCATTGTGAGAGAAAGTGAGGAACGCAGTGGCAGTGGAATATAGTTGACAGTGAGAGAATAGAGCTAGGAAAGTGAAGGAGACAGTGGCGGAGGGGGGGGGGAGGAGAGGGGGAATAAAGAGAAAGAGAAAGTGGAAGTGGGTGAGAACTGAGAGACAGTGTATGATAATAACAACGAGGAAGAGAGAGATAGACAGCAGAAGTAGTAAGCAAGGAATGAGATATTAGCAGTAAGAGAGAGAAAGAGGGAGACCGTAAAAGTGAGAGGAGACTGTAGTAGTAGGACAGAACGAATGGGGCTGAAGCTATGACACAAGAGACAGCGACAGAGATATACAAAGATATAGTAAGTTAGGCCGAATGAGTGAGTGAGAAAAGCAGCTTGGAGCGGATGGATACAAGCGACTTACAGCGATGGATTAGCGGGTGCGAGTGACTTACAGTTAGGGGCACTTGTACAAGTTTGAGGTGAGCTGCATGCTAAAAAAAGCGCGAATATGTTCACAAGACAAAATTTTTGGAAAAATTTTTAAAGGTGCTGAGGAAGGTAGAATGGGGCAGCTGGTATCTTTTAAAGAAACGGAACCACTTTTCTACTGGCTTATAACTGGATTTATTGTATCTCTGTGCCAAACATATTTTCGAGGTTCACAAACGTAATGTAATGTCACTGTTCTTTCCTGCTTTGTAAACAAATACCGCTCAGCACGTGAGTGTAGAACGCGGGTGTACGCTGATGAAGGTGAAGCAAACGTCCCTCGATCGAGACAAGTTCTGCAGTACAAAAGCTTAGCGCGCACACAACGCGCTGAATGCCCTTTGGCGGCCGTAGCACTTTGTGACCGCCAGAACAGAAGAGGCCCGTGGCGAAGGCCACCAGGCACCACGACACACAGATCTGAACGCGGGCTGCCATTGTATGCAGATCGGAAGAGCCTGTACGCGGAATTTCTAAAGGGCTGCGGCGAACGCCTACTGTGCGCATCGGAGTGGCTTTGAACACGGCGAGGCTGTCGGGACCGGCGAGGCAATAGGCAAGGTTCCATCTGACGAGGCAACGCTATGACATCGGCGGCGGCTGTGATAGGGGCAATGGTGTCCCGCTCACATACTAACAGCAATCCGAGGAGACGCCACAAGTACGTCACGGTGTTACAAAATTTTTGTGAAATACTAGAAGAATCGGAGATGATAAACGCTTAGTGCTTAGCAGATCCTCACCGTTAGCAAACGTAATGGAACTGGAGCAAATACCGTTTATTGGTCACAGCTTCAGTATGTCGTTTTCCATTTATACACTCTTGGACTGAAACCGGCAGAGATTATAAATTACTGTGTATGTTTGTTTTTGTATGTGGTAGATCGTGCGAGCGCGCGCACTTTGTGTGTGTGTGTGTGTGTGTGTGTGTGTGTGTGTGTGTGTGTGTGTGTGTGTGTGTGAGAGAGAGAGAGAGAGAGAGCGAGGGAGAGAGAGAGCGAGGGAGAGAGAGAGAGAGAGAGAGAGAGAGAGAGAGAGAGAGAGAGAGAGAGAGAGAGAGAGTGAGGGAGAAACAGAGAGAGAGAGAAGGATGGAAGTTGTGGAGAAGCTGTTTAATTATTGTAGGGTAGGTGACGAATTTGCAGATGGATAGATAGCTGAGGGAAATTAGTGTTCGCCTACATCACTTAGAGGCATGTGTAAAATTCGATTTTCATTCTCTGTTGGCGGACGGTGTCATAGAAAATATGAAGAGTTCCACACTGAAGCGCCAAAGAAACTGGTGTAAGCAAGAGTATTCAAATGTGGAGATATGGAAACAGGCATAACACGGCGCTGCGGTCGGAAACGCCTATATAAGACAAGTGTCTGGCGCAGTTGTTAGATCGGTTACTGCTGCTACAATGACAGATTATCAAGATTATAGTCGGCGCTCGAGTGATGGGACATAGCATCTCCGAGGTACCGATGTAGTGGGAATTTTCCCGTACGACTATTTCACGAGTGTGCCGTGAATATCAGAAATCTGGTGAAATATCAAATCTGCGACATCGCTGCGGCCGGAAAAAGAACCTGCAAGAACGGCACCAACGACGACTGAAGAGAATCGTTCAGCGTGACAGAAGTGCAGGCCTTACGCAAGATGCTGCAGATTTCAATGCTGGGCCATCAACAAGTGTCAGCGGGCAGACCATTCAACGAAACATCATCGATATGAGATCTCTTAGTCGAAGGCCTACTCGAGTACGCCTTGCCTGGACCCGTCAACACCAATATTCGACTGATAACTGGAAACGTGTTGCCTGGTCAGACGAGTCTCGTTTCGAATTGTATCGAGCAGATGGACGCGTACGGGTACGGAGACAATATCATTAATACACGAATCCTGCATGTAATCAGGGGACTGTTCAAGCTGGTGGAGGCTCTGTAATGGTATGGGGTCTGTGCAGTAGGAGTGACATGGGACCCCTTATATGTCTAGATACGACTCTGACAGGTGGCACATACGTAAGCACCCTGTCTGATCACCTGCACCCATTCATGTCCATTGTGTATTCCGAAGGACGTGGGCAATTCCAGCAGAACAGTGCGACACCCCCACCCTTCCAGAATTTCTGTAGAGTGGCTCCGGGAACACTTTTCTGAGTTTAAGCAGTTCCGCTGGCCACCAGACTTCCGAGACATGAACATTATTGAGCATATCGGGGATGTCTTGCAACTTGCTATTCAGAAGAGATGTCCATCCCCTCGTAGTCTTACGGATTTGTGGACAGCCTTGCAAGAATCATGGTGTCATTTCCTTCCAGCACTACTTCAGACATTAGTCGAGTCCATACCACGTCACGTTGCGGCGCTTCTGCGTGCCCGCGGAGGCCCTACACAATTTTAGGCAGGTGTACCAATTTCTTTGGCTGTTCAGTTTATGTTTGGTTATTAGATAAATCCTTTGTACAGTCATCCGAAAGGCGAACGGGAAAGATACATAAAAGAGAATGGATAGTTGTTTGTGTATTTCAGTTGATGTTCATAATACTCTCGGTTATCTCTAACGCAAAATGTTCACATTTAAAGGAAAATGATTTAAATCTAATCACAAAGTAAAAGAGATGAAAGGTTGACATTCACTGGAAGTTTCGAAGTAATTGAGGTGGACAGAAGAAGCAAGTGTTACTGTCCGTCCAAAATGTTACGAAACTGATTTTATTCATAGCCTATGAGCGACGCTGAATCTGTAACTACGTTGGAAACTTTGACTATGTAAACAACAGATGTGCATTCGACCAGTCAATTGCGAGCGGGCAGTGTTAAATGTAGTATGTCAGCGTTGTTGTGTGACAAATCGCAATGTTGCAGCGTCTCCAGATCACGTGTTCAACACATTCAACAGAATTTTCGAAGAAGAGAAAAGTGTGTGCTAGGTTTTCCCGCATATCTGCACTCCTGAACATAAACAACGATGCGTGGACACCTGCCGCGACGTGATTGACAAGCAAGACGCAGAAAACTGTTTTCGGGAAAAAATCGTGACGGACAATGAGACATGGTGTTGTCAGTACGAACTAACCACATAAGGACAAAGTGCTGAAATTCATATCAAGGGTCAACTCTTTGATGACATAACCGACATTCACGCCAATGTGACACGTAAGTTGGACAAAATCTCGATGAAGGACTTTTCTGAAAGTTTCATATGGCAGTATGGATATTCTGTGCGTTGTGCTAAATTGATAGTAGCGTATGTGGAAGCCCTGAACCTTAAAAATCGCTTACCTAACATTTCTCTCTTCTTTGTTAATCCAGTCTTGTAACTCTTCCGACTGATGTGGTGTGCATTTCTCAAGCTACTGAAAAGTATTTGGTGTAGAGCACTTCGTACTAAGACTAGTAGATTTCTGTCGCAGTCTATTCGCGTAATAAATACGGCAAAATGGCTGTCTTCATGCCTCTTAAGCGACCTAAGCTCCCTTGCCTTATACTCATGTTCTCTACGTGAGATATAAGACGGAGGAAGCAGAATAATCGCACAGGATTTCTTGACTACTGCTACTCTAAATGTACCCACAGGGTTGCACGAGAACTACCTCACGTCTCCTCCAAATATTCCAGTTTAAATTTCCCAAGCATTTCTGGTACACTTTTGGTGTGATTGTCGCCGCCATGTGCCTATTGTACGCAAAGTTGTTGACTCATTTAATGAAGATGGCTACACAGCTACACACTGACAGGACAGAATCAAAATCACATTTATTACCAGTACGGTACACACTGTTCTCACTCTTATGAATGGTGTCAAAGTAAAACACATGTCCACTAATGATCATATTCTTACAAAATGCCAAAGAAAGTAGTTAACTCACCCCAGGTTCCAAGATCGTTTGAGTGACGCTGGCCTTTGGTTCAAATGGCTCTGAGCACTATGAGACTTAACATCTATGGTCATCAGTCCCCTAGAACTTAGAACTACTTAAACCTAACTAACCTAAGGACAGCACACAACACCCAGCCATCACGAGGCAGAGAAAATCCCTGACCCCGCCGGGAATCGAACCCGGGAACCCGGGCGTGGGAAGCGAGAACGCTACCGCACGACCACGAGATGCGGGCACGCTGGCCTTTAGGGAATCGTACAGGAAGCAGACACTCTTAGACCATTGTGGAGTTCTCTGTGCCACTCGTGGGCAGCCCTCGAGCAACCCGTGGGATACTCGACGGTAACTCGCCTAGAACTCGTGGGTAGCTTGTTGGCAACTAGTGGGGAACTCTTGAACTCGTACGGAGATCGTGGAGAACTCGTGGTGAACTCATGTGCAACTCGTGGGCAGTTCGTGGAGAATTCGTGCGGAATTCGCGGGTGGCATGTGGGCAACTCATGTGAAGCATCTGGGCAGCTATCGGCCAATGCGAAGAGAACAGGGAGATTACTCTAAGACAACTCGAAGATGTGGTATCAAATTGACAATGTTTTTAGTTGACCACACACAGCATGCTGCGAGCCACTCATGTCTCGGTGGAGGAGGACACACTTTTTTTAAACCTCTTGCCAGTGCGCCACCTCGATGTCCAATCTCTCCAGCGCTCGCTGTCGCTCTGCCACAGATGCCACCAGAGGACTTCGAGTCATTCACTAAATTCAACTGTTCCGACGGCAAGTTCTTTCAAGACGCCGCACAGCTATCTCAAACCCAGATCTTTGAAGACTCGTAGTGAGAATGCATCGATATAGCATGACTTCACTAATCTTAACAGCTAGGCATATATTGTATATTATGCCTCCTAGTAATCAGTGAGAAGGGAAAGAAGAATGGTGTGGTAGACAAGACACATGTTACAGCCATTCTGTTCAAAGAAATAGGAATATCAAACGGGCCGTTACATGGGCCTTGAGTTCAGAACAACGCAGGTTCCTTTCAAAAATGGTTCAATGTCCTTGAGCACTATGGGACTTAACATCTGAGGTCATCAGTCCTCTAGAACTTAGAACTACTTAAACCTAACTAACCTAAGGACATCACACACATCCATGCCCGAGGCAGGATTCGAACCTGCGACCGTAGCAGTCGCGCGGTTCCGGACTGAAGCACCTAGAACCGCTCGGCAACCGCGACCGGCACGGGTTCCTTGCCTGTCTGGTTGTTCCTCATTGTTACTAGGCAAGATAGATTGAGAAAATGCACGTTAATAAAAATAGCGATCATATATATCACAATTAAGTCAAGACGCTACTTTCCCTTTGAAAGATACCTACTAAAATTGAATAAAATTCCTGGCAGGGTGAGCTAAGAGAAAGACACCTGCTACGCGGTAACTACGGGATGTGGATATCCTAGCAGGGTGAGCTAAACGAAAGATCTCTGCTATTATACGATATGTGGGGGAGGGAGGAGTACTAAGTATCCTATTGCTGTTGTTGTTGTTGTTGTTGTTGTTGTGGTCTTCAGTCCTGAGACTGGTTTGATGCAGCTCTCCATGCTACTCTATCCTGTGCAAGCTTCTTCATCTCCCAGTACCTACTGCAACCTACATCCTTCTGAATCTGCTTAGTGTATTCATCTCTTGGTCTCCCTCTACGATTTTTACCCTCCACGCTGCCCTCCAATGCTAAATTTGTGATCCCTTGATGCCTCAAAACATGTCCTACCAACGGATCCCTTCTTCTAGTCACGTTGTGCCACAAACTTCTCTTCTCCCCAATCCTATTCAATACCTCCTCATTAGTTACGTGATCTACCCACCTTATCTTCAGCATTCTTCTGTAGCACCACATTTCGAAAGCTTCTATTCTCTTCTTGTCCAAACTAGTTATCTTCCATGTTTCACTTCCATACATGGCTACACTCCATACAAATACTTTCAGAAACGACTTCCTGACACTTAAATTTATACTCGATGTTAACAAATTTCTCTTCTTCAGAAACGCTTTCCTTTCCATTGCCAGTCTACATTTTATATCCTCTCTACTTCGACTATCATCAGTTATTTTGCTCCCCAAATAGCAAAACTCCTTTACTACTTTAAGTGTCTCATTTCCTAATCTAATTCCCTCAGCATCACCCGATTTAATTTGACTACATTCCATTATCCTTGTTTTGCTTTTGTTGATGTTCATCTTATATCTTCCTTTCAAGACACTGTTCATTCCGTTCATCTGCTCTTCCAAGTCCTTTGCTGTCTCTGACAGAATTACAATGTCATCGGCGAACCTCAAAGTTTTTACTTCTTCTCCATGAATTTTAATACCTACTCCGAATTTTTCTTTTGTTTCCTTCACTGCTTGCTCAATATACAGATTGAATAACATCGGGGACAGGCTACAACCCTGTCTCACTCCTTTCCCAACCACTGCTTCCCTTTCATGCCCCTCGACTCTCATAACTGGTTTCTGTACAAGTTGTAAATAGCCTTTCGCTCCCTGTATTTTACCCCTGCCTCCTACAAAATTTGAAAGAGAGTTTTCCAGTTAACATTGTCAAAAGCTTTCTCTAAGTCTACAAATGCTAGAAACGGAGGTTTGCCATTTCTTAATCTTTCTTCTAAGATAAGTCGTAAGGTTAGTATTGCCTCACGTGTTCCAACATTTCTACGGAATCCAAACTGATCTTCTCCGAGGTCCGCTTCTACCAGTTTTTCCATTCGTCTGTAAAGAATTCGCGTTAGTATTTTGCAGCTGTGACTTATTGAACTGGTAGTTCGGTAATTTTCACATCTGTCAACACCTGCTTTCTTTGGGATTGGAATTATTGTATTCTTCTTGAAGTCTGAGGGTATTTCGCCTGTCTCATACATCTTGCTCACCAGATGGTAGAGTTTTGTCATGACTGGCTCTCCCAAGGCCATCAGTAGTTCTAATGGAATGTTGTCTATTTCCGTGGCCTTGTTTCGACTCAGGTCTTTCAGTGCTCTGTCAAACTCTTCACGCAGTATCTTATCTCCCATTTCGTCTTCATCTACATCCTCTTCCATTTCCATAATATTGTCCTCAAGTACATCGCCCTTGTGTAAACCCTCTATATACTCCTTCCACCTTTCTGCCTTCCCTTCTTTGCTTAGAACTGAGCTCTTGATATTCGTACAAGTGGTTCTCTTCTCTCCAAAGGTCTCTTTAATTTTGCTGTAGGCAGTATCTATCTTACCCCTAGTGAGACAAGCCTCTATATCCTTACATTTGTCCTCTAGCCATCCCTGCTTAGCCATTTTGCACTTCCTGTCAATCTCATTTTTGAGACGTTTGTATTCCTTTTTGCCTGCATCATTTACTGCATTTTTATATTTTCTCCTTTCATCAATTAATTTCAGTATTTTTACTGTTACCCAAGGATTTCTACTAGCCCTCGTCTGTTTACCTACTTGATCGTCTGCTGCCTTCACTACTTCATCCCTCAGAGCTACCCATTCTTCTTCTACTGTATTTCTTCCCCCATTCCTGTCAATTGTTCCCTTATGCTCTCCCTCAAACTCTCTACAACCTCTGGTTCTTTCAGTTTATCCAGGTCCCATCTCCTTAAATTCCCACAATTTTGCAGTTTCTTCAGTTTCAATCTGCAGTTCATAACCAATAGATTGTGGTCAGAATCCACATCTGCCCCTGGAAATGTCTTACAATTTAAAACCTGGTTCCTAAATCTCTGTCTTACCATTATATAATCTATCTGATACCTTTTAGTATCTCCAGGATTCTTCCAGGTATACAACCTTCTTTTATGATTCTTGAACCAAGTGTTAGCTATGATTAAGTTTTGCTCTGCGCAAAATTCTACCAGATGGCTTCCTCTTTTTATTTCTTAGCCCCAATCCATATTCACCTACTATGTTTCCTTCTCTCCCTTTTCCTACTGACGAATTCCAGTCACCCATGACTATTAAATTTTCGTCTCCCTTCACTACCTGAATAATTTCTTTTATCTCATCATACATTTCATCAATTTCTTCATCATCTGCAGAGCTAGTTGGCATATAAACTTGTACTACTGTAGTAGGCATGGGCTTTGTGCCTATCTTGGCCACAATAATGCGTTCACTATGCTGTTTGTAGTAGCTTACCCGCACTCCTATTTTTTTATTCATTATTAAACCTACTCCTGCATTACCCCTATTTGATTTTGTATTTATAATCCTGTATTCACCTGACCAAAAGTCTTGTTCCTCCTGCCACCGAACTTCACTAATTCCCACTATATCTAACTTTACCCTATCCATTCCCGTTTTTAAATTTTCTAACCCACCTGCCCGATTAAGGGATCTGACATTCCATGCTGCGATCCGTAGAACGCCAGTTTTCTTTCTCCTGATAACGACGTCCTCTTGAGTAGTCCCCGCCCGGAGATCCGAATGGGGGACTATTTTACCTCCGGAATATTTTACCCAAGAGGACACCATCATCATTTAATCATACAGTAAAGCTGCATGTCCTCGGGAAAAATTACGGCTGTAGTTTCCCCTTGCTTTCAGCCGTTCGCAGTACCAGCACAGCAAGGCCGTTTTGGTTAATGTTACAAGGCCAGATCAGTCAATCATCCAGACTGTTGCCCCTGCAACTACTGAAAAGGCTGCTGCCCCTCTTCAGGAACCACACGTTTGTCTGGCCTCTCAACAGATACCCCTCCGTCGTAGTTGCACCTACGGTACGGCTATCTGCATCGCTGAGGCACGCAAGCCTCCCCACCAGCGGCAAGGTCCATGTTTCTTGGGGGGGGGGGGGGGGGGGTTTATTGCTGTAATAACTATTGCTGTTACGCTCTGCAAATAAGTCAATACAGGAGTCGCCGTACGCCTGTGAGTCAATGACTAATACAAAGTAAAGGAATATAACCTTTGGCCTGTAGGCTGATCAGAACTTATCTCTTGCTTAAAAGATGATTTTCACCACGGAATTGTAATAGCAAACACTATTCGTCACATATAAGCATGGCCGATAGCCTTGGTTAATCTATATCCAAATGACACAGGATCAGTTAACTACCGAAATGATAACAAGAAGAATTCGATTACAACACATTTATTTTACAAAGATCTACACGCAGGAGAAAAGCTTAACATGGCGAACGTCTTCGTTCAAAATAAATAGACACATTTGCAATATTAAAGTGCCTCAGTTATATTGCGTATGGCTTCATATACAACGACAAGGAAAGGAGGGCTAGAGAATGGTAGGGCAACAATCGTCAATGGAAAGCTGGAGAGGATCAGAAATGATAAGTGAACAATAACACAGCAAACAGAAGATTTACTTAACGTGTATTTCTGTAAATGCACGAAGATTCGTTACAAATGATGCAACAACAAATAGAGTCCAGCTCATACAATAACAACAATGATGTTCGTGCAGTGATAGGCGGCTTCTGCGTGGCGTCCCGTAGAGAAGTGCCTCCAAGCATGAGTGGGCTGAGCTGCTGCCACCGGCCCTCCTGTTTGTGGAGGCAGAAACTGCTGGAGGTGTGGCATCCGCTGGATCCTGCACAACCACTACCGGCGTCTCGTAGAAACTTGCACTTTCGTTGCTATGATGTACGGGGGATGGTATTGATATATGAAACCACAAGTTACGAATGATTTGCCCATCCAGGTAGCCCAACATGAATCCCGTCGAAAATTTATGGGACACAATCGAGAGGTCAGTTGGTGCACAAAATCTTGCACCAGGAACACTTGCGAAATTATGGACGGGTACAGAGGTAGCATGGCTCACTGTTTCTGCAGGGGACTTCCAACGACTTGTTGAGTCCATACCACGTCTAGTTGTTGCACGACATTGGACATAAGGAGGTTCGACACGATATTAGGAGGCATTCAACTATTTTTGTCATCTCAGCGTATATGGAAAATATTACATCAGATTGGCAGCTGTTATAGACGTTGTATACCGATAAGGTTGATAGAGGAACATACTGATAGTTAACATGCTGATAAAGCGGAACAAACTGAATTCTTTAAGCGACTGTATTCCTGAAAGAATAGCTTCCAAGAAACTACTGTCTTATTTCCGTGGAAGCATATGAGAGTTTACTTGAGGGGAAAATACGTTTGGAGCGAGCGGTGCATCAAGATATCCATTCTCATAACGAAGTACTCGTTCAAGGAATCGGCCCCTAGTTCCGTGTTGCAGCGTCTTAAGCACTTGCTGTGAAAAACTGCACGGCGTTTCGTGCCAGATAGCGGAGCATTATCAGTCACTTAGTTCTCGTTGCGCTGCGGAATTTATTTCTTAATTTAGGCCCGTCACAAAAATAGCCCGCTCTAAATTAACGCGGAACGCTGGGGGCTCATTTTAATGGGCGCAGATAGGCCCCGGTACACATCATGCGCTGGTAACAAATGAGGGCTCTATTGTGAAATTGCATGTCCTCCGGAAATCTGATTCTACGGGAAGTCTTACGTAGAAGCCTGGGAAGAACCACACGCAAATGTCCTGCAAAAGCATGTATGACGCAAACGACCTCTCAACACACGCAGACCACACACTAGGACGACAGTGCGAATCAGCTACCCTGTTGTCCTCTTTACGGTCAGTCTAGAGAACTACAACTATATCTTTACGGTTCGCTTCGTAGGTCATCTTACGGTATGTGGCCGCAATCTTCCAAATCTCAAAGAACAGAAATATAATTTTATTTTGTCCAACTCTTTTTCTTTGCACCAAAGGGCATCCGCAATTGTCAGTAACACTTTTATTGAATCTCACCGCAGTCACACGAAATATCCCCCTCGATAGAATCGATCCTCAGCCCATTTTCAAGTTCTCACAACTGACTGTAAAAGACAGACGAGTAGCAACTTAAAATAAGGCACTGACAGTTATACAAAATGTAACTAGCGTCCCCCATCTCCTCACCCACCACCTACTGTGCAAGGGTAGCACAAAGCACGTATAACAAAACGACTTGTCTGGCGTAGCAATAATGCTGTCTACGGAACACTGTGGACAGGTATGAGTAAAATTCAGAGAAAACATTAGGCAACTGAGTATTAACTACAAATTCTAGCCGGCCGTTGTGGACGAGCGATTCTAGGCGCTTCAGTCCGGAACCGAGTTGCTGCTTCGGTTGCAGGTTCGAATCCTTCCTCGGGCATGGATGTGTGTGATGTCCTTAGGTTGGTTAGGTTTAAGTAGATACAAGGGTAGAGGACTGATGACCTCAGATGTTAAGTCCCATAGTTCTCAGAGCCATTTAAACCATTTGAATAAATGCTAGAATAACTTAAAAGAGTTAAACACCGTATGCCAGGAACGTTGTAATGAGGCGCGGATTAATCGACAGTTGTCATCGTGCTTCAGCCGATTTACACGGAGATGTTCATGACAGTTAATATTAGAAAAAATATATATATCCAACTCGTAATAAGTAAAATAATCGCTGAAAAACTAATAAATCTTACAAAGCAGGAGACCTCTCTGTCAGTTGGAGTGCTACACAGACACTTTGATGTAACAGGAGAAGCACTTGCAGTTAGAAGTACTAAAGGGAATATGCTAGGGGGCCAGAAGAGATTAAACGGCTGTTGGCTACAAGTAAATGTTAAACAATGCATTTTAAAACGAAATGATTATACAGTAATATAGCCAAAAAATAAAGTGTTTGAAACAACCCAATTGCATGTGATACGGATCATGTTAATTTTATCGTGTAGGTTTACTACTATATTATTTTATGCCTTTGTTCATTTCAAATACTGCTCATTTGTATCTTTATTACTCTGTCATCATCATTTGTTGCTGGAACGGAGATTTTACGATTTTTTGGACCCCAAACTGCTGTTTAGCCCATCCTTCCCGCCCTCTACTTGCCCCCTATCGTATTCCCTCTAACCTTGTAACCGCAGTAGCTTCTCCAGTTCCACCAATGTGATTTTCTCCAAGTGACAGAGGGAGCTCTTTTTGTCTTTTATAAATTTGTCAGCTTATATGATACTTACGATGTTAATATTCAGGGTGAATAACCTAAAACTTGCACCACAAATACTACGGAAGTGTAAAGTGCTGTTGATGTGTGGTTTCACAGAATCGATTGGTGGCCAGGGCCTCATATTGTTAGGGAGCAAGATTGTAATATTAATTAGAAAATGTATTTTTGTGCAAACGTATACTATTTTAAATGGAACAATGCCTATTGACATTAACAGACTAAAACTAGTGTAAATTAGAACGTCAGTAGTGTTTGTTGGAGGATTCTAGTGCGAGTCATTTACGAGGTACCGCATTATGCAAAATTTCCACACCGACACTTGCTTAGATGCTACGTATAATGTTGTGATTCCTTGCAGCGCTCTTGTGCGTTCTTTGAGTGTATGGCGATTTGCTAGTCGGTGTGTGACGATGAGATTTAGCAATACAGAAAAAAAACGGTCATGCTTACGGTGTATGACGAGTGTAGGAAGAATGCAGTTCGTTCTTTTATGGCGCCTGTGCAAGATATGCCAGTAGATGTCAACCAACACGGCGATTATTTATCAACCTCTTCGACCACTAACGCGAAATTGGTAGTGCAACACCTAGACAACGTAACAGAAGAGGGAGAAATTAATGTTCTTGCTGCTTTCCTGTCGATCCACACGAGGAAGTGGCATGACTCAGGCAAGTGTCCTACGCATTCTCAATCTACATAGGTTCCATCCCTATCACATCTCTCTCCATCAAGAGCTGCATGGAAACGATTGTGAGAATCATGTTGACTTCTGTACATGGGCATGAAGATAGGATACCCGGATGTCTCGTGTATCTTGCTTAGCGATGAAGCCACATCGTCAAGTAATATGCCGAAAGATCCACTATTAGTATGTTGACAGTGCCCGTTGGCTTCGTCAGGTGGAACGTCAGCGTCCATGGTGTGTTCAAAATGTTCAAATGTGTGTGAATTCCCAAGGGACCAAACTACTGAGGTCATCGGTCCCTAGACATACACATTACTTAAACTAACTTATGCTAAGAACAACACACACACACACACACACACACACACACACACACACACACACACACACACCCATGTCCGAGGGAGGACTCGAACCTCCGGTGGGAGGGGCCGCGCAATCCGTGACAAGGCGCCTCAAACCCCGCGGCCACTCCGCGCTGCTCCATAGTGTCCAAACGTGTGGTGTGGGAAAGTGAACCATCCGCTAATAGGCCCGTTTCTGTATAAGGAACACTGAACGCGCGCAAATGCCGCAGTCTCCTAACAGACCATCGTCCATAGATGCTAGAAGTTCCTCTCCAGACTAGGAGGAACCTGTGATACCGACATGATGGCTGTCCAGACCATAGTGCACGAAGTACGACAGCATGTCTTGACGAATTGTTTCCAAATAATTGTATTAGACGCAGAGGACCTGTACCTTGGCCGGCTAGTTCCCCGGATTTGACTCCTGTTGACTTCTTTTCTGCGGGGAAAGCTGAAAGACGTTGTCTGCACTGACATACCAAGTAGAGGATATAAAACAACAGATTACTGCAGACTGCTCGGACATCTCCACTGAAATGCTAGCACGTGTGCAGCAGTTCTTCCATATCAGAGCGGAAGCGTGTATTTCCGCTGCTGGTGGTGATTTTGAACACAGCCTGTCATGGTCAGTTGTCTCGTTACTGGTCAGAATCCACATAACTAGTGTGTGCACCTTAGTTGTTCCTTAGTGTGTGATACCGCAGGTATTGTACAAGTGTTGTTGTGGGAACTTTCCAAAATATAACATCTTGTAAATGCTCGCACTAAAGTCCTGCAACAAACACCACTAACATTCTAAGTTACTCTACTTTGAGTTTGTTAATGTCAACAGGCATTTTTACATTTAAAAAGTGTATGTTTGCTCAAAAATACAATTTCTGAGTATTATGACACTCTGTTGGCAAGGCCCTTGCCGCAGTGGATACACCGGTTCCCGTGAGATCACCGAAGTTAAGCGCTGTCGGGCGTGGCCAGCACTTGGATGTGACCATCCAGGCCGCCGTGCACTGTTGCCATTTTCCGGGTTGCACTTAGCCTCGTAATGCCAATTGAGGAGCTACTCGACCGAATAGTAGCGGCTCCGGTCAAAGAAAACCATCATAACGACAGGGAGAGCGGTGTGCTTACCACACGCCCCTCCTATCCGCATCCTTATTGAGGATGACACGGCGGTCGGATGGTCCCGATGGGCCACTTGTGGCCTGCAGACGGAGTGCATTACTCTCTCTTGATTACCCTACAATACGGGCCCATGATTTGCAGCGCACGTATTAGGTGAAGAACCCTGTGTATTTAACAGGTTATTATGCAACGGTATTTGTAACTCAGGTGTGTGTAAGTGTCAGTGCATTGCTTTCATAAGTAAGCTATTTATTGTGTGGATTTTACAGTCAGTTGTAACCGCTCGAAAGAGGCCTAAAGACCGAATTAAACCGCGCAGAAACTTTGCTGCAAGTGCGACTGTGAGTCAGTAAATATAAGAATCCAGAATGATGAATGTTTGGGATGGGGGGGAAGAAGGAAAGGAGGAAGATTAGAGTTTAGCGTCCCATCGACATCGAGAGCATTAGAGATGAAGCACAACCTCGGATTGTTTCAAGGATGAGGAAGGAAATCGGCCGTGCGCTTTGAAAGGAACTATTTGCTTGCAACGATTTGGGGAAATCTTCGAAAACCTAAATCAGGGGCGCCGGAGGCGGATTTGAACCGTCGTCCTCCCGAATGCGAACCCAGAGTGCTAACCAGTGCGCTCGATGGTTCAAAACTGATTCAAATGGCTCTGAGCGCTATGGGACTTGACATCTGAGGTCATCAGTCCCCTAGATCTTATAACTACTTAAACCTAACTAACCTAAGGACATCACACACATCCATGCCCGAGGCACGATCCGAACCTGCGACCGTAGCAGTCGCGCGGTTCCGGACAGAAGCGCCTAGAACCGCTCGGCCACCGCGGCCGGCACGCTCGGTGGAATGGAGGGGGTAGTGGGTGGTTGGGGTGGGCTGAGGTGCGGGAGGGCGTGTGATGCGGAATGTTGCGGAAGAAGCGAAGGAATCTAAGAAGCAAAGTTTTGCAAAATAATTGAAACAGCGAGGAAATACACTCTGCATAACAGGCCAGTAAGACTTTTTGCAGCGGAAGTTCTCAGTTGATCCCAAAGTGTGGCAGAATTTTAAAAGAAACTTCCTAAACTTATCTGTTGGAGATTTCACTATGTATGAGTGCATTGTAGATACCGAAAAGACTGGAGGAGACGACACTAATAGCATTTATTGTTTTAACGGAACGGTCAAAGTCAGAACGATAACTAACTAAAAGACGATAATGCATGTTTATGTTTGCACCTCACCAGAGAAAAGGTAGAAGCTGTTGGATGTTTAAAGAAAAGCACTATAGTTTGCGATAGACGAAGCTGTAGAAGTAAGAACAGTGGCGAAAAGGAGTATGAGGTATCGGTTGTTGTCGATACGGGATCTAACACGGATCGAGAGATCGAAGAGAGCGGGAAAAAGTGGAGAACTGCGTGAGACCAGCCGAAACAAGCAAGGCACAGAAGGAAAAGAAGATCAAGAATAAGGCTGCAGACTAATTTTCTTTACAACAAATGGCTTCTACAATGTGCCTGAGACGGAACACCGTCAAAGAATTTAGGAAATTTTCTGTCCTTACACTCCTTCATGTTATTTGTATTAGACATGCCCACTACAAGGGATGTGCGTGCTGGAGCCGGAGTACAAAAACTACTGCATCAGTAGTCTGTTAGTTCACCAGTAAGCAACGAGCAAGTACTTTATTAATAACAAATTAACTGATGGTTGTTTTAAAATAAGAATTTCTATTGCCAACACAAGTCCTCCGTTTAAATTATTGATGTTATCCTGTCATTATTTACTTTTCACCAATAAGATTCAGTTTTTACCATTTGGGTTGGGACGCACGACAGTATGCTACTTACTCACCCTAAGAAGATTAAAAAAAATATTACTGCATCAAAGTTATGTTTAAATATAATGAATGTAAAGAGAATAATATTAATACTAATAATAATAATAATAATAATTCCTTGTAGTTAGTCTGAGAGTTTCTTTTTGTGCAAGACTTCAAGATGTGATCAACTATTCACAGAGTCTGCACTTTGCGTCTTATACCGATTCCTCAATTCTGGCTTTGGCGGCGTTAGATGCGATGGCTTGATCCGGTGCAGTAAAAATCAGCGCTTCAGATTCCCTAAAGAAGGAAATTGACAGGCCTGTTTTTGCTCATTATTTTCAACAGGTACAGCACTATAAATTCATGTATATTTAGCAGATCGCATATTCTCTTAGTCTCTGATAAGAGAACAAAGTCCAACTTAGCATTCTAAGCATACTTTACTCGTATTCTTTATGATGAAGGACACGTAATTCCAGGTTTCTACATTTCATCATCATCAGGAGCAGTAGCAGCAGTAACAGCCGTTTATATAAGTCTGCAGACTTTCGTGGCCGTTGTCACTGAAGTTAAAATCTTCTGGGTTATTAGGCCGCGTCATGTTTCTTCTAAAATGTTCGACGTTTCGACCCCTCTGATGGGACCTTCCTCAGGATCTTTTGGTGTCCAATACTGCTAGAACACTGTCAGAGACGGGTGTCGCGTCCACTTATAAAGGGGAATTTTCTGGCGTTCGTGCTGGAGAAGTGGTAGTATTGGTTAAAATACATGTGGCTACCATTGTTGGGCCATAGTCATAGGCTAATACCCAAGAAGGGGCGTTGGTAGCTCATCTCCTGTGGATACCATTGGTGGTCATCGTCATTGGATTGAAAGGCACTGTTCCACACTTATGCTGGAGAAGGGTTATTGGTTGAAATGCCTGCTACCGCTATTGGATGGTCGTCATCAGTGGTTAGATTCGAAACGGACAGAGCAAGAGAGAGAGAATGTTTACCCAAAATATTATTGTCCGCCGAGGTGACATTCTTGTTAGCTTCGATGTGACATCGTTATTTACTAACGTCCCAGTATCAGATACAATGGAGATCATAAGAGAGAATGTTGCTCCAGATGTTTGTGACTTATTTGAATTACGTTTTCGCTCGAGCTATTTTAAGTACAATGGTGAATTCTATGAACAGGCTGACGGCCTTGCTATGGGTTCACCTATTTCGCCAGTTGCAGCTGACGTTTTTATGGAACGTTTTGAGCAACAGGCGTAAGGTAGTGCTCCTTTGAAGCCTTCTTGCTGGCTCCACTACGTGGACGATACATTTGTTATATGGACACGAGGCGAAGAAGAACTTCATGCGTTCAACAATTTCTTAAATGGAATTCACCCCAAAATAAAATTCACCTTGGAGGTTGAGAGTGAGGTCGGTCTCCCGTTCCTAGATGTGTTGGTATACAAAAGATCTGATAACACTCTAGGTCACAGTGTACAGAAAGCCGACTAACACAAACAGGTATTTAGGTGCCACTTCACACCACCACCCAGCCCAGAAGCAAGCAGAACACTCTGTCTTCACGTGCCTTCCGTATCAGCGATGACGACAACTTAGAATCGGAGATGAATTTTTTAAAGATGACATTGAAGGCAAATGGGTATGATGGTTATTCAATCGACAGGGCTTTTAGGCGGAATACTTATACCGCTAATAAGAATGACGAGGAACCGCCTTCTCACTCCGTCAGGTTACCGTTCGTTTTTGGGGTCACTGACCGCATATGCAGAATTTTAAAGAAAAATGGTATTCAGACATATTTCTTTAGTCGAAACAAAATAAAAGACGGAAAACGGATGCACCTGATTACTTCCACAATGCAGGCGTCTATCAAGTGTCATGTGGCTGCGGCAAAGTGTATATAGGCGAAACGGAAAGAACTGTTAAAGAACGAATTAAGGAACACGAACGGCACATGCGGCTAAATCAAAGTGCAAAATCAGCAGTAGCGGAACATCACGAGAACTGTGGCTCTGACATCGATTTTAATAAAGTACATGTACTGGCTAAAGAAACGAACATTTATAGAAGAACGGTCCGATAAGCGGTTGAAATTTCTGAGAATTAATCTAATTTCAATAGAGAGGACGGCTATAGGCTTCCGGCATCGTGGCTCCCCGCCATCAAGGAAGTAAATACGCGGCTGCGGTGTGTGAGCGGCATGAACAACGAGCTGCAAGTCACCTCGGCGGACAATAATATTTTGGGTAAGCATTCTCCCTCTGTTGCTCTGTCCGTTTCGAATCTAGCCACTGATGACGACCATCCAATAGCGGTAGCAGGCATTTCAACCAATAACCCTTCTCCAGCATAAGTGTGGAACAGTGCCTTTCAATCCAATGACGATGACCACCAATGGTATCCACAGGAGATGAGCTACCAACGCCCCTTCTTCTGTATTAGCTTATGACTATGGCCCAACAATGGTAGCCACATGTATTTTAACCAATACTATCACTCCTCCAGCACGAACGCCAGAAAATTCCCCTTTATAAGTGGACGCGACACTCGTCTCTGACAGTGTTCTAGCAGTATTGGACACCAAAAGATCTTGAGGAAGATCCCAGCAGAGGGGTCGAAACGTCGAAAATTTTAGAAGAAACACGACGCGGCCTAATAACCCAGAAGATTTTAACTTCAACAGCCGTTTATATCATTAAATGACGTGGCCTCTCCAAGAACTGAGTTTCTATGTTTATGTGCTCAATCGAACTACAGCGACTCTGGTGTAAACTAGTGAAATCAGTCCCAGCAGTTCTCGGCACACTAGAAGGAATGCCACAACATCTCATTGGTGTTGATAAAATATCCATCTGCCAACTACAAAAAGCCACTTCACTGGGACCTGCACGAATTATCTGCCGATACATCATACAGTCCTAGGTGCTTGGGAAGTGTCCAATTACTGATAAAATACGAAATAGAGCAAAGCGAGCTCTTTGCCGTGATTACAGTTATAATGCAATGTTAATCGTAACAGGATATTGACTAAAATACAGTAAATTGTTTGTAAAATGTATGAACAGTGCTAAACAACAACTATTAAATGTTCAGTTGGTTTAGAAATGTCACATGTTTGTTAATTGTGATAAAATGAAATACCACGCATTATATAAAGTGTAACGGTTACGTGGTGGCCGAGCGGTTCTAGGCGCTACAGTCTGGAATCGCGCGACCGCTACGGTCACAGGTTCGAATCCTGCCTCAGCATGGATGTGTGTGATGTCCTTAGGTTAGTTAGGTTTAAGTAGTTCTAAGTTCTAGGGGACTGATGACCTCACATGTTAAGTCCCATAGTGCACAGAGCCATTTGAACCATTTTTTTGTAACGTTTAGAAGTGGGGATAGTTTTGAATTTGGTACCCTAGTATGTACACATATCATTGTGCTGGTTGTTTTTGCTCCGCATCGAACTGTCATCTCACAAACACGTCACAAACTTTACAAAAAAATGGTTCAAATGGCTCTGAGCACTATGGGGCTTGACAGCTGAGGTCATGAGTCCACTAGAAGTTAGAACTACTTAAACCTAACTAACCTAAGGACATCACACACATCCATGCCCGAGGCATGATTCGAACCTGCGACCGTAGCGGTCGCGCGGTTCCAGACTAAAGCGCCTAGAACCACTCGGTCACAGCGGCCGCTCACAAACTTTACACCCTGACGTTTTCTGCACCTCTAAGTGGACTACGCCTGTCAATATAAACTAACCGTTTTGCGTCCACGTGTCCACACTTCTTCACCTGACCTTTACCCAGCAATATCAATAAACGAATAACTTGCTTATGCCACATGTACGTGGAGGTACTGTCCAACATAAAAAAAACGTACGACTTGTAATGGCTATAATTATTAGTCTGAAAATTATGTAAAAGCTGATGTATTGTTGTTCAGTACACCATCCTCAGCCACCAATAGAAATATCTGCACTTATACCCGTGTCGTCCCGTATAACTGAAATTCGCATATCTACTGTTAAAAAATCTATTTCCTCCATTTCTTCCTCAGTATGGCCCTTAAAATTGCCCATAGTTCTTCCTAGAGGACTCTGCAAGATCTATCCTCGCTATTAGAACAACAATATTTCGCATTACGAGGCAATGTTAGTGATCACACTTTGACAGATACGTACAGTAAAGAGAGTTTACCATGTTTTGCTATCACTGGGACATCTAGCGGTCCCTCCCACCGGAGGTTCAGTCCTTCCTCGGGCATGGGTGTGTGTTGTTCTTATCGTAAGTCACTTTAAGTAGTGTGTAAGTCTAGGGACCGATGACCTCAATAATTTTGTCCCTTAGGAATTCACAGACATTTGACATTTTTCGGATATCTCGTAATTAAACTACTGTTGATGTGTACCGATACTTAAAATGCTTGTCTATGACAGCTTACGTTATTCCGATACAACTCCTTGAACTACACTCCTGGAAATTGAAATAAGAACACCGTGAATTCATTGTCCCAGGAAGGGGACACTTTATTGACACATTCCTGGGGTCAGATACATCACATGATCACACTGACAGAACCACAGGCACACAGACACAGGCAACAGAGCATGCACAATGTCGGCACTAGTACAGTGTATATCCACCTTTCGCAGCAATGCAGGCTGCTATTCTCCCATGGAGACGATCGTAGAGATGCTGGATGTAGTCCTGTGGAACGGCATGCCATGCCATTTCCACCTGGCGCCTCAGTTGGACCAGCGTTCGTGCTGGACGTGCAGACCGCGTGAGACGACGCTTCATCCAGTCCCAAACATACTCAATGGGGGACAGATCCAAGGATCTTGCTGGCCAGGGTAGTTGACTTACACCTTCTAGAGCACGTTGGGTGGCACGGGATACATGCGGACGTGCATTGTCCTGTTGGAACAGCAAGTTCCCTTGCCGGTCTAGGAATGGTAGAACGATGGCTTCGATGACGGTTTGGATGTACCGTGCACTATTCAGTGTCCCCTCGACGATCACCAGTGGTGTACGGCCAGTGTAGGAGATCGCTCCCCACACCATGATGCCGGGTGTTGGCCCTGTGTGCCTCGGTCGTATGCAGTCCTGATTGTGGCGCTCACCCGCACGGCGCCAAACACGCATACGACCATCATTGGCACCAAGGCAGAAGCGACTCGCATCGCTGAAGACGACACGTCTCCATTCGTCCCTCCATTCACGCCTGTCGCGACACCACTGGAGGCGGGCTGCACGATGTTGGGGCGTGAGCGGTAGACGGCCTAACGGTGTGCGGGACCGTAGCCCAGCTTCATGGAGACGGTTGCGAATGGTCCTCGCCGATACCCCAGGAGCAACAGTGTCCCTAATTTGCTGGGAAGTGGCGGTGCGCTCCCCTACGGCACTGCGTAGGATCCTACGGTCTTGGCGTGCATCCGTGCGTCGCTGCGGTCCGGTCCCAGGTCGACGGGCACGTGCACCTTCCGCCGACCACTGGCGACAATATCGATGTACTGTGGTGACCTCACGCCCCACGTGTTGAGCAATTCGGCGGTACGTCCACCCGGCCTCCCGCATGCCCACTATACGCCCTCGCTCAAAGTCCGTCAACTGCACATACGGTTCACGTCCACGCTGTCGCGGCATGCTACCAGTGTTAAAGACTGCGATGGAGCTCCGTATGCCACGGCAAACTGGCTGACACTGACGGCGGCGGTGCACAAATGCTGCGCAGCTGGCGCCATTCGACGGCCAACACCGCGGTTCCTGGTGTGTCTGCTGTGCCGTGCGTGTGATCATTGCTTGTACAGCCCTCTCGCAGTGTCCGGAGCAAGTATGGTGGGTCTGACACACCGGTGTCAATATGTTCTTTTTTCCATTTCCAGGAGTGTATATAACTTGAAGGGGCTGCAGCGCGTTTCTTGAGGGACAAAATGAGGATAGGAAAGACTGTAGAGCGTAGAATATCACGTTTACTGGCGAGGGGTAGGCTAGGTGCAAGGGCTCTGCTTCATTGTTTAATATTTCTGGATACTGGTTCTTATCCTCAATTTTTTCGTCATGGTTCAAATGGCTCTGAGCACTATGGGACAACATCTCAGGCCATCAGTCCCCTAGAACTTAGAACGACTTAAACCTAACTAACCTAAGGACTTCACACACATCCATGCCCGAGGCAGGATTCGAACCTACGACCGTAGCGGTCGCGCGGTTTCGAACTGAAGCGCCTAGAACCGCTCGACCACCAACGGCCAGCTTTTCGTCATGAGAATGTTTGGTCAGTGTGTGTAAATTGCTAAACGTGCAGTATCTGGAATAATTTCCACATACCGCGGAAAAAATCTGACGTCAACCCTAGGGGTATGTGTACGGGTTGGCGAGGTGGTGATATGTAGCAACTGTCGCAATCGACCGATATCAGCGTTAAATCCATCGGTTCCAACTAAGGCTGACAAGTTGTAGGAGTAGAAAGGTGGACACACCTATATTACTAAACGACTGAAATTGTCATACAGACACAGTTCCGGGTTGCCTACCTAACGGCTTTAAGGGACAAAGACACTTGGTTTTTAGTATTTTATAGAGCTGCTGATCGAATTTAAAATTTTAAATGCTATCATAATTTGCTCATTAACAGGCACAATTCTGAGTTACATGTTTAACACAGTAAGTCAAGTATTGTATCTGGAGACTGTCTATATGTACCTTGAAGTAGCTTAGTTCAAAGCAGCACGTGGAGATGTGGAGTTAACTGTGGAAAAATAATTGAGAATGACTTTTACTGCTGTCGACGCCGTAATCTGCGGTTCACTAGTCTGACTGGGGGCTGTCCCAAGTTCAGTCGAATACATCAAACAGTTGTCTGTAGAAATTTCAAGTATTTCTTGAAAATGAAAGCATGGTAACAGTACGCAGATTAATGAAATATTAAAAAAAAGAAGAACAGTACGATGCAAGAAAAAGTAGTACACGATCAATTTGATTCCCTAACACGCAGTGTAGAAAGAAATATACCGTAATCTCAGAAACTGTAGAACGTATATTTCCTAGTGCACTTAAAAAAAGTTTCACCATATAAACGTGTTCTTAGTGTTTGTGAGCGCCGGCGAGTTTTACCACCGTCATCACATAACATTTGCTCCCATGCAGTAGAACAGGCGTACATGGGCCGTCAAGGTCGAACTACAAGTTGGGCAAAATGAAACTGACCAAGGAAAAATTTCGTCCATCCTAAAATAGGCAATGCGGCTGACTTCATGCATCCTGGGAGCGGATATGTAAGCCGGGTTGCCTATCGTGCATCTCAAGATTGACAACGCAGCTTACATATCTGTTTCTACATCAACACTCCGAAATCCACCCTACAGCGCATGGCGGAGGGTACCCCGTACCACTACTAGTCATTTCCTTTCCTGTTCCACCCGTTAAGAGAACGAGGGAACAACGACTGTCTATAGACCTTCGTGTGAGCCTTACTTTGTCGTATGTTATCTTCGTGGCATTTACGAGCAATGTACGTTGGAAGCAACAGAATCATTCTGCAGCCAGCTTTAAATGCCGGTTCTCTAAATTTTCTCAGTAGTATTCCTCTGAAATAACGTCACATTCCCTCCAGCGATTCCCATCTGATATCCCGAAGCATCTCTACAACGTCTGCGTGTTATTCGAACCTACCAGTAACAAATCTAGCAGTTCGCCTCTGAATTGCTTCGATGTCTTCCTTTCTGATACGGATCCCAAACACTCTAGCAGTACTCAAGAATAGGTCGCACTAGCGTTCTATATGCGGTCTTCTTTATAGATACATCGCACTTTCCAAGAATTCTCCCCATAAATCGATGTCGACCATTCGAGTTTCCTAGCACAATCTTCACATGCTCGTTCCATTTCATATCGCTTTGCAACGTTACGCCTAGATATTCAAACGACATGACTGTGTCAAGCGGGACTACACTAATGCTGTATCCGAACACTATGAACTTGTTTTTCTTACTCATTCTCATTAACTTACATTTTTCTACATTTACAGCAAGCTGCCATTCGTCACACCAACTCGAACTTTTGTCTAAGCTCTCTTGTATCTTCCTACAGTCATTCAATTTCTACACCTTACCGTACATCACAGCATCAACAGCAAACAATTGCAGATTACTGCCACATTATTTGTTTTTTAGAGAATAATAGCGGTCCTATCACACTTCACTGGGGCACTCTTGAGGACGCTCTTGTCTCTCATGAGTACTCGCCGCCGCGGACAACACCTTGGGTTCTACAACTTAAGGAGTCTTCCAGCCACTCACATATATGTGAACCTATTCAATATGTTCGTACCTTCTTTAACACCCTGCCATGGGGTACCGTGTCAAACACTTTCCGGAAATCTAGAAATATTGAATTTGCCTGTCGCCCTTCAGTCATTCGCAATATATCATGTGAGAAAAGGACAAGCTGAGTTGCGCACTAGCAATGCTTTCTAAAACCACGCTGATTCGTGGACATAAGCTTCTCGGTCTCAAGAAAATTTATTGTATTCCAAGTGAGAATATGTTCAAAGATAGTGCAGCATACCGATGCTAGGGAAATTTATCTGTAATTTTGCGAGTCCGTTATTTTGCCCCTCTCATATACAGGAGTCACGTACGCTTTTTTGCAAGTCGCTTGGGACATGATGCTGGGCGAGAGGTCCGCGATACATACAACCCAATGAGGGGATAATGGTATAGAGTACACTTTAAAAAACCGAATTCGGATTCCATCTGGACCTGGCGATTTGTGTGTTTTCAACTCCTTGAGTTATTTTTCTATGCCATGAATGCTTGTTACTATGACATCCAAACGGAAGTCCGCTTGATAATCAGACGACGTTATGTTTCTCATACGTTCACGATTTGTTGAACATGAAATTTAAAACTTCTGCTTTCGTTTTGCTGCCTTGAACTGTCACATCAGATTGGTCCACAAGTGACTGAATGGAAACCTTAGACATACTTAGCAATTTTACAGAGGACCAGAATTTTCTCCAGTTCTCTGCCAGATCTTTTACTAAGGTTTGACAGTGGCACCCGGGGAGCATGACGTACGTCAGGTTGCCTACGATGCACATTAAGACTTGCAACCCAACTTACACACCTGCACCCAGGGCGCATGATGTAAGTTGCGTTGCCTGTCTTAGGGTGCCTGATAGGCAACCTAGATTACATATCCACACCCAAGCCTATTCTAGAGGGCACAAAATTTTTCGTAGCCCCATTTTATTTTGCCCACCATCTATAAGCACCACCTATTAAAGCTATAAGTGCATAGTCCAGCTCATCTTACGCAATTATAGTCTTTTAGTTAATGCGATATCTCTATTAGTGTATCAGGGAAATTCGACCATCCAATGGCAGAGACCTATGTACAGAAAGTGCTGGACAAATAGGGAAGTGGCTGTCTCAGCAGGAAAGGGAGGAGCATAACAGCTCGTATCCTACGGATACCACTCATTCCGACGAATCTATAAATATAACTTTAAGAAAGTCCAATTTGCGTTGTGAGTTGCATTTTCAGTTACGATTGTCAATCACTTCAAAGGGGCGGTCCTGGCTTAATTCAAGACATTCTTTGTTGTTGCTCCTGGACGTAAATCTTGCTTATAATTAAATTATAATGAATGTGTAAAAGATTTTATTTTATATCTTGTACTATACTTAAGCTATACAGAAATTTTAAATAAACTTACTTTTCAATTTTTTTGGTTTTTCCGATTTAAGCTTTCAGCAATTAAAGGCTATTTTTCACCAGATGCATTTCGATTCTATTTATAAAGCATCTTTAGTTTTAAGCATGGAAATCTGGCACCGTGTACACAATATGTCTACTCTTTTGTATATAGATTAAAAATGGTGTTTGTTTAAAAAGTTTTGGCACAATTTCTTTACTGCGTTTTTGCCCCCCGTTACATTTCTGAAGTCGTCTGCTTTTACCTTCATTGTTAGCGGAGGTTGAAATCGAATAAAACGTGGTTGCACATTCACTTTTCGTACGTTTTTCCCTTGTATGAACTCAGTTTTTCTTTCCCTGCATTTGTAATTTTTCTACTTCAGCTCAGGTTTGTAAGCATCAAAAGAGAAGCAGCCCCTTATTCACGAGTACCGCACTCAGCACAGTGTTTATTCTCCGCCTTCTTTTTCAAAGTTGACAGTACACACAACCAACACAGTATTGCCACTTTTCGCACCATACCTTGTCTCAGTCATTTTGCATTGGTTTTCACCTTCCATATGTCCGCAGCTCGTGGTCCAGTGGCTAGAGTTGCTATCTCTGGATCACGGGGTCCCGGTTTCGATTCCCGGCCGGGTCGAGGATTTTCTCCGCCCGGGGACTAGGTGTCTGTATTATCATATCATCATCATTCGGGAAGTGGGGAGACTGGAACTGGAAAGATTGCGAACTTGTACTGTTGGTGATGACCATGATGTTGAGCGCCCCAGAAACCAACATCATCATTGTCATCACCGCCTTCTATATGACTTTACTAGATGGTAAACAACAACAACAACAACATCTGCAAACAATCTAAGAAAGTTGCTGCCTTCTCAACCGTTCATGTAGATTAGTACATCAGATGGTCTACAGTACTTCCTTGAGGAACCCCACATTGATTGAATTCTCGTGAATTACTTCGAACTGTGAGCTTTCTGGCAGGAAATTACAAATCCAGTCTCATAATTGACGATACTCCATAGAGACGCAATTTGATTAAACGGTGATTTTAAGGAAGAAATAATGTTACTTAAAATCCGTCTTGATTACAAATTTTTTATTCATATGACCGGTTTCGGTTCATTCAGAACCTTCTTCAGATCTGTAAAAATAATGATACTAATTTACTATTTCACGGAAGCAAATCTTTTTCATCCTATCTAATCAACATCAAATGTACCAGAACGTACCTGATATTTCAGTTACAGGAGTAACCCGTCCAAATCCAGCAATTTTCACATGCTACGTCACATAAAATTGGTTGGCAGAGTGCACATCATTTATATTAATTATAACACTATTACCGACAGGTGGCGTCTGGTACATTAGTTACATTCCATTTGCACATACTGTATTCAGTAGATCTTTTTTTATATTAAAAATACTTAATTAAAAAAAATATAAAGATCCGGATTTAATTCTCAACGAGCAAAGCGAATTCAATCATAACGCCTATTTTGGCATTTATGACGACCTACTAAGATGACAACTGTTGCGTGTGGAGATCCAAGCCGAGGGATGAGAGATGGTGCGCGGTGGAGAAGCCGGAAGACGCGTGCAGTATGTGCAAATGGAATGTAACTAATGTACCAGACGCCACCTGTCGGTAATAGTGTTATAATTAATATAAATGATGTGCACTCTGCCAACCAATTTTATGTGACGTAGCATGTGAAAGTTGCTGGATTTGGACGGGTTACTCCTGTAACTGAAATATCAGGTACGTTCTGGTACATTTGATGTTGATTAGATAGGATGAAAAAGATTTGCTTCCGTGAAATAGTAAATTAGTATCATTATTTTTACAGATCTGAAGATGGTTCTGAATGAACCGAAACCGGTCATATGAATAAAAAATTTGCAATCAAGACGGATTTTAAGCAACATTATAAAATCACTGATTGCTCTTATCCCATAAGACATTATGTTTTTGTTAAGGAAGAAAGTCAAAAGTTTTCTGGATTTCTACAGATATGGAAGCAACTTAGCATCCCATGTTGACAGCACTCATTGCTTCGTGTGAATACAGAGACAGTTGTGTTTCATAAATACGGTGCTTCTAAATGCGTGCTGTTTATTTGTCAGTAGAGAATGTACTTAGTGATCTAGTTTAGCGAAATGTTCATTTTAAAATCCTGCAGCCAGATATCGAATGAACTTGGATGGATGCATCTAAGGGAAGGTTCCAACTAAAGAAAAATTACATCAATTTAGCACAAGATCAATTCCGCATAAAGTATCAGCTACAGGTTACTCTCACACATAGCTACACCTGTAGTGACCAAAACGCAAATTTGTTCGTAGTCAAGGAAGAAACTGGCTTTAATTATCTGAACTAGCCCTATCACCATACATTTCACTATCATTTTCCAGCCGAACTGGTACATGTCTCAAGGAACCAAACACTGATCGTATACCTGCTACGTCGCTCACTACTAGATAATCACAGCCTCTACGGTCATATAGGGCTTTCAATGTTTCCTGCAACAGGAACGTATCATAATGAGACAAAGGTGTGGCAGAAAATACGGTCAGGGGGTCCGAAAGTTCTTATTCGTCTCTCTTGGTTTACACTGACGAGAACTACAAGTTGGGAATCAATGAGGCGGAGTTACCTAGTCCCGAAAAGCTCATTTTCTATTTTCCATTTCAGACACGGAAAACATTTAATTCTGGGGATAAAAGAAATAAGAGGAAGTAGAAAAAAGTTGAAGAAAAAAGTGGCGAGACACATGCAAAACAACCGACAAGCCGTGGGGTCAATTCCCGTACGAACTAAGGAAATATTACATTCTGCCTGTAAACTATCTCACATCTGAAGCTTACATAAGAAGTTTCGCCAGGAGCAATACGTTGTTAGCGTACTACTTTGAACTGTTGGTCCCCTCCCGCACTACGATTACTGGGGTAGGATGGGGTCGCGTCAGTCACTGAAGTGGAGTCGAATTGGAAAATTTTCACTGGTACGTTGGGCACACAAAGTTATTATATAGAAGTAATTCACATTTTCAAAATAATCATAGGCCCTTAGCAGACGTTGTTATCCCGTCTTTCTTTTTCACGGTATAAATCTACGATACGGTGCCTCTTGAAATACCAAACACTTCGACTCACTTGGTTACGCACGCCCCCACCATAGGAGTAGCAACAATTTGTCAGTGTTCGAATTCAGCTAACTTCAACATAATGCGCTCACAACTACACATAACTGTGTTCTGAGACATGCTACATATTGAAGGCATTCCGCAGGTGCTGCTCGCGGTCAAATAGAACAGCGCAACCGGCATGCTTGGACAGAATCTGCATTTATGTTCAAGTTACATTTGTCGTAGTGTTTCCATACTTTAATCAAAGCCCTGTATTATTTCCTTTGTTAATCTTCAGTGTCTGACAGAGGTCGTGATGGTGTATTTAGACGAGTGTGTGTTTGTGCTGGTGTTGCAGCGAGCGCTGCTAGCGTGCTGGTGCTGGTCCTGGTGGTGGTGCGCCGTGACCGCGCTGCTGGTTACCGACCCCACCATGACGCGCATGGTGGCGCTAACTGGCGACCGCTGCGACTACTACACCGACAGGTGAGTCCGCCCATGCTAACATATAATACACACATCAAAAAAAGTTTTCCATCACCTCGGCTCCGACAGTTCCGGAACCTGTACAGAAAATTGGAATCGAGATCAACATAATCATTTTTTTTTTATTGCTCAAGAAAACCACACATTACATGTTGTACCACTATACAGTGAGACCTTGAGAGCTGGTGGTCCAGATTGCTGTACACACTGGTACCTATAATGCCTAGCAGCACGTCCTCTTTCATTGATGCATGCCTGTATTCGTCGTGGCATACTATCCACAAGTTCATCAAGGCACTGTTGGTCCAGATTGTCCCACTCCTTAACAGCGATTCGGCTTAGATCCCTCAGAGTGGTTGGTGGGTCACGTCGTCCACGAACAACCCTTTTCAATCTATCCCAGTCATGTTCGATAGGGTTCATGTCTGGAGAACATGCTGGACACTCTAGTCAAGCAATGTCGTTATCCTGAAGGAAGTCATTCACAAGATGTGAACGATGGGGGCGCAAACTTTCGTCCATGAAGACGAATGCCTCGCCAATATGCTACAGACATGGTTGCACTATCGGTCGGAGGATGGCATTCACTTATTGTACAGCCGTTACGGCGCCTTCCATGACCACCAGCGGCGTACGTCGGCCCCACATAACGCCACCCCGAAACAGCAGGGAACCTACCCCTTGCTGCATTCGCTGGACAGTGTGTCTAAGGCGTTCAGCCTGAACGGGTTGCCTCCAAACACGTCTCCGACGATTGTCTGATTGAAGGCATATGCGATACTCATCGGTGAAGAGAACGTGATGCCAATCGTGAGCGGTTCATTTAGTATGTTTTTGGGCCCATCTGTACCGCGCAGCATCGTATCGTGGTTGCAAAGATGGATCTTGCCGTGGACGTCGGGAGTGAACTTGCCACTCATGCAACCTATTGCACACAGTTTGAGTCCTAACACGACGCCCTGTGGGTGCACGAAAAGCATTATTCAACATGGTGGCGTTGCTGTCAGGGTTGTTCCGAGCGATAATCCGTAGGTAGCGGTCATCCGGTGCAGTATTAGCCCTTGGGTGGCCTTAGCGAGGCATGTCACCGACAGTTCCTGTGTCTCTGTATCTCCTCCATGTTCGAACAACATAGCTTTGGTTCATCCCGAGACGCGTGGACACTTCCCTTGTTGAGAGCCCTTCTTGGCACAAAGTAACAATGCGGACGCGATCGAACCGCAGTACTGGCCGTCTAGGTATGGTTGAACTACAGACAACGCGAGCCGTGTACATCCTTCCTGGTGGAATGACTGGAACTGATCGGCTGTCGGACCCCCTCCGTCTAATAGGCGCTGCTCATGCATGGTTGTTTACCTTTGGGCGGGTTTAGTTCAAATGGTTGAAATGGCTCTGAGCACTATGGGACTTACTTCTGAGGTCATCAGTCCCCTAGAACTTACAACTACTTAAACCTAACTAACATGACCCACATCCATGCCCGAGGCAGGATTCTAACCTGCAACCGTAGCGGTCGCGCGGTGCCAGACTGTAGCGCCTAGAACCCCTCGGCCACAGCGGCTGGCGGGTTTAGTGACATCTGTGAACAGTCAAAGGGACTGTGTCTGTGATACAATACCCACAGTCAACGTTTATCTTCAGAAGTTTTGGGAACCGGGGTGATGCAAAACTTTTTTTGATGTGTGTAACACTGACTTAGTTACACAATATACAGCTACGATATTGCAACCGAGATTCGAGCGAATGTTGAAAACGATTCGCGAGAACCCAGAAGAGGCTGGTCCTACTGTTCAGGAGAGATCAACGTCAAGCCGGCGAGTGAGAACAGACAACGAAGTGGAAATGGTGCTACAGGTAAGAGAAGTCCAAAGAGTAACCCGAAAGAGGAAACCTGTGACCTAGCGAAAACGGAGGCCAAGAACGAATGGTATTTTACCACAACGAGAATATAGGGAAGCGAATACACCACAGAGATTTTTTTGTTAATTCCACTCCTTCCTCTTACGAAGGTGCGCTGTTCGAGAGCGTGTCCGCCCTTTTCAGCCTTTGGTAGAGATGCTGTTCTGTTCTGTATCCATATTTTGGTTTCAGTTGATGCCTCAGTGTTGATATTGAGGGGGGTTGACGACTTATGGTTGCGCCGGCCGAAGTGGCCGAGCGGTTAAAGGCGCTACAGTCTGGAACCGCACGACCGCTACGGTCGCAGGTTCGAATCCTGCCTCGGGCATGGATGTGTGTGATGTCCTTAGGTTAGTTAGGTTTAAGTAGTTCTAAGTTCTAGGGGACTTATGGCCACAGCAGTTGAGTCCCATAGTGCTCAGAGCCATTTATGAACTTATGGTTGGATGACTATCTCCCAAGTGGGCAGCTATTTAAACTGGATTATTGGGATAGTTCAGTCAGAGAAAGTCTCCGAAAACCGTGACCAGAACTGCTGCTATTGTCCCTTTACTTCCATCACCTTTTCTCGCTTTCGCATCTTAGAAGCGTTTCAGCTACCTTTCACCTCTGACGACCGCTGCAGTACGCACTGCTCTGTTGACCGTCTTTGGATGTTCCTCGTGCTCGTTGTTGCGTTCCTTGGTGATGGCGTTCGGTTTGGGAGGACACAGATGTCACATTCGTGAGCGCATTGCTTTGCACCGTTGAAAACGGTCCACTGGTTTAGGAGGAGAGGTTGAACATATATATGTTGATACATACAAACACACATACATTCTTATAATATGTTGAGATAGATATATTGTAGATACAATACTGTTTCAGCGCAGCTCACAATTTTTATGCGCTCGTACTTGTTAAAGGAAGTGTTCCACACGTTATCCCTTCATTTGGATGCAGTACGGAACTCGTCTGTGCAGTTACTTACGAATTATTTAAAACACCCTCGGATCATCTTGCGTACAATTCACAGTTCAGTTCTTCAACCACAGCAAGAGTGCTAATTCATTTTTGAGATGATCGCAGACATAAAACTCGAAATGATTGAGGTTTTGTGCAGACCAAGTTACAGTCCTTGTTCGGCCTATCCATCTTCGGCCATGTTGACGCATCAGATGGCACCAGCAGCAAAGTGTGTCGGTGCCCCATCATCCCTCTATCATACTCCGTAACAGGGGCTATTGGTGAAATCTGAGTCCAGTTAGATATGGCCTTAATGGAATAGTTTACATTTCAAATACATTAACTAGGACAAAATTTCACACTGGACTGAATGGCGGGTCGTGAGCACTGTAACTACCCAACTACCAATAAAACTTTGTAAATAATAATTTTTTTAAAGATTATTTGTATGTTGTCTCTATGAAGTAAGGAAGCAGAGCGTACAACAAAGTTCACGAAAGCAATAGTTGGATGTTAGGAAAATGTAGCTTGATAATTAACCTGTCCAAATCTATTCGCAGCATCCTCCGTCAGTCTGCGTTTAATTTCATGGTACATAAGTGTGACAATCTAATAAAATTGACGTATACATAGCTTTCAATTTTAATTGAAGTTTAATGAAATTTAATACTTTTGCTATAATTATCCTACCCTGTGCTTAAACTTCCATGAACTTGGCTACACTAGAAACGACACGAACTGTTTTGGCGGACGTAGTTGTCGATCTATAAGTATTATTCTAACAATCAAAATAAGTCAGTGTCGATGTTACGATTTTAATTAAATTAACTCGCTAATATTAACTGCAATACAATTGGGACGCACTATAGCTTACATAATACAACGCAAAACAAATTTAAAACTTCGAAATACGAAATTAGTAACATCTTAATTTCAATTTTTTCAAAATAATTGCTTGCAACAATCAATTTTTAACTTAGTATGTAAATAATCCTTCAATTAAGTTGCTTGCTAACATTTATGGAACAATTCGATATTGAATTAGATTAGGAAATGAGACGCTTAAAGTAGTAAATGAGTTTTGCTATTTGGGGAGCAAAATAACTGATGATGGCCGAAGTAGAGAGGATATAAAATGTAGACGCAATGGCAAGGAAGCGTTTCAAATGGTTCAAATGGCTCTGAGCACTATGGGACTTGACATCTGAGGTCATCAGTCCCCTACAACTTAGAACTACTTAAACCTAACTAACCTAAGGACATCACACACATCCATACCCGAGGCAGGATTCGAACCTAAGACAGTAGCGGTCTCGCGGTTCCAGACTGAAGCGCCTAGAACCACTCGGCCACAACGGCCTGCGAAAGCGTTTCTGAAGAAGAGAAATTTGTTAACATCGAGTATAGATTTAAGTGTCAGTAAGTGGTTTCTGAAAGTATTTGTATGGAGTGTAGCCGTGTATGGAAGTGAAACGTGGACGATAAATAGTTAAGACCAGAAGAGGATAGAAGCTTTCGAAATGTGGTGCTATAGAAGAATGCTGAACGTTAGATGGGCAGATCACGTAACTAATGAGATATTGAACAGAATTGGGGAGTAGAGAAATTTGTGGCACAACTTGAGTAGAAGAAGGGATCGGTTGGTAGGACATATTCTGAGGCATCAAAGGATCACAAATTTAGTATTGGAGGGCAGCGTGGAGGGTATAAATCGTAGAGAGGGACCAAGAAATGAATACATTAAACAGGTTCAGAAGGATGTAGGTTGCAGTAGGTACTGGGAGATGAAGCTTGCACAGGATAGAGTAGTATGGAGAGCTGCATCAAACCAGTCTCTGGACTGAAGACCACAACAACAACTTATTCTTACTTTTATCCGCTTCGTAGCCGAGTGGTCAATGCTAAGGCCCTCATACGGGGAACATGAGTTCGATTCCTGCTACTGCCAGGTATATTTTCTTGGTGTGAGGACTGGACTGGGGCGCGCTCAGCCTCGTGATGCCAAATGAGGAGTAGGTAGCGGTTTCAAGGTCGGAATGTCGACAATGGTAGGGAGGGCAGCACACTGACCACATAGCAATCCACATCCCATCCGATGATGAATGAATGCGACCCGTCGACTATCACTTGGCCTTCAGAGCATGATCGCGGGGTTTCCTTTTTCGTCTTGTTCTTTCTTTTGATGGAAGCTACATAAATATTGAAAAACGTGGTACTGTTTACACAGCAAACAATCAGAAATTTTAGGATTCAGTCGGCTCTCAGCCGCGTTGCGAAGCAGACGTGCGCGGGGCTCCGTGCGGCGATGCGCGAGCGGGCCATTGTTTACTCGCTCGGGCAGTGGTATTGCAGAGCAAACAGACAACATCGAACGACGGTGGCGCTTTCGTACATAAAGGCCACGACAAAATTAACTTTCCATGCCCAGTACGCACGACCTGGCATACGAAGCAGAGCGTTTTCTGCGTGCAATAATGAACGTCGAGCCACAGGAACTACTCGGTATTCATCGTTCGATCTTCTGCAGCACAGTTTACCTGAAATTTGTCGATGTAGCAGGTTGCGAACGGCTTATTTCACCGATGGATATCGTTTCCACTACTCGGGCGGCAATGTGGGAGTATTGGCTGTTGACTATGCAGGACCATACGAATCTTTGAGCTGCCGTTTGAAGTAACGCTTGTCGAGGACGCGCTGCGGTCTTACGGGGAAGTGCTAAGTCACGTGGAAGAAATGTGGCAAACGTTCGAGACGTATCCTGTTCTGAACGGAGTACGTCGGTGTGATTCGATTTGCGCATACACATTCCATCTTTGGTGACAGTTGGTGGCTGTCAAGCGATCGTCATTTATGACAGTTCGTGGTGCTGGGAGGTAGGGCTTGTTCGGTCTGAATGTCTGCTGAGATGCCTCGTCCAGACACCACGTGCAGACACACGCCTACATCGCAACCGACGATGCTGCCTGCTACATAAGTTAAGACAGCGAGGAACATGACGGATGCGGACGTTGTTCCGTTACAGTTACCGACACCTGCGGGCCCGGTTTCCGGGCCTGCGACGGCGCGGCCTGCATCGAAACCGTCGACCCGCTCGACAGCAGCAACTACGTCTGTACTTCATCCGCGTGAGGAACGAGAGCACCTGAAGATCGATTCAAGCTCGGACACGGAGATGCGGGAGGTGCCTGCTGTTCGTCATTATCCACAGGACGCAGACATGCGTTCCGGCAAGCAGCAGTCGCCCAAACGACGAAAGACGAGGAGACTGCCTGCAGGAAACGCTTCACAAGATGGTGACAAAAAATGGTTCAAATGGCTCTAAGCCAAATGGCTCTAAGGTCATCAGTCCCCTAGACTTGGAACTACTTAAACCTAACCAACCTAAGGACATCACACACATCAATGCCCGAGGCAGGATTCGAACCTGCGACCGTTCGCCTTTTGCCTAGGACCGCTCCGTCACAGCGGCCGGCCAGGATGGTGACACTTTGCAGGAAAACAAGGCCAGTCAATCTACGGTCTACACCGTGGGCCCCACTCCAATGATTACTGTTTCGCCACTGGCAACGTCCTCCTAAGGACAAAGATAATTTGACGTTGCTCATCCGACTGACGTGCCTCTGGCGATTTTGGGGCTAAGACACCAGATGAACGTCATCCGCCGCCTAACGTACCACAGCTCCAGCTTGGTGGTTGGGCATCTGAGATTGTGATGGAAAGAATGACGTCAGACTCGAGCGACCACCTGACGCCAGCGGCCGGCGGATCGTCGGATGGACATCTTGTTCCTGCCGATCAGTTTTATATATATGTTGCGGGCGGCAGGGACGGTTAGACTGGCGACGTGGCTCTTACTGGCTTAAACGACTGTAGGATAAGTCATCATGCTATCCAGGTGTATCGGATAGGTACAGTCAATGTCAACGGCACTAGTTCCACAATCAAAAACCAGCCGTTAGATAACATGATTCGGGCGGCGAACATTGATATCGTGCTTGTTCAGGAGGTACGGCCTGATCTGCGGCTGGATGCTTATGGATGCACGTCTTACGTCAACCCAACTACCGGCGATGCCACAGGAGCGACGGATATTCAGTATTTGCCATCAGCGCGATGCGTTGCGCTCACCATCAGCGCGGTCCGCCTTAACCTGTGTGCCCATGTGTCTGGGATTGCGAAGAGCCGAGAACGAACACCCTATTACTCCAACGCGGCAACTCCATTGTTTCAAGGCGCTACAGAGCACGTAGTGGTGGCCGGGGACTTGAACAATCTTCATCTGCTCCATGACCCCCGCCACGACAACATACGAGCCGTAGTAGATGACTTTGGCCTCTTAAGGGGCTCCGGAAAGGCTCAAAATCATGAAAAGTTCAATTTTTACTTTTTTGCGTTTTCTGAATCTGCAGACTATTACCTTTTAATAGATATATAATTTATTCAATTCTGAAGACTACAACTATTTTTAAATTTTTTTTGAAACGTGTTCTACATGGGCGTGACCCACTGTGGCGCTGTTAAACTGCTGTCAAATGGTGTTATTATTAACGTCCGTGTTCATCAGGTACATTTTAGTGATGTGAGATAAAGTATGTGTTGTGGCTAACCTGTGATGGTTCAATATATATCGCTGGTGTGATTGTCGATTGTTTCATGTTTATTTACTCTGTCGTTATCTCGAAAATATTCGTAATTAATTCTGTTTCTTGAGTCTCTGTTTTGTTGAAGTATAATAATGAGTAAAAGTAAAGTTATTAGAAATCCTCTGAAGGCTTTTAAGAAAAGGAGAAATGTTGGAAAGCCAAAGGTACGTGTTATTACTGTAAACAATAAAGACGATAACCAAGTGAGTGAACCTAACCTCTGAAGTACACCTGCCCATAGCAGTCAAAGTGGGAAAGAAAATACTTCACAGAAGAAGCTTGGTTCAATGAGTGAAAACTATGAATGTTTTATGGGCGAATCGGATGTGAATGAAATATTTGATATGTCGGTTCTCAAAGGAATTTTTTCAAACTGTGTAAGATGTATTCGTTGTAGTGAAGTTGGTCTGGAACTCTCCATAATAAAGCACGTAGGACTTGCTAGTGAAATACAACTGAAATGTGATAAGTGTTCATACATGACCACCTTTTGGAACAGTGTTGCAGTAACTGCAACTGAAGAAAATGGTAGCAAAATCTACGAACACAACAACGAGCGATGCTTGATTTAGAGAAGGAACGCCTTCGGGCTGCAGACAGGGCTGTAAAGAGTCTAGAAATACAAGCAAGAGTAAACAGGAGCAGGAACAAGAGGAAGCTGGAGGAGGAGTTTGCAGAGGATGAAGATAATCCATCCTATGGACCTGGAATGCACTAAAAAGTTAATCCAATCTTTGTCGCTCGATTCCCAAAACTTTTATTTTCTCATACTAATTACATGTTTTCTAAGGATCTTCCAAACATATTTGTTTCAAACTTTCAGTAAATGTTACACAGTACCTTCTGCATAATTTAACACAGCCTTTTTCCAAAAAACTGTATATTTTTGAATATATAAATAAAAAATTGCAAAAAAATGTTGTGAATTTTCATTACAATTGAAAAAAAAATCATCTTTAATAACTGAACTAAAATTCTGTAAAATCCCTGTGTTAAGTTGTAGCCCATATTCCAATAAATAATCTGTTCAAATGGTTCAAATGGCTCTGAGCACTATGGGACTTAACTTCTAAGGTCATCAGTCCCCTAGAACTTAGAACTACTTAAACCTAACTAACCTAAGAACATCACACACATCCATGCCCGAGGCAGGATTCGAACCTGCGACCGTAGCGGTCGCGCGGTTCCAGACTGTAGCGCCTAGAACCGCTCGGCCACTCCGGCCGGCAAAATAATCTGTAAAAAGTTCAACTTCCTACCTCAAATACTTTGTGAGGAAAGATGTAATTTATAAGCGTTATTTTAACAATGCAAGTATAGGGTGTTCCGGAGCCCCTTAACGTCAACATTCTCCTGGAAGATGCTTGCCGTCAGTGATACCTGGCACAAATGTGAACGACGACGCCATACCTACGATTCCGCTATATGAAGGTGGACACACTGCACCAACGCACGCTCATGGCGTGTGGACGAGACAGGGCGCCTTGGCATCGATCGACCACTGAATTTTACTACACGGTCTTGAGGAAATTAGCGTCGCAACAACCTTCGCCAGAGCGCCAAATGGCCATCCATCGGGCATAGGCATAGCTTCTACGGATCACGGCTGCCAGATTGGAAGGGACGCGGGGTTCGAGCGAGACTACAAGATTCCGTCCCAGAAGAACGCGCTTCTCTTCATCATCATATCGTCAGAGAACAGAGACATCGTAAAAGGCGACTATCACGGCAGTTATTGCGGCGGACGGGGAATGTACAGAGCCACACACCGCCCTCTCCCGTGTCCTCACAGATTATTACCGCGTTCTCTCTGGCAGGTCAATGGCCTGACAATGACGTCGAGGACGTCCTGTGCGACCTGCCGCCTTCGGGTAGAGTGCAAAGAGACGACACATTTTTGGAGGCTGTCGCTCTGGAAGAAATGCACATACAGCAGCCCTGGACCTGATGGTCTTCTGCCTGAATTTTATACAACATTTTCTTACTTTATGGGGGAAGTTCGACGGTAAATGTGCTGCGAACTCCTGAATCCAGACTTTCACGTCCCCTCCCTCCCTCCTCCCCCCCCCCCCCCCCGAATTTTTAGTGGACATGGTTGTACATGTGCCAAAACCAAAGGGGGTGCAGCAGACCGCAACATTTTCGACCGTTGAGTTAGGTTACCTCGGATTACAAGCTGTTCGCACGCACACTTCGTGCTCGTCTCCTCGCTACTGTCAAGGATGTCATTCACACCGACCAAAGATGTCTGAGACGTGGCAGGAATATACACGCGGCATTAATCTTTTGTAAAGGTGTGGCGGCGCTCATGTCGGCATGTCGCTGGGTGCCCTCACTGCGGTTGACCTACACCATCCCTTTGATTGAGTTGAGCACGATTTCTTGCAGGCTGTCTTAGAGTAGATGAGTCTGCCCCCAATATCGGCTACTATACTTCTCCGTTTCATTCACAGGGCCCCTTCCACTGTCCGGGTCAATGGCTATCGCTCGCCACTATTGAGCGCTGACTACGACAACGCTGCCCTCTCTCTTCGCTGCCGCCCTTGAGCCTGCACTTCGTGGTCCACGTCAGCGTTTAGGGGGCATTCGCCTCCGTAATGTACATTTCAAATGTTATGGCTACGTGGACGATGTAGTTTTCTTGGCGAGATCGCCAGAGGATATACGTACGGAGATTGCGTGGCTTCAGCGCTGCGGCGGGTTGGCCAGGAGCTGTATAACCTGCGGAAATCCCACTACATGGTTGCGGGCAGAGGATTGAATACCGGAACGCCGGTGCCCATTACCAAAGTCCCGGCGATGAAATGTTTACCAAAGATCTTCCGTGGGAATGTGCAGCGTACAGCAGCAGATAAGTATCACAGACTACTTAGTACGATTCGCACGCGTCTCCATACCTTTCGAAAACTTGACTTGATCATGCGGATATATTTTGCCAACATCTACCTTGCCCCGAAAATTAAGCATTTCACACACGGTCCCCCAATGCGCGCTACGGTGGCTGCCAGGTTACAAGCCACTTTTGGTCATTTCGTCAGCGATGGTAGGATGTTCAAAAGTCGTTACAAGACACTGACGTTGCTCACTGATGCCTACGTGCTTCGAACAAGGACATCTTCACTGGTTCACTGATTAAGGGGTTGGCTACTGTATGTGCATCTCCTAATTCCGTGTTACATGGACAGTACAAACAATTGATTAGAGTTGACGCTCCCTGCGGCCGCCGATTCCTGTTGGATATATCTCTCCACCACTGTGCCATATTCGCATCTATCTGGTCGGCATGAGTTATCTGTTGGATGTCCTACCTATTAAATCCAGCCTTGTAGTCAAATATGGGGTGTCTAGGAAACCTGCATTCTCGGATCACAACATTCAAACAAGTTGTGTTAATAAGTTTTATTACAAAATAAAAAAGCAATACTTTGTGTTTCAGAGAGGCGTCGCAAGCAAAGGGCGACAGATAAAATAAGAAATCTCTTCAGTATAACCACGCTAAGTCCGTGTTACATGGAGAATACAAGCAAGTGATTAGAGTTGACGCTCCTACCCAAGTTGCTAGTCTGAAGCTGCTGTAGAACTGGCCGAGACCACCCAGGTGCGGCGCTTATGTCCTCTTCGCATAGAGGCCGCTGCTGTCTCGTTGTCGACCTGGAGATGGGTCTGTCAGCGTGCAATTGGCTGAAGTCTTCTCACAGCCATCTCTTCTCCATCGTTCCCGACTGGCGTGCCGGGGCGGCGCTTGACTTTACGCCGTAACACTACCGACCACGCGGGAGCCTAGAACCAAGGACTTCTACCGCTACTTCCAACGGACACTGCCTGCTAATGTGACTGAACGTTGGCATACGGCAGATATGAAGTAACATAGACTCGCCTTTCCTTCCCACCACGGTGAGGCACTGTGATATGTAATAACGACTGGAAAATCCCCCCACACGACAAAGTTTATACACTATATCTTGCCGAGGACCCTCTCTGTCCCAGCTGCGCCGCTGTCGACCCCGACCTGCACCGTTTTGTTTGTGACACGGTGGCCGACTGCTGACTCGTCACACGTCGCATGTTGGCATCGTTGCTGCGGCGGACGCCTCAGTCCACAGAGCCCACCGAAATGATCCATCCTGACGTCACTTGGTATCCTGCTACTCGTCATTACGCCACGGTGTGGGTTAAAGATATGGAGTAGTCATACTTTTTCAGTGAGAGCTTTGCCGGGTTATTAGAGTTTTGGCTACGAGCAACTACCCGGTTTTACGGCGTAAAGGGTCATATGGTTCACTCTCTGTAAATTACTTGGGATCGTTGTTTACGCACAATCCGGACTATTGGGGTGTACCAGCTGTGAGAAGAGATTGAAGATATGGCACAGCATGGACTGATGAGAGACATTAATTATGGGGTGTTTAACTCTCGCTGATAGAGATGACGACGTGAACATCTCACCGTCTGCCTGCTGTGGACACCTTCGAAAGAAGATTAAAAATAATAATTAAAAAAATAAAAATAAAAACGAAATGAAACAAATAAAATAATATAAAAGTATTGTACCCTTTCTTTTATATCTTTTTTTACAAATCGAGCAAAGGGACATCCGTCATAGTTAGCTTTCAGAGTGAAAGTGGCAGTGGCACGAGATACTGTTTTTTTTGTGAGACAGGTTTTTGAGGGTAGTGTGGGTGTTAGAGACCAACGCTTGAAGTGGGAGAGGTAAAAAAGAGAAGGCGGTCAAGGTGACCGTTCGCGGAAAAAAAAAGTGGTCAGCGCTACTGAATCTCATGCGAGGAACCTGGATTCCATTCCTGGTACTGCCAGGGGAATTTTCTTGGTGGGAGTACTGGACTGGAGTGCACTCAGCCTCGTAACGCCAGTCGAGGTTCCACTTGTCTGAGAGATAGTGGCTCCATGGTCGGACCGTCGACAACGGCAGGGAGAGCAGTAAACTGACCACATGCCCCACAATACCTCATCCGGTGATGAATGACTGAGGATGGCACGGCGGCCGGTCGGCTATCACATCGTCTTCAGAGCGTGATTGCAGGGTTTCCTTTTTCATTTTATTCCTACTTTTGTTAGAAGCTACATAAATATTGATAAACATGGTACTGTTTACACAGCAAACAATTACAACTTTTAGGAGATGAAGAACTGGGGGAAGTAAAGTTGTGAGAACAGGTCGTGAGTCGTACTTTGGTAGTTCAGTTGGCGGGGCACTTCTCCACGAAAGGCAAATGTCCCGAGTTCGAATCTCGTCCGGCAAACAGCCTTAATCTGCCAAGACATTTCAGTCACGACTTTTGCATAATATAATAATGACGTTTGTGTTCAAAAATAACATTTCAGCAGTTGCTATAGATGAGAAAATGAAGTCATGGATGAGTGTCTAGGAACGTGGCTCGCGTAGCATACTTGGCGTGGTATTGGATACTTCAATAAATGCTTCTCAGTCTGTTACATTACACCACAAACTCATAGTAACTTTGCGAATGGCTCGTTTGGGGACACATGTTTATTGTAACGACTTTGGTTCTGTTGTTTATTCTTTCACATATGCTCGAAATCGTTTTTATGATACACTGTGTTCAGCAGTGGTCGTGCCATTTCATATCTCTAGACATTTTTACTCTCAAATATTTGTGTGAGAGGACAGAGTCTCAGTGGCGTTGAGAAACAACTGAAATCGTTAAAATTGTTCAAGACGCCAGTTGCGCTGCTGATTTAGCCCGTCTTACATAGCCCTGAAGAAAAAATTATGCTCAGTGGTGTTGGAACAAAGCACAGGTCACAGTAGTCTACGAGCATGGCAGCAGAAGTGATACACAAATCTGCTGTACATAATCACTGACATGCATTTTTTGTAGAATCGTAGAACATATTGTGAACCGCTCTTGCGGTTCATCTTTATATTACAGACTTGGAAGGCAATATTAATGCTAACCTCAGACCACAAAGAGGTTGAAGCAGTCATTCTTTACACACTCCGTGCGCGAATTGTATGAGAAGTAACTTTAATATGTTATACAATGGAAAGGGGAGTTTGCATGCACTTCATGATAGTTCGTAGAGTACGGAAAAAGAATGTATTTCGCATCTACATCATCATGACTACTCTGCGGTTCAAACTTAAACACTTGCAAGTCTAACGTTCGCATTCAGCGATATTATCTCGAGTCAAACTAGAGTGTTTGGTAAAGGATTCATGGAGCTACTTTCAGGCTATTTCTCTACTGTTCCACTCTCGAATAGCACTTGTCAAAAATGAATATCTAAGTGTTTCCATGCGATCTATGATTTTTCATGTCTTATTACCATCATCATTTCTCCCTATGTAGTCAACAAAATATTTTCACACCGAGAGAGGAATTTGGTGATTCTAATTTCGTGAAAAGATCTCGCCGGAAAACAGTCTTGTTTTAATGATTACCACCCCAACTTGAATATCATATCCGTGACACTCTCTCAGTTTCTTATTCTTAATTATCGGTTTGGTCTGGATGATCATGTAGGTTCTCTACATTGCTCCACTAATCATATCGCCTCCATATCCTTGTCAATATCATCCTTCCATTTTTGCGTGGCCTTCCTCGGCCCTTTCTGCTCTTCACCGATCCTGAGAATGTTACTCGCGGTAGTCTGTCACCTCCAATCCTAATTAAATGTCATGCTCACATCAGTTTTCTTCTCTTCATCCTTCTGCCAGCATCAGCTTGTGAGTATAGATCTGCCTGTTCCTGGTTATTTAATATCCTCCATTCCTGTGACGGATTGCCCCACTTGGGGCCAAACATTTTCCTCAATATCTTTCTGACGAAAATTGGTAGTTATCTTTCACGTGATTCTAAAACGTCTCGAAACTTCCACTGCACAGCACGTCCCGTAAACCAAAATATGCTCTATTTGCCACTGCGTTCCTTCCCTTAATCTCAATTTCCAATCTTTTGTGCTCGCTAAAAATGATTCTAATGTATCTAAATGGGTGTACACTGAGGTGAGAAAATTCGTGGGATAGCGTTATGCACATATACAGGTAGTTGTAGTATCGCACACAATGTATAAAACGACAGTGCATTGGTAGAGCTAACATATGTACTCATGCGACTCGTGTGTAAAGTTTTCCAACATGATTGTGGCCGCACGACGGGAACTAAGGATTTTGAACGCGGAATGGTAGTTGGAGCTAGACACATAAGACATTTCATTCCGGAAATCGTTAGGGAATGCAATATTCCGACACCCACACTGTCAAGAGTGTGCCGAGAACACCAAATTTCAGGCATTACTTCTCACCACGGAGAACATAGTGGTCGACGGCATTCACTTAAGGACCGAGAGCAGCGGCATTTGGGTAGAGTTTGCAGTGCTAAGAGAGAAGCAATGCATAGTGAAAAAGCCGTGGTAATGAATGTAGGACGTACGACCAACGTATCAGTACAGTGCGGCGAAATTTGGCATTAATGGACTATGGCAGCGAGTACCTTTGCTAACAGCACGACATAGCCTGCAGAACCTCTCCTGGGCCGTAGCAATATCGGTTGGATTTAGACGACTGGCGAACCGTGGCCTGGCCTGATGAGTCCAGATTTCAGTTGGTAAGAGCTGATGGTAGGGTTCGAGTGTGCCGTAGACCCACACGAAGTCATGGACCCGAGCCGTCAACAAGATGCTGTGCAAGCTGTTGATGGCTCCATAATAGTGTGGCCTGTGTTTACATGGAATGTACTGGGTCCTCTGGTCCAATTGAACCGATCTTTGACTGTAAATAGTTATATTAGTCTACTTGGACGCCATTTGCAGCCATTAATGCACTTCACTTTCCCAAACAACGATGGAATTTATATGGATGTCAACGCGTCATGTCACCGGGCCACAACTGGTCCCGACTGGTTTGAAGAACATTCTGCGCAGTTCGAGCGAATGATTTAGCCACCCAGATCGTCCGACACAAGTCCCAACGAACATGTTTGGGACATAATCGAGAGGTTAGTTGGCGAACAAAATCCTGCGCTGGCAACACATCCTCAACTATGGACGTCCTTACAGGCAGCATGACTAAGTATTTCTGCAGGTGACTTCCAACGACTTGTTGATACCATGCCACGTCGAGTTGCTGCACTGTTGCGGGCAAAAGGAGGTCCGACACGATAGTAGGAGGTATTTCACGACTTTAGCCACCTCAGTACATTTTTTTAAAAGTAACTTCATCAACTGTCAATTGGGGTACCTTTACCGGGTGCCTTGTTCACGAATATGTACTCAATTTGTCCTAATTAATCATTGCCACTCTCCTTTCCTTGCGATATTTCTATAAAAACTTTTTATGAGCTGCAAGTTCTCTTTGTTATCACTTATTAGCACAACATTGTCTGCATATGCAAGTCGACTGTGTGTGTTGTTACGGAGTCTTATTACAGTTGGGTTTAATTTTTGGTGTTTTCTGTCTCTCCTTTGTAAAATTAAACTAAAGGTGTTAGAGATAATACAAAACGAGCTACCATTCTCTGAATTTTTTCTGTCATTCGTCAGTCCCATCTGGTAAGGGTCCCATACTGCGCAGCAGTAGTACAGAAGAGGGAGGACAACTTAGTGTAGACAGTTACTTTAGCAGATTTGTTGCATCTTCTAAGTGTTCTGCCATTAAAACGAAATCCTTGGTTTGCCTTCCCCGCCTTTTTCCAATTTTAGTTGTTCGTAATTATAATCCCTAAGTATTTCGTTGAATCAAACTTTAAATGTGTGTAATTTATTATGTACCGAAATTTAAGAGAATTATTCCAGTACTGTGAAAAACATCACACTTTTTATTGTTTACATCTACATCCATACTCCGCAAGCCACCTGATGGTTTGTGGCGGGGGGTACCTTGAGTACCTCTATCGGTTCTCCCTTCTATTCCAGTCTCGTATTGTTCGTGGAAAGAAAGATTGTCGTTATGCCTCTGTGTGGGCTCTAATCTCTCTGATTTTATCCTCATGGTCTCTTCACCAAAATTTTGTTTAGGTTCATTTCGTACGTTTCACATCGTATAGATATCTTGCCATTTTCAACTCGCTTCAATGTTCTGATGAATTTACTAGGAGATAAACGATTACATCATCTGCAATCTAAGAGGACTACTCAAATTGTCTCTTGAGTCGTTTATGTAGTTTCAGAGCAGCAGAAGGTCTTCATCACTTCCGTTTGGAATCTCAAGTACCACTCCAACTTCACTAGATGAGTTCCCCTGAATTACTACGAAAGGAAAACATGGATTCAGTTACACAGCTGAGGTGTTATTCTACAATCTTATAGTCGAATGACGGAACGTCTTTACACTTCGGGACAGTGTAACTTTGCATTCAACTACATAAAGAGTTAATTTTCAGTCTCTGTCGCAGGCTAGCATGTTGTCAATATTCAACTCGTTGTCGCTGCAACTTTTATCTGATAAAATCTCAGCAGAGGAAACTCTGTAATTACGAAAACTCTGAGATTGCAAATAAAGATTTTTGCTAAAGCCACTTTCACATTATAGACTTTGTCTCAGTCGACTCCTCGAAACAAATGAACCTACGGCAGCGTCCCTGGCGTTTTATTCCTGTACTAGTGAGAAGAAAACGGGAAGTAGTATAACCCGATTTCCCAGTATCTTCGCTCAGTGGAAGAGGAGTCAAAAGATGCGAACACGTATTTCGGTTTTGCGTCTGCCCCCGTCGGAGATTCGAGTCCTCCCTCGGGCATGCGTGTGTGTGTTGTGCATAGCGTATAAGTTACGTTAAGTAGCATTTGGGCTTAGGGACCGATGACCTCGGCAGTTTGGTCCCATAAGACCTTACCACAAATTTAAATTCAATTCGTGTTTCGGTTTATCCGTAGATACTCAACCGTTTCTGAGAAAATGCCGATCAAAATTTTCTGCATACAGTAGATGCCTTTCAGGGCGCGATAAGTTCATCGTAAGTAGTGGCAGCATCACAGTTCTGTTCCTCGAGTTGAAAGCAAGATTATTGTTTTTATTTATTTATTTTTTTCATCTATCTACCCATGTCCATAGACGGAAACTAGGCGAATGTTTCTCATCAAGTTATGAGAGACGAGAACGTTATATTAACTGTAAAATACAGTTTATTCTTATTTTTATATTCAGGAAGATTTGGTACATTCCCTGTATGATACCAATCGTTGAAACATTCACAACATAGAAATTCCGAACACCACGAGCATTGCACAAAGCCAAGTCTGTCACAGTGACATTTCTTCTATGAATCGCAGTTGGGAAAGAAACGTCGTTGACATTGCAGGAGATTTTACATGTTGACAACAAAGTTGCGGCAAACCAAGGATCATTTTTCCGAAAACTGGCGCTTGCAGTTGATTATGAATCAAAAAACACTACAGGACTTTCACCCTAAACAATTTCAAATAATTTTTTTATTAATTTTTTTTAATTCATTCAACAGAGAGACCATTACTAGACAAATAAGGACACCGCTATTTCAATACGCATCGGAAAACATTCCGCAGTAATCTTCTACGGACACAGATAAATGACGAACAAAAATAAAAACAATAGCCAGGTTCCGAACACGGATCGCAGAAGTGGAAATCCGCGACACTATCCACTGTGCCACCGCTTCGGCTGGACTTATTACCCGCTAAAAGACTCGTGAAGTAACATGAAAATTTTGACCGTAGTTTCCTCAAAAACGGTCGATTATCTATGGATAAGCCGAGACACGTGTTCGCTGGTTTTGACTCCTCTTACCCTGAGTGAAGTTCCTGGGAAATCGAGTTATGACACTTGCCGCGTTCGCCTCTTACGTGTCCAATACATCGAAAATTAAAAATGACATAGTTTTCACTAAAACACGTATACTATATTTACGTTCTTATTTATGTATGGTGTAGGCTTTTTCTTTGTGAAACGTAATTACCTTTCTGCTTCCAGGTATTTCGTCTCTCTTGTAGGCTAACACTAGGAGAAAAAATTCCAAGTCCTCGTGCAATCTTGTCAATGTATCACGAAAACAAGGCAAACAAAATAATAAAGATGAAGAAGACACGAAAGCACAAAATCTATTTCCATAGTGCGAGTAATTTCAGCCAGAATAAGTTAACTTACGATTTTAGCAGAGCCACAGTCACGCAGCGTGCCGCATACTCGGGATTACAGAACTCCACACCGGCCGCAATCTATACATCACTGACGTCACAGACACACTCGCGACGTGTTGGCTGCTGATTTACACGCAGGCACGAGAGAGACACGCATTCCAGTAGTCGATTTTGGCCAGAAAGTCACTCGCGTAAAGCTGGTTTACGTCATTAACGTAGAGTGTTAAAAGCGACAGTACTATTGCACTCCGTTGAAGCAGACAGTACTCCAGTGGCTGTAGATGGTATATATCCATCCAGGATAAAGAACTGTGTTCGGTTTGTCGGGAAACGTAAGTTGCAGTTGCGAAGCCGGTTAGATATGCCGTAGGATGGTATTTTATTTAAAGGGCGTCGATTTGATACTAAATCATATTTCGAAAGTCTAGCAACAACTAATCAATTCATCTATCCATGACACTGGACGTATCTTATCTAAAGAGCACGAATTGAGTTTCCTATGACTGATACTTGAAAGCCTAACGTAGTCTTGAAAAATTATGTGAAATGTCCAATGAAAATTTTGAAACACATTTTAGCCTGATATTCAGCCAGTTTTCAGGTATGATTCCCTCATAACACAATCTGGCTCGGAACATTTTAATGACGACGGTATGCTTCTGCAAGCGCAACGAGTATTTCATTGGAAAGTTTATGAAGGGCACATTAATTCAGCACATGTTCTGACTACACGCCAACATACCGCTCTTGTAATTTTTGGATATGGTCATGACGGCGGAGCAGAAACCGATTACTAATTTTAATTAACTTGCATGTGGACAAGGTTGTTCAGGAATATTTTATGACTATTTTGGTGCATAGGACCCGTGGTCTCTGCTGGCACGTTACAGAATAATAATACACTGGAGAGCCTACGAAACTGGGACACGTGCCTAATATCGAGTAATACCCCCGCGAGCATGCAGAGGGACGTTGCATGGACTAGTCTGATATCTGAAATAGTGCTGAAGGGAACTGACGCCATGAATCCTGCAGGGCTATCCATAAATCCGTGGGAGTACGAGGGGATGGAGATCTCTTCTAAACAGAACGATTCAAGGCATCCCAGATATGCTCAATAAGGTTCATTTCTGGGGACTTTGGTGGCCAGCGTAAGTGTTTAAACTCAGAAGAGTCTGTAGCAGTTCTGGACGTGTGGGGTGTCGCATTGTGCTGCTGGAATTGCACAAGTCCATCGGAATGCACAATCGACATGAATGGATGCGTTTGATTAGACAGGATGACCTGTCAGAGTCGTATCTAGACCTATCAGGGGTCCCACATCACTCCAACTGCACACGACTCGCCGGCCGGTGTGGCCGAGTGGTTCTAGGCGCTTTTTACCACACCAGTACAGAGCCCTACAGCACGAACAGTCCCCTGCTGACATGTAGATTCATGTATTAATGAGATTGTCTCCATACCCGTACACGTCCATCCGCTCGATACAATTCGAAACGAGACTCGTCCGACCAGGCAACATGTTTCCAATGATGAACAGTCCAATATTGGTGTTGACGGGTCCAGGATGAGACGTGAAGCATTGTGTCGTGCAGTCATCATGGGTATACGAGTGGGCCTTCGGCTCCGAAAGGCCATATCGATGATGTTTCGATGAATGGTTCCCACGCTGACACTTGATGGCCCAGCATTGAAATGAAATCTGCAGCAATTTGCGGGAGGGTTGCATTTCTGTCACGTTGATAGACTCTCTTCAGTCGTCGTTGGTCCCATTCTTGCAGGATCTTTTTCCGGCCGCAGCTATGTGAGAGATTTGATGTTTTACCGGATTCCTGATATTCGCGGTACACTCATGAAATGATCGTGCGGGATCCTCTTCATCGCTACCTCTAAGGTGCTGTGCCCATCGCTCGTGCGCAGAATATACCACATTCAAACTCATTTAACTCTTGATAACTTGCCGTTATAGCAGCAGTAACCGATTTAACATCTGCGAGAGACATTTGCTGTCTTATATGCGCGATGCCGACCGCAGCGCCATATTCTGCCTGTTTAGATATCTCTGTATTTGAATACTCGTGCCTATACCAGTTTCTATGGAGTTTCAGTGTATAATTTTAATTTTTCGGTTTGTTACCACAACTACCGTTCTTTTTGTATAAATATCTCCGCAATAGTGGGAAAGACGTAATATGCAGTCACAAAACGCACATCACAAAACACGGAGAAGAGCACGGGTATAAAAACACTTTGACGTGATGCCGTCGCTGTGGGAATAGCGTCGTCGTGTTACTCTTGCATAGCATTCAGTGGACGAATACACGAGGTGCAAATCGACAGCTCATCAGTAAACCTATGCATAACACTTTGTATCACTGTTAACGAACAAATAATACAGCCGGTACACCAAACCGAGGCAGAACCAAATAGTAATCAGTGAAAGCTTGAGGGCGAAGAGTAATGTTGGCTTTACTGTTGTTAGCAGCAAATATCGTGAGCGAATGGAAGTTTGTTTCCAAACAAGGCACACATGCGTGTCGTCGATATTTGCGCTGTTGTGCAGATATGTACAGTGTCATACACATAGAAATCAAATGGCAGTGAGAAATCAGAGTAGCTGCTACTACTCTGTAACGAACCACAGGAGATGACGGGTCCCTTGTACCAAAAAACTCAAACAAATGTCGCTGAAAAACTTCCGAAATTTTGTCGGCTGATCTCTGCTTTGTTCTGTACATGGATAATGCTACAAATACTCGTTTGGTCCACAAGTTCGTAGCGTCTTTCCATAAGTTTATTAAACACTATAGACACACATAATAGAGACTTCAGTCATCAATAATATATTCCCCTTTACAACAGTCTGCCAACGCCGAGGTGGATTTTCTTTTCTGCGAAATCACGTGATTTTGAGGCAAAGAACTCGTCGAACCGTGTTCGAAGCGCATTTTCATCCAGAAACGGAGTTCCTTGAAGGTTGTTCGATAGACAGACGAAAAGGCGAAAATTTTAGGGTGCAAGATTAAATGAATACGGCGGGTACGGAATGACATTCCATCCCAGCTTCTGTGTAATGTATTTGTCAGTCTAGTAGACTGTGGGCGGTCATTGTCGTGGAGTAGCATCACTTCACGCAGTCTTCCTGGTCGTTGTTCTTCGACTACGTCTGCAAGGCGTCTCAGTGGTTGATAATAAACGTCAGCAGAACAAAACATCGTCGCTGTTCCACTACCTGCATAACATTATCTGTGTGGATGCGAGCAGGCCTTTATACAGGGAGTGACTGCTTTGTTTTCAATCAACCATTGCTTTCCTTTCCTTAGCATGAAGACACCATTTCTCGTCACCAGTAACGATACAGGATAGGAATGGTCGGTGCTGTTCACGAGCCAATTCATGACGAGCAAGCAGAGATGCACCCATGGCCACCCTCTGATTTTTGTGACTTTGGCTTGGAGTATGTGGTACCAATACACCCTATTTCTGAATCTTCCCCCTTGTATGCAAATGTCGCACGATGGTGGAATGATCACAGTTCATCACATCTGCCAGTTGAGTGCACTGACGTGAATCACTGTGGATTAATGCGTTTAAACGATACTCATCAAACCCCGAAATCTTGTTGAACGCGGAGAGTCACTAATCTCAAAAAGTTCCTCCTTAAAACGAGAAAACCATTTTCTTGCCGTGCTCTGTCCAACGGCGTTATACCGATACACGGAGCAGATCTTCCTGACTGTCTCCGCTGCTGTCACCAGCCTATTAAAATCAAATTGAAGGATATGTGGGAAATGTTTCGATTTCTCCACTCAGCACTTCATTTTCTACCGTCTGCTGCTCCACTCACTATCTCCAAATAATAAAATAACAGTATTTAATCTGAAATACCAATAGTGAACTACAAATAAAAAACAAGGAAAACGAAAACGCAACGAACTTATGCACTAACGTAACGGATTTAAAGATACGGGGACTTAGGAGCTGGCTGGTCCCGGCAGAGGTTCGAGTCCTCCCTCGGGCATGGGTGTCCGTGTTTGTCCTTATGATAATTTAGGTTAAATAGTGTGTAAGGTTAGGGACTGATGACCTTAGCAGTTAAGTCCCATAAGATTTCACACACATTTGAACATTTTGAACTTAGGAGCAATACACCACGGTAGAGGTTAATGAACTACATAAATGCAGGTCAGAGAATTCGATTTATTACGAAATATTTTAACCGCGTCACTCATAACACATACAGACTTCTCAAAAAGTATCACTTATTATTCTGCTTTTAGATAGAAATGATTATCCGAAACCAGACGCCCACTGTCAAAATTTGTAGTGTACTCGAATGCTGGATGCAACTACCAGTTACGCACGAATTCTATGTGGCATTCTTAAACTTCCGAAACGTTTAACAAATTCTTTCCTTTTCCTAGTTTTTCTCCCGTCTAGTATGTGGTCTTCTTTTCCAGGATTTGGCAAGTATTATTTTTTTACTTAACTTACAGTGAAGGTTATACCAGAACAATAAGTATATATTAAAATTAAAATACAGAGCGTATTGTCTAAAAGGTGCAAGTGTTGCATATTAATTGACGTAATTAATTATATACAGTGAAAGCTATACCAGAGCAATAAGTACATACTAAAATACAGAGTGAATTGTCTAAAAGATGCAAGGGTTACATATTAATTTACATAATTAAAAGAACTCAGTCTTAATTAAATCTAAATGATATACCATAATATGTACTATCATAAATTAATTAGTTATTCATGCATATTGTGAAGTCCTCAGCAACCTGATGGAAGTATTTATAAAACAGAAGTGTCACAGCAATTCTGCCACCAGTCCAGTATATTCGTTGTCTGTAAAAATGTATCGTTATACGTGGCAGACTTTACAGGTTTTGTCTAAAAGACAGGTAACGTGACCGACTAATCATATGTAAAGTAGGTAATAGGACTTTATATCACGTAAAGTAAAGGGGGTATACTATAAGCAACGGTACTATTTATGGTAGATATACATAAACGAACGATACCTTAAAAAGGCATTACACCTATGGAAACACCATAGCTGTACTCGATGGTTATATTCAAAAAGGATTCCTCCTTGAAGAACACTCTAGGATGATGACTGTAGGAAGTAAAGATAAAAATACGAAACAAAAAAGGTAAAAAATAAAAAGTAAACATATGTCTACCCATGTGATAAGACCACGGATACCACAACAGGAAGTGGATATTACGTAAGTTACCTTTTCAAAAAGCACACCTTTTTCAACAATAGCACAAAGTTTTTATGTTTCTATTTATATGAACATTATTTGGAAGATGTAACACATATCAGTTATTTGGACAGAAAATTCCTATCATCATATTTCTGGGGAGTATCTATGGAATGAAGATAATTAACAGTAGAGCCGTTATAGCAACTCGCGCAAAAATATTATTAGATTACGTCACTTGGGTTTTAGTATCCAATAGTGCTCAACCAAGCCAGACGTAAACTGTTCCATATAGATCGCAAGGGAACGCAAAAGCCAAGGGGTAAACTCAAGTACATACCACGAAATGTTAAATCAAATAAGAGGCCACATTGGGTCCACAATGAGCAAAGTACAGGATAATATACACTTCATAATACAATATCCGAATATCTCCTTAGTCATGTAATCTCGGAAAAGTCACTAGAAAATAATCGCCACTCCCCAGACCATCGTTACACCACTTAAATGCAGATGAAAAGCTAGTGGGCAGAGCGTTACGCTGTACGGAGAGCTCACATTCTGTCACGATCTGCAGTGTATTTATAAGGCAATATCCTGACTAACAGACTCATCACCACCTAGTCCAAATTTCTGAGGATACAAACTTGAAATATGGAGAGGGTGGGGATCTTGTACTGTAGGCATCGTTTAACATGGGAGTGTGCAAAATTTCACTCTTAAGGGGGAGGAAAAGGGAATGAAAGGATTTTTGAAAATACGTCGCAGTTAAGGTAATTTTGAAAGTAGAACTACGATAATTGTTATTTGGTTCCTCAATCAGAAATTAAAACAAAGGTATTTCACCATTTTGGAAACTCAGCCACTAAGGCGGTAAAAGAGTGGATGAAATTTTAAAGCTACATGTGTGAAAACTAATATTTGAGTTCCCCGTTAGAAATTAAAAAAATACGTGTTTCATCGTTTTTGGAAATTCATCCGTTTAATGGAGTGGAATAGGGGAAAATTAAATCTATAAAAGCTGTATTTGGCTTTTCTGTGAGGAATAAAAAAAATGTTTTTTCATTGTTTTAGGAGGTTCAGTCCCTAATGTGGTGAAATAGGGGATAGAAAATTGGAAAAAATGTCGTTACATTAAAAAGATTTTAAATCTAAATCTATGAAAACGGGTGTTTCACTTCTCGGTCAGATGTAAAGGAATATGTGCTAGGGGATGTAAGTTTCTATGGAAATATCACCACAAGAATGCAAAAGGCATGAGTAACGAAAACCTCCAGCTACTACGATCGCTTTTAGGTCAGAAGTACTTTCGAAAAACACCATGCTTCTATGACCTTAATCAGCATGAAAAGTTTAGAAGGTGTTGGGCATTGTGAGCAACATAAAAAAAAATGAGATGTGCAGTCCATACAGCCTATGCGGGAGAAGCAGCGGGTGCTGAGCTAGTACTCACTACATTTGCACGCAGCCAGCGAATAGCAGCAAGGAAAAATCACGGGCAGTAATTTTTGTTTGCACGTGTGATGCTGGTTGTAGAATTTGTGAGCGGTGTTCTCGGAATACTCCCACGTAGTCCACCTCCAAAGCTGAGTGGTGAGCGGTGAGTGCACCATGCGTCCAGCGGAAAGATTGCTGGTTTTCTGTCTCATCGCAGCGTCCATAATGTCGACCACTGCTTCCAAGCGTGTTTCGAGAAAAGGCACAGTAAGCTTTAGTTTGGACAAATCCACACGTTCTGTGCAGCCCGGGTCTTTGAAGCTTCATCAATGGCTCGTAGATACCATTCATGTAACGTCTCATCGGGCTCATACTGCTTATTTTCGCTCTGATAGCTATGTCTCTTTCGTTAAGTTTTTGGATACAAATAGAGGGGTTGCTTATGCCTCATGGTTCTGAAGTTCGCTTTAAGCATCACGGTGGTACCATAAGTGTGGTCCGCCCCTGGTAGCTGAGTGGTCAGCGCGACGGAATGTCATACCTAATGGCTCGGGTTCGATTCCCGGCTAGGTCGGAGATTTTATCCGCTCAGGGACTGGATGTTGTGTTGTCCTCATCATCATTTCATCCCCATCGACACGCAAGTGGCGTCAACTCGAGAGACTTGCACCAGGCGAACGGTCTATCCGCCGGAAGGCCTTAGCCACACGACATTTTCCATTTACCATAAGTGTGGCACTTCTTCTAACGTAGAGCTGGGTTACATAAATGTCAGTCTTCAATCTCCTGCCAGAGGTTGACAACAACTCACTTCAGGAGATTTTGTTCCTTTATCGTCATGTGAGAGATATATGATACAAACGCTGGTTCATTCAGCACCGGTAGCTATGTTTTAGCGGTATCCGTTTAGCGGAGATGGTAATCAAATGTAACATTCCTTCCCATCTACAGGTCTGTGGTTATCACATTCATGAAATGTTTTGTGGACAGGTGGGGACGATTTCTTTGCAATGAAAGTGGCCACCGTAGATCTAATTGCACACGGCGGGTACTTGTACTGAATTTCTCATTTAAACGGCGTCGAAAACTGACGTTAGTTGATCTCATTTCTCTTGCTCACGAGATTCGTGCCACGGCCGCCCTGGGTGAAACGGAACAACAGAGCGAAGCGCAGCTTACAGCTCCCGAATTTCCGTCATTACCTTGGCAGTACAGCTCTAATTGTTGTTGCCAAGACAACAGCGTCCGCGGTGCAACGTAATAAATGTCGTACACAGGATGAAGAGTTGGATGGCCGGTCGGTGTGGCCGAGCGGTTCTAGGCATTTCAGTCTGGAACCGCGCACCGATACGGTCGCAGGCTCGAATCCTGTCTCGGGCATGGATGTGTGTGATGTCCATAGGTTAGTTAGGTTTAAGTGATTCTAAGTTCTAGGGGACTGATGACCTCCGATGTTAAGTACGATAGTGCTCAGAGCCATTTGAAGAGTTGGATGCCTCTTCTCCTCAACGACCGCTTCCTGAAATAATTGTGTCGGTTGATGTATCTTCCAGTGCTGAGAACTCCATTACCGACTGATCGGTCGTGCGAATACTTTTGTTGATGTCTCTGGTTTTTCTCTCTGTATCCCTCCTGTGGTTGAAGTAAATCCTCCGGAACCACCCTGGGTTTGGGAGGTCGAGAGGCTTCCTTGTGTATCAAAGATTCAACAGCACCACTCTGAGGCCCACCTAAACCCACCTACTCCTTCATGTCACCCATTCAGGTGAGATCGGAACTGACTGCTGTTGTTACTTCTGTGAAGGCGATAGGTAGCCAGGAAGCCGGCCCACTACCTGTCGACCGAGCTGTTGTGTTGCCTGACCACTCTTGTGCGTCGATCTAAATTGAAGGATCTCGTTCTGCGGAGTGGACTTCTGAGGCTCTTTGTTTATCACTTACTATGGGTAACATTTGAGAACCGCCTACGTCCCCGACTGCAGATGTTGTAAACAATCGTCCAATCTGAGCGCGCGGTGGCTCGTAAAAACATGAAACCTAAAGATTCCAGAGGCGAGGATGCATGTCGCACACCCTTCAATGGACCTCACAATGGTCCTTGACAAACACTGATGACGTAATTAAGTAGAACAGCAGCTCGAATTTGTTTCTTGTTACAGTATGCAGCCGTATACATTTCTTTCTCTGAATGTTAATCGGGTGGAATCGGAACTGCGGCGCGCTTCGTTGCGTCATTTTATCTATGATCCCTGTGAGGATGTAGTATTTTTACAAGAAATTCAGTTCACTCGTTTACCTCTTCCTGGTTTTGGTATTGTGTTTAAACGTGGCTCCCGAATGTCCCCCGTGACCGGCCTCGTTTTTTTGGGAGGTATTTCCACCGAAGGTGTTGAAGTTCTTGATAGTGGTAGAGGAATAGGATGTGCTCTTCTTCACCTGATCTTGATTCTCCTTTATGCACCGCCCAGTTCCGGACGAACTTTGGACCGTTCCGGATTTTATAAGGTAGAGGTGGTTTATTTGTTACCAAAAATACCGCGGAGTATTTTGATAGGTGGTGATTTTAACAGTGCCTTGCATCCTGTGCATCAGTCCCCAAGTTTTAATTTATGTCGGGAATTGCAAGATTTAATTCATTCCTCGAAACTACAAGACGTTTGGATCTGTAAATATCCGACTCTTGTCAAAGATACTTATTTTACTGCTACTTCTAGCAGTAGGCTTACCAGATGTTATTTACTTTATTGGAAGCGCGATAGGATTTTGACTTTTGATGTGATCCCAGCCATCATCAAGGGTCAATGAGGAGTGACTTACTTTAAATTACAGGCGACAGCAGGTGAAAGTGTTTAGATCACCTAGGATGCTGAATGTAGTGCACTTGGAAGATCCCTTACTAGATGGGGTGATCCGAGAAGCGTGGGACCGTAGTCTCCGTTCCGGTTTGGAATGGTGGATTTAACTCGCAAAGCCGACGCTACGACAATAGATAGATCACTGGAATTTCGGAGGACCAAGAATTCTACTGCTCTCTCCAACGTGACCTCTATGACGGCGGTCATCACGTTCCCCTGTGGACTGCAGACGTCAGGCGTGTAAAGGTGCGGTTGTTACAACTGAAACAGCGTCAAACGGTGATAATTATGGCCTCTTAATTCAGGCTGGTAGAAAAACCGGAAAGGGCTGGACCAATGGGTATTTTACACACTTCATTCACTGGTAAAACGCGAACTTATTTTACACCATTTCAATCACATAGCAGCTAATTAAGCTTACCTTCTTCATTAATTAAAAGGCCAAGCAATGAGACCCATTTAAGATTCAATGCCAATTTAAATAATCTACAGAAAATTTAAAGTTAATTTTAACCCAAGTAAAGTCGTAATAAAGGGAGACGTAAATTTAAACAACCGTATCAGAACAGATAAGAAGGCCCTTCATTACCGGATAGTGAGAATAAAACATGATTTAATCTTGACTAATTAAAAAACTTAAAACCATACATAAAACAATGAAAAACAATTGAACACCAACATCTAGACAAGATAATTTTAAACCCAGAAACACATCAATTAAAGATTTAGTAAATTTTCCAATAACATAAGAATAATTAAGTTACAACAGATTAAGGTATTTGTTGAGATCCCAATGCACATCAAAATTTGCTTAAGGTGAAGCTCTCAAGCTAACAGATACAAATTCATAATTATTCCAAGTATGAACTTAGCTTGAACAGGAACATTAAGGTGCGGCTACGGTTGGAGGAAACAGCGCGAAAGATAGGTAGCGGCGAGAGTTGCCGAGTGTATGCACTTCAAATGATGTAAACAGCCGGCTAAGCAAGCCGACGGGGCGTAAGTGGCGCCCGGTCCTGGGTAGCACGTACCAGCAATGGAGTCACGAGAGATTATTAACGACAGTTTCCTGCAGCACAAATAATTTTAATCAGACAGAATTCCAACATTCAGCCGCGCATCAAATAACTCTTTGGGTAGAATTAATTAATCTCATCTCTTACCAGTGACAATGACAATTTCACTGCTTTTTTAATAAGTTAGTCAAAAGATTTAGGAAACCAGCTAAAAATATTTCAGCAATAGAGTAGTAATATCAGTTTTTTTTTAGCGAACTATTAAAGCAGCCACAAGGACACTCGCATGACATTCAAAGATCATTTCTACACACATTAGTCCATAGCGATTCGGAGAACAAATGCGACCTTGAATAGACTAAAATTTATTTGAACGGCTTGAATAGAACAGACGCACTATATAATTTCTCAACAGTACACGCCTTTAGCATTATCTTCAGGGAAGCCAGAACAACAAAAGAAAATCATAAACAGGCCAATAAAATAGCAAAACCGACACACATTCTAACACGAACAATTAAGCATTCGTGGCAAATGGTAATACTAAACATTTGACTGCGCCTCTAACTGAAAATTACATGACCAATCATTTACTTTAAAAATCAGAGGAACTGTTGCGATGTGGACAAGAACAAGTAATCCATACACTAATGCACACTACCAACTTTCCAAATAAGCTTTTTTCTGGAACACAGCGCTTTCCACAGGCTAAAGGTGAACGAGCACCACGGATTCATAAAGTTAACACATAAAGCAAATTACAATAAGTTAACCCATGAATCAGATTTTGGATTCACATTACTGGTAATGGTTGAACTGTGTAAGCATTCACTTGAGCACGAGCAACTGCTACAATTCCGCACTGCATTGATAATGACCCGACACAGGTCGAAATCTGATCTGCGTTGTGACTATAAATGTCATATTAAAGCAACTTAATTCTACGACTGATTGCTGCTCTATCTAACCCAAAATTGTGTTATTTCCTAAAGCTTCTTGTTAGGCAGAAACAGACGTATTTCGCCCGATTACCTTACCAAATTCTGATTATAAGACTGTGGCGAGCGCTGAGTAGCTGGTGTCTGCGTTGCTTGAGAATATTGTTGCTGACCATCATATTTGTATTCGTGGTCGAACTACTCTGACCCTGGTAGCTGGATGTCGTGATGTATCAGAGTCCGCTGTCATTCCTGCTCTTTGTACCCTGGCTTTTACGGATTTTGACAAAGCGCTCGACATAGTCAGTCATTTCTTCCTGGTGCCGGTACCGGAAAGCGTGGGTTCAATACTGACGCGCGGAGGTTCTTATCTAATTTGTTTACGGTTATCCAAGCTTCGGTGACTGTCAATGGACACCTGACGCCCCTGATGAGCTTCGGTAGGGGTTTCCCTCAGGGAAGGCCCGCATCTCGTGGTCGTGCGGTAGCGTTCTCGCTTACCACGCCCGGGTTCCCGGGTTCGATTCCCGGCGGGGTCAGGGATTTTCTCTGCCTCGTGATGGCTGGGTGTTGTGTGCTGTCCTTAGGTTAGTTAGGTTTAAGTAGTTCTAAGTTCTAGGGGACTGATGACCATAGATGTTAAGTCCCATAGTGCTCAGAGCCATTTGAACCCTCAGGGAAGTTCGCTTTCATTGTCTTTGTTTGTTCTATCACTTGAACCCCTTCTTCGAAGGATCGCCCCTAATTTACAAAGACAGTCGCTCTTGGGCGAGACGATCTCGGTGCGCGCATACGCGGACAATGTGTTGGCAGCAGTGGTGAATCGACGTAAGTCTTTGGGTGCCATGACTGATGGTGGCTCCAATTAAAATGGCTACATTTAATTGGTAGTCGATTACAAGCAAGATACAAGGAAAAATTCTGGAACATAAACGGCGTTCTCTTAACCTGCTTCAGAAAATTCGAGTCCTGGATACCTACGTCTTGTGCAAAGCGTTTCGCCTGCCCGCAATGGTGGCTGGAAACTGAAACAGATGTCTAGCCGTTTTTTATTGAAGCATCACATTCTTCGATTACGGTACGAGGTGGGTGCTCGTGTGCGTCCCCTTGGGGAGCTTGGGACTTTCCGCCATTCAAACGTAAGCGTCTGTGTTTTTTGTTCGGCGCACCGCGTTGACTACACTCGCGCAGTACACACATTGATGTCTCGGCAGTTTTACTGTCTGTGGCCGGGCAGTCTTAAACCGCCTGTCGAAGTCGGTAGATTGAATTTTCGGTTAAAACATGACCGCGGATTTTATATTTTTTGATTTTATACAACACGTCCATCTACCAAACATTTGTTAATGCCCGGGAGAGGGATTGACTGTACGGCTCCTGTTCAACAAGTATCGTCGCAGACTTCTTGGAAGACGGTGTGGTTTCGTCTTACGCTTCCTTTTCTACCGATGGCGTGGTATCAAGTGGTCCACAACTTGTTTTCAACCAAAAAGCGCCTATTTCATATTGGACTTAGTGTCACGGATTAGCGTTTCTAACACGGACAGTTGAGACTGCCTTTTCGGCCTGTTCCATACAGACTCCTCCTGCTTTCCGAGAACAAAGTCAAATGCAATTCCATGGCTGTTGGGCCACTACGTTCATTTCATTACGTTGTAGATGGAGGCGATGATACGGACACACTTGCCTTCCACCAGTATATGCCCACTGCATATCGGAAGCGTTTGCCCCTGCCATGATATCGCGACTTGCATGCAAATACGATAAATTTTATATTTGGTTGTCAAGGTATCGGTTGAATTAGCCGGTCCTCGTGGTTTTTTAAAAATGGCCGCTTTTCAGGTATATTGTTTGACAGTTTATTTCATTTTTTAGCCCTAATAGTCTTGTTAAGGAAAAGTCGGTCGATGCGTTAGGTTACCGAACTGCTGACCCATGTTTGCTTCTTAGTTGTCTTTTTTATTCGTCATTTAGAAAGAAAGAGGGAAAAAGAGATGTTAACGCATTGGACTGCCGGTCTGTGTTCACTTCTTGGTCGTGGCTTTTTTCTTTTTTTTTTCATTCACTGTTTTTTCGCTGTCTCTGATAAAACTTTGATAACAAGAACGTCCTCCTTTGAGGCGGAACATCGTGAGATGTGATTGATGATCAAATAAGTGTATATAAGGTATTTAGAGAGGTTTTCAGCGAAGCAGAAGGCCATGCGAGGGCTCCGAGTTCGATTCCCGGCCGGATCGAAGATTTTCTCCGGTCGGGGCTGGGTGTTGTGTTGTCTCCAACATCATTTCATACTCATCGACTGCCAAGTCGCCTAGGTGGCTTCAGCTAAAAACACTCTCACCAGGTGACTGGTATACCCGACCGGCGGCGGCATTTCATTTCGCTCGCACATAAAGGAGAATCGGCCAAATGTAAACAGAACAAGTGAAATACTCAATTTTGCACTCACCTTTCGCACTAGGGAAGTTTAGTGACACTCTCTACAATGTGCCGAGGATGAATAGTTGTACCTATCCCACTCAAAACTGAGCAAGCCGTCGAGCAACCTCGGTGCATGGCTATCCGCTTCAGCGGCTTAGCATTATACGACCCATGTTATCTGAGCGTTTTGGTGGTTTATCTTGAAGACGACTCCTTTCTTTTGGACTGCTGCGTCCACCAGACATGGTTTCTGCTTGTCACATGTCCTATCCGTTTCCGTGGTATTGATCGGACTCGGTAAGCGCATCACTGAGTTTGTTCACTGCGCGAATAGCGCCAGTTCCCTACCGATGCCTTGCAGTGTACCTGCAAGAATCCAAGGATTCGGCTGTTGGGAGTATTATGCGTGGGCTTATAATCGCAAAAATCCTTTTATAGCAACAGAAGCCTTAGTATAAGGATTCAGAAGAAAGTTTCTAAATATCCTCAATCTCTCTAGCACTCAATCTACACAATGTGCACACATTGTTCTTATTTCATTCTATTTTTCCGTAATTTGTAACTTTTGGCCTGAAGTCTTACTCGATGGCTCCACACACCATGACGCCAGAAGTAACACCGCTGTGCCTTTCCAAATCCAAAAGATGGGAAGGATGGGACCTCTCCCCAGTTGAGTGGATCGTTATATTCGAGTAGTGCAACCTTCACTGGTGTGTGTGTGTGTGTGTGTGTGTGTGTGTGTGTGTGTGTGTGTGTGTGTGTGTGTGTCCGTCGAAGTAACCTCATGGAATAAGCTGTCAGTCGACGATTCATACTGGGACGTTTTCCTTGCCTGACTTGCATAATAGTGGTACAGGGTACACTCCACCACGCACAAAACGGCGGCTTCCAGAGTAGATATCTAGATGTAGACGAACAATCACATTGTAAACTCTTTACAACTACGTCCGTCACCCGAGAGCAATCAATGATCTGCCTGCAAATCCTGTCTCATCCCGCATCGGAGAGTAGCAGGACCTTGATTAGGGAATTACTATTCCGTGCGTACGCTGCAGTTATCATCACAATACGTATGGCTGGCATCTGGAACGGTGCCGTGATCAGCGTGCTATGGGCTCCTCATGAGTGGCGTCGCATGATGTTCAGCATTGCATGGCTGTTCTGCACTACCCAGATGATCGTCGATCTGGGGAGTGACAATGTGACACTCCACACCATCAGAAATGCTCCAACAGCACTCCTCTGACTTTATGCACTTCCGCTGGCCACCAAACTCCCCAGACATGAACATTATTGAGCGTATCTGTGGTGCCTTGCAACGTGCTGTTCACAAGAGATTTCCACCCCCTCGTGCTCTTACGGATTCATGGACAGCCCTGCATAGTTGATGGTTGGGGTTGACTTGTTTGGGGGAAAGAGTGCTGTCATCGGTCTCATCAGATTAGGGAAGAATGGGGAAGGAAGTTGGCCGTGCCCTTTCAAAGGAACCATCCAGGCATTTACCTGGAGTGATTTAGGGAAATCACGGAAAACCTAATTCAGGATGACCGGACGCGGGATTGAACCGTCGTCCTTCGGAATGCGAGTCCAGTGTGCTAACCACTGCGCCACCTTGCTCGGTAGGATTCATGGTGTCACTTCCCTCCAGCACTATTCAGACATTAGTCCAGTCCATGCCACATCATGTTGCGGGCACTTCTGCCTGCTCGCGGTTGCCCTACACGATATTAGCTACGTGTACCAGTTTCTTTGGCTGTTCAGTGCATTTAAAATGACCTCTTTCGGCAGGTAGAGTAGGTCATTTTCAGACGGATTACACCATGTGGTGGAGCTGGCGACGTGCTGAGCACCTGCGTGTTGTCATGCAGTTATCGTCTTCACAACACACAACTGTCCAGCACTTCGCCAGCAAATGGTCCAATCAATCTGAAGTTGGCCTATAATATGTGCCAAAAGCGGCCTTTGTAAATAAATGATAGGGATCGTGACAGTTTCTTCATAAGTAATTACGACAAGTAAGATTGCTAACACTCCCATCCCTGTTGGTTAAAATCTTGTGAGTACGATACAAAGCTAGTACTGTGGCGAGGAAGATCTCCAGATCTGTTCTCCGCTAGAGCAAGTGTGCGACCAGCTCGGAAGTCAACCTCATCCCAGCGCAGGTGTTGAGGATACCAAGGACCAGTTATAACAGTCGTGGGCCAGTTTGCTTCAGGGAGGGGAAGATACAATCTCTCGATGACGAAGTGAATCAGTGAAGCCATGCAGATCAGAGGGGGTCAACGTCATACTGATAAGTAGGCTCATACTATCAAGTTATATCTAAATCTGACACGATTTTGTTAGCACTGAAGTCACATCACGTATCCTCTCAAACTGTCTCGGTTCCTTCTCCCCGTCTGGGTTTCTCATTATTTTTTGTCAGTCACTGCACGAACCCGTCGCATCGATGTCTGAGGTATTTTCCCTGGTCTTACCACTGTGGTTCCCCTCTTGTTACCTGCGAATCTAGCAAAGGAATCCAGGATTGGTTTACCTTCAGACTTTCTTCTTTCTTGGTAAAAGAAATGCCACGTTTGTGAGTTTCTTTGTCACTCGTCCCCCATTAAACAAACGTCGGCTGAACAACCGGACACATAAGACAATAGGCAATACGAAAACGTGTGGCCACGAAAGCCTCAATACCTTTGTTGTACGACCACCGATCGCAAAAGTACGCTCGGCCACACACTGACGGCATAGATGTAGATCATCAGTCTGGTAGTTGGTAGCTTCCAGGAACTCCTGCACTGTCGGTGACTTGCCTCGTCTCCCGTGTGTGCAGGGCGGACATCCGGCGCGCAGTGCTGGAGTCGCCGAGCAAGCACGTGCGCGAGATGCCCGCCGTGGACGTGGACGCGCTGATGCAGGCGTGCCGGCAGCAGGGGCCTTCAAGCACCTCCGGCTTCATCTTCCCAGGTAAGCTCAAGCACTCCGCACTCTGTATAACTACAATGGAACACGTCGCTAAACTTTAATAAATCCTAACTAACGCTTTCTTTACCTCTTTTATATTTACATTGTCCGCCGCTCGTGGTCTCGGTAGCGTTCTCGCCTCCGGCGCGGGGTCCCGGGTTCGATTCCCGGTGAGGTCAGCGATATTTACCTGTCCCGAGATGACCGGGTGTTGTTGTGTCATCATCATCATCATTCATCCCCATCACGGTCAGAGCAAGGCACCGGCAAACCACCCCCATTAGGACCTCGCCTGGTACAGTGGTGAGGGTCTCCTGCATCGTTCCTCCACGCTCTGTGAAGAATCATGGGACTTCAATATTTACATTGAGGTGAGAAAAGTCACGGGATACCTCCTAACATCGCGTCGGACCTCCTGTTGCCCGGATTAGTGCAGCAACACGTCGTACAACGGCCTCGACAAGTCCTTCTAAGTCCCCTGCTGAAATATTGAGCCAGGCTGTATCTACAGCCGTCCGTAAATGCGAAGACGTTCCTGGCGCAGGATATTGTGCACGAATTGACTTCTTGATCTTGTCTCATAAATTTGCTATTGGACTCATGCCAGGCGATCAAGGGGGCCAAATAATTCGCTCGAATTGTCCAGAATGCTCTTCAAACTAATTGTGAACAATTTTAGCCCAGAGATAGGGCGCATTGTCATCAATAAAGCTTCCATCGTTGTTTGGGAGCATGGAGTCCTGGAATGGCTGGAAGTGGTCTCCAAGTAGCCGCGCATAGCCATTTCGAGTCGAACGACCCAGTCCATTCCAGCCCATGCCTTTATGGAGCCACCACCAGGTTGCACAGTGCCTTGTTAACAACTTGGGTCAATGGCCTCGTGGGTCTGCACCACACTCGAACCCTACCGTCACCTCTTACAAACTGAAATTGGGACTCATCTAACCAGGCCACGGTTTTACAGTCTTCTAGGATTCGACCGATATGGTCACGAAACCAATAGAACCGCAGCAGGTGATGTCGTGTTGTTGCCAAAGGCATTCATGTAGGTCTTCTGTTGCCATAGCCCATTAACGCCAAATTTTCGTAACGGATACGTTCGTTGTACGTCCTTCATTGACTTGTGAGGTTATTTCCCGCAGTGTTGCTTGTACGCCAACACTGACAGCTCTAAGCAAACGCAGCTGTTCTCGGTGGTTAAGTGAAGGCCGTCGACCACTGCGTTGGCCGCGGTGAGAGGTACTTCCTCAAGTACAGTATCCTTGGCACACTCTTGAAAATATGGATCGCGGTATATTGAATTCCCTAACGGCTTCCGAGATGGAATGTCCCGAGCGTCTAGCTCCAACACAAATTCGCGTTACTCCAAGTCTTAATTCCAGTCGCCAATGCACTGCGCTTTTATACTTTCTGTACGAAATACTACCACCGTCCGTATATGTGCATGCCACTATCCTATGACTTTTGTCACCTCATTGTACGAGGCCTGTCTTAAAAGTATCCGACCTTTGGCCAAAAAAATATTTCCATATCCGACCTTTGGCCAAAAAAATATTTCCAATACCTGACTGGGTTGGGACCCTAATCCCCTTCAAAGTAGGCCCCTTGTGCCTGCACGAACTTAGCCCACTGATCCTTCCACAGCCAGAAATACCTCTAGAAGTCTTCTTTTGGAATGTTGTTCAACTCCGTCGTCGTGTTCCTCATTATCTCTTCTCTACTTTCAAAACGGGATCCTTTCAGTGGCGTCTTCAATTTTGGAAATAGCCAGAAGTCGCAAGCAGCCGAGTCTGGAGAGTAGGGTGGCGAACGGCTGTAATTCCATGTTTCGCCAAATTTTTGATCAAGTGGGATCAATTTCGCAGCCACTCGGTGCATGTTCACATCATCAAGCAAAATTGCATGTGCAGAAACTTTACTCACTCTAACCTCTTTGTCAAACGACGACCTGCCATCATCAAATTTTGTACCCTCTCAACAACAGTTGAATTCCGAGCAGTTTGGGGCCTGCCAGAACGCTGGTCACTCTCCACTGATGTGCGGCCAATTTTGAATCGGTTGAACAACTCCTTAATTTGTGTTACTCCCATTGCACCTTCTCCAAACACCTGCCGAATCTTACGAATTGTTTCGCTTTGAGAATCACCAAGCTTTTGACAAAATTCGATGCAGTATCTTTGCTCAACGTGTTCAGTCGTCTTGAGAGAATCGGTAATCCGACGATCACGTTGTCTCAGCGACTAACAGGCAGCGACTGACGCGTTGGAAGGCGGGGACAAAATTCACCCATGCGCATAAAGGCCTCTTCCTTTACTGTGTACAGTGGCGCAGCGCTATCGTCTCTGTTTTGCGCGGGAAAATCAGAGGTCGGATGCTTTTTAGACAGACCTCGTACTTTCACATGATAAGGATCTGATGGAATCCCTTTCCGATACTATATAGAACTCGCGTCTGAGTTAACCTTCTTTAACTATAATGTTCCGTAGATGCATCTGTAGCGTACCAACTACTCGCCCCCTTTACTATCATATAAATGTTTTGCCCCTTCCAAAAACCTGCGTTAGTTATTTTGATTTATTTGATCCATGTTAATGTCAGGGGACTTCAGAAAGCACGTGGCGTATCTGGAAAGTTAGTATCGTTTTCGAAAAAACTCATAAAAAGAGCTTTTCAGACTAAAATTTATCTTTACAAGAAAGAGCATTTCTTAAACTATGTTCCGACATATTTTCCACCGTTGTTCAGACATTTCTCACAGCGGGAAACCAACTTTCCTATACGTTCTTCATAGAGAAATACGGCCAGTGAAAACAGTCACCGCTGAATCCCGTTTTTTGCGTCGTCATCGCTGTCAAAGCTACTTCCTCCAAAATCACGCTTCAAATTCAAGAAAGAGTCGTAGTCACATGGTACGAATTTGGAGAAAGTCGAAACCAAACGCGTGGAATGTCCAGTCACGGCACTATATTCCTGTGACAACAACGTTTCCATTCTACTGGAGTCACTCAAAACCATATTCAGCATTTCGGTTTGGAGCAGTTCATTCATCCGCCGCGCAGCCCCGATCCCGCTCTTTCAGACTGCCGCTCGTTCTGGAACTTGAAAGCGATGCCGATGCAAAAAAGAGTGGTCAGCAATGGATGGCTTCGCTAGCGGCATTTTTCTATAAAGAGGGCATGTAAAAGTTCGTTTCCCGTTATGTGAAATGTCTGAACAATGGTAGCAACTACGTAGGAAAATACATGAAATGTCTTCAAACAGCGACGTTTCGACGAGTGACATACTCATCATCTTCTGGCGAAGTGCCGAGACTTTGCGGATGCCGGTCCCTTTATACCTGCGGTGTGCCCCCCACCACCTGGCCGCGGGAGGCTGGGTCCAGAGGAGCCGGCGGGCGAGGTGGAGGGGGAAGCGGGTGCGCCGTTCGTGTCTCCGTCAGAGCATTCTGATTGCGTCTCGTGAGCTGGACGGTTCTTGTTGCGTTCCTGGCGTATTGCGGCTAATGCTGGATTCCAGGCCGCGCTCAGTTGATAGCCTTCGTCCCTGTTCACAAGGTTCTCGTGGACCCGTATTTCTACTGATTCTTTAATGACGCTATCCCAATAGCTCCCGGCTCGGCATAGCACCCTGGTGTTTTCGAAGTCAAAGGTGTGGTTTTCTTTGATGCTATGTTCAGCTATAGCAGATTTCTCTATCTGTCCAAGTCGAACATGCCTGATGTGTTCCTCGCACCTTTTTGAGATGCAGCGCTGCGTTTGACCAATGTACTGCACACCACATTCGCAGGCAATGTTGTATATACCAGGTGTGTTTAGTTTGAGTGGGTCTTTAGCTGAGCCCAGCAGCTCTTTCGTCTTCGGCGGTGGTCGGAAGACGGTATTTATGTTAGATTTTCTTAATAGCCTCCCGATTTTGGCTGATGTTGGCCCCAAATATGGAAGAAAGGCGAGTCTCTTGTTAACTTCCTCTTCCTCTTCCTGAACTTTGTCAGCCTGTCTCCTCTTGAAGGCCCTGCCAATCTGTGTTTCACTGTACCCGTTTTTCCGAAATACCTCTCTTAGGTGGTGTAATTCGTCTGAGAGGCTTTCTTTGTCCGGAGGAAGTTCGAGAAATATTGTTGGTACTTGGGGTTCCTAACAACTTCACAATATCGACTGTTAAGGTACTGCCAGAAATTGGGGGCTGATTTGTCACTACAACAAAACAGGCAGTGCACCAGTGCACTATGTGCCCCCCCCCCCCAATCCAAATCGTCGAGTTTTTTTTTTTTTTTTGGGGGGGGGGGGGGGGGGGGTTAAGGGCGCTCAACTACTGAGGTCATCAGCGCCCAGTCACAATTGTTGGAGCACATAGAATCTAGTAAAACTCAAGGGGGGGGGGGGGGGGGACACCAGAAAGTTCTTACAAAGATGCAGATAAAATAAGTGAAAGAGTTAGATGTCTTTGGACAATCCAGTCAAAGTAATGAAACGAAGAACACGAACAGCTGCTCGAATGTCATCAGCTAAAATATCCTGTAAAGTAGATGGCAGAGACAGGACAATACGAGATTGACTAAAACGTGGACACGACAATAAAACATGGCGCACTGTTAATGCATGACCACAAGGGCACTGCGGGGCTGGGTCACCGGAGAGCAGGTAGCGGTGGCTAAACCGGCAATGCCCAATCCGCAACCTGGTCAGAAGGACCTCTTCTCGCCGAGATGGTCGGGAGGTGGTTGTCCAAGCCGTTGGGAACGGTTTTACTGCCCGGAGCTTGTTTCCTTGAAGTGATGACCAAGTATCCCACCACAACGACACAAGCCTCTTACAAACAACCCCACTAACGTCAGATGACGGGACACAATGGGAGGCTGGCCGAGGCAGGAGGACTGCAGCCTTGGCTGCAGCATCAGCAGCCTCATTCCCAGGCACTCCTACATGGCCGGGAACCCACAGAAAGCTGACAGGAGAGCCATCTGCAGCAAAAGAATGGAGGGACTGCTGGATCCGTTGCACCAAGGGATGGACCGGATATGGAGCTCCAAGGCTCTGAAGAGCACTGAGTGAATCAGAGCAGAGTGCATACGATGAATGGCGGTGGCGGCGGGCATACTGAACGGCCTGATGTAGAGCAAAAAGCTCGGGCGTAAAGCTGGAACATTGGTCGAGGAGCCGGTATTTAAAGGCGACGGCCCCGACGACAAAGGCACAGCCGACACCATCGTCAGTTTTGGAGCCATCAGTGTAAATATAGGTGTGACTGGCAATCCGCGCACGAAGTTCGACAAACCGTGAGCAATACACTGCAGCCGGAGTACCCTCCTTCGAGAGCGAGCTGAGGTCGAGATAAATATGGACCGGAGCCTGGAGCCAAGGTGGTGTCGGGCACTCACCCTCTCTGAAGGTGGTAGGGACGTCGGACAATACGGAACCCACACGTACCCTAAACTTTCGATCTGTTAAAAAGGAATCAATAAAAAGGGGCAGGCGACCGCGTAGACCCCACCTGTGCATAGTGCGGAGGATACCTCCTCTCCAACAGGTATCATAAGCCTTCTCCAAATCGAAGAACACTACTATCGTTTGGCGCTTCCGCAAAAAGTTGTTCATGATGAATGTCGACAAGGTCATAAGGTGGTCAACAGCGGAGCGGCGGCGACGAAAACCGCATTGAACATTGGTAAGTAGCCATCGAGATTCAAGAATCCAAACTAACCGAGCGTTAACCATGCGCTCCATCACCTTACAGACACAGCTTGTAAGAGAAATGGGGCAGTAACTAGAAGGAAGGTGTCTATCCTTTCCGGGTTTGGGTATAGGAACAACGACGGCATCACGCCAACGCATGGGGACTTGACCTTCGGTCCAGACGCGATTGTAGGTACGAAGAAGGAAGCTTTTGCCTGCTGGAGAAAGGTGTGCCAGGATCTGAACGTGAATGGCATCTGGCCCCGGAGCAGAGAACCGGGACAGTGCAAGTGCACGTTCGAGTTCCCGCATAGTAAAGGGGGCATTATAAGTTTCCAGATTCAGCGAGTGGAAGGAAGGTCGCCGAGCCTCTTCTGCCTCTCTCCTGGGAAGGAAGGCAGGGCGGTAATGGGCGGAGCTTGAAACCTCCGCGAAAACGCGGCCGAAGGCGTTGGAGACATCCACAGGATCAACAAGGACCTCATTACCTGAAGTCAGGCCAGGTACCGAGGAGTGGGCCTTAATGCCCGACAGCCGGCGCAGGCCACCCCAGACGACAGAAGAGGGAGTAAAACTGTTAAAGGAGCTGGTGAAAGAGGCCCAACAAGCTTTTTTGCTGTCTTTGATGACTCTACGGCATTGCGCTCGGAGACGTTTGTATCCAATACAATTCGCCAACGTAGGATGGCGGCGAAAGGTGCGTAAAGCACGTCGTCGAGCACGGATAGCGTCTCTACAAGCCTCATTCCACCAGGGGACGGAAACGCGACGTGAAGAAGAGGTAGTACGAGGAATGGAACGTTCGGCAGCATTGATGATAACAGCCGTGAGGTATTCGACCTGACTGTCACAACTGAGAAAATCGTGGTCCGGAAAGGTCGCCAGGGAGGAGTAAAGTCCCCAGTCAGCTTTCGGTATGTTCCAGCTCGAAGGACGTGGGGATGGGGTGTGGTGCAGGAGACGAACGACACAGGGGAAGTGGTCGCTCGAATAGGTGTCAGAAAGGACATACCACTCGAACCGACGGGCAAGAGTGGTAGAACGGATCGAGAGGTCCAAGTGGGAGTAGGTATGAGTAGAGTCTGAGAGGAAAGTCGGGGCGCCAGTATTGAGGCAGACGAGATTGAGATGGTTGAAGACATCCACCAAGAGGGAGCCTCTCTGACAGGATGCAGAAGAGCCCCAAAGGGGATGATGGGCATTGAAGTCGCCAAACAATAAAAACGGCGGAGGAAGCTGAACAATCAGGTGCATCATGTCAGCCCGACTAACTGCGGATGACGATGGAGTGTAGATAGTACAAACAGAAAAAGTAAAGGCAGAAAGAGTAATACGGACAGCTATTGCTTGGAGTGGGGTGGTCAATGGGATGGGATGGTAATAGACATCGTCCCGAACGAGCAACATGACCGCACCATGAGCTGGAATACCGTCCGCAGGGTTGAGGTCAGACTGCTCTGAGGTATATACGGTCAGTTGGGCGCAACTTGGTTTCCTGGAGACCAAGGACGAGTGGACAGTGCAGGCGGAGGAGCAGTTGTAATTCCTCCCGATTAGATCGAATACCTCTTATGTTCCAATGTAACAAAGCCATCACTAGTCAGAAAAAAGGGGGAACGAAACGGGTGTAGAGCGGGTCACCTCGACGGCCGCGGAGGGCCAGGTTTCGAGGGAACAATGCTACAACCCGCGGGAGGCGGATCCTGTTCCATCGAGTTGTCGCCAGCTACAGCCGCTTTCCCGGGTTGCGTAGGAGGGGCAGCATCATTCGCCGACGAGAGGCCAGCTGAGCGCCTGGCAGCAGAGCGTCCCGGCGAAACTGAGGACTCGCGGGAGCAGCGACTCGCGGATGGAGCGTCAGACGAAACGCGCTGGGGTGGAGAGGGGGATAAACACTACTTCTTGGAGGCTGGTTGGTTGGTTGTTTGAGGTTAAAGGGACCAAACAGCAAGGTCATCAGTCCCTTGTTTCAAATAGACTCCATTCTGCTGATGGGACATCTCAGTATAGTCAGAAAAATAAAACGGATAAAGGGGAAACGTAAAAGGGCAGTCACGTTGTCATTAGTAAAAACAAATGAGGGAAGGTGGCAAGAGAACGAACCCAACACTATGCTGAAACAGCATAGGCAAGACCACCTGTGACTTAAAAGGTACAACTGCTATAATGCAGAAAGTACGTATGGGAATAGAAAAACTAACCAAGCCTTAAAAAGAAGGGGTGAAAACAGAGTAAAAGGGAAAGAAAAGAGGATTCCGGTCAGGGAGGTGAATCGGGAATCTCTGAACACTGCGTACAGTGGGAGACACCCAAACACTCACCGCCCTGCCCCAACACCAGAGGGAGATTAAAAACTTTAAAACTGAGAATAAAAACCACTCTCCCGGAGGAAACCTAGAACCAGAGAGACCATCCGGGAATCGTCAGCCAACATCAAAGGTAAAGTGTGGGGGAGTCTGTACTGAGCACGCAGAGCCAAAAGAAGGGGGCATTCAACCAAAATGTGGGCCACTGACTGGAAGGCTCCACAACCACATAGCGGGGGTGGCTCATCACGCAAAAGGAAACCATGGGTCAGCCTGGTATGGCCAATGCGGAGACGACACAGTGTGGTCGAGTCCTTGCGGGAGAGGCTAAAGGAAGAACGCCATGGGCCTGTATTCACCTTAATGGCACGAAGTTTATTAGACAGTGGAGTAGCCTCCCAAGAATTGGCCCATGACTGTGCAAAGTGGGATTTGATGTGAAGCCGTAAATCCGCTGCAGGAGGTTTTACAGAAAACGGGGGGTAAGTAACTGCTCCCCCAGCCAAACGATCAGCGAGCTCATTACCCGGGATACCCACATGGCCCGGGACCCATAGGAAGTCAATGGAACAAGCAGCACGGTGAAGATCAGCGAGATGGTCATGGATGGCAGAGACCAAGGGATGGCGCGAAAAACACCGGTCAATAGCAAGAAGGCCACTCATCGAGTCCGTACATAACAAAACACGGTTGTGTTGGGATTGTTTAATAAAGGTAAGGGCCCGGGAAATTGCCATCAATTCCGCAGTAAACACCCCACATGAGGGTGGCAGTAGATGATTTTCCGTTCCAACAAAGGACGTGAAGGCATACCCAACATGATCAGCAGATTTAGAACCATCAGTGTAAAAAACAACAGCATCCCGAAACTCCCATAAAATTTGGCGGAAAAAGGAACGGAACACCACCGGGGGGATGGAATCTTTCGGACCGCGGCGGAGATCCATCCGAATTCGAGGCCGAGGAACTAACCAAGGAGGGGCGGAGGGGAGGGAGCGAGGAAGACAGGACAAAGAAGGAAGCCGAAAATCACGGGTAAGAGACGCAAGGCGCAGCCCAACTGGTAAACCCGCCCGAGGGCGGGAGTCAGGCGGGCGACGCCCATGGTCTGGGAATAGGATAGAATAGGAAGGATGAGCGGGAGAAGAACGGATAGTAAGCGCATAAGACACCAGAAGCTGGGACCGCCGAACAGAAAGGGGGGGGATCCCAGCTTCAACCAGGAGACTATCAACAGGGCTAGTAGGGAAGGCACCGGTGGCCAAACGGATACCACGATGGTGGACTGGATCCAGCACGTGCAGCGTGGAAGGAGCAGCTGAACCATAAACTTGACAACCATAGTCCAAACGTGACAGAACTAGAGCACGATAAAGACGGAGGAGGAGGGAACGGTCCGCACCCCAGGAGGAGTGGGCAAGGAAGCGAAGGACATTGAGTTTACGGAAACATCCTACCTTCAGGAGTCTGATATGGGGCAGCCAAGTGAGCTTGTTGTCGAAAAGAAGACCTAGGAAACGAAACTGTGGAACCACAGGCAATCTTTGTGCAGCGAGATAGAGCTCTGGATCAGGGTGGACCGTAGTACGGCGACAGAAGTGGACCACCCGCGATTTTAAAGGAGAGAATTGAAACCCGTGGGAGAGGGTCCATGCAGAGGCACGCCGTATAGCCACCTGGAGCTGCCGTTCTGCAGATGGCATCGAGGAGGAACTAACCCAAATGCAGAAATCATCCACATACAGGGCAGGGGCGACCAAGGGACCGACAGAGGCCACAAGTCCATCGATAGCAATGAGGAAAAGAAGGACACTCAAGACAGAACCCTGTGGGATGCCCGTCTCCTGGGTCCGTGGAGAACTAAAAGCAGTACCAACTCGAACTCTGAATGACCGATGGATCAGGAACTGGCGGATAAAAATCGGGAGTGGGCCCCGAAGACCCCACTGATGAAGGGTTAGTAAGATGTGATGGCGCCAGGCCGTGTCATAGGCCTTGCGAAGGTCAAAAAACACTGCAACCAAATGGCGGCGCTGGGAAAAAGCATGCCGAACTGCGGATTCCAAGCGAAGCAAATGATCGATTGGAGATCGTCCCTCTCGAAAGCCACACTGGTAAGGGGACAATAGATCCCGAGATTCGAGGACCCAAGTGAGCCGACGGGCTACCAGCCGTTCAAGTAACTTACAACCAGCATTGGTCAAACTAATTGGCCGATAGCTGTCAACAGATAGGGGGTTCTGACCAGGCTTAAGGACAGGAACCACAATGCTATCCCTCCACTGAGAAGGGAAGTCACCCTGGAGCCAGATACGGTTAAACACCCGAAGAAGATGGTGCCGTTGTGGAGCACTGAGATGTTGAAGCAGCTGGTTATGAATGGAATCTGGGCCAGGAGCCGTATCATGAGAAGCAGATAGAGCAGAAAGAAATTCCCATTCAGTGAAAGGTTCGTTGTAAGATTCTGACTCACAAGTGGTGAAACATAAGGTGACAGCTTCAGCCTGCTGTTTGTGATGAAGGAAAGCAGCTGGATAGGAGGCCGACGCTGATGCCACTGCAAAATGGGTCGCAAGATGTTCTGCGAGAACTAATGGGTCCGTACAAATGCCATCTGGGAGGTGAAGGCCTGGGAGGGTGGACTGCCGATGGCAACCTTGGAGAGAGCGAAGTGTAGCCCATACCCGTGACAGAGGGACAGTGGAACCAAGGGAAGAAACGAATCGTTCCCAACATATCCGCTTGCTCTGTTTGATTAAATAACGGGCTTTAGCGCGAAGGCGCTTAAAGGTAGAAAGGCTGGCTACAGATGGGTGCCTCTTAAAGTGTTGCAAAGCTCGACGGCGATCACGGATGGCAATGGCAATGGCCGTACTCCACCACGGGACTTGCCGACGACGAAATTGTCCAGATGAGCGCGGGACAGCAAGGTTAGCAGCGCGAACAATCGCGTCAGACACGTCACGTAGGACGTCATCAATACAACCCGACAAAGAGGGAGAAAACTCGACCTGTGCAGTATATAGAGGCCAATCGGCGCGGTGGAAAGACCAACGAGGTACTTCTTGGAGGCCTTCTTGGAAGTCCGATGAGGCACGGGGATGGTGGGCTGGACCCGAAGAAGGTCCTCACGCGCGGGGTCCGTTTTGGAACGCTGGACCTCGGAAGCCGGGGTCCGGATCGTTTCCCTGATGGACGCCTGAGAAGAGGATCGCTTCTCAGGCGGCGGAGTGGGAGGAGGAGGAAGGGTGGCCCCTGGGGCAAAGGGGGCAGGGGCCGCGAGGGAGGTGGATTTGGAAGGGAGGGATTTGGGAGGCGGAGGCATAGACCTCGGATGGGGTGAGGAGGTGGAGGGGGGACAGGATAGGGGTGAGGATACTGTGGAAGGAGTGGACACAACTGAGGCAAACAAAGTTGTCAACGTCACGGGATGGAGGCGATCCACAGTTTTTAATTCTTGAATCTTCTTCTCCATCTGATACGCGGGGCAGTCTAAAGATCTAGGCAAGTGGATGCCAGGACAATTGACGCACCGAGGTGGTGGAGTGCATGTATGTTCCTCATGAAGGGGACATCCACAATCACAACAAAGGGGCCCAGCCTCGCACCGTGACGACATGTGCCCAAAGTGCAAACACCGAAAGCAGTGCATAGGAAGCACGTCGCACCGGTAGCATATCACCTTTACCTTCTCTGGGAGAACGTCCCCCTTGAAGGCGAGGATAAAGGCCCCGGTGTCGACGCGACGGTCTTTGGGGCCGCGCTGGACTCGCCGGACGAAATGCACGCCTCGGCGCTCCTGGTTGGCTCTGAGCTCCTCATCAGATTGCAGCACGAGGTCCCGATGAAAAATAACCCCCTGCGTCCTATTCAGTGCCAGATGCGGGACAATGGACACTGGGATGTTCCCTTGTCGGTCGCATGCCTGGAGCGCCGCCGACTGTGTGGCGGAGGTGGTCTTTATAAGAACGGACCCCGAACGCATTTTACTGAGAGCCTCGATTTCCCTGAAGATGTCCTCGATGTGCTGGACAAAGAACATGGGCTTGGAGGTGGCGAACGTCCCCCCATCGGTCCGAGAACAGACTAAATAGCGGGGGAAGTACTTCGCCCCAAGCCGGCGGGCTTGTCCTTCCTCCCAGGGAGTGGCCAAGGGGGAAAAGGCAGGAGAACCAGAACCAGAGACAGTACCTTTCTTTTTAAAAGACTCGGCCACAGAGCGGCCCGATACATGTTGACGTTTCATCTGCGAAACGTCCGCCCCGATACCACCCACTCCGACCAGGGGCTCTCCCCACGGACGCCACCCAGCCTCAGCAAGGGCCACCTGGCAGGATGACCGTTGCCGGGAGTCCTCATGCCCCAAGGAGACGGGCATCTACTCCTTGGCGGACGTGGGGAGGGTACAGCTCAGGTATCGGCAGTACGATCCCTGTGTAGTCAGGGGGCTACAACCTAGAGGATACATGACGACCCCACCACAACGGGCTGGCTACTGTGCTGGATTTCGGGTGCCATGGAAAGTCCATCATGATCATAGGTGCAGATGGGGATACACTATGGGCGTAACTTGTGCAACCCATCAGGCGTTTAGGCCCAATTTGAGGAATAGTGGGTGTGGTTACAACGCCGTTACAATGCTGAGTGCCAAGGTCTTAGTGCACTGAGGACCAGTGATACGCCACGTAAGGCGTCCTTCCCCAAAAGGCTCTTACTTCTATAGAATTTTGAAAAATGGAGGTCAAACCCCAAGGGGGACCATCACATGGAAGGCCGAAACTGTTGAAACTCCTTTTAGCCGCCTCTTACGACAGGCAGGAATACCTCGCGCCTATTCTTACCACGGACCCGCAGGGGGGAAATCGTCGAGTAAGTCTTCGCACGTGGAAAATAGTCCACGTCCAGAAAGAGAATCAATTGTGGGGTGATGTAGCCAGGAGTCGTATGATGAGCGCCAGCATCTGGCGGACCAGAAGCCAAACATTACTCGACTCGCCACACACAAGTCGATGGCCATCGTCGTCTTGCACGCCACACGCCATACATAATGGTGATAGCGTCAGGTGGACGTCCGACGCAAGAGTAGCGTCGTGCACTGCCAGCCACACTGCACTACACCGGACTAGAAGATGGCTCAAATGGCTCTAAGCACTATGGGACTTAATATCTGAGGTCATAAGTCCCCTAGTATTAGAACTACATAAACCTAGTAACCTAAGGACATCATACATATCAATGAAGCAGGATTCGAAGCTGCAACCGTAGCAGCAGCGTGGTTCCGAACTGAAGCGCTAGAACCGCTCGGTCACAGCGGCCGGCTTTTTCTTCAATCAGATTCCGCGGAAGCCACGACTGCAGTGAGGCATACCCTAACTTGGCCGTCGGTGACGTGGAGGCCTGTAGCTATATTCAAGAAACAGCTCAAGGTCTCGAAGATGGATTTCCTATATACGACGAGCGGTGGCCTAAACCTTTGACTATCGAAGCACGACTGACGAGCCGTCATGAAGTTCCATATGTGATCAAGCATGTGCCTACGACTTGCACACGTACATCCATTATGTACATGGTGACAATTATTAAACTATATGAAATAAAATCGCCATAACTTCTGAACGGTTTGCGTTAGGACGTTCAAACTACACTGCTGGCCGCGGGGCATGATGGGAATTAGTGTGTGCTGTATAGTTTGGTTTAGCGACGAAGCCCACTATGCCGCGCGGGATTAGCCGAGCGGTCTCGGGCGCTGCAGTCATGCACTGTGCGGCTGGTCCCGGCGGAGGTTCGAGTCCTCCCTCGGGCATGGGTGTGTGTGTTTGTCCTTAGGATAATTTAGGTTAGGCAGTGTGTATGCTTAGGGACTAATGACCTTAGCAGTTAAGTCCCATAAGATTTCACACACATTTGAACATTTTTTTGAACGAAGCCCACTTTCATTTGGATGGATTCGTCAATAAGCAAAATTGGCGCATTTTGGGAGCTGAGAATCCTTAATGGGTAACTGTCTGTCGTGCAGTGTCCAGTCACTGAATAATCAGTGCAATACTCCGTGATAGCACGGTGACTACTAAACAGTGCATGAAGGTTTTGGAAGATCGTCCCCATTATCCAAAGTAACCCTCATTTCGCCAAGATGTGGTTCATGCAAGACGGAGCTCTATTCCAACGAAACAGTGTTTGATGTACTGGAGGAGCACTTTGCGGACCACATTCTGGCGTTGGGGAACCCAGAGGCCGCTGGTATGGGCCTCGATTGGTCGCCATATTCGCCGCATCCGAACACATGCAACTCCCTTCTGTGGGACTATATTAAAGACAAGGTGCACAGCAATAAACCCAAAACCATTTCTGAGCTGAAACCAGCCATTCAGGAGGTTATCGACAGTATCGATGTTCCGTCACTTCAGCGAGTAGTGCAGAATTTCATTATTAGTCTGCGCCACATCATCACAAATGATGGCAAGTACATCGAACATGTCACAACCTGAATTCGAAAATCTGTGGTATATAATTTCCTTTTTTTCATATAGTTCAACAATTCTCACCCTACGTATTCCCGTACGAGGGAGACATTTTACTTGAAAGTCGCTTGCCCGGTGTAGCCGGATAAATACGATACTGCAGTGCCTGTGTTATTCTGAATTAAGATTCAGTGTCCCTTTGGACATGCATTCATGTCCCGATAAGTTGCAAATTCGGGTTCGATTCCCAGTCCGGCACAAATTTTTATCATCGTCATTCCATTACACACCTGATGCTGATCCATATTCGCAACTGTGAATACATTTCATGCACTTCATAATGGCTGTTGTCGCCACAGTTATTGTTCCTTCGGACATGCATGATTGTTCAAAGGAACTTTGCATCGCCATTCGGAATAACATAAGCACTGCAGTATCTTATCGTATCGTCTGCAGAAAAAATATTTCAAGAAATACTCTTTCGTGTAAAAATCAATTTTTGTTCGAAAAAAGTTTCCAAAAGGGTACTTACTTTCTGGACACACTTTGGAAGTCACCCATGTTGTATCACGCTAAGACCTTTGCGCAGCAAAAGTGGCACATTGTCAGAAGGAGGCCATCTTCCTGGAAACTTACTCCAAACATTAAGTATGCGGGACAGTACTAATACTGTGGACAAGACGTCTCAACTGCACACAGACTCACAGTGACGTTCTGAAGGTATGCGGTCCAAATGCAATGCAGCGTCCAGCTGTAGTGAAATGCTGCCAACAAAATGGCTAAGGGCGTAAACACTTTGGTGATGTTGATCGGGAAGGAGGGCAATCGACATCGACATCAATGTCCAGGCAATCGAGAAACTAATTCACGGCATTTGGGAGAGACTTTTGTGAACATTGCTCGGCAGATGTGTATCTCGAATAGGCACAGTGCACATTCCATCGTCCAGAGTCGTCTTCAGTGTTGAGAACTGAGATCACTGTGGGTTTTGCGACCACTGTTACCTGCACCCAACGGCCCAGGATTTACCGTGTCTCTGGACTTCCTTGAGCGGTACTTGGTGGAAGGCAACGATTTCCTAAGCCGCATCATTACCGGAAATGAGACGTTGATTTATAACATGTGCGGGCTGCGCTTAGATGGACTGGACTGGGCTCTCTGGCCCAGCTGAACAGACCATTGACTGGAAACGGTTAAATTCGAATACTTGGAGACCGTTTGCAGGCATTTAACGATGGAATGTTTCTGGATGACAATGCGGCATCTCACCGAACCACAATTGTTCACGATTGGTTTGAAAAATATTATGGATAATAAGAGCTAATGATCTGGCCACGCAGATCGCCCAACATGAATCCCGTCGAACATTTATGGGAATTCATGTCGAACATTTATGGGACACAATCGAGAAGTCAGTTCGTGCACAAAATCCTGCAGCGGCAACACTTTCGCAATTACGGACGGCTATAGAGAGCGCATGACTCAGTATTTCTGCAGGGGTATTCCAACGACTTGTTGAGTCCATGCCATGTCGAGTTACTGAAGTACGCTGGCAAAAGGAGCTGCGATACGATATTAGGACGTATCCCATGACTTTTGTCACTTGAGTATATGATACACGTAGATCACTGTGCAATTACCACTCAAGCACTTATCAGAGGGCATGGTTCACCACTTTTAAACTGTGCTGCTGATTCTCAAATGATGTAGCTGTGGTATTCAGTCCGAAGATTGGTTTCATGGAATTCTCAATTCTAACCTACCCGGTGGAGCCTCTTTATCTTTGCAGAACTACTGCAACCTACATTCACTTGACCCTGCTTACTCTAATCAAGTCTTGGTTAGCCTCTACATTTTTTTATTCCCCAGTACCAAATCAACTATTCCTTGAGTTATCATAATCTGTCCTGTTAGTCTATCACTGGTTTTCATCTAATTCTGACACAAGGCGTTTTGGTTTCCAATTCCAGTCAGTACCTCTTCATTAGCTGCCTCACTCACCTAATCTTCAGTTTTCGTCTCTAACACCACATTTCAAATGCTTGTAGTCTCCTATTGTCTATAACGTTTATCAAAGTTTCTTTTTCATACAAGGGAATACCCTAAACACTTTCAGAAACACTGGGTAATACCCAAATTTACATTCGATGTTCAGTTATTTATCTTTTTTTTTCAGAAATGATTTTATTGCAACAGCCACTTTAAATTTTATATCCTCTTCAGTTCTGCCATCTGCCAAAAATGGCAGTTCTCTCTCAACCAGGAAAAGTGTGAGGTCATCCACATGAGTACAATGATAAGTTCGTTCAGTTTCGATTACACGGTAAATCACACTAATTTACAGTTCTTAATTTAGCTAAATGCCTAGGAATTATAATAACGAAAAACTAAAATTGGAACAATCACATAGATACTGTTGTGAGGAGGGAAAATCAAAGACCACATTTAATCAGCAGAACACTTAGAAGATGTAACAGGTCTACTATAGAGACTGCCTACACTACGCTTGTCCATCCTCTGCTTAAGCACTGTTGTGCTGTATAGGCTCCTTACCGAATAGGATTGATGGAGGACATCGAAAAAGTACGAAGAAGGGGAGCTCGTTTTGTATTATGGCGGAATAGAGAAGAGAGTGTCACGGATATCATAACCGAACTGGGACTGTAACTTTACAACAAACGCTGTTTTCGTTGCAGCGATATTCTTCACGAAATTTCAGTCACCAGCTTTCTCCTCTGAATATGAAAATATTTTATTCTCGCCAAATAATCGTCTTAATAAAATAGGGGAAATCAGAATTTGTACAGAAAGATTTAAGTGTTCATTTTTCCCAGGGGCTGTTCGATAGTGGAACGACAGAGAAATAGTCTGAAGGTGGTTCGAAGAACCCTCTGCCGGTCTCTTAGGTGAGAAACGCAAGCATGGGAAGGACGCAAGCATGGGAAGGACGCAAGCATGGGAAGGACGCAAGCATGGGAAGGACGCAAGCATGGGAAGGACGCAAGCATGGGAAGGACGCAAGCATGGGAAGGACGCAAGCATGGGAAGGACGCTAATGTGGGAAGGACGCTAATGTGGGAAGGACGCTAATGTGGGAAAGACGCTAATGTGGGAAAAACGCTAATGTGGGAAAAACGCTAATGTGGGAAAAACGCTAATGTGGGAAAAACGCTAATGTGGGAAAAACGCTAATGTGGGAAAAACGCTAATGTGGGAAAAACACTAATGTGGGAAAAACGCTAATGTGAAAAAAACGCAAATGTGGGAAAAACGCAAATACGGCAAAAACGCAACTGCGGGAAAAACGCAACTGCGGGAAAAACGCAACTGCGGGAAAAACGCAACTGCGGGAAAAACGCAACTGCGGGAAAAACGCAACTGCGGGAAAAACGCAACTGCGGGAAAAACGCAACTGCGGGAAAAACGCAACTGCGGGAAAAACGCAACTCCGGGAAAAACGCAAATACGTGAAAACCGCAAATATGGGAAATACGCAAATATGGGAAATACGCAAATATGGGAAATACGCAAATATGGGAAATACGCAAATATGGGAAACGCGCAAATATGGGAAACGCGCAAATATGGGAAACGCGCAAATATGGGAAAAGCGCAAATATGGGAAAAGCGCAAATATGGGAAAAGCGCAAATATGGGAAAAGCGCAAATATGGGACCAACGCAAATATGGGACCAACGCAAATATGGGACCAACGCAAATATGGGACCAACGCAAATATGGGACCAACGCAAATATGGGACCAACGCAAATATGGGACCAACGCAAATATGGGACCAACGCAAATATGGGACCAACGCAAATATGGGACCAACGCAAATATGGGACCAACGCAAATATGGGACCAACGCAAATATGGGACCAACGCAAATATGGGACCAACGCAAATATGGGACCAACGCAAATATGGGACCAACGCAAATATGGGACCAACGCAAATATGGGACCAACGCAAATACGGGACCAACGCAAATATGGGACCAACGCAAATATGGGACCAACGCAAATACGAGACTAACGCAAATACGAGACTAACGCAAATACGAGACTAACGCAAATACGGGAATAACGCAAATACGGGAAAAACGCAAATACGGGAAAAACGCAAATACCGGACAAACGCAAAAACTGGAAAAACGCAAATACGGGAAAAACGCAAACACGGGAAAAACGCAAACACGGGAAAAACGCAAACACGGGAATAACGCAAACACGGGAAAAACGCAAACACGGGAAAAACGCAAATACGGGAAAAACGCAAATACGGGAAAAACGCAAATACGGGAAAAACGCAAATACGGGAAAAACGCAAATACGGGAAAAACGCAACTATGGGAAAAACGCAACTATGGGAAAAACGCAACTATGGGAAAAACGCAACTATGGGAAAAACGCAACTATGGGAAAAACGCAAATATGGGAAAAACGCAAATATATGAAAAACGCAAATATGGGAAAAACGCAAATATGGGAAAAACGCAAATATGGGAAAAACGCAAATATGGGAAAAACGCAAATACGGGAAAAACGCAAATGCGGGAAAAACGCAACTGCGGGAAAAACGCAACTGCGGGAAAAACGCAACTGCGGGAAAAACGCAACTGCGGGAAAAACGCAACTGCGGGAAAAACGCAACTGCGGGAAAAACGCAACTGCGGGAAAAACGCAACTGCGGGAAAAACGCAACTCCGGGAAAAACGCAACTCCGGGAAAAACGCAACTCCGGGAAAAACGCAAATACGGGAAAAACGCAAATACGGGAAAAACGCAAATACGGGAAAACCGCAAATACGGGAAAACCGCAAATACGGGAAAACCGCAAATACGGGAAAACCGCAAATATGGGAAACACGCAAGTATGGGAAATACGCAAATATGGGAAATACGCAAATATGGGAAATACACAAATATGGGAAATACACAAATATGGGAAATACGCAAATATGGGAAACACGCAAATATGGGAAAAACGCAAATATGGGAAAAACGCAAATATGGGAAAAACGCAAATATGGGAAAAGCGCAAATATGGGACCAACGCAAATATGGGACCAACGCAAATATGGGACCAACGCAAATATGGGACCAACGCAAATATGGGACCAACGCAAATATGGGACCAACGCAAATATGGGACCAACGCAAATATGGGACCAACGCAAATATGGGACTAACGCAAATACGGGACTAACGCAAATACGGGACTAACGCAAATACGGGACTAACGCAAATACGGGACTAACGCAAATACGGGACTAACGCAAATACGAGACTAACGCAAATACGAGACAAACGCAAATACGAGACTAACGCAAATACGGGACTAACGCAAATACGGGACTAACGCAAATACGGGAAAAACGCAAATACGGGAAAAACGCAAATACCGGACAAACGCAAAAACTGGAAAAACGCAAATACGGGAAAAACGCAAATACGGGAAAAACGCAAACACAGGAAAAACGCAAACACGGGAAAAACGCAAACACGGGAAAAACGCAAATACGGAAAAACGCAACTATGGGAAAAACGCAACTATGGGAAAAACGCAACTATGGGAAAAACGCAAATATGGGAAAAACGCAAATATGGGAAAAACGCAAATATGGGAAAAACGCAAATATGGGAAAAACGCAAATATGGGAAAAACGCAAATATGGGAAAACCGCAAATATGGGAAAAACGCAAAATATGGGAAATATGAAAATATGGGAAAAACGCAAATATATAGCGTTGCCGTCCCATTTCGGTTACGATATATGTGACACTCTCTTCTCTATTCCACGATAATACAAAACGAGATGCCTTTCTTCGAAGTTTTTCGATGTCCTCCATCAATCCTATTCGGTAAGGAACCTAATATGGGAGAAGAGAATTTTGTGGCACACCTTGACTAGAACAATGTAATGGTTGGTAGCAAGAGTTCATGAGTAATCAGAAAAGCGCAAATATGGGAAAAACGCTGAAAAACGCAAATACGGGAAAGACGCAAATACGGGAAAGACACAAATACGGGAAAGACGCAAAATTGGGTAAAACGCAAATATGGGAGAAACGCATATATGGGAAAAACGCATATATGGGAAAAACGCATATATGGGAAAAACGCATATATGGGAAAAACGCATACATGGGAAAAACGCAAATATGGGAAAAACGCAAATATATAGCGTTGCCGTCCCAGTTCGGTTATGATATCTGTAACACTCTCTTCTCTATTCAACGATAATACAAAACGAGCTGCCCTTCTTCGAAGTTTTTCGATTTCCTCCATCAATCCTATTCGGTAAGGAGTACATACAGCACAACAGTGCTTAACCACAAATATGGGAGAAGAGACTTTTGTGGCACACCTCGACTAGAACAATATAATGGTTGGTAGCAAGAGTTCATGAGTAATAGGAAAAGCGCTAATATGGGAAAAACGCAAATATGGGAAAAACGCAAATATGGGAAAAACGCAAATATGGGAAAAACGCAAATATGGGAAAAACGCAAATATGGGAAAAACGCAAATATGGGAAAAACGCAAATATGGGAAAAACGCAAATATGGGAAAAACGCAAATATGGGAAAAACGCAAATATGGGACCGACGCAAATATGGGACCGACGCAAATATGGGACCGACGCAAATATGGGACCGACGCAAATATGGGACCGACGCAAATATGGGACCGACGCAAATATGGGACCGACGCAAATATGGGACCGACGCAAATATGGGACCGACGCAAATATGGGACCGACGCAAATATGGGACCGACGCAAATATGGGACCGACGCAAATATGGGACCGACGCAAATATGGGACCGACGCAAATATGGGACCGACGCAAATATGGGACCGACGCAAATATGGGACCGACGCAAATATGGGACCGACGCAAATATGGGACCGACGCAAATATGGGACCGACGCAAATATGGGACCGACGCAAATATGGGACCGACGCAAATATGGGACCGACGCAAATATGGGACCGACGCAAATATGGGACCGACGCAAATATGGGACCGACGCAAATATGGGACCGACGCAAATATGGGACCGACGCAAATATGGGACCGACGCAAATATGGGAAAAACGCAAATATGGGAAAAACGCAAATATGGGAAAAACGCAAATATGGGAAAAACGCAAATATGGGAAAAACGCAAATATGGGAAAAACGCAAATATGGGAAAAACGCAAATATGGGAAAAACGCAAATATGGGAAAAACGCAAATATGGGAAAAACGCAAATATGGGAAAAACGCAAATATGGGAAAAACGCAAATATGGGAAAAACGCAAATATGGGAAAAACGCAAATATGGGAAAAACGCAACTATGGGAATAACGCAACTATGGGAAAAACGCAACTATGGGAAAAACGCAAATATGGGAAAAACGCAAATATGGGAAAAACGCAAATATGGGAAAAACGCAAATATGGGAAAAACGCAAATATGGGAAAAACGCAAATATGGGAAAAACGCAAATATGGGAAAAACGCAAATATGGGAAAAACGCAAATATGGGAAAAAAGCAAATATGGGAAAAACGCAACTATGGGAAAAAAGCAACTATGGGAAAAACGCAACTATGGGGAAAACGCAACTACGGGAAAAACGCAACTATGCGAAAAACGCAACTATGCGAAAAACGCAACTATGCGAAAAACGCAAATATGGGAAAAACGCAAATATGGGAATAACGCAAATATGGGAATAACGCAAATATGGGAAAAACGCAAATATGGGAAAAACGCAAATATGGGAAAAACGCAAATATGGGAAAAACGCAAATATGGGAAAAACGCAAATATGGGAAAAACGCAAATATGGGAAAAACGCAAATATGGGAAAAACGCAAATATGGGAAAAAACGGAAATATGGGAAAAACCCGAATATGGGAAAAACCCGAATATGGGAAAAACCCGAATATGGGAAAAACGCAAATATGGGAAAAACGCAAATATTGGAAAAACGCAAATATGGGAAATATGCAAATATGGGAAAAACACAAATATATAGCGTTGCCGTCCCATTTCGGTTATGATATCTGTGACACTCTCTTCTCTATTCCACGATAATACAAAATGAGCTGCCCTTCTTCGAAGTTTTTCGATGTCCTCCATCGCAAATATGCCTATACAGCACAACAGTGCTTAACCACAAATATGGGAGAAGAGAATTTTGTGGCACACCTTGACTAGAACAATGTAATGGTTGGTAGCAAGAGTTCATGAGTAATAGGAAAACCGCAAATATGGGAAAAACGCTAATATGGGGAAAACGCAAACATGGGAAAAACGCAAACATGGGAAAAACGCAAATATGGGAAAAACGCAAATATGGGAAAAACGCAAATATGGGAAAAACGCAAATATGGGAAAATCGCAAATATGGGAAAATCGCAAATATGGGAAAATCGATAATACAAAACGAGCTGCCCTTCTTCGAAGTTTTTCGATGTCCTCCATCAATCCTATTCGGTAAGGAGCCCATACAGCACAACAGTGCTTAACCACAAATATGGGAGAAGAGAATTTTGTGGCACACCTTGACTAGAACAATGTAATGGTTGGTAGCAAGAGTTCATGAGTAATAAGAAACGCAAATATGGGAAAAACGCAAATATGGGAAAAACGCAAATATGGGAGAAACGCAAATATGGGAAAAACGCAAATATGGGAAAAACCCGAATATGGGAAAAACCCGAATATGGGAAAAACCCGAATATGGGAAAAACCCGAATATGGGAAAAACCCGAATATGGGAAAGACGCAAATATGGGAAAGACGCAAATATGGGAAAGACGCAAATATGGGAAAGACGCAAATATGGGAAAGACGCAAATATGGGAAAGACGCAAATATGGGAAAGACGCAAATATGGGAAAGACGCAAATATGGGAAAGACGCAAATATGGGAAAGACGCAAATATGGGAAAGACGCAAATATGGGAAAGACGCAAATATGGGAAAGACGCAAATATGGGAAAGACGCAAATGTGGGAAAGACGCAAATGTGGGAAAGACGCAAATGTGGGAAAGACGCAAATGTGGGAAAGACGCAAATGTGGGAAAGACGCAAATGTGGGAAAGACGCAAACGTGGGAAAGACGCAAACGTGGGAAAGACGCAAACGTGGGAAAGACGCAAACGTGGGAAAGACGCAAACGTGGGAAAGACGCAAACGTGGGAAAGACGCAAACGTGGGAAAGACGCAAACGTGGGAAAGACGCAAACGTGGGAAAGACGCAAACTTGGGAAAGACGCAAATATGGGAAAAACGTAAATATGGGAAAAACGCAAATATGGGAAAAACGCAAATATGGGAGAAACGCAAATATGCGAAAAACGCAAATATGGGAAAAACGCAAATATGGGAAAAACGCAAAGATGGGAAAAACCCAAATATGGGAAAAACGCAAATATGGGAAAAACGCAAATATGGGAAAATCGCAAATATGGGAAAATCGCAAATATGGGAAAAACGCAAATATGGGAAAAACGCAAATATGGGAAAATCGCAAATATGGGAAAATCGCAAATGTGGGAAAAACGCAAATATGGGAAAAACCTGAATATGGGAAAAACGCAAATATGGCAAAAACGCAAATATGGGAAATATGCAAATATGGGAAAAACACAAATATATAGCGTTGCCGTCCCATTTCGGTTATGATATCTGTGACACTCTCTTCTCTACTCCTCGATAATACAAAACGAGCTGCCCTTCTTCGAAGTTTTTCGATGTCCTCCATCAATCCTATTCGGTAAGGAGCCCATACAGCACAACAGTGCTTAACCACAAATATGGGAGAAGAGAATTTTGTGGCACACCTTGACTAGAACAATGTAATGGTTGGTAGCAAGAGTTCATGAGTAATAAGAAAACCGCAAATATGGGAAAAACGCAAATATGGGAAAAACGCTAATATGGGAAAAACGCTAACATGGGAAAAACGCTAACATGGGAAAAACGCTAATATGGGAAAAACGCAAATATGGGAAAAACGCAAGTATGGGAAAAACGCAAATATGGGAAAAACGCAAATATGGGAAAAACGCAAATATGGGAAAAACGCAAATATGGGAAAAACGCAAATATGGGACAAACGCAAATATGGGAAAAACGCAAATAAGGGAAAAATCCGAATATGGGAAAAACCCGAATATGGGGAAAACCCGAATATGGGAGAAACCCGAATATGGGAGAAACCCGAATATGGGAAAAACCCGAATATGGGAAAAACCCGAATATGGGAAAGACGCAAATATTGGAAAGACGCAAATATGGGAAAGACGCAAATGTGGGAAAGACGCAAATATCGGAAAGACGCAAATATCGGAAAGACGCAAATGTGGGAAAGACGCAAATCTGGGAAAGACGCAAATCTGGGAAAGACGCAAACGTGGGAAAGACGCAAACGTGGGAAAGACGCAAACGTGGGAAAGACGCAAACGTGGGAAAGACGCAAACGTCGGAAAGACGCAAACGTGGGAAAGACGCAAACGTGGGAAAGACGCAAACGTGGGAAAGACGCAAACGTGGGAAAGACGCAAACGTGGGAAAGACGCAAACGTGGGAAAGACGCAAACGTGGGAAAGACGCAAACGTGGGAAAGACGCAAACGTGGGAAAGACGCAAACGTGGGAAAGACGCAAACGTGGGAAAGACGCAAACGTGGGAAAGACGCAAACGTGGGAAAGACGCAAACGTGGGAAAGACGCAAACGTGGGAAAGACGCAAACTTGGGAAAGACGCAAACTTGGGAAAGACGCAAACTTGGGAAAGACGCAAACTTGGGAAAGACGCAAACTTGGGAAAGACGCAAACTTGGGAAAGACGCAAACTTGGGAAAGACGCAAACTTGGGAAAGACGCAAACTTGGGAAAGACGCAAATATGGGAAAAACGCAAATATGGGAGAAACGCAAATATGCGAAAAACGCAAATATGGGAGAAACGCAAATATGGGAGAAACGCAAATAACGCAAACGTGGGAAAGACGCAAACGTGGGAAAGACGCAAACGTGGGAAAGACGCAAACGTGGGAAAGACTGTAATTTTTCCTCCTTTCTATATAATTATGTAGCTCTCAATTCGTTCGAGCAATCAATCATTCATGATAGGAAATACAGTCATAGCTCAGTCACTCAAAATGATTCTGAAATTTTACTTGTTAGAATGAAATCAGGCGATGATTCTTCTTCTCTGCAGGCTCGTGCTTTGCGGCAGTCTGCTAATCTGCACAAATAAAATGCCTCGTAATTTTGGGAGCGTTGTATAATCAGTCGGGAAACCTCAGATCAAGCGGATATTTGACTTTGATGAAGTTTAACCTTCCGAAGAAGCAATGGAGCTCTTGGATTATTAAGTGCAGGTTCGTATCCAGTCTTTCGGAAGTCCCTTCTGATTAACAACTACGCAATATATCGATAAATATCATTAATTCTCAAATTTAAAATACACACCATTTACTTGAAGGAGCCATCTATATATATTTCCATTTAATCGTACAGTTCATATCAGTTATCTTCTGTAATAAATCTCAATAATCAGATTACAGTTCTTCCAAACCAAGCTCAGGCTAATCGGCACGAAGACAATCTCCGAAGCCCTCTTTCTTTTTTTTCTAACAACCACCAGAGAGAGTACTACAAAGAATACTTATGCGCTCATGGCATAGCTGTTGTATGAGCTACTTTTCGCATGGATTCTGCGAGTATGAAGATAGAAAATTAGTAAACGGCATTCAAGGGTAGAATTGTATCTGAATAATTCATCGAATATAAAGAGATATTACAATTGCCCCTCGCAGCGAGCAAAGTTAATGATAATACACTTTGCGAGCTAACAGAAAAAAATTTGTTGGGTTGTTTATTCAAAAGAGGAATATTTTGAATTCGTAGAATTTTACTATAGAGAGTATGGGTAAAATGTTAAGACAATAAGTTACGAGAATACCTAAGCTGTAGCTTTTACATGTACCGGGGTATACCCGCATCCCGAGTACATAACCAGGGAAGATGTAGATTGGTGTAATTACGAAAAAGGTCTACCCATTTGGGAACTGGCCTTCACAGGGAAACCCTGGAAAACCCGGAAGAATAGACCCCAGCTCAGGTATTAAAGAAGATAGGAAAGCCTAAATCCAGTAATTTTGAAATATATAGAAGCTCTATAGATTAGATCGAAGGAAAAGTGCCTCATAGCCAAAAAAAATTTTACAATATTGCTCAAAAAAATATTTTAAAAATTCTTCTTTCGACGATGTAGCCGGCGATCTCGTTGTGAAGTCGATGGAACAGGAACACTGGGTACGGACACCGGGTAGGCGACGTACAGCTTTTGGTGGAGGCGGCACGGAGGACAGGCGATGGCTTATGGTACAGGATAGAAGCTGGTAACGTGCCGTAGAAACAGGAAGATGATCTCAGGAACAGATGGTCAGGGACGTGAACATGAAACAGGTTTAAAGTGAAATAAGAAAAGGTTCTGACTGCATAAATCCCTGGAAGAGAGTGGATTAAGGCAACGAAGTCTATATTTCATCGTTGAACTCAAAATCGGAGTGGATTCTTATATTCTTCCATCTGTACTAGACTGGAACATCCATCAGTCCTGACAATCGCGAATTTTTTGTAGTCCTCAATACCAAAGTTGTTTTGCATTACAACTGCTGATTGTCCAAAACATTGCCAAATAGACTGTGGGCATTTAAATTTTGTTGTAGCTCATATCGAATGTATTCCTCTCAAAAAAATTTTTAATCTAATCTTCGTTTTGTTATAGTGCAGGTGGAAGTAGAGCATTGAATCTGTCCGAGGTTTGCTTTCAATTACGAAATTATGGATAAAATTTAAGTCAACACCTGATGAAAAATTTTAAACATAGGCATATGACACTGAATCCACAAAAGGAATAATTTGAAAAATTTTCATTATTCTTATAATTAATTGATTTATAGATCCACTTGCAAATAAATATCATTAATGATGACGTATGTTCATTTAACATATCATCCACTCGCAGAATCTTCTTCATCCTCTCATGAACATTTATGGAAATATATTTCAACAATTATGTCCATAATATGAAACACACAAACTGCTATTCTTAAAAAGTTTATTAAAATTCTTAAATTAATTCTCCTGGTAAAGAAGGCATAATGAAAAAATCTAAATATTATAATAATTTTCTCTCGCGCAACCAGTGAGTTTCTTCAATTGTTTGCAACAGTGACATTATCGACTGTTGCTTCATTTCACAGTTCATTTGTTTTCTTGCGCGAACAGCGCACATCATACACACAGCGTATTTACCTACATATCCCACACTGTTAAAGTTTCACACGCAATTCTCACATAAGTGCCGTGTCTTGAGGAAATGTAGATGCACTTTCATTGTATATCACTGTGGCTTCTGCTCATAGTCCACACTTACAAACGCTAGTAATTAACAAATTCTTCTACCTATCTTAAACTTTTTGTGCTAAACTATCACAAGAGTAATCTAACTGTCTCTTAACCTATCACAGGAGTAATCTCACAGTCTCTTAAGTCTCTTAACCTATCACAGGAGTAATCTCACTGTCTCTTAACCTATCACAGGAGTAGTCTCACTGTCTCTTAACCTCTAGACAACATAAACTTCTTGATATTTATATACACATTTGACTCATAGTCAAATTCCACACTAAATTCTTCTCCATATTTAGTATCACAGATCTACGATCCTTCACTAAATTTCTTAATATCATTATGCGGGAATAATCCCTTTATCCTTCTCGATTCGGGATATGCCAACAAGTATGATCCAGGATTTGGTATATTTACAATAACATATGGTCCGGTATAAATAAGATTCCATTTCTTTATGTTCTTCATCAGTTTCGAGGAATGGATGTGTCGCCTCAATAAAACCTTTTCTCCAAGATGAAACGTCTGAATCCGGTGAATCCGTTTATCATATGTCAATTTCCGTTGTATTGCCTTTTTAGTTAAATTGACAAGTGCGAGTCGAATCTTTTCTTCCCATTTTAAATTCTGGTCTTCATACTTTTCGTCCGTTGCCTCCAGGTTTAGGAACGACTAAGAGCGGAGAACAATATGAACTAGTTGATGGCTCAATCAAGTTCCATTCTAACATTCTATTTATCTCCCTTTGAACGGATTGTTTTAAACGCCAGGGGATCGGATAGTGCGTGTAACAGTAAGTCTGATGTGGCTTCACTTGTAGGTGACAAATATATCCTTTAATAATTCCTGGTTTCTCATCAAAAATCTCTTCATATGCCTCTAACAAATAATGAAGCTGCTGCCTTTGTTCTCCGGTAAGCTGATTTGATTCACTAGCTTTTATCATTGTTGTTTGGTTAAAGTCCTCCTGTTGTATCAAATCCTTTGAAAGCTCCTTCCAACGACCGTTTGTAGTGTCAATTAATTGAATTATGGCACCGCGACAATATTTCTCATGCACCGTTTCCTTTCTATTTAAATCCAGTGCTATCTCTTCTCCATTTAATCTAAATTTAACTATTCCTTCCAAAAAATCAATCTGACAATCGTACTCCTGCATACTCCCAATACCAAGAATACAGTCCACTAATAACTTCTCCACTACAAGGAACGTGCATTTTATTGCTACATTTCCCATTTTCATCTCTAATTGTGTTTGTATTTTGACATTGGGAGAGCGTGCTCCAACAGCTCCGATGATTTTGCAGTTCTGTACCGGCAAAATTGGTACCTTCTCCTTCCTAATAATTCTCCGAAAAAGAGCGCCTGAGATGACATTGGCGGAAGCGGCGGTGTCCAATATCACATTCGTTGGAACTTCCTCTATTTCAACACATACTTCCGATACCGGAACACTCGATCTGTCATTATGACACGTTATTAAATCCTTTGTTAACTCTTCAGTCAACAGCTCACCATCATTATATCTTAACAATTGTAATTTTACTGTTTCGCCCCTAACAGATCCCCTGACCGCTCCTCCGGGGCACGATGGGGTCATGTTTAGTTTGACTGATTATTGGTCCGATTGGTATTTATCTCTTCAGCTACTTCAGTGATTATCGGTTGTTGTGGTGAATTCGGTCTATATTGTCTTGCTTGATTTGTGTAATTATTGTTGTTGTTCTGCTGGTGTTGGTAGAACTGTCCTGTGTTGCCATACATTGGATCATATCGATTAAAATTCCTACTGTTTCTAAAATAGCCCCTCGCTGCACCATTACCAAAGTTTCCATTATGGTAATAATTATTATTTGCATTTTGTCCATTTCTAAGTCTCCTCGGAGAGTGTAGTTTGTTATGATTATTGTTACTGCTACCATTACTGCCATTCCCATTCGAGTTGCAGCTCGGATTCGCTTCTGTTACTCCTCTTTGATATGACATTTCTCTTGCCCTTTTATTGTCCTCCTCAATTATATCAATACGGTCAAGCGTAGTCATAAATGAGTCTATATCCTTATCATTTATGTATAACAGCTGATTCCTTATACTGGTGGGTAGTCTGGACTTGAGTATTCTAAGTATATCCGGCAAAGGAATCGGTACATCCCAATACAAAGATTTATTAATGTATTTCTCAAAATATCTCTTTAGAGATCCTCTAGAAAATGATAAAGGCTCAGGATATAATACTTCCTGCCTAAGTCTTTCTTGTACTCCAGCAGACCAATATTTTGCTAGAAAAGCCTGCTCAAATTCTTTGTAACATTTACAAGAAGATGTTTGTTCGGATGCCCACAGTGCTCCTGTTCCTTGTATATATCCAGATACAAAACTAATCTTTTGCCATTCTGTCCAAGATCGTGGAAATAGACCATTGAAACTTCGAATAAAGACTACAGGATGAGCATTCTTTTTGTCAGGGTTAAAGATTTGAAATCGTCTCTGTTTAATCATCTTCTCCTCAACGCTACTACGATTCCAAAAATCATCCTGTTCGTACTTTTCCCTATGGCTATCCTTTATATCGAATCTTACTTGTGACGTTCCAGTTCTGTCTACATCGGATCTTGACGTGGACGGAATGTCACGCACAGATTGAGAGTTTTGTTTCCTACTTCTCGGTGTTTCTAAATCCTCCTGCGAGAGATTTAGTGATCTTTCGATATTTTCTTTCCAACGCAAGAAATCTTCGCCAAGTTGCTCTCGTACTTCCTTTAACCCTTTGTTAAAAAAATTATCCTCGGAACTCTCTGAAATGGACTGTAAAGCTACTTTCACAGTTTCTTCTATCGTTTCCGAAGGAGAATTTTGCCGCTCTAATGTCATTTCTGAAAACTTTCCCGCAAGTACATTCATTCTACGTTCCACTGTCTCCTGTTTTTCCTTCACTTCGTCAAACTGCTTCTTTAGATTATCTTGGGATTCTGTTATTTCTGGTATCATAGCTACGGAACACTGTATGTCTTCTTGAGCTTGTATTACTTGAGGAAACAGTTCTACTTGTTTTTGTATCGTGTCAATTTTGACGGATACATATTCGGTTAGTTCCGCTTTTAATTTACTATTGTTTTCTTGGCATTGTTGGCGGACCTGCTCAATTCGAGCAATAAGATTCTGTTCGGTCCTTTCTGCCTGTTCCTTTATTTCCTGTGTCTGGGTATTTAATCTCTGATCTAATTCGGTAAAGGTTGCTCTTAACTGATTTTGTAATTCTGTTTGATTTTCGGCTAGTTGATTTTTGAATTCATTTTGTATAACGGATAAGTCTCGTTTCACCTCCGCTTGGCCTTCGGCTAATAGAGACAACTGTTGCATAATAACAACTAATGTGTCAACAACAGTCTGATCAGCTGTTGTATGAATGTTTTCTGAACCAGCGGGATTATTTATATTGCTACCGCTAGCCACAACAGTCTCAGAATTACTATCCGTGGCCTCTGCTTCTGTGCAAACAGCTGAAGGCTGTTCCACGTCTCGTTGCTGATTCAATGACATTGTAAATGCCGCTCTAGTCAATACAATTAAATAACTGTCAATATCAGGTTCTAATCACTAAATACGGTTTCAAATTTACTGTCGTAGACACACTTAACTTTCAAATTACTTCACAGATGGCATAAAGTTCAATGTCCAGATACGAAAATCACACAATATACAGTTCTACAATCTAACTACTATCTGGAAAAAAATTCTTTCTAAACTGATTTCAAACTATTTTAACTACAGGATAAAAAAATTAGATTTCTCTGGCCTTGTTCTGTAGTCTCGGTGTTGTCCAATAGTTGAAATCGTTTCTTGGTATCAGCAATCTTTTACTATGGGCACCGAATCTCTCTTCAGATTAGGTACCTCTCGTTCTCGTTGGTTTTCATGAAACAAAAAAATACATATATTATATAACAATCCAAGAGAGTCCTGTCACACTGGCGCCACTGTAATTTTTCCTCCTTTCTATATAATTATGTAGCTCTCAATTCGTTCGAGCAATCAATCATTCATGATAGGAAATACAGTCATAGCTCAGTCACTCAAAATGATTCTGAAATTTTACTTGTTAGAATGAAATCAGGCGATGATTCTTCTTCTCTGCAGGCTCGTGCTTTGCGGCAGTCTGCTAATCTGCACAAATAAAATGCCTCGTAATTTTGGGAGCGTTGTATAATCAGTCGGGAAACCTCAGATCAAGCGGATATTTGACTTTGATGAAGTTTAACCTTCCGAAGAAGCAATGGAGCTCTTGGATTATTAAGTGCAGGTTCGTATCCAGTCTTTCGGAAGTCCCTTCTGATTAACAACTACGCAATATATCGATAAATATCATTAATTCTCAAATTTAAAATACACACCATTTACTTGAAGGAGCCATCTATATATATTTCCATTTAATCGTACAGTTCATATCAGTTATCTTCTGTAATAAATCTCAATAATCAGATTACAGTTCTTCCAAACCAAGCTCAGGCTAATCGGCACGAAGACAATCTCCGAAGCCCTCTTTCTTTTTTTTCTAACAACCACCAGAGAGAGTACTACAAAGAATACTTATGCGCTCATGGCATAGCTGTTGTATGAGCTACTTTTCGCATGGATTCTGCGAGTATGAAGATAGAAAATTAGTAAACGGCATTCAAGGGTAGAATTGTATCTGAATAATTCATCGAATATAAAGAGATATTACAGACGCAAACGTGGGAAAGACGCAAACGTGGGAAAGACGCAAACGTGGGAAAGACGCAAACGTGGGAAAGACGCAAACTTGGGAAAGACGCAAACTTGGGAAAGACGCAAACTTGGGAAAGACGCAAACTTGGGAAAGACGCAAACTTGGGAAAGACGCAAACTTGGGAAAGACGCAAACTTGGGAAAGACGCAAACTTGGGAAAGACGCAAATATGGGAAAAACGCAAATATGGGAGAAACGCAAATATGCGAAAAACGCAAATATGGGAAAAACGCAAATATGGGAGAAACGCAAATATGGGAGAAACGCAAAGATGGGAAAAACGCAAAGATGGGAAAAACGCAAAGATGGGAAAAACGCAAAGATGGAAAAAACCCAAATATGGGAAAAACGCAAATATGGGAAAATCGCAAATATGGGAAAATCGCAAATATGGGGAAATCGCAAATATGGGGAAATCGCAAATATGGGAAAAACGCAAATATGGGAAAAACGCAAATATGGGAAGATCGCAAATATGGGAAAATCGCAAATATGGGAAAAACGCAAATATGGGAAAAACGCAAATATGGGAAATACGCAAATATGGGAAAAACCCGAATATGGGAAAAACCCGAATATGGGAAAAACGCAAATATGGGAAACACGCAAATATGGGAAATATGCAAATATGGGAAAAACACAAATATATAGCGTTGCCGTCCCATTTCGGTTATGATATCTGTGACACTCTCTTCTCTACTCCTCGATAATACAAAACGAGATGCCCTTCTTCGAAGTTTTTCGATGTCCTCCATCAATCCTATTCGGTAAGGAGCCCATACAGCACAACAGTGCTTAACCACAAATATGGGAGAAGAGAATTTTGTGGCACACCTTGACTAGATAAATGTAATGGTTGGTAGCAAGAGTTCATGAGTAATAGGAAAACCGCAAATATGGGAATAACGCAAATATGGGAAAAACGCTAATATGGGAAAAACGCTAACATGGGAAAAACGCTAATATGGGAATAACGCTAATATGGGAAAAACGCTAATATGGGAAAAACGCTAATATGGGAAAAACGCAAATATGGGAAAAACGCAAATATGGGAAAAACGCAAATATGGGAAAAACGCAAATATGGGAAAAACGCAAATATGGGAAAAACGCAAATATGGGAAAAACGCAAATATGGGAAAAACGCAAATATGGGAAAAACCCGAATATGGGAAAAACCCGAATATGGGAAAAACCCGAATATGGGAAAAACCCGAATATGGGAAAAACCCGAATATGGGAAAAACCCGAATATGGGAAAAACCCGAATATGGGAAAAACCCGAATATGGGAAAAACCCGAATATGGGAAAAACCCGAATATGGGAAAAACCCGAATATGGGAAAGACGCAAACGTGGGAAAGACGCAAACGTGGGAAAGACGCAAACGTGGGAAAGACGCAAACGTGGGAAAGACGCAAACGTGGGAAAGACGCAAACGTGGGAAAGACGCAAACGTGGGAAAGACGCAAACGTGGGAAAGACGCAAACGTGGGAAAGACGCAAACGTGGGAAAGACGCAAACGTGGGAAAGACGCAAACGTCGGAAAGACGCAAACGTGGGAAAGACGCAAACGTGGGAAAGACGCAAACGTGGGAAAGACGCAAACGTGGGAAAGACGCAAACGTGGGAAAGATGCAAACGTGGGAAAGACGCAAACGTGGGAAAGACGCAAACGTGGGAAAGACGCAAACGTGGGAAAGACGCAAACGTGGGAAAGACGCAAACGTGGGAAAGACGCAAACGTGGGAAAGACGCAAACGTGGGAAAGACGCAAACGTGGGAAAGACGCAAACGTGGGAAAGACGCAAACGTGGGAAAGACGCAAACGTGGGAAAGACGCAAACTTGGGAAAGACGCAAATATGGGAAAAACGTAAATATGGGAAAAACGCAAATATGGGAAAAACGCAAATATGGGAGAAACGCAAATATGCGAAAAACGCAAATATGGGAAAAACGCAAATATGGGAAAAACGCAAAGATGGGAAAAACCCAAATATGGGAAAAACGCAAATATGGGAAAAACGCAAATATGGGAAAATCGCAAATATGGGAAAATCGCAAATATGGGAAAAACGCAAATATGGGAAAAACGCAAATATGGGAAAAACGCAAATATGGGAAAATCGCAAATATGGGAAAATCGCAAATGTGGGAAAAACCCAAATATGGGAAAAACCTGAATATGGGAAAAACGCAAATATGGGAAAAACGCAAATATGGGAAATATGCAAATATGGGAAAAACACAAATATATAGCGTTGCCGTCCCATTTCGGTTATGATATCTGTGACACTCTCTTCTCTACTCCTCGATAATACAAAACGAGCTGCCCTTCTTCGAAGTTTTTCGATGTCCTCCATCAATCCTATTCGGTAAGGAGCCCATACAGCACAACAGTGCTTAACCACAAATATGGGAGAAGAGAATTTTGTGGCACACCTTGACTAGAACAATGTAATGGTTGGTAGCAAGAGTTCATGAGTAATAAGAAAACCGCAAATATGGGAAAAACGCAAATATGGGAAAAACGCTAATATGGGAAAAACGCTAACGTGGGAAAAACGCTAATATGGGAAAAACGCAAATATGGGAAAAACGCAAATATGGGAAAAACGCAAATATGGGAAAAACGCAAATATGGGAAAAACGCAAATATGGGAAAAACGCAAATATGGGAAAAACGCAAATATGGGAAAAACGCAAATATGGGACAAACGCAAATATGGGACAAACGCAAATATGGGAAAAACGCAAATAAGGGAAAAATCCGAATATGGGAAAAACCCGAATATGGGGAAAACCCGAATATGGGGAAAACCCGAATATGGGGAAAACCCGAATATGGGAGAAACCCGAATATGGGAAAAACCGGAATATGGGAAAAACCCGAATATGGGAAAAACCCGAATATGGGAAAGACGCAAATATTGGAAAGACGCAAATATGGGAAAGACGCAAATATGGGAAAGACGCAAATATGGGAAAGACGCAAATGTGGGAAAGACGCAAATATCGGAAAGACGCAAATATCGGAAAGACGCAAATGTGGGAAAGACGCAAACGTGGGAAAGACGCAAATGTGGGAAAGACGCAAACGTGGGAAAGACGCAAACGTGGGAAAGACGCAAACGTGGGAAAGACGCAAACGTGGGAAAGACGCAAACGTGGGAAAGACGCAAACGTCGGAAAGACGCAAACGTCGGAAAGACGCAAACGTCGGAAAGACGCAAACGTGGGAAAGACGCAAACGTGGGAAAGACGCAAACGTGGGAAAGACGCAAACGTGGGAAAGACGCAAACGTGGGAAAGACGCAAACGTGGGAAAGACGCAAACGTGGGAAAGACGCAAACGTGGGAAAGACGCAAACGTGGGAAAGACGCAAACGTGGGAAAGACGCAAACGTGGGAAAGACGCAAACGTGGGAAAGACGCAAACGTGGGAAAGACGCAAACTTGGGAAAGACGCAAACTTGGGAAAGACGCAAACTTGGGAAAGACGCAAACTTGGGAAAGACGCAAACTTGGGAAAGACGCAAACTTGGGAAAGACGCAAACTTGGGAAAGACGCAAACTTGGGAAAGACGCAAATATGGGAAAAACGCAAATATGGGAGAAACGCAAATATGCGAAAAACGCAAATATGCGAAAAACGCAAATATGGGAAAAACGCAAATATGGGAAAAACGCAAATATGGGAGAAACGCAAATATGGGAGAAACGCAAAGATGGGAAAAACGCAAAGATGGGAAAAACGCAAAGATGGGAAAAACGCAAAGATGGGAAAAACGCAAAGATGGGAAAAACGCAAAGATGGAAAAAACCCAAATATGGGAAAAACGCAAATATGGGAAAATCGCAAATATGGGAAAATCGCAAATATGGGGAAATCGCAAATATGGGGAAATCGCAAATATGGGAAAAACGCAAATATGGGAAGATCGCAAATATGGGAAAATCGCAAATATGGGAAAAACGCAAATATGGGAAAAACGCAAATATGGGAAAAACGCAAATATGGGAAAAACCCGAATATGGGAAAAACGCAAATATGGGAAACACGCAAATATGGGAAATATGCAAATATGGGAAAAACACAAATATATAGCGTTGCCGTCCCATTTCGGTTATGATATCTGTGACACTCTCTTCTCTACTCCTCGATAATACAAAACGAGATGCCCTTCTTCGAAGTTTTTCGATGTCCTCCATCAATCCTATTCGGTAAGGAGCCCATACAGCACAACAGTGCTTAACCACAAATATGGGAGAAGAGAATTTTGTGGCACACCTTGACTAGATAAATGTAATGGTTGGTAGCAAGAGTTCATGAGTAATAGGAAAACCGCAAATATGGGAATAACGCAAATATGGGAAAAACGCTAATATGGGAAAAACGCTAACATGGGAAAAACGCTAATATGGGAATAACGCTAATATGGGAAAAACGCTAATATGGGAAAAACGCAAATATGGGAAAAACGCAAATATGGGAAAAACGCAAATATGGGAAAAACGCAAATATGGGAAAAACGCAAATATGGGAAAAACGCAAATATGGGAAAAACGCAAATATGGGAAAAACGCAAATATGGGAAAAACGCAAATATGGGAAAAACCCGAATATGGGAAAAACCCGAATATGGGAAAAACCCGAATATGGGAAAAACCCGAATATGGGAAAAACCCGAATATGGGAAAAACCCGAATATGGGAAAAACCCGAATATGGGAAAAACCCGAATATGGGAAAAACCCGAATATGGGAAAAACCCGAATATGGGAAAAACCCGAATATGGGAAAAACCCGAATATGGGAAAAACCCGAATATGGGAGAAACCCGAATATGGGAAAAACCCGAATATGGGAAAAACCCGAATATGGGAAAAACCCGAATATGGGAAAAACCCGAATATGGGAAAAACCCGAATATGGGAAAAACCCGAATATGGGAAAAACCCTAATATGGGAAAGACGCAAACGTGGGAAAGACGCAAACGTGGGAAAGACGCAAACGTGGGAAAGACGCAAACGTGGGAAAGACGCAAACGTGGGAAAGACGCAAACGTGGGAAAGACGCAAACGTGGGAAAGACGCAAACGTGGGAAAGACGCAAACGTGGGAAAGACGCAAACGTGGGAAAGACGCAAACGTGGGAAAGACGCAAACGTGGGAAAGACGCAAACGTGGGAAAGACGCAAACGTGGGAAAGACGCAAACGTGGGAAAGACGCAAACGTGGGAAAGACGCAAACGTGGGAAAGACGCAAACGTGGGAAAGACGCAAACGTGGGAAAGACGCAAACGTGGGAAAGACGCAAACGTGGGAAAGACGCAAACGTGGGAAAGACGCAAACGTGGGAAAGACGCAAACGTGGGAAAGACGCAAACGTGGGAAAGACGCAAACGTGGGAAAGACGCAAACGTGGGAAAGACGCAAACGTGGGAAAGACGCAAACGTGGGAAAGACGCAAACGTGGGAAAGACGCAAACGTGGGAAAGACGCAAACGTGGGAAAGACGCAAACGTGGGAAAGACGCAAACTTGGGAAAGACGCAAATATGGGAAAAACGCAAATATGGGAAAAACGTAAATATGGGAAAAACGCAAATATGGGAAAAACGCAAATATGGGAATAACGCAAATATGGGAAAACGCAAATATGGGAGAAACGCAAATATGTGAAAAACGCAAATATGCGAAAAACGCAAATATGGGAAAAACGCAAATATGGGATAAACGCAAAGATGGGAAAAACGCAAAGATGGGAAAAACCCAAATATGGGAAAAACGCAAATATGGGATAAACGCAAATATGGGAAAATCGCAAATATGGGAAAATCGCAAATATGGGAAAATCGCAAAGATGGGAAAAAGGACAATGTGGGAAAAACTCGAATATGGGAAAAACCCGAATATGGGAAAAACGCAAATATCGGAAATATGCAAATATGGGAAAAACACAAATATATAGCGTTGCCGTCCCATTTCGGTTATGATATCTGTGACACTCTCTTCTCAATTCCACGATAATACAAAACGAGCTGCCCTTCTTCGAAGATTTTCGATGTCCTCCATCAATCCTATTAGGTAAGGAGCCTATACAGCACAACAGTGCTTAACGACAAATATGGGAGAAGAGAATTTTGTGGCACACCTTGACTAGAACAATGTAATGGTTGGTAGCAAGAGTTCATGAGTAATAGGAAAAGCGCAAATATGGGAAAAACGCAAATATGTGAAAGACGCAAATATGGGAAAGACGCAAATATGGGAAAGGCGCAAATATGGGAACGGCGCAAATATGGGAACGGCGCAAATATGGGAACGGCGCAAATATGGGAACGGCGCAAATATGGGAAAGGCGCAAATATGGGAAAGGCGCAAATATGGGAAAGACGCAAATATGGGAAAGACGCAAATATGGGAAAGACGCAAATATGGGAAAGACGCAAATATGGGAAAGACGCAAATATGGGAAAGACGCAAATATGGGAAAGACGCAAATATGGGAAAGACGCAAATATGGGAAAGACGCAAATATGGGAAAGACGCAAATATAGGAAAGACGCAAATATGGGAAAGACGCAAATATGGGAAAGACGCAAATATGGGAAAGACGCAAATATGGGAAAAAGGTAAATATGGGAAAAAGGTAAATATGGGAAAAACGTAAATATGGGAGAAACGCAAATATGGGAAAAACGCAAATATGGGAAAAACGTAAATATTGGAAAAACGCAAATATGGGAAAAGCGCAAATATGGGAAAAACGCAAATATGGGAAAAACGCAAATATGTGAAAAACGCAAATATGGGAAAAACGCAAATATGGGAAAAACGCAAATATGCGAAAAAACGCAAATATGCGAAAAAACGCAAATATGGGAAAAACGCAAATATGAGAAAAACGCAAAGATGGGAAAAACGCAAATTTGGGAAAATCGCAAATATGGGAAAATCGCAAATATGGGAAAATCGCAAATATGGGAAAATCGCAAAGATGGGAAAAACGACAATATGGGAAAAACCCGAATATGGGAAAAACCCGAATATGGGAAAAACGCAAATATGGGAAATATGCAAATATGGGAAAAACACAATTATATAGCGTTGCCGTCCCATTTCGGTTATGATATCTGTGACACTCTCTTCTCTATTCCACGATTATACAAAACGAGCTGCCCTTCTTCGAAGTTTTTCGATGTCCTCCATCAATTCTATTCGGTAAGGAGCCTATACAGCACAACAGTGCTTAACCACAAATATGGTAGAAGAGAATTTTGTGGCACACCTTGACTAGAACAATGTAATGGTTGGTAGCAAGAGTTCATGAGTAATAGGAAAAGCGCAAATATGGGAAAAACGCTAATATGGGAAAGACGCAAATGTGGGAAAGACGCAAATGTGGGAAAGACGCAAATGTGGGAAAGACGCAAATGTGGGAAAGACGCAAATGTGGGAAAGACGCAAATGTGGGAAAGACGCAAATGTGGGAAAGACGCAAATGTGGGAAAGACGCAAATGTGGGAAAGACGCAAATGTGGGAAAGACGCAAATGTGGGAAAGACGCAAATGTGGGAAAGACGCAAATGTGGGAAAGACGCAAATGTGGGAAAGACGCAAATGTGGGAAAGACGCAAATGTGGGAAAGACGCAAATGTGGGAAAGACGCAAATGTGGGAAAGACGCAAATGTGGGAAAGACGCAAATGTGGGAAAGACGCAAATGTGGGAAAGACGCAAATGTGGGAAAGACGCAAATGTGGGAAAGACGCAAATGTGGGAAAGACGCAAATGTGGGAAAGACGCAAATGTGGGAAAGACGCAAATGTGGGAAAGACGCAAATGTGGGAAAGACGCAAATGTGGGAAAGACGCAAATGTGGGAAAGACGCAAATGTGGGAAAGACGCAAATGTGGGAAAGACGCAAATGTGGGAAAGACGCAAATGTGGGAAAGACACAAACGTGGGAAAGACACAAACGTGGGAAAGACGCAAACGTGGGAAAGACGCAAACGTGGGAAAGACGCAAACGTGGGAAAGACGCAAACGTGGGAAAGACGCAAACGTGGGAAAGACGCAAACGTGGGAAAGACGCAAACGTGGGAAAGACGCAAACGTGGGAAAGACGCAAATGTGGGAAAGACGCAAATGTAGGAAAGACGCAAATATGGGAAAAACGCAAATATGGGAGATACACAAATATGGGAAATACGCAAATATGGGAAAAACGCAAATATGGGAAATACACAAATATGGGAAAAACGCAAATATGGGGAAAACGCATATATATAGCGATGCCATCCCAGTTCGGTTATGATATCTGTGACACTCTCTTCTCTATTCCGCAATAATACAAAACGAGCTGCCCTTCTTCGAAATTTTTTGATATCCTCCATCAATACTATTCGGTTAGCAGCCTATACAGCACAACAGTGCTTAAGCACAAATATGGGAGAAGAGAATTTTGTGGCACACCTTGACTAGAACAATATAATGGTTGGTAGCAAGAGTTCATGACTAATAGGAAAAGCGCTGATATGGGAAAAACGCAAATATGGGAAAGTCGCAAACGTGGGAAAGACGCAAACGTGGGAAAAACGCAAATATGGGAAAAACGCAAATGTGGGAAAAACGCAAACGTGGGAAAGTCGCAAACGTGGGAAAGACGCAAATGTGGGAAAAACGCAAATATGGGAAAAACGCAAATATGGGAAAAACGCAAATATGGGAAAAACGCAAATATGGGAAAAACGCAAAGATGGGAAAAACGCAAAGATGGGAAAAACGCAAAGATGGGAAAAACGCAATGATGGGAAAAACGCAATGATGGGAAAAACGCAATGATGGGAAAAACGCAATGATGGGAAAAACGCAAATATGGGAGAAACGCATATATGGGAAAATTGCAAATATCGGAAAAACGCAAATATGGGAAAAACCCAAATATCGGGAAAACGCATATATGGGGAAACGCATATATGGGGAAACGCATATATGGGGAAACGCATATATGGGGAAACGCATACATGGGGAAACGCATACATGGGGAAAGGCATATATGGGGAAAGGCATATATGGGGAAACGCATATATGGGGAAACGCATATATGGGGAAACGCATATATGGGGAAACGCATATATGGGGAAACGCATATATGGGGAAACGCATATATGGGGAAACGCATATATGGGGAAACGCATATATGGGGAAACGCATATATGGGGAAACGCATATATGGGGAAACGCGTATATGGGGAAAACGCGTATATGGGGAAAACGCGTATATGGGGAAAACGCGTATATGGGGAAAACGCGTATATGGGGAAAACGCGTATATGGGGAAAACGCGTATATGGGGAAAACGCGTATATGGGGAAAACGCGTATATGGGGAAAACGCGTATATGGGGAAAACGCGTATATGGGGAAAACGCGTATATGGGGAAAACGCGTATATGGGGAAAACGCGTATATGGGGAAAACGCGTATATGGGGAAAACGCGTATATGGGGAAAACGCGTATATGGGGAAAACGCGTATATGGGGAAAACGCGTATATGGGGAAAACGCGTATATGGGGAAAACGCGTATATGGGGAAAACGCGTATATGGGGAAAACGCATATATGGGGAAAACGCATATATGGGGAAAACGCATATATGGGGAAAACGCATATATATGGGGAAAACGCGTATATGGGAAAAACGCATATATGGGAAAAACGCATTAATGAGGAAAATTGCAAAATTCGGAAAACTGCAAATATCGGAAAATCGCAAATATGGGAGAAGAGAGACAACTTGCATCAGCCCGATACTTGCGTCTTCCCCATACTTGCGTCTTCCCCATACTTGCGTCTTCCCCATACTTGCGTCTTCCCCATACTTGCGTCTTCCCCATACTTGCGTCTTCCCCATACTTGCGTCTTCCCCATACTTGCGTCTTCCCCATACTTGCGTCTTCCCCATACTTGCGTCTTCCCCATACTTGCGTCTTCCCCATACTTGCGTCTTCCCCATATTTGCAGTTTTCGCATTAGACATGAACCCATCCTACCAACTGATTACCTCTTCTAGTAAAGTTGTGCCACAAAATACTATTCTCACACATTTGCACTTTGCCACATTTGCGTTTTCCCATACCTTCGTTTTTCCCATACCTTCGTTTTTCCCATACCTTCGTTTGTCCCATACCTTCGTTTGTCCCATACCTTCGTGTTTCCCATACCTTCGTTTTCCCCATTTTTTCGTATTTTTCCCTTATTTGCGTTTCCCCCATATTTGCATTTCCCCCATATTTGCGATTCTCCCTTATTTGCGCTTTTCCCATATTTTGGTTTTTTTTGCATTACTCATGAACCCACCCTACCAAACGCATCCTTCGTCTACTCAAGAGGTCCAAAAAAATTCTCTTCTCCGATATTTGCAATTTTCCGATATCTCCAATTTTCACATATACGCGTTTCTCCCACACTTGCGTTTCTCCCACACTTGCGTTTCTCCCACACTTGCGTTTCTCCCACACTTGCGTTTCTCCCACACTTGCGTTTCTCCCACACTTGCGTTTCTCCCACACTTGCGTTTCTCCCACACTTGCGTTTCTCCCACACTTGCGTTTCTCCCACACTTGCGTTTCTCCCACACTTGCGTTTCTCCCACACTTGCGTTTCTCCCACACTTGCGTTTCTCCCACACTTGCGTTTCTCCCACACTTGCGTTTCTCCCACACTTGCGTTTCTCCCACACTTGCGTTTCTCCCACACTTGCGTTTCTCCCACACTTGCGTTTCTCCCACACTTGCGTTTCTCCCATATTTTGGTTTTTTTTTTTAATTACTCAGGAGCGGCCCCGGCACTGATCCCTGGGGCACCCCCTCTTGACAGTACCCCACTGAGGTCCCACATCACAGCCGTTATCAACATTGTGAATAATGACCTTATGCTGCCTGTTGCTAAAGTAAGAGGTGAACCAATTGTGAGCTACTCCCCTTATTCCGTAATGGTCCAACTTCTGGAGCAATATTGTGTGATCAACACAGTCAAATGCCATTGTTAAATCAAAAAATAAGCCAAGCGTTCGAAACTTTTTGTTTAGCCCATCCAGTACCTCACAGAGAAAAGAGAATATAGCATTTTCAGTTGTCAAACGACTTCTAAAGCCGAACTGTACATTTGATAGCAAAACGTGTGATATAAAATGATCAATTAACCTTACATACACATCCTTTTCGATAACTTTTGCAAACACTGATGGCACAGAAATAGGTCTAAAATTATCTACATTATCCCTTTCTCCCTTTTTATAAAGCGGCTTTACTACTGAGTACTTTAATTGCTCAGGAAACTGACCATTCCTAAAGGAAAAATTACAAATATGGCTAAATACAGGGCTAACATGTGCAGCACAGTACTTTAATATTCTACTAGACACTCCATCATAACTATGAGAGTCCTTAGTCTTCAGTGATTTGATTATTGTCTCAATCTCCCTCTTGTCTGTATCACAGAGGTGTATTTCAGACGTCAATCTCGGAAAGGCATTTGCTAAGAAATTTATGTGATTTCCTGTAGATACTAAATTTTTATTTAATTCACCAACAATGCTCAGAAAATGGTTGTTAAATACTGTACATATATCTGATTTATCAGTAACAGAAATATTATTACTGCAAACTGACTTTATATCGTCAACCTTGTGCTGCTGACCAGACACTTCCTTCACAACTGACCATATGGCTTTAATTTTATCCTGTGAATTAGCTATTCTATTTGCATACCACATACTTTTTGCCCTGCTAATAACATTTTTAAGCACCTTACAATACTGTTTGTAATGGGCTACTGTAACTTGATTGTGACTACTTCTAACATTTTGATATAATCCCCGCTTTGTTCTACATGATATCCTTATCCCACTAGTCAGCCAACCGGGCTGTCCATTACTGCTAGTACACCGTTTAGAATGTTCTAATGGAAAGCAACTCTCAAAGAGCATGAGAAAAGTGTTATGGAAAGCATTGTATTTATCATCTATATTAGCGGCACTATAAACATCTTGCCACTCTTGTTCCTTGACAAGTTTTGAAAAACTCTATTGCTGTTGGATTAACTTTCCTACGTAGTTTGCAATTAAATACGACATTGGTTAGAGTACAAAAAACTTTTAGTGTTAAAATTTGTGCATCATGGTCTGAAAGGCCATTCACCCTTTTACTAACAGAATGCCCATCTAGTAATGAAGAGTGAATAAAAATATTGTCTGTGACTGTGCTACTGTTCCCCTGCACCCTGGTTGGAAAAAACACAGTTTGCATCAGATCATATGAATTTAGGAGATCTACCAACATCCTTTTTCTTGCACAATCATGTACAAAATTAATATTGAAGTCACCACATAGAACTACCTTCTGGTACTTCCTACAAAGTGAATCAAGTACCCTCTCTAGCTTAAGCAAAACTGCTCTGAAGTCGGAGTTAGGGGACCTATAAACAACAGCAATTCGAAGTTTAGTTTCACTAAATTCAACTAATGCTGCACAACTTTCAAATATCTGTTCAGTGCAGTGTCGTGATACGTCTATGGTCTCAAATGAAATACTGTTTTTTTTACGTACAGAGCCACTCCCCCACCCCGCAAGGAACTCCTTGAGAAACCGCCAGGTAATCTGTAGCCTGGTAAAGGAAGCCTCTGAATTATCAAATTATTTAAGTGGTGCTCAGATATACCAATAATCTCTGAGTTAGCATCTATTAGCAGTTCACTAACTTTATCTCTAATACCTCTTATATTTTGATGAAATATGCTAATTCCTTCTCTACTTGGAAACATTACATCCTCTGGAGGTGAGCCCTTAGTTACAGGCACTTCCTTTAAGCAGGTATACCTATCAACTGACTTCAGTCCAAAAAAGGTGCAGCTCTAACACCAACTACTATAGGAATTTTTCCATGAGTGATACCACTACCACCACCCCCACCACCCACTACACTGTCACCTATAAGCTTAGCCAGTCTCCCCTTCCCATACCTATTGAGGTGCAGGCCACGCCTAGTGAAACCCCATCTACTGGTAGACCCAACTGGCACCACTGAGATGTGATCCATGCCCTCCGCCATCAGTGCCCTCCCCAGCCCCACATTAACGCGCCTAACAGCCGCATAAGGTGAGGCCGATCATGACGCTGAAACAGATGCACGAAATGCACATTAGTGCCACCAGTTTGAGTAGCTATCTTAACCAAGTCACCACTGACATATTCCCGTCCCCATCGAGACTTCCCTGCTCCACCCACTATCACTACCTGATCCTCTTTCGTAAAATTCTTACATAACTCCCCTATGCTTTCAGTCACCTGAGCCAACCCTGCACTAGGCTTCACAATGCTGGTGACCTGGTACTCAATCCCCAACACTTCCTGCAACTGCTGGCCCACACCTCTATCGTGGGAACTACCTAGCAGCAGAACCTTCTTTCTGCTAGACTTTGTAACTAACCTAGGCCTCCTAATTGCTGAGGACTGCTGCAAGTTACCTATATCTACGGCTACACGAGGCTCCTCTCCACTCAACTCTGACAGTTGGTCGTATCTATTGCATGCATGGAAAGTAAAACTGTCTGAGTACCTCCTCTTCCTAGCTACCTTCTTGCCAACTGCCAGTTCCCATTCCCCACCACCCTTCACCCTCCTCAACCTATCTAGTTCCTCCTTTGCGCATTGTAACTGCACCTGAAGGGCACAGATCTTACGCTCCTGCTCCTCTATTAACTTGTTTCTACTACAGATTCTACATTCCCAGGAGAGGATCTCCCTAAAATGACCACTGGCTTCCCCACTGCACTCCCCCCAATGAAAATACTTTGAACAAATCCTACACCGTAATCCACTACTCACAAACCTACGACAGAGCCCACACTTTTCACTCATGGTAAATTTTACAGTTACTGAAAAACTATACGTCTATGTTACCAACATTCAATGGGTCTAGTGTAGCAGGGGATACAAACCGTCGGCTTTGGACAATGACGTCACAAGTCGCCAGAGAGCAGTTTACCATTTTCGCTTTTGCTGTTATGTTTCAGTTTCGTTTTTTTACTGATTGCTTAATAAAGTGGATCTGTTTATTCTATCTCGTGAGATTTTTTTTAAAAGCCAAAAAACACTTATCAGCTACTGAAGGAAGCTACAACACTAAGAAGAATCGCTTCTCGTTTGGCGACTTGTGACGTCATTGTCCAAAGCCGACGGGTTGTATCCCCTGCTACACTAGTCCCGAAATATTTCACTAGAAAGAATAATAAACGTCAGTTGAAAACTAAAGCACGAAAATTACCAACTACTTCAACACACTGAAAACTCTCTAAAACACAGCGAGCGAACGATTACAAAAGTTTATTAAGTCGTTATTTCGCCACAAACGGCACGCAACACCGCTGAAATCTATTAAATTTAATAACTGTATTACAGAGCACAAATAAGTTTGTCAGTACTTAGCTTATAACCGCTACAGCTGCAGCTGCAGTGCACGCCGCAAAAGGTAAACACACTACTGAGGCGCGAGGCTTAGACGAACGACGAAAGCAGACTCACAAATAACAAACCACTCGAGTCAATAACACAGGAAGAAAGACTGAGATTAAACCACTAATAAGTTACTTTTACGGCAAATATTAAAACAAATAAACTTTAAAATAGGTAAATGAAGTCTAAAATTTATAAAATATTAACGAGCTATTTCAACAGCAGTGCAGCACACGTGACGTCACACCAAAGAGAAGCATGGACAGCATCCGGTCAAGTTCAGCCGTGCCCCCCCCCCCCCCCCCTCTCTCTCTCTCTCTCTCTCTCTCTCTCTCTCTCTCTCTCTCTCTCTTCTTACTAGAAAGGTCAGGGTCACTAAGGTTAGTCACCGAAGAGCCGCCACGCGGAGCTGAAATGTAAAGGGATGTGACATTTTGGCTCTTGGACATCAAAGGGCGCCAAATCAGCCTGTGAGTGGGTTAAAACGAGACAGCGTGATCCGCTTCCGGATAAAAGGTTTGTCATTCGGCAATTTTGGCCTTTAGAGGGCATGCAGCTGCGTCAATAAAGTGTGTGAAGAACCGGTTGGCAGAAGAGGCTTTGAGTCGCGAAAAACGACTCCTGGACGACGCAACGTAAACACAGCACGGCGCCACAGCCATTTTGTATGCATGGGCATAATGGACCGTACAGCCTACTACTACTATCACTTCTTCTTCTTCTGCTGTGGCCTATATTGGATCACGTCTAGTCTCTTTATGGACTGCATTTTCTTCGTCTCGTCCCAGCACATCTTCAGACTTTTCTCTCTTCTCTACCACTCTTCTTCCGAGACCTTAAGTGTTCTCTGGTTTTTTCTGCAACACTAGTGACTCTATTTTCTTTTCCTGTATTAACCTCTGTCTTGATCTCTGGCATATTGGACGGTATCTACTTGCTTCTCCAACATTACTTCCCTTCCACCTTGATACCAAATTTTGACCAATGGTTCTCGAATTCAACAACATAGATGGTTGCTACTTGTCCTCTTGTTCTCCTCGTTGTTTCCACAGCTTTCATCATTCTGTCTATATACATCCTGATGAGATGTTTCACAAATCTTTCCCTTTTCGTCACATTTCTCCTGATATTGTCCTCATGCTCCAGTACAGTTCTCCCCCAGGTCTTCGAATCTATCTCTCACCACCTCTTTTAATCCCCGATATCTTCCTCAGCATTTTTCTCTCATCTTTCTCTAGTTGTTCTGTATCGTATTTCCCCACCGTTATCGTCTCAGCCTTTTGTAGGACCACATTCCTCACCGTTACCTTGTAGTATCTGGTCTTTGCGTGTGTAAACATTATTTTCTTAAGGTTGACTCCATCTTCCTCATCGTTTGTTGTTCTCTCATTTCTCTTGTTTCTCCCTGTTATGCATCCTCCCACTTATTTAAATGTGTCCTCCTTTTGCACGATGCCCTCTACTGCCATGCAACCTCAAACACTACAGCAGTGCAATGGGTGTGGACCTATCTGCGTCGACTAACCGCTATTCAGCTTGTGACACACTTATCATTTTGTCGCCTTCCATTGTCCAAGAATCCACAAACGTAACTTAATCGCCATGGATGACGTGCTGTATGGTTGAACGTGTCGTTTTCGCACGATTCGCACATCAGTCTCCTCTAAACGTGTTAGTCACTATCGTAGTGATTACAGTCTGGCAGCCTGTGACGTTGATGTCCATAGAAGATTAAAACCGAGTGTAATGGTCTGTAGACTCCATTGTTACAACATGTGGTACTCGCCTCTGCAGACTTCATAACAAATCATTGACATGAGCGCGTTCAGCAATACCACTAGAAAACACAACACGACTGGAGAGACACTTCTACCCGGCTGTAAAGAAGAACAGTCGTGTACGGTTCGTGGCTCACTTAATCTCTTACGTGCTTATGACTTTAACATCAGAAACTGTTTCATTAAGCAAAACTGGTTTATATAACAAAAATATAAGGATTTCCTCTGCAGCTATGTAGCAATATCTCTCAGTAAGCAGACTGAGGTTCTCATGCAGATGATTTTATTGCTCTTCGAGCAGAGTCATGGATTTTCGAGACAAAGTTAGCGCCTCCTGAAGAGTTTCTGCGTATTTTTTCAAGATGTTATACTATTTTTCAGGAAGAAAATATTTTTTTTTAAAAAAAAAAAGAGTGTGTTTTTCTTCCAGAGCGCTTATTTTTTCCCGCATGTGATGATATTTATTAGTATTTCATGAATAGTTGAGTTATTTTTGTTCCCAAGAAGAGGTAATGTTATTTGTTTACATGAAGAAGCTATTTATTTGTTTTTAATGAAGAGGCTTATATTTTCACAAGACGACGGTTTAATTTTAAGATTACTTTATTGAGCAGTGTGAAAGACAACACAGAACAAATTCCGTGATGAATGTTTTATTACAAGCTACACGCTTGAGCCGATTAAGTCCTTTGTATGGCTGACAGGGTTGACGGAGACTATAAGAATAAAAAGATGTATAAAAGTAGCCGAGATTGCAAACGCAAACCTTCGCTTTGGCAACCAACTTGGAAATAGCCGGCTCGATACTTGGTGGTGGAAGAAAATTTCATCACCAGCTTTGACCGGCAAGGAAGGAGAGATGATATAGTTCCTGATCATCAGATTTTTTTTAACAATGGCTTCATTCAATTATAAATCTTACAGCATATGTGGGGGCATATGGCACTGCTACATGACTCTGTTGTTAGTGTTGCGTCTGGTGGTCTAGTGGTATGAAATGGCAACTAAATCCAAACCTTGTCGCATATCTTTACTTGCCGGGACTAGACTCAGGCCGGAACATGATCTAGACGAAAACTAGTAATTATCAACAGTATCAGGGAGAACGGTATAATAGAGAAAAAAATGCAACGAATCAGAAAACAGTATTGGAGACTCTTCCCTGAGACGAAAAACAACTGCATGTGAGTCATCACCAATAACGAAATACCAGTCATTAGAAGGCTGCATATACACTGGTCTCCAAAATTAAAGCAACAAACCGATATTTCCCCGTCCTGTGTGTAATTTACGATATAATCATACAAACTGTCAACAGACGTCCTTCAGATCGTGTTCTGTACGGAAGATGTCATCCCGCTCAACGGACAATCACGCCAGCGATGACATCATGGCACCTATCAAACGGGGTAATTTTTGACGAGTAGACCTACATCCAGAATCGCTGTGTACACAGTCGTAGACGCTACATTATGGTACAGAGAAGACACGTACCAGACTCTGAGGTGCAGGGCCATAGGAACAATGGGAGCAGGACAGTTGCAAACTGTTGTGGCCCGATGGCTTGATGTGAATCGTTCTGTTGTTTCTCGGATGGTTCAAATGGCTCTTAGCACTATGGAACTTAACAGCTATGGTCATCAGTCCCCTAGAACTTAGAACTACTTAAACCTAACTAACCTAAGGACATCACACAACACACAGTCAACACGAGGAAGAGAAAATCCCTGCCCCGCCGGGAATCGAACCCGGGAACCCGGGTGTGGGAAGCGAGAACTCTACCGCATTCTCGGATGTGGCGACAGTTTATAGAGATCGAAACTGTATCCCGAAGACCAGGCGGGGACGACCACGTGCAGCATCAGAAAGAGAGAACCGTTATTTGCTTTAAGGGCACGAGGGTACAGCATTAGTGCTGCGCAGCGACTGGCATCTGACCTCGCAGCATCTACTGGGAGTGCTATATCGAGCCAAACGGTGTAGAGAAGGCTTCGACAGATTGGCCTTTATTGTCGACCTGCTGTGTGTTTGTCCCTCGGACGCCTTTTCACAGAAGGGAACGTCTAGTGCGGAATCGTCAACAGGCCACATGAGCAGTCAAACAGTGGGCCAATGTTCCGATTTGGTCTGGAGAGTGATTCTCGACGGAGCCGCATCTGGTAGGAACGTGGAACACGATTTCGCGACCCAAACATTATAGAAAGAGACCGATATCGAGGAGGATCCCAAATGGTCGGTAGGGATTATGTTGACACTGGAACACCTCTTCACGAAATCGCACGGATGAATCGGCAAGGTTTAACTGCTGTCATGTATCGTGAGGAGGTCTTGGGACCTCATGTGGGGTTGTTGCGAGGTGCTGTGGGCACAGACTTCGTACTGAAGTACGATAATGCTCGAGCGTTTAGAGCACGAGTGGTTGATGTTTTCTTGGAAACCGTACTGCACGCATCGCGTGGCCTGCTCGCTCTCCGGATTTGAATCGCTTAGAACACGTCTAGGATCCACTAGGACTGCATCAAGTCAGCAGCCACTAATTACTCTCCAAGACCTGCTAGTAGCTCTGCTGGAAGAGTGGGCGCTGTTGCCTCAACATGAGTCTGATGGCATCACTCACAGCATGGCTCGTCATTGTTACGCCTGTATTGCTGCCAAATGTGATCACACCCCATACTGAGCAAATTAACAACTTGTCTCAATGGGTGTGCAAATCCGTTAAGTTGGAAAAAAGAAGAAACATTTTTGTCTACCGTCATACGTATTGCAGTTATTTACGTTCTGTATTCTTTACATTGTTTCTGCTTTAATTTCACCTGTTTATACTTTTATGTGGCAAAATAAAAGCAACCCTGCTAAATTTCACTTTGTTGCTTTATTTTTGGACGCCAGTGTATTATGCCAAGGGAGAACACAGAATTCTACAGAATAAACGAAAATATAAGAAGTGGTGTTACACTTTCCTCCCTAAAACAATTTTAAAATGTTAATGTCTTTTCCTCAAAAAAAAAAAGAGCAGTTTGCTTCATAAAAACCAACGTTCTCTTCAGAGAAAAAGTATATCGAGGTGAGAAAAGTGTTGGGATAGCGATAGGCACATATACAGATGGCAGTAGTATCGCGTACACAATGTATAAAATGGCGACAGATTGGCGTAGCTGTCATTTGTACTCAGATGTGATTCACATGAAAATGTGTCTGTGATTATGGCCGCAAGAAGGGAATTAACAAAATTTGAACGCGGAATGACAGTTGGAGCTAGACGTATGTGTCACTCCATTTCGGAAATCGATAGCGAATTCAACGTTCTGAGATCCAGTCTACAGCGTGCTAAAAATACCAAATTTCAGTCATTACCTCTCACCATTGAAAACGCAGGGGCCGACGGTCTTCACTTAACGATCGAAAACAGCAGCATTTGAAAACAGCAGCATTTGTATAATGATGTCAGTTCTAACAAACAAGCAGCTCTGCGCGAAATAACTTTAGAAATCAATGTGGGACGTACGGCGGACGTATTCGCTACAGCAGTGTGGCGAAATTTGGTGTTAATGGGCTATGGCAGCAGGCGACGTACGCGAGTGCCTTTGCTAACAGCGCGACATCGACTGCAGCCCACTACTAGACTCGTGATGGTATCGGCTGGACCCTAAACGTCTGGAAAACCGTGGCCTGATCAGATGATTCCCGATTTCAGTTGGTAATACCAGGTGATCGAGTGTGGCACAGATCCCATGACGCGATGGACACAGGTTGTCAACAATCGCTGTGCAGGCTGATGGTGGCTCCATAATGGTATAGCTATATTGACATGGAATGCACTGAGTCCTCTGGTCCAACTGAACCGATTATTGAGTGAAAATAGCTGTGTTTGGCTACTTAGAGACCATTTGCTGCCATTCATGGCCTCCATTTTCCCAAACAACGATGGAATTTTGTGCATGACAATGTGCCACCTCAGATGGCCACAATTGTTCGCGATTGTTTTAATGGACATTCTGGACAAATTGAGCCAATTATTTGGTCACCCAGGTCGCCCGACATGACTCCCAGGGAAGATTTAAGGAACGTAATCGAGATGTTAGTTCGTGTACAAATTCCTGCGCCGGCGACACTTTCGCAATTATGGACGACTATAGAGGCAACGTGGCAACATGCAGGCGACCTCCAACGACTTGTTGAATCCATGCCACGTCGAGCTGCTGCACTACGATGCGCAAAAAGAGATCCCACTGATACTGGAAGATATCCTACAACTTTTGTCAGCTCACTGAATATTAACACGATGGTAAAATCGTGTATTTGGTCCTAAAGAATGTTTCATAATTTTTAATTTTGAACCGTACATCTAATTATGAACAAACATAACTTTATTTCGCGAAGTAAGAACTCTTGAGTTTTCTCTACACAAATTAATACATTGCAAAGGGTTAGACACTGGACTCGCATTCGGGAGGACGACGGTTCAATCCCGCGTCCGGCCATCCTGATTTAGGTTTTCCGTGATTTCCCTAAATCACTCCAGGCAAATGCCGGGATGGCTCCTCTGAAAGGGCACGGCCGACTTCCTTCCCCATCCTTCCCTAATCCGATGAGACCGATGACCACGCTGTCTGGTCTCCTTCCCCAAATCAACCAACCAACCAACATTGCAAAGAATATTGACTCTCACTAAGAACAGATTACTTGTTTTATCAAAATATTGCAGTATGCAATGCGAATGGAGATACTGTAAACAGAGAAAGAAATGCACCACCTGTTATAGAGATGAAGCTAGCCGAGGATGACATAAAAGGAGAACGAAAAGCAGGGCTGAAGGGCAAGTAGGAAGTCCTTCAATAAAGTATTAAAGAGCGTGAGTGGTGCCCGAAAGGCCGCGGGATCATATAGCGGTCGGATCACGGAATATTTCCGTCCACTTTTAACCTAGCCTTCACCGCTCAATTAGAATGACACGTGGTTCAGATTCCACGTTAAACTGTAGGTCCCCTTTCTCTTGTAGGATTTTTAGAGAAGGTTAGTCATACGCAAGTCGCCGACGGGCTTCCACTTAAAAAACTTGCCGTTGAGCTACACCGAATTATTACCGTATTATTACTGTTGGCAGTGATTCGTCCGTCAGGTGGGGACGTCAAGTTCGGCAGCGCCACTGATGGTACTGGAGACCAGTAGTTTATGTGCCCGCCCAGGTTTCAGCCTCTTTCATCTCTCAACACTATACTACACAATCTTCAAGCGACACAATATACACACACCCATTACAGTCACCTACCCGCAACAGACCGCTTAAGTTACAACTCTTAAGCCGTCGGCACACGGACTGTGCATCCGAACGCTGAGCGTTAAGTGTGTCGGGTTTGTGACGTCATATCGTGGAATAGCACGTTGGGGAGTCTTTCCGAACGTGCAGAGCAATATCTAGAATGTCAGATATTCTGAGCGTGCGTCTGAGCGTTGACGAATGAGACGGCACAACGCCACATGCGTCACACGCACGTCATCTCCCTTCAGCACAGAGTTGAGAGTCGCCATACTGATATTCATTTCAAGCCTATACGTATATACGCCGTTTCTTAGCACCAGCAAATTGAGAATCACTCGAAAACACGTTGTTAACTGCAATAAAATAATGAGAAACATCATATTCGTGGCAAAAGAATTATTGTAACTTGCGTATTGTGAGATTATGCCATTTGAAGACAGCGGCCAACTGAGGATCCACCAAAAACGCATTTTTCTTGGTACATCTACATCTACATCTACATTTATACTCCGCAAGCCACCCAACTGTGTGTGGCGGAGGGCACTTTACGTGCCACTGTCATTACCTCCCTTTCCTGTTCCAGTCGCGTATGGTTCGCGGGAAGAACGACTGTCTGAAAGCCTCCGTGCGCGCTCTAATCTCTCTAATTTTACATTCGTGATCTCCTCGGGAGGTATAAGTAGGGGGAAGCAATATATTCGATACCTCATCCAGAAACGCACCCTCTCGAAACCTGGCGAGCAAGCTACACCGCGATGCAGAGCGCCTCTCTTGCAGAGTCTGCCACTTGAGTTTATTAAACATCTCCGTAACGCAATCACGGTTACCAAATAACCCTGTGACGAAACGCGCCGCTCTTCTTTGGATATTCTCTATCTCCTCCGTCAAACCGATCTGGTACGGATCCCACACTGATAAGCAATACTCAAGTATAGGTCGAACGAGTGTTTTGTAAGCCACCTCCTTTGTTGATGGACTACATTTTCTAAGCACTCTCCCAATGAATCTCAACCTGGTACCCGCCTTACCAACAATTAATTTTATATGATCATTCCACTTCAAATCGTTCCGCACGCATACTCCCAGGCATTTTACAGAAGTAACTGCTACCAGTGTTTGTTCCGCTATCATATAATCATACAATAAAGGATCCTTCTTTCTACGTATTCGCAATACATTACATTTGTCTATGTTAAGGGTCAGTTGCCACTCCCTGCACCAAGTGCCTATCCGCTGTAGATCTTCCTGCATTTCGCTACAATTTTCTAATGCTGCAACTTCTCTGTATACTACAGCATCATCCGCGAAAAGCCGCATGGAACTTCCGACACTATCTACTAGGTCATTTATATATATTGTGAAAAGCAATGGTCCCATAACACTCCCCTGTGGCACGCCAGAGGTTACTTTAACGTCTGTAGACGTCTCTCCATTGATAACAACATGCTGTGTTCTGTTTGCTAAAAACTCTTCAATCCAGCCACACAGCTGGTCTGATATTCCGTAGGCTCTTACTTTGTTTATCAGGCGACAGTGCGGAACTGTATCGAACGCCTTTCGGAAGTCACTTCGTGACGTAGCTACGACTAAAGCTTTTAGCAAGTGGCAACATGCTAAGATCGGCTACCATATATGCGTCGGTGGATCAGCGTAGTGAGAAGTGTTCCTGATTCCTGAAAAAGATGGGCGGTGGTTCGCGTCTACCCTCGTTTAACATTTTTTTCCCCCTAACATTCACGTTTTTAATAGGTTCTGATGCTTTATTATTAGTTAAATAAAAGCATATACTATAATATTTGATGTTATGTAAATATAAGTTCACCTATTTTCGAGGAATGAGTTTGTTCAATTGGCTTCATCTGCAAAACAGCTTACGCTACATGTATAAAGAAAGTTTGCTCCTTTTACTTTTACGTTTCGTAATTCACATGTTCCTACTAGGTACGAACAGTGATCAAGTAAGAATGACTTTGGGGTTTTACTAAAATGTGCGAATGATAAAATAACGTTTCTCTTATGTGGAGAACTATTGCAAAATTGAATCGCACTGTTTGTAATGGAACGTTTATAAGTCTGTGTCATTATTGATTGGAGATCGTACTTTCCTTTTCGTCTTAAAATATGTACATGGATATTGAAGTTTTTATTTGTGTGTATTACATATAGAACAATGTGACTAGCATTTGGACAATGGAGGAAATGTGCGTGTTAATAGAGTTAAACTGGGAATTTTACGCTCGCGTGTTTAGTAAACAGTATGATTTACGAACCAGAAACATCCCGCAACTGCTGCTGGAGTGTGTTGTGATCGCGTATACCACGTTGGGGACCATGTACCGTATGCACAAGTCGCATCGTTCCTGGGCGTTCAGCGGCACGTTGAACTCAGCACGCTCAACGTTGACGTTCGACAGCACGGTCCGTGTGCCGACGGCTTTACACACCGCTTGGAAAGGGGCGATTGTACTCAGAGGAAGGAAACCCTTCCTAATTCGGCGGCTGAACCTATTGTCTGTGGCTTACCAGCCAATGGCCAATCACCCTTTATCTCTACAATATGTGGTCTCGTCTCTAACGTGTTGATAACAGAAATGAATCTTTATTTTTAGTGCTTTAAGTTGTTGATTAAAATTTGTTTAAGTGATTTTCTTTCAGTATTTCTCGGCTTCTGAATGTAATGCAGTATTTATAACAGTTGTTGCGCCTAATTTTTCACCTGAAATTACTTTTGACCCGTTACTGAAATTTACAATCTGGTTTCACTTAGACGAACAGCGACCTGGGACCCACGAAACAAAGAGAAAAGCGTTCTCACGACTTAATTAATGAGTTAGACAAAAGATTCCGTTTATTTGAAAAAATAAACCAATGCTATTTTTTACCGCCAGGATAGCATATCCCGATGGGACAAAGTTAGCGACATAGCCCTTTGTAGATCTAACAAGAAATCACGGAGCTGAAATAGGTACATTGAATATTAAATTAAAAGGAAGGTCAGCGTTGGCCGTAATATTGATGTTTTATTGATAGCAGAATCGATTTTCGATCACATGGTGATCATCTTCAGTGCTGTACAAATTAAACTCAGACACTGGAATCAAGTTATCAATAACAAAGACTGAGAAGCGATCACAATAACTGAAGCCGTAAACAGGAAATGGAAATGCCATGTGGCTAGGGCCTCCCGTCGGGTAGACCGTTCGCCGGGTGCAAGTCTTTCGAGTTGACGCCACTTCGGCGACTTGCGTGTCGATGGGGATGAAATGATAAGGACAACACAACACCCAGTCCCTGAGCGGAGAAAATCTCCGACCTAGGCGAGAATCGAATTTGGACCGTTAGGTATGACATTCCGTCGCGCTGACCACTCAGTTACCAAGGGTGGACAACTAGTGTAATGGAGACTCATTACAGTTGTGACGTGTCCTGTAAGCTTATCGGAATATTCTCAGAGAGCTGCTCGCAGTCACCGAGCGATGTGGAGCAGTGGTTAGCACACTAGACTCGCATTCGGGAGGACGACAGTTCAAAGTCGCGTCCGGCCATTCTGATTTACGTTTTCCGTGATTTCCCTAAATCACTTCAGGCAAATGCCGGGATGTCCCTTGGACAAAGGGCACAGCCAATTTACTTTTATATCCTTCCCCAATTCAAGCTAGTGCTCCGTTTCTAATGAGCTCGTTGTCGATGGGACGTTGAACACTAACCTGCTCCTCCCCCTGCTTGCAGCCAGCACCCAAAGCAGACTGCGGGGGCGAGCGATTGCGACAACCACGGTAATGGAGTACGCCTTTTCGCGATACGACCGAACTGCTATCGCGAATAAACTCAGCGTGTCTGATTCCAAGGTTCAAATGGCTCTGAGCACTATGAGACAACTTCTAAGGTCATCAGTCCCCTAGAACTTAGAACTACTTAAACCTAACTAACCTAAGGACATCACACACATCCATGCCCGAGGCAGGATTCGAACCTACGACCGTAGCGTCACGCGGTTCCAGACTGAAGCGCCTAGAACCGCACGGCCACTCCGGCCGGCTCTGATTCCAAGGCAGAGGGGATCTGAAACATGCTGTAAGCTAAGACGACTGTAGACTTATGCGCTAATCTTGACGAGTGATAAACACCAAGAAGACGAGAGCAATGACTGCTCAAGCGTGGGCTCGAGAGTGTTTTTACCTGCAATTTGCAATTCCTCTACCGCCGAAACGTGGTCTGAAGAGTCAAACTTACAGGGAGGGCTGACCTAATCTTTCCCATTGCTTCTCTGCGGTGGGGCGGTGGTTTCTTCCAAGCTCTTAGGCTGCCTGTTCCACTGTGGCGCCGACTCGAGGGCATCGATAAGAAGTATTCTTCCTCGACAGAGTGATCACAAATCAAATCTGAACCAGACGGCTTCTCTTTTAACGATCCACGTCTTCTTGCGATCTTTTTAAAAACATGCTTTGGAAGTATAAGAGATTTATTTTGGCCTTATCATCCTATGTTCGAATACATACCGGCGTGTCTAACATCTTGAGAAAAATGATTTAAAAGGAGAATTTTGCGCATTAAGTTTTTAAGCCACTTAGTATGCACACGCTAACTCCATGATTGTGGTCACTGGACACGTAATTTCCCCTTTTGTTTGGATATGTAATCGAATTTCAATTTAATTGATTAAATCTATATCTTCTCTTTCTATGAACTGGACATAACGGCTACTAGTGCCCCTCTTCGTGCGTGGGAGGTGCCTTGAAGAATCTTTGGTTTATAATCTGTTGCGTCATTTCATCTCATACCATTTTAATGAAGTTGTGCCGATTCGATTCAGAACTTCTTCATTATTTATCCCATCTACCCAGCTAATATTCAGCATTCTTCTGTAGCGGTACAGAAAGATTTGATTTTGAACACATAAATCATACGTTAAAATATTTCTCTTTTGCAGAAACACATTTTTGCTATTGGTGGTCTTAATTTTACATCCTATCTACTTCGGACATGGCACTTTATTTTGCTGCACCAATAACAAAAGTCATCTGATTTTAGTGTCTTTTCCTAAACTGAACCACCTTTCATCACCTGAGTTAATTCGGCTACATTCTATTACATTTGTTTTACTGTTGTTGATATTCAATTTGTAACTATATGTTCAACTTACAACTATATAACAGACTGAGTCCAAAAGCACTGGAGTAAATCTAAGACGAATAAGCAGAATGCCCACCTGATATGAGTTGCGCTGGCCAGCTGCTTCCGCTGACAACCTATATAGAGACAGGCTGTCAGAAGAAGCAAAAAACATCAACCGCATTCATAGATCAGAGGGCAGCCTATGACACTGTATGGAGACAAGGGCTGTTACACAAAGTAATTCAAATAATTCCATGCAGCAATACTATCAGACTGGTCGATAACATTTTTTTCTGGGAGAGATTTTAAAGCGTTCACTGGAGAAAGAAACAGCTCCACCAAGGTACTCAACAACGGACTGCCACAGGCCTTGCCCTACTGCTCTTCAGACTTTACTTTCCGACATCCCAAACATAAAATCTAGGAAGTTTGGCTACGCGGACGAAAGGCCCTAGCGGCATAACACGGATCATTTGAGGCCACTGAAGACATCCTGCGCTCTGATTTCAAGTTGCTGAGTGGCTACTTTCGCAAATCGAGACTTTGGCCGAATCCGAACAAGACTTCCACCTTTGCAACCATCAGCAAGAAGAGAGATCAATATTATCTTTAAAGGGAAAGGCCTTAACCATAGCAACTACACCCAATATCTAGGAGTTACACTGAGCAGGACGCTTTCTTATAAGGAGCAGCTGACAAATACTGCAGGCAAAATGAGGACAAGAAACATCATAATCCATAAACTGTGCGGCACCACTTGGGGTTCCGTAGCAGACACACTGCGCACAGCAGCAGTTGGGCTTGTCTACTCAGAATACTGCAGTATGGGTTAATAGCTCGTACGCAAACAGGATTGAAGTGGCGTTAAAGGAGACCATGCGCATCATCAGCGTCACAATAAAATTTACCCCTACAGTATGTATAGCTGCCAACCCTGAGTCATATACCACCACCACAAGTACGGAGAAAGATACAATTGACCTTGAGCGCAGAAGACTTAAATCGAAAAGACCACCACTACTCACTGCTAAAGAGATGACAGCCTCCAACTTTGTCATCCACGATCTCTGGAAACAACACTGGCGAGAACACTGCCCACCAAAATGCCAAAGCTTCATGATAAATGAGAAACTACCAGGCTTCAATCAGTCATGCTAAGTGTGGATAACTTTAAATCGCATACGCACTGATCATGGAAGAAGTGCTGAGACCCTCTACAAATGGGAAAATATACCAACTCCAAATTGCGACTGCGGTGGTGAAAAACAAACAAATCCAGCACATGGTGGAAGAAAGCCCAGTTCTAGCTTACAAGGTAACCTTGATAGACCTCCTAGCTGCAACAGAGGAGGCTATGTGTTTATATTCAATGTCTGGATATCAGTTTGTAATTAAATTGTGTATAAAGTATTTAAGAATATCGATGAGTGCCATACGATATATAAATTAAAACTTATAACTGCCGGCCGGGATGGCTAAGCGGTTCTAGGCGCTACAGTCTGGAACCGCGCGACCGCTACGGTCACAGGTTCGAATCCTGCCTCTGGCATGGATGTGTGTGCTGTCCTTAGGCTAGTTAGGTTTAAGTAGTTCTAAGTTATAGGGGACTGATGACCTCAGAAGTTAAGTCCCATAGTGCTCAGAGCCATTTTTTGAACTTATAACTTCTTTTCAACACTCTATCTGTTATGTTCAGCTGATCTTCCAAACACTTTGTCGGCTCTGACAGAATTACAATGCCATCATCAAAAGTAAAAGTTGTTTTTTTCAACGTTAATTATTTTCCAAATTTCCCCTTTAACTCCATAACAGACTGTTCAATGTACAGATTAAATAACATTGCGGATAGTCTAGTAGCATATTTCACTCTGTTCTCAACAAATGTTTCATTTTCAAGTCCTTCGAATTGTATAACAGCCGTCTGGTTTCTGTACAAAGTGTAGTAACCTTTCCCTTTCTGTATTTTCTTCTTGCTACCTTCAGAAATTCGGTCAGTATGTTGAAGTCAACTATCGCTCTAAATGTACTAAACTTATCCATTAAGGGTGTTTTAGAACCCGTGACTGTTTATTCAATTTAAATACACAAAATTTCAGACAGTCACTTTTAAGAAATAGTTATTCATTCATTCCATAAACTGGTTTTCGAATCTTTCCCGGCTCATCTTGAGATGATTTTCCAGAAAACCATCTGGAGATAAACCTGAAAAGGTTCGAAAACCGGCTCATGGAATGTAGTCACAAACATAGCGTTGCCTTTCTTTAGTTGATATTGTGGACTTTTTTATGATGGGGCCCTGCTATACAGGGTGTTTCAAAAATACTTTTACAGATATCTGGTGACAGGTTCCTTACTCCAAAACAAGGAAAAATGTCAAGTAAACATGAGCTCTAAAATACGTATCTTAAGAACAATTTGTTTTATTTTTTTCTTCTTATTTCGTATAGGCCAACTAAGGACTACGACATTCCACTATTGCGTTTGGAGTGGGCTTTGATGTTTGATCAGTAGTTACACATCCTCTGGCTGTGTTGTTCCTTCCTCTCCTGTGTCCAGAGGGCACCAGTCTTCTTTCTTGGTAGTCTGTTCTGGAACCTCTTTTGTCTAACGTAAGCTTCTTGCTGAGTATTGGCTGATCCTTCAAGTTTCCGTCCGTTATTCTCAGCTCCTGAAGATCTTTCTCCACTTCCATCAACCATGGTGACTTGGTCTTCCTCTTTTGCTGGTGACAGAGAAGCTGGTTGGTCAATCTGTCACGATGCATCCTGTAAATGTGTCCATAAAATGCTAGACGTCTATTCCTAGCTACATCTGTGATTCTTTCACAGTACTCATAGAGCTCTCGGTTGGGTCGTCTTTTATAATTGTCGCCTTCCTTGACTGACCCCAATATCTTCCTCATTATCTTCTTCTCCTGGATTTCGAGTTTTTCAGTAAGTCCCTTCCTATTGTGACTGTTACGGGAGAGACATTTTTTATTTAAATATTCTTGGCCAGCTGGTATGCCAGCTCTAGCTTGTTAACTCTGTGACCAAAATGGTACTGAAACAGAGGATGACAGACTAAAGGCCGAAATACTAAATGTCTTTTTCCAAAGCTGTTTCACAGAGGAAGACTGCACTGTAGTTTCTTCTCTAGATTGTCGCACAGATGACAAAATGGTAGATATCGAAATAGACGACAGAGGGATAGAGAAACAATTAAAATCGCTCAAAAGAGGAAAGGCCGTTGGACCTGATGGGATACCAGTTCTGTTTTACACAGAGTACGCGAAGGAACTTGCCGCCCTTCTTGCAGCGGTGTACTGTAGGTCTCTAGAAGAGCGCAGCGTTACAAAGGATTGGAAAAGGGCACAGGTCATCCCCGTTTTCAAGAAGGGACGTCGAACAGATGTGCAGAACTATAGACCTATATCTCTAACGTCGATCAGATGTAGAATTTTGGAAACGTATTATGTTCGAGTATAATGACTTTCCTGGAGACTAGAAATCTACTCTGTAGGAATCAGCATGGGTTTCGAAAAAGACGGTCGTGTGAAACCCAGCTCGCGCTATTCGTCCACGAGACTCAGAGGGCCATAGACACGGGTTCACAGGTAGATGCCGTGTTTCTTGACTTCCGCAAGGCGTTCGATACAGTTCCTCACAGTCGTTTAATGAACAAAGTAAGAATATATGGACTATCAGACCAATTGTGTGATTGGATTGAGGAGTTCCTAGATAACAGAACGCAGCATGTCATTCTCAATGGAGAGAAGTCTTCCGAAGTAAGAGTGATTTCAGGTGTGCCCTAGGGGAGTGTCATGGGACCGTTGCTGTTCACAATATACATAAATGACCTGGTGGATGACATCGGAAGTTCACTGAGGCTTTTTGAAGATGATGCTGTGGTGTATCAAGAGGTTGTAACAATGAAAAATTGTACTGAAATGCAGGAGGATCTGCAGCGAATTGACGCATGGTGCTGGGAATGGCAACTGAATCTCAATGTAGACAAGTGTAATGTGCTGCGAATACATAGAAAGATAGATCCCGTATCATTTAGCTACAAAATAGCAGGTCAGCAACTGGAAATTGTTAATTCCATAAATTATCTGGGAGTACGCATTAGGAGTGATTTGAAATGGAATGATCACATAAAGTTGATGGTCGGTAAAGCAGATGCCAGACTGAAATTCATTGGAAGAATCCTAAGGAAATGCAATCCGAAAACAAAGGAAGTAGGTTACAGTACGCTTGTTCGCCCACTGCTTGAATACTGCTCAGCGGTGTGGGATCCGTACCAGATAGGGTTGATAGAAGAGATAGAGAAGATCCAACGGAGAGCAGCGCGCTTCGTTACAGGATCACTTAGTAATCGCGAAAGCGTTACGGAGATGATAGATAAACTCCAGTGGAAGACTCTGCAGGAGAGACGCTCAGTAGCTCGGTACGGGCTTTTGTTAAAGTTTCGAGAACATACCTTCACCGAAGAGTCAAGCAGTATATTGCTCCCTCCTATGTATATCTCGCGAAGAGACCATGAGGATGAACTCAGAGAGATTAGAGCCCACACAGAAGCATACCGACAATCCTTCTTTCCACGAACGAGGGAGAACCGATAGAGGTACTCAGGGTACCCTCCGCCACACACCGTCGGGTGGCTTGCGGAGTATGGATGTAGATGTAGATGTAGATGTAATAGTGTTTCTCCTTCAGATAGATTACGTCCCAGCCATTCCCCCAAGTACTTAAACCTGTTGATTTTCTTGATCTCTCCCTGGTCTAGATGCAGTGTACTAGGAGATTCACCTACGTTCGTGATGTATTGCGTTTTTTCAAGCGATACATGAAGCCCAACCTTTGCCGCTTGCTGTCTGCGAACGTTGAGTTGTTTCACAGAAGTTTCTATTGAATCTGATAGAAATGCTAGGTCATCGGCAACTGCCAGGCAATCAACATTAAGCCCACTGCACTTATGTCCCAGAGAGATTCCATTCGGAATTCCCTCACGAGCTAACTCCTTCCGTCACCTTCTTATTACCTTTTCCAGGGTAGAGTTGAAGAGGAGAGGGGACATACCATCTCCCTGTCTTACTCCTGATTTGATTTCAAAACTTTCTGAGAAGGCTCCTCTGAACTTTACTCGTGACCTGGTGTTGCTTAACGTCTGTTGGATAAGGCTGTGGGTCTTCCCGTCTAGCCCTAGTTCTTGCAGGATCTTCATGAGAGTAGGCCTATCAACTGAGTCATATGCCTTCTTCAAATCAACGTAGATGACGATATACTTCTTACCAGCCATTCTTACCTGTCGTAGCACTGACTTCATGTTCAGTATCCGTTCAGTACACGAGCGTCCTTTCCTAAATCCTGCCTGGTATTCCACTAGCTGTGGGTCCAGTTGAGGTTTGGCTCTGTTTAGTAAGGACTTGGAGAAAATCTTGTATGTGATAGGTACCGATGAGATTCCTCGATAATTATTGATGTCAGTCAAGTCCCCTTTCTTGTGTAAGGGATGAATCAAGGTAGAGGTCCAGTCACTAGGTAATGTTTCAGTCTCCCAAATGTTTTTTAGGGTTTCTGTCAACTTGCTTACAGACTTGTTCCCTGCCTGCTTCCATAATTCGGCCACTATTGAGTCTTCTCCTGATGCTTTGTTGTTTTTCAAGGACTGGGCGATTTCTATTACTTCTTCTTATGTCGGTGATTGCGAGTTTGGATGCTTGGAGCTATCCTGGCAATCAAAGAATGTATCAAGTGATTCACAGTTCAGGAGATTGTCGAAGTACATGACCAGAAGATGGCAGTTGTCTGTGTCGTTGTAGGCTAGCTTCCCATCTGGTCCTCTGAAGTGGAGGGTAGGTGGACTGTAATGGCTTAGGGTCCATTTAAAGCTTCTGTAGAAATTCCTGTTGCTGTTTTTCTTGAATTCGTCATCCAGTTGTGTCAATTGGTGTTTTATGAACTGCCGTTTTACTTGTCTGATGGTTCTGGCAGTTAACTTTCGTTGTTCTATGAATTTGTCTCTGTTCTCTTGTGTCTTCTGCGAGTTCACTTCAGCCAGGCCATCTGTCTCAGCATCACTACTTCCTCACACGTAGTTGTCCACCAGGCATGATTCCTTTGTTTCAGTGATGGTGCAGCCTATGTGGTAGCTTTTTATATTCTTCCTCTTTTCATCCCAATCTCTACTTTTCAGTGATTCCAATTTCTCTGCGAATTGGTTGCAAGTTGAAAGTTTTTTTGTATCAAACTTAGTAAGCTTGAGTGAGTGTTCCTAGACAGAAATATCAGCTTTATTTTGGAGAGGTAGTGGTCAGTGTCCAAATTTGCTCCTCTCAACACTTTTACATTGTGGATCTCACTATGAGATTTCCTTGAAGTGACAACATGATCAATCTGAAATTCTCCCAAGAGGTTGTTGGTTGATGTCCAGGTCATCTACTTCTTTGGTAGGCTCTTGAAGGCCGTTGACTTCATTACAAAGTTTATAGCTTTACAGAGTGCCACAAGACGCTCTCCATTCCTGTTGGTCCGTTTGTGGACTGAGTATTCTCCTATGATGTCTCTAAATTTGCTCTCTTTCCACAAGTGCGTGTTGAAATCGCCAACTAGGGTGACTGTGTGACGTTCTGAGACCTTGCTGACAGTGTCCACTAGTTCTTCCCAAAAATTGTCAGTACTTTCCGGGTTAAGCTTATTCCAAATTGATGGGTGGGTGAACATTTACAGGGTGATTCAAAAAGAATACCACAACTTTAGGAATTTAAAACTCTGCAACCACAAAAGGCAGAGCTAAGCACTATCTGTCGGCGAATTAAGGGAGTTATAAAGTTTCATTTAGTTGTACATTTGTTCGCTTGAGGCGCTGTTGACTAGGCGTCAGCGTCAGTTGATGCTAAGATGGCGACCGCTCAACAGAAAGCTTTTTGTGTTATTGAGTACGGCAGAAGTGAATCGACGGCCGTTGTTCAGCGTGCATTTCGAGTGAAGTATGGTGTTAAACCTCCTGATAGGTAGTGTATTAAACGTTGGTATAAATAGTTTACAGAGAATGGGTGTTTGTGCAAAGGGAAAAGTTCTGGACGGCCGAGAACGAGTGATCAAAATGTAGCACGCATCCAGCAAGCATTTGTTCGCAGCCCAGGAAAATCGACTCGCAGAGCTAGCAGAGAGCTGCAAATTCCACAATCAACTGTATGGAGAGTCCTACGAAAAAGGTTAGTTATGAAACCTTATCGTCTGAAATTGGTTCAAGCACTGTCTGCAGCTGATAAGATTAAAAGAATCGATTTCTGTGATTTTATCCTTGCTCAAATGGAAACAGATGAATCTTTCGTTTCAAAGATTGTGTTTAGTGATGAAGCAACTTTCCACACTAACGGGAAAGTCAACCGTCACAATGTCTGTATATGGGGCACTGAGAATCCGCGGGAAACAACTCAGTATCAACATGACTCGCCTAAGGTGAACGTTTTCTGTGCCATTTCAGCCAATAAAGTTTTTGGTCCCTTTTTCTTCGAAGGTGCTACTGTAACTGGACTACAGTATCTGGAGATGTTAGAGAATTGGCTGTTCCCTCAGCTCGAACAAGAAGCACAACAATTCATATTTCAGCAGGATGGAGCGCCACCACATTGGCACTTACCTGTCCGTAACTACCTGAACATCAACTACCCGAGGCGATGGATCGGCCGCCAGGCAGCCCGTGACAGAGCACTTCATCACTGGCCTCCAAGAAGCCCTGATCTTACCCCCTGCGATTTTTTCTTATGGGGGTATGTTAAGGATATGGTGTTTCGGCCACCTCTCCCAGCCACCATTGATGATTTGAAACGAGAAATAACAGCAGCTATCCAAACTGTTACGCCTGATATGCTACAGAGAGTGTGGAACGAGTTGGAGTATCGGGTTGATATTGCTCGAGTGTCTGGAGGGGGCCATATTGAACATCTCTGAACTTGTTTTTGAGTGAAAAAAAACCTTTTTAAATACTCTTTGTAATGATGTATAACAGAAGGTTATATTATGTTTCTTTCATTAAATACACATTTTTAAAGTTGTGGTATTCTTTTTGAATCACCCTGTACTATAGTGTAGATCTTGTTTGTGCACCGGAACGTTAGTAGAGACACTCGACTACTGGGCGAGCTGAAGTCAGTTACTAAATCGAAAATCTTATCTCTTACAATGAACCCGGTCCCCAGTTGTGGAACATTCTTCATTTTCTTACGTCCTACCTTTCCTTTAAAAATGCGATAGCCCTCTGAATCAAAGGCATGTTCATCTGTATACCTGGTTTCCTGCATTGCTGTGAGCAGTATCTCGTGGCGAGTCAACGCGTCTGTTAAATATTTCAGTTTGCCTATTCTGAATAGCGAGATGATGTTCAATGTGGCAAAGTAATTCGGTTGCTTATGTCTGATTTTCTTGTTGGTGGTTCCAGGACGCTCCGACTCGTCCTCAAAGCATATTGGTGTGGGCTTCCCAGAATCCAAAGGCCCACTAATACCGCCAAAGGCGGAGGTGGATTTGATACCACCTGAGTTTGTCCTCTTTTAAGATTGTCTTGGGGGACCGGAGGTTTGATCCTCTGATCAGGTTACTACCGAGGTTGTGAGCTCCGGTAGGTTTATTTAGGATTTCCTCCCGTAGACTGGTTGCCTTCCCAGGCTGAGAAGACCAATCTTCCCACAGTGGTTCTTCCCCCTTCTTTGCCGTTGAGATGATGTCAACCATCTTCGTCTGCCTCCGAAGCCGTTGACCAGTTTTCACCTGTGCCCTAGGCATGGGCCCTTACAGGGAGCTACCACCCGGGCCAGCTGGACCCTAGTTTTTTTACGAGGTTGTTACTCCTCCCGCTTCTCCTTCCCTACTCTTGCACTTAGAGGCCCCAGATTTGGGGCCGGTATAGCGGAGTTATCTATTTTATTTATTTATTCTTCGTGATTACAGCCTTTTATTTAAAGAGCTAAAATAGTTCATACAACTCACATTTCCTTGAATAGAAATTATGTATTAATTATTTATTTCTGATATTTATTATCTTTTTATCAAAAAAAGAAGAGAGCTTACAAAGAAAAAAATTACAACTACTTCTACTATTACAAAACTGCATTAAAACCCTTAACCGATTACCCAGGTACTAATTTACTACAAACACTAGAATTTGTTCCCTGTTCCTTCATTTATTTTGGTGCATTCAATTTGTCTGTGATTGTTTCCGCTACTGAATCCACCTTCTTGGTACCCGGGTCAACAACCATTGTCTGCTGTATTCCTTGGGCGTCGGGCAGCACGTCATTAGCGTTTACGTTAAGCACGTTATAAGTTCCATCGAATGCAGAATTCAACATTCAGTGTTCATTATAGGTTAGAGAAAATAGCTCGCATTTACTCATGAAAAGTAGAACAAAAAAGCCAAATTAAGGCACAAAGGTTTAAACTATGAGCTATCTTAGCACTGAAGACACATGAATACTAGTCCGAAGTACCACAATATTAATATCTTCAGAAGTGGTACTTAGCTAAAGATGGAGGGGGCCGACATAGAAATTATACGTACAGGAGGAAAGAACCAATCATTGAGATACAAGGAGAACAATAGTGGACCCAGGAGTGACCCCTGAGAGTTCTGAGAGAGTATGGTTGCAGGACGACTTTTCATTAGTCTGGGGCTTTCATATACACGTTTGGAGAGGTACTGTGGGCAAGCCAACAATTTATTTAAATTGTCATAGAGAATTTATTAAATGTTAAATTGGAATGACAAGCCCTCTCTCAATAGAACTAACACCCCAGTCGTTAAACTGCGTGAAAATACTTCTCTTCCCCACAGTCGGCAACCATAAACGTAGGAAAGTTATTCCCCAGATGGGCCGGTATGAAGGGGCAAGGCCAGACTGCACTAAAAGCAGTTTTCAAAACTCCCAAGGCGAGGTAATTAACGGTGCGAAGTTCTGCAGAGCCATCAGCTGCAGCGATGCTTTCTGTGAACAGAGACTGCAGTATGGGGTCCCATCCTGGGGTAAGCTTCCAAGTTATTTAACGAGGCCCTGCCTCATGGTCTATTCATGCGCAGCCACCCAAGTGAACGGCTAACTTAACGGCCAAAGTTCTAGGAGACAACATTTTACACCATTTTATACGATCGCCGCTTGCTTTAAGCATCTCTTCATAACGCAACAGTTCCCCTGTTATACCGTTTGGGCTGAAAGGATAGAAGACCATGCACGTTGGTCAAATTACGCCTCAGTAATATTACAGAAGAAGTTGAAGGAGACACAGAAAATTTTACGCTACAAATATAGTTTAACACATTTGCTGTGAAAGGTTGCAGTGGTACAGTCTTCTAAAATTCGCACGATGTTCTTTAATATGAGATCGTCTTTTTAATTCATCGTCACAATCAATCTGACTTCACTCTGGTGGCAATTCTTTACATCAAATGATAAATCGTTAGGTACTTCGAGGCCATATATCTTCAACTCGAAGTTCATTTACGCAACCCTTCGTTTACCTCTGCCGTTCTTAAAAGTGAATCAGTCCAAATGTCGGCCTAAATCCAACATATTTGTTTATTTAGCTATTTACTTATTCATTGCAGTCCACTGTCGATAACATCTATGCAACGTTACAGATCACATTTACGTTTATGTAAATCACTACGACAGTCGTTTTTAGTATGCAATTTCTTATATTTTATATTTATCACATTATTTTTTTTCTTTCTGTTGATTCCCATTACCACCACTCAATCCTTACGAAGGAAACCAAAGTGCTACTTTATCAACAATTTTCTCATACTATCTGTTAGCACTCTTAGTCGGGTCTATCTCCCTTGTCGCAGAGTAAGAGCAGTGGGTTTCCGATATGTTCAACCTGTTTTAGCTAACTTTACTGTTATATATGTCGCCTGTTTCCATTAGGCGTCTTATAGCAACGGTGACACAAATACATATACTAAAACAGAAAACAACAGTTATTGGTTCAAATGTCTCTGAGCACTATGGCACTTAATTTCTGAGGTCATCAGTCCCCCAAGAACTTAGAACTACTTAAACCTAACTAACCTAAGGACATCACTCACATTCATGCCCGAGGCAGGATTCGAACCTGCGACCGTAGCGGTCACGCGGTTCCAGACTGTAGCGCCTAGAACCGCTCGGCCACCCCGGCCGGCAAACAACAGTTATTAAAAATTTTAGTAGGCACTACTTCTACAGCTGCCACCACCTTCATTGTACTACAGCATCGACTCTGGCCTTTAGATCACAGTTAAATAATTTATTTTCATGTATCACTACTCTCATTTATTCCCTGTACACATTTTTAATTGGTATCTTGCTGAATCCCAAAGATCTTTATTGCACTTTCCTGTCACGTTATTTCCGTTTCCAATAGATGACGGCCAATTTTGTTATTTGTAATTCCAAGGGACATAGGCAAGAGATCTGTAAAAGGGGAGTTTTTTTTTTAAAAAAAAGAAAAAAAGGTTCCCTGCGTAGCAGTAAGTTGCAGCTGACTGCGCTCTCCTCACGCCAGCCACGAGTTTACCAGCCGCAAGCTGTGCACTTAAACAGTCTCCACTGCCTATATCTGCTGTAAATATGGACGCGTGGTATACTCCAGTTATATTCAAGGACAAAACGAAACCTCCTTTTTCCTGTATGAATAATGTCATTAATGATTCCACTACTTTTCTTTCGTACATATTCTCTGTGGTCTTGGAATGACAGTGTTCATCCACGCACACACCATCTACATAGCTCTTGACCATATACCTGTATCTATACCTGAACTCTGCAAAGTACAGTGAAGCTTAGACAGAGCGTACGTCCCATTGTACCAGTTATCAAGGTTTCTTCACCACTGAATTATCGATGGTTTATTTTTTAATCGAAGGTTCCTTTATAATTCTTACTTTAAATCTGAATAATTTTTGACCATATGCTTTGAAATTATCGCGTGATTTATTTTATGTTGTTTGTTGTTATCTGGATTCGCACCTGCGTGCACGATTCTTGTTTAATTTCGAGAGGTTTGTCACATTTTTTCTCGACTTCTTTACATTTACTAATAGTAACAAGTCGTTAGAGTACGCTATAATTCCTAATAATCTGCTGTTACAATCTATCCAGCAGTGGTTCAAGCTGACGACCCACACCCGCTGGTGCTGGTGATGGTAGTGGTGGTGGCTATGCATAGGACAATCAACAGTGAGGTCATCAGCGCCCTTCCCAACCTTTGCTCAGTCCAGTCTCGCCACTTTCATGAATGATGATGAAATGATGTGGACAACACAAACACCCAGTCATTTCGAGGCAGGTGAAAATCCCTGACCCCGCCGGGAATCGAACACGGGACCCCGAGCTCGAGAAGCGATAACGCGACCGCGAGACCACGAGCTGCGGTCACTAATTGTAGACGGTTGCAGTTTTTTTTTAATTTATGCATCAAAGGCAATATATACAATTAAGCCACCCTGCTACGTCCTCTCTCACTCACATACTTTCACGCAGAAAATACTATGTGATCAAAAGGTTTTAATATTAGGTGCATTGTGCTGCCACCTACTGCCAGATACTCCATATCAGTGTCCTCAGTAGTCATCAGACATCGTGAGAGAGCAGAATGCGGCGCTCCGCGGAACTCGCGGACTTCGAACGTGGTCAGGTGATTGGGTATCACTTGTGTTATACGTCTGTACGCGAGATTTCTACACTCCTAAACATCCCTAGGTCCACAGTTTCCGATGCGATAGTAAAGTGGAAACGTGAAGGGACACGTACAGCACAAAAGCGTACAGGCCGACCTCGTCGGTTGACTGATAGAGACCGCCGACAGTTGAGGAGAGTCGTAATGTGTAATAGGCAGACATCTATTTAGACCGTCACACAGGAATTCCAAACTGCATCAGGATCCACTGCAAGTACTATGGCAGTTAGGCAGGAGGTGACAGAACTTGGATTTTATGGTTGAGCAGCTGCTCATAAGCCACACATCAAGCCAGTAAACGCCAAACGTCGCCTCGCTTGGTGTAAGGAGCGTAAACATTGGACGATTGAACAGTGAATAAACTTTGTGTAGAGTAACGAATCACGGTAGACGATGTGGCGATCAGATGGCAGGGTGTGGGTATGGCGAATGCCCGGTGAACGTCATCTGCGAGCGTGTGTAGTGCCAACAGTAAAATTCGGAGGCAGCGGTGTTATGGTGTGGTCGTGTTCTTCATGGAGGGGGCTTGCACCCCTTGTTGTTTTGCGTGGCGCTATCACAGCGCAGGCCGACATTGATGTTTTAAGCACCTTCTTACTTCTCACTATTGAAGATCAATTCGGGAATGGCGCTTGCATCTTTCAACACGATCGAGCACCTGTTCGTAATGCACGGCCTGTGGCGGAGTGGTTACACGACAATAACACCCCTGTAATTGACTGTCCTGCACAGAGTCCTGATCTGAATCCTATAGAACACCTTTGGAATGTTTTTGAACGCCGATTTCGTGCCAGACCTCACCGACCGACACCGATACCTCTCCTCAGTGGAGCACTCCGTGAAGAATGTGTTGCCATTCCCAAAGAAACCTTCCAGCAGCTGATTGAACGTATACCTGCGAGAGTGGAAGCTGTCATCAAGGCTAAGGTTGGGCCAACACCATACTGAATTTCAGAATTACCGATGGAGGGTGCCACGAACTTGTAAGTCATTTTCAGCCAGGTGTCCGTATACTTTTGATCACATAGTGTCTCTGCCTCAGGCCATTTTGTAAAATCTATTGTTCAAATACAGAAACACCACAGCTAAAATAATGTAACAGGAAACTATGCGCGGCTGGTCAGTGAGAAAATAATGTATGAACGAATCATCCTGGAAATACTTTAAAATCTTCTGCCTGAGAAACTACGGAGGAGATCAGATATCATATAGAATCTTAAAATGCAGGCCACCTTCAGTTCATAGTCTCCTAAAACACAGAGCGTATCAGCTGGTAAGCTAGCTGCGGTCATCATATCTCGACATTAAACGCAATCTATTAATGTGTGGGGTAGACATACCCGTACACTGCAAGTACTGCACAATATTGTGCCTTTTCGCCGGAGTAGGTATCCAAGCGTCAAGACGACAGTGCCCTACCTGGAGGCGCGTTACTTATTTCTTCCCGCCTCAGCGGCCGGAAAGACGAATGGCATAGCCGTGTCGTTTGTGTCGCCAATTGCAGCTTATTGTTCCTCAGCCCTAACCGCTATTCCCTCTTCAACAGACGTACCTTCCTGTGCCTCAACAGTGAGTTAACTGCGTGTATGGGGGCAGCGCATTGGGAAACCGTGTTTTTGAAGCGGGCATCCTGAGTTGCTTCATCTGCTGCGTCATTACCCTATTCCCACGGACTATAAGAGCCAGGATAATGACACCTCATACTTCTGTTCAGTTCATTCTGTATGTTTTTACTTCCTCTGAACCCAGAGGTACACAGGTTGTCATAGATCGACGTTAACATCTTATGTACATCTATATACTGCGAACCACTGTGAAGTGCATGGCAGAGGGTTTGTCTCACTATACGAATTATCAGGGCTTTTTTGCCGTTTCGTTCATGTATGAAGCCCGGGAAGAATTATTCTTTAAACGCCTCTGTGAGTGTTGTAAGTAATTTAATGTTATCTTCGCAATCCTTATGGGAGCGATGTGTAGAGGACTGTAGTATATTCTTAGAGTCATTATTTAAAGCCAGTTTTTGAAACATTGTTAGTAGACTTTCTCGGGATAGTTTCCGTCTATCTTCAAGAGCCTGCCGAGTCAGGTCTTTCTACTTCTCAGTGACACTCTCCTGCGGGTCAAACATGCTTGTGACCGTTCGTGCTGCCTTTCTCTGTATACGTTCAATGTCTCCTGCTAGGCTTATCTGGTAAGGGCGCCACACACTGGAACAATTCTCTAGGACGGGGCGCACGGGCGATTTGTAAGCAATCCCCTTTGTAGTTTTATTGCGTTTCCCCTCGTTTTCTACCAATAAACCGAAGTCTGCTACTTCCTTTATGTGATCGTTCCACTTCAGGTCCCTACTAAATGTCACACCCAAGTATTTATATAAGTTTACAAATTCAAACTATGACCCACTAATATTGTACTCATAGCATATTATATTTTTTCGTTTTGTGAAGTACACAATTTACGTTTTTGCACATTTAAACCAAGCTACGAATCATTACCCCTCTTTGAAATCTCATCAAGGGCTGACTGAATATTTGTACAGCTTCGTTCACACTGAACATTTTTGTAGGCAATTGCTGCATCATCTGCGCAAGGTAATTTGACTCATTTGCATTGTTATGTTAAGGTGAAAGTTAAGATGTTTTTAGAAGATGTTCGATCTGGCCTCGAATTTATGTTTGGTAGTTCTAGTTGAGGTTCTAGTAATTGTACCACAGTGGCCTATAACGACCTTGCCTAAAAATCTAAGTATCTGTTTGCACACCTCATACCGTTTGGCATAAATACATATTCTCTATAAGCGTCCCTAAATTGACGAATTAAATCATCCAAATTAGATCGTTGATTTGCAAATTGAACAGCGAGGAACCAAACACACTTCCCTGGGGTACACCCGAAGTTACTTCTACATCCATCAACGACTCACCATCCAAGATACCATGTTGCGTCCTCGCTACCAAGAAATTCTCAATCCAGTCACATATTTCGCCTGATACTCCATATGACCGTACTGTTGATAAATAGCGTAGGTGTGGTACTGACTCAAACGCTAATACTGCAGCTATCTGTCTGCCTTGGTAAGTGGCTTCCTGGAGGTGATGCGAGAAACGTACAAGTTGTGTTTCACATGATCTATATTTTCGAGATTCGTACTGGTTGGCGTGGAGAAGGTCTTCTGAGATACCTCATTATGTATGAGCTCAGAGCACGTTCTAAGATTCTACAATAAGTGGATGACAAGGATATTGGCGGGAGTCTTTGAGACAGGTGTGACCTGTGGTTTCTTCCAACAACTGGACATAGTTTTTTGTTCAAGGAATCACTCTTGGCAGCCCACCCAACACACCCATTCACACCAGCTTCCAGTCACTTGACTGTAGTCAGGGAGATTTCCAGTTGTTTACGAATAGCAGCCAACTCGTCCCCTGAGTACAGGAAACATAGTGGGGCTGCCATACGGGTGGTGCTATATTTTACAGTATAGTAAACAATTTATGCCTGGTGCGGTATTTTACAGAATAATAAACAAATAACTTTATTCTAAGATAGATGGTTCTCTTTTAATTTGATATACTACAAACATTATCAATAAAGTTTTGGAATTTAAGTAATTAGCCAAAAACGAGGTATCTATTACGACTACAGAAAACTTGGTACAAGTTTTACTATTTATCTAAAGCGTTTTTCACGATATGGTTACTAAGAAAGTTCCACAGTAGCGTTTTTTAATGTACACAATATACACTCATACTAAAAGAGAGAACTAATATGATACGATATGTTACTTAAAAATCTCTCATTTCCTCTTTGGGACTTGCTTGTATTTTTATTTCCGACATTGCCAATGACGGATGTCCTATATTGATGGGTGAACTGTCATCACTTAAAAAAACTAGATTGTGTTAATTTCTGGGTAAATCAACCTGTACCAAACATTATCTGAAAGTATTCATTTTATTGTTGATCTCCATTCGCTTACAGTGAGATACGTTATACCGCAAGTAATTCAAAATGGATAGTTTTTCCATCATTTCATTATTAATAGCTATTTTAGCAATCAAACGTTGTTTCTTTTGGAAGCCCGTCGCCATTGTTTTCATTACAGATGTCTTCAGGTAATTTCTGGTTTATTCCGCAGCTTATTTGAAGATAATTGCAGTTAGTTCTCTGATTAGCTAAAATGTTCTTGTCGTCTGGAAATGATATTGTCACACTGCCACTTTATAATTATTTGCCATAATATTTACCACTACCACGTGACTGCCTGTATATGCGCATTGAATAGTACCGGTGATACGGGGCATCTCTGTCTTAGTCCCTGATTTACAACCATTTTGATCATGTTGTTAGTCTTCAGAGTTTCAACTTTTACTACCATATTGCTACATAAGCTTTAAATTATTTCAAGTAAGCATTTCGGATAACTTTTAACTTCATTATTTCCTACAATTTATACCTGATCACAGATAAGATGTATTTTCATAATCTATGAATAACAATAATGTTGACTCGTTGTATTCCTTTTGGAAGGGGTGGTCGGAAACTATAAAGAGAGAATAAAGCAGTTTATATATGAATATGCGCAAATTTTACTGTCAAAATCATTTTTAATTAAAAGTTTCGATTGACAAGAATATCCTCTATCCTTAACTATCTCTCTGAGTTCGGCTTGTTATTAATTCGCATTGAACTTGTCGCTCTCTCAAATTGCGCAACGTGATCTGACTAAATAATGACAAAAAGGATATCGTCGAGTTATAGCAAGGAAAGTAACCAACTCCCAAATGAATCTGACAGCTTCTAAATACAGCACCATGGCATCGAACTCAACACATTTATTGAATTAATGCCCTATATTCTGCCGAGCTGCGGTATCCCTATACCTGAAACGACAGTGAATGTGACTGCTGCTGTCTGTCTGATGGCGGCTCTCGCGCCGTCGGTAGACGTTTGCTGCAGCTCCGAAACCTGCACACTCACTGCGACTAATACTGTCCCTAACACTCGTCTCTGCGAACTGCTCTGCTGCAGTCCGTGTGTGAGCGAGATCAGCAGCTATCCCACTGGCCAGACAAAGACAACATCTTACTACATGTACGCGAGAATAAAGAGCACGTCTAATGTCCAGCTCATCTCAGAGCTTCTTAATTTCCCATTTCCCCACTCTGCTTACAGGGTGACGGAAATAAGCTCACAGAGATGCGATGGTACATCTACTCGATAATCAGTCGGAGTCTTCCTGTGGTTTCTCAGTAAAAACATTGTGCCGTGTTCTGGCTGCCCACTACCCCTTTAGCATTCAATACAGGCGATTAATAAAATCTTGTACTCGGTCTCTTACCGCAATTAAAATACAAGTGCTGTTCTAATTACTTCATTAAAACCCTACTCCGTACACTTTCTTTTTTTAATCAACTGTTCTAACGGTAATATACAATCGTAGCAAGAACTGCCTCTATTATAACCACATAATTCTTCTGACAGAAGAGCTTCACTAATTACACTTCTCAATTTTTTAAGAATATGTAACATGTGATTCTTCAATTTCTCCAGGCATATTTCATGACGAAAGAAATCTCGTGTGAACAGCCTGGTATGAATGTACAAAGGACACAATATTTCGGCAACATGATGTACAGCACACCTGATGATGGCAACAAGGTCGATTGCTAAAATATTGTGCCCTTTGTACAATTACACCAGGCTGTTCACTCGAGATTTACGTATTTCGTCAATATGTAACATGTTGCGCTCGGTTGCTGCATTCACCATTACTTTTGGTAATCGTGTTTATTGCCTTTTTTTCTAAATCTGGAGTGTGTTACACCCGGTACCCATTCGTTTGATGCTCTAAATGTTATCCAAAACATATTCAACATACCCAGCTCCAAGTTGTGGATACTAAATTAATTTAACATCCATGTGAGCCCCTCCAGGAAATTTTCTATTTTTACTATATCTGAACGTTTTCTTTGAATCTTCGTCTGTTATTCTGCCTACAACTACTTCTTCCTCAACGTATTGATTAACACACACATCTCCAAGGTTGGTTCGCAGTTATTTTGTAGTACTTCACTACTTTTTTTCTCTTACAGTATTAAGACAATTTTCCACTCAGTGTCGTTAAATTCTTCATTAACGTGTATATAGTCGTGCGTATATTTGTGTCTTCGAACCTCTTTCTTTTCTTTTAATTCATTAATGTTTACTACACACATCAAAAAAGGTTTTTCATCAACCCAGTTCCCAGAACTCCTGAAGATAGGCGGCGACTGTGGATATTGTGTCAGAGACACAGTCCCTTTGACTCAGAGATGTCACTAAACGCGCCCAAAGATGTAAACAACCATGCATGAGCAGCGCCTATTAGACAGAGGGGGATCGACAACCGATCAGTTCCAGTCATTCCACCAGGAAGGATGTACACAGCTCGTGTTGCCTGCAGTTCAACCATGCCTAGACGGTCAACACTGTGGTTTGATTGTGTCTGCATTGTTACTTTGTGCCAGGGAAATGTCCAGGCACCTCGGAGTGAACCAAAGCGATATTGTTCAGACATGGAGGAGATACAGAGAGACAGGAACTGTCAATGACATGCCTCGTTCAGTCCGCCCAAGGGCTACCACTGCAGTGGATGACAGCTACCTACAGATAATGGCTAGGAGGAACCCTGACAGCAACGCCACCATGTTGAATAATGCTTTTCGTGCAGTCAAAGACGTCGTGTTACCACTCAAACTGTGCACAATAGGCTGCATGATGCGCAACTTCACTCCCAACGTCCATGGCGAGGTCCATCTTTGCAACCATGACACCATGCAGCGCCGTACAGATGGGGCCAACAACATCCCGAATGGACCGCTCAAGATTGGCATCACGTTCTCTTCACTGATGAGCGTCATATATGGTCGGAGATGTGCTTGGAGGCAACCCCGTCAGGCTAAACGCCCTAGACACACTGTCCAGCGAGTGTAACAGTGTGGAGGTTCCCTGCTGTTTCGAGGTGGCATTATGTGGGCCGACATATGTCGCTGGTGGTCATGGAAGGCACCATAACGGCTGTACGATACGTGAATGCCATACTCCAACTGATAGTGCAACCATATCGGCAGCATATTGGCGAGGCATTCGTCTTCATGGACGACAGTTTTGCCCCCATCGTGCACATCTTGTGAACGACTTCCTTCAGGATAACGACATCGCTCGACTAGAGTGGCCAGCAGTTTCTCCAGACATGGACCCTATCGAACAAGTCTGGGATAGATTGAAAAGGGCTGTTTATGGACGACGTGACCGACCAACCACTCTGCACTGATTCGCCGTTGAGGAGTAGGACAATCTGGACCAACAGTGCCTTGATGAACTTGTGGATAGTTTGCCACGATAAATATAAGCATGCATCAATCCAAGAGGACGTGCTACTGGGTATTAGAGGTACCGATGTGTACAGCAATCTAGCCCACCACCTCTGAAGGTCTCGTTGTATGGTGGTAGAACATGAAATGTGTGGTTTTCATGAGCAATAAAAAGGGCAGAAATGATGTTTATGTTGATCTCCATTCCAATTTTGCGTACAGGTTCCGGAACTCTCCGAACCGAGATGATGCAAAACTTTTTTTGATGTGTGCATCTGATTAAATTCTGTCAACTTTTCCTTTCGGTTATTTGAAAAAAAATCATGCGTAAGGGTAGGTGGAGCAGAAAATGAAAAAAAAAATAGATTTTTTGTTTGATTAAAATCATTTTTTTTCAGACGTGCATTGTCAACTTCTCTTCCACCAATTACAATCCGAACCACTTACTGTACACATTTCAGAAACCATTTAGTACAGAAGGTTGCGGTTTTCGTTTTTAGTTCAGCCTGTTCTGTGCAGTGTCCTGTAGTAGACGTCCTTTGCTGATTGATGCGACGTCTTCCATAAAAAAAAATAAAAAAAACATTGTTTTGCTGTTTGTGGTTAGCGGAGGAAGTAGATGTGATAAAGATAAAGACAACAAATTATACCAAGAGCGTAGTTGATATTAACGCTGCGTATTTGAGTACCACATACCACGCTGTGAGTGGTATCTGCGACAGGCGCAGTGCAAGTGTCTCGCCGTGGTTCAGAAAAGAAAATAGGTCTTGATTTTTACGTTTATAAGTTCTGTGTAGAGAATGGTACGGATTTCAAAATAATAGTGGAATTTGTCATTCTGGTTCGTCTTCTCAGTGAAAAAGGGAGCTGTTTCTTTAGTGGTGGTTCAGTAACACTAAAGATACATCATGAACGAAAAGAAAGAAGCAAAGTAATGTTAAACGTCCCATCGACAGCGCGGTCAGTGCAGACGGGAAACGAAAGCTCGGATTGCGAAAAGATGGAATGAAATCGGCTGTGCACTGAATTGGGATGTTGTTGATCCACGTACAGAACTCAGTAGCGTAAGTGTTAGAATACAAATCGAAGGTTCGTCTGTGTTACGGAGGCGTAAGGATACGACAGAAGAAGGTGGAGCGCGCACGGTAAGAGTGCCCGCCATTCGAGTACATTCCAGGAGCCACACGGGAACCACCAAGGCATGAGCACGTCTTGGCAGAAAGGGGCAGTGTGGTTGCTAAAAGTTGTGCAAGAGACCTCAGATAATGAATGGTTTGATCTCTGGGAAAAGGCGACTTAATCTTACTGCCATGTTGTGAAGAGTGAAAATTTAAGTACCGGAAGTCAGTGCTCTGTGTTGCCGACAACAACAAACCATCTCTTAACTCAATCGCCTCCAAGGAAGGTACTGATCTGATACTGTAATGTACGGGAGAGTCTTTAAATATCTTTCTTCGATTCAGTATACTGTATTAAATGTTTTGTGGACAGTGAATCACTACCTGGGATACGTTCCGTTTCTAAATCCTTCTTTGAACTTTAAACGCGTATACTTGAGTGTTAGCTACGACCACTGTTCATTTTTTCATAAATTCAGTATTTCACTTGAATGTTTAAAGCAGATATTAAATATTCAACCAGTAGATTCAGACAATATCTGTTATTATAAGGTGGAAATTCAAAGAGTTTCTTCTCATTGCTGAAACAAAGACAAATACTTAATATTTGTATCAAGATGTTTTCACAACATTGGAAATTTTCTGTGAGTGTGTATTATAAATTGAGATAAGACATTAATTCTAAGTTTTCATTTACATAGTAATTATATTGTCCAAAATAGTACATGCCCTTTTTTGGAATGGCGAATGTAATTTTTCGTGCCATAATTTGTTGTTCCCTCCAACTAAAAATTACAAACCTGCACTCACCTCTAATTTTGGCTATTTTGTGTTACGAATTTCATTTAAAAAGTGTTTCTATGACTGAATTTCGAGTGCTATCTCTGAGAAATCGTTAAAAGACAGTCACAACATTCAAGAAACAGTTTAATTTTGGTGCAGAATACGTGTAAACAAGTTTCAGACATAATGGTTACAAACATTTGAAAATATGGTATGGACCAGATATGACTCTGATCTTCCCATAAAGACACTGAATTCTTGGGCTGTAGTTATTGTTTTAGTACAGCAATTGTACCTTATTTGAGTACACGGTTCCGTCACGAACAGATACAAAACGTTTGCTAGGCTTACGTCGGATTGTTACCAGGGTGGCATGTTAACAGGGTTTGGGATCTGGTGTTGCAGGTACCAAGTGGTGCGGCCCTGGTAGTGTGGCGCGCTCCTACCACGACCTGGGACCAAGAGAGGCGGAGGATCGCTGCTGCCGCGAGCACGACCACTGTCCCGCCACGCTGGCGCCCGGAGAGTGCCGCTCTGGGCTTTGCAACCACTCGCCATTTACCAGGTAGACGCCCGCAGGCGGACATCTCACCGCACTTCTCCATTTGTTCTACGCTGCAACCACTTGACCCCACCAGATCAGTGACTGCAACTCTTCTCATCACCACCCTTCTCCCGTTGTTACAAACTCCAAACACTCGCCCTTCACCAGTTAGCCCTACATCTGGAGTTTGGTGTCCTACTTGTCTACAAAGAAACCACTCTCCTTTCATTGGGTAGGCCCACTCTCTCCCAGTCAGCCAGGATACTACAGCTGACTCCCTAGTCTACACTGTAACCACTAGCCCTTTGGCTGGTATACCAACTACTGGCTCCTGCTGTCAGCCGGGACACTACCTGTCTTCCAGATCTACACGGGATCCACACACAGTTCACCAGGTAGGCGCCAGTTGATCCCAATGTCACTACACTTTTCATTTTGTTCCACAGAATTGCCTCATCCTTACGACCAGGTAGCCCACTTCTGGTTCCGACTGCCAGCCGACATACCAACCATTCGCTCGTTATCAGATTGGCCTATCACATTTCAATACATCACATTTTCTTCTATACTGCAATAGTTTGTCTTTCGCCATTTATGCCTATTCCTGGTTCCTGCTGTGAGCCTAAACACTACTCGTGTCCTTCTAATCTACACTGCAAACGTTCATCTTTGACTATGTCACCATACATATTCTTTTCCCGAACTCTGTAACCATTCTCTCTTTACCTAGTAGACCTACACCTGTCGACAGCTTTCAGTGAGGACGCTAGTCCCGTTGCCAACTACACTATAACCGTTTGAATATCACAGGGTACATGACTGCTGCCTACCAGGTCATCACATTTATCTTATTCTACACTGTATCCAATGACTCATCACCACAGTCCTTCTACTACCACCTGTTGTCTGCCAGGACGGTACACCAGTCCTCCTCATCTCTACTGTATCTATTCACGTTACATCAGGAAGGCACCTGCTGCCCCCCATGTCCCCTTTTGTCATACACTGCAACCGTTCGTCCATGATCAGGTAGGCATATTCATTGCACCACATAAACCAACTTCAGGCACCTGCTGTTACCCAGGACTCTACATGTCTACTTAACCTACACTCCAATCAGTCATCCTTCACCTGTGAAGTGTCAGCTGCTCACACATTTCCAATCCTCTTTTCATCTGGTAGACTCACTTGATGGAACCTGGGACACCATACCTGTACTGCTAATCTGTCTTGCAACTATTCTTCCTTCAGAACCTAGATAACCACTGTCGGTCATGTCACAACTCTTTTCCTTTTGTTCTACGCTGTCCTTCACCGGATAGGCTGACTCATAACGCTTGCAGTAGGGTGGTGCTCCTATTCTACACTGCAACAACTCGCATTTCACACCGTACGCGCCCGCTGCCCACGATATCAACAAATTTAACTTTTCCTTCTACACCTGAGAGTTCTACTCATGGTACTTGTTGTGATCCAAGACACTAAAACTTTCCTCCTTATATACGTTCCACCACTCACCCTTCAAAAGGTATGCACACGCGCTACATTTTGTCCCCATATTTCTCATTTTGTTCTACAAAATTGCAATCATTCTCTCCTAAAAATAGTAAAGACTGTTCTTTCATATGCCATTACATTGTGCCTATTTTTTACATACACCTTGTAAGTTTATAATAAATTTTTGTTCTGTTTTTATGTCTAGAGCCAATTTTTATGCCACATGTTGTAGTATTTTTGAAAGCTATATCCTCTGCTTCGGTTGTTCTTCATAACCTTTGATTTTTGTACACCTGATGAATTTTGAACATACCATCAACTCGTATTGTGTATGGATATCTGTTTGATTCTTTACATATTCATCATTTCACATGGGGCAGTTTTTGTATGGGTTGCTATTTTGGTATTTGATATTTTGTAAGTATTAGCTTATACCACCTCATGTATTGGCGGACTTGACGCATTCCTGGTTGTTTCATGTTTTGTTTTGATGTATACAGATTCTGTGATGATGGTTTGACGCAAAAATTATAGTAATAGTATAAGACACTTAAACAGTTGTAGGTTATGCATTTCATAAAACATCCCATCTTGACCATTTGACCCTATCCTGCCACCTGCTGTCAACCAGGACGCTATACCCATCTTCCTAACCTGCACTTCAATTACTTCCCCTTCACCTGGTGGGCACTTGCTGCCCACCACATCATTACACATCTCCTTTGGTTCAATACTGCAACCATTTGCTCTTGATCAGGCGGGGGCAGTCATGGTGCCTGCTCTCAGGCAGGACACAACACCTGCCCTTCTAATCTACACTCCAACCACGCGACTTTCGCTGGACAGGTGCGTGCTGCCCACCACGCCACCATACTTTCCCTTTTGTTCTACACTGCAACCACTCATCCTTCACCAGAGAGGCTTACTTCCACCTTCTTTATGGACAATCTGAACAATAGTGATGAGGCATTAAATTACATTTAACTTACAATAACACACATTTTGTTTCGTGTAAATGGCAGTAATATCACCTACAATTCGTTACCCTCTCCGATGACATTTGCCAAGCATTTTAACCAGTATTCGAACGTCCCTCTGTCGTGAGGTCTCGAGTGGAAAATGAAGTGTTATGTTTTGCATTGGCAGTGGCATCTGATCTCCGTGTCTCGACTAATAATCGTAAAACGGGAACTGAAATTTTTTTTACTTGTTCTGGAACGTTTCCCTAAGAACACTAGGCTAGCCACTGAGGAAGTTTTCACACTAAATTATCTGCTCCTTACATTTAAAAAACTTTTTGAAATTATCTACAGTTTTGGGGCTATCTTCGATCAGTTCATTATTTACTTTTAAAGAAATTTCTCTGTTCTTGATTCCTTTTGCTTATCTCACTATTTACTCTGAACCAAATAGTTCCTATGTTGTTGCAGGAGGATTTTTTATTTAAAATACATTCATTTTTAGTCTCTGAAGATTTTGCCGAGAGTTCTACAATATTTTTAATGTGATACAACCCCGTAACTATCAATGTGCCCTGATGCTGTCAATGTGCTTTATTTGCTTTCTTCGATTTCATTTTTCTGAGTGGTTTTTGCTTCCTGAATAAGTATAAAGGCTAACGTGAAGTCCGTACTCCACGTCGCAATAACGAAACGAAAAGAGTCCAGACCCAAACTTACTAGCTACATAAAATTATCGCACTCAGCCGCCAGACTGAGACGCGAGCGGGATTCGTTGTCTGCAGTTCATTGGACTGCATAGGAATTGCAATTCTTCGCTGTGATTTGCGCATACATGTGCGATCGACTGATGGATCGTGCGACAAATCGTTGCAATCCGTCGCTAGTATGTGATGCTCTTAAAAGTCAAGTTCTATGGATGGAAACCTTTTTCCACTGACAAGATACTGTTTTCTTTCGACTTGGGCTCAACGCTAACAAGAATTCCTTTCTTGCGAGTCAAGAAGTAACACTGTTAGGTGTTGGTGCGGTTTCCTTCCACCACACACTCCTCTGATTCAACTGAGCAACTGTCACCCCTAAGGATGCGCCAGTTTGTCCAGTAACCATTGTGAAAAGATTTATATAGTCTATAAATTCTGTAAACGTAGGTTTGCATGTCTTCGCCCTATCTTCAAAGATACATCGTAGAGTTAGTATAGACTAACGTAATCCAACATTTCTTCAGAACCCAAACTGATCTTCCACCAAATAGTCTCTACTAGTTTTTCCACTCTTCTATAATTCATTCATGCCAATATTTTGCAACCATAGCTTATGAAACCGGTAGTTCAGTAATATTAAAACAAACCAGCACCTTTTTTTTTTTTAATCGAAATTATGACATTCTTCTTGAAGTCTGGGTTATTTCATGTGTCTCGTTTATATTGCACACCAGGTGGAGTAGTTCTCTTCGTTTCATGTTTTTTTAAACCAAGTGTTAACAACGATACAATGATAACGGTTGAAACAACAAGTTATCACTAAGCTAGCTAAGTTCTCCGAGACCCTGCAAACTATTCTGGCAGGTCTACGACACATATGTCTTCTCCGGATGCCAATGAGCGAAGTGTGGAATTTTCGTCCCAAAGGCTCTCTTCACGCCCCGTTTCCGAACAACGCATGTGTCCCATATTAGTACAAGGGCGATGTGCACAGACTTCCGTGACCACTACGCTTTCATCTTTCATCTCGCCTGTCAGTACCCTGCAGTTGGCCATCGTCTCAGTGTAGTTGGTTTGCAAACTGTGGATGTTGGGTGCAACGACGTCTGTGGGGAAAGTGGCTTTCCTCAGTTTTTTATTATTGTGGTTGTATCAGGTCGATTGCACCGAACTGTCTTCGCGATAACTGTGCTGCGGTTCAGGCATTTTTATTTGTTATTTTTTTTACTTTTCGGTTATTGTTGTATCAGGTCGATTGCATCGAACTGTTTTTGCGTTGATTGTGCTGCAGTTCCAGCATTTTTTATTTTTTACAAGAATGACAGGATCATATCTGTAGTATGGAGCAAAGTCTTGCATTAATTAACGGTACTGTTTCAATTTCTGGTGAATTACTTTGGTGACCTCACCACTCCTTCGCAAATGTTCTGTGGGTGTCAGGGTTTTACAACCAGATGTAATGCGTCATACTGTCTACTTCTGATGGCCACAGCTCCTGCGGCTATCATATATTCGTTGCTGCTTCAGTTATATACTGTATTTTTGTTATTGATATTACTATTAACACAGCCCTGGAACATAACTTAACAGTTAAGTACGTCTTTTAAGAACATCTAAAAAGTTCGTAAAGAGAACGCACTTAGTATTCGTGAAGCCCTTGTACCCTAGGCGACTCTGTACAATTGAAGAAACGAATATTTCTTTTATTGGTATCCCAGCTTTAAAGCTGATGAAGAGCACTGGTGCCAGTACTGTATTGCTTTGTTTCACTGTTTCATTGTTTATTTGTGAATTTCTCGTACGTTCTGACCTCGAATAATTCTTATCTAACACAATCAGCGATTGTCACGAGATTCTTCCGTGATTATATGCAATAACATGTTACAGCAGATTAACTACTTTCATTCAGATAAGTAATAAGTTTTTCTGTTTATCTTAATTTATCGCCTCTGTTTGCCTTTATTGTTCTAGGTGGCACAGTTGTCTAGTTGATGATCCATACTGCATAAGTATTGTAGGATTCCTGTCTTAAACATACACATGCACATGGAACGTTTCGGGCACATCTTTTTATCCCTCTTCCATAATGTAAATTTTTCACAGTTTTCAGCTTTACGCGAGCAATCCATTTCCTGTGAACGGAATCCAGAATGAAAGTGCCCTCAAAAAGTTACGCGTAGCACGGATTTATAAATGACACTTCGAAGTCTTCTCAAAACTCGATAGCAAAATTATTTTCCAACGTAAATAGTCTTTGAACATTAATTTTATCTATACAAATTCTTCTTCTTCTTACTGCGACTGACAACTGTAGACACTTGATCTCAGTCAAAACGGCAGTAAAATGAAACCAGCACAGTGTCCTAATGAAGGATTGCGGAATACGCCTTTCGAAGCATATTTCCCTACATCTGACGCAAGATAACGTAACCCTAGAAACGCCAAGGTATTTTAGGTTACACGGAGCACCAACCAAGGGCAAATTTTGCCGGTGTTACAATAAGTTGTAAATCTTGTAATTTGTCGTGATATGTATTTATATGTTTCCATTGAGATATTAGTTTAACAGGAAATAGTGACAACATAATTGAAAGCTTAATTTTTTAACACTCAAAGGGTGAATATAACAACCAAGAATGGTCAAATCTTGGTCAATGAAAGTTTGTGTGAACAAGATAAGGAGGTTTGTAATTGAATGCAATGGCTGTCTAAAGTTTCTATGCACTCTTTGATCTATTAACTGAATAATACAGCTTTGTCATTGAGAGAAAGTTTCAAAAACAGAAATGAAAACACTTACTAAAATAAATGTTATTGTGCATTCAAAACTCTAGGAAAACACTTTTCACTTGGAAAGAATATTTTCACTTACAGACGACATTTACCTCCTGCACACAAAATGGTTGATTCTGAATGAGTCTTACACCGATGTCGCCCACAGCTTCCACATGTTAACTTGGTTTTTGTGGTGTTGTCTCTTGCTCTCTCGTTACTTGCATTCTTCAAGCATAAGTAGCACCTTGCTTTCCTAGTTGGTTCTTCATCTTCAGGAATTTTGTTTACCTCTAGTTTCTTTCCTGAATAATAGGCAACTGGAGTCCTTTCAAATCCATGGCTCGCTCATCTACGTATGGTTTCAAAAGTTCGTTGCCTAATTCATGGAGATACAGTTTTCTGGCGTTTGGTTTCCCTTCATTCCATTTAGGGGCATTCATCTTGAATGGTGTGTATGAGTTAACTGCAGCCATATCAAGTAGGCTGTAGAACATTGACAGTGACCACCTTCTCGTACCCCTTTTTGTAGAGTATGTCCTAACTACGACATCCACTCCTCCCTTAGTGGAATTATAGTACAGGTTTATGTGTGTTTTCTTTCTCGGTGTATCAACTTCTGCATTACGATGTTGTGTCGACAACATCAACAGATTTTTCTTTGGTTTTTCCTTTGTTATGTAAGACACAATTGTTACGGGCGGCTTCTTAGAAGATGAGTCTGTGAATGCGAATTTGGAAGAATACAGCTCTCTGCCTGCTGTCGTCTTAAATTCCTGCGGTACATGTTTTCTGTTTGATTTGAGTGTCCCAACCAATGTAAGTTTGTAGTCTAGATAGAGAATGTCCGCCAGCTCCATAGAAGTGTAGAAGCGGTCAGTTGTGACATTGTAGCCTGTATTGTTTATTGGCTCCACCAGTCTCTTCACAATCTCAAGAGGACCTCGTTCACTGGCAGGTCTACTGTCTTTTCGAGCATACGCTTCCATTTTTATGATGTATCGTTCAGTTGCACTTCAAAGCATTCTGACTAATATTCCATATTTTTCAGGTCTGTCTTTGAGAAAAACTCTGAAAGGACAACGACCTCTGAAAAGACACAACATTTCATCAATTGTATTGTCAGGTCCACTTCTGAAGTACCGTGGGAATATTCCATTCAATACTTCACACAGCGGCGCAAATTTGTCACGTACACGTCTTTTTGACCTGGTGCCTTTATCATCAAAGCGAAGAATTTTCAATAGTTGATATGCTCTTGTCTTACCCATAGCTCCTCTATAAATCGCTCTTCCCGATAAATTTGACCATAAATCAGATAAAGAAATATTGGTGTCCTGGTAAACTCCCATTACAATTAAAATTCCCATCAATGCATATATTTCAGAATCGCTAGAGAGAGATACGTTTTCTCTTTCAGCTTCTTCATTTGTATGGCCAAGTATTTTCCGTACTAATTGAGGAGTGAATTTTTTTTTTAAATGATTCACATATGCTTGTTACTTTCCCAGCACTGGTTATTCCTTGACGTTCATGGACTATGTTATCAAAATCGTTTTTACTATGTCTCGGAGCTTCTGCAAGATACCCTCTGCCAGAACTTGTAACATATTTATTTGGAGCGTTACCTGCATGGTTTGTTTCTTCTTCATTGTCCTCCGCTTCTTCACTGGAATCCTTTTCTACTTCTGTATAATCTGACTCAAAACCGCATAAATCTGATAACTCGTCGTCTAGTAACAGTTCTGCAAGAACTTCTGCGTCGTTCAAGCCTCTATAACTCATCTTACAAAATCTACTTTACAATAAAGGCGTCGCTCTACTGTGACAAACTGCTAACAGTAATAATGGAAATTCTAAAATCAACAATGATAGTGAAACTCAACAATTAGACGCTCAACAAACCACTGTAAAACTCATGTTCGAGGTTGGCAACTGAATAAAAGAAAGAAAAACATACGGACAAATTTTGCCCATGCTTGGTGGTTGTAGGGAAGATAATAAGAATTATGGTAGCGTGGAGTATCAACTTTGGGCAAAACGCGCCCTTGTGCGTAAAATTCCTATTTTGTACTTGCAATTATAAAAATTTAACCATAGAAACGTACAGCATAGTGTATTATAAGGTAACAGACAAATAGAAAAAGACCCAAAAACATAGAAGGATATTTGCCATTTATTTCTAAAAAATAAAAAAGGAAGGGCAATTTTAGCCCGTGTTTGGTGTTTCTAGGGAAAGGAGGTGTTTTGACCTAGGTGTAAAAGGACTGGAGGACTGCTCGAATCTAATGTATTACACAGACATTCTGACTTCTTCTGTGCTTGCTGTCGATAAAAATAGATTTTGAGCACACACTCAAATGTTCCACAAATGCAACTTTGAGAATTTCATCAATGTGTGTGTTGAATTTCAATTGCTGCAGTCAAACTGTAGGTTTCTGGTTCCAAAGATCACTTGCGTTATCAGGTTTTTCTCATTATTAGCGATGTAAATACTAATAAGTCAAGAAAGCTCTTCCTAGCACAATATTTATTACGTAAAGACAACTCAGAAAATAACTTCACAGTAACAACAGATACGAGACATGTTTTACACTGTGACCAAATTACATTTGAAAAGCATTCACAGATATTTAAAATACTAACGGTCTACACGACCTACTACATCAACTCACTTTGAATTGCTCTATGACGTCTCTCTAAAACATAAACAACATTCTGCCTACCAGTTTAAGGGCTACAAAAACTTAGCAAAAACATATAATCAATAATAGAATTGCATGCCTGAAGGCTGGCACTGTTTTATATTAGTGTTAACTTAAAAGGGTTTATCGTTTACACATTCAATATATTTTGGAGTGTAATGTATACATGTTCCACAACACTATCAGTTACAAACAAAATGCATGAAAGTTTCACTGTCTATGGAAACAGGAAGCAATCAGCAACGTTGTGCTGTTGTTATAAATACGTCTTAGCTGTTAAAAATGAAACACACTTAATATAAACTCTGGCTCGTTCATCAAATTACTGACAAACCCGGCATTGTCCCAGTATTAATTTTGTAAATTTTCTGTTAGAAACAGAATCTTATTTGTACTCATGCAGCAAAACTCGGTTTGAGACGATTTTGTTCAGTTTCTGTGCGGTGGGAACAGCTGTTCTGCTTGTCTAGAGTACGATTTTGTAAGCGTCTCTAAAGCAACGCCTCTTCATAGCTCTATACACGGCTTTTGTTTTCGCTGCAGCCGTTTGTACTTCACATGTGAAAACTGCTGGAAGCGGTGCCAGGTGTCAGCAACTTCATTAAGCTAACTCGATTGCAGGAGTGTCTCAAATAATAAATATATGAGGGCTCAAAACATGATGCTGCACATTTTCATGCATCTCGGTGTTCATAATTTCAGATCTCCTAAACCATATGTTGTACAATGATATATGTGTCGTAGAATGATATATGTATGTATGTCCATTCACTTGCTTACGCGGATACTCTCTGCGAAATGCGTTGCGAATGGAGTTGTTAACAAAGAAGTAATAAATGTAAAAGACATGCGTGATGCGTCAGTTTTTCACACATCTCAGTATTTATGAAGTCATATTTTCTAATCTGTTATACAATGATATACTTTTGAATACACATTCAGCAGTATATGACATATCGTCTGCAAAACGTGTTGCGAATAGAGTGAGTAGCAAATAAGTACTAAATTTAAATGTCATGAACAATTCGGCACTTTTTCGCGCGTCTTAGTGTTTATGAGGTGATACCACAACATAAATTTGTTGGTGCATTTAGCGGCATATGTGGAAACCGTCTGCGAAATTTATTGTGAATAGAGTTAGTAATACAGAAGTTATAAAACAGAAACGTCATACATGAGGTGGCAGTTTTTCACACATCTCATTGTTTCTGAACTATGATAGGTTGGTGGTTCTTACACCCACAGCGCCTGTTACCTGACATTAAGGAATATATGTACCAGGTTTGGTTGAAATCAGTCCAATGATTTCAAAAGAGATGCGGAACACAGATAAATACATACACACACACTGATCAAGTGGAACATTGAGACAACCTACCTAATAGCCGATTTGTCCACCTTTGGCATGGATAACAGCGGCAACACATCGTGGCATGAAAGTAGTGAGATCTTGGTAGGTCGCTGGAGGGAGTTGGCACCACATCTGCACACACAACTCATCTAATTGTCTTGAATTCCGGAGAGGGAGGCGAGGAGCTGTGAGGTCACATTGAATCACATCTCAGATGTGTTCGATCGGGTTCAGCTATGACGAGTTGGAGTCCAGCACAACAACTGGAACTCGCCGCTGTGTTCCTCGAACCACTCCATCACACTCCTAGCCTCGTGACATGGCGCATTATCTTGATGAAAAATGCCACTGCCTTCGGGAACATCATCGACATGTACGGCTGTACGTGGTCTGCAACTAGTGCGCGATACTCCTTGGCCGTCATGGCGCCTTCGACACTGGACACATGGGCTCACATGAAGGTTCCCTAGAGTGTAATGGAGCAGCCGCCAGCTTGTCTCCGTCCCGCAGTACAGGTGCCAAGGAGCTGTTCCCCTGGAAGACGACGGATTCGCTCCCTCCTATCGGCATGATGAAGAGGGTATCGGGATCCATCAGACCATGCAACGCCCTGCCACTGCGCCAACGTCACAGCTTTACTTCTGCCAGTACCTCGTCTCCTTTCTTTCAGGAGTGCTAGTTCTGCAAGGTTCGCAGGAGAGCTTCTGTAAAGTTTGGAAGGTAGGAGACGAGGTACTGGCAGAAGTAAAGCTGTGAGTACCGGGCGTGAGTCGTGCTTCGGTAGCTTAGTTGGTAGAGCACTTGCCCGCGAAAGGCAAAGGTCCCGAGTTCGAGTCTCGGTCGGGCACGCAGTTTTAATCTGCCAGGAAGTTTCATATCAGCGCACACTCCGCTGCAGAGTGAAAATCTCATTCTGGAAACATCCCCCAGGCTGTGGCTATGCCATGTCTCCGCCATATCCTTTCTTTCAGGAGTGCTAGTTCTGCAAGGTTCGCAGGAGAGCTTCTGTAAAGTTTGGAAGGTAGGAGACGAGGTACTGGCAGAAGTAAAGCTGGGAGTACCGGGCGTGAGTCGTGCTTCGATAGCTCAGTTGGTAGAGCACTTGCCCGCGAAAGGCAAAGGTCCCGAGTTCGAGTGTCGGTCGGACACACAGTTTTAATCTGCCAGGAAGTTTCGTAACATCTTTTCTTTATTTGTGTGTGAGGAATGTTTCCTGAAAGTTTGGGCGTACCTTTTTGTAACACCCTGTATATGTACATTATAACACAGACATTAAATTTAAAGTTAGTAATAAATAAATAAAAAGAAACACGATCTCATTTTCTTTCTCAGGGAATTAAATTAATATAGAGCTCTCGGATTTCAAGCCGAGTGAGTGCGTCGAAATGCTGCCATTTCCACGGGCTCATTTGGCTGCAAACCCGAGTGATTTATACTAGTAAAAATCAGTAAGTAATGCTTGCTCCGGAAACAGCGATCACGTTCAGGTGTGTGCGCTGCCTGAGTGTGGTGCCTGGTGTTGTGCAGGTCCCACTGTGACTGCGACCACCGCTTCAAGCGCTGCCTGCAGATGCTGGACACCCCCGCGGCGCACACGCTGGGCGCCGTCTTCTTCAACGTGGCGCAGGTCATGTGCTTCCGGGACCAGCGGCCCTGCAGGCGCCGGGACGCACGGTGGGTCTCTCCCTCTCCTGCCTCTCCTACTGTCTGCTTAGGCCTTACGTACATTCAAAGTGTTTAGAAAAAGTGTCGCGTAGTCCTGCAGGAGGTACTGGTCAAAACTAGAAGAACGGTTTCTATCACGGTACGTCTGGAAACCAACACCTGCTGAGATATGGGCCAGTGTGCCCCATCATTCCCATCTGTCTGTTAGGCGCAAGTAGACACTATAGGCAGTGCTGCACGTGGTAGCCACCCATCCTCACACATCCTTCACCGCTTTTTCGCAGTGAATCACGCACTTTTTGAAATACCTTGCTGTTTTCGGATTGTGTTATATGTCCACGCTTTCCTGAAACGTCTGCACATTGTCGATGGGTCGGGCGTACACCTATGCCTTCAACTGCCACCATGGCAGAAATCAAATGGATTCAGGCCCGTTGAACCGGGAAGCCGTGCTACCGGAATACCTCAACCAACCCGTCACTCGTGAAACGTTGTGTTGAGGTACTGTCACAGGATCTACAGGTCATGGGGTTGTGGCCTGCTTTGTGTAAACTACAGACGCTGTCTTTCTGTAAAGGTAACTAACTTTCTTCAAAAGTCGCTTAGATATCGGTGATATATGGCACCTGTTAATCTGTTTCGTAACGCTTCTGGTCCTGCCAGTCTGTCAGCGACAATTGCTGCCCATACAGTGACACGGAAGCGGTCCTGTTGCCTCGCCTCCACGATAGCGCGAGGATTTGCATCTGCCCACAAGGTCGCATTGCGGTAATTTAGTATACCATCTCTTATGAATCCTTCCTAGTTTATCGGATCCTACACATTACTCGTCACAAGTATACGGCCCATACCTCAACAAGTTCAAAATGGTGCAAATGGCTCTGAGCACTATGGGACTTAACTTCTGAGGTCATCAGTCCCCTAGAACTTAGAACTACTTAAACCTAACTACCCTAATGACATCACACACATCCATACCCGAGGCAGGATTCGAACCTGCGACCGTAGCGGCCGCGCGGTTCCAGACTGTAGCGTCTAGAACCGCTCGGCCACTGCGGACGGCCCTCACCAAGTATTGGTTTCCGGAAATATAATTATACACTGCTCAAAAGAAGTAAGGCAATATGATTTTTGGGCGTCTGCTCTGTTCCGCTGAGCAATAGTTGAGGAGTATGTATGTTATCAAATTATACATTATCTTTCACGAATTATGTACCCAACGAAACATCCCTACATCCTCAAATGATCACATAAAAATAACTGAAATGTTCGGCAGGTGTCGAATACAAAGTGGAAAAAATGATTCAGCCTGTCACCCCGTCTGCTTTTCATTGGGCTCTGAGAGATTCAGTAACGTGTGAGCGTTTATCATATGCTTACACCTACGTGGCATGCTCCGTATAAGTCTACAGAGGTCACCCGTTGTTTCCGTTTCCATTATACAGAGCCCATGAGAGTTCTTGGAGAGTCTGTGGTGGAACATGACGACCACGTCTGTCAAGCAGGTCCCATATGTGCACGATGGGGTTTACGTCGGGGCTCACCACTAGCCATTCCATTACTTCAACGCTCAGGCTTCACAAGACATCCCTGCTGACGCCTGTCAAATGGACCCCGGCGTTTGAAGGAATTCCGGGCCACCACCGTATGCAACAGGATGAGTTCGATGTACTGCCCGGCGGTAAGGCGGACACGGATAACGACAAGATCCGTATAGCTGTCAAAACTGAATCCTCCCCATGACATCACAGAAGTTTGAAAATTGTCAGTTTCCTGCACAACATTTGGTCTCCGCACACGAATATAGGCATCACCATCAAAGGACATCTGGACTCGTGTGTGAACAACACGTTTCACCAGTAACAAAGTTGCCAGTTGAGACGAGTACGGCAGAACTGAAGGCGAGCTGCAAGATGTTGTCTCGACAAGAGGGGTACTCGAATAGGACGTCTGAATCGTAAGGCTCTTTTCCGTAACCTGTTCATTACTGTGTGATTTCGGACGCAGCGGCTCCAGTTGCCCTTCTGAGATCGCCTTTCAGCGCCCTGGCGGTATCTGTACGACACTGCAATGCAGAGATGGCCACATATCGGTCTTCACGTGAGGCTGTAATGCGTCGGTGAACTTGTCCAACTCGCCTTCTGTACTGACCTGTCTCCCTGTAGCATGTCCACTACCTTTAAATCAAACGCAGAGAGGCATTGTCGTCTGTAACAAAATGACAGAAAGCCCATCTGTTTTGGATCAAACAGGCCGCCCTTGCAACTCGCGTTTTTTTAAGATGTCGCATTGCCTGTTCTTGGTAGAATAAAATGTCCACAAATGCCAACTGCCATCTGTGTAACTCACAAGAGAACACTGGGTCACCGGTACTCACTTCATTGTGAGGGTTCACCTGACACTGTAATGCATAACACAGAACAGATGGCGAATAAATAAAGGAAAGTGTAAAGTTATTCACATGAGTACTAAAAGAAATCCGCTAAATTTCGATTACGCGATAAGTCACACAAATCTGAGGGCTGTAAATTCAACTAAATACTTAGGCATTACAATTACAAATAACCTAAATTGGAACGATCACATAGATAATGTTGTGGGTAGAGCAAACCAATGCAATTCATTGGCAGAACACTTAGAAGGTGCAACAGATCTACTAAAGAGACTGCTTACACCACACTTGTCCGCCCTTTTCTGAAGTACTGCTGTGCGGTGTGGGATCCGTATCAGGTGGTACTGATGGATGATATTGAAAAAGTTCAGAGACGGGTAGCTCGTTTTGTATTATCGCGAAATAGGGGAGACAGTGCCACAGACACGATACGTGAACTGGAGTGGCAGTCATTAAAACAAAGGCGTTTTTCGTTGCGACGGGATCTTCTCTTGAAATTTCAATCGCCAGTTTTCTCATCCGATTGCGAAAACATTCTGTTGGCACCCACCTACATAGGGAGAAATGATCGTCACGATAAAATAAGAGAAATCACGGCTAGCACAGAAAAATTTAAGTGCTCGTTTTTCCTGCACGCCGTTCGAGAGTGGAACGGTAGAGAGACGTCTTGAAGTTGGTACATTGAACCCTCCGCCAGGCATTTAACTGTGAATAGCAGAGTAATCACGTAGATGTGGATGTAGATTGTTGCCGGCCGAAGTGGCCGTGCGGTTAAAGGCGCTGCAGTCTGGAACCGCAAGACCGCTACGGTCGCAGGTTCGAATCCTGCCTCGGGAATGGATGTTTGTGATGTCCTTAGGTTAGTTAGGTTTAACTAGTTCTAAGTTCTAGGGGACTAATGACCTCAGCAGTTGAGTCCCATAGTGCTCAGAGCCATTTGAACCATTTTGTAGCCCGCATCTCGTGGTCGTGCGGTAGCGTTCTCGCTTCCCACGCCCGGGTTCCCGGGTTCGATTCCCGGCGGGGTCAGGGATTTTCTCTGCCTCGTGATGGCTGGGTGTTGTGTGCTGTCCTTAGGTTAGTTAGATTTAAGTAGTTCTAAGTTCTAGGGGACTGATGACCATAGATGTTAAGTCCCATAGTGCTCAGAGCCATTTGAACCATTTGAATTTTGAACCATTTTGTAGATTGTTACCTACACTGAAAGCGAATACAATAAAACGGCAGGCACCGCCGGTATCGAAACAGATTCAACATACCGGCCGTTGATATACGTGTTCCCCTCATTCTTTTGAACGGTGTAGTAACTTTTCCACTGTTTCCGACCAGTACTACGTTCTTCATGAATATCTGACACTTAAAAAAAAAAAACATCCTGTATAGCAAGTCTCACTTATGCTCTACCTATCTACGCCTAGGGGCTCGCACTATAAAGGCGTCCGAACCACAAACATTTTTAATAAAAAATCCCTTTGTTTAAATATTGTGGTGAAGGACCTCTTATCCAGCCGAATTTTATAGTAGGCGACTTATAAGAATTAACCCCTTATTACCTCAACAGACTTCCAGTTGAAAGAAAATACGAAAACTCATATTTCGTAACGGTTAATAAAGTGTTACATATATGAGTAGATATATCTGTCAGGCATAATCGGGTATGTGGGATACTTCCACAGACATTTGAAAATTGAACTCTTACAGCACCCCATACAGTAAAAGATTTTTGTTTATAAATGTGATGTTGCATTGATAGGATTTACATGATTAAAAATGAAAAAATACATGGTTGCATACACTTTAAATTATTATGTATAACACTAAATAGCCTTACTCGTGAAACTGTCGGAAATGGTTTATTCTCTTTTTTCAGACACAAATGAACATCACACATACGATGCGTGAATACTGTCTGTCCTTCACAATCTAATCAGTTATACCTTTGCATTTCTCTGTATACTGAGACAATAATCATTCCTTAATATGGCTCGAGGCGTTCATATATTTTTTGTCTTTTCCGTGCTTGCAGAGTGTATCCACTATTCTTCATCTGAATTCTAGTAGATGATTTCGTTTGCCACGGATATTTTTAAACTGTCAGTTACTCGGCGCAGGCGATGCACGAACTTTGTAATATCCGTTTTCATTTCGTGGAGCGAAAAACCTTGGGGATCCATGAACGGAAGCCTCAGAAGTTCATCAGCATTTCCACATCGCTGTAACAGTGAAATGTAATGAGTCCAGTTGGATGTTTATATGAATTATCGGAAATTTGTAATAAAGTACGAGTGTATGCTGAAAAGTATAGCCTCCGAATCCTTTTTTATGCGAAAGTACTTCACGCTTTTTAAATAAGACAAACGTTGTTAACATTCTACATCTTTATTCTTCATGTCTACTTACTTGTTTCTCAACAGTCACCCTGGCGACGAACAAATTTCTCCAAACGAGAGACCAGTCTGTTGATACCGTCACTGCAGAATACTTGACTTCGTTGACGGAGCCTCAACTTCACCTCTGCTTGCAGCGCTCCATAACTATTAAAGAAAAGTCTTCCAAAGTGTTTTTTAAGTTTTTGGAACGGAGGAAAATCGGATGGGGCCACGCCAGGACTATATGAAGGTGATCGATGACAGTGAACCCAAGGCGTCGGATTGTTGCAGATATCGCAACGTTCGGGTGTGGTTTGGCATTGTCATGCCAAAGGAGACGGTACTCCACGCGTGGGAGAACGCTTGGAATTCGAAGTTCGATTAGAGCACGTTGTTTTTCAAAAAATGGTTCAAATGGCTCTGAGCACTATGCGACTTAACTTCTGAGGTCATCAGTCGCCTAGAACTTAGAACTAATTAAACCTAACTAACCTAAGGACATCACACACATCCATGCCCGAGGCAGGATTCGAACCTGCGACCGGAGCGGTCGCTCGGTTCCAGACTGTAGCGCCTAGAACCGCACGGCCACTCCGGCCGACCGCTGTTTTTCGTGCAGCGACATTGTTACGTTATACATCGCCATGTTACACGCTGCAATTAGGAGCCCTCTAATGGCAGACTGTTACAAATATGTACACATGAAAAATAAAGATGTAAAATGTCAATAACGTTTTTTTTTTAACTGAAAAGTATTAAGAATTTTCCCATAAGAAATTCGGAGGTAATACATTTTAGCACGCCCTGGCATATATATACATCTGGTCGCTGAAGTGTTCTGGTGGTAAAATTCAACGGAAATATTTGCTTTCATTTCACTTGATTGCATGTCTCGCTGGCGCTGATAAAAGTACACAAACGCCTAATGATGGGCATTTCACACAAACAGTATTTTCGAAGTCACTTGCACGTGCAACTAATTCATCACTTCCAAATATGATTTACTTCTCATAATACTTAATATCACGACAAAAAATTTTCAGAAGTGAACTTACCTCTGTATCAAACAATAATTCTCGAAACAATGACGAAAACTTTGTATGTGTGTGTGTGTGTGTGTGTGTGTGTGTGTGTGTCTACACCTGCCGCCAATGACGCTCAGAAACGGCTACCCTTCCATTTATTGGCGTCACGTTGGTCTGATGCGAAATAACAACGCTCGCCATTAAGCGGTTATGTCAGTACATGCCTCTCAAAGCCCGCACTCCCTCGTTGCAAATTACCAGCAGCGCCCTATCTAGCGTGCGGCACCTCAGTAAGTACTACCATTGTGGCTTTCAGAAACGTGCTTAACGCAGTTGTGTCACTTTGAAGCGAGTTTAATTTGCCGGCTTCCATATCGTATTACATGCAAACCAGGATTAATAAGGTTCTCTACTTTCGTCTGCAGGCGCAAATTCTTGAGTGCTTGAATCTGGGGATAAATGTGTTCCGATGACTTTATTCCTTAACGAGACATTGTGGGAAACGTAAAATATGTCTTAAGATCCACAGCGCCTGACGTCTTAGCTGAAATTCGAAGCTCAAATAATCGCATTCAAAGACGCTCAAAAATTTATGGGCATTTAAAAAGAATTGAAGAAATACGGATTAGAAAGAAAATTTTTAATTACGTTAGTAAGCTGAAGAAACTGTAAGATGGATAGAAGCAGCAAAGAAAGATGCCAACAAAATAGGTGTTACAGAAGAAATAATACGTGACAGGTATCACTTCAGGCTACTGATAGAAAACGCAAACTATGAAGAAGATGAGCCAAAACCTCGACCCAAGAGAATGTGGATAGGTGACCAGAGACGAGCAGTTGGAGATAAAATGAAGTACTGGGAAGTTAGGAAGAAAAAGAAACATAAGTTTTAAGTTTTATGCGGTCCATAGCTGGCGAAATTCATAGATAAAAAAAACATAAATAAAAAATCTTAGGTTCATAGTATTTATATCACTACCAACTGGAAACAACTCGAAAAATTGTCAACATCCTTTTTGCAGCTTAATGACGAACAATCGGTATAATTATAATGTCGCATTTAGACTACATCGATCGCGGTTCAAGTAAGAGCTATTCGGAAACTGCTTAAAACCTTTTTAGATTCACAGCACCCCTGTGCGAAGCCCATGGTATATGCAAACGAACTTTCCGCCCGCTACCGATCACTATTTGCGATACATTTTCTCGTGAATTATTCCGACCGACATTGTCCCTTTGGAAGCCAAATTGTTTCGCCGAAGCGGAACGTTGTGTGTGTTGAGTGCACCTTTCAGCGTGTCATCATATCCTCCCACTGGGATGGGGCACACATGTGTGTTTGCTCCTTAATTAGCTTTACACGGAATTCTGCTTCGCAGCGACGCTAGTGCGTCCCTAGAGAAATTATGTTTATGAATCGCTGATAGCATTTCTGAGTAACGCAATAGTGCAGTATTTCTCTTTACTGTGCGACCACCATTCACACGAAACTTATTCTACGTCTTTTTACGCCTGCCGCCTCACGCACGTTGTCTTAAACAGACGAGTTTAGGGAGATGGCGAGATGAATTGCATTGTCGCTGCTCGCTATTAGCAGCTGCCTGATCACTCGAAGTGTTATTCATTGTCGATTAGAGATAATAGTGTATACATTCCCTAAGATTTACTGCTATGATGAAATATTCGATGATGTACGTGCAGTAGCAGCATTTATTACTTACCATTTCAGCATATTCTCGTTATTTACTAAACAAATTCCATTCGAAGAGAAAACCTGACAAAGATTAAATTGTGAGGGTGAGAGACTGAAATGATCCAAATGAATTGGATGAAATATACTCGGAAAACGAGAGTCCAGTAGAAAGTCTACTTTATGATCTTGGCGTTAAGTGAGAGAAAATTCTTTGACCGTCCAGAATCATCATCCGCAAATAAAGTTCTTATATACAGCAGACGGAAGGAATAGCTCACAGAATACAACGCGACAATGGAAATTTCGAATGTGACAATTTAACACACAAGCAGACTTCAAATAGACGGTAAAATGGAACTACTGTACAAAATTTTAATAACAAAAACTAAATTTGTTCAGCAGACAGTAGCGATTTGTTTTCATGTGCTAATGTGCTACAGCACGTTGTGAATATCTCACAAAAATTATTCCATTTCTCTTCCCATGCGAGATGGAAATTGCCCTGTAATTACAATGGTTTTCTTGAAATACATTCTTGTATACAAATAAAATGGACGAAAACATGTTTTGTACCGCTGTGTCCGCGGTAGCTAGAAACCAGTGTAGAGTCCTCAAATGATGCAGCACTACTCTGAATTCGAGAAGAGTTGGGTTGGGTTGGGTTGTTTGGGGGAGGAGACCAAACAGCGAGGTCATCGGTCTCATCGGATTAGAGAAGGATGGGGAAGGAAGTCGGCCTTGCCCTTTCAAAGGAACCATCCTGGCATTTGCCTGGATCGATTTAGTGAAATCACGGATTTCTACTTCACCATTCTGCGGGAATGTACAGCCACTAGGGTAGCCGAGAGCGCTAAAGCGCAGCTTCCTTGACTCGGGTAGGCGCGCCGGCCCCGGATCTAATCCACCTGGCTGATTAACAGGGCCGGTATGCCGCCAGCCTGGATGGGGATTTTAGGCGGTTTTCCACATCCCACTAGGTGAATACCGGTCTGGTCCCCACGTTCCACCTCATTACACGACTCACAGGCACTATTTCATGGCTTACACTAAATGCAGACAGACGGGGTGCAAAACTTACATAACGGGGCTTTGGAGTGGCAGCAGGAAGGGCATCTGGCTACCCTCTGCAACTAACACTGTCAAATCCATACTAACACGGCCGACCCCACGTGGCAGCGGGATAAAGGTCCAAAGAAAGAAAGAAAGAAAATCCTCGGGGAATGTACTACGATGCTTGAATAGCCAGAGCGTCAAGCGATGGCAGATTGTGCCAAGGCACAGCTCACTGCCCTCTCTCGACGTCATCTTGAAGGAGCTGTGGTGAGTGCATGCACACACGACGTGTTCACACAACAGCATCCGTCTGTGTATCACGTGATAGCGAAACGGCGCCACCGTAAGAGGAATTTCATTAATGTTTTTGCGGCTGTTGGTGGGAAGTGCTTAGATACCCAGCGCGATAAGGGGTTTGCCTCCATGCACATTATGTGAAGCTGTACTCTGAACAACGTCACCATCCTGCCAGCATTGCGATGGTCTCCAGACTCTCCTTTGGCTCAGGTCCTGGGGATGCAATGATGGATCTGCCTGCCAACATCACGGAGGTCGAACTGCACGATGCTATCCAGGCTAGTTCTACGAATAAGTCGCCCAGCCATCACTACCTCGCACTAGAGTTTTATCGCAGATACAGTCCCCTAATGGCACCGGTGTGGACGGAAATTTGCGGAACCTAATATCGTGCAGATCCGAGACGGTTTCCTCCACTGTCTCCTCATCCCCATACTCAATCCTCAGATATAGTCCCCTAATGGCACCGGTGTGGACGGAAATTTGCGGAACCTAATATCGTGCAGATGCGAGACGGTTTCCTCCACTGTCTCCTCATCCCCATACACAACCCTCGCGACACATCTCAGATATGTGATTACCGACCTTGACGTTGCCCAACAGCGACACGAAAATCTTTGCCCGGCTCTTGGCTGCACGCCTTAAACGAACGGCCCGGTACGTGGTTTCCCCTGATCGAACATCTTCGGGAGGTGCCAGTAACATTTGTACTGCCCTCTGTCGCTGTCTAGACATAATCCTGTGCTTCTCCAATAAGACAGCAATAAATTCATCCCTAAGATTCTCGAAAGAATCTATAACTTTTTTCTTTCAATCGTAATCCAGTGTTTATTGAATATTGTATCCACGAAAGCAGACTGGAAAACAGATTCAGCATGTTTTACCAAACCAAAAGGACCCAGGCACATATTAAATTTATTAAAAAAAAGTAGAATGCTGCGCCATCCATCATAAATTTATCGTTTCCATGATTCATTCTCTCTCTCTCTCTCTCTCCCTCTCTAGGCGCTCAGTCAGGAACCGCGCGACTGCTACGGTCGCAGGTTCGTATCCTGCCTCGGGCATGGATGTGTGTGATCTCCTTAAGTTGGGTAGGTTTAAGTAGTTCTAAGTTCTAGGGGAATTATGACCACAGATGTTGAGTCCCATAGTGCTCAGAGCCATTTGAACCATTTCTCTCTCTCTCTCTCTCTCTCTCTCTCTCTCTCTCTCTCTCTCTCACACACACACACACACACACACAAAGCGTGGGTGCCACCAGATTCCTTAAAACACAATGTTGAGGTCGAAGTTGAGCGAATTATGAGAAATCTATATTACTGTTAGCCTACTTGTCCTCGAAATCTCGATAAAGTGTCTCTATATTACATAGTGTTAGTTTCTTGTATACACGTTCCTCTTTTCGTGTTTTCTAATCTTTTTTTTCAGTTGGTTTTCGGCTATCTTCTTTCAACTGGTTAAATTCAGTAACTATTATAAATACACTCCTGGAAATGGAAAAAAGAACACATTGACACCGGTGTGTCAGACCCACCATACTTGCTCCGGACACTGCGAGAGGGCTGTACAAGCAATGATCACACGCACGGCACAGCGGACACACCAGGAACCGCGGTGTTGGCCGTCGAATGGCGCTAGCTGCGCAGCATTTGTGCACCGCCGCCGTCAGTGTCAGCCAGTTTGCCGTGGCATACGGAGCTCCATCGCAGTCTTTAACACTGGTAGCATGCCGCGACAGCGTGGACGTGAACCGTATGTGCAGTTGACGGACTTTGAGCGAGGGCGTATAGTGGGCATGCGGGAGGCCGGGTGGACGTACCGCCGAATTGCTCAACACGTGGGGCGTGAGGTCTCCACAGTACATCGATGTTGTCGCCAGTGGTCGGCGGAAGGTGCACGTGCCCGTCGACCTGGGACCGGACCGCAGCGACGCACGGATGCACGCCAAGACCGTTGGATCCTACGCAGTGCCCTAGGGGACCGCACCGCCACTTCCCAGCAAATTAGGGACACTGTTGCTTCTGGGGTATCGGCGAGGACCATTCGCAACCGTCTTCATGAAGCTGGGCTACGGTCCCGCACACCGTTAGGCCGTCTTCCGCTCACGCCCCAACATCGTGCAGCCCGCCTCCAGTGGTGTCGCGACAGGCGTGAATGGAGGGACGAACGGAGACGTGTCGTCTTCAGCGATGAGAGTCGCTTCTGCCTTGGTGCCAATGATGGTCGTATGCGTGTTTGGCGCCGTGCAGGTGAGCGCCACAATCAGGACTGCATACGACCGAGGCACACAGGGCCAACACCCGGCATCATGGTGTGGGGAGCGATCTCCTACACTGGCCGTACACCACTGGTGATCGTCGAGGGGACACTGAATAGTGCACGGTACATCCAAACCGTCATCGAACCCATCGTTCTACCATTCCTAGACCGGCAAGGGAACTTGCTGTTCCAACAGGACAATGCACGTCCGCATGTATCCCGTGCCACCCAACGTGCTCTAGAAGGTGTAAGTCAACTACCCTGGCCAGCAAGATCTCCGGATCTGTCCCCCATTGAGCATGTTTGGGACTGGATGAAGCGTCGTCTCACGCGGTCTGCACGTCCAGCACGAACGCTGGTCCAACTGAGGCGCCAGGTGGAAATGGCATGGCAAGCCGTTCCACAGGACTACATCCAGCATCTCTACGATCGTCTCCATGGGAGAATAGCAGCCTGCATTGCTGCGAAAGGTGGATATACACTGTACTAGTGCCGACATTGTGCATGCTCTGTTGCCTGTGTCTATGTGCCTGTGGTTCTGTCGGTGTGATCATGTGATGTATCTGACCCCAGGAATGTGTCAATAAAGTTTCCCCTTCCTGGGACAATGAATTCACGGTGTTCTTATTTCAATTTCCAGGAGTGTACATTGTTTCTTCCAGAAGGGGATGCTCCGTCTTTCTTTTCAGTGTACACATTAATAATCTCATTGACACTAAGTCTTTTGCCACTGAAATCATGCGTTTTGTTGCATAAAAAAGATTGTGAATATTTGTAATTACCATTTTAGCAGAAGGAGAGTGAGGACCTGAATTTCAGTGTTTCTAATCTGTGGAGAATGCTTTTTATAGATTTATTGAGTTCAGATATTTATGTTTCATCTGTGTCTGAAGTACTTTAGCTTGTAATGGAGCTGTTATTTTTCTAGCTTTGATTTACCATATTTTTTCCGTGAAAACTTTTGCTGTTTAATCAGGGGCTCATAAAGGAAGACAATAGTTTAATTTAATCTTGCTACTGTTGTTTGCTTAATCAGTTCAGTCGATGAGTCCGAAGGATCTTTTCAGTAGTAGTTTCACTACAGCCATAATTTTCATTATCACTAGAACTAGGTTGCACATGTGCTTGAATATCTTGTGTCGAGCAAGCAGCAATACTAGCTCTTTCAGTTGTTAATTTAATTCTTCAGCTAAAATACCATTGTATAGGTCTGGGATATCATAGCTTTCCATAATTTCTGGCGTTAGCTTTCGAAGAGATTTAACATATGCTGTTTTGTGGTAGGATAATTCCATGGGATTGGAGCAGCGGTGATTTACATAAAGTGTCTGTTCCATTTTACCCTGTGTAAATCAGTGATGGGAGGGGAGGTCGTTTATTATAGCACAAACGTTTTATCTAACCATTTATCTTGTAGTTAAATGTAGCGTTTCGTACCTTAAAGTATTAAATTTGATATGAAATTAACTAAAAAGTATTGTACACTCACTTTATACGGTTCTCATCCGCGTGACATTCACGTCTGGCAAAGAGCTAACATGAATCTTCCTGGCAGATTAAAACTGTGTGCCAAGCTGAGAATCGAGTTCGGGAACATTGGCTTTCGTGCTCTACTGACTGAGCTACTCAAACACGACTCGTGACCCGTACTCACTGCTTCGCTTTCGCCAGTATCTCATCTCCTACCTTTCAACCTTTACAGATGCTCTCCTGGAAAAAGATGCAGGATTGTCTCTTCTCGAAAAAAGGCTTATCCTGGGGGATGTTTCCAGAATGAAATTTTCAGTCTACAACTCAGTGTGTGCTGATATGAAACTTCCTGGCAGAGTGTAGCTTGCACGCGAAATGCAAAGGTCCCGAGTTCGAATCTCTGTAGGATACACAGTTTTATTCCACCGGTAAATTTCATATCAACAAACACTTTGTTGCAGAGCGAAAATTTCGGTTCTGAAAGAAGTAACATGCTTAGGTCAGGGGAACAAAAGAAGGTTGATGGTTTACTCACGGTCTTAGCCTCCCACTTGCCAGCATCCTCTGACAGTGAAACATAAACAGCAGTAAATCGACATCTTCGTCGTGATTCATGGTCTTTACGTAATATGGCGTAGCGCAGTCAGCGGGTATTGTCGTTTGTACTTGCTTTTTATTTTTTTAGTAATATAGTTTTTAAATCAAATGCTGAATATCGTGGCATTATCTTTATTTCATTTAAAAGTGTATCTTTCAGAAAAATATGAAGCATAATAAAGTACATTACATTCAAGTTCTAAAAATACTGCATGAGTATTACGTCAAACTAAACAATATTACCTTCATTTTGATTTTCATTTGACAATTTTATCTTGAATAGTTTCTGAACTACGAGTTTCGTGTGATTTTATTTATTTGATAACTTTGACTCTTATAAGTACGGAAATGCTTCTTTATCACAGCTGCTACTTTGCAAAAGATCCTAACTTAACGTCTAGTTTAGATAGTAAAAAATAGAATCTACGGCAGGTTTCCTGCTGCCCGAATTGAAATGGAAGAGGACATACCTAGAGCTTTCAAACAAGAAATCTCATCAGTCGCTTTGAAGGTCGAGTCAAGAAGCACTAGTCCAATAAAGGGAAGTTAATACCTTAGTAGACGGCAAACAACATGCTCTAGACGTATTTTAGACATTCAACGAGCATACGATACTTTCTGGAGATACTATTACATACTTCAGATGCATGAATGTATCCACAGTGATCACCTCCCCCGCATAATTAGAGCCTATCCCAAAAAGCCCTGTATTGTATACAGAGTCAGGAATCACCTTTCAGAGAAGTTCCCCTAAAAGAACAGCGTCGCTCAGATTGTTTCGTGCGGTGCTCAATGCTATACCGTCCAAAGTCAAAAACTCCGGTTCAGCCCCAAGCTAGCGCAATAGTTGAAAAACTGGACTGGTAGCCGAGTGGACGGTGGTTTAGATATCTGCCCGGCCACCCATACTTGGATTTCCCTTGAGTTCCGTAAATCACTTCAGTAGACGACCGGAATGGGTCCGTTTCATAGATTAGGACCACCTTTCTTTCCCGCACTTCTCCAGTCACAGCTCGTGATCTGTCGATAGGATTTAAACGCTAATCTCCCGTCTCTCCAGTTAATCATTTCTGTCTGTAGCCGGTTATCCGCATTTCTGTGCATCTTGTAGAGTGGCATCTACAGGTTTCAACCGTAATGAACGCTTAAAACACGTCGAAGAAAAAATCGTATGCATTTAGTTTTACATTTGTCGCCCTGATTTTAATCTTACACAGTTACGACTACGGGATATCATCCTTGATTTCAAAAATTCATTGACATTTTAAGGGCCTTACCTTCGATCAGGAACTTACGTAGCCGATTTGCCTACGAGAGGCTTCAAACGGTAAATTTCAAATGCCGTTCCATGGCAGTGCTGTCCCAAACAAGAGTGGTAAGTCATCAGAAGAGACACACTTCTATCGAAGTACGGATAACATGTACGTCGCAGTGTGGAAGTGAAATGATGCGAGTACTGGAAGGATACTCCAAAACTGAAGTACATGGGACAGTACGATTGTTGCGGGCAAGTCTAAATCGCACACAAATTCACCGTGAAGTTCTGGCAGTGTATAAACGAAATGCAATGTTCCGTCCAGCCGCAGTGAAACGGTGCCAACAAATCGACCAAGGCCACACAGACATGTGTGATGCTGATCGAAAAGTAAGACCATCGACTTCGATCACAGACAAAAATTTCTAGGAAGTGATTCGCAAAATCGCAGATTTTCCGATGATGAAGACGTCCACACAGCAGTTTTCCAATGGCTCCGTGTTCAAGGAGTGAATTTTTATCGTCGAGGAATTGAATTAGTGGTAGAGCGTTCCTACCATTGTTAACAGAGTCTTGGTGATCGTGTTAATAAATTGTGTCACGTGTGTGTGAAATGTACTGCTGCGTTCAATAAAAGGTTACTTGGTCTGCCACAATACTGTGTAACGTACTCTTTGAGGTCCCCTCGTAGTAGGAATATAAAAGCACTGGAAGCCACTGAATATTCTCAAACCTCAGATAAAGACCTTTTGCAATTTAGCATTAGCTACATTTGGTGCAGTCCTGGATTATGTGTGCGTAATATAGGGTAAATGTGACTTCAATAACTGAACTGCTCGACCCAGTTCACCGTGAGGACGACGCGTTAGCTACGGTGGGCTATAGGATCAGCCCTATGTCCAACTTAGCCACTAGACTCGGTCGTCCCCACTAGCCGCCAATGGGTATCCATGCTGCAAACGCCTGCTAGATAATGTCATATCCGCAGTCATCCACTTTCTCTGACGCTGACTGTGATCGCGTGGAGCATAGCTGTGTAAAACACCTACATCAAGTCAGAATGAATCAGTGTGCGGGATTTCATACAAAATGGTGAATGAAATGAGGTGGCCCTCAGCTATGTATCCTCTGACTGACTCAAAGTTGCAATATCAAAAGTTTTGGCTGGTTTCATTGTCTAGGGGCTGGGATACTTAGTTGCCACATTAAAAGTCAAATACTGCTGAGTCTACAATATGCAATAAGAATACACACATGAATCGAATGGTGCGACCACTCGCAAACCGCTCCACACTCTCCAAGTCTCTGCCGCGACCGTGCGTCCGTCGCGCCGTCACGTCCAGCACTCCCCTATCCTGTCCCGTACTCCCCAAACTCCCTTCCATTCACTTCGATAGCCGCCTCCCTTAGTAACGAGCGCTGTGATTGGCTAGACTCGTTCCCTCCACGTCTCCATGCTAACGTACACTCACAAACGTAAAACACTTTCTAAATATTGGATTTTCATTTAAATAACTTGAAATTATATAAATATTCCTACGGCTGGACCATAAACACGCTCTAACACACATTATTAGATACATAAACAAATTAAATAAACATGTATCAAAGGAATACAACAAAAGGTAGGCCAGTACCCTAATGTCTCTGTGCTTTCTATAACACAGAAGTATTTAACTAATTATTTCTTCATGCATAGTATATATCGGACATAAACAAAGATGTAGATGAAAAAATATAAGCATGCTGCTACCGTTTTTTCGTGTCACTGTGGAGAACTTATGGCCTGACGCGATCGATAGTGATAGGCCACTTTGACCTACAATAACTCATGTATTATTCAAGTTACATGCCTGTAATTCATTCCAATTTAGGTTTACACGAATAGCTTTCTAAAGACACGGCGATTGACAAAATCGGATGAAGCGTTTATATTTTGGAAATTCGTTGCTGGGTGTTACTTGTATAACCCTCAGATATTAAACTTTAAACTAATAAAGATATTGAAAATCTGATTAAACCATCAGAATCGTCGTGCAGATAATGGTAATGTACATGTTTCTTTTTGAGGTTTCATGATTCAACTGGCTACTATTAATTTATATACGAACTGTGAAATGTCTGCCATTAAGGTTTCACAAAGTCCGCCATCTTTGGCCCTCCCGGCGCAAAGCGTCACCAAGGGATACCCAGCCACGTGCTCGATGGACCACGTGCTCCGGCCATTGTGAGGCACCACGCGGATGCTAACGAGCTGGGCCCTGCCGCGCGGCCCGAGCGGTGGCCGCCAACTCTGAACTTAGAATATTTCCAGGACGCCGCAACTCGCCCGTTGCCTCACACAGTGTCCGGCGGCTCTGAAGCTGGCAAGACATGATAATCTCAGGACGATATTCCCCGCCTTGACTGCTGATAAGGCCCAGTTTTATTTTAGATTTCACTGTGTGCAGAAAGTCTTCTATTCCAGGCAATACTTTTAAGATTAAATTTAACAATATTTTAAGTAAGTAACGCAAAACCATAGGCTGCGCAGATGAGTCGAAACAGGATGACACGGATGGTTGCTGGACCATTTTCCTCAACTGCATTGTCAGGTTAAGACTGCCACGATACAAGTGATTAATGCTGAAACAAACAACAGCGGATGAGAAATGACCACGTACAAAAATTCAACAGCTGAGAAACCTGCACACTTCGAAAAGCACCTAACACCAACATAAAACCGACGGAAGCGTGAGTCCAAAGCATCCATGTAGCCTTTCTCCTATTGCAATGACAGGCAGCGTTGTATCTGTTCCGTATCAGGCAAAGTGGGAATTGAGAGCAGTGAAATTACAGATACAGCAACCATGGAACATGGGTTTTAAATTGCATAAACCACTGAACAAACCCTCTTTTTACACATCCACGTAAACATCTTCCACCTGCGAATTCCAGTTTCACACACGGCGCGTTCACTGTCTTTCTTAACGAAAGGTTTATTTTAAATCATAGCATCATATCAGAATACTGATATTATCTACAATTTTTGGACACTACGAAGAAGGTACAGACACTTATCAACCAGAACATTGTGACCATATTCCAGGTGTGATCGATCCGGTTCAGATCTGGCGAGTTGGAGGAGGGGGAGGGCAAGTGGGAGGGGAGCACATCAATTGGAACTCGCCACTGTGTTCCTCAAATCACTCCATCACATTCCTGCTCTTGTGACTTGGCGCGTTACCTTGTTGAAAAATACCACTGCCGTCGGGGACATGATCATCATGAAGGGGTGTACGTAGGCTGCAACCAGTGTACGATACTCCTTGGCCGTCGCGGTGCCTTGCACGAGCTCCATTGTACCTTTGTATGCCCACGTGAATGTTCCCCAGAGCATATAGGAGCCACAACCAGCTTCTCTCTGTCCCACACTACAGGCGTCAAGGAGCTGTTCCTCTGGAAGACGTTGGATTCGCGCCCTCCCTTCGGCGTGATGAAGGAGGTATCGGGATTCATCAGACTATGTAACGCTCTGCCGCTGCACCAACGTCCAGTGCCAATGGTCACGTGCCCATTTTAGTCAAATGGTTCAAATGGCTTTGAGCACTATGGGACTCAACTGCTGAGGTCATTAGTCCCCTAGAACTTAGAACTAGTTAAACCTAACTAACCTAAGGACATCACAAACATCCATGCCCGAGGCAGGATTCGAACCTGCGACCGTAGCGGTCTTGCGGTTCCAGACTGCAGCGCCTTTAACCGCACGGCCACTTCGGCCGGCCCCATTTTAGTCGTACTTGGCGATGTCGTGGTGTTGACATTAGCACACGCCTGGGTCATCGACTGCGGAGGCCCATCGTTAGGAGTGTTCGGCGCTCTGACACATTTATTCACTGCCCAGCGTTAAAGTCTGATGTTAGTTCCGTAACAGTTCACCGCATGTCCTATTTTTTACCAGCCTGCCCAGCCTACGACATCGGTAATGATGAGAGACCGCCCAATCCCACGACTTCTGGACGCGGTTTCACCTTGGTTTCGCCACGTGTTGAAGACACTCAGCACAGCCATCCTCGAACACCCGACAAGTCGCGCAGTTTCCGAAATGCTCGTACGGAGCCTCCGGGTCATCACTATCTGCCCTCTTCAAACTCAGATAGATCGCGGGCCTTCCCTATTGTAGAGACGGACAGCACGCTCACCTATACTACATGCATCGTGCGTGTGTCTGACTAGCGGTCAATCCTCGTCGGGTAACGCTGCTATTGCCTGGATTGGTTTATATCGATAGTACGTCAGTGGTCATAATATTCTGTCTGATCAGTATAGTTCCCTAAAGAACAACCGAAGTTCCTTCAACATCAGGGCAAAGAAGTTGCGTCCATTAACCACGCAACTAAATACAAGGGAAAGGTGAAAAATACGCTTGCTAATACTGAAAGACTGCTTTATTTTCACTGTAGTCAAAACGTTGTAATTCTGTCAGCGACGGCAAAGGACTTGGAAGGCCAATTGAACGGAATAAAGATAGTCTTGAAAAAAGATTATTAGTTGAATATCAATAAAAGTAGAATAAGGATAATGAAATATAGTCGAATTAAATCAGGCCTTGCTGAGGGAATTAGGTTAGTAAATTGATGACTTTTTCTATTTGAGTGGCAAATTAATTGACGATGACGGAAGTAAACAGGTTTTTAAAATGATGAGTATAAAAAGGTTTTCTGAAAAATAGAAATTTCTTAACACCGAATATAAATGTAAACGTTAGGAAATCGTTCCTGAAGGTGCTGCTGCAGAATAAAACTGAATATTTGGTGGGTAGATCAGATTATTAATGAGAAAGCGCTGAGTCGAACTGAGGAGAAATTTCTGGCACTGAGAGAAGGAATTACTTGCCAGGATCCAGTCTGTGGCAATGAGGTGGAGTCAGTACATTACAGGAAGAAACGAGGTGAAATCAAGGCTTGAGAACGATGAGCCGGTTCAAATGGCGTAGGTTGCAGCAGTTAAGCAGAGTCTGAGAGTCTTACACAGGCCAGGCTACACTAGCGCCGAGAGCTGCATTAAACCAGGCTTCGAACTGAAGACCACAACAACGACAAGAAGTCATACACCTTTAAAATTCTTCCTATCTGCAGCTGCCATCACTGAAAAGTTTCCTGGTCATTAGTTTATTGAGATGTGGAAATAGGTAGAAGTAAGAAAGCGCGAAACCTAGTGAATACGCTATATGTTACAACTATGTAAATGGACTGAACGAAAAGTCTCACGGTAACGTACATTTATTGCGCAGCCAACCTTTACATCTCAGAGTAGTAATTGCAGCCCAAGTCCTCAATCATTTGTTTGACTATTCCGATCTTTGTCTTCCTCTACAGTTTTCACCATCTTTAGCACCATCTAGTAGCGTGGAAGAAATGCCCTGACGTCTTAACATATGTCCTATCATCCTCTTCTTCGTCTCGTCAATGTTTCCCATTTATTCCTTTCTTCGCCCATTCCGCAAAGAATCTCCTCATTTCTTATAAGATAATTTTCAACTCTTTCTGTTGTACCACATCTCAAAAGCCACGATTCTCTTCTTTCTAGTTTTCTCATAGATCATGATTCACTAGCCTACAATGCTGTGTTTCAAACATACAATCTCAGAAATTTCTTCCTTAAATCAAGGGAGATTTCTAATAGTGATAGAATTCTTTCGACTAAGAATGCCGTCTTTGCTTGTACTGAACTGATTTTTATGTTTTCCTTACTTCGTTCGTCATTTGCTTCCAAGGTAGCAAAATACATTAACCACATATATTTCGTGGTCCCCAATTTCAGTGATAAGTTTACCGCTAATCTCATTTCTACTGCTCCTCTAATTTCTTGGTTCATCGCTCTTAATCCATATTTTGTACTCATTCCATTTAAAAGATCGTGTAATTCCTCTTCATTTTCACTAAGGAGAGCTATGTCATCAACGAATTTCTTCAGTTGTGTTATCATTCATGAAACTTACTTCTGTTTATCTCACTGCTTGTCCGATGTGTAGATTGAACAGTAGGATCGTAAGAATACATCACTGTCATATGTCATTTTAATTCCAGCACTTAGTTCTTAGTCTTCGACCCTTCTTGTTCTCTCTTGGTTGTTGTTCACATAGCATACTGCTGTGCAGTCAGTGCCAAGTAACATAGCTCGATGAAACTTGAACCATATACACAAAGCACTGTGCAAAAGATAAATGAGAGAAATACAGTTTTCCGTAATTCTTTCACGAAAGAAGACGAAGTAAATAATCCAGAATTCGAAACCAGAACAGCTGTTAGCACAAGTGAGATAAAAGTAGATATCTTAGGTGTTGCGAAAGAACTCAAATCACTTAAGAAAGGCAAGTCTTCCGGTCCAGGTGGTATACCAATCAGGTTCCTTTCAGAGTATGCAGACAATAGCGCCTTTCTTAGCAACCATATACAACCGCTCACTTGACGAAAGGTCTGTTCCTAAAGACTGGAAAGTAGCACAGGTCACACCAATATTCAAGAAAGTAAATAGGAGTAACCCATTTAATTACACACCCATATCACTGACCTCAATTTGCAGTAGGATTCTGGACCATATACTGTACTCGAACATTATGAATCACCTTGAAGAAAATTACTTATTGATACATAACCAACACGGAGTCAGTAAATATCGTTCTTGTGCAACGAAGCTAGCTCTTTATTCCCATGAAGTAATGAATGCTGTCGACAAGGGATCTCAGAGCGATTTACAGAAGGCTTTTGATACCGTTCCTCACAAGCGACTATTAATCAGATTGCGTGTATATGGAGTATCGTCTTAGTTGTGTGACTGGATTCGTGATTTCCTCTCAGAGAGGTCACAGTTTGCAGTGAAAGACGATAAATCAACGAGTAGAACAGAAGTGATATCTGGCGTTCCGCAAGGTAGTGTCATAGGCCCTCTGCTGTTCCTGATTTACATAAATGATCTAGGTGATAATCTGAGCAGCCCCCTTAGATTGTTTGCAGACGACCCTGTAATTTACAGTCTAGTAAAATAATCAGACGATCAATCCTAATTACAAAATGCTAGAGAGAATTTCTGTATCGTGCGAAAAGTGGTAACTGGCACTAAACAAAGAAAAGTGCGACGTCATCCACAAGGGTACTAAAAGAAATCCGATAAATAAAATCGCACAAATCTAAGGGCTGTCAATTCGATTAAATACCTAGGAATTACAATTACGAGCAACTTAAATTGGAAAGACCACATAGATAATATTGTGGGGAAGGCGAAAAAAAGACTGCGCTTTGTTGGCAGAACACTTAGAAGATGCGACAAACCCACTAAAGAGACAGCCTACATTACACTTGTCCGTCTTCTGTTGGAATAATGCTGCGCGGTGTGGGATCCTTACCAGGTAGGATTGACGGAGCACATCGAAAGGGTGCAAAGAAGGGCACCTCGTTTCGTGTTATCGCGCATTGGGGGTGAGAGTGTCACTGATATGATACCCGAGTTGGGGTGGCAGTCACTGAAACAAAGGCGGTTTTCTTTGCTGCGAGATCTATTTACGAAATTTCAATCACCAACTTTCTCTTCCGAAGGCGAAAATATTTTGTTGACACCCACCTACGTAGGGAGAAAAGATCATCATAATAAAATAAGAGAAATAGAACGGAAAGATTTATGTTTTCCTTTTTCCCACGCGCCATTCGATAGTGGAATGGTAGAAAAGTAGTACGAAAGTGGTTGGATGAACCCTCTGCCAAGTACTTAAGTGTGAATTGCAGAGTAACTATGTAGATGTAGATGTAGATCCCCAATGAGACGAACAGAGATCACGCTTTTATTCGAAAATAATAATTGCGCTGAAGTCACAGCGATTCATGGTGGTTTCTGGACATTACAAAATGCGAAACGTGGTTCTTAACAGGGTGCGTGATCACCACCGACGGTGATGCATACTCTACAACGTGTTCCCATGCTGGCCACAAGGTTACTGAGTAGTTTTTGTGGCAGAACGTTCCATTCCTCCACCAGCGTGATTGGCAGTTGCTGGATGGTCGATGGTGCTTGCGGACGTCCTGCAATACGACTCACCAACGTATTCGATACGAGCTCTATAGGATTTTAGTCGGGGAACGCGCAGACCAGTGCATTTACCGAATATTCTCCCGTTCCAAATATTTCTCCACCTACGCTGTTCAACGCGGTCGCACATTGTCGTCCATAAAAATCAAACCAGAGCCGAATGCGCCTCCCAACAGACGCCCATAGAGAAGAAGTGTAGTGTCATAATAATTTTGACCAATGAATGTACCGTGTTCAAAGATTTAGAGGCCACTACGCCCATGCAACATTATGCCGACCTATACCATAACACCTCGGCCATCAAAAGGGTCATTTTCGACAATGCTGGCTGTGTCTTCATATAGGAAATGAGCACTGAATGAATTTAATTGAAAGAATCCAATCCGTCAGTTACCGAGCGAATCGTAAATTTAAAAGGTGCTTCTCGGGTGAAGTAACGTGTTATGGATCTAAGATAAATTCCGCAGATATTATAAGTGTTCCAGCATAAACATCATTCTGTATATGATGCAATTTGACTGCGTGGTAAAAGTTCCTTCGGCAGTTAAGTTCGGCTGCTCCGGGCATCTAACAGGTACGAGGGTGAGTCAAATGAAAACCTTAAATTTGTAATAACAAATCGAAATTTCGCGCCGTTATTCTGTTAAGTTGATAAGCGTGCTACAAACAGCGTGCAGAATGGCCTGTAGGTGGCAGCATAGCGCAGATGCATACATACCGTCGCAGTGTCAGTATAAAGATGGTCGCCCCACTTGCGACTTGCACCAGGGAAGAACAGCGTTCTATTATTCGGATTTTGCGTAGTGAAGGTGTGAAACCTATTGAAATTCATCGATGAATGAAGGTTCAGTACGGTGATGCATGTTTGTCACAGCAGCAAGTCTACGAATGGAGTAGGAAGTTCGCAAATGGTGCGACTTCAGTGGAAGATTCTCCTCGTCCAGGTCAGGCACAACGAGTTGTGACTCCACAGAACACTGCAGCAGTTGAAGCCATAGTGAAGGAAAACCGCCGAGTGACACTGAATGAAATTGCAGCATGTTTACAGATTAGTCATGGGTCAGCACACCACATTGTGCATGATGTGCTCCAGATTCACAAAGTGTCTGCAAGATGGGTGCCACGGCAGCTGACTCCTGAAATGGGAGAACGACGTGTTGGTGCTTTTGAAGAACTTCTTCGGCGCTTTGAACGAGAAGATGGGGGCTTCCTTGGAAGAATCGTTACTGGGGACGAAACCTGGATTTACTTCCACCAACCGGAAACTAAGAGAGTGAGCAAGGATTGGCGCCATTCCTCATCACCAAAACCAAAGAAGTTTCGAACAGAACCATCAGCAGGGAAGGTTATGCTGACACTCGTTTGGGACGAAAAAGGCGTCATTTTGGAGCATTACATGCCTAGAGGGACCACTGTCACCAGTGCATCATATACAGATCTCCTAAAAAATCATCTGCGGCCTGCAATCAAATCAAAGCGACGTGGATTGCTGTTAGCAGGTGTCCTTTTGCAACATGACAAAGCAAGGCCCCACACGTACAACAGTTGCAACAATCACAACCTGCATTTTGAGTGTCTTCCTCATCCATCATACTCACCAGACCTTGCCCCAAGTGATTTCCATATGTTTGGACCACTCAAAGACGCAATGGGAGGAAAGAAGTTCCGTTCTGATGAAGAGGTACGCCACGCGGTGCATGAGTGGTTGCGCGGACTACCAAAAGAATTTTTCTAAAGGAATTATGCACTTTGTAAGCGCTGGAGGACTTGCATTGAGCGTGGAGGAGGTTATGTTGAAATGTGATACAGCTTTTTACCACCTCTGCACAATAAATAATATTCTAAAAAATATTTAAGGTTTTCATTTGTCTCACCCTTGTATAACAGAATATTCCACAACAAATCTAAGAATCAACAGTTCCCCGAACTTCACACAGCGAGTAATAAATTTAAAAAAAAACTGATCTGCAAACAATTAAAAGTAAACATCACACAGTCACACATATCCTCTCAGTATGTAAAAAAAGAATCGCTGAAATAATTTAACAAATAAATTCTGCGTATCTCAGCATTAACTTCGATTATCGCGGCCTGGCACAAATAAAATAAAGGTTAGTCAGTAACGAATACAGACCAAAGGCCGACTACTACAATAGTCTTCATGTTTTCTTCTGCTACATCCGTCATCCAGGTACCTCTCTCCCTGAAGCGTGCAGCTGGGTGCTGACTCGGTATCCCTTAATCGTCGAGAAAATGTAGCAAATTTCCGCACAATGATTAATAAACGCTTTTATTTCCACGCTCTACCTTCCTCTAATCACTCAGCAAACGTTTTCAACACATCATTCTAGTTTTACGTTTTGAATTAATGCTTTGCGTGGCAATAAAAGGGCGAATGCAAACGGGCCGTGATGTGCTGAAAATATTTTTTTCTCCTCCATTGACATTTCCCTCTCCTCCCGTAGAACAGGCACAGTTTGGACTGTCAGAGACAACACCTTTATCTGCGCCTCACCCAGAGCGATATAAAATGTGGAAAGTGGTTTAAAACATTAAAACAGTGTTAAATGATGTTTAGTTCGTAAACTTAAATAACGATGATTTTCTTATAGATTAGAACAATAAAATCCGATTCCTCACAATTCCACGATAAAACCTCATGTCTACCACTGATGGTTTACGTTGTTGAGGATGCTGGTAATGCACGATTTGAGACAATCAGGGGTAAGGGCAGATTTGTAGGTGGATTTGTTGATGTTGAGTATAGAGTGAGCGTTAGGCTATATGGATTTTTGTTGGAGAATATTTTGGGAAAAAAGATGGATAGAACTGATAGGTAAGATTGGGAACGTGATTAAAGTTTCGAAGGGACAGATGTATATGTGTAAGATTAGAGGTATATGTTGTTTAAGCCCGACGGAATACGAAGGTTGGAAATCATGGATCAAACGGATGGGTGGTTGCTGTCAAGTCTTCAGGAAGTATTAGAAATTCGAAGATGTTCAGAATGAGAGAACAAATGGGGGTGGGGGAAATTAATAAGTTAAAATATTCGGTTGTGAGATGATAGCAGAACGCAAAAATCAGTTCATAGCGCGTGGTGTTCGTTGATTTGAGGAAAGTGACAGGATTTTGTTGGAGTGGAAAACAAGGTGGCATCGGATAAGAGAGGGTAGGTTGGTTGAAATCTTTGTACATGTGAAAGATAGAGGGATGCATTCCCAATGTTTGGTAGGTTACCAGTTTTAGTCTACTGTGATATTTCCGTCGTATGGTCAGTAGGTGGAATTTACATATTACTGTGTGGCCAAGGATTAATGTAAGGTATTACAGACTATTAGTCAAACGAATAAGACGGTTCTAAAAGGGGAAATAAAAGTCGTGATGGTTGAAGCTGTGCAATGTTCGTCCTCTGTTATTGTCTATGTCATGTAAGGCTTAATCCTGAAGAGCCATTGGTTGCACGAAGAGGTAGGTAGATTAAGACAGAGTTGGCAAGATTTTTGAGATTTTTGGGAGGTAGAGTATAGAATTAGTAGGGTGGGGTCATCAGGGTATTGGAGGGTGGGGGGGGGGAGCTTAGGAGGATAACGGTTAGGTATACGAACAGCCTTAAGGATATACAAGAGTGGAGATAGACATAGATAGATAGATAGATCGAGGTAGAGAGAGAGCGGGGGGGGGGGGGGGGAGAGAAGAGAGTCTTGGAACCTACCTGCATGAACATGGAAAATGAACACTCCTTATAAATCTTCACCAGTTTCGAATAACTTCACAATGATGATAAAACGTCTGAAAAACACTCTCTTATGATGGTATGGTAAATTAGCGATTCTGCCTGAATGGGACCAACACAGCATTACCGCAAAAAAAAACCTTTTTGGAAGGCCTAACTTTTATTATTGCAGAACATGTCTCATCGGTACAAATACAAAATTTCGTCGATATCAACACCACCTCTGTGTGAGGCTGAGAAACATGGTGTTCAGGTTTTTGGTAGAATATTATTTCCCAAAAGCCTTGTTCCGATGTCTTCAGCCAACTTGCAGATATTAGGGGTAAGGATTGGGGTGGGAAGTGTTCCCCTGGAAATTGTGATAGGACCGCTATTATGTTCTATATACATAAATGAACTGAAGGACAGGGGATGCAGCAATCTGCGATTACTTGCTGGTGATGCTGTGGCGTACGGAAAGGTGTCGTCGTTGAGTGACTGTAGGAGGATACATGATAACTTGGACAAAATTTCTAGTTGACGTGATGAGTGGCAGCTAGCTCTAAATGTAGAAAAATCTAAGTTAATGCAGATGAGTAAGAAAAACAATCCTGTAATGTTCGAATACAGCATTAGTAGTGCGCTGTCATGTGGAGCATATAGCTTGCAGCAACGTTGTAAAGCAATGTAAGAAGTATTCTAGGGAAGACGAATAGTCTTCGGTTTATTGGAAACATCTTAGGAAAGTGTGGTTGATATCTAAGTCAGACACCATATAGGACGCTTGTGCCATCCAGCCGTGAGTACTGCTCGAGTTTTTGAGGTGGTATTGAATGAAGACATTGAAGCAAGTCAGAGGGTGCTAGATTTGTTATCAGTGAGTTCGCGCAACATGCAATAATTATGGAGATGCTTCGGGAACACAAATGGCAATCCCTAGAAAGAAGGCAACGTTCTTTCCAGGGAACGCTATTGAGAAAATTTAGGGAACCAGCATTTAAAGCTGACTGCAGAACGATCCTACTGCTATCAACGAACGTTTCACGTAAGGATTACGAAGATAAGAAAAATTAGGGCTCGTACAGAAGTATAAAGACAGTCGGTTTTCCCTCGCTCTATTTGCAAGTGGAACAGGAAAGGAAATTACTGGCAGTGGAGCAGGGTATAGGTCGCGCAGGATACGGTGGCCGAAGCGCAGTGACTAGTTTCCTACCAAAATGCTGGGCGAGTTCATTTGTTTGTTCAGAAGGGGCCGAAAAGCGCTTGTCATCTTTCAGCCGTTCGGAAATGACAGACTCGACACCCTCGCCCTGCAACCTGTCTCAAACGATTTTACATAAACTATTCGATAAAGAAATTTCATTTTTGCTTTACTTGTAGCTTTATATGTCAAGTTCATTATGATGTGACAATCATTTCATTAATGGTCACAGTTACTGGGATATTTACGTGTAAGTGAGACGCTGCGTGAAATTCGAAAAGTTTGCAATGAATAATAGGGGACGACATGATTTTGCGTCTGGTGCGTATTACATAATATATTGCTGCATCTGAAATTTAGCTAACGTATTGAACTTTTCTTTAGATATGGTTGGAGGTCTCTATCTGTCACCAATCACGAGAAAATTGATCTGACGTAGCACACCCATTTACGATCGCGCCGCGCCAGCGATGAAGTCAGAGTGAAATACTCACAATATTCCTCATATTTCATAAACGGTTTGAGATATCGAAATATGAGTTTGGCCAATGACAGCACACAAAGAGGAGAGTATTTTGCCATATGGTTGTTGTGCAAAACTTCGTTATCCGCCGTGTTATTCCACTAACTACACACTTTTCTGATAAAAGAATGTAATTTTTAAGGGCCATCGATAACTGTTGAAACGAGAAATGCTATGGTTTTTGTAACAAGATAACTGAAGTCATTACATGTTTATTTTGTAACGAGGATGTGCTTTTTCGTAAGATACTGACCTTACTTTTCCTCATTTCCTCACTTTATAAATCACCATTTCAGAATTCTCTCGCAATTGTGTCTGCACAACATGTTACTGCGGTGAGGCTGTGTAAAATCCGCTGAGTTTTGGCAAAAGAAGCAAATTTTATCATGGCAACGAGAGAAATGTTTAGGTTTTACTCAAAATACCCCTCGTGACTCTTCTCTGAAAGTTACAAATGGTTAACAAACCAGGCGAAATAAATAGCTGCATTCTCGACAGAATTCTTTTTAGATACTTTTGAATGGTCACCGTGCAAGTGTGGGTGGGGAGGAGCCCGGCTTAATGTTTACCAAAAATGTGAGTGTTGGCTTCTGTTTAGAATGGCACTTCCCCTCCAGTGCTCGTAATTTCCCCTACAGCGCTCTGTGCGACCCCCACCACTGCCGCTCTCCCCAGGCTTCCCCACCCGACTGCACTTCTAGCGGCCACTACATTTTGCGCGCACTGTACAATCCGCCCCGCACCGTACAGTGGTTTGCGATGTAAGTACGTAGACGTATATGTACTTTAATATGAAACGCCTCACCCTTATTCGTGATTCAGAATAGCAGCTTTTTTATTACCATCGAACAGTCTACGCCCTGTGCTCTTTATTTCAGAAACGTGGATATCTGAGTGTGGCACTGAAGTCTACGTACAGCTTGGTGTGTTGTAACAGTGCGTACACTGCTTGTGTGAGGTCTGAGGACTGCAACTGTGTGCCTTTAGCAGGCGGTGCTCTGCGAAGATGGCGGCGGTGGGGCCGTACCCGCTGCCGCCCCCGGGGACGGCTCTGGTGTCACGGCTCCTCAACCTGCTGCAGCGCTGAGCCGACGACGCCCGTACTGCCACACGCTTCTGACCCGACCGGGGCGTTCCTAAGGGACGCCGTCGCACTCACACGTCTTACCAGGTTCTCACGCACGGCTCGCTGGTTGTGGGACACGGGAGGTGCTAACCCTGGTCTGGTGCCTGCTTCACTAACAAAGCGGTGGCGGTTTTGGGATCATTTCGACAGCTGCTATTCAAATATGCTTACGGCGAATCACACATTTTAGCAGTGATGCTGCAAGGTCTTAGCAGCGAAAGAGTGAATCTTTGGAGATCGTATCACCTCCATTATCCTACCAGACTACACTACCCAAACAACTCGCATTTTTATGATATATTTCTTTTTCCACTCACCACCCGACGCTGACATCCGTCTTTTAATGTTTTGCGATAATTTCGTCATCTCTACATAACGACTATAGCCAAAATCGTATGTAATATGCTGTGCACATTGAAAGCTTTCCACAATACTTACTTTAGCTCTTTCAGTTCACATGAGACTATGATCCCAGATTTTAGGCATTGTAAAATTACACCTTGTAACCTTCCCGTATAAATAAAAAAAATATAAAATAAAGATGTGTAACCTTCCCGAACAAAAAAATAAAAAATAATAATTAAATTTGGATAATTAAATTCTGACGTATGAAGACTGATAAATTTTGACGTGAGCAGCGCTACGCCATGGCCCTGTGAAATCAATCTGAATCTGTCCGTGAGAAATAAACTGAAAAATTCTTACCTCGTGATGGTGTCGCCGGATAGCGCTGTCTATATATCTGCTCGTAAATGGCACAGCTTAGTGCACAGCTTAGTGCTAATACTGGATAACATTTGTCTGAGATCTGAATTACGAGAAAAACTGACTTTACCTAGTGACACAGCTGGTCGTCTGATTACTAAAGAACGCATCACTATGATCTGACAAAAATTCTAGAATATTTTAATTTAGATCAATGACTGGCTTGGGACTGGCAATGGCTTACGGGGAAGTTATACTTTTATAGTTGACCGGTAAAAACAATTATGTTTTGAAATTTTTTTACATTATTGATAAAGATCTACAATCAAGTACACGGGAAAATTGAATGTATTACAAATCTGGGTCAACTGGTGCTGACGAATCGCAAAAGAAACGATTTAAACAAATTCATATTAACAGACAAGTGACTTAACTACGCACATGCCAATAAAAATAATAAAATTTACCTTACAATAGGTGGTTGACTTAATTACACTGTTGATTTTTCATTATATTAACAATTATTCAATTGTTCATCATCATCTCATTCCATGGTATCATTTAGCTCTGCGACTGATCACAATTATTATTCATTTCCATATAATAAAATTTCGCAATTTAACAACTACTAACTGTAAACTGTGGTGTACCAGCGACGGACTACAACTGCCCTGTAGCAGCGAGCAACTGCAACTGCGGCAGAGACTGCTGTGACCTGCGACTCTACTGCAGCTCTCTTTTTGACAGGGGCAAAGATATTTTATGTCTCAGCCAGCGCCTTGAATTGTCGTTCTAGCAAGTGAGGAATACATCGAGGTTACATGTGCTCCAGCAGGGTGGTGAACCCCTTACACCCTTGATATGAAATTTAACCCATAGGTGAATGAACGCAAACAGCCTTAATTTTGTTGTCAAGCTTGCACGTTTGGTGAGAACTTCTGCAGAGTGCAGCGGAATAACTAGGCGGTGGTTCAACATTAGGTAAACCAAGATTAAACTGAAACTGTAGTCCACACAGTACACTCCATGTCGCTACTAACTGTACAAGTGTAAGAATTATACCTCACAGATATAATTCATGTCATGTAAATCCTTTTTCTCTGTGTTTTATATAGCACCTAATAAATCAAATACACTCCTGGAAATTGAAATAAGAACACCGTGAATTCATTGTCCCAGGAAGGGGAAACTTTATTGACACATTCCTGGGGTCACATACATCACATGATCACACTGACAGAACCACAGGCACATAGACACAGGCAACAGAGCATGCACAATGTCGGCACTAGTACAGTGTATATCCACCTTTCGCAGCAATGCAGGCTGCTATTCTCCCATGGAGACGATCGTAGAGATGCTGGATGTAGTCCTGTGGAACGGCTTGCCATGCCATTTCCACCTGGAGCCTCAGTTGGACCAGCGTTCGTGCTGGACGTGCAGACCGCGTGAGACGACGCTTCATCCAGTCCCAAACGTGCTCAATGGGGGACAGATCCGGAGATCTTGCTGGCCAGGGTAGTTGACTTACACCTTCTAGAGCACTTTGGGTGGCACGGGATACATGCGGACGTGCATTGTCCTGTTGGAACAGCAAGTTCCCTTGCCGGTCTAGGAATGGTAGAACGATGGGTTCGATGACGGTTTGGATGTACCGTGCACTATTCAGTGTCCCCTCGACGATCACCAGTGGTGTACGGCCAGTGTAGGAGATCGCTCCCCACACCATGATGCCGGGTGTTGGCCCTGTGTGTCTCGGTCGTATGCATTCCTGATTGTGGCGCTCACCTGCACGGCGCCAAACACGCATACGACCATCATTGGCACCAAGGCAGAAGCGACTCTCATCGCTGAAGACGACACGTCTCCATTCGTCCCTCCATTCACGCCTGTCGCGACACCACTGGAGGCGGGCTGCACGATGTTGGGGCGTGAGCGGAAGACGGCCTAACGGTGTGCGGGACCGTAACCCAGCTTCATGGAGACGGTTGCGAATGGTCCTCGCCGATACCCCAGGAGCAACAGTGTCCCTAATTTGCTGGGAAGCGGCGGTGCGGTCCCCTACGGCACTGCGTAGGATCCTACGGTCTTGGCGTGCATCCGTGCGTCGCTGCGGTCCGGTCCCAGGTCGACGGGCACGTGCACCTTCCGCCGACCACTGGCGACAACATCGATGTACTGTGGAGACCTCACGCCCCACGTGTTGAGCAATTCGGCGGTACGTCCACCCGGCCTCCCGCATGCCCACTATACGCCCTCGCTCAAAGTCCGTCAACTGCACATACGGTTCACGTCCACGCTGTCGCGGCATGCTACCAGTGTTAAAGACTGCGATGGAGCTCCGTATGCCACGGCAAACTGGCTGACACTGACGGCGGCGGTGCACAAATGCTGCGCAGCTAGCGCCATTCGACGGCCAACACCGCGGTTCCTGGTGTGTCCGCTGTGCCGTGCGTGTGATCATTGCTTGTACAGCCCTCTCGCAGTGTCCGGAGCAAGTATGGTGGGTCTGACACACCGGTGTCAATCTGTTCTTTTTTCCATTTCCAGGAGTGTAGATCTGAAATTGTGCGATATTTAATCCGAAGTCGTCGTCACCGCTAGCACGTGTCTTCAAAGTCCAACAGCGGCACGAACGTATCTGTATTGGTGAAAGTTTTGTTTCAATGAAATTCAATCGCTACTGAGGACTGTTCGTTTCTTCTCGGCTTGAAATGCAATTAAAATGAATGTACTACATTCAAGAAACAAGTTCTTAAGTGAACACATCTTAAGTTACGGAAAACATGGAAGCAAATTTTAACGAAGACAGGAGAGAGTGAATATGAGTCCATCTGTTTGACTGCCATGCTTGACACCCGGGTTCGATTCCCGCTACTGCCAGGAATTTTTCCTTGGCGGAAGCACTGTAACAGAGTGCATTCAGCCTCGTGAGATCAATTGAGGAGCTGTTTAACCGCATAGTAGCGGCTCCAAGGTCAAGAAACCCGACAGATACCGGGACAGAGGTGTGCTGACCATGTGCTCCTCCACACTGCATCTAGTGACGCCATTGGCTGAGATTGACACGGCGGTCGGTAGGATACTATTGGCCCGTCTAGGGTCAGAACGCGGAACTGTAATCTCAAAACTCACATAACGTACAGTCACGTAAATGCAGTCCAAGCATGCCAGCGAGCAACCATCTTGCCGTCATCCAGAATGAAGTCAGCCACACGTACCCATTTCATTATCACAAAAGAAAGCATCTATACTAAACACATCAGCACGTCGCCGCTGTAGTCGACAGAAGGATAGTGTGCGTCTTTGCCTGATGGCGACCAGGCCTCGTGAACTGATTCAACCGCCAAGACTTTCATGCTGTCTGGCTCAAATCAAAGGTCATGCGATTTGAGAACATACACTCGCAGTTCCCACTCAACGAAATATTACCCCTGGAGATTGCTAGAAAAGTACATATTTTTAGGCTGACAAGAGTATTTTGATATGCGCCCAAACACGTGGCACGAAATGTGTGTAGCAGCAAACTACTTTCATTTTTCAAGCCCACGTGTGCCCCTACTATTTTGCCCCTAAATTCTTCCTTACAATACCAAGTTAGCTATTTCGATTTGTTGTACCATATATCCCAGCAACATGTACATTCTTCTGCTAAGCGCCTTCCACGTTCTTTCCTCATCTATTCTCATTAGTACTTTTTTTACTTCCTTATTCTGTACTTCGTCTGTTTACTTAATATTTAACATTATTTGTTTATACTGCATTTCAAATGCTTCCAGTCTCTACTTATTCTGGATATCTAACATTCCACGTTTCACTTCCACATAAGGCTGTGCTCCAAACACTTTCAGAAATTTCTCCCTCACTTCGCTATCTATTCTTTGGTGCCACTAGAGATTTTGCAATGAGGAAAATTCTCTTCGTCTGTCCCACTCTGCTTCATATACCTCCCATCCTCCGAGCGTAATGGTGTAATCGTGCTTCCTAGATGTGAGAATTCCTTCACTTGCTCCGCGACTGTATCGTTAGCAAATTTGGTATCAAGCAAGTTGTTACTCTACTTTCTGCTACACATCATCTTCCACATTTCCTACATCGTCCTCACATCCAATCAGGCAGGTTATGTGGTCCGCGAACGATTCCCGGCTGTGTTGGAGATTTTCCTCCCCTCAGGGACTGGGTATTGTACTGTATTTATCATCATCATCTCATACCCATTGACACGCAAGTCGTCGAAGTGGCTTTAACTCTAAAGGGTTGCACCAGGCGACAGGTCTATCCGACGAGAGGCCCTAGCCACATGACACTTCATTTCAGCTCTTGCATTCCACTGAACTAGTGTTGCAACTTCACTTCGTCACCAGTCAAGGTGGCTACTGTAACGTTGACACTAGCCTGCAGGGTGCTGCTGATAAGTCAGTGTCAACAAGGACTCTGCTCCCCACACACAGTATCAGGCATGAATGCATATAAATATTACAGTTAATGAATAACTACGTATCTATAGCTCTACAGATCAACAGAAAAAGTCCGCAAAGCTTGTAAGGGTATTGCAGGGTAGGCTGTGCTAAAAAATTATTGTTAAGAAAAAAAAATCGATACGTTGCGCTGTTTATGGGTTAATTAGCATTGAAGTTAACCAATTAGGACGTTGTGCGCGCAAACTCAAGTGGCTCGCCAGATATACTTAGTGTCTGTTGTCACAGTGTAGATGAGAGGGCAGGGGACTGCCCAGTCTTTGGCTCGAGCTTGATCCTTACTACCGACCCATGTCTGACTTTTGCATCGTCGTCTTTTTCAGTTTCAGGAAACCAAACGAAGAACGCATTTGGCGATACAGTCTCTGACAGGCCGCTTGAATTCGCTCGCGCAACCGTCTGATTGACTACATTTAGCGCTAATTAACTTGGAAACGGTGCAACGTATCGAATTTTTTTCTTAAAGATTATTTCTCAGCACTTAAACCGCAAAACGTTTAAAAACCTTTCATATTGTTTCTGACCACCGCGTATGTGTCAAAAACACTGATTTATTCAGTTACACAAAACACTTTCGAATCCTGGTCCGGTATAAATTTTCAACTGACACCACTGAGTTATTTCAATGTCCCATTATAGCAGCAGTCGAAAATTTCTTTCGTTAAGTACAAAAATTTAACTTTTATGCGATAATTGTGCAAACAATCCTAATCAGTATCAGTATTCTGTTCAGAAGCTAAGTCCAAATAGGCAAAAATCTCCTTTTTGCTATAGATGCTGCTCTATCACGATGTCTTGAGTTGTCGATGGGGTATTGATTTGGCATCACGCTTCGTTGGTGAGCGTGGCGATTTCTTCAGCGGACACAACGATACTCCACAGCAGGCCACCTGCGATTCAACTGCTGTGCCCGATGGATCTGCGACTCGTCGTTAAGTTGCGTTCATTTGCGCTGTGATATCAAACTGTGCGCTGCTTTTTCCATGTGACTGCTGACGTCCAACGTAACTACTGTGAGGCTGACGACCTCTGTTGTAGGCCGCTCCAATTCCTAGCGATATCGCTCCGCCTGGCGTGTGGGCTGACCCGCACAGCTAGCGTAGCTAGAGGGAAGGCTGTCTTCCAGTGAAGTTGCCACCACAAGGTTCGCGCTCACAATACACTACTGGCCATTAAAATTGCTGCACCACGAAGATGACGTGCTACAGACGCGAAATTTAAACGACAGGAAGAAGATGCTGTGATATGCAAATGATTGGCTTTTCAGAGCATTCACACAAGGTTGGCGCCGGTGCCGACACCTACAACGTGCGGACATGAGGAAAGTTTCCAACCGATTTCTCATACACAAACAGCAGTTGACCGGTCTTGCCTGGTGAAACGTTGTTGTGATGCCTCGTGTAAGAAGGAGAAATGCGTACCATCACGTTTCCGACTTTGATACAGGTTGGATTGTAGCCTATCGCAATTGCGGTTTATCGTATCGCGACATTGCTGCTCGCGTTGGTCGAGACCCAATGACTGTTCGCAGAATATGGAATCGGTGATTTCAGGAGGGTAATACGGAAGGCCGTGCTGGACCCCAACGGCCTCGTATCATTAGCAGTCGAGATGACAGGCGTTTTATCCGCATGGCTGTAACGGATCGTGCAGCCACGTCTCGATCCCTGAGTCAACAGATGGGGACGTTTGCAAGACAACAACCATCTGGACGAACAGATCGACGACGTTTGCAGCAGCATGGACTATCAGCTCGGAGACCATGGCTGCGGTTAGGCTTGACGGTGCATCACAGACAGGAACGCCTGCGATGGTGTACTCAACGACGAACCTGGGGGACGAATGGCAAAACGTCATTTTTTCGGATGAATCCAGGTTCTAGAAAGAGATTTTCACTCTGCAGCGGAGCGTGCGCTGATATGAAACTTCCTGGCAGATTAACACTGTGTGCCGGACCGAGACTCGAACTCGGGACCTTCCAGGTTCTGTTTACGGCATCATGATGGTCGCATCCGTGTTTGGCGACATCGCGATGAACGCACATTGGAAGCGTGTATTCGTCATCGCCATACTGGCATATCACCCGGCGCGATGGTATGGGGTGCCATTGGTTACACGTCTCGGTCACCTCTTGTTCGCACTGACGGCACTTTGAACAGTGGACGTTACATTTCAGATGTGTTACGACCCGTGGCTCAACCCTTCATTGGATCCCCGCGAAACCCTACATTTCAGCAGGATAATGCACGACCGCATGTTGCAGGTCCTGTGCGGGCCTTTCTGGATACAGAAAATGTTCGACTGCTGCCCTAGCCAGCACATTCTCCAAATCTCCCACCAATTGAAAACGTCTGGTCAATGGTGGCCTAGCAGCTGGCTCGCCACAATACGCCAGTCACTACTCTTGGTGAACCTATGGTATCGTGTTGAAGCTACATGCTCAGCTGTACCTGTACACGCCGTCCAAGCTCTGTTTGACTCAATGCCCAAGCGTATCAAGGCCGTTATTACGGCCAGAGGTGGTTGTTCTGGGTACTGATTTCTCAGGATCTATGCACTCAAATTGCGTGAAAATGCAATCACATGTCAGTTCTAGTATAATATATTTGTTCAGTGAATACCCGTTTATCATCTGCATTTCTTTTCTTGGTGTAACAATTTTAATGGCCAGTTGTGTAAATACACCGTAGGAGGGCGGGGGGGGGGGGGGGGGGGATAGACAGCTCACCACGAAAGAATTATCCGAGTGGGGTCCAAATAGGTAGTTGTGATTTACATGTACAGACAAACTAATGATTACAATTTCACAAAAATGGAATGATTTATTCAAGAGAAAGACTTTTTACAAATTGAAGAAGCAATAACCTCTGGTCTTTAAACAAGCATTTATTCGGCTTGTCTTTGACAGACTAAGTTTTTGGATGCCATCCTGAGGAATACAGTGCCAGATTCTGTCCAATTGGCGTGTTAGATTGTCAAAATCCCGAGGTGACTGGATGTCCTGCCCGTAATGTTTCAGATTTTCTCAGCTGGGGAAAGATCCGGCGACCTTGCTGGCCAAAGTAGTGTTCGGCAAACACGAAGCAAGCAGTAGAAATTCTCGAAGTGTGCAGGTGGGTTGTTAAATGTAAGACTTGACAGCTTGCTATGAAGGGCAACCAAATGAGGTGTAGATTATTGTCGACGTGTTATTGTATTGTCAGGGTGCCACAGAAGACAACCAGAGGAGTCTTGCTATGAAAAGAAACGAGACTCCAGATTTTAATTCCTTGTTCTCGGATTGTATGGCGGGATACAGTCAGGTTGGTATCCCGCCGCTGTTTGGGGCGTCTCCAGACACGTTTCCGCTGGTCATTGGGGCTCAGTTCGAAGCGAAACTCATCGTTCAAGATAAATCTACACCACTCCATAACATTCCAGGTCGAAGACCTGTCTGAAGATGCCCCGGACGATGGTGAGGTATCAAATTTACTATTGCCAGCCATAAGGCCCGACAAGCAGAAGTGATGATCTGGGATCCCATTTCCGGCAACCTTGCAGCACAGCGGTAGGTCGACGATATTCTACAACCAGTTTAGTTGCCCTTCTTGGTAAGCCATCCTGGACTTACATTTCAGCAAGTAATGTCCACCGACAGACGACGGCAGTTTCTACTGCTTATTTTTTGTGCTTGCCAAAACCTACCTTGGCCAACCAGGTCGCCGGAGCTCTTCCCGACTGAGAACGTTTGGAACATTATGGGCAGAGCCCTCCAACCAGCTCGGTATTTTGACGATCTAAGGCGCCAGTTGGACAGAATTTGTTACGACTTTCCTCAGGATATTATCCAAAAACTCCACGAATCAATGCCAAGCAAAATAACTGCTTCCTTAAAGACCAGATTTGGATCAACGCATTATTAACTTGCCCCATTTGTGAAGCTATTTTTCTTGAATGATTCATCTCAATGTCCAGAAATTGTAATCATTTATTTGTATGTGCATCAAATTCATAGATTTCCCTCCCATTCGGATAGTTCCTTTGTGGTGTGTCTTTTTTTTTTTCTTGGGGAGTAGCCCCTCCAAATCCTAGGACGCCGTAGGCCTCACCTCTATCTCCTCTTTCCAATCTCCTTCAACACGATCAGTTCCGTTCGCCACTGGATACTGACGTCAGTGTCCGGAGCCGTTGTGAATACGTCGAAAGGGTCTACTATGCCTCACCACGAAAAAAAGAATAAAAACTGCAGCTGCTTTAGTAGGCATGGAACGGCGACAAAGGGTAACACTAAGGTGGGAACCACGCCCACTTCCACGTCAACATGTAACTTCGACCTAAAACCCTTATTCAACCCCTTTTCATACATGGCATGCTGTTAATAACATGTCGTACTTCCATTCCTTACCTACAGTCCCGATATCACTACGAAATATACCATTGTATACCAGCTGTTCTAGAATATCCTCTTTCTATAAAAAGTTAGAATTTCACCTAAGAATACCAACCCACAGTTTGCGTTACTTTCTAACCACAAACCTTTCATATGGCTCGCCCTCCTTACCGTGAACCATCAGTGCATTGCCTCCCCGTACCCCATAATTGCATACAATTATTCAGTCTTCTCTCTCTTTTCATACAGACAAGGCTTCGTCTGCACCAACTTTTCCCACCTGACGCACTACAAGCATAACAGGGAAACATATGAGGGCGTCAGTGAAAACACATTATACACGGTAGAAAGCTGTATTTCCCATACTTCCTTTTACTATGTATGCACTGATCTAATCTCTGAAACAAATGATGACTACGACCTTTTAATACAGTACGTGATGAAAGCATATTCACATACTTCGTATTGTTTAAACTCTCAGTTAACAAAAATATAACCGGTGAATAGATGTGAGACCACTCGATAGAGTGTCACTTAGAATATTTTTCGGCAATTTCATACATTCTAATACCAGCGAAGCCATTCTTTTTACACGTTAATGGTTTAATATGCATTCATAGTAGTTATGTAGACAAAGGAATGTTAGAAGATTTCAGATGGAAGAAGATGCTCAAAATCCTGCACAAAAACAAGTGTGTTGAATAAAAATAGATCATAAAAGAAAAGTTTGTTCAAAAAGTATGTGATAATCATCCACAGTCTACCAGCGTCGCTGCTTTTTCTGTTACTTGTATACATTGGAGAAAATTAAAGAGAATTTTAAAACTGTACTCGTAAAATCGTAGACAGTGGAGGCCTCTTCCGAAAAAGACGACTCAAAAAAGCTGTAAAATGCAATGAACAGCCTACATAGCGGAGTACGCGTATGAAATATTGAAAGTCTACCCCTTGTTTGTTATGCTGATTATTTTTCATGTAAGAAGTATCTCCCTTTAATATAAGCGGACGCAGTGCTCCATGGTTCCCATTTCTACCGCTATGTGTCTAAGTCTTTCAATTAGGCCCGATAAATTGAGATATGGGTAACCAAACCCGCTAGAAAAGATAGTATCCTAATTTAAAAATGAAGCAACGGATAACGCAACATCGGTGAATGGCCATGGAACAATACGTACACGTTAGGGACTGTAAGACTTTCTTTTTTTTTATACTATGAATTCAGTTAGTCGCACAAAGTGCGTAATCCATACAATGGATATGCCTGGATTGAAAATTCATAGAATATAGTCATCTCAGTGGTATGGTTGAAGGATACTGAATAACGCTAAGAGAGAATTTCAATTTTCATTCTGATTTATTTCGATAATATTTAAGAAAACTATTACCCTCTGTGACAAAACATACATGAAATCTATTATATTTAAGAAAACGACCACTCTCAGTGACAAAACCTTCATGAAGCACTCACTATCTCTTGCATCTCGTCATACCAGAAACATAGACAACACTTCGTCACCAGTTACATCTGCTACTGATTAAAATGGGTAAAAATGAATGGTATTGAATGATGGCCTCTTAACACCATTTAGTTATTGTCACACCTATTTAACGCGCGGAGTAGGGAAGGATATTACCTTTCACTCTCTCAAACATTACTTGGGTTACTACACATGCAGTACCATGCGGATAAGTTCATGTTGAAACCGCGTATTATGCAACCGCAATGCAACGTGAGCAAACCAGCCCAGGCTTCATGACTCCACATTATTCATGCTATGATTAACGAAAGGCAAATCCAGTGACTACTGATATGAATGCTGGCAACACGTGGCCAAGTTCGACAACAAAGAAACGAGTAAAATAAACCGCTGAATGATGAAAAACTTATATTGCTTGTATCCTGAACTAAACTATGCAACAAATGAAACATTAATGTGCCTATCCGCTATTGACCTAAGAACAAGAACCGTCGGTTCATGCCCTCCATCACCTCGCGCCCAAATCCGCTAGTTGAAACACATTAATCTGAAAATTTTCTACAAATAAAATATCGCTGAACGTTTCCCGGTATTAATTCACACCCAAACATGTTTCATAATGAATGTTTCCCCAAAAAACCTACATTATGAATAACTTTTCTCACCATCCATGACGAGCGCCGCACCCCTGCGTGCGTCTCGTTCAATCGGCAGCCCCAGAGAGTCCTAACATGGCGCGTTCCAGGACCAACCGCCAACCGTTCAAAAAAACAGGTGGTGGGGGTAGGACCTTAGTGAGAACCAACCTCACAAACTCTGCCCTGCTCATTCCCACTATCTTTGTAATCACGAACTCTCTGCCGAATCTGCTCACGTTGTTATGTTGGTGCTAAACTACCCTACTGCTACCATCTTTGACTAACCCAGATTATTATATATTCCATGCATAATTACGTTATCCATCCACATACATCACGGGATCAAAGGATGAGAGAGGAGGTGTGACACCAACAGAAGAAAAAATATATACGGAAGCATTCTTGAATCCAGAGGTTAATTAGCTAGACGAAACATCGAAAGGACGCTCTCGGCGTAAAATGAATTATTAAACATGTAGAAATTAATCAGTCAGTTAAATGAAGCGTAAACCTGTGACGTTTCAATATAACTAAATAAAAGGCGTAAGTGATATACAGAGTATTAAAAAGGACAACAGAAGCCTACAAAACATCAGAATTGGAGAAAATACTGTAAAAGAAGTTTGAATAATTATATGTAGCAATTCTTCACATGAAGACAAAAATAAAATTTCAAAAGCACACTGACGCGGGCGAAGACATTTTTTGGGTGAGGGGAAGAAGACACTACTGTCAGGTACTGAAATGGCACATCGTGTATTTTGTGAAACTGAAACGAGGAACGTGAAGATACCGCAAAAAAGGTGCTTGAAGCATGTGAAATGTAATGTTGTAGAATGATACCGAAAATTACAGCTGTAGCTAAAATACAAAACGAATAAGTACTAGAACGGCTATTCGGGAAACGAGGTGAGAGCGATGAGCCATAACGTCTTCCCCCTCCGCATTTCCCGTCCACCACCACCTCTCTGTCAATCGGATTAATCCCTTATCACTGTGTGATATCGTGCCTAACAGCATCCAAACAAGACATCGGTTCCTAAATATAAGAAATCGTCACGAGGCGGTATACATTTTCCTGCAAAACTGACAGTTCTCCTATTCTCAATGAGTTCCATTTTGTTATACCTGTTCACAATTTTGAATATTTATGTTAGCAGTAACAAGCTCTTACAGGCATTTTTGCCACTTTGACTCCGCACGATGGCGAATTCATTACGCTCAGTTCTCCATTCAATACATACCTACTTCTCTGTTTCTAGTATTACTAACATATGACATTTTTACTATAATTTTATTAGTGTTATTGGTTGGATAATAAAAATAATAATTATTATTATATTATTATTACTACGATTGTTGCTAATGTCCCAATGGAGAAACACAACTTTTTATCTATTATACCATGGCATAATCTCTAAAAATATTATAAAAAGGTTATAGAGGGTTGTCCAGAAATTAAGTTCCGATCGGTCGCGAAATGGACACCACAGTGAAAACCCGATGAAGCTTTGCAAATATGTGATGGATAGTGTCTCTAGTATGACCGTCGATCGCTTCAAGACGCTCTTTTCAGTTGCGAGCGCACTGTGAGAGAGTGAATGTGCCTAGAACAACAATGTCTCCCGCCAAGTAGGAGGGCCCGCTGAGAAGCTCCGCCTTAATGAATGCAGCCCACCTAACACAACTGCCACGCACTTCCTTCTTCATGGCAATTCTCAGCTGCACTCTGCAGGGGCAGTGAAGACGCTCCTGCAGCCTTTTCGATGGGAAGTGTTCGATCACCCACAACACAGTCCTAATTGGCTCGTCCTGAGTATCATCTCTGTTCACATGAAACGCTGGATACGAAGACAACACTTGGGCGCTATGCGCTACAGACCAGCGTAGAGAATTATTGGAAAGCACAGGCGGCTGCCTTCTGTGACGATGGTGTTGGAAATTTGGTATAACGCTCCGACAAATGTCGGAGTCGGAGCGGCGCAATGTAGAGAAGCACCAGGAAGGTATAGCTAACTTTTTCAGATAAAATGTTTCTGATTTTCACCGTGGTTTCCGTTTAGCGACCGATTGGAACTTACTTTCTGGACAACCCTCGTATTATACAAATGTAGACTAAAAGTCCGCAGAAAAACTGATATTTAAATAAAAATCTTCGCAAGGACTTCTCGGCTCATCGCCACCCACAGACGTAATTTTTGCAGACTCTAAATAATCCAGAACCAAAGTATTTTACCCATTCACTCGCACGTTTATTCTTTTGTTAAGTACCCCTACGATAGTCTCGAGGCAAAATTCATTATGAATGTCCACGGTGCGCGCGCGTGTGTGTGTGTGTGTGTGTGTGTGTGTGTGTTTGTGTGTATTGCGGAGCCTTACTTATGATTCGTAAAACGTTGCTCTGAATGACCTACATGCGTCGCAGATGTGTTGTTGTTGCATATTCCCAGAGTGGAGGAGCGCATGTCATCAGTGTTCTGCTACACGATCCAGGCACCTTATGTGACCAACTTCAAAAGCCTGCTTCTACATCTACATCTACATCTACATTTATACTCCGCAAGCCACCCAACGGTGTGTGGCGGAGGGCACTTTACGTGCCACTGTCATTACCTCCCTCTCCTGTTCCAGTCGCGTATGGTTTGCGGGAAGAACGACTGTCTGAAGGCCTCCGTGCGCGCTCTAATCTCTCTAATTTTACATTCGTGATCTCCTCGGGAGGTATAAGTAGGGGGAAGCAATATATTCGATACCTCATCCAAAAACGCACCCTCTCGAAAGCTGGCGATCAAGCTACACCGCGATGCAGAGCGCCTCTCTTGCAGAGTCTGCCACTTGAGTTTATTAAACATCTCCGTAACGCTATTACGGTTACCAAATAACCCTGTGACGAGACGCGCCGCTCTTCATTGGATCTTCTCTATCTCCTCCGTCAACTCGATCTGGTACGGATCCCACACTGATGAGCAATACTCAAGTATAGGTCGAACGAGTGTTTTGTAAGCCACCTCCTTTGTTGATGGACTACATTTTCTAAGCACTCTCCCAATGAATCTCAACCTGGTACCCGCCTTACCAACAATTAATTTTATATGATCATTCCACTTCAAATCGTTCCGCACGCATACTCCCAGATATTTTACAGAAGTAACTGCTACCAGTGTTTGTTCCGCTATCATATAATCATACAACAAAGGATCCTTCTTTCTATATATTCGCAATACATTACATTTGTCTATGTTAAGGGTCAGTTGCCACTCCCTGCACCAAGTGCCTATCCGCTGCAGATCTTCCTGCATTTCGCTACAATTTTCTAATGCTGCAACTTCTCTGTATACTACAGCATCATCCGCGAAAAGCCGCATGGAACTTCCGACACTATCTACTAGGTCATTTATATATATTGTGAAAAGCAATGGTCCCATAACACTCCCCTGTGGCACGCCAGAGGTTACTTTAACGTCTGTAGACGTCTCTCCATTGATAACAACATTCTGTGTTCTGTTTGCTAAAAACTCTTCAATCCAGCCGCACAGCTGGTCTGATATTCCGTAGGCTCTTACTTTGTTTATCAGGCGACAGTGCGGAACTGTATCCAACGCCTTCCGGAAGTCAAGAAAAATAGCATCTACCTGGGAGCCTGTATCTAATATTTTCTGGGTCTCATGAACAAATAAAGCGAGTTGGGTCTCACACGATCGCTGTTTCCGGAATCCATGTTGATTCCTACATAGTAGATTTCGGGTTTCCAAAAACGACATGATACTCGAGCAAAAAACATGTTCTAAAATTCTACAACATATCGACGTCAGAGATATGGGTCTATAGTTTTGCGCATCTGCTCGACGACCCTTCTTGAAGACTGGGACTACCTGTGCTCTTTTCCAATCATTTGGAACCTTCTGTTCCTCTAGAGACTTGCGGTACACCTTTTCAGGGCCGACGTGCAGGAAGAGACTCAGTGAGGTTCTGGAAGTTCTGACATGGATGTGGAGCCATGCCGGCTCCAGTGCTAGGTTTCTCGGTTGAGGATCCATGACGTAAACAGCCCGATCGAACTGGTCCCATAGATTCGTGATTGGATTTAAAATCGGGGAGTTTGTAACCAGGGGAGCATGGTAAACGCATCCTTATGCCTTTAGAACCACGCTCTTAGACTGCTGGCTGTGTGACATGCTGAATTATTCCGCTGGTAGATGCCATGGTGCATTAGATTTCCAGAAGGCTTTTGACACCGTTCCTCATAAGCGTCTTCTAACCAAACTACGTGCCTAGGGAGTATCGCCTCAGTTGTGCGACTGGATTCGTGATTTCCTGTCACAAAGGTCACAGTTTGTAGTAATAGATGGAAAGCCATCGAGTAAAACAGAAGTGATATCCGGCGTTCCCCAAGCAAGTGTTGTAGGCCCTCTATTGTTTCTGATCTATATTAACGACATAGGAGACAATCTGAGTAGCCGTCTTAGATTGTTTGCAGATAATGCTGTCATTTACCGTCTTGTAAAGTCATCAGATGATCAAAACGACTTGCAAAATGATTTAGATAAGATATTTGTATGGTGCGAAAAGTGGCAATTGACCCTGAATAAAGAAAAGTGCGAAGTTATTCACATGAGTACTAAAAGAAATCATCTAAATTTCGATTACGCGATAAGTCACACAAATCTGAGGGCTGTAAATTCAACTAAATACTTAGGGATTACAATTACAAATAACCTAAATTGGAACGATCATATAGATAATATTGTGGGGAGAGCAAACCAAAGACTGCGATTGATTGGCAGAACACTTAGGATGTGCAACAGGTCTACCAAAGAGACTGCTTACACTACGCTTGTCCGCCCTATTCTGGAGTACTGCTGTGCGGTGTGGGATCCGCATCTGGTGGGAATGACGGATGAAATCGAAAAAGTACAAAGAAGGGCAGCTCGTTTTGTATTATCGCGAAATACGGGAGATAGTGTCACAGACTTGATACGTGAATTGGAGTGGCAATCATTAAAACAAAGGCGTTTTTCATTGCGACCGGATCTTCTCGTGAAATTTCAATCACCATTTTTCTCCTCCGACTGCGAAAACTTTCTGTTGGGACTCACCTACATAGGGAGAAATAATCATCACGATAAAATGAGAGAAATCAGGGCTCGCACTGAAAAATTTAAGTGCTCGTTTATCCCGCTTGCCGTTCGAGACTGGAACGGTAGAGAGACAGCATGAAGGTGGTTCATTGAACCCTCTGCCAGGCACTTTATTGTGAATAGCAGAGTAATCACGTAGACGTAGACGTGCCAAGGCGAAAACAAAGTGCATGTAGGGGTAGACGCGGTCCCCAAGGATAGATGCGTACTTGTGTTGGTTCTTTGTGCCTTGTGACGAGATCACCCAGACTATAACGCTCTCTGATCCAGCCTGGACACTTCTAACGACTGTTGCATGACCGTACTCGCCAACGGCCATCTGTCTGATGGAACATAAAATGTAATTCATTTGAAAAGGCCACTTATCGCCACTCAGTGGATATCCAGTTGCGGCACTGGCGTGCAAATTCCACCTTCGTCACTGATGATCACCATCAACATGGGTGCATGAAACAGATACCTGCTGCAGAGGTCCATACCCAGCAGTGTTCGCTCAACGGTATTTGAGGAGACATTGTTGGTAGCCACTTGTTTCATCCGGATCGTCAGTTGCTCAACAGTCGCACATCTGTTTGCCGCCACACATCTCCGCAGTTGTCGCCCACCCATGTCGTCTACGGCTCGTCGTACACTACTGCTGCCTTGGCTCCTGTTTTGGACAGCGCCGTTTTGACATGCACTGAGACGTCCGCTAAACCCGCTGGGCAGAACAGGTGAATAGAATTGTGGAAAGGGCCAAATAAGGTTGGAGTCAATTTCACCTTAAAATTGTAATTTAAAAACACATTTACAGCCAAAGCGACACATAGCCGAACTTCAACTACGAGTTTCAAACTCCAAATCTTTCACGGCTGAAGGCCTCCAAACAAGAAATCTTAAAAATCAACATGGTAAATTTCAAGTGACTGAAAACATGCAGTTACAATTACAAATAAAATAATTAATATATATTTATATATCACAGCTAGGCTGAAAACCTCAAGGCAAGGGTGGATAGATAAACATAAACAAGATGCAATACAAACAGCTGAAGGCCCACAGTAAAATTTTCAAGATTTTAAAATAAATTACCATAACCTTGCAAAGGCAGAGGCCGCAATGTTTAAGCTTGAAAGATAATTTTAAGAATAAGGTTCCAAGGCTGAAGGCCCACAATTTCCAAAATTTAGAAAAATATAACCATAAGCCTTAAGTTTTAAGTACCCGAAACCGGACTAAAAGAAAAGACAACACAACGGCAATAATCTTTCAGCAAATGTCCACTTGCCGGAATTCAAACTTACTTGCATAAAATAAAGTAAAATCAAGAATTTTTCTTTTACCGTTGGTTATGATAGATTATAAACAGACAATTAAACACCGGTGAGAAAGACAGTAAAAACAACAGCACTCAGAAGCCTCCAGGGTGTAGGTCTGCCCTCGTTCACTTAGGTGAGACAGGTGGTGAGGCCACTTGATCCGTCGGAACCCAACCAAGGGACAGCCACGGACCGACCGAAAAACGACTTGCTTGTCACCATGAGAATTCAAACACAAAATGTTACGGGTGTGATTATCCACAATCAAATATGTATATGTATTAAGCTGCCAAAACTACACACCGTGTTGGACAGCGTCAACAGGTGAGGAAAGGACACTGCCTGAAATTACGTTAGTGGCCAGGGCAGGTAACCGGAACACAAGGCAAAAAATTCCGCTGGTGCACTTGAATTATAGCCAACCAATATAGTTAATTCCACTGCATTGCGGCTAATTTTCAGCAATACAAACACTCGGTGTTGCCCACAGGAAAACCTCCCCAACAGCGAGCCACCGAAACGAACCACACAACATGAATGGAGGTGGCTTGGATACTTGAAACCACTACTCAACTTTGTCGTCCTGGGTCGGTGAACCACGAAGATCGTACCGATCGGACAGCTCAGCACACGCTCTGACACTGCGCAGGGACCGCCAGCGGACCCAGCCGACTGCACCGCGCGGAGATATCTTCTCTGGTCTGCTGCAACCGACCGACTGCCTGCAGACAAAAAAAAAATGGTTCAAATGGCTCTGAGCACTATGGGACTTAACATCTGAGGTCATCAGTCCCCTAGATCTTAGAACTACTTAAACCTAACTAACCTAAGGACATCACACACATCCATGCCCGAGGCAGGATTCGAACCTGCGACCGTAGCGGTCGCGCGGTTCCAGAATGAAGCGCCTAGAACCACTCGGCCACATCGGCCGGCGCCTGCAGACCCCCTAGCCAGAAACTACATGCGCAATACCAAAGATGGTACAAGGTGCAAATATCCATACACATCGCTGCTGCCACACGTAGAAGGAAGAAGAACCACGGCGTAACCGCAACAAGGGCGGGAAACCAAACACAGATAGACAGGCAAGTTCACGAAAACGCAGAATTGGGAGTGAGCACGGCTTAGGCACGGTATATTTTAATCACTTTAGTTTCCTAATAATTTATAAACTAGCCGTTTCGGAAATGCTTCCACTCTTGGACGCAAAGCTAATCATCATGCCATTTTGGATGTCAGATGAATACTTCCGTTCCAGCATTACAACAACGACTGCACTGTTATTCGTGTACCCTGTCAAGTTTTATATGCCCTCCACTGCTAGTGCTACCATCTGTCGTCTATGAGTGGTTATTGTACATTAACGTCGAACAGAGGTGGTGATCGCATTAAAGTGACTGGACCGTACAACAGTCATGTACATGGACCTTGACAGAGTAACGCGTAGGTTGTGTCCACTAATGCGACTGCGGCTTTCCTGTTGCAGGGGCAACTGCATGCAGTGGGTCTTCCAGCCGACGGAGCACTACAGGCCGTAGAAGAAGAGTGGACCTGGCCCTGGCCCGGTACCGCCCTTCGGTGCCGCCCTCAAGTCTCCGGAGGCGGTGGTGGTGGAGGCCACTGCCCCACTCTCCAGGTCCCACGCCTACGCCTTCACACAGTTCTTGCAGCACCTCACCGGCCAACATCGCTTCTCCTAGAGGAACCCCGAAGCGCCACTGCGCACCCAGAACTCCCGCTGGTCGATCTGCAGACGCGATCATCTAGTCTGCTTTGGCACAACCTGCAGGAATAAACCTCAGCAGCTGCTACGCATTTCTTGGCTGTATCTACAAAACAAAAGTCACTCTAATACCAACAATTTCGTAAAAAGACAAACCCTTCTTCCTCTGCTTATCCTGCTAGACTAATGAGAAATACTATAATCCAAAGCGATATACGGGCAGCAGTTCACAACTACTAATTCGTTATGCTATGCTTGCTTATCGTGCAATTCATCTGAATATTTCATCCTCATTTCCTGTCCTGCCCCTGCCGAGGTGCTGCGAGAGCTTCAACGGCGGAAAACTACTGCTCTCCCCTTCGTTTCCGTTCCTTAAGAGTACAAATGCGTGTATATTTCCTCATTACCTACTTAGCCACACCACCAGCTTTTCTCAACGAGTTGCACATTTTGCCTTGAAGATATTCCTGCATTGCTCTCCCCCCTGGGACTGGAGAGTTTCAAGCACTGCCCAAACGCAGCTTCATAGGTCACAATTTTCAATACATCTTTTTGAATTTGTATCCAACCATCTTCAGATGTCTGCTGGCAGACGATTACGTCATTTTCACTCGTATGTTGTCATTCGTATCTTTTCCTGTTGTCCAGATCTCGTTAATCTTGATCTTCACTCCTCCTCCTGCCCCATCCGTTTCTATAATGTGTGTTGTAGACTTGTATTTTACGATCAGAGGTGGTACTAGGCCTATAAAATGAGTATATTTGTCTCAGAAGCTTCTCTTTTCTGTAGTCTCGTAACTTGGCCAAATCTGCGATCCCCACAATGTGGAGTCTCGTCCTTTTGGGAACCCCGTGACCTACATCTTGCCTCTGTTATGGTCTCCTACTTGACAAGAAATATGAGATCCAAAGTAGTATACTCTTTCTTTCATAGTCAATAACTTTGGAACAGAATGGAATCAGTTACAATTACGTCATTATAACAGTCAAACAGTGGCTATGGCCCTGAACTACTGAGAAAACTATGTCTCCTAGTGTGCACGTTACGACGGCAGCACGCCACGATTAGGTGGTTTTTCGTAGTGCCTTCAGCGTAACTGCCCTTTGTCGGTAAACATTATCGATCAACCTCTCTACGGCTGTACTGAGCGCTCAACAGCATCTCTTCGATTACACGGCGATATATGTAGAAGTTCGTTCACATTCTCTCTAAAAACTCGTGAGCTGGAACACCACCGTGCAGGTACAATCACTCATCTTGAAACAGATCTAGGATGGCACGAAAGATGAACATTTGGAGCATAAGAAGATACAAGCCACCAGTGACGGTACCTTTATAGAGGAAGGGAGCAATAAAACTGCGTAGTGACATAAACACACTTTTTGTGCACTTGAATGTGCCTTATCATACGAGGCAAGCTTCCTTGACAAGCTTTCATTCTCGAGAATCAAGTATTAAAACCTTCGAACTGGGTCTTCCATATTCATGGCGTGCAGTATTTCTGCAAAATACTCATCCACCTCCCGTCCTTATCAGTTACCCGTAAGTTTGATCGAATTATTCCATTTCAGTACGCACGCTCAATCACAGTTGTTTTGCATATAAGGCGTTGCACCGACCTGACACTATCAAACGTACTAATTACTGTTGTTGGGCACCCGCTTTCTTGCATTTGCTCAAATAAAGCTGAAGCGTCGGCTCCCAATTTATTACTGGTGTGCGCAGTGTGTTGTTGGGTGACTTTCAAACTTATTCTGCCACTGTGCTTATATATTCTTATGCGCTCGTGTGTTCAGCACCTCTTGAACACAGCTTTGCTATACTCACAGGAAAAAGCTATTTTCAGACAAATTTCATGCACTTTTTCGGTCGGCTGAGAGAATATTATGGAACCATCGTGCAAGAATTGTAGCATTTTATTTCACAGTAACGAAGTCTCTAGCTTACCGAAATTGGACATATTCCTCAAGGGAGTAATCCACGATCCTTACTTATTCAAAATAGGCCTATTTTTCTATTTGTGGGCCGCTGTATTGTATTTCAAAATTACCGGTTTCATACAATGTCGTCCATCATCAGATCGGTTAAACCACAAAATAAACTACAATTGGCTTCTAATCCTATGTTTACACAGCTTAAAGAAATTTGTAATGTAATCACAGTACAACAGGTGCATAACATACTATATGACGCTGTTACGGAGTAACCAGTCGTAATGGAACTCTCAATTGACTGCCATATACTAAAATCAATCTCGCATGCTGACGCTTTATGTTCAGATATTAAAAGAAATTTGAATAGTGCAAACGATTGCGCCGTTAAAGAATACCCTCTGTTCGTACTAACGAATTTAAAATATAATATTGAAATAATTCAATTCAAAGAAGTGTTCCTAAACATTACACATAAAGCACAGACTTTAAAAAAAGTCTATATCAAAAGTTTTAAAAAATGTTGGTGTATAACGCTTGAAGCACTAAAGAACGTCCTGTACACGGGTTCAAATACCACACTGAAAATATTAATACATAAAACATTCCAAGACATCATACGCAATACCTTAATCAGATTTCCTTGATTTTACAAACTTATTTTTACCATCGGGAGAACTTAAATAAATTTGAAGAAACTTTTAAAAATGTATCTTCTCTTTGGACGACCGTAGAGGGCGCTTCGTAAGAGCAGTGCCGAAAGCAGAGCCACGTTAATGTGCAAAATCACTTTGTACGTTTAGCAGTTTCTGTCGGGGGAGGGCGGGGGGGGGGGGGGGGCATAAATCTCAAGTTCATTCAGCATACTGAGATGAAGAAATTTTTGGAGCTCTGTGTAATATCTCAGTTTGGCCATCTATAGAGTTAAGTCCATGTTTGCTACTTTTCACATGTGCTGCAAACGCTCTTTGATTAGTTTGCCGGATCTTAATGTTTCGCCTCGTGTGGCCTATATAACATTTAACACATTCTGTGCATTTAATCTTATACACAAAGCAATTATTTTTGTTATGCAGATTACTATGTAACTACGACATATGGTATGTTACACGACTTTTCTATTGTAATTAGATTATAAAATGTTTTAAATTTCTTAAACATAGGATGAAAACTCGTCATTTGTTTTATTGCTTAACAGATCTGAAGAAGGGTGACATTGCACGAAACCTGTAATTTCGAGAGGAGGAGTAGCTATCTACTGTCAGAAAAAGAAGCCTATTTTGTTCTTGCGACTGCATCCTCGTATATTTTCTCAATGTTCGTCCTGCATCAATAAAGGGTAAAAAACTAGAATTTTTGTCGCTAACTTGCATTCATTGTCTCCGTCAAGAACAACTGCCTGTCTCGTTATTGGCTCACTCCTTGAAGACACTTACGACGGTGGCTGGCGTGGTGTGTCTTATCGATACAAGTCGAAGGCATTCGACAGCTAGAAGACAGACCGAGTTTAGCATACTTTCTGCTTTTGTACACGAAAGTAGACTGATACGTGGGATTAACGACACTCGAAAGAAAAGTCAGAACAGTATAGAAAACACAAAATGGCGCCAACAATGCCAATGTACACTGCCTAGTGTGCTGGACTTAGTTTGGCTGATTTCGATTTCAGTATCGACGTCTAAACATTGATGGTTAGTAATAGTCGACCCCAACTCCTAGATTTTTTTCAGTAGCGCCACCACTTCCATTGTAACGTAAATAGTTCCACAAATTTTCTGCTGTTTCTCAACTTTGAGACCTCGTTTCCATGTACAACGAAGAAAATAGCCGCTAACTTTAACTATTACTGTCGGACAGCAGGCTCTTTTGATTACAGAATCCCAGTAGGTCAATGTGTTGTGAGACCGCTTACGTCCCTATCTCAGTTGTGTTAACGTGTGAAACCAACAAACAACTGAGTCTGTTGTTGAACACTAGGTGAATTTGAGCCATCGGTTATAAGTGCAATCAACCGGGACTTTAGCAATTAAACCAACTTTGCAGTAGTATACACATGTAGCAGTGCCGCTAACCTAATTTGTCCGAAATTATCAATATTAATGCGATAGTGATAGTTTTTAAATCTGGCCAGGTTTCTTATTGAAACGATAGAATTATAGTTCTCCGATGAACTCCTGTTTAGGTTGTGCTTTGAGTAATTCAGTTCGCTGCTTCCACAGGAGCAGAAGATGAAATATCAGTCTGGTAAGAAGAATATTTTGCTAACGATTCTCCAGCAATAGTGCGACATGTTTTATTGTGATTTTATGAAATATGACATCCATTTCTATCCACAACCTCCGGTTTTTACACGAAATAAGCGTTTCTCTTTACGACAAATGCTTAATCTAATACATAAACCGAAGTAACATCAAGATAAAAAGTATAATGTATCAATAAACGTTGCTTAAACAGAAAACTATTGCAGTCAATTAGATATTGTCATTCTACTCACTGAGAATCTTAGTCATCCATCGCGATTTAGACCTAACTTTTAAAAAGGTATTTGCAGTTTTTTTGTATTCGTAAAACAGATTTACGTGTGGAACGAAACATTACTTGCTTTCTCACATCTTTCGGTGCGGTCAAATGCTATACAAGATTTCACCATTGTAATAAAATATTACAGTTAGGATAAAAATAAGACGTTGATGCGATATTATATTATCTATGAACTGAGACTTTCACAGTAGCAGTTGCAATAGTCAGTTGTTCCTGACGGATGTGATGGCTGGCAAAGTCGAACGCTTTAGTTTTATTCTAGATTTAAGTGGGAAGAAGTATCAGAAATGTTATACATTTCATTTTGTTCCAAATGTGTACATTTTTGCATTTCTCCTTCTTGTAGAGAACTACCGCCTTAAAACCGGTGTAAGAGAGGGGATAAAATAAGATTTATGACATTTTTCAGACGTAATTTATAAGTGTACCATCTGAGTTAACGATTCTACTTTTATTCGTCACGAAATGACCAGCAGCGCTGGTTTCCATTTAAATATAACTCGGGAATCTTTAAGTTGCTAAGCTCTCGCCAGCTGTCTCGCTTATGAGAATTCAGAATGCCGAGAGGATTTCGGTACGAGGAATGCCGACGCGGGCGTTTGTAAACAAGAGTGCAACAGGCGCCGGGAGTCGAACTCGGGCCTTAGCATCGTCGCATCGCCACAACACTTCATAGTCTAGCAGCGATTGTTGCTCGCAACGATTGTGTTAGCCGGCGAAATAGTTGGCATGAATTTGGAACTGACGGCTAGGTTTGGCATCCGAAATCAAACACCCTAACAAACAAAACATTTACCTTAGGCTTCATACGCCATTCTCGACAAGAAGCACCAAAGATCTTTTTCTGCTCTCAAATTATATGTGGTGCCGCAAGTTTGTATCCTGCAAGCGCTAAGAACAGTACACACTGGCAAACGCAGTATCCGGTTTGTCTCTTGATAGACACTATCTATAGAAAGTGTACTGACACGATCGAAGTCGAGTGTCCCCACTCATATTTGTTTCTTCAGGATGGCTGTCGTTGCGTGCGGAATGAGTGCATTTCTCGGTACTAATTTTGATTGAAAGAAGGCGAAAACGCATATACTGGTGGACGCACGAGCTGTTCTCATAAGTATGTAGTACGCGGATACAATGTCAACTAGAATGTGCTCCCAAATGTATTTGGAATTTCACCCGCCTGACAGCCACTCGTTCTGAAGTCTCTCTTCCGATGGAGAGAGGACGGATCGCGGCTCAAGATATAACATTAAGGGACACCATTACAGCTTCACTTCCGCTGACAGGCACACTTCGTTTCCTGGGAACTTGAGACCGCTGATCTATTCTCTGTATTTTAATAAACAGAAACTGTGGCCTGACAATCGAAATATGTGGTCCACATGTCCTTCTGTTCTTTAGCTTGTAGCAGGAAGCGGAAATCATCATTCGCAAATCAATCTCGCCAGCTATTTCCGTTTGTTCCTAGTTAAATAAAATTTTTAAGTTAAGCCATTACTAGGGATGTTGTTGAATCCCGTAAATGAAGATGAAAATAAATCTAACTACAGATAGCTACAATCAGCCACTTATGAAATAGTTCTTTATTGTGATGAACTACATTTCGAGCCGTTTAAGGCTTGTCTTCAGACGAGTCATGCAGAAGTTTACACTTTCCAACTTACAGCATGCTGATGGCCACTGGAGATTGCTTCATGAAGCAGTCTTTGCTGTATTGGGGCTTAAAATCCAATTGGCATCTTTCCACTGCCATTACCTCCGTTCACACATTTAATCAGTGTTCACTAGCATTTAGCATGCTTCACTATTATTCTGTGAACATAGGGCGTCTGCAGGAATCGGTCAGCATCCAGAGCTATTTTTTTCTCAGTATCTGTCAGTGTCAACCGTGCTTCGTATCCAGTGATTCGAGTGTGACTTTCCTTTAATGCTGTTTTTATAACCACAACACATCACGTTGCAGAGTCGAACTCCTGAATGAATCTTCAATAATTTATATCATTTTTTCGTTTTCAGTTGAAAATAATGAATTCAAAACTGTCAAAAAACTCGAATGCACGAAGGATGCTTTCGGGAGCGAGAGAGAAACTGGTGTCTTATTTCAGTGTTGCAGTGTGTTGCAACTCATTTCCTGTTCAAGCGGGTAGCCATAGAGCTGCAAAGTTTGGTCTAGTGGAATACGAAAATGGAATTCGTCTATGGACATGCGTCGCAAACAGGTCTCAGAGACCAAAATCGAGCAGTGCGTGTACGAGTGGGTACTGAGCTTTATAATAGACTCAGTGTTTACTAGATTTCTAGTTAGTACCAACCTAATACTCCCATTTTCAATGTTTATCTTTATTACTTTTGTTATTTTACAAATAGTTTTTATTACGCGTGACTTGGTGAAGATAATACAAAATACAGCAGTGAAAAAAGTGACTCCATTCATTATTGTATCAGTATCAAGTGTTGTTCTTCAGTACTTCGTCCACTGTGTACTAACTTGATTATCGACACTCATACTAAGATGCTGTTTGCCCCTGTCGCTTCTGTAAAACCACTGCAGTGTCTGCATTTCTCTGAGATATCAGCGTTCTCGGTCAAATCTACTCGCCTGTGTGGTGTTTCACTTCGCTAGAATCTACTGTGGAGAAGTTCGGATTTGTGTATACATTTAACACGGAGCAGTGCCCATAGATGCGCTACCTATACACTAAACAAATTTCCGTCGAATATGACAGCGTCGAGAGTAGTCGCAGCTTAGAGGTCGTTTTGTTTCGTAATCAGAGACCAGGGTAAGGCTTTGGTCTGCTGTAGTTGCCACGGTGTCATGTGGAGATGCACGATACATTTCCAGCTGCGTGTGTAAATAGTATGTAGCTGTTTGAGAAATATGTATACTCAAGCTTAGTTTTAGTATAGGAAACAGAGGCGAGCCACGTAAGTGATTGGTCTTCGCAGGTCAACAGCTTCATTTGTACAGTTTGCAGCAGAGATTTTCCTTGTGTGTTTCTCCAAAGTTCGTTTCTCGGTTTCCAAGCGAAATTTACTATCATTTTTAAGTTATTCATAAACTTCAGAGTTACATATTTCCTAATTAATTCAGTAGCAAAAATAAGTAATTGTTAACCAAAACCATGCAACGTGTTAGCTACAAATAGTGTTAGCACTCCTGATCTTTTTGTGTTTTTTCCATCGTTTGATTTAAAAAACAGGTGTCATTTTCCTTTTTCTACTACATTCGTTTGTCATGAGAAGATCTAAATAATCCAGAGACGTATCAGATTTTACTACGGTTGCATATGACCAACTTTAATCACCATGCAGTTTGCATTCACCAGACCCAATCTTTGAAATTTATGTTTTAACAAGAAGTTGTTGGGTATTTTGAATTATCTAAGCTTTCATGTAGAATACACAGCAAATTTAAGTTAAAATGTAAGTTATTTTCTCGATTATCTTTGATTTTTAAGTTATGTTGGATGTAAAGAAATCTCTACAAATAATTGTAAAATCATTATCACATTTGTTGATAGCATGTTTTCTGTTGTCAAATTGAACACGAATGTGCACTAGATACCTAAATGGAAGCTATCCAACAGCGGAGACAGTCTTGGAATTTATATTGTTTGTGATTATACATTATTTATTATACATTTATTATATAATATGTATTATATTATTTATTATACTGTACTCAGATACGAAGGCATGAGAGGAATAATGTGCAGACCTGGAAATTATTTATGAGCGTAATACGGACGATAGATTGTAGGAGATAGCGGAAAGAGGTGAAGAAGAAACTTTTTCTCATCCTATGTTTTTGCTATTTTCTGTGGTCACGGAAGGCGAGGAAGTTATTCCGCTCTTCCCCCCTTCGTGACCACCGTCTTGCACGGATCAGTCACCGATCTTCAGCAACCGATGTTGAAGGCTAATTCGTGGCAGTGCCAGGCCTAAGTGACAAAAAATGTTCCTCAGAAACTAGTGGTGCTTACCTTGGTAGCATATTAATGGCCTCCCATATTTTCCCTGGAGAACCTCTCTATTATGTGTATGGCTTTCTAGATATTAAAAGAAATTGTGTAATGCTGTTCCTCAGCACACCGAGATTTCCTATAACCTATGCATTAGTCTTAAGAGAATTCTATCTGTGATACAAATAAATATGCATACATGTTTGCTTGTCTCTCACATGTGAGAGTATTTCCAATGGTATTTTAGTACGAGTGGTACTTTTAATGGAAAAGTAATACTAGACTGGTATCTAATAGCGAAAGGTTGGGACAGAATGGGAAACCTCGCTGTATTCTTGTGCACTGTTCTCCTCACTATGTACCTGTGAAATGAAAATAAATTGTATTTAATGTTGTGTGTTTGCTGTGCAAGTAAAGACTGTGGTTATTTTATTTTACCAAGGGAATCCAACCCGCGGCCGAAAGCAAGGATCAATGTACCCCAAGAAGCATGTATCACAATACTGTGAAAAAAAAATTGCATACAATTTCGTTTGTGTAAAGTTATGATAAACTGAATATTTACAACCTGAAACTCCTGCTGCACTACGCTGTTCTCTCATTGGTCCATGGCGCTTTTTATCTCAGCAGCTGTGAGTAATGTTAAGCATATTATGTGCGGCCAGTGTGGCCCAGGTCAACTAAAAGGTTGGGCACATCTAATCTACAGATTTCAGACTACTTAAAAATTTATATCCAAGCCCAATGATCTCTTCCACAATATTGTTTACTAGGGTTCAAGGAATCTTCTGTCTGGAGAATTCCTTGGAGCTGCAGTTGGTGATGATGTATCTCTACATTTGCTCTTACGTCACGACATTGGCTGCTGCGCCCCAACGCCGCCCGTAGCCAAACGAATGAATACCTTAAGCAGAAGGTGCACAAATCCAGACAGAGACAAATATCCGCAATCCATAAGTGAAACATCAGCTTCCAGAATAATATAACATGCAACAGTAGAAGAATAACGCTATAACTCTACACATTTACTCATTCACATCACCCCGAGTTGAAGGGGTAGGAGAGAGGGAGAGAGAAAGAGACACAGATATATATATATATATATATATATATATATATATATATATATCTGCGTATGATAAACCCCTTCCCTGGAAAATTTCTCTTCTTCAAGCCTCCTCTGTGTTACCACAGATGACTTGACACAGATTTCATTTGCACTAAGATTGCAGTACACGCGAGGTGCCTATATGCTTCCACCGACCTGAGTGGAATGCTAAGTTCTAATAAACGTTCACCAACCTGCAGCCTTCTACAGTTGTTGTCCCCTGCGCAGAAAACAGCACGTAGGTCGTGAATCCGTTATCTTGAGGCTGTAATAAACTCTTAGCGAAGAATAATTTTTTTTTTTTTTTTAGAAATAATTAAATTTCCAATTAGTTTATACAATATGTCACACTCTACTTATTAACAGAACACGAGAAACTGCACAATTACATTCCACTTTAGAGTCATAAATAATTTACATTCTGATGATAATGAACTGCATATTTCTATAATTACTATTACACTGTTCTCAGCTACGAGGGTAATCCCAAAAGTGAGGTCTCCTATTTTTTTATAAGTACATAGACCTGTTTATTTCTACAATTGTTTACATAAGTTTACAGCTTGGACATTTAGCTATTTTTCGACATAATCACCATTTCTGTTGTAACTCTTCAGGCTTTCCCGGCGATCTAATGACATCTTGGGTTGTCGGGTGTTCTGCCGGATATCAGCGTCGTACTTGCACGATATTTCGGTCACGTAGCTCGAGACCTTCATCAGGTGCGACCGAAATATCGTGCAAGTACGACGCTGATATCCGGCAGAACACCCGACAACCCAAGATGTCACCATTTCTGTTGATGCATTTTTGTAGACGCTGTGACAGTTTTTGTATGCCCATATCATACCAGCTCACCGCCATGCTGTTCAGAAAGTTGTGAACCTCTTCTTTCTCCTCGTCGTCGGAGCTGAATCACTTTTCCGGCCAAATGTTCTTTTAATCCAGGGAACAGGTGATAGTCACTGGGTGCCAGGTCAGGACTATAGGGTGAGTGAGCGATTATGTTCCACTGAAACTGCTGCAGGAGAGCAACGGTTTGCCGAGCGATGTGTGGGCGAGCGTTGTCATGGAGAATGTGTACACCCTTGCTCAACAATCCTCTCCTCCGATTCTGAATTGCCCGTTTGAGTTTCTTGAGAGTCTCACAGTACCTGTCAGAGATCATCCGAGGGTGATCCGCCGATCTTCACGCGTGCTTTGCTCAACCTTCAACGCTGTCTCCTCAGAAATTGACGGTCTCCCTTTGTTCGTCGTGAATTTTGGTCCGACCAGCTGCAAACTCTCTACACCACGTACGAACATTTTTGACATCCATGCACGACTCACCATACACTTCCGTCAATTGGACATGGATTTCAATCGGAGCAGTGCCCCTTGCGTTCAAAAACCAAATAACTGCGCGCAATTCGCACTTGGTAACATCCAACGGGAGCTCCATACTCAACGGCTGCCGAGCCAAGACAGCCCCTCCGCGCGGCGTGCGCATGTTTACACACAGCGCGTGAAGCACTCTTCAGCGACCAACTGCCACACAAACAGAGTTCTGCACTTATAAGAAAATAGGAGACCTTACTTTTGGGATTATCCTCGTACATGTCCACACAACCAGAAATTGCCAATAAAGTCTGAAATGACACCGACCGCGGTAGACAACATGTCTTCAATTAATGAAGGAGAACGTCACATGGATCTTCACGCAGGAGTGCGTACTAGAATTTAAAAAAATAAAAGATGAATAATGTAATAGTAATGCCTTGTCACATCCAGACTGAAATGTGCCATTTTACATTTTTACTGACAGCTCAGAACACAGGTTGGGAGCTCACCTTTGTCAATTCATAGAAAACGGAGATACATTGGAAATAAAATCTATTGCTTTTGCCAGTCGAGGCCTAAACAGATGGGAGAGAAGATATTCAGTAACAGAAACGGAAACGCAAGCAGTAGTGTCGGTGTTTAAGAAATTCAAATACTATGTCATGGGGAGGAAAGTAAAAGTGCTTACAGACCACAAGGCACTATCATTCCTGATGGATTGTAGGCTAAGTCATAACAGATTAACGAGATGGACTTTAGCGCTTCAGGAGTATGGTTTCACAATAGAATAATTGCCACGTGAAAGCAATACAGTGGCTGGTGCATTATCTTGATTGCCTGTGGGTATGGATAAAGCCGATTTTAATGATTCGGAACAGAAAGAAGTCTTCATTTTATACCTAACAAAAGTAAAACACAAAAAATAAAGAACATATTAAAAATACGAGAAAGGAACAGAATAGGGATGCTGCCATTAAAATGATAAAAGCTGATTGGCATAGGAAAGCGAATGACAAGGTGACGAAGCACTGGGTCATACGAAAAGGTGTGTTGTATCGTAGAACAAACCTAGAAAAACAGTAGCAGAGGGTCTATTGGCCAGAACATAAAATATGCTCATTTTAGGCGCTGCAGTCATGGACTGTGCGGCTGATCCCGGCGGAGGTTCGAGTCCTCCCTCGGGCATGGGTGTGTGTGTTTGTCCTTAGGATAATTTAGGTTAAGTAGTGTGTAAGCTTAGGGACTGATGACCTTAGCAGATAAGTCCCATAAGATTTCACACACATTTGAACATTTTTTTTTTAGTGCCAAGAAATGTGCGGACAAAAGTAAGGAAATTGCTATTTCAAAGCTTGCCAAAAAAGGGTACAGAAAATTCTAAAATCAAGTGATGAATGTCAGAAAACTAAAGTATATACTAAGATGGTATCTGTTCTCTCGGAGATGACCGAAAGAACAGATACCATCGGTGACCATGCAGCTCGTTAGTATGAAATTACAATGAAATGAACACCCTTAGCTGCTTACAGGCGTTGACATACGTCAACGGGAAAGATCGGGGCATAGCACTATCCCAAAAAAAATAGTGTAAAAGGTATGTATTGACCTCTATGGGTCGTGTCAACCTCGCAAAGAGAGCAAAAATCCCCGTTCATTGCACTGGACGTGTTCTCGAAGCATGTAAAACTATATGCACTAACAAAGGCTACAGGGAAGTTGGTCTCAAATAAAATCAAGAATGACTGCATAATGAAGAATGGTAAGCCAGACAGGATCATCTGCGACAATGGACCACAATTTATATCATAGTATTGGAAAAATATCTTGAGAGAACTTGACATAAAACCTATACACATATCTAAAAACCAGCATCAATCAAATATGAGTGAAAGAGTTATGAAAAAACTCAATGGGCTCTTTAAAGCATACAGCTCTAGAAAACGAGTGGGTAAATTACGTGGAGGCATTTGAGAGAATTATGAATGAATTGCCGCACTCTACCACGGAAATACTGCCACAACAACTACTAACAGGGGAAAAGTCGCCGTCTTCCTCATCCATAATGGTAAAAGTTCTATATTTGTCTTCTTTAACATTCTTCACTATCAAGGTTAAGATGACCAAGTTTCGTTATACTGACAACAAAGAAACAAGGTATGACCAAAACAAAGTAGCCCAGCAGAATAAACATCTGCGTAGCACGGGTGAAAAATAGACATTTGGAAGAATATACAGGGTGGTCCACTGATTGTGACCGGGCTAAATATCTCACGAAATAAGCGTCAAACGAAAAAACTACAAAGACGAAACTTGTCTAGCTTGAAGGGGGAAACCAGATGGCGCTATGGTTGGCTCGCTAGATGGCGCTGCCATAGCTCAAACGGATATCAACTGCGTTTTTTTAAATAGGAACTCCCATTTTTATTACTTATTCGTGTAGTACCTAAAGAAATATGAATGTTTTAGTTGGACCACTTTTTTCGCTTTGTGATAGATGGCGCTGTAATAGTCACAAACATATGACTCACAATTTTAGACGAACAGTTGGCAACAGGTAGGTTTTTTAAATTAAAATACAGAACGTACGTACGTTTGAACATTTTATTTCGGTTGTTCCAATGTGATAAATGTACCTTTGTGAACTTATTTCTCAGAACGCATGCTGTTACAGCATGATTACCTGTTAATACCACATTAATGTAATAAATGCTCAAAACGATGTCCGTCAATCTCAATGCATTTGGCAATACATGTAACGACATTCCTCTCAACAGCGAGTAGTTCGCCTTCAGTAATGTTCGCACATGCATTGACAATGCGCTGATGCTTGTTGTCAGGCGATGTCGGTGGATCACGATAGCAAATATACTTCAACTTTCCCCACAGAAAGAAATCCGAGGACGTCAGATCCGGTGAACGTGCGGGCCATGATATGGTGCTTCGACGACCAGTCCGCCTGTCATGAAATATGCTATTCTGTACCGCTTATACCGCACGCGAGCTATGTGCCGGTCATCCATCATGTTGGAAGTACATCGCCATTCTGTCATTCCTTGAAACATCTTGTAGTAACATCGGTAGAACATTTCGTAGGAAATCAGCATGCATTACACCATTTAGATTCTCATCAATAAAATGGGGGCCAATTACCCTTCCTCCCATAACGCCGCACCATACATTAACCTGCCAAGGTCATTGATGTTCCACTTGTCGCAGCCATCGTGGATTTTCCGTTGCCCAATAGTGCATATTATGCCGGTTTACGTTACTGCTGTTGGTGAATGACGCATCATCGCTAAATAGAATGCGTGCAAAAAATCTGTCATCGTTCCGTAATTTCTCTTGTGCCCAGTGGCAGAACGGCACACGACGTCCAAAGTCGTCGCCATGCAATCCCTGATGCTTAGAAATATGGTAAGGGTGCAATTGATATTGATGTAGCATTCTCAACACCGACGTTTTTGAGATTCCCGATTCTCCCTCAATTTGTCTGCTACTAGTGTGCAGTGGGATAAGGTTCGTGCCAAGACAAACTACACTGTTGCCAAATTTATTCAAGATGGCGGCGATGACGTCATCCAAGATGGCGGCATGTAGACTTGGCAACATAGCATGACGTCATCCAAGATGGCGGCTTTTGGCGGGAGCATAGGCCAATTGTGCTACGTCCACTAATCTAACCTCAAGAAAAAATGGCGGGAACTTTGAATTTTGGCGGGAAAATAGGCCCATTGTGCTATGTCCACTAACCTAAGCCTCCAGAAGAAAAAATGGCGGGAAGTTTGAATTCCAACAGGATAATGCATGCAAAAACCACACTTATCTTTATTATTATTATTGATTATCATTCATTAACATTCATTATCATTTATTGTTATTTATTATCATTTATTATTATTTATTATCATTTATTATTATTTATTATTATTGACCTGCCTCCACTAGAAAATTACCTCCAAAATCAAATTCCAGCACGATAATGGCTGCAAAACCTGACTTTTGTTTATTATTATTCATTATTATTCATTATCATTTATTAACATTCATTATCATTCATTGTCATTTATTATCATTCATTATCATTTATTATTATTATTTATTAATAGAGGCCTACCTCCACTAGAAAATTGCGCCAAATTCAAATTCCAACACGATAATGTCTCGAAAACTGTACTTCTATTTATTATTATCATTTATTATTTATTCAAGATGTCCGATGTTCTCAGCAAGAAAGCCATTTTCCTTACATCCATAACAAAAATCTATCACAAGTTCAAATCCCAACACCATAACTGATCACACGTACGAAATTTTCTCCATCACTTATCTTTTTTCACTGGTAGCCTATCATAACCGCTTCAAATAATAAACTGCTCTTATAGTAACGTAAGTCATATCCTTTGATTTGGCAGGGGGGAAAGGACTGAAGACTTTATTTCAAGCAGTGCGGTCATCACTTCTTCTCCAACACAGTCAGCACACACATCTTTGATATCGCAGTGCAGTCACCACGACGCCCGCGTTCCAACTGAATTAGTCCAAATCCTCGCCACCCCCGGGCCAGCGTGCGGAGACACTGCCGACGCCTATCAAGTGAGGCGGCCGGCCACTCGCGCTGGGGGCGAGCCCAGCGATCGCTCCCATGTCGGAAACATGTTTTCGCTGGACACGCTGGAACTTGCCGAGTTTGACGTCACAGCGGTCCCTTGTCCGCTCACCATGTGTATTCGTCGCCTCCGCACGTTTACCGCCAAAATTGTTTGCCTCGGAGCTGAATCATACAACGGTCGACTGTTTCCTGCCACACTTTTGGCGCCAAAGTTGTTTTCCTGGGCACGTTCAAACCTGTCGATGCCAACCGCTCACCGTCCACCACGTGTCCCTGTGCGAGCGAGACACTTTTGGCAGCAAAGTTTGCTCGACGGTGGAATCCGCCATGACTATATAACAGCACGTTTGGACCGCACTAGAACGCTCGCTAATTGACTCGCTCTCGCGCGCGTGTAATAACTGTACAATCGCTGCGCCGCCGCCCCGCTTACGTCACACACCCTCCATACACGCGACGGACATAGTCTTCTGATTAGCCGCGACAGCAGCTAAAACACCTACTTGGGCATCATCATTTGTTGCAGGTCGTGGTTGACGTTTCACATGTGGCTGAACACTTCCTGTTTCCTTAAATAACGTAACTATCCGGCGAACGTTCCGGACACTTGGATGATGTCGTCCAGGATACCGAGCAGCATACACAGCACACGCCCGTTGCGCATTTTGATCACAATACCATACATCAACACGGTATCGACCTTTTCTCCAATTGGTAAACGGTCCATTTTACCCCGGGTAATGTATCACGAAGAAAATACCGTCCGCACTGGCGGAATGTTACGTGATACCACGTACTTATACGTTTGTGACTATTACAGCGCCATCTATCACAAAGTGAAAAAAGTGGTCCAACTGAAACATTCATATTTCTATACGTACTACACGAATATGTAATTAAAAAATGGGGGTTCCTATTTTTTAAAAAAGAATTGCGCCAAATTCAAATTCCAACACGATAATGTCTCGAAAACTGTACTTCTATTTATTATTATCATTTATTATTTATTCAAGATGTCCGATTTTCTCGGCAAGAAAGCCATTTTCCTTACATCCATAAAAAGAATCTATCACAAGTTCAAATCCCAACACCATAATTGACCACACGTACAAACTTTCTCCGTCACTTATCTTTTTTCACTGGTAGACTAATTGTTCTCGCCAAACGCGCTCCTGCATATGAGGCAGAATCCTTCTAGGAAGCCAACCACATATTTATCACTGTACTTACAATTAAATATTACGATTTCAACCTCAATCTGATGTCATTCAACAACAAGTGAAGTATAGGAAATGTTCTCTCTTGACGTCTGTAGCTCTGAAAACATAAAAATTTGTACCATTCCTATAAATGGACATAAAAAGTCTTTCAGTCCCGTTATAGCTGTCGATACCATGAAATCACAGTTTTCCATGACAAATTCATATCTTCATTCTGACAGGACAAAGCCATTTTCTTTGCAGATGTCGGAACAATTGCCATAGTAACTTTACATCCCAACACATACTTTATAAGCCTGCTGATCACAGTGAATCTATCTCGTATCCCATCCTAAGCATAGTTCGCCAATAACCGAATGCTTATGATACCAAACAACACTGAGCGAAGGTCCGAGATGTATGGTAATGTCTCAACAGTTTTTTTGCAAGTGGTACCAGTATGTCTTAGGAAGAGACACGTAATCGTCTTATAAGCGATAAGCTATTAAAAACACGATTGCAACCACTATGTTACTGTCGCCCTGCATAAAAAGCTGTCTTAGTTCTACAGGCGCGCACAACTATTATTAACGGTATAAATGTTGAAGACTATACAAGCTTTATAAATCGAGGTATGGTATTGCTTCCAAATGAAGTGGTCCTCCACATAAATATCACGACATTGAATACAGATGGTGATGGCAGGGGTGTGTATTAACAGACCGAAAGCGCGGTTCCACATCGCCGGCCGGTGTAAGCTCTTAATAAAATCAGCCAATTTAGAAAGTTGTTCGGCTAAGGAACATGCTATTAAGCCGATACTTGCAATTCCCTCCTGCCACCGCTAGGTATTTCTCACGCCGACAAACAGTATTTTTAACGCATTCTATCTCGATGCCATCTCAGAGGTTCTGCGTTATATCCACTGGGTTATAGGCGAGAGAGGATGATAGTTGATTGAGAATGATCACATAAAGTATGTGGTGAGCTATGTGGTGAATCACTTAAAATCTGCCTCGTGATGACTGGGTGTTATGTGATGTCCTTAGATTAGTTAGGTTTAAGTAGTTCTAAGTTCTAGGGGACTGATGACCATAAATGTTAAGTCCCATAGTGCTCAGAGCCATTTGAACCATTTGAGCCAATCACTTAAAATATCCACCGCAGATTGAGGTCAAAAGAAATATACAAAAACCTATGACCAATATATTGGCTTTTCAGATCTAAAGTGTTATGACTTCTGGTAGAAATGTTGTCTTTGATTTGGAATCAAGTCTTTCCATTCAGCCACAGACCTGCGCTGGATCCTATGGTGATATCTTTTGATGATTACAGAGCTCTAGTGAATCAATACTCGTGGCACTCTCATATCTCGAGAGTCACATTTTTCGAACCCGTCTGCTAAGGACCCTGCACCTTGTAACTCTTCCTCACTCTCTGCCACGCCCTCCCTGCAGCTTTGTCCATGTTATCGTCTCAGTTTGTCGGGACTGAGTAGAAATCAGAGAGTGCTGTGACTACCACCTTATGCGATCCATGCAGAAACAGGGTGAGCTGAGAATGTGACACGATCCTGTTTTGACCACTCGATGGAAATGGGATCATATTGTCGTGGCTCCGCCAGTCTTATACACTCCTGGAAATTGAAATAAGAACACCGTGAATTCATTGTCCCAGGAAGGGGAAACTTTATTGACACATTCCTGGGGTCAGATACATCACATGATCACACTGACAGAACCACAGGCACATAGACACAGGCAACAGAGCATGCACAATGTCGGCACTAGTACAGTGTATATCCACCTTTCGCAGCAATGCAGGCTGCTATTCTCCCATGGAGACGATCGTAGAGATGCTGGATGTAGTCCTGTGGAACGGCTTGCCATGCCATTTCCACCTGGCGCCTCAGTTGGACCAGCGTTCGTGCTGGACGTGCAGACCGCGTGAGACGACGCTTCATCCAGTCCCAAACATGCTCAATGGGGGACAGATCCGGAGATCTTGCTGGCCGGGGTAGTTGACTTACACCTTCTAGAGCACGTTGGGTGGCACAGGATACATGCGGACGTGCATTGTCCTGTTGGAACAGCAAGTTCCCTTGCCGGTCTAGGAATGGTAGAACGATGGGTTCGATGACGGTTTGGATGTACCGTGCACTATTCAGTGTCCCCTCGACGATCACCAGTGGTGTACGGCCAGTGTAGGAGATCGCTCCCCACACCATGATGCCGGGTGTTGGCCCTGTGTGCCTCGGTCGTATGCAGTCCTGATTGTGGCGCTCACCTGCACGGCGCCAAACACGCATACGACCATCATTGGCACCAAGGCAGAAGCGACTCTCATCGCTGAAGACGACACGTCTCCATTCGTCTCTCCATTCACGCCTGTCGCGACACCACTGAAGGCGGGCTGCACGATGTTGGGGCGTGAGCGGAAGACGGCCTAACGGTGTGCGGGACCGTAGCCCAGCTTCATGGAGACGGTTGCGAATGGTCCTCGCCGATACCCCAGGAGCAACACTGTCCCTAATTTGCTGGGAAGTGGCGGTGCGGTCCCCTACGGCACTGCGTAGGATCCTACGGTCTTGGCGTGCATCCGTGCGTCGCTGCGGTCCGGTCTCAGGTCGACGGGCACGTGCACCTTCCGCCGACCACTGGCGACAACATCGATGTACTGTGGAGACCTCACGCCCCACGTGTTGAGCAATTCGGCGGTACGTCCACCCGGCCTCCCGCATGCCCACTATACGCCCTCGCTCAAAGTCCGTCAACTGCACATACGGTTCACGTCCACGCTGTCGCGGCATGCTACCAGTGTTAAAGACTGCGATGGAGCTCCGTATGCCACGGCAAACTGGCTGACACTGACGGCGGCGGTGCACAAATGCTGCGCAGCTAGCGCCATTCGACGGCCAACACCGCGGTTCCTGGTGTGTCCGCTGTGCCGTGCGTGTGATCATTGCTTGTACAGCCCTCTCGCAGTGTCCGGAGCAAGTATGGTGGGTCTGACACACCGGTGTCAATGTGTTCTTTTTTCCATTTCCAGGAGTGTATAATGTGTACGACCAACGCCAAATGAAGGTTTCTCATGCAAGACGAGATAGTATAAATGACAGTATGAGCAGTTATGGGAACGGGGAGAAGGATGAAGATTTTGCTATTGCAGTGTGATGTGTTTCCAAACTACATACAGGTACTGCACTCTGAAGAAGATCTGTGTTCCTCAGGGTGCATTCACATCTGTCACCCAAACATTGTCTCCATCACTGTTATTTTGTACCAAACTATAAAAACTCCACTAACATCACCCAGTAGAGGACTCGATAAAATTTTACACATCTCTCTCTTCCAATATATAGATTGAAAACGAACACCATCTGTGTGCTAGCATCAAGCATATGCAGTGGTCCATTAAATACACAGGTATTGATCCACTCAATGATCGAAGTCACTTGCACAGACCAGTGTAAAGTTTCATCACCTGTACTGCAGAAGGACTATATCCCACAGACTATCAGTCACAAGAGAGGATCCCTGTGTTTTGTACGAACATTGTTTTTTCGGCTTTAACACATTCAAGCAGTGTATGACTACAGTTTTGTACTCCGCCATATGTTTTGTTTCTTCTGACAAGACTTCGAGGTCTATGTCAGGTTCTAAACTGACATTAACACATTTCGATCCATTGCCTCTCACAGAAAACTGGACACCACACAGCGTAAATTAAGTTGCTGCCCCCACAACACACACAGGATGACTATTTCAATCAAAAGGCAACGCTGTGTTTCTCATTACAAAAAAAAAATGCACAAGACATCACAACATATGGACACTGGAAGAATTTGGCGGCATTGTGGAGCATTTGCAAACAGCTGCCGCGTGAGATTAGCCGAGCGGGCTGAGCGCTGCAGTCAAGGACTGTGCGGCTGGTCCCGGCGGAGGTTCGAGTCCTCCCTTGGGCATGGGTGTGTGTGTTTGTCCTTAGGATAATTTAGGTTAAATAGTGTGTAAGCTTAGGGACTGATGACTTTAGCAGTTAAGTCCCATAAGATTTCACATTTGAACATTTGCAAACAGCTGTCTGAAGGTAAGTGATGACCTCTACATTTAAACTCATCTTTTACAGTGACAGTGTAACATACGTCTCACTGTTCTGTTTCAACTGATTCCTCATATCACAGTCATGCATGCGGCCACTGTTTCGGTACGGGCCACCCCTGGAAGATGTCCCCCTCACCAAGACTCTAGGCCCTCTCCCCATCTCAAGCAAGTGATGTCAGTCAATCATTATGTCATTCGAATGGTTCAAATGGCTCTGAGCACTATGGGACTTAACATCTGAGGTCATCAGTCCCCTAGAACTTAGAACTACTTACACCTAACTAACCTAATGACATCACACACATCCATGCCCTAGGCAGGATTCGAATTTGCGACCGTAAAGGTCGCGCGGTTCCAAACTGAAGCGCCTTGAACCACTCGGCCACAGCGGCCTGCCAGTATGTGGTAATCAACAGCATACCAGTGGATGGTTGGGATGGAAAAGACACAATCAACATACTGTAATAAACATCACACTTGATAGTCCAATCAATTTTAGGAATTTTACTAGTTTTTGTCTGTAATTTCAAAGCTGACCAACGACATGGGAGCATACTTTCAAATTTCTGTATCATCGCTAAACCACCCCTCCAATACTTCGTGAGTACCATATACTAGGTTGGAAACGAAGTTCAACACGTCCATTCATTGTTAATTCTTGAATATATATATATATATATATATATATATATATATATATATATATATATATACCAAAGTATAACAAACAGCATCCTTTACCGATCTACATATTTCTAGCACTTCGATCATAGTGCGTAATTTGCGATCATGGTTGCCCATCTTTCCCTGTGTGGATGGGAGTCACAGAGCATTCTCGCTTTCTTAGGATAACATCAGAGGCTGAAACATCCCGTCGCACGGTCTTTGACCGACCTTTCCTGCAACACTGTCAGCGATTTAATTTTCCGCTGACCAGAAGTAGACCACTATATTCCATGCCACGTGAAGGAGCAGAGCAAGCTGAGTCCTTAAGTGCTGATCAGTGAAGACTGTTCCACACCAGTCTTACTCACAGCACCGATCCAAGTGCAACAGATCTCTCCAGGAGCGCGCATGTCAAGAAGGTTAGCACATCTAGTCTGTGAATAGTAGATATGAGCGCGTTGTGCTCATATAACAATGGTATGAAGAAGATACGTGTGGTTTATGCATCATGGAGCTCCAGACAGATAGAGTTTGAAGCGTTATACGTAAATCAAACTGTGCTATCATTTCTAAAGTACTGCTCTAGTTTCTGGGGTCGGTACTGGTAAGAGAGAAATGATAATAGAACACAAACATATGCACTCTGATGCAGGACATAAATGTCCAACATATGACATACATCCACTCTTAAAGTCTTTCCACCCACTACAGTGACAAACTTGAAGAAGATAAAGCTACTTCCTTCTACACTAAAGAAAAAACATATAGCGTCTTTGTCATACATGCACAATATCGCTTTCCGGAGGTGTATGGCGCATCCTGTTCACATCCAGTTACGGTTCAGAAATGAGGTACTTTGCTTGTATCAGTCCTATAAAATGATCATCAGCAATGGAGAATGCTTCTTACAAGGAAACAGACAAATGCATAGCAGCGGTGTTTAACATGTGAAACTACACACCCTACTGCCATTCACTCTGTAAACAGGACTTCTGTCAAGCAGATGTATACACAGGGTTTGCTGTTCGTCACAAACACCTGCCACTAACTTCGAATCACCGTAGTTAGAGTATGGTGTCAAAACCGGATGGAAATGTTTCATCTTCTCACGTGAGGCGGAAGTCCTCTGATAACTGAGAGTTTTGCCGTTAACATTCGCAGGTTGATAGTGCTCTAATTCACACACAGAACAAGCAATTGTATATCAGTCGAACGCAGGTTATACCACACAATTGATACACACCATAGAACAATGGAAAAAGGTTAAATCCGTGATAAATGACTTGCAGCAACATCTTCCTCACTCTAGAATGCATTATCAGTCTACCATTAAAATCATACCTCGTTACAACCTAATCTCAACCAATCAGTCCATCCACTTTCCGTCATCCTTTAATGCAGTTGAAAGTCATTTTAGAGGCAGGTGATTCTTTTTCCCAGGAAAGCATAAAAGACAGCAGTCAACTCGCATGTATCACTATTACCTCAAAAGACATACAGTAGAATGTTGTTAAAAAAAGCACACAGCAACTTTTTGTTACGTATTTGTTAGCTGATACCGTAAGGTTGTGACTGGTGGAGAATACAGAGAATACATTGTAAATACTGTTTGTTAGGGTTTAAAACACCTAAAAAGTTCTGCACAAGGCCAAACACGTGATCCATTCTGTAGTCGTATAATGCAGCCCCACAGCTGGAAATAGAATGTTCTTTACCTAAGGACACTTTACAAAAAAAAAAATCTATAAGATGATTGCCGGTAACTTTGGTATCACACCTGGGCTTGTCATCTGACATATATACAAATTTATAATTCTACATTTGGTGGTCATCCAAGTTAAACGTTCTATTCCAGCCATCTCTCTTATCGCTGTCGAAGAAAAAATGACTATTTCCCTGGTTCCCAGTGCTTCCATGTCAACTATTTCTCGTATTCTTCTTACGTTTGCACACTCATTCCCATATAGAAGATTTGTCCTGCACCAAGCAGAAAATATGTAAATATTCCCTCAATTTCCCCGCATCTCGGCGTATTTTTTTCCCCAATTTATACGTATTTTCCGTCAATTTTCGTAATTTTATCGATTTCATGTCACTTCTGTGCATACCATCACAGCATCACTTCTCGCCATGTGCTCTAAAATTGCTTGTAAATGTAGTATATTCGTCAGCACCTAGCGCAAATGCACTATTTTTCTCGTCAGACGATATAGTACAGCACAGTACTAGAACGCATCCAACCACATATTTTATAGTTGCAGTGCATTTGCTCTGTTTCCTGTATGTCTGTGCATGTGTCGTGGATACTTCAGGGATGAAGGCAGCGTGCCTTCAAAAATTTTCCTCTCTCTGGCAGTGCCTTCAAACAACCAGCTAAAACTCGAAAAGTAGAATTACAGAGCTATTGATTTCGACTTTCAAATATCGTCGTTTTGGCATGTAAAATCGAATATTTCAGTTGATTTCGGTTTTGGGATCTGTTTCCCACAAAAGCATTTGAAGTGCCTCAGGGATGAAGATGGAAGGCGTCTCAAGTGTGCCGAGATCTTTTTAGAGTCTGTGTTTAAGTGTGGCGGTATACATCGCAAAATTACAGCAAACTACTGTGGAGCGATCTTTTTGAAAGTTTATTTAGAAACATATTCAATTATACAGGATGAGCACAAAGTCTTGCCCTGATTATAACAATTTACTACAGAATAACCGTTTGGCATAATAAGTTACATTTGATGACGTTACATAGGTTAGTGTTACTGGTTTTTTTAAGACTCTGTCTTTGATATAGCCCCAGAAAAAAAAGACAAGGGGCGTAATGTCTGGAGACGGGAGTAATATCCGGATCGGTGGATTGGAAGGAACGGTCCAACACCCTGGCCACCCCGTTCTCCAGACATTATGCCCCTTGACTTTTTTTCCTGGGGCTATATCAAGGACAGAGTCTTCGTCACACCAGCTGCTGACGTCGACGAACTGAAGGCTAGGATACAAGCTGCTGAGGGTACTGTGGCAGAACACATGTTACGAAACACCTGGCGGGAACTGGAATACCGCCTCGACGTTCTTCGAGATACGAAGGGAGCATACGTTGAGGTTTACTGACGTAAGTAGTCTTAAAAAAACTAGTAACACTAACCTATGTGAAGGCATTAAATGTAAATTATTGTGTCAAACGGTTATTCTGTAATAAATTGTTATAATCTGGGCAAGACTTTGTGCTCAAACCGTATTTTGCAACTCCTGAAGGAGCTCGTACTTAAAGACAAGCACGCGAAATGTTCACAAGCGTGCCGCGATCTTTTATTTAGAGTCCGTGTTCAAGTGCGGTGGTGGCATTCCTCGGAATAAAACATATATTTACGTCGCAAATTATTTAAATATTCTTGCGTCATCTGCAAAGCTCTCTCTTTTTCTACAGTGGTACACTTAGTTCCTGTGATATCTTCAAGCTATGTACACTCCTGGAAATTGAAATAAGAACACCGTGAATTCATTGTCCCAGGAAGGGGAAACTTTATTGACACATTCCTGGGGTCAGATACATCACATGATCACACTGACAGAACCACAGGCACATAGACACAGGCAACAGAGCATGCACAATGTCGGCACTAGTACAGTGTATATCCACCTTTCGCAGCAATGCAGGCTGCTATTCTCCCATGGAGACGATCGTAGAGATGCTGGATGTAGTCCTGTGGAACGGCTTGCCATGCCATTTCCACCTGGCGCCTCAGTTGGACCAGCGTTCGTGCTGGACGTGCAGACCGCGTGAGACGACGCTTCATCCAGTCCCAAACATCCTCAATGGGGGACAGATCCGGAGATCTTGCTGGCCAGGGTAGTTGACTTACACCTTCTAGAGCACGTTGGGTGGCACAGGATACATGCGGACGTGCAGTGTCCTGTTGGAACAGCAAGTTCCCTTGCCGGTCTAGGAATGGTAGAACGATGGGTTCGATGACGGTTTGGATGTACCGCGCACTATTCAGTGTCCCCTCGACGATCACCAGTGGTGTACGGCCAGTGTAGGAGATCGCTCCCCACACCATGATGCCGGGTGTTGGCCCTGTGTGCCTCGGTCGTATGCAGTCCTGATTGTGGCGCTCACCTGCACGGCGCCAAACACGCATACGACCATCATTGGCACCAAGGCAGAAGCGACTCTCATCGCTGAAGACGACACGTCTCCATTCGTCCCTCCATTCACGCCTGTCGCGACACCACTGGAGGCGGGCTGCAAGATGTTGGGGCGTGAGCGGAAGACGGCCTAACGGTGTGCGGGACCGTAGCCCAGCTTCATGGAGACGGTTGCGAATGGTCCTCGCCGATGCCCCAGGAGCAACAGTGTCCCTAATTTGCTGGGAAGTGGCGGTGCGGTCCCCTACGGCACTGCGTAGGATCCTACGGTCTTGGCGTGCATCCGTACGTCGCTGCGGTCCGGTCTCAGGTCGACGGGCACGTGCACCTTCCGCCGACCACTGGCGACAACATCGATGTACTGTGGAGACCTCACGCCCCACGTGTTGAGCAATTCGGCGGTACGTCCACCCGGCCTCCCGCATGCCCACTATACGCCCTCGCTCAAAGTCCGTCAACTGCACATACGGTTCACGTCCACGCTGTCGCGGCATGCTACCAGTGTTAAAGACTGCGATGGAGCTCCGTATGCCACGGCAAACTGGCTGACACTGACGGCGGCGGTGCACAAATGCTGCGCAACTAGCGCCATTCGACGGCCAACACCGCGGTTCCTGGTGTGTCCGCTGTGCCGTGCGTGTGATCATTGCTTGTACAGCCCTCTCGCAGTGTCCGGAGCAAGTATGGTGGGTCTGACACACCGGTGTCAATGTGTTCTTTTTTCCATTTCCAGGAGTGTATGTGACAGTATTCCGCACGTTGCTTCAACACTAGATGTAATAACTCCTGAAACAGTTCATGTTCAACGACAAAGTGTGTCCGTGCGCTGGAGTTGGGAAGGACGAAGGCTGTATTTCCAACGGGACCAGACGTGCTCAGCATGGCCGACCCTGCGGCTACCGCATGCCCGGTGCTGTGAGCCTGGCGTGGGCCCTCTTCTAGCAGGTGCAGAGACTCTGGGGCAGGCAGCGTGCCTCTTGCGCTTCAGAAGACTGATTGGACTTTTATCCAGTGAGCTACAGTTACAGCATACGCATTTATCAGCATGAGTTCTGAAGTGTAACTTAGCCCCATCCTGCTGCATCTTCGTTATTTGTTTAAGCGTATTTGTCTTGTTCATAAATTTGTATTATGAATGAAAGCCCGCTTCTTCAATATATCCTTCATATGTATGTATGCTCCAACAGAAAATGCAGAGCCGGTGGAAAAAGGTATATTCTATGAGCAACTGGAACAGGAAATAGCAAAGGTGGCAAAGCGTGATGATGAGGTGGTTGTGGGGGACTTCAGCGCTCTAGTAGGAAGAGAAATTGAATATAGGCAAGCAGCTGGTAAGGAGAGTCTGCATGAGGCTTCTAATGACAGTGTACCAGACTAATTGATTTTGCCATGGGCAATAACATGATTACTGAAAGCACATGGATGCAAAGGAAGGATATAAGCAAAGTTACATGGTGCTCTCCAGATACGGTCATAAAAAATAAGATTGATCAAGTACTCATAGATAGACAACATGCTTCAGATATATTAGAAGTGGATAGTTGCCGGTGCAGATGGAGATAGTGATCACTGTTTGATAAGGATCAAATACAGGCAGAGGGTAGCCGATTACAGACAGACCAATAAAACTATTGTGTCAAGATTTGATGATACTAAGTTATGAAGTGATGAAATTACAGTACAACAGTATAAAACTATTTTAACAAATAGACTTAATGAAGCCAAAGATCGGGCAGGAGAGGGTACTGAAGAAAGATTGGAAACGGTCAAAGGTATGATACAGGAGACAACTGAAACTGTACTGGGTGGAAAGGAGCAATTGAGAACCCAGGTCTGGTTTGATGAATTGTAAGAGGAATAGAGAAGAAAGGAGCGAGGCAAAAAAGAAAAAGAATGCTGCTGAGGAGAAAAATAAGCACTGTAAAAGAATACCAGGAGAAGAGAAAGGAAGCAGATAAGGAAAGTAGGAGGAAAAAGAGAGAATTTGAAAAACGATGGATTGATGAATTGGAAGAGAGAAAGATTCCTCAGAAAACAAGGAAATTCTATATGCAGGTGAAAGATATCAAGAAAGGATTCCAACTCAGAGCAGTTTTCTGCAAAAATAGGGAGGGAAATCTGAGTGGAGGAAAAAATCAGATTTTAGACAGATGGGTGGAGTATTTCAGTGAACTATTGAACAAGAATCGGGAAACGAAGGTGAAGTAGATGCTGATATGACAGAAGAGGTGGAGCAGGAAGTAAACAGAGAAGAAGAGAACCAAGAAACTTGAGGAACCTACGCTGGAAGACGTTAACGCTAATATCAAGACTCTTAAAAACAATAAAGCTCTAGGAGAAGACAATATTACAGTATAAATGATGAAATATGGTAGAGAAAAACTGAGAAGGGTTTTGCATGAGATTATAGCGGAAATATGGCAGAAAGAAAATATGTGGGAACAATGGAATATAGGTATACTCTGTCCTATACGTAATTAACATGACAAAGCTGACCAGTGTCGTTCAAAACTAACAGACTCACTAAAGATGAGATTTTTACATTCAGACAGATCCTTGCAGCTGCTCATTGATTTAAAACGAGTTTATGATAGTATGCCAATGGCCTTGCCGGAGTGGTAACACCGGTTCCCGTCAGATCACTGAAGTCAAGCGCTGTCGGGCTAGGCTAGCACTTGGATGGGTGACCATCCGGACTGCCGAGCGCTGTTGGCAAGAGGGGTCCACTCAGCCGTTGTCAGGCAAACTCAGTAGCTACTTGACTGTGAAGTAGCGGAACCGGTCTCGTAAACTGGCATACGGCTGGGAGAGCGGTGTGCTGACCTCGTGCCCCTCCATATCTGCATCCCGTGACGCCGGTGGGCTAAGGATGACACGGCAGCCGGTCGATATCGTTGGGCCCTAATGGCCTGTTCGGGCAGAGTTATGGCAGTATCAAAAGGTAATGCAAGATGCAGGAGTACCAACAAACTAATAAGACTGGTTCAAATGACTTTGAGAAAAACAGTACGTAAAAAAAAGGTTGAGGGCACTTCATCAAAGGCATTTGAAGATAACCAAGGATTGCGACAGGGTCATTGTCTCTCCACTATTCTGTTTAATGTCACCTTGGAGAGAGTGATGCCTGGGGGAACACTGTTTAATAGAGTGACACAGGTTCTTACATATGCAGATGATATTGATTTTATTAGCCAGGAGGAAACAGGACCTGGAAGAAAGATTGAAAAATTAGAAAGATATGGAGTGGAGATGGGGCTGTCAATTAATCACTCAAAGACAATTATATGTTAACATCTAGGAAAAGGTACAGTGAAGGAGAAAGAAGCACGACTTTTGATGGGAAAGGATATCAACGTTGTGAGAGCTTTAAATATCTTGGGTCACTGGTAACTGAGAATAATAATATGAGAGAAGAAATACATACCAGGATTACAGCTGGTAACACAAGCTACTTTGCATTGATTAAAGTATTTGAAGCAGGAAGCCTTAGTAGGGATCTGAAGCTGAGACAGTGTCATACTGTAGTGAGACCTGTGGTGATGTATGGTTCAAAGACTTGGACAATGATGCAAAGTGATGAGGAATTGTTGCAGAGATTGAAAAGAAAGATACTTACAAAAATCTTTGGGCCAGTGAATGATAGGGGGTTTTGGTGAATCAGAAATAATAAGATCAGAAAGTTGTACAACAAACCAATTATCATAACAGAAATTAAGAGTAATAGACTACGTTGGTTGGCACATGTAGAAAGAATGATGGAGGGCAGCACAATCAAGTGAATTTTTAAAGAAAAATCAGGTGGACGCTGCATAAGGGGCAGACCAAGGACCAGATGGCTAGACAATGTGGGGGAGAACTTGAGAAGAACAGAATTTAGAAGACAGAAGTCAAGGCAGCCAGTAGAGAAGAGTGGGCAGAGATTGTCCAGGAGGCCAAGACTCTATGTGGACTGTAACACCAAGGAGTAAGTAAGTATTCATCTTGTTCATACATTCACAAAATATCATTACTTTCCAAGCGTTGTGCTATCAACAGTAATTTTCCCACAAATTTCTAGATGGGAGAGGGGAGTGGAGGAGAGGGAAGGGGGAGTGGGAGGGGAGGGCAGGTGAAATTAGGTTAGTGGAGATAGCCCAGTTGATCTATTTTCCCACCAAAATTTGAATCTGTCACTGCAACATTGCCACATCTATGGCCGCCATATTGGATCCGCCATCTTGAATAAATCTGGCAATGATGCAGAGTGGGTTGATGCCCCCTTTGTCCCACTACTCATGGACATGCTACTATATATCATTCTCACTTACTTTTTATTACAATGTATATCTCCCACACAGTATATTTCCCACACTCAAGAATAAAATGTACACAGAGATATGACAATTTATTGCTGTTAGAATTGCAGGTACTCATGATATAGTTAACTAGATCAATTCTACAACAGTGCCAATATCCTCTGCCATATGAGTCTCACATAATTACAGTGTCTTGTGACAAGTACCTAATGGCAATTAGCCCTTTGACAGATATATCACCAACAATAAGCCAGCTTTGTAGCGACCTGATGTCACTACACAACTTAATACCCTGCATCATTTCTGCTTCAATCATTCAGCTCACTTTAAACAACATATATAATCCATTATCTTAGAAATGAAGGAATAGTGGTTTAGTACTATTCTGAGAATGGAGACGAGGGAAAAAAGTGTTGAGATACACCACAATTACGAACATGTCTTCTTAGTCCATATTCTAAAAATTCAATATTCTCCATCCTTTAAAATCGCCTACCTGGTGTAGAGATAATATCCCTCCAGAAACAACGTAATGACTTCATTCGCTTTCGCTATTCAAATACGTCTATGAATATATCACAACTTAAGTTTACTGGCAAGGAAAGCGTTTCTGAAGAAGAGAAATTTGTTAACATCTAGTATAGATTTAAGTGTCAGGAAGTCGTTTCTAAAAAAATTTGTATGGAGTGTAGCCATGTATGGAAGTGAAACATGGACGATAAATAGTTTGGACAAGAAGAGAATAGAAGCTTTTGAAATGTGGTGCTACAGAAGAATGCTGAAGATTAGATAGGTAGATCACATAACTAATGAGGAGGTATTGAATAGAATTGGGGGGGAAGAGGAGTTTGTGGCACAACTTGACAAGAAGAAGGGACCGGTTGGTAGGACATGTTCTGAGGCATCAAGGGATCACAAATTTAGCATTGGAGGGCAGTGTGGAGGGTAAAAATCGTAGAGGGAGACCAAGAGATGAATACACTAAGCAGATTCAGAAGGATGTGGGTTGCAGTAAGCACTGGGAGATGAAGAAGCTTGCACAAGATACAGTAGCATGGAGAGCTACATCAAACCAGTCTCAGGACTGAAGACCACAATAACAACATTTACAGTGATACTAAAAATTCTAAAATCTTCATGAAGCACGAAATATTAAATAACGTTCTACAGTTTTCAGTTACTTTACACCATTGCAATTCAGTTTAGCATAAAAGTTGTATTCTTGTGGAGCTGTGGCTACTTACAGTAATATTGTGGCAAACCTGGCAGTCACCATTCCAGGGATGGTGAGCAGTGAACTGAGGTGAGAAATGCCTCCAGCTCATCACTGGAGTAAGAGTGTGCCAGCAGTGCAGAGGACCACTTTTCCAGTCCACCTCCTGTCTACGAAACAATAAAATAATATTCAGATTCAATACAATAATTTATCCATAAAATAACTTCAATTACGTCTGTACAACAGTAAAATTATTTTCATGTCTAGAAATATTCTCCTGTAATACTATTTCCAATGTGCATGCACATGGAATAGCAGAACATTATTCAGGCGACAACAAAGATATTGATGATTGAATTTTAAAGGCTGTACTCACACGTTCAAGCTGATTACCTGCATATGTAAGAAGATAGTGGATTTGGAACTAACATCCCAGCAACGGTCATATTTGCATACAGACCATTGTAATGTGAATCAATAAAACTTATATCTTACCAAACATGGTTACTGCAGAAAATTAAAAAAAAACACATTAACTGAATCAAGAATAGTTAGAAATGCTATAAGTAAACGCTGAGAACGTTTATAGAGAGGTAATAGACATTAAGAAAAATAAAGGGATAGGATGTGGGCATGTAATTTATGTATCTACATACATACATTCATGTTCACTCATATTTCTTTACACGACTTTAGCCACTTGACGATACAACTACTCACATAACACCACCCTATATATGTTGGTAACTCATACCGAGTGCAGCTATTTTAAGACACTATCGGTCTTCGTGAGTGTTCACATCCATCTAAATCAACATAGAATTAAACGAAAATTCTTACCTCTCATTAAATTGTTAACGATGTTTTGCACTTCGCTTCATGAGGCGTAAATTCAGAACATCAACGTCTTCGTTTTAGGTGCCACAATCACCTGTAAAAGCAGAACAACAACCGTCCCAAGTTACCAGTGCCAAATGAAAAAAATAAATAAAGGTAGTGAATCGCTGTATGTCTCTGGAAAACGTGTCATATCGTTGGATGATAAGCAAAAAACATGCGATCTGTTAAATGCCGAGCTATTGCTAGACAACTACTCGAGATACGTTGTCATGTCATTCGTTACAGTATCAAATGTCGTACTCGCATAACTCAATGTACAGACGCACATATTCTGAGTTGCAATGGAAATGAGGCTTACCTTAGCGTACTTCTTCCAGTGGAGGCTGGCCATCATGAACCAACTGACAAATATCGTTTCCTCGGAAATGAACTTACCGACCGTCAACTGTCTTCCATTGTTGCGTACACCACGGCGAAATCTGCGTGTATTGCGCATCTGATTCAGCAAGAACACGTCAATCGGGTAATGATTTGGCTTCTGCTGGAATAACGACCTGATGTGGAACGTTAACACGAGGTACAGTTGGCTAACAAAACTAAACCAGGGTATTTCACTGAATTGCTGGTTTGATTAGCGTTTATGTAACTAGACCCCTTCGCATGTTCGGCAGTCACAGTATAATTATGAACAGGTGTGTGTAATTTGCAGTAATACAGACGATGAAACATCCAGAACACTAGCTCTTATTTTTATTAGGTTGCACGTTGTAATTATTTTTAACCTGTGTGTCTCGTTAGTATTGTATTGCCGTAGACTCACCAACACCTTTATATAAACATTTCAGATCCACATGAAAAGAAAAACTTGAAAAAAATAATTCAGATCCGGTTTTGGTGGAAAGTGGGGAGGATGCTAACGCCTGTTAACCTCTATCATAGATAAGTACGATGGTAAGGCCCTAATTACTCGTTACTTTCCTTGCCGTCTGGACAGTTTATGTCGCAGGAACTCTGCAATTTCTCCTAAAATTAGTCTTTTGTCGACAAGAACGTTTTCAACCCACGTGTACATTGAGACAGGTCGTTAACAAGGAAAGAAATCCCGATCAATTAAACATGAATACGTATCACTGTAGGTTCCGACCACATTTTTAACAACTTATTTACTATTCGCAAGAACTGGCTTTAAATGATGACTCTAAGAATATACTAGAATCCCATACGTGTCCCTTCCATGGGGATCATGGATACAGGGTTAGTTTAATCACAGCGCCCACACAGCAACTGAAACATTATTCTTGCGAAGCACATGCGAATGTAACAGGGAAGATCCCTAAAACTGGAGCAGTGCGATGCACCCTAAGCCGCACACTTAAGTCATTTGCAGGTTTTACGTATGTGTAGAGTTGTGATTTTACTGTCACGTTATCCATTTTGCTTCGAAGCTCTGAAAACATTAAACGTAGTTTGCAGCTGATTAAAAATTTAGAGAGAAGAGAAACTGCAGCAAGGATTAATGACTTATGGAAGAGCAGAATGCTGGAATCTAAATTCAGCTGCGGTTATTTTCAGATTTCATTGTCTGATCAAGATTTCGGCAACCATTAAATTCAGACAAAACTTTAAATTCATCTTCTTCTCCCTAGAGAAATTGCAGTGCTATAAAGGCAACTGTACTGCAACGGTTAGGGTCAAGGCAGAAGAGGAAACTTCAATGGTGAAATGACGTGTCTGTTCTCGCAGTCCGAACGGGAAATCCTTGACAACTGCCGCTTCCAGGAGTCGGTAGCCTACTCTTATATTTTGAGGTCGGACGTCGGACGTTCAGACGTCTTAAAACTTCAGAGAGCAGCCGGCCCAGTCTGTTTGTTAGCTTCTCTTCGGACCTATGGCTGCAGCAAAACGAGTCTGATGTGCACACGATATACCCTCAGCACTTATCACCTTGAGTCTAACGTTTGCTTCCCCTTACGGATGTCGATCGCGTGTAAGCGCCACTGTTTGCAGTCGGCGAGCACGACCATGTGGCGCTCTTGCAGTGATAAAACACACTCCTCCATGTCATAAGCCGTCATCCCAACCGTCCCCCATCTGTCATCTCCGACTCTACCTCAAGGGTTCATCTCTCTCTGTAATAAGTTAGGATTCTCACATGAATTGAACTCTGTCCTGCACTTCAAACTAAAGACATTACTATGTATGTTGGCCCCTGCTACACTGATTATTATCGCTGTATGCCAGTAGTTTATGTTGTCAATGAAGATTGTTCTCAGCTACATGTTTCTACATACTACAGAACGTATCTTATTGTTTAATACTGATCTCTTTTAATTAGAGTTGTATCCGTGTGCCATTCCCTCAGTCTCATGATTAACTGGGATCACAGCGAGGGGGAGGATTTAAACACAGGCAGTAACAAGGACCATTAGTGCGATTTATATAGAGTGAAAAGAAGGTCCGAAAACGTCTCATGTGATTTATCAAAAGGATGAAATATAAAGTATCTTTTTTTTTTACAATTTGTGGTTTTCATGTCCATGTAACCTGGATTTTCGATTTATGGATTGGTAACAACAAGTATGGTATTTTTATTGTGTTAAGCAAACATTTTTGGATAATTTGTATTTATTACAAAGGCATTAAATTCCATACTGGTGAAGTTTTAATTTGATATTGTTTAAAGCGCTACGGTTCTTAATTTTATATTGCTGAACACTAAAAGGGTTTGAAATCTGTTTCTTAATTTAATGCAACAAAAGAAAAATGTGAAAATTTGTAATGCAGTAGAAAGGAAACAAAAAGCGGTTACTCAAGAATTTGAAGTTACAAGAGACAGTACTTCAAGGTAAACTGATAATACGAGGCCTGGAACTTTAATAGTGGCAACTATTTATTTACAGCTCGTACAAAATAGATACCTGTCTCAAAGTTTTACTGACCTTCAAAGTAGTCACCAGCATTGTGTATAACCCGTTGCCAGCGATGTGGAAGTCGTAGGATACTCCTGGCAGTGCCAGTTGTGTTGACAGTTGGAGCGGTGCGGTCTATTACCCGACGAATTTGTAGCAGTTCTGAAGCGAAGCCGTGAACTGTTTCCTTCAGTTTATAAATCGAGTTGAACTCACGGCGGTTTAAGTCAGGGGAGTGCAGTAGATGGTATAGCACTTAGCAACCACATCAGTCAAACAAATCAGTAACAGCTTGCACTGTACGTGCTTGTACATTGTCCTGCAAAATGATGGTCAGGTCCTGCAGAAAGTGTCATCACTTCTGTCTCTAAGCTGTTCATTTTTGGAACACAACCTACGACCAGCTTAGAGACAGAAGTGATCCGAGCGGTCTAGGGCGCTGCAGTCATGGACTGTGCGGCTGGTCCTGGCGGAGGTTCCAGTCCTCCCTCGGGCATGGGTGTGTGTGTTTGTCCTTCGGATATTTTAGGTTAAGTCGTGTGTAAGCTTAGGGACTGATGACCTTACCAGTTAAGTCCCATAAGATTTCACACACATTTGAAAATTTTTGAACAGAAGTGATGACACTTTCTGCAGGACCTGACCATCATTTTTCAGGACAGTGCTCAAGCACGTACAGTTCAAGCTGTTACAGATTTTTTTGAATGATGGGGCTGGTAAGTGCTATACCACCTACTGCACTCCCCTGGATTAAGCCCTCGTGAGTTCAACTCGATTTTTAAACTGAAGGAAACACCACACGGCATTTGTTTCAGAACTGCAACAAATTTGTCGGGCATTAGATCGCGCCGCTCCAACTGTGAACACAACTGGCACTGCCACTGCCACTACGACTTCCACATCGCTGGCAACGGGTTATACACAATGCTGGTGACTACTCTGAAGGTCAGTAAAACTTTTAAACACGTATCTATCTTGTACGAGCTGTAAATAAATAGTTGCCACTATTAAAGTTCCAACCCTCGTATTACGCGGGAGAAGAAGAAAATCAATATTCTACACACAACATACAAGTGGGAGAGTAATCAAATAAAAAAAATCGAATCTGCCCGGTTTCCATGGACGAGGTATACCCACGTTATAGTATTTCCCTGAACTGTCATTAGAGGACCAAGTACAAGAGAACAAATTTTCGCACACTTCTTCTTCATTTTTAATGTGAGGGGGAAGTAACTCGGTTCAAAAATAGCTCTAAGCACTATGGGACTAAACATCTGAGGTCATCAGTCCCCTAGACTTACAACTACATAAACCTAACTAACCTAAGAACATCATACACATCCATGTCCGAGGCAGGATTCGAACCTGCGATCGTAGCAGCAGCGCAGTTCCGGACTGAAGCGCCTAGAACCGCTCGGTCACAGCGGCCGGCTACGTAACTCGGTTCTTCATTCGGAGAAAGTTACTGTATCGTAATCATCAGGTTCTGAATCTAATATTTCCTTTAGAAGACTTTCATGGACGTATTTCTTTCTCAGTTTTAACCAGTCCCTGGGCCAACGTCCTGTTTTCTTTTTCTTCTTTACACACAGTCTAAAGGTCAATACAAGAAACGCTTTGTGTGCAGTGACAACCATTTACACTAGCGTCAAAATTCTTCGCGACACAAATGGCATCTGTTTCAAAAGTGAGGGTAAACTGGAGAACTTTGTTGGTGCACATACAGGCTTGTTTGACAAACTCTAGGATAGAAAAGAGCGAGCCGGTCGGAGTGGCCGAGCGGTTCTAGGCACTACAGTCTCGAGCCGCGCGACCGCTGCGGTCGCAGGTTCGAATCCTGCCTCGGGCATGGATGTGTGTGTTGTCCTTAGGTTAGTTAGGTTTACGTAGTTCTAAGTTCTAGGGGACTGATGACCTCAGCAGTTAAGTCCCATAGTGCTCAGAGCCATTTGAACCATTTTTTTGAAAAGGGCGAATCTAGCAGACACGTTTGATCGTTTACAGGGCCCTTTAAACGAGCCCTGACTACAGCAAACAACATGTCAAAAGTCTTATTGAGCCAATGAACAGTTTATAAAGTCGTTAAGCGACAGAGCAACTTACAACCTGCAGCGATCACTGCTACTCGAAGAAATTTTGAAAAGAAAATTTTAAGGAACGAACACTATAGTCAAACAATTAAAGATTTACCGTAATTAATTACAGACAGCAATGCAATACATGTGTAGATTGTACGGAGGGGCTGTGGAGTGACGAGAGGAGGCAGGATATGAAGTACAAAGTCTACATGATGATGGTCGGCAGTCGACCGTCACGGGTGGTTTGATAAGTCTGGTAAATTTACATGAAAGAATGGAACATTTTCGTTGGGCCTTGATGGTTGGTGAGCTCCTTTACTCCCAGGATCGTATAAATAACTTCAGCAATGTATGTTTTACTGTTCATTGTTGACAATTGTCTGAATTGGTCACCATGACAACTGCAACTGAAAATGGAGAAAACTATGTTTTCTGCTGTTATTAAACATTTTCATTTGAAGGGTTGGACTGCTACACATACCAAAATGGAATTGGGTGAAGTTCATGTGGGCTCTGCACCATCGTTGAAGTCCATTTACTTTTGTATTAATGAATGTAAACGTTGTTGGTCAAGCACCAAAGACGAAGCTCACTCCAGCCATCCAGTTGAGGTCACAACAAAGGAAACCATGGACAAAATCCATGGCATGGTAATGTAAGACTGCCGAATACAAATTCTTGAGATTTCTGAGACTGTAGGGGAGAGTGGGGCACATTGAACAATAAAAAATATTTCTCCGTGTTACTCATCCAATAATTTTATTACAGAGTTGTGATTTACAGATGTTACAGTTTAATCATTCAAGTGTCAAATGGCCTTATATGTTTACATTGTTTTTTAGCTGCACGCCTTTGAAGAAAATAAATAAATTGTGCCCCACATGTGGGGTACAGTGAACCACTTTAAACACGTTCACTGAAAAAACCTATTTAGCATACAAAGTAAGTGTAAATGTACTTTAAACATAATGTTTACATATATTCCACGTGTGAATCATATAATTAAATCTGTAGGCACACAATCATCTAACTTATTTTGGAATTACCAAACATCAATGGACTCGAAGCTGATTCCAAATTTGCAATATGATTTTTGTCACACCATCATTAGCAGGTCGTGGGAGCACTTAAAGTATGTTGCTAGCTGGAACAAAAGCTTCATCCTTTACCTGAGGAAAATAAAACTTCCCTTCCAGTTTTTCCCTTTTTCTCAAAAATGATACCTGATAGTCTCCTGCATCATCCTTCAGTTTCAAAATCTTCCCCACATAGTAAACCGGTGTTTTGGTTTTGTGCAAGTCTTCAAAGTTGTACTCAGACACACCCACGTTGGCATCGGTCTCTTCATAATGTACCTCACTAATGTTGTCATCTGATTCCTGCTCATAAAGCTTCTGGTTGACCTTTTCATTGGGATGTTTCGTGGTTTGCAACAAATCTTTCTCCAGTGTATCAGTTCCAATTAAACTTCATCATTCGTAAGAGGACAAAGTCAATGAACCATGGCTCATTGTGCCCCGGGAGAACTTGGTTCAATGTGCCCCAACAGTACATGTTTCAAACAAAACTCATGTGAGGTTATGTATTAACATTGTTAATATTTGAAGATCTATATAATTAAAATACAGTATTGATATTGTTATAACGACTTACTTTCTCTAAAATTTGATAACAAAGGATTGAACAAAATTCAGTCTATCTATGTCTCCAAAAATTACTTCACTATCGCAAAACTAACATATCGCCAATATAACACTAATGGCGGGAACTATATCCTGCAGGAAACAAATGGCAGTCGGTAGTACAGTACTGACAACACATGCACAGAGGAAAAAATAATTTACCACTTTATACTGAAATTATGCTACCTGATATATTGTGCCCCGTGGTTCAGAGTGCCCCACTCTCCCCTAAGTATCTCAATTAAAGGACCGCATAAGATCCTGCATGGAGAATTGGCTAGGAAAAATCTGTGTGCAAGGTGGGTGCCATGATCTCTAACAGTCAACCAAAAGGGCATCCATTGCAATATTTCATCACAATGTGTGGCGATGTTTAATCGCAATCTGCAAGATGTTTTGTGCTGATCTGTGACTGTTGATGAAACCTGGAGCCATCATTAAACACCAGAGCCAAAACGGCAGTCAAAACAAAGGACAAAGGCTGATGAAAGTGCAATGAAGACAGAAAAGACCGTTTTGTCAGCTGGTTAGTTGGAAAAGTGTAGAACTAGACTCTATGACACTTCATTGTTAGTTTGTTTGGAACTTGAGTTGGCTGAAAAAAGACCATGGTTGGTATGCAGAAAAGTGTCCTTTCATCAAGATAATGCACCATCCCACATATCAGCGGCACAATGGCGACACTGCATGAATTGGACTTTGAAATCGTTCCTCATTCATCATGTGTACCATAGGCTACATAGCGCTAAGTGACATCTTCTCATTTCCTAACCTGAAACTTCGGCTTGTTGGAAGAAATTTTCATCAAATGAGGAAGTGATTGTTGCAGTCAACGAGTATTTTGCAAAGTTAGACAGAACCTATTTTTCTGATGGGATGGAAAGCTGAAAGATCACTGGAACAACTGCATATGCCTCAAAGGAATTGTGTTGAGAAGTAACTTGAGCTGTTTACAAAATAAACATTTTTTCTTGCTTCTTTAGCAGACTTACCAAACCATTCTCATATTCTGATGCCAAATGGAACGTCCTTTTCAGAAAAAGATGAGGTTCTATGGGCTATTTTCTTTCTTCTGACTCTCTCTCTCTCTCTCTCCCCCCCCCCCCCCCCCCCCCAATGTGGGGTCAGGTGACCATATGTGTTTCATGCCTTTCCTAATACACCACGGAACTATAGGAAGTGTGCTTGTCTTCTTTAGATGTCGGAACAGAGCAAGCCCTTTGCCTTTTAATGGTGCAAACAGTATTAACGTTTGTCACCTGTATGGCCCTTGGAAGCTGTAGAGTGAATTATTGTTATTTTTCCTTTGAGGGAATGGGGACTACCAGCTCATATGCCTTTGCTTAGCATTCTCACGCCAAAAAGGCTAGCTCACCTGTGCTGATTGGAAGACCTGATACAAATGTGTCACCAGAACATTCGACATGACCAGTGGAGGTTCCATGTTTAAGCCAAGGTGACAGTTGCCCCTGTCAGATGGCCATGCCATGCAGCTCCAAGGATTAAAGTTTATCTCAGAGACTTGCATGGAGAACTTGGAGGACATCTGCAAATTTGCTGATTGACCATCCCCATCAGCCAGTGCTTCTGTGTTCACTTCTCATTTCTCTAACTTTAATGCTGGCATCTGTTGTCATGGAGTACAAGCATCTATGGTGAGAGTGTAGCATACTCACAGACATTTATATAAGAAGCAGTCAAATGAAAACAAGACAGGTGGAAAAGAGTAAGTAAACTGTTTATTATCTCAAAAGTGACTGTCATGACTGTTGATATGTTTCCCCCACTGTGAGGCAAGACAGCCAGTACCTTCATGGAAAAATGTTTGTGATTGCCTACAGAGTCATTATTGTGCTCATGCATCTCTTCACCTGAAGCACACATACAGTCACGAGTGTCTTTCTTCAGGGCTCCAAAAATATGGAAACTGCATGGGGAGAGATTGGGACTGCATGGAGAATGCATAAGGGCATCCCAGGAAAACTGCAGCTTTGTAGTCAAAACAACCTTGGCAACATGTGTGAGGGCATATCTTACAACAGATTGATGTTGTCTGTCAAATTTCTGGGCATTTGGACTTTTTGGCACACTTTAGTTTTTGCAAAGTGTCCATGTGGACATGATGAGTAAAAGCTATCTATTAAATATTTTTGCACCATAAATTAAAACTTCATGCTGAGCTCTAGACAGAAATGTGTACTCTACAAGCAAATTATTTTACCTTATGTGTCCAGTACGAATACTGTGTAAAATTGCTACATAAATATTTCGCAGAAGCATTGTTCACATAACACATAAAAAAAAGTAAAGGTGACCACTCCTCTATGACTGACTGATGTGTATCACATACATGTGTCCATGGAAGTCTGCATTTGGGCGTGTGTGTGTGTGTGTGTGTGTGTGTGTGTGTGTGTGTGTGTGTGTGTGGTGTCTTTCTCATATTACTCCATCCACAGATTTCTAGTGTTCTCAAAACACACATTTACAATGTAGCAACCTAGAAGTGATCCCATAATTTTCAATGTTATCAAGTTATTACTAATCTTAATTTGTTATTAGTATAGTTTACGGAAGCAGCCGACAGTGGCTTCTTCTGCCTTTGGTTGTGTATCTTGACTTGTTCCACATTCCTCAAGACTCTCCTTCATGTTGGGACTTACAGAATAGGATGTGTAAATGAATGAAAACAGAAAGAATTTTGATCATTGGACTCTTAGAGCAGGATGGATCTTCTACAGCTTCTAAATGACAGAGTGTAGTCCACTGTCCATGTTAAGAACTAAATCAATACTTCAAGTAGTGAGGGCATGATACTGTTGACACGGATATGCACATGAAAAGCAGGTGTCAGATCTGATGGTTGTTCAGTGTTTTTCAAGGTACATAAGTTACCATTTGCATGCACCAATTTTTTGTGCCTCCTAATCTTCTATTTCCATTCCTTCTTCACCATGCAACCAGAGACAGCCTTTATAAATAAAAAAATATATCACCTTCATACGTTAACTGCAACTTAATTACATTATTGTTTGTAAAAACTAGAAAAACATGGCATAATCATCAGTAATGAGAAAAATTTGTCAACCTATGAACTTTTCTCTTTAAAAGTATTAACTGTATGTACACAGTAGTAATAAATTTCACATGGCCAAAATGAGATTTCACAAATTACAAATGTTGCATTTGTATCTGGTGTCAAATATGAATATGAATTATGATGTGTGTTCATCAGAAAAAACACACACACACACACACACACACAGATTGATCATGTTGATAGAAAGTGGACCAAAAGAAACCTGTAATGAAATTCTATAATTTATACATCACCACACAAGGATGAAGCACATTCTGTAAAATGTGTCACAATACTTTTTTGTCTCTTCAGTTTTCTGAGTGGACTGATGTGACTCACTGCAAATTCCTGTCCTGTGTGAAAACTGGAATTTGCACTCCACATATTTATCTGGTAAATTACAATCTCTGTCTTTCCACATCCTCCCATCAAGTACCATGTAAATTATTCCACGATGTCCCAATATGTATCTGATCATCCTGTCCTTTCTTCCTGTCATTGTTTTCCATATGTTCCACTCATTGGCTGTTCTTTGCAACACATCCTCATTTCTTATCTTACCAGCTCACGTAATTTTCAATATCTTTCTACAACACATATCAAATGCTTCAATTCTCTTCTTTTCCAGTTTTCCTCCAGCCCATGATTCACTTTAATACAATGCTGTGCCATAAATCTACAAGTATACATTTCTCAGAAATTTCTTCCTCAAATTAAGCCCAATTTTTGAAAATAGTAGACGTCTTTTCACCAGGAATGCCCCTGTGCTAGTTTGCTTTTTGTAGTTTCCTTGCTATGTCTGCCATGTATTATTTTGCTTCCAAGGTAGCAAAATTTCTTCAGTTCATCTACTTCATAGCCCCCTATTTTGATGTTAAGTTTGAATTATTGTCTGTGAAATTATACTCCTGGTAGATTCTACTTGAATTTAAACATTACTTGTATTGACTATTAGCTGAGCATCACAAATATGTACTACCTCACTCAACAAAATTCCATACTTATTTCAGTGGAAATGTAGCTCCAAGAATCTCTAGAAAGAGAAGATATTACTTTGATTGTGATACCTCCTAATATAATCGTATCTGAGATTACCCAAGCAGCTTGGAGTAGCTTGGGCTACCAATATCATGTTTTTGTGTAGTACAACCTGATCAATCTACTTTCAAAGACAGTGGTTACCTCTGAGTACCTTGTATCAAGAGCCAGTCAGTTATCTGAGCTGAAGCAACACACATAAAGATAATTTTTGCAAATTAGAAAATCACTATTTACTATGCTTAAATGCCTGTTTAAACTGAAGATGTCTTTTCAGGAATATAACTACTTACCCCATTAGGTGCTGAATCAACCTAGGCATATAAACAAGATTGATAATGTCACTCTGCTTTCGGATGATGTAGTCATCCAGATTTAACTACAGAATACACATTCCTCAGCTGGAACAATGGAACCATACAGAAGAATCTGTGTGCATCTGCCTCCTGAAAGTTAAATGCTCGTCAGCCACTCTATGTTCTTGTGATTTTATACTTTTTCATTGTGATACATACAACTGTATTCATATTGTTGGTGTATTTTCTGCAGTTTTCCTAGAGCGTTTTATCAGCATGGTTTCTACCCAGTACAAATTATGGATAATAAGATCTTTTTATCACAAATACATGAATTTCCTAACCACCAAGAGGGGCAGCTTATACTGGCAGATTTCACTGCTTATGCTGTCAGTATTTCCATGGAATAAGATCACATCGGCATAGTGTGTCATTGCCTTTGAAACATAGTACAAATGCTCCATTGAGGAGCAAAGCTCAAATCCCTGAGCAACACTCAGCCTCCACATTTTACAGTTCCCCTAGCTAGATAGTATCATTCTCAGTCAGGCCATAACTGGTCTCTTTCATCATTTTTATCACACTTTCCTCTAAAGAAACTGATGTGATGAGACATTATACTCTAAACTCATTTTAATCCACACCTTGTCAGTCAGAAGTAATTCTAATCCTGTATTTCCTCCACTTAAAGACTAAATTTCCTGTCTGAAGTAAATAAGGAAGGAAGAAAGGAAGGAAAGGTTTCAATGTCCTGTCAGCATACAGGTCATTAGAGATGGACCATCAGCTTGGATTTTTTCAAGGAGGGGGAAGGCAAATGGCTATTTGATTTCAAAGAAACCATTCCATATTTCACCTTCAGTGATTTAGGGAAATGACAAAAGTATAAATCTGGATGGTTGGATGCAGATGTGAACCATCATTCTCTTGAAAGCAAGTCCAGTTTGCTAACCACTGCCCCATGTCGACTGGTCCCTGCATATTACTTACAAGTAACACCCCTTGTATCACAACCTTTCAAGTCAGTTGAGCTGCACTGCTGGCACTTTGTACACTGAAACTGCAATTTTAAATTCTCTGATTTTACATTTTTCATGATTGTACACTATCAGTTTGTAGCCCTTGTGAAAAACACATAAGATCAATGCTAGAAATTCCCAGATTTTACATTTCTTCCTAGTAAGGTTTATCTCGATTTTAAGTTCTTACTCAATGTCCCATTTTCTTCCTATTGACATTTGATGTGACTGAACAAATTATAAGTGTCTCAAAAGAAGGTGGTTCGCACCATAGGTGGTGGCAGAATTAAGGGAATATTTTAGGCCATTGTGGAGAGAGGAGATGTGAGAGAGGAAACGCTGATGTAATCCATGATAGGAGTTGCCAGCACAACTTGCAACATTTAGCTTCACTGCACAATAATGATGCGATTACTGCTAGGTTACAGTGGTAATGGAAAAACAAGACGGTCAACATGATGTGTTCTGGACTGAGCCAACATGTGATAAAAGGGCCCGGCCACCACCCTTTTTGTGCCACTTGTAACTCAGTCTCATCTTTTTGCATGTATTTCTGATGTACTGTATTCAGCAACAACATCAATTGCCAATATTTTAAATTCAGATACTGAGTCTTGAAGAACATGCTCAGTCATTACCAAGAAAACATCACCCATTTCCAGCACATGAACTCTTATTGGCTGGCGACTTGTTAAGTCACCCAATAGTCATCGCAGCCACCACACTGACGCACATAAAATGAGCTCACCTACCGGAGCTGTGGAGAGGAGGAGTGGCCCTTCAGTAATGGGAGTGCAGGTAGGGATGAAAGCATTTTGTGAAGTGTTGAAAATGTACTTTTCATCCAGATAATGTGCTAAGACAGAGATGTCACATGGAAATAGAACAAGGGTTTTGAGATAGCACGTTTTAAAAACTTTCGTGTTCAAATCTGACATGATACAGTTGCAACAATTTAATACACTACTCACATATATACTTTGCACCACACTGTAGATCATAAAGATTGGCAGCAGTGATAGAGTGCATGAAGCGAAATTGTAGCACCTGAGCTTTCTTTTGAATTATGTTTTACACAGAGTACAGAAATTTACTGTGATGACTCCTAAAAAACTTGTAATGTCAACTGGGGAAGTAAACTCATTTTTTCATGTTTCTGTTTCCCTTATCAAGACTAAAATAATACTTTAACAGTGGTGAGCGTATGAAGTGCAGCTCATAAGAAAAGTGTTATACAGTAACAGCAATGGTGACAAAGTATGTCATTAAGCACATGTCTGCATTTATGCTTATGGTTTAATTCAATATTTTCAGCAATTTTTGCTTTTTTACTGGTGAGCACAAAGGATGATTTCTCAAAAATATGTGGTTTGACATATGATTTGTAGTCATAGCATGTCAGAAAACAGCTTGATACCATTGTAACCAGATACCAATTTCAATTTTTTATGAGTTTTTACTTGCTGTTACACATTTGTGATTTTTTAAGAACTGATGAAATTTATTGCCACAAATTATTGTATAAACATTGTATCACACATTTAATTTCCTTCACTTAGACAGATTTTATACAAAGTATTGGAAAGGACTGATTTTTAATCATATATGCCAATTACATGTGTTTTGCTCATACTTTGGGGAGTGTTTTAACATTTTTCCTCAATTTTGCATTTTTTAAGTCTGGACCAAACTAAATCATAAAATAGGAGTTTCACTGTAGTCAACTGGAATAATAGAACCATGACAGTATATATATACTCTATAGCTTTCGAGAAAGATTCATCTGAAAACTAAAAAAGCTCAATCTTCTTTATGTGCACATTGGCTATTCTGTTCCCCAACTATTGGGTGAGTCCTTATCTTTATTCCTTCCAGTATGTATACTCCACATTACCATCTTTAACTCTGTTGTTTGTCTTTCTGTGACTATACATGTTACATTACTGTATTTTGTACAATTTCTCATAAGTTTAGGATTTATCTAATTTGCATCCAGAACTGCTGCTGATTACTATCAATACTACATGACTCTGCACTTCCAAACGTCCATTCAGAAAGTCTTTTAGTTCCATAAAAGCACATGGATGTCACATGCCATTCCAAAATAGTCCCACTTATTTTGCTGCTTTGTTCATACAGGCTCAGCAAATTTTAGCTGGTAAGTCTAGTATGATACTCAACATGTTTTTCAGTAAAAATTCAAGCTTTTTTTGTTCTTTCACACCTCTGGTTCAGGGGGAGGCTTAAATCACACAGTCCTTAGCGATATCCTCCTTATCATCATCATCACAGTGATGTGGAAGCTCTTAGATGTAGATGATTATTCCACTCTTTCCTGTTTATTGACAAACTTGATCAGTTCTGAATTCCAGTTTTCCTAATGTCCACTCTGACACCTTCCTTCTGCCACAACTTTGGTCTTCCAACTCTCTGGTTCCTCCATGCACTGTGTAAAACTTTTTTTTAATAATTCTGTCATTAGCTCCAAGTACATGGCCTGCTCATTCCATCCTTTTAATCTTAATGTAGCTGGTTCATTACATAGATTATGTATATTCATAGTTGAATCTCCTTCTCTGTACACAGTTTTCTTCCATTGGCCCAAGAATTTGTCTCAGTATCTTATTTTCAAATAAGCCAAGTTCCTTCTCATCAGTTTTCATTAATGTCCATGTTTTCACAGTTGTGCAGGGAAGAGACCCCCCAAGAGGGATCATTGCTGATAAAATTTTATTAAATAATTTTTTCCATTCATAATGTACGGCCGTAGCTGGCTTGGGCATACTGTGGTGGAAGGTGCTGGCCGGAAGACTGTGGTCGGCACATTCCTGCCACGTGCTCCTCAGTCAATCTCTAGTTCCACGGGTTGGTTTCGCTGACAAGGGTACGCCACTAGCAAGGTGTGTTGGCGGAGTCAACCCTCCAATCAAAGACTAGTCATGTGATCACGTGGGGACGCGGCCAGGAGCGGTGAGGGTGGCTTGGAAACAGCTCCACGCTCTCTTAGCATCAGACCTCAGCCCTGAGTAGTCCCTCCTCTAGCCTCTGCCTCTCTCCTCAAACCTCCTGATGAACAGATGGCAATCTCTCTTGGGGCTGCTAAGCCCTACGTAGGCACTCATGTACCATCTTTACATGAGTAAATAGGGTCCATTCCAGCTTAATTACTTTTAATTATTGCAACGCCCACAATTTTCCGCTCTTGATATCTATCCTGATGAACAAGTGGTGTCAGAAGTGGGATACGACCGACCTCACAGTTGTAAATTAAACTCATCGGTTGAGTATGAGTACAACAAAGGGGGCGAGGCTGAGCAAGTAAAGGAAACTATACTGAATGTGGAGAGGCTGCAATGCTCCATGCGTGTGCCAGCCAGTCGCCTGTGTTGCCAAATGAGCATGGCAGCGCACTAGCGTG